>NW_027361798.1:3362500-4562500 GCF_039654945.1 Dendrobates tinctorius | reverse complement strand
ATGTGGAACAGCGTACGATGGCCCAGACCCAGCAACAGTTGGTGGATACTGTGCAGGGGGCTGTCGCTGCAGGGGCTCCTTGTGCTGGGGATATGTGTCATTTGCATTCCCCGAATCTCCGGTCAAATTGCCAGACCTTTTCTCGGGATAAAAGGGAGTTCAGGTCTTTCAGAGAAGGATGCAAGCTTTTTTTTTTCTCTGAGGCCCTGCTCCTCCGGGGATGAGTGCCAGAGGGTGGGGGTCGTCATTTCCCTACTTCGGGGGACTCCACAGGCATGGGCTTTCTCTCTCTCTTCCTCTGCTCCTGAACGTATGTCTGTGAATTTGTTCTTTGAGGCTCTGGGGCACATTTATGATGAGCCTGATAGAGTGCGTCTGGCAGAGGATATGATGATGAGTGTGACACGGGAGGAACTCTGCTGAGTGGTTCTGCTCTGAGTTCAGACGCTGGGCAGCGGAGGTCTCCTGGGATGATGCTGCCCTCCGGGGTTCTGTAGAGGCCTGTCTGAACGTTTGAAAGATGCCCTAGCCCTTCATCCTCCACCGGATTCTTTGGAGGACGCTATGATCCAGGCTGTCCGCATGGACCGTAGGCTGCGGGCAAGAGGGGTCATGCTGCAGGAGACCCCTTTATTCTCCAATCTGAGAGACTGCATCTAGTCCTGAGCCCATGGAGGTTGGTGCCACGTCATTGGAGGAAAAAGAGAGGAGACACCGAAAAAACAACCAATTGTGCTTTTACTGTGGATCCGCTGGACATTGGAGAAGGAACTGTCCTTCTTGCCCTTCTTCAGTGAAGTCGTCAGGAAAACGACTGAGTCTGGGTAACATCGGTTGCCCAGACTCCCAGGTACCCTTTTCCTCACTTACTAAAATTCTGCTTCCGGTGGAACTAGAACTTACAGGCGGTCCGGTTGGGACTACCGCCTTTGTTGGCTGTGGTTCTTCTATTAATCTGATCGATGCTAAAGTTGTGACTTTTCATAAGATAGGGACAGTCAGGTTAAAAGATCCTGTTAAAATCGTGGCAATTGATTCTTCTATCACCCAGGAGGGAATTTGTTTCATGACTGATACCTTTTCTCTGAAAGTGGGTTCCACTCATGTGGAAAAATTAAGATGTTTTGTTATAAATAATCTGCCGGCTGGACTGGTACTGGGTATGCCTTGGCTTCAACGTCACAATCCTACTATTGACTGGGTCACGGGGGAGATCATTCAGTGGGGTTGTATGGCTAACGGTCTATGTTGTAACGTGACAACTCTTGTCACCCCAGTAAAATCTGTGTCAGTGTCGTCTGTCAATCTGGAAGGTATTCCAGAGTACCTTAAAGATTTTGAAGACGTATTTTCTGAAAGTGAGGCTGAGGCGCTACAACCACAGAGACCCTTTGATTGTGCCATTAATCTAGTCCCTGGAGCCAAGTTACCCAAGGCTCGCCTGTTCAATTTGTCCGGGCCTGAACGTCTAGCCATGAAGGAGTACATTACCGAGAGTCTCAGCAAAGGGCATATTAGGCCTTCTGTTTCACCTGTGGCAGCGGGCTTCTTTTTTGTTAAGAAAAAAGATGGTGGTTTGCGGCCGTGCCTCGACTTTCGGGAATTAAACAAAATTACTGTGGAAAAATACATACCCTCTCCCCCTAATTCCTGATCTATGTAACCAACTCACCGGGGCCAAGTAGTTCTCTAAACTGGATTTACGTGGGGCATATAACCTTATAAGAGTCCGGGAAGGGGACGAATGGAAAACAGCATTCCTGACGACTGAAGGGCTGTTCGAAAACTTGGTTATGCCCTTTGGTCTCACCAACGCTCCTGCTGTTTTTCAGAATTTTATTAATGCAATTTTCTCTGATTTAATTGGTCGTTTTGTGGTTCTCTATTTGGATGACATTCTGGTGTACTCGGTGGACAGTCAATCTCACTTGCACCATTTGCGGATGGTTCTCATGAGACTGAGGGAGAATCAGTTGTATGCCAAGTTGGAAAAATGCTCATTTTTCATGCAAGAAGTATCCTTTCTGGGGTTGATTGTGTGAGGGGAGGAGTTCCGCATGGATCCTAAGAAGGTCCTGGCTATTACGGAGTGGGTGCAGCCTCATGACTTGAAAGGGTTGCAGCGATTTTTGGGCTTTGCCAACTTTTATAGGAAATTTATTAAGGGCTTCTCGCAGGTGGTAAAGCCTCTAACGGACCTCACTCTTAAGGGAGCTGATGTAAAAAATTGGTCTGTAGCTGCAAAAAATTCTTTCATGACATTAAAAAAGTGCTTTTCTTCAGCCCCTGTATTGGCACAACCTGACCGGTCAAGACCTTTTGTCGTGGAGGTTGACGCCTCGGAAGTAGGGGTGGGGGCAGTTTTGTCTCAGGGCCCTACTACCCTTACTAATCTGAGGCCTTGCGCCTTCTCTAAAAAATTTTCCTCTGCCGAGAGAAATTACGATGTCGGCAATAGAGTTGTTGGCGGTAAAGTTGACTTTTGAAGAATGGAGGCATTTCCTGGAGAGGGCTGTTCATCCCATTACAGTCATCACTGATCACAAAAATTTGGCCTATATCGAGTCTGCCAAGAAATTGACCCCCAGACAGGCTCAGTGGGCGCTTTTTTTTTTTTCTCGATTTTATTTTACCATCACATTCCGCCCGGGATCTAAAAACATCAAGGCTGATGCCTTATCCTGAAGCTTTGATTCGGTGTCCCCTCCTGAACCTTCCTCCATTCTTCAGTCAGGAGTAGTGGTGGCCGAAATCTCATCTGAGTTACAGAGAGGGATTTTGGAGGCCCAGGCTCGGGCTCCTGGTGGTAAACCCCCGGGTAAATTGTTTGTACCGGAACGTTTCCGTCGTGGACTTATGCAGGAAATTCACGATTCTGTGTTGAGTGCTCATCCTGGGATTGCAGCTACCCGGGGGGCAATTGCGAGGGATTTCTGGTGGCCCTCTATGGTAACAGATATTAAAAAGTTTGTGACTGCATGTGGGGTCTGCGCTCGTTCTAAAAGTTCTCAGGTCCAGCCGGCCGGGGAATTGGTGCCTTTGCCAATTCCAGATAGACCATGGACACATTTGTCCATGGATTTTATCAGAAATCTTCCTCCTTCCAGGGGCAACTCGGTGATATGGGTGGTAGTGGATAGGTTTTCAAAACAAGCTCACTTTGTACCTCTCCCCGCGTTACCATCTGCTGAAAACTTGGCCCGCTTATTTATGCAGCATATAATTCGGTTACATGGAGTGCCTATGAATGTGGTGTCACAGAGTGGTACAGTTTTTAGCCAGGTTCTGGAGGGCTTTTTGCAAAAAGCTGGGGATTTCGTTGTCCTTCTCTGCCTACCACCCAGAGTCTAATGGACAGACTGAGCGCACGAACCAATCGTTGGAGCAGATTCTGAGATGCTTGGCCTCTTCCAGGCAGGAGGACTGGTGTGAGGTATTGCCCATGGCAGAGTTTGCATTCAACGGTCGTGTGAGTCAATCTACTGGGAAGTCTCCCTTTCAGGTCAACTATGGGTTTAACCCACATTTTGGAGAGTTTTCTTGCATGGATTCAGGTTGTCCTGGTGCTGAGGGTGTGACACAGCGTCTTAGAATTCTTTGGAGGAAGGTTCAGAGGAATACTTCCAAGGCCCAGGAAAACTATAAGGGGTTTGCTGACAGGAGGAGTGGGCCAGGTCCAGCATTTGCAGTAGGGGAGAAGTGGCTATCCACCTGCAATATCAAGCTTAAGATACCATCTATAAAGCTGGGCCCCAAGTTTATTGGCCAATACAAAGTTGTGGAGGTTGTTAACCCAGTAGCCTACTGACTGCAGCTGCCCACCTCCTTTAAAATTTCTGATGTCTTCCACAGGTCCCTGTTAAAGCCTGTGGGGACGGTGAGAGAGGATCCCTCATCAAATGCTCCGCCAGTGCTGGTAGAGGGGCAGCTGGAGTATGAAGTAGGGCACATCGTTGACTCCCGGTGGGTGCGCCGGAGACTCCAGTATCTGATACACTGGAAGGGGTACTCTCTGGAGGATCGGTCATGGGTTCCGGCCAGTTCGGTGCATGCCGATCGTCTGGTGCGGGCTTTCCACGCCAGATACCCAGACAAGCCTGGGGGTCCAGTGGCCCCCCGTTAAGAGGGGGGTACTGTCATGGTTTGAACAGGGTTCTTGCCCTGCACTCACAGTGTTCGTGGCCTCTTTCTGGATCTGGGAGGGGTATTTATACTCACTCTTTACCAGGGTTCTCTGTCAGCTATACTGTTGTTCTGGTGTGTCTGACCCTTGGTGTGCGTGTATTCTGCGTTGCTTGATTGCTTCCCGTGTATGACCCGGCCTGTTCCCTCACTCTGTACTCCGTCTCTCGCTTTGGTACTATTGTTTTCTCCGGTTCTGACCTCCTGGCTTGGCTATCGTTACTCCGTTACAGTTTGTCCCTATTGTACCGTCTATTGCCTGTTCTGGTTTTCTGACCTTTTGCTACATCCTGACTATCCATTCTGTCTAACCCTTTGGTACTGTATTGCTATCTTGTGCTTTGACCCTGGCTTCATCTGGTTTCTGTCTCTGTTTATGCCCCTTGGTAACATTGTCCTGTAGTTATCTTTCTAGGAGTTTCCCTGCAGCTCCTAGATCTGTGGAGCTTAGGCCACGCCCCCAGCAGTCATGTGCTTCAGGTCCTCTGAAGCACGCATCATCACTGCTGCTGCCCTGCTCCACAGGTATCTTTGAGCACTGTCTTTGTACTCAGGACACCCGCACTGGCTCAGTGAGCAAGTGCAGTGCGGGGCTCCTGACAGTGTCTATACAAATGCACAGAGCATGGGAAACAAACAAGGAGAATTGGAGCTGGTGAAACAGGAAAAAAAAGATATGATGTCATAGGCATTACTGAAACCTGGTGGGATGATACACATGATTGGAATACAAACCTTGAAGACTACAACTTTTTTATTGTAAACAGGATTAATAAGAAGGGACGAGGTGTTGCATTATATGTTAGGAAAATGTATATCTCCACAGAGATCCCAGCTTCAGAGGTTTGGATAAGAATACAAGGAAAGCAAAACATAAAGGACACAATTGTAGGTGTTTACTACAGGCTACCTGGACAGACTGAAGATATGGATGAACTCTCTACATCAGATGTTTCTGTTCTCAAAAAATTACGACATGGTGATCATGTGAGATTTTAACTATCCAGATATTTGTAATGAATCTCTTTCAGGCAAAAGTACTGGGTCTATAAAATTCTTATCTTCTCTTGTTGACAACTTTATGTTTCAAAAGGTAGATGAGAGAACCAGAGGATCTGTCATCTTGGACCTAATTCTTACCAACAGAGAGGAAATGGTGGAGGAAGTAAAGGTGGCCGGGAATTTAGGAGGCAGTGATCATGCTATCCTTGAATTTCGGATTACAAGAGGAGGACCACAAGCGAGGACTCCAACTTTAAGGTTGGACTTCAGAAAGGCAGATTTTAATTGACTCAGAAAGATGGTAGAAAAGGTCCAATGGCCGGATGTTCTAATGGACAGAAATATCCAAGAAGGATGGGAGATTTTACTAAACAAAATTCTCACTGCACAATCAGTAACAATCCAGAAAAGAAGGAAGAATTGGAAGCATTTAGAGACCAGGATGGATGAACAAAGAACTTATCACTTGTGAAATATGAAAAAAGAATTGTGTATTAAATGGAAAGTAGGAGGCATATATCTAAAGAAGAATATAATGCTGTTTGCAGGGAATGAAGGGCAAGAGTTAGAAGAACTAAAGCCAGTAATGAAGTAAGGTTTGCAAGGGGAGACCAAAAGCAGTAAAAAAATTCCTATTTTGCATCTGTGTTCTCTAAGCACGCAAATGTAACATCAACTGATCTTCACGGTGCCATTGAAGGAAAAAAAGAATCCACACTTTCCACAGAGAGATGGTCAGGGAACACTTAGCAAATTTACATGAATTTACATCTCCTGGTCCAGATGAATTACATCCTAGGGTACTGAAAGAGTTAGCAGAGGAAACAGCAGAACCACTAGCCAGAATCTTTGAAAAATCCTGGAAAACAGGTGAAGTCCTAGAAAACGAGAAGGGCAAATGTCCCAATCTTCAATAAAGGAAAGAAGACTGAGCCAGGAAATTACAGGCCAGTGAGCCTTATTTCTATACCAGGAAAGATCTATGAACAAATTATTAAACAGCATGTATCTACTTGGATAAGAAAACAATAATTAACGAGAGCCAGCATGGGTATGTAGCAAACGAGTCATGACAGACTAATCTAGTTTCCTATGATGGAATCACTGGGTGCATCAGGGAAATGCGGTAGGTATAGTATATCTTCAACTTCAGAACATTTGATTACCATCCTTATTGAAAAAATGGCCAGGTATGGGATTGACAAGACTAGGGTTAGGTGGATTCATAACACCACTATATATATGACATCATAGGAGACCCCTATTATATCACCGCTATATATAAGACGTTATAGGAGACTTCGATTATATCACCGCTATCTATAATATGACATGAGACCCCGATTCTATCACAGCTATATAAGACGACATCGGAGACCCTGATTATATCACCGCTATATATAAGACGACATAGGAGACCCCGATTATATCACCGCTATATATAAGACGTCATAGGAGACCCTGATTATATCACCGCTATATGTCAGAGGACATAGGAGACCCCGATTTATATTACCGCTATATATAAGATGACATGGGAGACCCTGATTATATCACCACTATATATAAAAGGACATAGGAGACCCTGATTATATCACCACTATATATAAAAGGACATATGAGACCCCAATTATATCACCACTATATATAAAACGTCATAGGAGACCTCGATTATATCACCACTATATATAAAACGTCATAGGAGACCTCGATTATATCACCACTATATATAATAACTCCAGTTATATCGCCGCTATATATGATGACATAGGAGACCATGATTATATCACCACTATATGTCAGAGGAGACCCTGTGATGAACATCCCACTGCTGCCACCAATATGTGACGAATGGGGGGTCCCGCTGCCACCAAAACGCGACAGACAGCGGACCCTGTGTCACCAATATGTCACAATCCCACCACTGACACGGGTGTATTAGCGGACGGAGGGACGTGACACACTGCCGGCACACGGCTATCACAGGCACAGTGGGGGCTTATCTTAGTTATCCCACCACTGGCATGTGACAAAATTACAGCAAGCTAATCTTGCTCTAACAATTTACAAAAGGGGGGGAGTTATTTTGGATGCCCCACCACTGCTAACAACCTTCCAAGAACTGCGGGGATTTATGCATATCCCACTTTCTCAGTTCCACTTTGGAACTTGCAGCTCTCCGGCGCCCCCCTTACCCTCAGGTCAGTCAGGGAACTGCACCTAGGATAATTAGTCACCGGACAGGCTGCTTGTTGTGCACGGGCCATTAGACTACTGTAGTAAGGGAATTATCAATGCTGTGGCAGCAGCCCCTCATTCAGCATGCAAGACCCGTCTGTACTGCCAGCTAGCTTAGCCATCCGTGCACTCCACGCTGCCACCAGCCACGCTTTACTTAATCAAAGAGTTAATTAAGAGGGGCCGTGACAAACCCCAAATTAGTAGCGATTACCTAAAAAAATGGCGCATAGTTCGTTTCTTCGAGCATGGAGACAGAGCTAATACTTTTACGATTTTGTCACGGTCACGTGTGTCTGGACGCAGCGAATACCGCAAGGCGAACCCATGACACGCGTGACCCTGGATACAGCGCCTCCAGTGGGGCGAATTTAAATAATAAAACGTGCAGCTGGATACGCCGCCTCCAACTGGCGAATTTAGGTATTACACGTTATACATACAGTAGTCTGGAAACCCCGCCTCCAGTAAGGCGAATTTAAATAATAAAGGGGGAACCTGGGTAACATTAACAAGGGTGGGCCCTGCAAAAGGGAATAGGGAAGTGGAGACCTCCTGAACTCCCCTGAGCCAGTGTCCCTGCACTCCTAACGTTCCCTATGCCAGTTCCGCACCGGGCGACGCACAGGAACCTAAAAACCCTAGCTCGCCCTGACCTAAACTCTCACTAGGGAATTGGTCGGTGTGGAAACTAATCCCACCACTGCACTAAACACACAAGAGGAAAGATGACAAAACAGGGGAAACACCACTTAGCTTTGCTCTTGCGTATGCTCCTAGCAACAGAGCCCACCACCTGCGTGCATCTTCTCCACCTGGATCCATCACCATAATCGGATCCTTCACCATAGTGCACCCTTGGCGCAGAGTCCATCACCAATTGCAGCAGTCCAGTAACAGAGTCCCAATGATGAGTTCAGCTTCTGCCCAAAAAGTCAAGCATGCTTGAGTCCAGCTCTCAGCAACCAGGTCCAGCATGGTGAGTGCAACTCTCACCATCGTCGCCACTCCACCAAGCCATGCAAACACCTGCCGACACCATAAACTGTGACTCCACCACGCCATGCCAGCCCTTCTTGCAGACCACATAGCTGCCACTCGTCCCCTCTGGCTGGGCTGCGCAGGACTCATGTTCAGCTCCTTTCACCCAGGCTTGCTTCCCAAATGACGAACACAATATCACCAACAGTCATCAAACACACCTGGCTCTCTTTTTATAGAGCTTAACACCTGATTAGTAATTAAGTGCACATTAAACCAAAGAAACTAAAGTGCACTACCGCTCACCACCACCGGGGCAACTTAGAATGAACGACACCACGTGTAATAATTCTAATGGCCACTGGGGGCAATCAACCCACTTTGGCACCAAGCAAAAGGAAAAAAAGTTCACTTTGTGCATTTAAACTGTCAGATCCACCTTGGATCATGACAGATTTATTCCCAAAACGGCAGTGATTATACAGATAAAAGTTGCTATAAGTTTGAGACATTACATATGTACAAATACAAATATAAAACGAAGTGGATGAAGACAGAAAGTACACTCACGGTTGCTTATGAATCTTTAGGCATCCCATGTGGCTACAGGAGGGGGAGGGGCACGTAACCAAACGTTGCCACTCATCGGTACGTCTCTCTGGCACGAGGACTTCAGCTGCTCTGCCCTGGTTTTGCCAAGGGAATGCCTTATAGCCTCTGCTGTGTGACATCATGGAAAGGGCAGTCTGAAGAGGGTCTGCCCCCTACTCTTGGATTTAGAATCAAACTACAAAACTTAATATAACTATCTCATAGGAGGAAGTTCGCACAAACATGCACCTGGTAGCATTCTTTGCAGTTTGTTGATTACAATAATTCAAGCCCAAATATTCAGTATTTCGGACACACCGTTTAGAAGGAATCCATATCTCATTTTCTAGAAGTCCGAGAATTGTGAAACTTAGGGGTTTAGACAGCTGGCTTCATTGCCTACACCGTGATATGTTTATTATATCTCTACGGTGTATGGTTCTTGCTGTACAGTCACTTTAATATCACCCATAGTTTCATTCAGCCACAGATCTGAGAACAAAGGAACATCTTTTCCACTAGCTTAATTAACATTCCTAGCTCACAGGAAATGGACGGTTTCAGGTTTCACAGAGCTGTGCACATGAAGACACTGGTGTATGTGTGTGGGGGAAGAGAAGGGGGGGTTGCAGCTACACAGCAGGCTGCAATGTCCTGATAAGAAAAAGGGGAGACTTCTAGAACTTTCTAGAAACATCTTTACAGTACATTTTGCATTACAGACCCCGATTATATCACCACTATATATAAGACGACGTAGGAGACCCCGATTATATCAACACTATATAAAACATGTCATAGGAGACCCCAATTATATCACCTTGTGATGGTGTGATATGTTATGTGGGTATCATTTTGTGTACATTTATATTTTACGGATTTCCATAGTGTTTTCTTGTTGCCCTGTATTGTTCTGTGTATTCCCCATATTGTCTAGAGTCTCAATTACCTTCCAAAAGTCTGATAATTTAATTAGCTCACTGTCTGCAGCCTGACTGTATCTATGCCTCTTGATGAACCCCCTGTAGTGCCTTAATCCCCAAGGCACCTTTGTCAGGTCTGGGAGGCCTGAAAACCGCCCCAACCTGTCTGACTACCCCTAGACATGAGGGGGCAGCGGAGGACAGGAGCTGTTCAAGTCACACCTGGTGTGATGATCATGTGAAGACGGCTTGTCAGAGAGGAGGGGAAGCATATGGACCCATTTTATCCTCTGCTGGATTATTGGACTCTCATCTCCTTGGACATTCATCCTGTTACTGAACTGCATTTGTGTTCTGGACTATTGTATCCTCAGTGTGGTGGATTATTTATGGACTTTTTAGTTTTGCCTATAATAAAGGTCTTGGGATTGTTAACACTTCCCTCACTCTGTTGATTGTGTGGTATCGGAGAAGGACCCCGTGACAACTGGTGGCAGCAGTGGGATCAACAGAGTGTAACCCAATGGAGAACCACCCACAGAGTGAGTACAGAAAATGGACTATCCAGTTTACAGGAGAGAGCCAGAGACCTGGGCCTGAACTACCAGGGACTGACTAAAGATTCCTTAATTGACCTACTGGTGGGTGCTAGCCCAGCCACCTCCTCCCAGATGTCTGAAGGACAAGTGTTATGAATGAGTCACCAAAGGAGGAAAAAACAAAAATACAAGCTAAGTCCAGAAAACCGGAGAGGTTGGTAGCTATCGGATTGCAGACCCCTGATCCTATCCACAACAACTAACAGTAGCCATGGGGGGTTCCTACGATGCCCTAGACCCCTCGATCACAGCCGGAGAACTAAATAGGTCTAAAGAAAGAAAGGGGAAATCTAAACTGCCCCAGAGCAGACCCCAAAGCAATAGGCAGCCCCCAACATATAATGACGGTGAAGCAAGATGAAAACACAAACACAGATAGAAAGATAGGTTGAGCAAACGATGGGACCCAAGCTAACTAAAAAGGACAGGATAGAAAAGCTGCTGTCTGCAATCCGCAAAAAACCCTACCAAAAAATAACCCACGTCTGATAGGAAAACCAGGCCCTGAAGTCGCTAGGACTTCAAAATGACTATATCAGCACTCAGGTAAATTCTGAAGACAGAGCAAAGAGACAAACAGATCAGAGACAAAAATGGAACTCAGCACACCCCCGATCGGGGATGGCTGAACTCAAAAAACAAGGTAAACAAAACAAAACTAATAAGTTCAATAGCAGAGCAAAAACTTACCTTTGGGAAGCAGGAATCAGACTGGTCTCCAAGAATCCAGCAGAGAAATCACCAGCGACTCAGAAGGGCGTCGGCTGCCTTATATCCAGTCAGCAGTTCCTGTTACCCAGTCATCATCTACCAGATCAGGTGTTTGGTAATCAGCCTCACTACCTTCCTTCAACAGAAGAGGGAGTTCATCAGACATCGACGGTGAAGGGGAAAATGAACTCACAACAGTACCTCCCCCTTGAGGAGGGGTCACCGAACCCTCATCCATGCCACCAGGGTGATCAGGATGGGCCCGATGAAAGGCACGAACCAATCTCTCGGCATGAATATCGGATGCAGGGACCCAAGAATTATCCTCCTTGCCATAACCCTTCCATTTAACCAAATACTGGAGTCTCCGTCTAGCCAGGCGAGAATCCAGTATCTTCTCAACCTCATATTCCACATTACCTTCAACCAATACCGGGTCAGGAGGTGCCACCACAGGAACTACTGGCTCAACAAACCTCTTTAACAGAGACTTATGAAACACGTTATGGATCTTAAATGTAACCGGAAGAGCCAATCGAAAAGAGACTGGATTAAGAATCTCCAAAATCTTGTAAGGTCCAATAAATCTAGGTTTAAACATTGGAGAAGCCACCTTCATAGCGATATTCTTTGATGACAACCAAACCATATCACCCACCTTAAACTGGGGACCAATGGACCTATGCCGGTTGGAAAACCGCTGGGCTTTTTCCTGGGAGAGAGACAACTTATCCACCACTTGGTCCCAGATCTGGTGCATTCTCTCCACCACAGTGTCAACATCTTGGCAGGCAGAAGGCTCCACCTGCCCTGAAGAGAATCGAGGATGAAACCCAAAGTTACAAAAAAAAAGGTGACATCAAAGTGGCAGAACTAGCTCTATTATTTAAAGCAAATTCGGCCAAGGGCAAAAATGAAACCCAATCATCCTGATCAGGAGAAATAAAACATCTCAAATACGACTCCAAAGTCTGGTTTGTTCTCTCCGTCTGCCCATTGGTCTGAGGGTGAAACGCAGAGGAGACGGACAACTGAATTCCCAGCTTGGAACAGAAAGTCCTCCAAAATCTAGACACAAACTGAACTCCTCTGTCAGATACAATGTCCTCAGGAATCCCGTGCAAGCGAACCACCTGTTGCAAAAACAAGGGCACCAACTCTGAGGAAGATGGTAACTTAGGGAGTGGTACAAGATGGACCATCTTAGAGAATCTATCACAAATCACCCAAATAACAGTCATTCTCTGAGAGATAGGCATATCAGAGATAAAATCCATTGAAATATGGGTCCATGGCCTCCTGGGCACCGGCAAAGGCATCAACAACCCACTAGAGCGAGAACAAGGTTTAGACCGAGAGCAAGTCCCACAGGACTGCACAAAATTCCTGACATCACGAGACAAGAAGGGCTACCAAAAAGACCGACTCACCAAATCTCTAGTACCAAAAATACCTGGATGACCAGCCAATGCAGAGCAATGAACTTCAGACATCACTCTCTTCCTCCACTGGTCAGGAACATACAATTTTCCAATGGGACAACGCTCAGGTTTGTCCTCCTAAAACTGTTCCAGAGCACGTCTCAAATCGGGCGAGATGGCAGAAAGAACTACCCCCTCACCTAAGATGGTAGCAGGCTTGGTCACCACAGGAGAATCAGCAAAGAAACTCCTAGAGAGGGCGTCTGCCTTGACATTCTTAGTGCCCGGAAGAAGAGACCACAAAATCAAAACGTGTGAAAAACAAGGCCCACCTAGCCTGTCTAGGATTCAAGCATTTGGCCGACTCCAGGTAAATCAAATTCTTGTGGTCAGTAAGGACCACGACTTGATGTTTAGCTCCCTCCAACCAATGTCTCCACTCCTCAAATGCCCATTTCATGGCTAACAGTTCCCGATTCCCCACATCATAGTTACGTTCGGATGGGGAGAACTTTCGGGAAAAGAAAGCACAGGGATTCATTTTAGATGTTACAGGATCCTTTTGGGACAAAACAGCTGCTGCACCAATCTCAGAAGCGTCCACCTCTACCTGAGACGGGAGTGAGACATCAGGTTGCCGCAAAACCGGAGCAGAAGTGAACCTTCGCTTCAGCTCCTGAAAGGAAGAAAGCCTCCGGAGACCAATTCAGCACATCAGTACCCTTCTTAGTCAAATCAGTCAATGGTTTGGCAATACCAGAAAAATTAGCTATAAATTTACGATAAAAATTAGCAAAACCCAAAAACTTCTGGAGGGCCTACAAAGAAGTGGGCTGATCGCAATCATAAATGGCCTGTACCTTGACCGGGTCCATTTCAATAGTTGACGGAGACAAAATAAATCCCAAAAATGAAATCCTCTGTACACCAAAAAGGCATTTCGATCCCTTGACATACAAGGAATTCTCCCTCAAAATCCGGAACACAGTCCGAACATGTTCCACATGAGAATCCCAATCCTTGGAAAAGATCAAAATATCATCCAGATAGATGATCAAAAATTTATCCACCAAGTCTCGGAAAATATCATTCATGAAGCACTGGAAGACAGAAGGGGCATTAGTGAGCCCAAAAGGCATCACCAGGTACTCAAAATGTCCCTCCGAAGTATTAAACGCCGTCTTCCATTCATCCCCATGCTTAATGCGAATAAGATTATACGCCCCCCTGAGGTCAAGCTTTGTAAACCATCAAGTATCTTTAACTCTGGAGAATAGATCAGAAATCAGGGGTAACGGATACTGATATTTAACAGTAATTTTGTTGAGGGAACGATAGTCAATACAAGGCCTTAATGAACCATCTTTCTTGGCCACGAAAAAAAACCAGCACCTAAGGGTGAAGAGGATGGTCTAATATGACCCTTCTCCAACGACTCCTTAATATAGGATCGCATAGCCTCGTGCTCGGGTACAGATAAATTGAAAAGTCGACCCTTGGGAAATTTACACCCAGGGCTCAGCTCAATTGCACATAACTCCTATGAGGAGGCAAAGACGCAGACTCATTCTCACTAAATACATCATAAAAATCAGCCAAATAGTCAGGAACATCATGCGACTGGGGAGAGGTGGAGAAAACAGGAGCATCACTAAGGGCACACCGACAACCCCAACTCACCACAGACACAGATTTCCAATCCAAAACTGGATTATGGATTTGCAACCAGGGAAACCCCAGAACAATGGTATCATGCAAATTATGCAACACCAAAAATCTGCAATTCTCTTGATGGTCTGGGGCGACCCGCATTACCACCTAGGTCCAAAACTGAGGTTTATTCTTCGCCAAAGGAGTAGCATCAATACCCCTCAAAGGGATAGGCGTCCGCAGAGGTGTCATAGGAAATCCACAACGTTTAGCAAAATCCAAGTCCATCAGGTTCAGAGCTGCTCCCGAATCTACAAAAGCTTTAGCAGAAAATGTGGACAGGGAGCAGATCATAGTAATTGCCAGAAGAAACTTAGGTTGAACACCACCCACAGCAAATGTGTGTGCAAAACGTTTCTCTCGTTTAGGGCAGACAGAAATGATATGCGAGGCATCACCACAGAAGAAACACAGCTTATTACGCCTTCTGAACTCCTAATGCTGCGCCCTAGACCAAACTCTATCACATTGCATAGGTTCAGACATTTGTTCAACAGGTGGCAACACCTCTCGTGCGGTTTTGCGTTCACGCAAACGCCGATCAAACTGAATGGCTAATGACATAGAATCGTCAAGACCAGAGGGAACAGGAAATCCCACCATAGTATCTTTTGCGATTTCTGACAAACCCTTCCGAAAGAGAGCTGCCAAGGCACAATCATTCCAGGTAGTAAGGACCGCCCACTTTCGGAATTTTTGACAGTACAACTCTGCAGAATCCTGACCCTGGCTCAATGCCAACAGGGCCTTTTCAGCCTGATCAATAGCATTAGGTTCATCATACAACAACCCCAAGGCTTGAAAAAATGCGTTCACATTAGTAAGAATAGGATCATCAGGTTTCAAAGAAAACGCCCAATCCTGGGGATCGCCGCGCAGCAAAGAGATGACAATTTTAACCTGCTGCGCGGAGTCCCCGACGAGTTAGGCTTCAAGGCAAAAAATAATTTACAATTACTCTTAAAGTTCAAAAATTTAGACCGATCCCCAAACAACACATCAGGAGTAGGGATCTTTGGTTCAGCAGCATGTGTATGAGCAAGATAGGCGGAAATTCCCCGCACTTCAGCAGTGAGCTGCTCCACACGATCAGACAATTGCTTCATCTCCATTGAGAAAGAAAAAAATTTCCCCCTACGGCCTCAGAGACATAGAGGAAAAAATATACACAAAAAAAAAAAAATTCTGACAAACTTTGTTTTTTTTTTTTTTTTTTTACAATTCTTTCCTGCTATTGAGTACCCTAGAATCTGCTGTATGGCTGGTGATTCTGTTATGAATGAGTCACAGAAGGAATTAAAAACAAAAATACAAGCTAAGTCCAGAAAACCGGAGAGGTTGGTAGCTATCGGATTGCAGACCCCTGATCCTATCCACAACAACTAACAGTAGCCGTGGGGGGTTCCTACGATGCCCTAGACCCCTCGATCACATCCGGAGAACTAAATAGGCCTAACGAAAGAAAGGGGAAATCTAAACTGCCCCAGAGCAGACCCCAAAGCAATAGGCAGCCCCCATCTTAGAATGACAGTGAAGCAAGATGAAAACACTAACACAGATAGAAAGATAGGCTGAGCAAACGATGGGGCCCAAGCTAACTAAAAAGGACAGGATAGAAAAGCTGCTGTCTGCAATCCGTAAAAAACCCTACCAAAAAATGTCCCAACCGTCTGATAGGAAAAACAGGCCCTGAAGTCACTAGGACTTCAAAATGACTATATCAGCACTCAGGTAAATTCTGAAGACAGAGCAAAGAGACAAACTGATCCGAGACAAAAATGGAACTCAGCACACCCCCGACCGGGGATGGCTGAACTCCAAAAAACAAGGTAAACAAAACAAAACTAATAAGTTCAAAAGCAGAGCAAAAACTTATCTTTGGGAAGCAGGAGTCAGACTGGTCTCCAAGAATCCAGCAGAGAAATCACCAGCGACTCAGAAGGGCGTCGGCTGCCTTATATCCAGTCAGAATTTCCTGTTACCCAGTCATCATCTACCAGATCAGGTGTTTGGTAATTAGCCTCACTACCTTCCTTCACCAGAAGAGGGAGTTCATCAGACATCGACGGTGAAGGGGAAAATGAACTCACAACACCAGGGACAGGTACAAGGATGGTGGCCTGCGCGTGCGAGAACACGCCAGGGACAGAGTACGAGAACAGGGTTAGGGCCTGTGCGTGCAAGAGGGCACGACAGGGGACATGGCAAAGCCTGCGCGTACTTTTACGGAAGCATGGGGAGGTATGCCATGGGCAGGCGAGGGCTTGCGCATGCTTTAGAGAGCATGGAGAGCACAGTGCGGAAACGGCATGAAGTGCAAGGGAGCACAGAGAGCATGGCTGGGGAACTGGCTAGCTGATCGGGCTGCGGCACTGACAGACGGGCAAGACTCCAGCAAACCCGGCTGAGGCATGGCAGGCGACACAGCTGTCACTGACCAACGAGCACGGCTGAGGCACAAGCAGGCGGGCATGGCTAGGGCGGGCACGGCTGAGGCACAAACAGGAGGCTAGGAAGGCCAGGTGCATGCATAAGGCACACGAAGCTGCAAAGCAAGGCAAGACGAGAAACAGGGCAGAGCAAGACCAGAGTACGGGACACGGAACACGGAACGGAAGCATAGTCAGAAACACAGAGTCAGGTCAGAGCAGGAACAGGGCTAGCAGCAGAGCGTAGGCCGAAGCCCAGAGCCGGGCCAAGGTAAAGCCTTGGGACTAGCCATGGAAAAGAGCACAATAGGACAGAGTCTAGCAGCGGAGCGTAGGCCGAAACCCAGAGCCAGGCCAAGGCTGAGCCTTGGGACTAGACCTGGTAAAGAGCACAAAAGTAAACGACGAGGAATAGTGAGTGTGCCAGGGAGCACTACAGAGCACCATTGGAGAGAGCGAGGCAGAGCAAGCAAAGACTGTGACCATAGGGAGGAGCAAGGCAAGGTACCGAACAAAGAACGGAAGCTAGACTGAAGCACAGAACGGAATCAGCAAGGAAGGACTACAAGGCAAAGGAGATCAGAGACAAAACATGGCACGAGGGACAAACACTATACAAGGCACGAGACAAGAGATGGAGTATGAGCACGGAGCGTGTGCAGAGACGCACGACAGGGCAGAGTGCAAGGGCACAGAATAGAGGGAGCGACCCAGCAGACCAAGCAGCCATGCAGGGAAGCAACACAATACTCAGGCCTTGAGCATAGGAAGGGGCGGTCTGATATAGGGCATAGCACCTCCACTTCCAGGTCAGGACCAGGGGAGAGCTTCCAGTTCAGTTCCTCCAGGATTACAGGGAGCAGTCACATGATCAGGGTTCCAGACATGCAGGGATGATTGCAGAACCAGTGCTGAAACCTAGGCAGGTCACATGATCAGAGTTGCAGACATGCAGAGATGATTGCAGAACCAGTGCTGAAACCTAGGCAGGTCACATGATGAGTTCCAGACATGCAGAGATGAATGCAGAACCAGCCTCTACTGGAACATAGGAAGGACACATGATCAGGGGTTCTAGACATGACGAGACAATCACAGAAGGCAGAGCAGAAATGCAGGCATCCCGTAGCTCAACAGTCATGAGGTGAGTGTGCACACTGCTCTAGGGAACATGCAGGATAGCAGATATAAGATGCGCGTGCACACCGCTCCCAGGGTCATGAGGCAAAACAGACAAGGCGTACAAGAGAAATGTGCTGTCTTCCAGGTGCAAAAATTAAAGATGTGTCTGACAGGATATAAGGACTCTTCAGACCTACAGATGACTACCCATTCCTGCTACTACATGTGGGGACAAATGACACCGCAAGAAACGACCTGGAAACCATCTGCAGAGACTTTGAAAACTTAGGCAAGAAAGTGAAAGAACTGGGAGCGCCGGTGGTCTTCTCTTCCATCCTCCCAGTGGATGGCCGTGGAACAAGATTCAGCAGGTGAACAACTGGCTACGTCGATGGTGCCATCAGCAAGGATTTGGATTTCTGGATCACGGAGTGAATTACCTTTACGATGGACTACTTGCTAGAGATGGGGTGCACCTTACGAAGACTGGAAAGCATGTATTTGGAAGTCGCCTTGCTACACTTGTAAGGAGAGCTTTAAACTAGAACAACATGGGAAGGGAAGCAAAAGACCAGAAAAAGCCATACACCTGACAAATGCTATTGAGAACTCTGCTATTAGAAGTGGAAAGGAAGAACAAAGACAAAAGAATCTAATTAATAAAAATATTGGAGAAAGAGAAACCAATCACAAACTAAAATGTTTCTATACTAATGCACAAAGCATGGGCAACAAACAAGGAGAATTGGAACTACTAACACAGGAAAAGAAATATGATGTCATTGGAATCACTGAAACTTGGTGGGACGATACACATGATTGGAATGCAAGGCTAGAAGGATACAACTTATTTGCAAGAAACAGACTTAATAAACGAGGAGGAGGTGTCGCATTGTATGTTAGAAACGCGTATATCTGCACAGAGATCCAAGCTTCAGAGACTGGGAGTTTTGTGGAAACTGTTTGGGTAAGAATACAAGGACAGAACAATGGAAAGGACACCATTGTAGGCATTTACTACAGGCCGCCTGTGCAAGCTGAAGATATGGATGAACTCTTTATGCATCAAATGACCAAGTTCTCAAAAAAATATGACATAGTTGTCATGGGAGATTTCAACTACCCAGACATTTGTTGGGAATCTCTCTCAGGCAAAACTAACAGGTCAAAGAAATTCTTATCCTCTCTTGCTGGCAACTTTATCTTCCAAAAGGTAGGGGAGAAAACAAAGGGAACTGCTACCTTGGATCTAATCCTTATAAACAGGGAGGAAATGGTTGAGGAGGTACAAGTGGCTGGGACCCTAGGAGGTAGCGACCATGCTATTTTATAATTTTGGATAACTAGAGGAGGAAGACCTGTGAACACTCAGACGTCAAGGTTAGATTTCAGAAAGGCAGATTTTAAGGGATTCAGAAAGAGAATTGGAGGGATCCAATGGCTGAATATCCTTAAGGACAAAAATGTCCAGGAAGGATGGGGAATCTTGAAAAATGAAATTCTCAAGGAACAATTGTTAACAATTCCGAAAAGAGGGAAGAATAGGAAGCATTTAAGGAAACCAGGATGGATGAACACAGAACTTAAGCACATGCTAAAAAGGAAGAAAGAAATGTTTATAAAATGGAAAGAGGGAGGCATATCTAAAGAAGAATATAATGCTGTCTGCAGAATCTGCAGGGCACGAATCAGATTATCTAAAGCTGACAATGAATTGAAGCTTGCAAGAGACATCAAAAGCAATAATAAAGGGTTTTGGGGATATGTCAAAAGTAAAAGAAAAGTCAAAGATGCTATAGGATTTTTACAGGATGAAAATGATGAAATAGTAAGACAGGATGTTGAGAAGGCTGAACTTTTAAATTCCTATTTTGCATCTGTTTTCTCTCAGAAAGGAAATGTAACATCAACTGTTCTTCACTGTCCTATTAAGGGATTAGAAGAATCCTGGATATCTATAAACAGAAATATAGTGAGGAAACCCTTAGCTAACCTAAATAAATTCAAGTCTCCTGGCCCAGATGAATTACACCCCAGAGTACTGAAGGAGATAGCAGAAGAAATTTTTGAACCCCTCTCCATAATCTTTGAAAATTCTTGGAGAACAGGAGAAGTCCCAGAAGACTGGAGAAGAGCAAATGTTGTTCCTATCTTCAAAAAGGGGAAGAAGGTGGACCCAGGCAACTATAGGCCGGTGAGTCTGACTTCTATACCAGGAAAGATCTTTGAGAAAATTATTAAACAACATGTATGTCAGTACCTGGATAAGAATGAAGTGATTAAACAGTCAGCATGGGTTTGTAACTAATAATTCATGTCAGACTAACTTAATTTCCTTCTATGACAGAATCACTGACTGGGTGGATCAGGGAAATGCTGTAGATATAGTATATCTTGACATCAGCAAAGCATTTGACAATGTATCTCACACCATCCTTATTGAAAAAATGGAATGGACAAGTATGGAATGGACAAGGCAACTGTTAGGTGGATTCATAACTGGCTAAGTGATCGGACCCAAAGAGTGGTCGTAAATGGCTGCACATCCAGTTGGAAGAATGTCTCAAGTGGGGTACCACAGGGCTCTGTTCTGGGCCCTGTATTGTTCAACATCTTTATCAACGATTTAGATGAAGGAATTGAGGGTAAACTGATTAAATTTGCTGATGACGCAAAGCTAGGAGGGATAGCTAATACTAGAGAAGAGAGAGAGGATTCAAAAAGATATACATAAACTGGAGAAGTGGGCATCAACTAACAGAATGGTTTTTAAAGGAAAAATGCAAAGTACTACATCTGGGCAATAAAAATGAAAAAAGCATATACAGAATGGGAGGAATAGGCCTAAGCAACAGCACATGTGAAAAAGACTTGGGTATACTAATAGATCACAGACTGAATATGAGTCAACAGTTGATGCAGCAGCAAAAAAGGCAAATGCAGTTCTAGGATGTATTAACAGAAGCATACAGTCTAGATCACGTGAAGTCATTATTTCCCTCTACTCCTCTTTGGTCAGACCTCATCTGGAATATTGTGTCCAGTTTTGGGCGCCACATTTTAAAAAAGACATCAACAAACTGGAGCAAGTTCAGAAAAGAGCGACCAGAATGGTGACCGGTCTGCAAACCCTGTCCTATGAGGAAAGGTTGCAGGATTTGGGAATGTTTAGCTTGCAAAAGAGAAGACTGAGAGGAGACTTAACCCCTTCATGACCCAGCCTATTTTGACCTTAATGACCTGGCCATTTTTTGCAATTCTGACCAGTGTCCCTTTATGAGGTAATAACTCAGGAATTTTTATTCTGTTAAACCAGAGAGTTATCTGACACAAAATAGTTAATAAGTAACATTTCCTACATGTCTACTTTACATTAGCACAATTTTGGCAACAACTTTTTTTTGTTAGGAAGTTGTAAGGGTTAAAAGTTGACCAGCGATTTCTCATTTTTACAACAAAATTTACAAAACCATTTTTTTAGGGACCACATCACATTTGAAGTCACTTTGAGGGGTCTATATGGCAGAAAATACCCAAAAGTGACACCATTCTAAAAACTGCACCCCTCAAGCTACTCAAAACTATATTCAAGAAGATTATTAACCCTTCAGGTGCTTCACAGGAACTAAAGACAAGTGGTGGGAAAAAATGTACATTTTAATTTTTCCAACATAAATTTTCTTTTAGCATCAATTTTTTCATTTTCACATGGGCAACAGGATAAAGTGGATCCTAATATTTGTTGGGCAATTTCTCCTGAGTGTACAGATACCTCATATGTGGTTATAAACCACTGTTTGGGCACATGGCAGGGCCCGGAAGGGAAGGAGCGCCATTTGACTTTTTGATTGGAAAATTAGCTCCAATTGTTAGCGGACACCATGTCGTGTTTGGAGAGCCCCTGCGTGTTAGGAACGGCGGAACGCACTAAATAAAAATATAAATAAAGTGCGTTCGCCGCTCGGGATCCACTGTGCAGTAGGTGAAATAACCGCTGCTAGGTGGTGGCAGGAAAACAAAAAGCACAAATATCCTGAAACAAAAAGTAAAAAATAAACTGCAAATAATGCATAAAAGTAATAATAATATTATTATCATTATTATTATTAAGGGTATTTAGTAAACATAATTTTGATCAAAATAATGTACACTTGGCAAGTGAAAAGGTTTTAAATACTAGAGTAGGACTGTCCCGCAAGGGTTGCCGTGACGTGGCGGGATGGCTTGTGCATTATTTTGATCAAAATTATGTTTACTAAATACCCTTATTATTATTATTATTATTATTACTTTTATGCATTATTTGCAGTCTATTTTATACTTTTTATTTCAGGATATTTGTGCTTTTTGTTTTCTCTGGTTAATGGTCATGTGTTAATATGCACTTACATTGTGCATACACATTAACTTACTTTCTCAGTTCAGACTCCAGTTTTTTATTTAGGTGGTGGCAGGAGCAATATGGCGGAATTGCACACAGGGCTAAACTCCACCCAGGTGCGCAGAGCAATCTCCGTTAAACTCACAGAGATTCCAAAAGTACAAACACAAGTAACTGAGCCTGTTGTAGTCATAGGACTCATTAAAAAACGCACACACGGTATACGGTCACAGGAGTAGCCCAAGACGGCGGCACTACGTCCGTCTAGACCTACCGTGTGCGGAGCGTTGCAACTGTGAACGCAAAGGAGGCTGCTACTGCAGCACGGCATGGACACTGCCGCCAAACGACAAGGCAAGGCGCAAGTGCAATGTCGGACGCTAGGAGCTGTGGATGTTGCAGCCAAGGAGCGCTGGCGCTGAAACTAACTCAGTCCCTGTTCACATGCGTAATATCAGAGGGTAAGGGTTTTATAATGAGTCAGTCACCAGAATCATGCATCCATCCTCATACACACAGCAGCAAGTATGACTATACTAGCGCATGGCAGAACAGCCATGTGCGCCTTTTATAGCAGCTTCCAGATCTCTGAGATGGACCAATGAGAACTGGAGCGGGACCTGAGCACATGACTCCCGATCTCCAATGGGAGATCGTCCCATGAGCATGCCCAGTAAGATGACAGAAGGACTTAGCCTCAGGAGAGATTTGCTGCAAGACAATCTCCTCTGCAGTGGAAAAATAGAAGGAGACTGCAGAATGTGAGGATCTGGATCCCTGCGGAGTAAACACAGAAATCCGACGCCTGTGTGCCTAAACATTGGAACTCCCCCACGAGTGACCCCATTTTGGAAACTAGACCCCCCAGGGAACTTATCTAGATGTGTGGTGAGCACCTTGAACCCCCAAGTGCTTCACAGAAGTTTATAATGCAGAGCAGTGAAAATAAAAAATCATTTTTTTTGCTCAAAAATGATTTTTTAGCCCGCTATTTTTTATTTTCACTATGGTAAAAGGATAAATTGGACCCCAAAAGTTGTTGTCCAGTTTGTCCTGAGTACGCTGGTACCCCATATGTCAGGTGGAACCACTGTTTGTGCACATGGCAGGGCTCAGAAGGGAAGGAGCACCATTTGACTTTTTGAATGGAAAATTTGCTCCAATCGTTAGCGGACACCATGTTGTGTTTGGAGAGCCCCTGTGTGCCTAAACTTTGGAGCTCCCCCACAAATGACCCCATTTTGGAAACTAGACCCCCTAAGGAACTTATCTAGATGCATAGTGAGCACTTTAAACCCCCAGGTGCTTCACAAAAGTTTATAACGCAGAGCCGTTAAAATAAGAAAAAATTTTTTCCTCAAAAAAATGATCTTTTAGCGCGCTATTTTTTAATTTCACAAGGGTAACAGGATAAATTTGGACCCCAAAAGTTGTTGTCCAGTTTGTACTGAGTACGCTGGTACCCCATATGTGGGGGGGACCACTATATGGGCACACGTCGGGGCTTGGAAGGGAAGTAGTGATGTTTTGAAATGCCGACTTGATGGAATGGTCTGCAGGAGCCATGCTACGTTTACAGAGCCCCTGATGTACCTAAACGGTGGAAACCCCCCCCACAAGTGACCCCATTTTGGAAACTAGACCCCCCAAGGAACTAATCTAGATGTGTGGTGAGCACTTTGAACCCCCAAGTTCTTCACAGAAGTTTATAACGCAGAGCCGTGAAAATAAAAAATAATTTTTTTTCCACAAAAATAATTATTTAGCCCCCAATTTTTTATTTTCCCAAGGGTAACAGGAGAAATTAGACCCCCAAAGTTGTTGTGCAATTTTTCCTGCATACGCTGATACCCCGTATGTGGGGGGAAACCACTGTTTGAGCGCACGTCGGGGCTCGAATTGGAGGGAACACTGTTTAGCTTTTTGAACGCAAAGTTGGCTGGAATAAATGGTGGCGCCATGTCGCGTTTGGAGACCCCGTGATGTGCCTAAACAGTAGAAACCCCTCAATTCTAACTCTAACCCCAACACACCCCTAACCCTAATCATAACCCTAACCACAACCCTAACCACAACCCTAACACACCTCTAACCCTAATCCCAACTCTAACCCTAACCACAAGCCTAACCGTAATCCCAACCCACCCCTAACCCTAATCCCAACCCTAATTCCAGCCCTAACCGTAATTCCAACCCTAACCGTAATTCCAACCCTAACCCTAATTCTAACCCTAGCCCTAACCCTAATGGAAAAATAAAAATATTTTCTTTATTTTATTATATGTCCCTATCTATGGGGGTGATAAGGGGGGCGGTGATTTACTTTTTTTTATTTTGATCACTGCGAAAGTGATCAAAATAAATTAATGAATCTGCAATGTCGCAGATTCCCAGCGGGCGCACTGCGCATGCACCTTCCATTTTCCAAGATGTCAGCGTCTATGATCAGGGACAGCGGCAAACCGGAACAGCCAGAGGGACTTTGGAGCCACCGTGCAGGGTGAGAGGGGGTGATCGGAGTGCGGGGGGGACCGGATGGAAGGCGGGGGGAGCAGATTTTGACAGCGGCTTCCGATCAGCGCCGTCAGATGGTGGCGGCGGCCGATCGGCGCTGTCAGTCAGTTGGGGGGGGGGTCGGTTCAGTGTCTCCAGCCATGCCCGATGCTATTTCAGCATCGGCCATGGCTGGATTTGTAATATTTCATCAAAATTCATTGATGAAATATTACAATCGCTCTGATTGGCTGTTAAAAGTGAAACTGCCAATCAGAGCGATCGTAGGCAAGTGGAGGCTCAGCCATGCCCCCTGTAGTTAACTCTAAGGTGTCCTCTGTGTTCGGGTCGGGTGACGTTTCAGTGACCCCGGTCACCCGACCCGCAGGGGGGCAATCAATTCATGACGCCACATAGGCGTCATGGGTCGTTTTGGCACGACTTTTCATGATGCCTATGTGGCAAAGGTCGGGAAGGGGTTAATAGCTGTCTACAAATATCTCAAGGGCTGTCACATTGTCGAAGGATCAACTTTATTCTCATTTGCACAAGGAAAGACTAGAAGCAATGGGATGAAACTGAATGGGAGGAGACACAGATTAGATATTAGAAAAAACTTTTTGACAGTTAGAGTGATCAATGAATGGAACAGGCTGCCACGAGATGTGGTGAGTTCTCCTTCAATGGAAGTCTTCAAACAGAGGCTGGACAGACATCTGACTGGGATGATTTAGTGAATCCTGCTTTGAGCAGGGGGTTGGACCAGATGGCCCAGGAGGTCCCTTCCAACTCTACGATTCTATGAACTACATTCTTGTTCTGGACTATTGTATCCTCGGTGTGGTGGATTGTTTATGGACCTACTAATTTTGCCTGTAATAGAGGTCTTGGGATTGTTCACACTTCCCTCGCTCTGTTGATTGTGTGATACCGGAGAAAGACCCCGTGACACTCGCATTAAAATCGGATGACATATGGATCACCGTTTATGAAACATTTGTGTGATTTTTGGTCTGTCAAAAACAGTCCGATTTTTTTAATCGTTGTGTGTGACTCCAGCCTTATGCTGCTTATACCACTCTGCTCCCATCGCAGCCATGGTTGCCAAATAAAAGATAGGATAGAAAAACAAAGAGAAGGGAGGGGGTAATCGCAAGTACACACAATTGTCTCAGGAATAGTAACCACTAGTGGACGCCACATTCCCCTGTGGTAGGAGACACCACTATCCACCACCGACCGCACTGGTGTTCAGATCTCTGAGTCCGATTCAAATTACAAAGCCACTGTACGGTGACAAAAAAGAAAAAAAGGGACACACTGATTCATGTTGGCAAGCCATTACGGGGTGATAAAGACCAAGGAAAACACAGATACGTTTTGATGCATACGTGGTCTGATTTGGCTATTCTGCGTATATAAACACATGGTAAACTGACGCCAGTAACTAACGTCACATGTGATATGAAATTCTGCGCCTTGGTATATTTTACCACAGGACTCAATAGGACCCCATGCAATTTATTCACGGAATTCTGGGTTTCCAATTATAGCTCTCACACTGAGGCTACCCATCCCTACATTACAAGAGCAGTCGGTATATTGAGGAAAGTCAAAGTGTGTTGACCGAAACGTCTATTGTGACTGCGAATAAAATTCTTCTACTATTCAGAGTGCCATCACTAATGCTCTATGATAATCCCACCGCTGCCACCAAATGTCATGAAAAGGGGTTGTAGGTTGTATGACCTTTGGCCAGCACAAGGCTATCACATGTGCAGGGGGGCTTATCTTAGTTATCCCACCACTGCCGGAATGTGACGAAAAAAACAGCAAGCTAGTCTTTCCCTAACAATGTACCGCAGGGAGGCTTATTTTAGTTATCCCACCACTGCCACCAAATGTCATGATCTGCTGGGATTTATGTACAGTTGTGGCCAAAAGTATTGACACCCCTGCAATATTGTCAGATAATACTCAGTTTCTTCCTGAAAATGATTGCAATCACAAATTCTTTGGTATTATCTTCATTTAATTTGTCTTAAATGAAAAAACACAAAAAGAATTGTCCTAAAGGCAAATTGGATATAATTCCACACCAAACATAACAAAGAGGGTGGACAAAAGTATTGGCACTGTTCGAAAAATCCTGTGATGCTTCTCTAATTTGTGTAACAGCACCTGTAACTTACCTGTGGCACCTAACAGGTGTTGGCAATAACTAAATCACACTTGCAGCCAGTTGACATGGAGTAAAGTTGACTCAACCTCTGTCCTGTGTCCTTGTGTGTACCACATTGAGCATGGAGAAAAGAAAGACGACCAAAGAACTGTCTGAGGACTTGAGAAACCAAATTGTGAGGAAGCATGAGCAATCTCAAGGCTACAAGTCCATCTCCAAAGACCTGAATGTTCCTGTGTCTACCGTGTGCAGTGTCATCAAGAAGTGTAAAGCCCATGGCACTGTGGCTAACCTCCCTAGATGTGGACGGAAAAGAAAAATTGACAAGAGATTTCAACGCAAGATTGTGCGGATGTTGGATAAAGAACCTCGACTAACATCCAAACAAGTTCAAGCTGCCCTGCAGTCCGAGGGTACAACAGTGTCAACCCGTACTATCCGTCGGCATCTGAATGAAAAGGGACTGTATGGTAGGAGACCCAGGAAGACCCCACTTCTTACCCCGAGACATAAAAAAAAGCCAGGCTGGAGTTTGCCAAAACTTACCTGAAAAAGCCTAAAACGTTTTGGAAGAATGTTCTCTGGTCAGATGAGACAAAAGTAGAGCTTTCTGGGCAAAGGCATCAACATAGAGTTTACAGGAGAAAAAAAGAGGCATTCAAAGAAAAAAACACGGTCCCTACAGTCAAACATGGCGGAGGTTCCCTGATGTTTTGGGGTTGCTTTGCTGCCTCTGGCACTGGACTGCTTGACCGTGTGCATGGCATTATGAAGTCTGAAGACTACCAACAAATTTTGCAGCATAATGTAGGGCCCAGTGTGAGAAAGCTGGGTCTCCCTCAGAGGTCATGGGTCTTCCAGCAGGACAATTACCCAAAACACACTTCAAAAAGCACTAGAAAATGGTTTGAGAGAAAGCACTGGAGACTTCTAAGGTGGCCAGCAATGAGTCCAGACCTGAATCCCATAGAACACCTGTGGAGAGATCTAAAAATGGCAGTTTGGAGAAGGCACCCTTCTAATATCAGGGACCTGGAGCAGTTTGCCAAAGAAGAATGGTCTAAAATTCCAGCAGAGCATTGTAAGAAACTCATTGATGGTTACCGGAAGCGGTTGGTCGCAGTTATTTTGGCAAAAGGTTGTGCAACCAAGTATTAAGGGCCTGTCACACTAAGCAATATCGCTAGCAATATCACTATGTATGATACTTACCTCCGACCGCTCCCCCGCTGGTTATCGCTTATCACGTGACAACGTCCTGGACTGTTTCTCGTCGTCAGCTTCCTGCTGGGCTTCCTGGTGTGACGACGAGCGATGCGTGGACACGGGCGGGAGGACGCAGGATCGCCGGGTCTGACAGGTAAGTAGCGACCCCGGTCCCCAGCGATGTCGCTGGTAGGAGCTGCATGTGTGGCAGCTCACTAGCGACCACTTAGCGATGCACCAGCGATCCTGACCGCGTCATATCGCTGGTACATCGCTAAGTGTGACAGTACCTTTAGGCTGAGGGTGCCAATACTTTTGTCTGGTCCATTTTTGTAGTTTTGTGTGAAATGATCAATGTTTTGCTTTTCGCTTCATTCTCTTTTGTTTTTTCGTTTAAGACAAATTAAATGAAGATAATAATGCCAAAGAATTTGTGTTTGCAATCATTTTCAGGAAGAAACTGAGTATTATCTGACAGAATTGCAGGGGTGTCAATACTTTTGGACACAACTGTATATCCCACTTTCAGTTCCACTTTGTAACTTGCAGCTCTCCGGCACCCCCTTACCCTCAGGTCAGTCAGGGAACTACACCTAGGATTAGTCGCCGGATGGGCTACTTGTTGTGCACTGGCTATTAGGCACGCTGCAGCGAGGGAATTATAAATGCTTTGGCCGTAGCCGCACAATCAGCTTATACAACCCGCTCTGTCACTGCCAGCGCTATCCACCTAGCCAAAACACACTTCGCTGCCACCAGCTTACGATTTGTATATTAATCTTTAAAATTAATACAGGGGTTCCGAAGCCAGCCCAAATTAGTAGCATAATTAACTGTTAGGCACGTGAATTCGTCATAGAGCAAGGAGATACGAGAATAATAAATGTTATATTTACTCCAAAAAAGGGTAGGCAGTGTTTACAGAAGGTATAAAAAGATTTTACGAAATGAGACAATTAAAATATGTACAATGGAATACAAATAAAAGGGATTAAGAGAAGGAATAAAACTCATGTATTGCTTAGATCATCTTAGACAGAGTCTTGCTGGGGGCAGCAGCCAGAAGTCACACTGCATTGGGGAGTCTTGAGGCAGCAGTTCCCCAGGCTAGAAGTGACTGCACATGGAGGGAAAGTACCTTATACCTCTGGGCTTGTGACCTCACTAAAGGGGATGAGTTATGGCCGCCCTCCCCTTCTCTCAGAGTACAGACTTGGTTCTGAAAACTTCTAATAATCACAACTGCTCTTGAGAGCCTAGAATATCGGCAGAACCATCATTCATCTTATATTGAAATTAGCTTTCTAAGGACTCCAGACACTGGCTGTCTATTCACCTCGGTTCAGGAGAAATCCATTCCTCTGGTTCTATTGGCGCTGGAACTGGGAAAAACACGGGCTAAGTAACCCTGTTGAAGAACGTTCCAAATATGTAGTCTTCATCCCTCTAGCACAACCTCACACCGTTTATGACCAAATGATTAGATTCACTGGTACCTCAGGTTACACTGAGTGTGTGTGCAGGCTGAGTGGGGGAGGAAGCAAGGAAGGGTGGACAGTGTCCAGCTATGAGTGAGCAGAAATTCGCAGGCAAAGGGAAAAGAACAGGGGAGGTCATACCCTCACCACTGACATAGCAGAGTTCAGTATGTGAATAGAAGAGTCTGGAATGTTCCAGAAAATGTGATAATAAGGGGAATCTTATGCCATATTTTACATTATCGCTACAATAGTATAGTGCTAACCACTGAGTCACCGTGCTGCCCTATGTATAGTACAGTGCTAACCACTGAGCCATCGTGCTGCCCTATATAGTACAGTGCTAACCACTGAGCCATCATGCTGCCCTATATATAGTACAGTGCTAACCACTGAGCCACCATGCTGCCCAATATACAGTAGTGCCAACCACTGAGCCACCATGCTTCTATATACAGTACAGTGCTAACCACTGAGTCACCATGCTGCCCTATAAATAGTGCAGTTATAACCACTGAGCCATCATGCTGCCCTATATATAGTACAGTGCTAACCACTGAGCCTTCATGCTGCCCTAGATATAGTACAGTGCTGACCACTGAGCCACCATGCTGCCCTATATATAGTACAGTGCTAACCACTGAGCCATCGTGCTGCCCTATAGTACAGTGCTAACCACTGAGTTACCGTGCTGCCCTATATATAGTACAGTGCTAGCCACTGAGCCATCATGCTGCCCTATATAGTACAGTGCTAACCACTGAGTCACCATGCTGCCCTATATATAGTACAGTGCTAACCACTGAGTCACCATGCTGCCCTATATATAGTACAGTGCTAACCACTGAGCCACCATGCTGCCCAATATACAGTACAGTGCCAACCACTGAGCCACCATGCTGCTCTATATATAGTACAGTGCTAACCACTGAGTCACCATGCTGCCCTATAAATAATGCAGTTATAACCACTGAGCCATCATGCTGCCCTATATATAGTACAGTGCTAACCACTGAGCCATCGTGCTGCCCTATAGTACAGTGCTGACCAGTGAGCCACCATGCTGCCCTATATATAGTACAGTGCTAACCACTGAGCCATCGTGCTGCCCTAGATATAGTACAGTGCTAACCACTGAGCCACCATGCTGCCCTATATATAGTACAGTGCTAGCCACTGAGCCATCATGCTGCCCTATATATAGAACAGTGCTAACCACTGAGTCTCCATGCTGCCCTATATATAGTACCGTGCTAACCACTGAGCCACCATGCTGCCCAATATACAGTACAGTGCCAACCACTGAGCCACCATGCTGCTCTATATAGTACAGTGCTAACCACTGAGTCACCATGCTGCCCTATATATAGTAGTCTAACCACTGAGACATCATGCTGCCCTATATATAGTACAATGCTAACCACTGAGTCATCATGCTGCCTATATGTAGTACAACGATAACCAATGAGCCATTGTGCTGACCTATATATAGTACAGTGCTAACCAGAGCCATCATGCTGCCCTAGATATAGTACAGTGCTAACCACTGAGTCACCGTGCTGCCCTATAGTACAGTGCTAACCACTGAGCCACCATGCTGCCCTATATATAGTACAGTGATAACCACTGAGCCATCCTGCTGCCCTATAGATAGTACAATGCTAACCACTGAGCCATCGTGCTGCCTATAGTACAGTGATAACCACTGAGCCCCCATGCTGCCCTATATATAGTACAGTGCTAACCACTGAGCCATTGTGCTGCCCTAGATATAGTACAGTGCTAACCACTGAGCCACAGTGCTGCCCTATACATAGTACAGTGCTAACCACTGAGCCACCATGCTGCCCTAGATATAGTACAGTGCTAACCACTGAGCCATCGTGCTGCCCTAGATATAGTACAGTGCTAACCACTGAGCCATCATGCTGCCCTATAGATAGTACAGTGCTAACCACTGAGTCATCATGCTGCCTATATATAGTACAGTGCTAACCACTGAGCCATCGTGCTGCCCTATAGTACAGTGCTAACCACTGAGCCACAGTGCTGCCCTACATACAGTACAGTGCTAACCACTGAGCCACCATGCTGCCCTATATATAGTACAGTGCTAACCACTGAGCCACCATGCTGCCCTATATATAGTACATTGCTAGCCACTGAGCCATCGTGCTGCCCTACATATATATAGTACAGTGCTAACCACTGAGCCCCCATGCTGCCCTATATAGTACAGTGCTAACCACTGAGCCCCATGCTGCCCTATATATAGTACAATGCTAACCACTGAGCCCCCTTGCTGCCCTATATATATAGTACAGTGCTAACCAGAGACCCATGCTGCCCTAGATATAGTACAGTGCTAACCACTGAGCCCCATGCTGCTCTATATATATATAGTACAGTTCTAACCACTGAGCCCCCATGCTGCCCTATATATAGTAGTGATAACCACTGAGCCCCCATGCTGCCCTAGATATAGTACAGTGCTAACCACTGAGCCCCCATTCTGCCATATATATATAGTACAGTGCTAACCACTGAGCCCCCATGCTGCCCTATATATATAGTACAGTGCTAACCACTGAGCCCCCATGCTGCCCTATATATAGTACAGTGCTAACCACTGAGCCCCCATGCTGCCCTATATATATAGTACAGTGCTAAACACTGAGCCCCCATGCTGCCCTATATATATAGTACAGTGCTAACCACTGAGCCCCCATGCTGCCCTATATATATAGTACAGTGCTAACCACTGAGCCCCCATGCTGCCCTATATATAGTACAGTGCTAACCACTGAGCCCCCATGCTGCCCTATATATAGTACAGTGCTAACCACTGAGCCCCCATGCTGCCCTATATATATATACACAGTACAGTGCTAACCACTGAGCCCCAATATATATATAGTACAGTGCTAACCACTGAGCCCCCATGCTGCCCTACATATAGTGCTAACCACTGAGCCCCATGCTGCCCTATATATAGTGCTTACCACTGAGCCCCCATGCTGCCCTATATATAGTGCTTACCACTGAGCCCCCATGCTGCCCTATATATATAGTACAGTGCTAACCACTGAGCCCCATGCTGCCCTATATATAGTACAGTGCTAAACACTAAGCCCCCATGCTGCCCTATATATAGTGCTAACCACTGAGCCCCCATGCTGCCCTATATAATTATAGTACAGTGCTAACCACTGAGCCCCATGCTGCCCTATATATATAGTACAGTGCTAACCACTGAGCCCCATGCTGCCCTATATATATAGTACAGTGCTAACCACTGAGCCCCTATGCTGCCATATATATAGTACAGTGCTAGCCACTGAGCCCCATGCTGCCCTATATATATAGTACAGTGCTAACCACTGAGCCACACTATGTCACGTAGCCCTTGCTGCAGGCTGTGGCCCTTCAGGTGGCGCCCCCTCCCGGCCGTGGGCCCTTCAGGTGGCGCCCCCTCCCGGCCGTGGGCCCTTCAGGTGGCGCCCCCTCCCGGCCGTGGGCCCTTCAGGTGGCGCCCCCTCCCGGCCGTGGGCCCTTCAGGTGGCGCCCCCTCCCGGCCGTGGGCCCTTCAGGTGGCGCCCCCTCCCGGCCGTGGGCCCTTCTGGTGGCGCCCGCTCCCGGCCGTGGGCCCTTCAGGTGGCGCCCGCTCCCGGCCGTGGGCCCTTCAGGTGGCGCCCGCTCCCGGCCGTGGGCCCTTCAGGTGGCGCCCGCTCCCGGCTGTGAGGCCCCTCTGGTGGCGCCCGCTCCCGGCTGTGAGGCCCCTCTGGTGGCGCCCGCTCCCGGCTGTGAGGCCCCTCTGGTGGCGCCCGCTCCCGGCTGTGAGGCCCCTCTGGTGGCGCCCGCTCCCGGCTGTGAGGCCCCTCTGGTGGCGCCCGCTCCCGGCTGTGAGGCCCCTCTGGTGGCGCCCGCTCCCGGCTGTGAGGCCCCTCTGGTGGCGCCCGCTCCCGGCTGTGAGGCCCCTCTGGTGGCGCCCGCTCCCGGCTGTGGCTCCTCTGGTGGCGCCCGCTCCCGGCTGTGAGGCCCCTCTGGTGGCGCCCGCTCCCGGCTGTGAGGCTCCTCTGGTGGCGCCCGCTTCCGGCTGTGGCCCTTCTGGTGGCGCCCGCTCCCGGCTGTGGCTCCTCTGGTGGCGCCCGCTCCCGGCTGTGAGGCCCCTCTGGTGGCGCCCGCTCCCGGCTGTGAGGCTCCTCTGGTGGCGCCCGCTTCCGGCTGTGGCCCTTCTGGTGGCGCCCGCTCCCGGCTGTGAGGCCCCTCTGGTGGCGCCCGCTCCCGGCTGTGAGGCCCCTCTGGTGGCGCCCGCTCCCGGCTGTGAGGCCCCTCTGGTGGCGCCCGCTCCCGGCTGTGAGGCCCCTCTGGTGGCGCCCGCTCCCGGCTGTGGCTCCTCTGGTGGCGCCCGCTCCCGGCTGTGAGGCCCCTCTGGTGGCGCCCGCTCCCGGCTGTGAGGCTCCTCTGGTGGCGCCCGCTCCCGGCTGTGAGGCCCCTCTGGTGGCGCCCGCTCCCGGCTGTGGCTCCTCTGGTGGCGCCCGCTCCCGGCTGTGGCTCCTCTGGTGGCGCCCGCTCCCGGCTGTGAGGCCCCTCTGGTGGCGCCCGCTCCCGGCTGTGAGGCTCCTCTGGTGGCGCCCGCTTCCGGCTGTGGCCCTTCTGGTGGCGCCCGCTCCCGGCTGTGAGGCCCCTCTGGTGGCGCCCGCTCCCGGCTGTGGCTCCTCTGGTGGCGCCCGCTCCCGGCTGTGGCTCCTCTGGTGGCGCCCGCTCCCGGCTGTGAGGCCCCTCTGGTGGCGCCCGCTTCCGGCTGTGGCCCCTCTGGTGGCGCCCGCTCCCGGCTGTGAGGCCCTTCTGGTGGCGCTAGCTCCCGGCTGTGGCCCTTCTGGTGGCGCCCGCTCCCGGCTGTGGCCCTTCTGGTGGCGCCCGCTCCCGGCTGTGGCCCTTCTGGTGGCGCCCGCTCCCGGCCGTGGCACTTTCCTTGCTTGTTCTCATGTTGTGCTCTCAGGAAACTGTGCTAGTAGAATTCCCCTGTAGATGCTGTAAGGGGCGGGCCATAATCCGGGGCAGTGCCCGGATGTAGGTGTGAGGCATGCCGGGTTATGTAGTCTGCAGAAGAAACAGACAGCACAACGGACAGACAAAAACACATATAGCACTCTCCCAGCATGCACTACGGCAGGGCGCTAGGTTTACGGGGAATTGTAGTCCTTAATATAAAACTCCCTTTATACTTCCGATTGCTCATGAAAATGTCTGCAGCGGCATGCCGGGAGTAGTAGTTTACAAAGGGGGCATTTTATTTTTGCGTTGTTGGCTCAATACTACAACTCCCGGCTTTCCTTACGCGTTGTGTTGGGTGCCTCAGTGTATAGCTTACGTGCATAGATTCGGCAGAGTGCGCTGCGCATGCGTACAGAGGCATGATGGGAAATGTAGTCTTCTCCAGGATCCCGGTCGTCTGTCCTACAGCTCCCGGCAGGCTCGGCGGTGGCGGCGGCCGCGTCCCTTGGCAGAGTGCAGTGACCCGCGGGCTGGGAGCTGTTTGTGAGCACCGGGCAGTGACCCGCGGGCGGCGGCCATGCTGAAGTGCATCCCGCTGTGGCGCTGTAACCGCCATGTGGAGTCTGTGGACAAGCGGCACTGCTCCCTGCACGCCGTGCCCGACGACATCTACCGCTACAGCCGCAGCCTGGAGGAGCTGCTCCTGGACTCCAACCAGCTGCGGGAGCTGCCCAAGGTGAGAGGCCGGGGAGAGGAGAAGGGAGGCCGGAGAGAAGAGGGGAGGCCGGAGAGAAGGGAGGCCGGGGAGAAGAGGGGAGGCCGGGGAGAAGAGGGGAGGCCGGGGAGAAGAGGGGAGGCAGAGAGAAGAGGGGAGGCCGGGGAGAAGAGGGGAGGCAGAGAGAAGAGGGGAGGCCGGGGAGAAGAGGGGAGGCCGGGGAGAAGAGGGGAGGCCGGAGAGAAGAGGGGAGGCCGGGGAGAAGAGGGGAGGCCGGGGAGAAGAGGGGAGGCCGGGGAGAGGAGAAGGGAGGCAGAGAGAAGAGGGGAGGCCGGGGAGAAGGAAGGGGGAGGAAGAGGGGAGGCCGGGGAGAAGGAAGGGGGAGGAAGAGGGGAGGCCGGGGAGAAGGAAGGGGGAGGCCGGGGAGAAGGGAGGCAGAGAGAAGAGGGGAGGCCGGGGAGAAGGGAGGCAGAGAGAAGAGGGGAGGCCGGGGAGAAGGGAGGCAGAGAGAAGAGGGGAGGCCGGGGAGAAGAGGGGAGGCCGGAGAGAAGAGGGGAGGCCGGGGAGAAGAGGGGAGGCCGGGGAGAAGAGGGGAGGCCGGGGAGAGGAGAAGGGAGGCAGAGAGAAGAGGGGAGGCCGGGGAGAAGGAAGGGGGAGGAAGAGGGGAGGCCGGGGAGAAGGAAGGGGGAGGCAGGGGAGAGAGAGGCAGAGAGAAGAGGGGAGGCCGGGGAGAGAGAGGCAGAGAGAAGAGGGGAGGCAGAGAGAAGAGGGGAGGCCGGGGAGAAGGGAGGCAGAGAGAAGAGGGGAGGCCGGGGAGGCCGGGGAGAAGAGGGGAGGCCGGGGAGAAGAGGGGAGGCCGGGGAGAAGAGGGGAGGCCGGGGAGAGGAGAAGGGAGGCAGAGAGAAGAGGGGAGGCCGGGGAGAAGGAAGGGGGAGGAAGAGGGGAGGCCGGGGAGAAGGAAGGGGGAGGCAGGGGAGAGAGAGGCAGAGAGAAGAGGGGAGGCCGGGGAGAAGAGGGGAGGCCGGAGAGGAGGGAGGCAGAGAGGAGGGGAGGCCGGGGAGAAGAGGGAGGCCGGAGAGAGGAGAAGGGAGGCAGAGAGAAGAGGGGAGGCCGGGGAGAGAGAGGCAGAGAGAAGAGGGGAGGCTGGAGAGAAGGAAGGGGGAGGAAGAGGGGAGGCCGGGGAGAGAGGAGGGGAGGCAGGGGAGAGAGAGGCAGAGAGAAGAGGGGAGGCCGGGGAGAGGAAAGGAGAGAGGCCGAGAGAAGAGGGGAGGCCGGGGAGAAGAGGGGAGGCCGGGGAGAGAGAGGCAGAGAGAAAGGCAGAGAGAAGAGGGGAGGCCGGGGAGAGAGAGGCAGAGAGTAGGGAGGCCAGGGAAAGAGAGGCAGAGAGAAGAGGGGAGGCCGGGGAGAGAGAGGCAGAGAGAAGAGGGGAGGCCGGGGAGAAGAGAGGCAGAGAGAAGAGGGGAGGCCGGGGAGAAGAGAGGCAGAGAGAAGAGGGGAGGCCGGGGAGAAGAGAGGCAGAGAGAAGAGGGGAGGCCGGGGAGAAGAGAGGCAGAGAGAAGAGGGGAGGCCGGGGAGAAGAGAGGCAGAGAGAAGAGGGGAGGCCGGGGAGAAGAGAGGCAGAGAGAAGAGGGGGGGCCGGGGAGAAGGGAGGCAGAGAGAAGAGGGGAGGCCGGGGAGAAGGGAGGCAGGGAATAGAAGTGAAGCCGGGGAGAAGGGAGGCAGAGGGAATAGGAGGGAAGTCGGGGAGAAGGGAGGCAGGGAATAGGAGGGAGGCCGGGGAAGAAGGGAGGCAGGGAATAGAAGGGAGGCCAAGAGAAGAGGGGAGGCCGGGGAGAAGGGAGGCCGAGAGAAGAGGGGAGGCCGGGGAGGAGGGAGGCAGAGAGAAAAGGGGAGGCCGGGGAGAAGGGAGGCAGGGAATAGGGGGGAGGCAGAGAGAAGAGGGGAGGCCGGGGAGAAGGGAGGCAGAGAGAAGAGGGGAGGCCGGGGAGAGAGAGGCAGAGAGAAGAGGGGAGGCGGGGGAGAGAGGCGCAGAGAGAAGAGGGGAGGCCGGGGAGAATGGAGGCCGGAGAGAGAAGAGGGGAGGCCGGGGAGAATGGAGGCCGGAGAGAGAAGAGGGGAGGCCGGGGAGAATGGAGGCCGGAGAGAGAAGCGGGGAGGCCGGGGAGAATGGAGGCCGGAGAGAGAAGCGGGGAGGCCGGGGAGAAGGGAGGCCAGAGAGAGAAGAGGGGAGGCCGGGGAGAAGGGAGGCCAGAGAGAGAAGAGGGGAGGCCGGGGAGAAGGGAGGCCAGAGAGAGAAGAGGGGAGGCCGGGGAGAAGGGAGGCAGAGAGAAGAGGGGAGGCCGGGGAGAAGGGAGGCAGGGAATAGGAGGGAGGCTGGAGAAAGGGGAGGCAGGGAGAAGAGGGGAGGCCAGGGAGAGAGGCAGAGAGAAGAGGGGAGGCCGGGGAGAGAGAGGCAGAGAGAAGAGGGGAGGCCGGGGAGAGAGAGGCAGAGAGAAGAGGGGAGGCCGGGGAGAGAGAGGCAGAGAGAAGAGGGGAGGCCGGGGAGAGAGAGGCAGAGAGAAGAGGGGAGGCCAGGGAGAGAGAGGCAGAGAGAAGAGGGGAGGCCAGGGAGAGAGAAGCAGAGAGAAGAGGGGAGGCCAGGGAGAGAGAGGCAGAGAGAAGAGGGGAGGCCGGGGAGAGAGAGGCGCAGAGAGAAGAGGGGAGGCCGGAGAGAAGGGAGGCAGAGAGAAGAGGGGAGGCCGGGGAGAAGGGAGGCAGAGAGAAGAAGGGAGGCCAGAAAGAGAAGAGGGGAGGCCGGGGAGAAGGGAGGCAGAGAGAAGAGGGAAGGCCGGGGAGAAGGGAGGCAGAGAGAAGAGGGGAGGCCGGGGAGAAGGGAGGCAGAGAGAAGAGGGGAGGCCGGGGAGAAGGGAGGCAGGGAATAGGAGGGAAGCCGGGGAGAAGGGAGGCAGGGAATAGGAGGGAGGTCGGGGAGGAGGGAGGCCGAGGAGAAGGGAGGCAGGGAATAGGAGGGAGGCCGGGGAGAAGGGAGGCAGAGAATAGGAGGGAGGCAGAGAATAGGAGGGAGGCTGGGGAGAGGGGAGGCAGAGAATAGGAGGGAGGCCGGGGAGAAAGGAGGCAGAGAATAGGAGGGAGGCCGGGGAGAAAGGAGGCAGAGAATAGGAGGGACGCCGAGGAGAAGGGAGGCAGAGAATAGGAGGGGGGCCGGGGAGAAAGGAGGCAGAGAATAGGAGGGAGGCCGGGGAGAAAGGAGGCAGAGAATAGGAGGGAGGCCGGGGAGAAAGGAGGCAGAGAATAGGAGGGAGGCCGGGGAGAAAGGAGGCAGAGAATAGGAGGGAGGCCGGGGAGAAAGGAGGCAGAGAATAGGAGGGAGGCCGGGGAGAAGGGGAGGCAGAGAATAGGAGGCCGGGGACAGAGCAAGGAGAGAGAAGAGGGGAGGCCGGGTAGAGGGAGGCAGAGAATAGAAGGAGGGAGGTGCGTGGTGGTGGATTGGCCTCACTGATCAGATGTCCGCTGCTTGCTGTGTTGCTGGTTCTACCCCCGGGTCTGTGGCTGGCACTGCCCTGGTAATTGCAATGATTAATGGGGAGATGCTCCCGTCACTGGTCGGACAGGCCAGGCCACTGCCACCGCCGTTCTGATCTCTGGTGTCTGCTTGTAAAAACTTTCATGAGATAATTGTCGTTCCTGACTGATGCAAAAACTCTGCCCACAACACTGCTGCCCTGCTGTTCCCTTGAGAGGGTCCGTCCTGCCCACGACACTGCTGCCCTGCTGTGCCCCTGAGAGGGTCCATCCTGCCCACAACACTGCTGCCCTGCTGTGCCCCTGAGAAGGGTCCGCCCTGCCCACAACACTGCTGCCCTGCTGTGCCCCTGAGAGGGTCCGTCCTGCCCACAACACTGCTGCCCTGCTGTGCCCCTGAGAGGGTCCGTCCTGCCCACCACACTGCTGCCCTGCTGTGCCCCTGAGAGGGTCCGTCCTGCCCACAACACTGCTGCCCTGCTGTGTCCCTGAGAGGGTCCGTCCTGCCCACAACACTGCTGCCCTGCTGTGCCCCTGAGAGGGTCCGTCCTGACCACAACACTGCTGCCCTGCTGTGCCCCTGAGAGGGTCCGTCCTGCCCACAACACTGCTGCCCTGCTGTGCCCCTGAGAGGGTCCGTCCTGACCACAACCCTGCTGCCCTGCTGTGCCCCTGAGAGGGTCCGTCCTGACCACAACACTGCTGCCCTGCTGTTCCCTTGAGAGGGTCCATCCTGCCCACAACACTGCTGCCCTGATGTGCCCCGGAGAGGGTCCGTCCTGACCACAACACTGCTGCCCTGCTGTGCCCCAGAGAGGGTCCGTCCTGCCCACAACACTGCTGCCCTGCTGTGCCCCTGAGAGGGTCCGTCCTGACCACAACACTGCTGCCCTGCTGTGCCCCTGAGAGGGTCCGTCCTGCCCACAACACTGCTGCCCTGCTGTGCCCCTGAGAGGGTCCGTCCTGACCACAACCCTGCTGCCCTGCTGTGCCCCTGAGAGGGTCCGTCCTGACCACAACACTGCTGCCCTGCTGTGCCCCTGAGAGGGTCCGTCCTGACCACAACCCTGCTGCACTGCTGTGCCCCTGAGAGGGTCCGTCCTGACCACAACACTGCTGCCCTGCTGTTCCCTTGAGAGGGTCCATCCTGCCCACAACACTGCTGCCCTGATGTGCCCCGGAGAGGGTCCGTCCTGACCACGACACTGCTGCCCTGCTGTGCCCCTGAGAGGGTCCGTCCTGCCCACAACACTGCTGCCCTGCTGTGCCCCTGAGAGGGTCCGTCCTGCCCACAATGCTGCCCTGCTGTGCCCCTGAGAGGGGCCGTCCTGCCCACAACACTGCTGCCCTGCTGTGCCCCTGAGAGGGGCCGTCCTGCCCACAACACTGCTGCCCTGCTGTGCCCCTGAGAGAGTCCGTCCTGCCCACAACACTGCTGCCCTGCTGTGCCCCTGAGAGGGTCCGTCCTGCCCACAACACTGCTGCCCTGCTGTGCCCCTGAGAGGGTCCGTCCTGACCACAACACTGCTGCCCTGCTGTGCCCCTGAGAGGGTCCGTCCTAACCACAACACTGCTGCCCTGCTGTGCCCCTGAGAGGGTCCGTCCTAACCACAACACTGCTGCCCTGCTGTGCCCCTCAGAGGGTCCGTCCTAACCACAACACTGCTGCCCTGCTGTGCCCCTGAGAGGGTCCATCCTGCCCACAACACTGCTGCCCTGCTGTGCCCCTGAGAGGGTCCATCCTGCCCACAACACCGCTGCCCTGCTGTGCCCCTGAGAGGGTCCGTCCTGCCCTCCACACTGCTGCCCTGCTGTGCCCCTGAGAGGGTCCGTCCTAACCACAACACTGCTGCCCTGCTGTGCCCCTGAGAGGGTCCATCCTGCCCACAACACTGCTGCCCTGCTTTGCCCCTGAGAGGGTCCGTCCTGCCCTCCACACTGCTGCCCTGCTGTGCCCCTGAGAGGTTCCGTCCTGCCCTCCACACTGCTGCCCTGCTGTGCCCCTGAGAGGTTCCGTCCTGCCCTCCACACTGCTGCCCTGCTGTGCCCCTGAGAGGGTCCATCCTGCCCACAACACTGCTGCCCTGCTGTGCCCCTGAGAGGGTCCATCCTGCCCACAACACTGCTGCCCTGCTGTGCCCCTGAGAAGGGTCCGTCCTGCCCACCACACTGCCCCTGAGAGGGTCCGTCCTAACCACAACACTGCTGCCCTTCTGTGCCCCCGAGAGGGTCCATCCTGCCCACAACACTGCTGCCCTGCTGTGCCCCTGAGAGGTTCCGTCTTGCCCTCCACACTGCTGCCCTGCTGTGCCCCTGAGAGGTTCCATCCTGCCCACAACACTGCTGCCCTGCTGTGCCCCTGAGGAGGGTCCGTCCTGCCCACCACACTGCTGCCCTGCTGTGCCCCTGAGAGCTTCCGTCCTGCCCTCCACACTGCTGCCCTGCTGTGCCCCTGAGAGGGTCCATCCTGCCCACAACACTGCTGCCCTGCTGTGCCCCTGAGAAGGGTCCGTCCTGCCCACCACACTGCTGCCCTGCTGTGCCCCTGAGAGGGTCCGTCCTGCCCACCACACTGCTGCCCTGCTGTGCCCCTGAGAAGGGTCCGTCCTGCCCACCAAACTGCTGCCCTGCTGTGCCCTTGAGAGGGTCCGTCCTGCCCACCACACTGCTGCCCTGCTGTGCCCCTGAGAAGGGTCCGTCCTGTCCACAACACTGCTGCCCTGCTGTGCCCCTGAGAGGGTCCATCCTGTCCACAACACTGCTGCCCTGCTGTGCCCCTGAGAGGGTCCATCCTGTCCACAACACTGCTGCCCTGCTGTGCCCCTGAGAGGGTCCGTCCTCACCACAACACTGCTGCCCTGCTGTGCCCCTGAGAGGGTCCATCCTGTCCACAACACTGCTGCCCTGCTGTGCCCCTGAGAGGGTCCGTCCTGCCCTCCACACTGCTGCCCTGCTGTGCCCCTGAGAGGTTCCGTCTTGCCCTCCACACTGCTGCCCTGCTGTGCCCCTGAGAGGTTCCGTCTTGCCCACCACACTGCTGCCCTGCTGTGCCCCTGAGAGGGTCCGTCCTCACCACAACACTGCTGCCCTGCTGTGCCCCTGAGAGGGTCCGTCCTCACCACAACACTGCTGCCCTGCTGTTCCCCTGAGAGGGTCCGTCCTGACCACAACCCTGCTGCCCTGCTGTGCCCCGGAGAGGGTCCGTCCTGACCACAACACTGCTGCCCTGCTGTGCCCCTGAGAGGGTCCGTCCTGCCCACAACACTGCTGCCCTGCTGTGCCCCTGAGAGGGTCCGTCCTGACCACAACACTGCTGCCCTGCTGTGCCCCTGAGAAGGGTCCGTCCTACCCACCAAACTGCTGCCCTGCTGTGCCCCTGAGAAGGGTCCATCCTGCCCACAACACTGCTGCCCTGCTGTGCCTCTGAGAGGGTCCGTCCTGCCCACAACACTGCTGCCCTGCTGTGCCCCTGAGAAGGGTCCGTCCTGTCCACCACACTGCTGCCCTGCTGTGCCCCTGAGAGGGTCCATCCTGCCCACAACACTGCTGCCCTGCTGTGCCCCTGAGAAGGGTCCGTCCTGTCCACAACACTGCTGCCCTGCTGTGCCCCTGAGAGGGTCCGTCCTGTCCACAACACTGCTGCCCTGCTGTGCCCCTGAGAGGGTCCGTCCTCACCACAACACTGCTGCCCTGCTGTGCCCCTGAGAGGGTCCATCCTGTCCACAACACTGCTGCCCTGCCGTGCCCCTGAGAGGGTCCGTCCTGCCCTCCACACTGCTGCCCTGCTGTGCCCCTGAGAGGTTCCGTCTTGCCCTCCACACTGCTGCCCTGCTGTGCCCCTGAGAGGTTCCGTCTTGCCCACCACACTGCTGCCCTGCTGTGCCCCTGAGAGGGTCCGTCCTCACCACAACACTGCTGCCCTGCTGTGCCCCTGAGAGGGTCCATCCTGTCCACAACACTGCTGCCCTGCTGTGCCCCTGAGAGGGTCCGTCCTGCCCTCCACACTGCTGCCCTGCTGTGCCCCTGAGAGGGTCCATCCTGCCCACCACACTGCTGCCCTGCTGTGCCCCTGAGAGGTTCCGTCTTGCCCTCCACACTGCTGCCCTGCTGTGCCCCTGAGAGGGTCCATCCTGCCCACCACACTGCTGCCCTGCTGTGCCCCTGAGAGGTTCCGTCCTGCCCTCCACACTGCTGCCCTGCTGTGCCCCTGAGAGGGTCCATCCTGCCCACAACACTGCTGCCCTGCTGTGCCCCTGAGAAGGGTCCGTCCTGCCCACCACACTGCTGCCCTGCTGTGCCCCTGAGAGGGTCCGTCCTGCCCAACACACTGCTGCCCTGCTGTGCCCCTGAGAGGTTCCGTCTTGCCCTCCACACTGCTGCCCTGCTGTGCCCCTGAGAGGGTCCATCCTGCCCACCACACTGCTGCCCTGCTGTGCCCCTGAGAGGGTCCATCCTGCCCACCACACTGCTGCCCTGCTGTGCCCCTGAGAGGTTCCGTCCTGCCCTCCACACTGCTGCCCTGCTGTGCCCCTGAGAGGGTCCATCCTGCCCACCACACTGCTGCCCTGCTGTGCCCCTGAGAAGGGTCCGTCCTGCCCACCACACTGCTGCCCTGCTGTGCCCCTGAGAGGGTCCGTCCTGCCCTCCACACTGCTGCCCTGCTGTGCCCCTGAGAGGTTCCGTCCTGCCCTCCACACTGCTGCCCTGCTGTGCCCCTGAGAGGTTCCGTCCTGCCCTCCACACTGCTGCCCTGCTGTGCCCCTGAGAGGGTCCATCCTGCCCACAACACTGCTGCCCTGCTGTGCCCCTGAGAGGGTCCATCCTGCCCACAACACTGCTGCCCTGCTCTGCCCCTGAGAAGGGTCCGTCCTGCCCACCACACTGCTGCCCTGCTGTGCCCCTGAGAGGGTCCGTCCTAACCACAACACTGCTGCCCTTCTGTGCCCCCGAGAGGGTCCATCCTGCCCACAACACTGCTGCCCTGCTGTGCCCCTGAGAGGTTCCGTCTTGCCCTCCACACTGCTGCCCTGCTGTGCCCCTGAGAGGGTCCATCCTGCCCACAACACTGCTGCCCTGCTGTGCCCCTGAGGAGGGTCCGTCCTGCCCACCACACTGCTGCCCTGCTGTGCCCCTGAGAGGTTCCGTCCTGCCCTCCACACTGCTGCCCTGCTGTGCCCCTGAGAGGGTCCATCCTGCCCACAACACTGCTGCCCTGCTGTGCTCCTGAGAAGGGTCCGTCCTGCCCACCACACTGCTGCCCTGCTGTGCCCCTGAGAGGGTCCGTCCTGCCCACCACACTGCTGCCCTGCTGTGCCCCTGAGAAGGGTCCGTCCTGCCCACCAAACTGCTGCCCTGCTGTGCCCTTGAGAGGGTCCGTCCTGCCCACCACACTGCTTCCCTGCTGTGCCCCTGAGAAGGGTCCGTCCTGTCCACAACACTGCTGCCCTGCTGTGCCCCTGAGAGGGTCCGTCCTGTCCACAACACTGCTGCCCTGCTGTGCCCCTGAGAGGGTCCGTCCTCACCACAACACTGCTGCCCTGCTGTGCCCCTGAGAGGGTCCATCCTGTCCACAACACTGCTGCCCTGCTGTGCCCCTGAGAGGGTCCGTCCTGCCCTCCACACTGCTGCCCTGCTGTGCCCCTGAGAGGTTCCGTCTTGCCCTCCACACTGCTGCCCTGCTGTGCCCCTGAGAGGTTCCGTCTTGCCCACCACACTGCTGCCCTGCTGTGCCCCTGAGAGGGTCCGTCCTCACCACAACACTGCTGCCCTGCTGTGCCCCTGAGAGGGTCCATCCTGTCCACAACACTGCTGCCCTGCTGTGCCCCTGAGAGGGTCCGTCTTGCCCTCCACACTGCTGCCCTGCTGTGCCCCTGAGAGGGTCCATCCTGCCCACCACACTGCTGCCCTGCTGTGCCCCTGAGAGGTTCCGTCTTGCCCTCCACACTGCTGCCCTGCTGTGCCCCTGAGAGGGTCCATCCTGCCCACCACACTGCTGCCCTGCTGTGCCCCTGAGAGGTTCCGTCCTGCCCTCCACACTGCTGCCCTGCTGTGCCCCTGAGAGGGTCCATCCTGCCCACAACACTGCTGCCCTGCTGTGCCCCTGAGAAGGGTCCGTCCTGCCCACCACACTGCTGCCCTGCTGTGCCCCTGAGAGGGTCCGTCCTGCCCAACACACTGCTGCCCTGCTGTGCCCCTGAGAGGTTCCGTCTTGCCCTCCACACTGCTGCCCTGCTGTGCCCCTGAGAGGGTCCATCCTGCCCACCACACTGCTGCCCTGCTGTGCCCCTGAGAGGGTCCATCCTGCCCACCACACTGCTGCCCTGCTGTGCCCCTGAGAGGGTCCATCCTGCCCACCACACTGCTGCCCTGCTGTGCCCCTGAGGGGTTCCGTCCTGCCCTCCACACTGCTGCCCTGCTGTGCCCCTGAGAGGGTCCATCCTGCCCACCACACTGCTGCCCTGCTGTGCCCCTGAGAAGGGTCCGTCCTGCCCACCACACTGCTGCCCTGCTGTGCCCCTGAGAGGGTCCGTCCTGCCCTCCACACTGCTGCCCTGCTGTGCCCCTGAGAGGTTCCGTCCTGCCCTCCACACTGCTGCCCTGCTGTGCCCCTGAGAGGTTCCGTCCTGCCCTCCACACTGCTGCCCTGCTGTGCCCCTGAGAGGGTCCATCCTGCCCACAACACTGCTGCCCTGCTGTGCCCCTGAGAGGGTCCATCCTGCCCACAACACTGCTGCCCTGCTGTGCCCCTGAGAAGGGTCCGTCCTGCCCACCACACTGCTGCCCTGCTGTGCCCCTGAGAGGGTCCGTCCTAACCACAACACTGCTGCCCTTCTGTGCCCCCGAGAGGGTCCATCCTGCCCACAACACTGCTGCCCTGCTGTGCCCCTGAGAGGTTCCGTCTTGCCCTCCACACTGCTGCCCTGCTGTGCCCCGGAGAGGGTCCATCCTGCCCACAACACTGCTGCCCTGCTGTGCCCCTGAGGAGGGTCCGTCCTGCCCACCACACTGCTGCCCTGCTGTGCCCCTGAGAGGTTCCGTCCTGCCCTCCACACTGCTGCCCTGCTGTGCCCCTGAGAGGGTCCATCCTGCCCACAACACTGCTGCCCTGCTGTGCCCCTGAGGAGGGTCCGTCCTGCCCACCACACTGCTGCCCTGCTGTGCCCCTGAGAGGTTCCGTCCTGCCCTCCACACTGCTGCCCTGCTGTGCCCCTGAGAGGGTCCATCCTGCCCACAACACTGCTGCCCTGCTGTGCCCCTGAGAGGGTCCGTCCTGCCCACCACACTGCTGCCCTGCTGTGCCCCTGAGAGGTTCCGTCTTGCCCTCCACACTGCTGCCCTGCTGTGCCCCTGAGAGGGTCCGTCCTGCCCTCCACACTGCTGCCCTGCTGTGCCCCTGAGAGGGTCCATCCTGCCCACAACACTGCTGCCCTGCTGTGCCCCTGAGAGGTTCCGTCTTGCCCTCCACACTGCTGCCCTGCTGTGCCCCTGAGAGGGTCCATCCTGCCCACAACACTGCTGCCCTGCTGTGCCCCTGAGGAGGGTCCGTCCTGCCCACCACACTGCTGCCCTGCTGTGCCCCTGAGAGGTTCCGTCCTGCCCTCCACACTGCTGCCCTGCTGTGCCCCTGAGAGGGTCCATCCTGCCCACAACACTGCTGCCCTGCTGTGCCCCTGAGAAGGGTCCGTCCTGCCCACCACACTGCTGCCCTGCTGTGCCCCTGAGAGGGTCCGTCCTGCCCACCACACTGCTGGCCTGCTGTGCCCCTGAGAAGGGTCCGTCCTGCCCACCACACTGCTGCCCTGCTGTGCCCCTGAGAGGGTCCGTCCTGCCCACCACACTGCTGCCCTGCTGTGCCCCTGAGAGGGTCCGTCCTCACCACAACACTGCTGCCCTGCTGTGCCCCTGAGAGGTTCCGTCTTGCCCACCACACTGCTGCCCTGCTGTGCCCCTGAGAGGGTCCGTCCTGTCCACAACACTGCTGCCCTGCTGTGCCCCTGAGAGGGTCCGTCCTGCCCTCCACACTGCTGCCCTGCTGTGCCCCTGAGAGGGTCCATCCTGTCCACAACACTGCTGCCCTGCTGTGCCCCTGAGAGGGTCCGTCCTGCCCTCCACACTGCTGCCCTGCTGTGCCCCTGAGAGGGTCCATCCTGCCCACCACACTGCTGCCCTGCTGTGCCCCTGAGAGGTTCCGTCTTGCCCTTCACACTGCTGCCCTGCTGTGCCCCTGAGAGGGTCCGTCTTGCCCTCCACACTGCTGCCCTGCTGTGCCCCTGAGAGGGTCCATCCTGTCCACAACACTGCTGCCCTGCTGTGCCCCTGAGAGGGTCCGTCCTGCCCTCCACACTGCTGCCCTGCTGTGCCCCTGAGAGGGTCCATCCTGCCCACAACACTGCTGCCCTGCTGTGCCCCTGAGAGGTTCCGTCTTGCCCTTCACACTGCTGCCCTGCTGTGCCCCTGAGAGGGTCCGTCTTGCCCTCCACACTGCTGCCCTGCTGTGCCCCTGAGAGGGTCCATCCTGTCCACAACACTGCTGCCCTGCTGTGCCCCTGAGAGGGTCCGTCCTGCCCTCCACACTGCTGCCCTGCTGTGCCCCTGAGAGGGTCCATCCTGCCCACAACACTGCTGCCCTGCTGTGCCCCTGAGAGGTTCCGTCTTGCCCTTCACACTGCTGCCCTGCTGTGCCCCTGAGAGGGTCCGTCTTGCCCTCCACACTGCTGCCCTGCTGTGCCCCTGAGAGGGTCCGTCCTGCCCACAACACTGCTGCCCTGCTGTGCCCCTGAGAGGGTCCGTCCTGCCCTCCACACTGCTGCCCTGCTGTGCCCCTGAGAGGGTCCATCCTGCCCACCACACTGCTGCCCTGCTGTGCCCCTGAGAGGTTCCGTCCTGCCCTCCACACTGCTGCCCTGCTGTGCCCCTGAGAGGGTCCATCCTGCCCACAACACTGCTGCCCTGCTGTGCCCCTGAGAAGGGTCCGTCCTGCCCACCACACTGCTGCCCTGCTGTGCCCCTGAGAGGGTCCGTCCTGCCCACCACACTGCTGCCCTGCTGTGCCCCTGAGAAGGGTCCGTCCTGCCCACCACACTGCTGCCCTGCTGTGCCCCTGAGAGGGTCCGTCCTGAGCCCTTTAATGCGGCCGGCCTGTGTGGGCTCAGGGTGTCCTGTTTGCTTTCAGGGTGGTGTTGCGTGAACAGTCTTCCCTCTGTGGCATCCACCTTGTGCTCGCTTGTCTGTCTGGTGCTGAGACTCGCGGAGGATGATGGCGGTTCACCCTGTATGATAACAGAAGGGTCGGTCGTGCGGGATGAACTTGTTCTCCGGTGCTCTCTGCGGGGTGTAACCGGGGGGTTGGGTTGCCGGTATCTGGGTGTGATGGGTGACATGGTGTAGAAGTTGTCTTGTTGGCAGCGGATTCTGGCGATGTCTCACAAGTGGCCTTTGTTCTGCGAGCTTGATTATTAACCCCTGCCTACCTCGTCTGCATAAGTGGCGCCCGCAATCTGGCTGCACTGATGAGAGGTGGCGCCCGCCGCCGTGCTTCGGCCCCGACAGGTGGCGCCCGCCGCCGTGCTTCGGCCCCGACAGGTGGCGCCCGCCGCCGTGCTTCGGCCCCGACAGGTGGCGCCCGCCGCCATCGTTGTTTCTTCAGTGTGATTGGCCGTTTCTTCTTAGGCCTGTTTCACACTTCCGTTTTTGTGTCCGCCAAACGGATCCGTTTCCGGTTTTTTGACGGAAACTGATGCAAACGGATCCGGTTTTTTAAAAACGGATCCGTTTTTTTGACGGATCCGCGGTAACCGTAATGGAAGTCTATGGGACAAAAAAAACGGATCCTGCAAAAAATGGCGGATCCGTTTTTTTACGGAAAACAACGGATTTTGACGGATTTGAAAAAACGGAAGTGTGAAACAGGCTTTAGCTGATTTTGCCGCACATTTTATATTTATAAGTTTACGGCGTCTGTTTTGCCTTTTTCCCGGTTTGTCTGTAGTCGCATTATGTCCGTGTGACCGTGACGGCCTCGGGACGTTTGTTATTGGATTTGACTCCAGGGAATGGGAAGGAAACGTCCGGAATCGTGGAATGAGGAAGAGGCCGATCTGCATTCTTGGAATTCACATCCTCCAGCTGCAGCATCTCCGTCCTGCACAGACCCCGCACTACCACCGGCCTCACAAGCTATTACTCCCCGTTATCAGCCATTACTGGGGGAGGAGACTGTAGAACAGGAGACTACAATCTATTACTCCCCGTTATCAGCCATTACTGGAGGAGGAGACTGTAGGACAGGAGACTACAATCTATTACTCCCCGTTATCGGCCATTACTGGGGGAGGAGACTGTAGGACAGGAGACTACAATCTATTACTCCCCGTTATCAGCCATTACTGGGGAGGAGACTGTAGGACAGGAGACTACAATCTATTACTCCCCGTTATCAGCCATTACTGGGGAGGAGACTGTAGGACAGGAGACTACAATCTATTACTCGCCGTTATCAGCCATTACTGGGGGAGGAGACTGTAGGACAGGAGACTACAATCTATTACTCGCCGTTATCAGCCATTACTGGAGGAGGAGACTGTAGGACAGGAGACTACAATCTATTACTCCCCGTTATCAGCCATTACTGGGGGAGGAGACTGTAGGACAGGAGTCTACAATCTATTACTCCCTGTTATCAGCCATTACTGGGGGAGGAGACTGTAGGACAGGAGACTACAATCTATTACTCGCCGTTATCAGCCATTACTGGAGGAGGAGACTGTAGGACAGGAAACTACAATCTATTACTCCCCGTTATCAGCCATTACTGGGGAGGAGACTGTAGGACAGGAGTCTACAATCTATTACTCCCCGTTATCAGCCATTACTGGGGGAGGAGACTGTAGGACAGGAGTCTACAATCTATTACTCCCTGTTATCAGCCATTACTGGGGGAGGAGACTGTAGGACAGGAGACTACAATCTATTACTCGCCGTTATCAGCCATTACTGGAGGAGGAGACTGTAGGACAGGAAACTACAATCTATTACTCCCCGTTATCAGCCATTACTGGGGAGGAGACTGTAGGACAGGAGTCTACAATCTATTACTCCCTGTTATCAGCCATTACTGGGGGAGGAGACTGTAGGACAGGAGACTACAATCTATTACTCCCCGTTATCAGCCATTACTGGGGGAGGAGACTGTAGGACAGGAAACTACAATCTATTACTCCCCGTTATCAGCCATTACTGGGGAGGAGACTGTAGGACAGGAGACTACAATCTATTACTCCCCGTTATCAGCCATTACTGGGGGAGGAGACTGTAGGACAGGAGACTACAATCTATTACTCCCTGTTATCAGCCATTACTGGGGGAGGAGACTGTAGGACAGGAGACTACAATCTATTACTCCCCGTTATCAGCCATTACTGGGGGAGGAGACTGTAGGACAGGAGACTACAATCTATTACTCCCCGTTATCAGCCATTACTGGAGGAGGAGACTGTAGGACAGGAGACTACAATCTATTACTTCCCGTTATCAGCCATTACTGGGGGAGGAGACTGTAGGACAGGAGACTACAATCTAGTACTCCCTGTTATCGGCCATTACAGGAGGAGGAGACTACAATCCATTACTCCCCGTTATCAGCCATTACTGGGGGAGGAGACCCCCAGTAATGGCTGATAACGGGAAGTAATAGATTGTAGTCTCCCGTCCTACAGTCTCCTCCCCCAGTAATGGCTGGTAACGGGGAGTAATAGATTGTAGTCTCCTGTCCTACAGTCTCCTCCCCCAGTAATGGCTGATAACGGGGAGTACTAGATTGTAGTCTCCTGTCCTACAGTCTCCTCCCCCAGTAATGGCTGATAACGGGGAGTAATAGATTGTGGTCTCCTGTCCTACAGTCTCCTCCTCCAGTAATGGCTGATAATGGGGAGTAATAGATTGTGGTCTCCTGTCCTACAGTCTCCTCCCACAGTAATGGCTGATAATGGGGAGTAATAGATTGTGGTCTCCTGTCCTACAGTCTCCTCCTCCAGTAATGGCTGATAACGGGGAGTAATAGATTGTAGTCTCCTGTCCTACAGTCTCCTCCCCCAGTAATGGCTGATAACGGGGAGTAATAGATTGTAGTCTCCTGTCCTACAGTCTCCTCCCCCAGTAATGGCTGATAACAGGAAGTAATAGATTGTAGTCTCCTGTCCTACAGTCTCCTCCCCCAGTAATGGCTGATAACAGGGAGTAATAGATTGTAGTCTCCTGTCCTACAGTCTCCCCCCCGTAATGGCTGATAACAGGGAGTAATAGATTGTAGTCTCCTGTCCTACAGTCTCCTCCCCAGTAATGGCTGATAACGGGGAGTAATAGATTGTACTCTCCTGTCCTACAGTTCCCCCCCCCCCCCGTAATGGCTGATAACAGGGAGTAATAGATTGTAGTCTCCTGTCCTACAGTCTCCTCCCCAGTAATGGCTGATAACGGGGAGTAATAGATTGTAGTCTCCTGTCCTACAGTCTCCTCCTCCAGTAATGGCTGATAACGGGGAGTAATAGATTGTAGTCTCCTGTCCTACAGTCTCCTCCCCAGTAATGGCTGATAACGGGGAGTAATAGATTGTAGTCTCCTGTCCTACAGTCTCCTCCCCCAGTAATGGCTGATAATGGGGAGTAATAGATTGTGGTCTCCTGTCCTACAGTCTCCTCCCCCAGTAATGGCTGATAACAGGGAGTAATAGATTGTAGTCTCCTGTCCTACAGTCTCCTCCTCCAGTAATGGCTGATAACAGGAAGTAATAGATTGTAGTCTCCTGTCCTACAGTCTCCTCCCCCAGTAATGGCTGATAACAGGGAGTAATAGATTGTAGTCTCCTGTCCTACAGTCTCCTCCCCAGTAATGGCTGATAACGGGGAGTAATAGATTGTAGTCTCCTGTCCTACAGTCTCCTCCCCCCAGTAATGGCTGATAACAGGGAGTAATAGATTGTAGTCTCCTGTCCTACAGTCTCCTCCCCAGTAATGGCTGATAACGGGGAGTAATAGATTGTAGTCTCCTGTCCTACAGTCTCCTCCTCCAGTAATGGCTGATAACGGGGAGTAATAGATTGTAGTCTCCTGTCCTACAGTCTCCTCCCCAGTAATGGCTGATAACGGGGAGTATTAGATTGTAGTCTCCTGTTCTACAGTCTCCTCCCCCAGTAATGGCTGATAACGGGGAGTAATAGATTGTGGTCTCCTGTCCTACAGTCTCCTCCCCCAGTAATGGCTGATAATGGGGAGTAATAGATTGTGGTCTCCTGTCCTACAGTCTCCTCCTCCAGTAATGGCTGATAACGGGAAGTAATAGATTGTAGTCTCCTGTCCTACAGTCTCCTCCCCAGTAATGGCTGATAACGGGGAGTAATAGATTGTAGTCTCCTGTCCTACAGTCTCCTCCCCCAGTAATGGCTGATAACGGGGAGTAATAGATTGTAGTCTCCTGTCCTACAGTCTCCTCCCCCAGTAATGGCTGATAATGGGGAGTAATAGATTGTGGTCTCCTGTCCTACAGTCTCCTCCTCCAGTAATGGCTGATAACGGGAAGTAATAGATTGTAGTCTCCTGTCCTACAGTCTCCTCCCCAGTAATGGCTGATAACGGGGAGTAATAGATTGTAGTCTCCTGTCCTACAGTCTCCTCCCCCAGTAATGGCTGATAATGGGGAGTAATAGATTGCAGTCTCCTGTCCTACAGTCTCCTCCCCCAGTAATGGCTGATAACGGGGAGTAATAGATTGTAGTCTCCTGTCCTACAGTCTCCTTCCCCAGTAATGGCTGATAACAGGGAGTAATAGATTGTGGTCTCCTGTCCTACAGTCTCCTCCCCCAGTAATGGCTGATAACGGGGAGTAATAGATTGTGGTCTCCTGTCCTACAGTCTCCTCCTCCAGTAATGGCTGATAACGGGGAGTAATAGATTGTAGTCTCCTGTCCTACAGTCTCCTCCCCCAGTAATGGCTGATAACGGGGAGTAATAGATTGTAGGTCTTTTTTATTATTATAAAATCCTTCACGACGTTACAAAATAGAACACAACAGAACAAACATAGAACAAAAACTCCAATCAGAAACAATATGACAAAATCAGACACAAACACAAAGAAATAAACAAGAAATGGAAACAATAAGGGAAATTCTCGACCTACAAAACGGGAAAAGAAAATTAAATTAAAGAAACAAGAAATTAAAAACTAAAAAAAACAAAAAAGGAACAAAATTACAATAATTACACCAGTACCCCCTTAAAATAATAAATAAATAAAATCATGTAAAACCCCCGACCCAGCTCCATTCACACTATTATATACACCCCATGAACTACATTTACACCGTCCTATATACAATACTATATACACTATATACAATATAAACATATGACACCAGTCCGAATATTGTACAAGACACACCTAATACCCTCTGGTCCCACTGCCTTACCTCACAGCCTCCCCCTTACACCGCCACATTCACACTTACGACAAACCTAATTACAAACATAGTATAGAAAATTAACAATATTTATATATTTTTCCTTTTATTTATTTATTTTTTTTTTTTTTTCCCTTTTTTTTTTTTTTTTTAACACTATATATAAAACACACATCTACTCTATCTATCCCACCACCCCTGATCCAGCTCTGGCCACAAAGTTCAGGATTTCTCCGAGCTAGGATCAGGCCCCAAAGTCCCCAGGCGGGGCCTGGACCAGGCCAGATCAGTCTCTTATCACCGCTGTTGAAAACCCCCCATCCCCCCAATCCCCCCACCCAACCTAACTAAGACCCTCTATTATACACAATATATACAATATATACAATACACTATATACAATATATACATAAACCAACGTTACAGAACATAACCTACGTACTCACCACTTAAGGCTCAAGTTCGATGCTTGCAAACCTTCTAATCAGGAGACTGAAATTCAAAACAAAACTCGAGTGAAAAGGCATCAGCCCACCACCAGGATATAGGAGTACTAACGGACTAAGGCACCCCGAAGGAGAAACCCCTCCAGAGATGGGCCGCCCTCCAGGCACCCAGTCTTTCATACTCCAGAGAACGGACCTTCACTAGGGCACCTAGGATGCTGCTATAAACTTCGTCTACACGGAGGATTTTACTCTGCGTCGAAACTAAAACTCGTGCGTTCCACGTGAAGTACCTGACCACTGCGCTGACTATAAATAAAGTGACTCTGTCCTTCTCCCGAGGTCTCCGAACGCTCCATAGGCCCACTCGGCATAGGACAGAGTAGCCAGCCGCGGCCAACCAATGGAAGCTCCCACCCTGTTGTACACCTCTGTATTAAAGGGACAATGAAGCAGGAAGTGCTCCATGCTTTCCAGCATGTTAGCACAAGCCTCACGGGGGCAATTCCTGTCCTCGGAGCTCCTGTACTTCAGATTGTCCCTCACATACAACTTACCTTGGAAGCAGCGCCAAGTCAAGTCCCAGTACTTCTTGGGGATCCTATTAGAATTTAACAAACTCAACCCAACCTCTAGATCCCGACTTGGGCAGTCCTTGAGGACCAATGGACTCTGAAAATGCGAAAGCAAGACCCGCATGTCGAGGAGTTTCCTCGGGAGGGACCTCACCTCCCACATTCCCAGACCCCACCGGCGCATCATCTTGAGAACCGGGGTAACATAAGCCGGGAGATGCCCATGCGGTGTGCGAAGATCCTTCAATCTTCCCCCTGTCTCCCATTCCTGGAAGAAAGGCTGAAACCATCCCTTGCAGGAGAATACCCACGGAGGAGCCCTCTCTTTCCAGAGGTTTGCCACGTTGACCTTCAAAAAGGTATTCACTAGGAACACCACGGGGTTCACCATATTCAACCCCCCTAGTCTCCTCGTGCGGTAAGTGACCTCCCGCTTGACTAGGTTCAGTCTATTCCCCCATAACATCTGAAAGAACAGACTGTAGACCCGAGTCCAGAGAGGCTCTGGCAAGACACAGACGCTGCCCAGGTAGATTAGTAAGGGGAGCATGAAAGCTTTGCACAGGCCAACCCTTTCCCTCAGGGTCAAAGACCAACCCTTCCATTGGTCCACTTTTTGAGCGACACCTTTGATTCTGCCTTCCCAGTTTTTCGTGGGGTAATCACCCTGACCAAATTCGATGCCTAGGACTGTGGCGTGTTCTTGGGGTTCGGGGAGGGTGTCCGGAAGATCAAACCCGGGATCCCCGCCTCCCAGCCAGAGACTCTCACACTTGTCCTGGTTGACCTTGGACCCGGAAGCCTCCGAGTAGCTCTCCACTTCTGACATCACCACCATCGCCTCCTCTCGCGAAGAAACAAAAACGGTGACATCGTCCGCGTAGGCCACTACCCTCAGGATAGCCTCTGGCGCCACCCCGCCCATCCCCACCCCCGCCAACGGTCCACACTCGATCCTTCTGAGGAAGGGATCGATCGCAAACGCGTACAGCAATGGGCTAAGAGGGCAGCCCTGACGGACACCAGATCCTACCCCGAAAGGTTGTCCAATCCACCCATTTACCAGAGGGAAAGTCTCAGCCCCAGCGTATAAGGTCTTAAGCCAGTCCACAAACCCCCCAGGCAGACCGTACCTCAAAAGAGTGGACCAGAGGTACTCGTGGTCAACCCGGTCAAAAGCCTTTGCCTGATCCAGGGTCAGCAGGAACCCCTTCCAAAGGCCCGCCCTGCCTTGCTCCACGGCCTCTCGGACACCCAGAACAGCACTGAAAGTGCTACGGCCAGGAACGCAACAGTTCTGAGCCTCTGAAAGCAGCCGCGGCGCAAACTTCACCAGCCTGTTGAAAAGTATCTTAGCCAAAACCTTCCTGTCCACATTGAGAAGTGCTATGAGACGCCAATTCTCAATGCGTGACGGATCCTTACCCTTTGACAAAATGATCAAAGCTGACTTCCTTAATGATCTCGGCAGGGTGCCCGAGGAGAGACACTCATTAAACACCTGAGTCAAGAGGGGAACCAAGGAGTCCCTAAAGGTCCTAAAGAACTCGGATGTTAAGCCGTCCGGACCTGGTGATTTTTTGGGCCTGAGCCCATCGATCGCCAGTCTCACTTCCTCTTCTTTGATCGCTTCTGCCAAAACGTCCAGCGAGAGGTCAGCCCCTGGCTCCGGAACAGCTTCAGCCAGGAAAGCCGACATCCTGTCACGATCCAGTTCCCTCCTTCCCAAGAGGTGTGAGTAGTATGAACTGACGACCTCCAAGATCCCTGATCTGGACCTCTTCAAGGATCCCGTACTGTCCATCAGCCCAGTCACTATCTTACTATTCACTGACATCTTGCAGCTTCTGTAAGGGTCGGGCGAGTAGTACTTCCCGTAGTCCCTCTCAAAAACCAAAGATGCGTGCCTATCGTACTGACACCTCTTCAGCAAGGACTTCACACCGGAGATCTCCTCGCAGCTACCTCCAGTCGAGACAAGATGCTCGAGTCTCCTCCTCAGGCTCTGATACAGGCGATCCCTGTTCAGGCTTCTGAGGTTCGAGAGTTGCCGGAAGAATTTCGCCACCCGATGTTTGAACATCTCCCACCACTCTGACTTAGTGTTACTTAGGCCCAGCAGCGGTACCTGGCTCTGAAGAAAATCCTCAAAAGACCGTCTTACAGCTTCTTCCTCAAGGAGTGATGAATTCAGCTTCCAATAACCTCTTCCCATCCTAGGAGTCTCTGTAACGTTCAGAGAAAACATAATCAAACAGTGGTCGGAGAACTCCACCTCCACAACCGACAACGGCGAGGAGACGGCTTCCTCCTTCAAATAAAACCTATCTATCCTAGACCTGCACTGACTACCTCTCAAAAAGGTGAATCCCGTGCTGCCTGTGTTGTGCCGGATGTGGACATCCACTAGGCGTGCCTCACTTACTATCCTATTTAGCGCGACGCAATCATAAGTCAGCCGGTCCCCAGAACCTCCTCTATCACAGGGTCTCGTGACGTTGTTGAAATCCCCTCCAAAGACCACCTGCCGACTTGAAAATAAGAAAGGTTTGATCTTCAAGAAGAGACATTTGCGGTCCCACTTGGATTGGGGACCGTAGATGTTAATGAGCCGAAGCTCCTGTCCCCCCATGGAGACATCTAGGATCAAGCATCTCCCCATTTCTAATTCAATTAATCGTCTGCATTCAACCTCTGCGGTCTTAAAAAGGACCGCCACCCCGCTATACGGCTCGGCCGCAAGAGACCAGTAGGAGGGCCCATGCCTCCACTCCCTCCTTGCTTTATGCATGGTTGATAGGTCAGTCAACCTGGTCTCCTGCAAAAACAAAATGTCGGCATCAAGTTGGCCGAGAAAATGAAAGGCCGTGTACTTTGCCGCTTCTGACTTTTATGCTGGCAACATTAATGGTTGCCAACGTCAACGGTGTGGGTGCCGCCATCATAATTGATTGGATTAGATAGCCTTTTTCTTCCCACCCCCAACAGCTTCACCCTCTTCCTCAGACAATGATGAGCTTTTAGTGCGCTTAAGACACACAGACTCATCCATTCTCTCCTTACATACACTCTGGCCCTTGTCTGGTGGTCCCGAGGTAGTCCCCCCCCCCCCCCCCCCCCAGAGGGCCCTTTAATTGCTCCCTGAGAAGAAGACTCGGCGACCCCCTGAGCCCCAACATCCTTGTCCGCAACCTCCGGCTCCGGGCTCCCGTCCTCCCCCTCTGCAGGGGAGTCCTGGAGGGCCCCGAACCGGTTGGAGAGATCCACCAGAGGGGGGGGCGGCTGGACCTTCCAATGGCACCTGGATCAGGGCTAGAGAATCAGAATCAGGTCGCACTCCAGAGCGGAGGCTCGAGACCCGGACCCACTCCTACCCTTGGTTGTTTTCCGGTTACCCTTTTTCCTTTGTTGTGACCATTCCCCCTCTCCCTCATCCAGACTGTCACCGGATGAGGGTTCCTGGGAGGACATGGCGTCCGCCTGCTCCTCCCTTTCAAGTCTCCTGACTTCCTCACTCAATTCGCTGTCTTTAGGATCCTCAGCTGCAAGTGAAGTACTTGGGTCAGGGTTTAGGGTCATTACTCCCTGCCCCCTGTTCCCATGGCGTTGCTCCTGCCGCCTGATGTTGGATGGCGGCAGCTTGCTCCTCACCGGTTCCCTGCCTCCTCCGCCCCTACTGGTCCCTTCACCGGTAAGATTAGTCCCGGCTTTCGCCTGTCCCGCACTCGCCGCTTTCAGGACTGCATTGGCAAAGGAACGCGGACAGCGACTGAATGGATGACCGAGGTCACCACACAAGTTACACCTAATCCTGCCACAGGTAGCAGCGAGATGGCCAAGGTCCCCACACAGTGCGCATTTCTGGGTGGTACACTGCGCACTGAAGTGTGTGGGGCTGCCGCACCTGTGACAGACCTTAGGGTGCCCCTGGTAGAAAATCAGGATCCTGTCCCTCCCCAAAAATGTAGAGGAAGGTATATGGGTAACAGTGTTTCCTGAAACCTTCAATTTCACCATGAAGGTCCAGGCCCCTGACCAGATACCATGGTCGTCGCGGGTCTTCTCAGGAACGCCAACGATGTCGCCATATCGACCAATCCAGGTGGAGATGTCCATGCAGGAAAGCGACTCGTTACTGGTCAAAACTGTCACCTTCCTGACCAAGTTCTGGCGGGATATTGCGACAGGGACAAAACCTTGCCATTCGGGGCGACCCCGAGCCAGCTCATGGCGAGACCAAAAAAGCTCAAGGCCCTCCGGTCTCACGAAGCTGACATCGAAGTAGGAGGTCCCATAGGGATGGATCAAGGCAAAGATGTCGTATGCCGCGAAGCCCATCCCCAGCAGGAGCTCAGCAACCTTTGACCGATCAGGACAGGCATCCTTGCTTACCCACTGGAGACGGGCCACGTTCCTACGGTTACTCCTCTGCCCCGGTGTCGGCAGAGACCAGACAGTCTCTGCCCCTCTATCTCTGAAGGCGGAAAGACCGTGTCTCTCTATCCAGAAAGACAGATCAACCTCCCTCCCCTCTACATTGATGGAACTCTCCCCTTTCTTCAGGGCGTCCAGGAAGCGCTGCTGCAAGTCACCGTCCTCGGGGCCACCAGACAAGGGCGCACTACTACCCCCAGCAGTGACAGCCCCCGAATAGCTAGGGGCTGAAGCCCTCGCCACCACTGGGGGGGCAGTGGGACCACTACCTACTTCCCCTCCACCAACACCAGTGCTGCTCTCCTCATTCACTCCACCAATACTCCCAACGTTTGCGGCACCACAACTCCCATTATTCACTCCACTACTTCTCCCATCATTCACCCCATTACCACTGTTCTCTGCACCTTCCACAGTCACCTCCATTCCCTCCTCCCTTGTGTCTGCAGTCTCTGCACTCACACCTGCTGGGTCGGGGGAGCGGTGCAGCACCACACCCGTTTTCATTAGCTCAGTGCTGACATTGTGCAGTTCTTTTGGAGCACTGTGCCCCTTATTGTTCTGGGCTGCCTGCCCTGTAGCCACAGACTTCGGGGTGCTGGTATCACGCTTAGGGGCATGCTGTCCCCCCGTCACGGCAGAGCGCACAGTGTTCCTTGCTGATGATGTTCCCTGCTTTTGCTGTGTATTTTTTTTTTTTCCACGTGGCTCTGTCTCAGCTGCGCGCCTCCTCTCCTCTTTTGAGGCGCACTGTGCCCCTGTCACAACAGTGCGCCCCCCTTTCGCCGCACCATGCTCCTCGGCCCTGCCCCCCACAGCCCCGGCGTTGGCCGGCTTAGCTGCAGTGAGCAGGGATGGAGTCTGCCCACACCGTCCCCCTTTCGCAACGGCGTGGACTTCCCTCCTGCTCTCCTCGGCCCTGGTGATAACCGGCTTAGCTGCAGCAGGCAGGGAGGGAAACTCCACGGGGTTCCCTATGTCCGGCGCCGTGAGTACCTCCACAGCCTCACCCCCCTGCACTGTTCCCCGCACAGACGGCAGCATTGCCGGACGTCGTCCTCCTCTCCCCACCTTGCTTATGCCCCGGACCCACTGCAGAGCCCGTGCTTTTAGGTTTGGTGGGGTTTACACAGGAGGTGGTAGGTGTAACATCAGACATTGGTACATATTTGTAACTCACCACCTCCTGTGTCGTCTTCTTTGTCTTCCTCCTCTTTTTGGTCTCCTCCGCTGGCTCGTCCTCTCCGAAGGAGAATCTGGTCAGGTCCACAGGAGACTCCAGCTCTCTGATCTCCCTCAACAGACCGCACTCCTCCTCTTCCTCCGCTGACACTCCAGCATGGGTTGTCGGAGTCCTCTGCCGTGCCGGGAGGCCGCTTACTTGTTGGCTCTGCGACTCTCTCTCCCGGCTTGTTCCAGCACGTGAGACTCCAGCCACGACTTCATCGTCCTCCTCCTCCTCGCTTAGGACGCCGGCTGGCAGTTCTCCCGAGGTATTTAACCCCTTCATTTCAGATAACCGCCGCTGGTTCTTAAACCTCTCCAGGAAGGGACCTGCGCTTTTCTCAATCCCCTCCCGGAGGAGCACTAACCGGACCACCTCATCTCTGAGGGCTTTAAACCTCTGGGAGGTCGCGGGTCTTTCCTTGTTAGAGGCACGGGTGTTCAGGATCCGTGCCTCCCGCAGCTGCTCCTTCAGCCCGGTCAGTGCTTTGCCGGTGTCCTCGTACTCTCGCAACATGGCGACCACTCGGGAGGAGAAGGAGCTCGTGGACTCGCTGGAGGTCATCTCGCCCCATGATGTTGCTGGGCTCTTCTTCCTGGGGCCTGGGGTGCCCCTGTCTCCCTCTCTGGGCGGACGATGAGCCGTCTCGGGGTTGGAGTAGGTGGGTACGGTCTTTCTCATCCGACCAGATCTCCTCACGCCCTCCTGGGCCGGTTGCTGCTGCTCTCTGTCCCCCGCCGGCACAGACCGGGGAACAGATGCCTGGGAAGCCATGCCTGGCTCCCAGGAAGCCTGCCTCTCCCTGGGGAGAAGAGAGGCAGACTCTGGGCCTCCTCCTGGAAGTCCTGGAGCTCACAAGACAGGTGCTACTCTCAGCAGGGTGTGACTGATTGTAGTCTCCTGTCCTACAATCTCCTCCAGTAATGGCATAAAGTGCATAGTGTAAACAGGATAAAACTAGCCAGTTAAAATACTTGAAAATGACTCCTTGAAAAAGCCACGGTAGGCGAAACGTACGTTGGAGGGAGCTGGAGGCACACTGAGCTACTTTATTACGGGTATCTATGATTTAGTCATATTTCTTAAGTATTTTAACTGGCTAGTTTTAGCCTGTTTACACTATGCACTTTATTATATATATTTTTTTTGGTATTATATTCATATGATTACTCTGTTAATGTGACCAATGTGTTTATTATGCATCTATCTCCTTGTTATATTTTTAATTTTTTATGGTATTCTATTATGTCCATTTGTTCTGTTCTCTTTTTTGTACTACTAACTAAAATTATTTCAGTCTTTGTATTTCTGGACTCTCTGGTATATTCATTTTTTGAGAAGGTTATGATGTTTATCATGAATATCTTAACATGTTATAGAATTATTGAGGGATCTTGGTTGTCACTTAGTTGTTGGCTTACAAGTTTTCCACCTACAAAGAATGGAGGGTCTGTAACTTTTATCGCAGGTAACTTCACCTGTGCGAGACAGAATCTAAGATAAAAACCAGAAGATCACATTGTCGGATTGTTACATCATTAATTTGCATTGTATTGCCTGAAATAAGTATTTGACCACCGACCAACAAGCGAGAATTCTGTCTCACAGACCTGATAGTTTTCTGTAAGAAGCCACCTGCACTTATTACCTGTATTAATTGCTCCTGTTTGACCTTGTTACCTGGATAAAATACACCGTTCCACACAATCACACTAAAACCTGTCCACCATGGTCGAGACCAAAGAGCTGTCTAAGGACACCAGGGACAAATTGTAGACCTGTACAAGGCTGAGATGGGCTACAGGACAATAGGCAAGCAGCTTGGTGAAAAGGCAATAACTGTTGGCACAATTGTGAGAAAATAGAAGACACACAAGATGGCTGTCAATCATCCTCGAACTGGTGCACCATGCAAGATCTCACCTCGTGGGGTGAGGATGATTCTGATCAGCCCAGAACTACATGTGAGGACTGTCAACAATCTGAAGAGAGCTGGGACCACAGTCTCAAACATTACCATTAGTAACACACTACGCCGTCATGGATTACAATCCTGCAGGGCACAAAAGGTCCCCCTACTCACGACAGCACATGTCCAGGCCTGTTTGAAGTTCACCATTGACCGTCTGGATGATCCAGAGGAGGCATGGGAGAAGGTCATGTGGTCAGAGACCAAAAGAGAACTTTTTGGTATCAACTCCACTTGCCGTGTTTGGAGGAAAAAGAAAGATGAGTACAACCCCAAGAATACCATCCCAACAATGAAGCATGGTGGGGAAACATCATAATTTGGGGGTGCTTTTCTGCCAAGGGGACATCATGATTGCACCGTATTGAAAGGAAAATGGTTGGGGTCACAAGATTTATGACCACCTTCTTCACTCAGTAAAATCATTGAAGATGGGTTGTGGCTGGGTCTTCCAGCATGACAATGACCCTAAACGCACAGGCAGGGCAACTAAGGAGTGGCTCTGTAAGAAGCATTTGATGGTCCTGGAGTGGCCTAGCCAGTCTTCAGACGTGAACCCAATAGGAAGTATTGGTAGGGAGCTGAAACTCAATGTTGCCCAGGGACAGTCGCAAAAGATCTGGAGAAGATCTGTGTGGGGGAAGGGGCCAAAATCCCTAGAATCCACAGGAAACGTCTGACCTCTGTAATTGAATACTAAGGTTTCTGCACCAAATATTAAGTTCTGGTTTTCTATTGTATCAAATACTTATTTCCTGCAATAAAATGCAAATTGTGTAAAAATCCTACATTGTGATTTTCTAGATTTTTTTTTTTTTCTTTTTTATGATCCTGTCTCGTAGTTAAGGTGTACCTACAATAAGTTACAGATCTCCATTGTTTTTAGGTGGGTAAACTTGTCAATCATCAGTGGATCAAATGCTTATTTTCCACACTGTGTGTATACCTAGGTTCAGAAATATTTGGACGGTGACACAAGTTTTGGCATTATAGCTTCTTACAAGATCTTCTATTTTCAATCTGGGCATAAAGTGGCGACTCAAGTTTTTGGACATTTCTCAGAAGCTCTTTAATGGGCTATATTGGTATTTCCCTCTTTAACACAATATCAATTAAGCAGATAAAAATATGGAGCAGATTCCATTTACATTCGGAAGTTGGTGCTGTGAACCCGCAACATGCGGATAAAGAAGCTCTCAAAGGAGACGATCATTAGACTGAAAACAAGAGGCAATCCATCAACTGTTTGGTACAGAAAAAAAACAGAAAGGGTGCACTGTTGTGCTCGGTAACCCAGAAAGGCCTGAACGTCCCGAGAAGACACCAGTGATGGATGATCGCAGAATCCTTCCCATGGTGAAGAAAATCACCCTCGCAACATTCCCCCAAGTGACGACTCTCCAGTAGTCTGTGTCTCAGTATCTCAGTCCACCATAAAGAGAAGGTGACATAAGAGCAAATGCCGAGGGCTCACCACAAGGTGCAAACCATTAATCAGCCGGAAAATAGGTTGGATTGGACTTTACCAAAAACATCTAAAGAAGCCGCCCACTTCTGGAAAAGCAAAACGAAGATCAACCTGTACGTGACTGATGGAAGAAAAAAGTCTGGAGAAGGCTTGGAGCGGCTCCTGGTCCTCGGTACATCCTTGTAACACATGGTGGTGGAGGCGGTGTGATGGCGCGGGCATGCATGGCTGCCAATGGCACCGGGTAACTAGTGGTTATTCATGATGTGACAGAAGCAGCCGGATGAATCCTGTGTGCACAGTGTGAGACTTTCTGCTCAGATGCAACCAAATGATTGGTCGGTGCTTCACAGGACAGACGGACAATGACCCAAAACATCCTGCAAAAGAAAAGTGGAATATTCTACAATGGCCGAGTCCTCACCAGATCTCAGCCCATTGAGCCACATTTCGCCGGCTGAAGGCAGAAAGAGCCAAAAACAACTAAAGAAGTCTCTGCAGAAAAGGAGACCAACAATGGTGATATTCATGACCTCCGGATTTCAGGCCATCATTGCTGGAAGGAAAAACACCGTGAGCACAACTTAAGTAATGGTGCTAAATGTTCGGTTCCCAAACCAAGTAGTTATAAACCTAGCATTCAGTGCTAGGTTTATAACTTATATCATTGCTGGAAAGCCTCACACTGGAAGAGACCAGCGATGGTGACGTCCATGGCTTCCAGACTTCAGGTCATCATTGCTGCAAAGCCTCACACCAGAGGAGACCAGCGATGGTGACAGCCATGGCCTCCAGACTTCAGGCCATCATTGCTGCAAAGCCTCGCACCAGAGCAGACCAGCAATGGTGCCGTCCATGGCTTCCAGATTGTCATTGCTGCAAAGCCTCACACCGTAAAACACCATAGATGGTGACGTCCATGGCCTCCAGGCTTCAGGCCATCATTGCTGCAAAGCCTCACACCAGAGGAGATCAGCAATGGTCTATGACTTCCAGACTGTCATAGCTGCAAAACCTCACACCGTAAAACATCGTCGATGATGACGTGACACCATATGCTGGTGCAGTTGGCCCTGGGTTCCTCCTAATGCAGGACAGTGCCAGACCTCATGTGGCTGGAGTGTGTCAGCAGTTCCTACAAGATGAAGGCATTGAAGCTATAGACTGGCCCGCCCGTTCCCCAGACCTGAATCCGATTGAGCACATCTGGTACATGATGTCTCACTCCATCCACCAACGTCACGCTGCACCACAGACTGTCCAGGAGTTGGCGGATGCTTTAGTCCAGGTCTGGGAGAAGATCCCTCAGGAGACCATCTGCCGCCTCATCAGGAGCATGCTCAGGCGTTGTACTGTAGGGAGGTCATACAGGTGGAGGCCACACACAATGCTGAGCATCTTTTCCTTGTCATGAGGCATTTCCACTGAAGTTGGATCAGCCTGTAATTTGATTCTCCACTTCCAAATCCAGACCTCCATGGGATATTCATTTGGTTTACATTGATAATCCTGTTTTATTGTTCTGAACACGTTCTACTATGCTATGAATAAAAATCTGCAACTGGAATATTTCATTCAGAGATATTATCTAGGATGTTGGATTTTAGTGTTCCCTTTATTTTTTTGAGCAGTGTATTTAACAATAGTGAATAACTTAATCACAGTATATACCACTATACCGTGGATATAAAGTCTACACGCCCGTGTATGTCAGGTTTTGTCATGTAACTATTTCGACCAAGAGCTATCATCAACTCTCCAGCCCCCCCCCTTACTATCGCCCTTAATGTGTATAAATATATTAAGGAACAAACTGAAATCATTGAGGGGAAATAAAAATATCTGCACTAATGTGGTTGCATATGTGTACCCTCCTATAACCGGCCTGTGGTTTTGCTCCGCATCAGCCGATCACATTTCCCCCCATGGTACAGAGTAGTCAGCGCTCGGCCACTGTCATTTCCAGAGATTTTGATCGACCCCAGAGAAAGTGTCGCGGCTCTCGGAGGATTTTGCTGTAAACAGCTGACAACACAGCAAAGGATCTCAGTGTGGAAAGTTGTCAGTCAGAAGAAGGGACAAATACAGGGATCAGATCTACCATGGACAGTGTGAAGATGTCACAAGAAGGGGCTGAAATCTGGCACCACTGCGACATTACTGAGAACTCTACGTCCCTCAGATACTGGGGAATGTACATCCTTGTACATCCGACCTGAGGAAGAGGTCATGGAATGGACCTTGAAACGCGTTGTCTTTGTATGTACCATGAAATAAAGCATTGATATTGGAACCTACTCCTAGAATCGACTGGATTTCCTCCATTTGAGGGTTGAAGTATAGCAGCACGGGAACCAGGTGGTTTTTTTTTTTCTTCTTTTTTTTCCTTTTGGGATCTTCTCTTTGAGTAATCGGCCAGAAGTAGGAAACCTGATCTGTCTGAGACTGAGGGGAACTTCTGTGGCCATAATCCAAGAAGGTGTAAAGTTGTCCCAGAAAACCCCCATCCCCACAGTGAGGCAGGGTGGGGGCAGCATTGTGCTCTGGGACTTTAGACAAAGGGGAGGGGATTATGGACAGAACTCACAGGGGACTGTAGCAAAATATTGGTGTAAGGGTGCGCAGATTTATGCAATCACATTATTATACTGCTTTGTTTCTCTTTTTTTCATCCCAAAAGTTTTCAATTTGTTTCTCTGTATTTGTGCAGATTTTTGGCAACATTAAATGTAAAAGAGTTCTGAAATGATTCTTTTTGGTCAGATTCTTTACATGATATAAGCCTGGGATTTTATAAGAGCGTGCGGACTTTAATATCCACTATATACACCGGCTCTTGTATATCTGTTTTCCTCTGGCGCTCTGATTCCTTCCTGCTTCCTTGCACTGTTTTGGGAAGTGGATGCTTCGCACTTTTGGGAAGTGCGGCTTCCTCGTTACATCCCCTCCTCCTCTGTCGCTGTTCTCTGAGCACAAGAGCTGACAATCTGCAGTGTGTGGGAGAGACTCCTCTGCACACACTGTTGTATACATCTTTCCAGCAGTGGGCCTTTATCAGCCTGGCTTGTATCCTGTGTAGATGGTGCTTCCTGGACTGATACATTGTAACAAACCAGCAGCAGCAGAGATGTGTGGAGCTCACAAAGCATTGACTGGCTACACTGGATGCAATTGTCATGAGCCCTCAGCTGTGTCCACCTTCACTGATTACAAGCAACGATCTTGAGGCATTGTGACATAGTAGCATAATTAGCAAGGCCGAAAAAAGCCCTGTGTCCATCCAGTTCAGCCTATAAAATTCTGTCAGAATAAATCCCCAGATCTCCATCCTTCTAAAGAACCTAATCACTGTCAGATACAATATTGTTACGGTCAGGACTGTGGAGTCGGTAAGCCAAACCTGGGACTCCGACTCCTCAATTTCCCTTACTCCGACTCCACGACTCCGACTCCCACACATATCGCATATATTTAAGTGAAAAATTTATTGTAATACAATGTGAACATCACACATTTAATCATTTCTATAATCCAGTAATCAAGATATTTAGATAGAACAATATATTTATTGGAATACAACTTTAGAACACAAAAAACTAATAAATTGTAAATATGTAATACACTGTATACTGTACATGTACATATACGGTACAGACCAAAGTTTGGACACACCTTCTCATTCAAAGAGTTTTCTTTATTTTCATGACTATGTAATTGTAGATTCACTCTGAAGGCATCAAAGCAATGAATTACCACATGTGGAATTATATAATTAACAAAAAAGTGTGAAACAACTGAAAATATGTCTTATATTCTAGGTTCTTCACAGTAGCCTCCTTTTTCCTTTGATTACTGCTTTGCACACTCTTGGCATTCTCTTGATGAGGTTCAAGAGGTAGTCACCGGAAATGGTCTTGAAGGAGTTCCCAGAGAGGCTTAGCACTTGTTGGCCCTTTTGCCTTCACTCTGCGGTCCAGCTCACCCCAAACCATCTCGATTGGGTTCAGGTCTGGTGACTGTGGAGGCCAGGTCATCTGGCGTAGCACCCCATCACTCTCCTTCTTGGTCAAATAGCCCTTACACAGCCTGGAGGTGGGTTTGAGGCCATTGTCCTGTTGAAAAATAAATGATGGTCCAACTAAACACAAACCGGATGGAATAGCATGCCGCTGCAAGATGCTGTGGTAGCCATGCTGGTCCAGTATGCCTTCAATTTTGAATAAATCCCCAACAGTGTCACCAGCAAAGCACCCGCACACCATCACACCTCCTCCTCCATGCTTCACGGTGGGAACCAGGCATGTAGAGTCCATCCGTTCACCTTTTCTGCGTCGCACAAAGACACGGTGGTTGGAACCAAAGATCTCAAATGTGGACTCATCAGACCAAAGCACAGATTTCCACTGGTTTAATGTCCATTCCTTGTGTTCTTTAGCCCAAACAAGTCTCTTCTGTTTGTTGCCTGTCCTTAGCAATGGTTTCCTAGCAGCTATTTTACCATGAAGGCCTGCTGCACAAAGTCTCCTCTTAACAGTTGTTGTAGAGATGTGTCTGCTGCTAGAACTCTGTGTGGCATTGACCTGGTCTCTAATCTGAGCTGCTGTTAACCTGCGATTTCTGAGGCTGGTGACTCGGATGAACTTATCCTCCGCAGCAGAGGTGACTCTTGGTCTTCCTTTCCTGGGGCGGTCCTCATGTGAGCCAGTTTCTTTGTAGCGCTTGATGGTTTTTGCCAATGCACTTGGGGACATTTTCAAAGTTTTCCCAATTTTTCGAACTGACATTCATTTCTTAAAGTAATGATGGCCACTCGTTTTTCTTTACTTAGCGGCTTTTTTCATGCCATAATACAAATTCTAACAGTCTATTCAGTAGGACTATCAGCTGTGTATCCACCAGACTTCTGCACAACACAACTGATGGTCCCAACCCCATTTATAAGGCAAGAAATCCCACTTATTAAACCTGACAGGGCACACCTGTGAAGTGAAAACCATTCCCGGTGACTACCTCTTGAAGCTCATCAACAGAATGCCAAGAGTGTGCAAAGCAGAAATCAAAGCAAAAGGTGGCTACTCTGAAGAACCTAGAATATAAGACATATTTTCAGCTATTTCACACTTTTTTGTTAATTATATAATTCCACATGTGGTAATTCATAGTTTTGATGCCTTCAGAGTGAATCTACAATTTTCATAGTCATGAAAATAAAGAAAACGCTTTGATTGAGGTGTGTCCAAACTTTTGGTCTGTACTGTGTGTGTATATGTATGTATGTGTGTATGTGTGTGTGTGTGTGTGTGTGTGTGTATGTATATGTGTGTATATATATATATATATATATATATGTGTGTGTGTATATACATATATATATATATATATATATATATACACATACATACACACACACTATGACTTATCTCCGCTAAGATAAAGCCTAGATCCTCAGGCTACATTCACACTATGGGCGTAGCCAGGATCAAACCTAGAGGGCAGAACCTCATACTGTTCAGCAGAATTTCATACTGCACACCTCAGCTGCTGCAGAACCTCATACTGCACACCTCTACACTTGAAAATAAAGCCTGCACCTTAAGAAGATGTGGTGATGAATGCAGTCTATTTATTCCAACTATCAGTTGATGTTACTGAAGACGAGCAATGCCTGTCCTGGGCGTCCTTTTGGGCAGCTATGAGGTGTACCTGACTGGTGCTAAAAAAAAAAAAGGAGTGTTAGTCTGTGTGCTATCCGGCTTTCATTCTTTTTGGTACAGATATGATATGGATAGACAGATATGGATAAATGGATAGATAGAGCAGATTTCTAATCTGCTTTTGCTATTGAAAACATTATCTATGAGCTCAAAAACCTTTCAGGTGATGCGGTTTTTTAAAAAGCTGATCAGCTTTTGCAACTGAAAAACGTATCCTCAAAAAACGCAGGAAAAACGCTGTGTGAATGTAGCCTTAGATCAGGAATATAACAGCCATTTATAGGACATTTCATAACTTTCCCAAATTCCTATGAAAACATATTCAGCACATTCTGCATTGAATTACTGTACCCAATTTATATATTTTAGGAGTCGGTCCATTTTATACCGACTCCAACTCCGACTCTACAGCCCTGTTGTTACGCTCCAGGAAGACATCCAGGCCTCTCCTGAACCCCTCGACTGAGTTCACTATCACCACCTCCTCAGGCAGGGAATTCCAGATTCTCACTGCCCTAACAGTAAAGAATCCTCTTCTATGTTGGTGGAGAAACCTCCCCTCCAGACGCAGAGAATGCCCCCTTGTGACAGTCACCTTCCTTGGTATAAACAGATCCTCGGAGAGAGATTTGTATTGTCCTCTTATATTCTTATACATGGTTATTAGATCGCCCCTCAGTCGTCTTTTTTTCTAGACTAAATAATCCTAATTTTGCTAATCCCTCTGGGTATTGTAGTTCCCACATCCCCTTTATTAATTTTGTTGCCCTCCTTTGTACCCGCTCTAGTTCCATTATATCCTTCCTGAGCACCGGTGCCCAAAACTGTACACAGTGCTCCATGTGTGGTCTAACCAGAGATTTGTACAGAGGCAGTATAATGCTCTCATCATGTGTATCCAGACCTCTTTTAATGCCCGCATGATCCTGTTTGCCTTGGCAGCCGCTGCCTGGCACTGGCTGCTCCAGGTAAGTTTATCAGTAACTAGGATCCCCAAGTCCTTCTCCGTGTCAGATTTACCCAGTGGTTTCCCGTTCAGTGTGTAATGGTGATATTGATTCCTTCTTCCCTCGTGCATAACCTTACATTTATCATTGTTACACTGCATCTGCCACCTTTCGGCCCAAGTTCCCAACTTATCCAGATCAATCTGTAGCAGAATACTATCTTCTCTTGTATTGACAGCTTTACATAGTTTTGTATCATCTGCAAATATCGATATTTTACTGTGTAAACCTTCTACCAGATCGTTAATAAATATGTTGAAGAGAAGAGGTCCCAGCACCGACCCCTGCGGTCCCCACTGGTCACAGCGACCCAGTTAGAGAATATACCATTTATAACCCCCCTCTGCTTTCTATCACTCAGCCAGTTACCCATTTACACACATTTTCCCCCAGACCCGGCATTCTCATTCTGTGTACCAACCTCTTGTGTGGCACAGTATCAAACTCTTTGGAAAAATCAAGATCTACCACGTCCAATGACTCACCTTGGTCCAGTCTATAGCTTACCTCTTCATAAAAACTGATTAGATTGGTGTGACAGGAGCGATTCCTCATGAACCCATGCTGATATGGCGTTACACAGTTACTCTCAGTGAGATCATCCAGAATAACGTCCCTCAGAAACCCTTCACATATCTCACCAACAATAGAGGTTAGACTTACTGGCCTATAGTTTCCAGGTCACTTTTAGAGCCTTTTTGAATATTGGTACCACATTTGCTATGCGCCAGTCCTGTGGAACAGACCCCGTCGCTATAGAGTCCCTAAATATAAGAAATAATGGTTTGTCTATTCCATTACTTAGTTCTCTTAGTACTCGTGGGTGTATGCCATCCGGACCCGGAGATTTATCTATTGTAATCTTATGTAGCCGGTTTCGCCCCTCTTCTTGGGTTAGATTGGTGACCCTTAATATCGGGGTTTCTTAGTCTCTCGGCATTTCATTTTCCACCGTGAATACCGTGGAGAAGGTGTGTAATATATTCGCTTTTCCTCATCATCTACAACCATACTTTCCTTACAGTTTTATAAGGCGCCTATACTGTCACTCATGAGTCTGTTACTATTGATATAGGTGAAGAACAGCTTGGGATTAGTGTTACTCTCCTTTGTGCTTCTCTCTTTCCTGTTTGGCAGCTGTAATTAGTTTTTTAGGTAAATAATTTTTCTCTTTATAGTTTTTTAGATCTTCAGCGGGGCCGTCCTGCTTTAGTAATGTAAATGCTTTCTTGTTACTGGTAATCGCCCCTCTTACTTCTTTGGCCACATTGGGTTTTTCCTATTTCTTGTCCTTTTATTCCCACAAGGTATAAACCGCTTACAGCGCCTATTTAGGATGTTCTTACACATTTCCCATTTATTATCTGTATTCTTATTTCTGAGGACATTGTCCCAGTCACCAGATTGAGGACATCTCTAAGCTGGTCAGACTTTGCCTTCCTAAAGTTCGGTGTTTTTCTGACTCCCTGACAAGTCCCCCGAGCGAAACACAAGTGACACTGTACAATATTGTGGTCGCTATTTCCTGCAGATCTGTTATTCTGTCCGGTCTGTTAGATAGTTTTAGGTCTATATGGTCTATGGGAACTCTGGAGATGATGAGTGATCCTGGCCGCCATGTCACTGTGATCGGGCGTCTCTGCAGTGGGTGTTGGGCAGGTGCCGCCATCATTGTGTGGAGCGTAGTCAGGGGTGCGCTCTGAGGGCCGGAGGCAGATGTCCTGTTGTCACAGTGGAGGCCGTCAGCTCATTACTGGTGTCCTCTGCACCTCTGGAGATTAGACCGTCAGCTCTTTGGGTCTGGGATGATGGGAGTACTGATACGTTCTGTGATGGGAACTTCTCCACTGTTGAAGTTATAGTGTTCTCAGCGAGTTGTGCGCTGCTATCAACGGGGTACGTCGGGGGCTCCTGCTGCCTGCGATGGGGTACTTCAGGGCTCCTGCTGCCTGCGGTGGGGTACTTCAGGGCTCCAGCTGCCTGCGGCGAGGTATGTCGGGGCTCCTGCTGCCTGCGGCGGGGTACGTCGGGGCTCCTGCTGCCTGCGGCGTGGTACTTCAGGGCTCCTGCGGCGAGGTACGTCGGGGCTCCTGCTGCCGGCGGTGGGATACGTCGGGGCTCCTGCTGCCGGCGGCGGGGTACGTCGGGGCTCCTGCTGCCGGCGGCGGGGTACGTCGGGGCTCCTGCTGCCGGCGGCGGGGTACGTCGGGCCTCCTGCTGCAGGCGGCGAGGTACGTCGGGGCTCCTGCTGCAGGCGGCGGGGTACGTCGGGGCTCCTGCTGCAGGCGGCGGGGTACGTCGGGGCTCCTGCTGCCGGCGGCGGGGTACGTTGGGGCTCCTGCTGCCGGCGGCGAGGTACGTCGGGGCTCCTGCTGCAGGCGGCGGGGTACGTCGGGGCTCCTGCTGCCGGCGGCGGGGTACGTCGGGGCTCCTGCTGCCGGCGGCGGGGTACGTCGGGGCTCCTGCTGCCGGCGGCGGGGTACGTCGGGGCTCCTGCTGCCGGTGGCGGGGTACTTCAGGGCTCCTGCGGCGGGGTACGTCGGGCCTCCTGCTGCAGGCGGCGAGGTACGTCGGGGCTCCTGCTGCAGGCGGCGGGGTACGTCGGGGCTCCTGCTGCAGGCGGCGAGGTACGTCGGGGCTCCTGCTGCCGGCGGCGGGGTACGTCGGGGCTCCTGCTGCCGGCGGCGGGGTACGTCGGGGCTCCTGCTGCCGGCGGCGGGGTACGTCGGGGCTCCTGCTGCCGGCGGCGGGGTACGTCGGGGCTCCTGCTGCAGGCGCAAACAAAAGAGCAAATGGAGTAGCCATAAACCACAGAGAGAAAGTTATGAATATAGTAGAAAATACATCTTTATTAAATTTAAAATATCAAACATTTATAATGCATGAGGTATTTTTGAGGATGCAATCCAGGAAACAGACAGCAAGAAGTCACCATAATAAATGTAGTAAATGGCACAAAACAGAGGTGCAGGTGAAGGTAACAAACACCGCCGTGCAGGATCCTAAGAATATTACAATAAGCCCAAATGATTGCACTAAAGCGCTACACAGAGGTGCCGGAGGGAGAGAACTCACTGACTACATATTCATACACTGTGTTCCAAATTATTATGCACAAAGAGTTTGGGAGTGATAAGGTTAGAGTTTTTTTTGTCCTTTACACTCATTGCTGGTGATGTGTGTCCGGGCTCTTTATATCACTGATAGCAAGTGCAGAGACCTGTGCACATTAGTTTGGCAGGTGTGTCCAAATAAAGGCAAGACTACTGAAGAAGGCTGTTCCACATTATTAAGCAGCCGACGTTTTTTGCCAAAATGGGAAAGAAAAAGGATGTGTCGGCTGCTGAGAAGCCACAAATTGTGGAGTATTTAGGTCAAGGCATGACTACAATCAACATTGCCAAGACCCTTCATCGTGATCATCGCACAATCAAGAAGTCTGTCGCTGATTCCCAGCACACACGTGTGCGGCTGATAAGGAAAAATGGAGGACTCTTTCCAACAGGCAATTGCGTCAGGTTAAAAGAGCAGCTGCAGAAATGTCTTGTCATAGCAGCAGACAAGTTTTTGAAGCTGCTGGTGCCTCCAACGTCCCCCGAACAACAAGACGCAGGGTCCTTCAGAGGTTTGCAGCTGAGCGTAAGCCGTCCTGTCCACCACCTCTATCCACTGCACACAAGCAGAAACGGCTCCAGTGGCCAAACGAGACATGAAGACTGATGAGTGCCGTGCAACGCTCGATGGTCCAGATGGATGGAGTGGAGGATGGCTGGTTGATGGACACCCCATGAAAAGACGGCTAAGGCGCCAACAAGGAGGAGGTGGAGTAATGTTTTGGGCTGGAATCATGGGGAGAGAGATTGTCACCCCCTTTAGGATCCCTGAAGGGGTAAAGATGAACTCCATAATCTATGTGGAGCTTCTAAAACAGCACTTCCTGCCATGGTTCAAGAGAAAGAACCGTGCTTTCCGCAGCAAGATCATTGTCATGCCTGATAATGCGCCGTCTCCTGCTGCAAATAACACATCTGCATCTCTGGCTGCTATGGGCATAAAAGAGGAGAAACTTATGGTGTGGCCACCATCTTCCCCTGACCTCAACCCCATTGACAACCTCTGGAGCATCATCACAAGGAGCGTCTATGATGGCGGGAGGCAGCTCACATCTAAGCAACAGCTCTGGGAGGGGATTCTGTCCACAGGCAAAACAACTGAAGCACAAACCGTCCAAAACCTGACAAATCCAATGGACGAGAGAGTTCAGAAGCTTCTTTCCAACAAGGGTCCTATGTGCAAATGTCACATCACCCAGAAGAAAGGTCTGACCTGAAAACTGTTTGATGTCATTCTGTAATAAGCTGATAATGCTGATAACTCCACAATTCACCATTGTTTGGTTCAAAATAAAAATAAAAAGGTTGAAAACTCTGCTGTGCATAATAATTTGGAACATGCATCTGAGTGTTTATTTTTAAAAATATACTGTTTTCATAGGCAGATTGTTCAAAAACATTACAATTATACTGGAATGTTAGATGACGGGAAAATAACAATGACGGCAATTCATAGAGGGAATTTAGAGAAAATAGGAGGAAATATTTTTTGCATAATAATTTGGAACACAGTGTAGGTGCATCATATGCGGGTAAGGGTAAATGGAAATCACCAAGGGTGAATACCCATATAGTCATGTCGACATATTGTCACTTACCCATATTGCCGATATAACAAAGGGTGGACGCCTCAATGCCACCCCCAGGCGGTGCGGTACGTCGGGGCTCCTGCTGCAGGCGGTGCGGTACGTCGGGGCTCCTGCTGCAGGCGGTGCGGTACGTCGGGGCTCCTGCTGCAGGCGGTGCGGTACGTCGGGGCTCCTGCTGCAGGCGGTGCGGTACGTCGGGGCTCCTGCTGCAGGCGGTGCGGTACGTCGGGGCTCCTGCTGCAGGCGGCGCGGTACTTTGGGGGCCCCTGCTGCTGGCGGTGGGCTGTGACCGCAGGTTCTGACCCTGTCTTCTTTCTTCAGCCCTTCTTCCGGTTGCTGAATCTGAGGAAGCTCGGACTGAGCGACAATGAGATCCAGCGGCTTCCCCCGGAGGTGGCCAACTTCATGCAGCTGGTGGAGCTGGACATCTCCCGCAATGGTGAGTCCTCCGCTGGGGGTCTCGCTGGGGGTCCCACCGTGCCCCCTCTCCCTACACTGTCTTTTCATTTTAATTTTTTTTTTTCAGACATTCCTGAAATTCCTGAAAGCATCAAGTTCTGCAAATCATTGGAGATTGCGGATTTCAGTGGGAATCCCCTGTCCAGGTAATGATACTGGTGGGACGGGGCGTCACCGGGACCCCAACCATTGGGCTCAGTGAGGCGTGTGACCTGCTGCTGCTCGCACAGCTGAGGGTTTGTTACCCTGTGTCTCTGCAGACATCCTCTGTGAGCTGAACACAGCAGCAGCGCACGAGCAAGAACTGCACCGACACATTGTAACCAACCCCCAGCTTGTGGGGTTAGGGCTGTGGGTGTCCAGGTACTGCGTGTAAGGGAAAAGGCACCGCTCACTGACGAGAGAAGAGGCCGAACGTGTGTAATACATCACAAGACCCCATATTCATGGGTGTATGGAGACCCCCGTATTAATGGTGTGTATGGAGACCCCCGTATTAATGGTGTGTATGGAGACCCCCGTATTAATGATGTATGGAGACCCCGGTATTAATGGTGTTTGTATAGAGACCCCCCGTATTCATGGTGTGTGTATAGAGACCCCCCCCCCCCGTATTCATGGTGTGTGTATAGAGACCCCCCCCGTATTCATGGTGTGTGTATAGAGACCCCCCGTATTCATGGTGTGTGTATAGAGACCCCCGTATTCATGGTGTGTGTATAGAGACCCCCCGTATTCATGGTGTGTGTATAGAGACCCCCCCCCCGTATTCATGGTGTGTGTATAGAGACCCCCCCCATATTCATGGTGTGTGTATAGAGACCCCCCCCCCCGTATTCATGGTGTGTGTATAGAGACCCCCCCGTATTCATGGTGTGTGTATAGAGACCCCCCGTATTCATGGTGTGTGTATAGAGACCCCCCGTATTCATGGTGTGTGTATAGAGACCCCCCGTATTCATGGTGTGTGTATAGAGACCCCCCGTATTCATGGTGTGTGTATAGAGACCCCCCCGTATTCATGGTGTGTGTATAGAGACCCCCCCCGTATTCATGGTGTGTGTATAGAGACCCCCCGTATTCATGGTGTGTGTATAGAGACCCCCCCCCCGTATTCATGGTGTGTGTATAGAGACCCCCCCCCCGTATTCATGGTGTGTGTATAGAGACCCCCCCCCGTATTCATGGTGTGTGTATAGAGACCCCCCCCCCCCCGTATTCATGGTGTGTGTATAGAGACCCCCCACCGTATTCATGGTGTGTGTATAGAGACCCCCCCCGTATTCATGGTGTGTGTATAGAGACCCCCCCCGTATTCATGGTGTGTATAGAGACCCCCATATTAATGGTGTGTGTATAGAGACCCCCCCGTATTCATGGTGTGTGTATAGAGACCCCCCCGTATTCATGGTGTGTGTATAGAGACCCCCGTATTAATGGTGTGTGTATAGAGGCGCCCCCCGTATTGATGGTGTGTGTATAGAGACCCCCCCCCCCGTATTCATGGTGTGTGTATAGAGACCCCCATATTAATGGTGTGTGTATAGAGACCCCCCCCGTATTCATGGTGTGTGTATAGAGACCCCCCCCGTATTCATGGTGTGTGTATAGAGACCCCCCATATTAATGGTGTGTGTATAGAGACCCCCCGTATTCATGGTGTGTGTATAGAGACCCCTCGTATTCATGGTGTGTGTATAGAGACCCCCCCCATATTCATGGTGTGTGTATAGAGACCCCCCCCCCGTATTCATGGTGTGTGTATAGAGACCCCCCCCCCGTATTCATGGTGTGTGTATAGAGACCCCCCCTGTATTCATGGTGTGTGTATAGAGACCCCCCTGTATTCATGGTGTGTGTATAGAGACCCCCCGTGTTCATGGTGTGTGTATAGAAACCCCCCTGTATTCATGGTGTGTGTATAGAGACCCCCCCCGTATTCATGGTGTGTGTATGGAGACCCCCCCGTATTCATGGTGTGTGTATAGAGACCCCCCGTATTCATGGTGTGTGTATAGAGACCCCCCCGTGTTCATGGTGTGTATAGAGACCCCCTCGTATTCATGGTGTGTGTATAGAGACCCCCCCGTATTCATGGTGTGTGTATAGAGACCCCCCCGTATTCATGGTGTGTGTATCGAGACCCCCCGTATTCATGGTGTGTGTATAGAGACCCCCCCGTATTCATGGTGTGTGTATAGAGACCCCCCCGTATTCATGGTGTGTGTATGGAGATCCCCCCGTATTCATGGTGTGTGTATGGAGATCCCCCCGTATTCATGGTGTGTGTATAGAGACCCCCCGTATTCATGGTGTGTGTATAGAGACCCCCCCGTGTTCATGGGGTGTATAGAGACCCCCTCGTATTTATGGTGTGTGTATAGAGACCCCCCCGTATTCATGGTGTGTGTATAGAGACCCCCCCGTATTCATGGTGTGTGTATCGAGACCCCCCGTATTCATGGTGTGTGTATAGAGACCCCCCCGTATTCATGGTGTGTGTATAGAGACCCCCCCGTATTCATGGTGTGTGTATGGAGATCCCCCCGTATTCATGGTGTGTGTATGGAGATCCCCCCGTATTCATGGTGTGTGTATAGAGACCCCCCGTATTCATGGTGTGTGTATGGAGACCCCCCCGTATTAATGGTGTGTATAGAGACCCCCGTATTCATGGTGTGTGTATAGAGAGCCCCCCGTATTCATGGTGTGTGTATAGAGACCCCCCCCCGTATTCATGGTGTGTGTATAGAGACCCCCCCCGTATTCATGGTGTGTGTATAGAGACCCCCCATATTAATGGTGTGTGTATAGAGACCCCCCGTATTCATGGTGTGTGTATAGAGACCCCTCGTATTCATGGTGTGTGTATAGAGACCCCCCCATATTCATGGTGTGTGTATAGAGACCCCCCCCGTATTCATGGTGTGTGTATAGAGACCCCCCCCCGTATTCATGGTGTGTGTATAGAGACCCCCCCCGTATTCATGGTGTGTGTATAGAGACCCCCCCTGTATTCATGGTGTGTGTATAGAGACCCCCCTGTATTCATGGTGTGTGTATAGAGACCCCCCGTGTTCATGGTGTGTGTATAGAAACCCCCCTGTATTCATGGTGTGTGTATAGAGACCCCCCCCGTATTCATGGTGTGTGTATGGAGACCCCCCCGTATTCATGGTGTGTGTATAGAGACCCCCCGTATTCATGGTGTGTGTATAGAGACCCCCCCGTGTTCATGGTGTGTATAGAGACCCCCTCGTATTAATGGTGTGTGTATAGAGACCCCCCCGTATTCATGGTGTGTGTATAGAGACCCCCCCGTATTCATGGTGTGTGTATCGAGACCCCCCGTATTCATGGTGTGTGTATAGAGACCCCCCCGTATTCATGGTGTGTGTATAGAGACCCCCCCGTATTCATGGTGTGTGTATGGAGATCCCCCCGTATTCATGGTGTGTGTATGGAGATCCCCCCGTATTCATGGTGTGTGTATAGAGACCCCCCGTATTCATGGTGTGTGTATGGAGACCCCCCCGTATTAATGGTGTGTATAGAGACCCCCGTATTCATGGTGTGTGTATAGAGAGCCCCCCGTATTCATGGTGTGTGTATGGAGATCCCCCCGTATTCATGGTGTGTGTATAGAGACCCCCCCGTATTCATGGTGTGTGTATAGAGACCCCCCCGTATTCATGGTGTGTGTATAGAGACCCCCCCGTATTCATGGTGTGTGTATAGAGACCCCCCCGTATTCATGGTGTGTGTATAGAGACCCCCCCCCCCGTATTCATGGTGTGTGTATGGAGATCCCCCCCGTATTCATGGTGTGTGTATAGAGACCCCCCGTATTCATGGTGTGTGTATGGAGACCCCCCGTATTAATGGTGTGTATAGAGACCCCCGTATTCATGGTGTGTGTATAGAGAGCCCCCCGTATTCATGGTGTGTGTATGGAGATCCCCCCGTATTAATGGTGTGTGTATAGAGACCCCCCCGTATTAATGGTGTGTATAGAGACCCCCGTATTCATGGTGTGTGTATAGAGAGCCCCCCTTATTCATGGTGTGTGTATGGAGATCCCCCCGTATTAATGGTGTGTATAGAGACCCCCCCGTATTAATGGTGTGTGTATAGAGACCCCCCCCCGTATTCATGGTGTGTGTATGGAGACCCCCCCGTATTAATGGTGTGTATAGAGACCCCCGTATTCATGGTGTGTGTATAGAGACCCCCCCGTATTAATGGTGTGTGTATAGAGACCCCCCCCGTATTAATGGTGTGTGTATAGAGACCCCCCCCCGTATTCATGGTGTGTGTATAGAGACCCCCCCCGTATTCATGGTGTGTGTATAGAGACCCCCCCCGTATTCATGGTGTGTGTATAGAGACCCCCCCGTATTCATGGTGTGTGTATAGAGACCCCCCCCCCGTATTCATGGTGTGTGTATGGAGATCCCCCCGTATTCATGGTGTGTGTATAGAGACCCCCCGTATTCATGGTGTGTGTATGGAGACCCCCCCGTATTAATGGTGTGTATAGAGACCCCCGTATTCATGGTGTGTGTATGGAGACCCCCCCGTATTAATGGTGTATAGAGAGCCCCCCGTATTCATGGTGTGTGTATGGAGATCCCCCCGTATTAATGGTGTGTATAGAGACCCCCCCCGTATTAATGGTGTGTATAGAGACCCCCGTATTCATGGTGTGTGTATAGAGAGCCCCCCGTATTCATGGTGTGTGTATGGAGATCCCCCCCGTATTAATGGTGTGTATAGAGACCCCCCCGTTTTAATGGTGTGTGTATAGAGACCCCCCCCCGTATTCATGGTGTGTGTATGGAGACCCCCCCGTATTAATGGTGTGTATAGAGACCCCCGTATTCATGGTGTGTGTATAGAGACCCCCCCCCGTATTCATGGTGTGGGTATAGAGACCCCCCCGTATTCATGGTGTGTGTATAGAGACCCCCCCGTATTAATGGTGTGTGTATGGAGACCCCCCCGTATTCATGGTGTGTGTATGGAGACCCCCCCGTATTCATGGTGTGTGTATAGAGACCCCCCCGTATTCATGGTGTGTGTATAGAGACCCCCCCGTATTCATGGTGTGTGTATAGAGACCCCCCCGTATTCATGGTGTGTGTATAGAAACCCCCGTATTCATGGTGTGTGTATGGAGACCCCCCCGTATTAATGGTGTGTATAGAGACCCCCGTATTCATGGTGTGTGTATAGAGACCCCCCCGTATTCATGGTGTGTGTATAGAGACCCCCCCGTATTCATGGTGTGTGTATAGAGACCCCCCACGTATTCATGGTGTGTGTATAGAAACCCCCGTATTCATGGTGTGTGTATGGAGACCCCCCCGTATTAATGGTGTGTATAGAGACCCCCGTATTCATGGTGTGTGTATAGAGACCCCCCCGTATTCATGGTGTGTGTATAGAGACCCCCCCGTATTCATGGTGTGTGTATAGAGACCTCCGTATTCATGGTGTGTGTATAGAGACCCCCCCGTATTCATGGTGTGTATAGAGACCCCCGTATTCATGGTGTGTGTATAGAGACCCCCCCGTATTCATGGTGTGTGTATAGAGACCCCCCCCCGTATTAATGGTGTGTATAGAGACCCCCGTATTCATGGTGTGTGTATGGAGATCCCCCCGTATTCATGGTGTGTGTATAGAGACCCCCCCCCCGTATTAATGGTGTGTATAGAGACCCCCCGTATTCATGGTGTGTGTATAGAGACCCCCCCGTATTAATGGTGTGTGTATAGAAACCCCCGTATTCATGGTGTGTGTATAGAGACCCCCCGTATTAATGGTGTGTATAGAGACCCCCGTATTCATGGTGTGTGTATAGAGACCCCCCCCGTATTCATGGTGTGTGTATAGAGACCCCCCCGGATTAATGGTGTGTGTATAGAAACCCCTGTATTCATGGTGTGTGTATGGAGACCCCCCGTATTAATGGTGTGTGTATGGAGACCCCCCCGTATTAATGGTGTGTATAGAGACCCCCGTATTCATGGTGTGTGTATAGAGACCCCCCCCCCCCGTATTCATGGTGTGTTTATAGACCCCCCGTATTCATGGTGTGTGTATAGAGACCCCCCCGTATTCATGGTGTGTGTATAGAGACCCCCCCGTATTAATGGTGTGTGTATAGAGACCCCCCCCCCGTATTAATGGTGTGTATAGAGACCCCCGTATTCATGGTGTGTGTATAGAGACCCCCCGTATTCATGGTGTGTGTATAGAGACCCCCCGTATTCATGGGGTGTGTATAGAGACCCCCCGTATTCATGGTGTGTGTATAGAGACCCCCCCCGTATTCATGGTGTGTGTATAGAGACCCCCCCGTATTCATGGTGTGTGTATAGAGACCCCCCCGTATTCATGGTGTGTGTATAGAGACCCCCCCGTATTCATGGTGTGTGTATAGAGATCCCCCCGTATTCATGGTGTGTGTATAGAGACCCCCCGTATTCATGGTGTGTGTATAGAGACCCCCCGTATTCATGGTGTGTGTATAGAGACCCCCCGTATTCATGGTGTGTGTATAGAGACCCCCCGTATTCATGGTGTGTGTATAGAGACCCCCCGTATTCATGGTGTGTGTATAGAGACCCCCCCCGTATTCATGGTGTGTGTATAGAGACCCCCCCGTATTCATGGTGTGTGTATAGAGACCCCCCCGTATTCATGGTGTGTGTATAGAGACCCCCCCGTATTCATGGTGTGTGTATAGAGACCCCCCCGTATTCATGGTGTGTGTATAGAGACCCCCCGTATTCATGGTGTGTGTATGGAGACCCCCCTGTATTCATGGTGTGTGTATAGAGACCCCCCGTATTCATGGTGTGTGTATAGAGACCCCCCCGTATTCATGGTGTGTGTATAGAGACCCCCCGTATTCATGGTGTGTGTATAGAGACCCCCCGTATTCATGGTGTGTGTATGGAGACCCCCCTGTATTCATGTTGTGTGTATAGAGACCCCCCCGTATTCATGGTGTGTGTATAGAGACCCCCCCGTATTCATGGTGTGTGTATAGAGACCCCCCGTATTCATTGTGTGTGTATGGAGACCCCCCTGTATTCATGTTGTGTGTATAGAGACCCCCCGTATTCATGGTGTGTGTATAGAGACCCCCCGTATTCATGGTGTGTGTATAGAGACCCCCCCCCGTTTTCATGGTGTGTGTATAGAGACCCCCCCCCCGTATTCATGGTGTGTGTATGGAGACCCCCCTGTATTCATGGTGTGTGTATAGAGACCCCCCGTATTCATGGTGTGTGTATAGAGACCCCCCCCCCGTATTCATGGTGTGTGTATAGAGACCCCCCCCGTATTCATGGTGTGTGTATGGAGACCCCCCTGTATTCATGTTGTGTGTATAGAGACCCCCCGTATTCATGGTGTGTGTATAGAGACCCCCCCTCCCGTATTCATGGTGTGTGTATAGAGACCCCCCCCCCGTATTCATGGTGTGTGTATAGAGACCCCCCCCCCCGTATTCATGGTGTGTGTATAGAGACCCCCCCCCGTATTCATGGTGTTTGTATAGAGACCCCCCCGTATTCATGGTGTGTGTATAGAGACCCCCCCCCCGTATTCATGGTGTGTGTATAGAGACCCCCCCCGTATTTATGGTGTGTGTATAGAGACCCCCCGTATTTATGGTGTGTGTATAGAGACCCCCCGTATTTATGGTGTGTGTATAGAGACCCCCCGTATTTATGGTGTGTGTATAGAGACCCCCCGTATTTATGGTGTGTGTATAGAGACCCCCCCGTATTTATGGTGTGTGTATAGAGACCCCCCGTATTCATGGTGTGTGTATAGAGACCCCCCGTATTCATGGTGTGTGTATAGAGACCCCCCTGTATTCATGGTGTGTGTATAGAGACCCCCCCCGTATTTATGGTGTGTGTATAGAGACCCCCCGTATTTATGGTGTGTGTATAGAGACCCCCCTGTATTCATGGTGTGTGTATAGAGACCCCCCCGTATTCATGGTGTGTGTATAGAGACCCCCCGTATTCATGGTGTGTGTATAGAGACCCCCCGTATTTATGGTGTGTGTATAGAGACCCCCCTGTATTCATGGTGTGTGTATAGAGACCCCCCCGTATTCATGGTGTGTGTATAGAGACCCCCCCGTATTCATGGTGTGTGTATAGAGACCCCCCCGTATTCATGGTGTGTGTATAGAGACCCCCCGTATTCATGGTGTGTGTATAGAGACCCCCCTGTATTCATGGTGTGTGTATAGAGACCCCCCTGTATTCATGGTGTGTGTATAGAGACCCCCCCGTATTCATGGTGTGTGTATAGGACCCCCCTGTATTCATGGTGTGTGTATAGAGACCCCCCCGTATTTATGGTGTGTGTATAGAGACCCCCCCGTATTTATGGTGTGTGTATAGAGACCCCCCCGTATTTATGGTGTGTGTATAGAGACCCCCCGTATTTATGGTGTGTGTATAGAGACCCCCCCGTATTCATGGTGTGTGTATAGAGACCCCCCCGTATTCATGGTGTGTGTATAGAGACCCCCCCGTATTCATGGTGTGTGTATAGAGACCCCCCCGTATTCATGGTGTGTGTATAGAGACCCCCCCGTATTCATGGTGTGTGTATAGAGACCCCCCCGTATTCATGGTGTGTGTATGGAGACCCCCCCCCCGTATTCATGGTGTGTGTATAGAGACCCCCCCGTATTCATGGTGTGTGTATAGAGACCCCCCCGTATTCATGGTGTGTGTATAGAGACCCCCCCGTATTCATGGTGTGTGTATAGAGACCCCCCCCCCGTATTCATGGTGTGTGTATAGAGACCCCCCCCCGTATTCATGGTGTGTGTATAGAGACCCCCCCGTATTCATGGTGTGTGTATAGAGACCCCCCCCCCCCCCGTATTCATGGTGTGTGTATAGAGACCCCCCCCCGCCGTATTCATGGTGTGTGTATAGAGACCCCCCCCCGTATTCATGGTGTGTGTATAGAGACCCCCCCCGTATTCATGGTGTGTGTATAGAGACCCCCCCGTATTCATGGTGTGTGTATAGAGACCCCCCCCCCCGTATTAATGGTGTGTATAGAGACCCCCTGTATTCATGGTGTGTGTATAGAGACCCCCCCCCGTATTCATGGTGTGTGTATAGAGACCCCCCCCCGTATTCATGGTGTGTGTATAGAGACCCCCCCCCGTATTCATGGTGTGTGTATAGAGACCCCCCCCCCGTATTCATGGTGTGTGTATAGAGACCCCCCCCCGTTTTCATGGTGTGTGTATAGAGACCCCCCCCCCGTATTCATGGTGTGTGTATGGAGACCCCCCTGTATTCATGGTGTGTGTATAGAGACCCCCCGTATTCATGGTGTGTGTATAGAGACCCCCCCCCGTATTCATGGTGTGTGTATAGAGACCCCCCCCGTATTCATGGTGTGTGTATGGAGACCCCCCTGTATTCATGTTGTGTGTATAGAGACCCCCCGTATTCATGGTGTGTGTATAGAGACCCCCCGTATTCATGGTGTGTGTATAGAGACCCCCCCCCGTTTTCATGGTGTGTGTATAGAGACCCCCCCCCCGTATTCATGGTGTGTGTATGGAGACCCCCCTGTATTCATGGTGTGTGTATAGAGACCCCCCGTATTCATGGTGTGTGTATAGAGACCCCCCCCCCGTATTCATGGTGTGTGTATAGAGACCCCCCCCGTATTCATGGTGTGTGTATGGAGACCCCCCTGTATTCATGTTGTGTGTATAGAGACCCCCCGTATTCATGGTGTGTGTATAGAGACCCCCCCTCCCGTATTCATGGTGTGTGTATAGAGACCCCCCCCCCGTATTCATGGTGTGTGTATAGAGACCCCCCCCCCCGTATTCATGGTGTGTGTATAGAGACCCCCCCCCGTATTCATGGTGTTTGTATAGAGACCCCCCCGTATTCATGGTGTGTGTATAGAGACCCCCCCCCGTATTCATGGTGTGTGTATAGAGACCCCCCCCGTATTTATGGTGTGTGTATAGAGACCCCCCGTATTTATGGTGTGTGTATAGAGACCCCCCGTATTTATGGTGTGTGTATAGAGACCCCCCGTATTTATGGTGTGTGTATAGAGACCCCCCGTATTTATGGTGTGTGTATAGAGACCCCCCCGTATTTATGGTGTGTGTATAGAGACCCCCCGTATTCATGGTGTGTGTATAGAGACCCCCCGTATTCATGGTGTGTGTATAGAGACCCCCCTGTATTCATGGTGTGTGTATAGAGACCCCCCCCGTATTTATGGTGTGTGTATAGAGACCCCCCGTATTTATGGTGTGTGTATAGAGACCCCCCTGTATTCATGGTGTGTGTATAGAGACCCCCCCGTATTCATGGTGTGTGTATAGAGACCCCCCGTATTCATGGTGTGTGTATAGAGACCCCCCGTATTTATGGTGTGTGTATAGAGACCCCCCTGTATTCATGGTGTGTGTATAGAGACCCCCCCGTATTCATGGTGTGTGTATAGAGACCCCCCCGTATTCATGGTGTGTGTATAGAGACCCCCCCGTATTCATGGTGTGTGTATAGAGACCCCCCGTATTCATGGTGTGTGTATAGAGACCCCCCTGTATTCATGGTGTGTGTATAGAGACCCCCCTGTATTCATGGTGTGTGTATAGAGACCCCCCCGTATTCATGGTGTGTGTATAGGACCCCCCTGTATTCATGGTGTGTGTATAGAGACCCCCCCGTATTTATGGTGTGTGTATAGAGACCCCCCCGTATTTATGGTGTGTGTATAGAGACCCCCCCGTATTTATGGTGTGTGTATAGAGACCCCCCGTATTTATGGTGTGTGTATAGAGACCCCCCCGTATTCATGGTGTGTGTATAGAGACCCCCCCGTATTCATGGTGTGTGTATAGAGACCCCCCCGTATTCATGGTGTGTGTATAGAGACCCCCCCGTATTCATGGTGTGTGTATAGAGACCCCCCCGTATTCATGGTGTGTGTATAGAGACCCCCCCGTATTCATGGTGTGTGTATGGAGACCCCCCCCCCGTATTCATGGTGTGTGTATAGAGACCCCCCCGTATTCATGGTGTGTGTATAGAGACCCCCCCGTATTCATGGTGTGTGTATAGAGACCCCCCCGTATTCATGGTGTGTGTATAGAGACCCCCCCCCGTATTCATGGTGTGTGTATAGAGACCCCCCCCCGTATTCATGGTGTGTGTATAGAGACCCCCCCGTATTCATGGTGTGTGTATAGAGACCCCCCCCCCCCCCGTATTCATGGTGTGTGTATAGAGACCCCCCCCCCCCCGCCGTATTCATGGTGTGTGTATAGAGACCCCCCCCCGTATTCATGGTGTGTGTATAGAGACCCCCCCCGTATTCATGGTGTGTGTATAGAGACCCCCCCGTATTCATGGTGTGTGTATAGAGACCCCCCCCCCCGTATTAATGGTGTGTATAGAGACCCCCTGTATTCATGGTGTGTGTATAGAGACCCCCCCCCGTATTCATGGTGTGTGTATAGAGACCCCCCCCCGTATTCATGGTGTGTGTATAGAGACCCCCCCCCGTATTCATGGTGTGTGTATAGAGACCCCCCCCCCGTATTCATGGTGTGTGTATAGAGACCCCCCCCCCGTATTCATGGTGTGTGTATAGAGACCCCCCCCCGTATTCATGGTGTGTGTATAGAGACCCCCCCCCGTATTCATGGTGTGTGTATAGAGACCCCCCCCCGTATTCATGGTGTGTGTATAGAGACCCCCCCCCGTATTCATGGTGTGTGTATAGAGACCCCCCCCCCCCCGTATTCATGGTGTGTGTATAGAGACCCCCCCGTATTCATGGTGTGTGTATAGAGACCCCCCCGTATTCATGGTGTGTGTATAGAGACCCCCCCCCCCGTATTCATGGTGTGTGTATAGAGACCCCCCCCCCCCCGTATTCATGGTGTGTGTATAGAGACCCCCCCCCCCCGTATTCATGGTGTGTGTATAGAGACCCCCCCGTATTCATGGTGTGTGTATAGAGACCCCCCCCCGTATTCATGGTGTGTGTATAGAGACCCCCCCCCGTATTCATGGTGTGTGTATAGAGACCCCCCCGTATTCATGGTGTGTGTATAGAGACCCCCCCCCCCCCGTATTCATGGTGTGTGTATAGAGACCCCCTGTATTCATGATGTGTGTATAGAGACCCCCCCCCGTATTCATGGTGTGTGTGTATAGAGACCCCCCCCCCGTATTCATGGTGTGTGTGTATAGAGACCCCCCCCGTATTCATGGTGTGTGTATAGAGACCCCCCCCCGTATTCATGGTGTGTGTATAGAGACCCCCCCCCGTATTCATGGTGTGTGTATAGAGACCCCCCCCCGTATTCATGGTGTGTGTATAGAGACCCCCCCGTATTTATGGTGTGTGTATAGAGACCCCCCGTATTCATGGTGTGTGTATAGAGACCCCCCTGTATTCATGGTGTGTGTATAGAGACCCCCCCGTATTTATGGTGTGTGTATAGAGACCCCCCCCCGTATTCATGGTGTGTGTATAGAGACCCCCCCCCGTATTCATGGTATGTGTATAGAGACCCCCATATGTACAGTATGTACCTCCCTGCTGGACATGTTTGATGATCGCCACCATGTGGTCAGTGTGTGGTGCTGCAGGATTAATGAGCAGCGCACACCCCGAGTTCTGTTGCCCCTGGCGGCCGCACATTGGTGCTCCCTGATTTACAGGGTGGTCAGCGTTCAGTCTGAAGGTCTTCAGATGCCTGTTGATGGTTTCCCACGCTTCTTGCAGGCTGCCCGATGGATTTACGCAGCTCCGCAGCCTGGCGCACCTGGCCCTGAATGACGTGTCCCTGCAGTCGCTGCCCAGTGATATCGGCAAGTGAGTGGTGCCCCCCGCTCCGGCTCCCCAGACGAGCTGCACGCTGTTCTGGGGGGTTTTCCGATGGTGGCGCGCTCCTGTCCGTTTCATGGAATTATTATTATTTTTAGTTTGGCGAACTTGGTGACGTTGGAATTGCGAGAAAACCTCCTGAAATCTGTGCCTACGTGAGTATCCCCGGGGGTCCGGAGGTGGTGAGCTGTGCCCCCATCACTGCCCTCAGGGAACACAGGCTCCTGCATACCACCCATCCGAGCTCCGTCTGTGTGCGGCCGGGGTCCCAGACTGCCGATGCTCATAGAGGTCAATCGGCTCCAGATCATTATAGAGCCCGTACCGCTCTCCTAGACAGTGGAGATAAAGTCTGCACGCCCCTAATAACAGCCCCGGTGTGTGTCACGTAGAAGAATCGACTCAGAACTTTTCTCCCCTTTTATTGTTGCAAAAGCCTTAAAATAATGTGGTTGCATAAATCTGCACACCCTTACACTAATCCTCTGCTGCAATCATCTATGAGTTTCTGCGTCCTCTTCAGTTCGCCACAGATTGCGGGGACATCTCCTGTGTACAGCGCCCTCTTCAGGACACCACAGATTGCGGGGGCATCTCCTGTGTACAGCGCCCTCTTCAGGACACCACAGATTGCGGGGACATCTCCTGTGTACAGCGTCCTCTTCAGGTCACCAAAGATTGCGGGGGCATCTCCTGTGTACGGCACCCTCTTCAGGACACCACAGATTGCGGGGGCATCTCCTGTGTACAGCGCCCTCTTCAGGACACCACAGATTGCGGGGACATCTCCTGTGTACAGCTCCCTCTTCAGGTCACCAAAGATTGCGGGGGCATCTCCTGTGTACGGCGCCCTCTTCAGGTCACCAAAGATTGCGGGGACATCTCATGTGTACAGCGCCCTCTTCAGGACACCATAGATTGCCCCTTGGCTCAGGTCTTAGCTCAGCTGTTCCAGAACTTCCATCTTCTCCTGGTGAAGCCGTTGTTTTGGTGATTTGGAGGTCACTTAGGGTCGTTCCCGCTGAAGGTTTTGACAGACAATCACCGGCCTGGAGGTTTATATGTAAGGAAAGGCTCCATCTCCCCCTCGACACCACAGGCCGGAGATGTGAGGAATATGGGAGATTGTGGTCACCTGTAGGACACAGCCAGGGCTGACCTGAAATCCCTGCAGCTCCTCTAATGTTGCTGTCGGCCTCCATGTACAATGTTCTTGTCTTTTTTCCAATGTCTGAGGGACGTCCAGTTCTCGGTACATTTTCAGTTGTAGAGGTAATGTATTTGTCCCTTCTCCTGAGAGAGGCTCATGTGAGCTGGAAACGTCACCACGCTGTGTGGGCCAAATAAAGTCCACCTCAATCTTTGGTAACTATTGGATTGCTGCTTCCCATTTTTTGTTTCTATATTTTTGGCAGATACACAGATGATTTGCTTGGGAGGCCTTTGCACCCTCTGATTTAATAGTTTGCTGTTCGATTTTTCCAAAAACTCTTCTCCAGACTGACAACTTTCCACACTGAGATCCTTTGCTGTGTTGTCAGCTGTTTACAGAAAAATCCTCCGAGAGCAGCGACACTTTCTCTGGGGTCAAACAGAATCGCTGGAAATGACGGCGGCCGAGCGCTGACTACTGTGTAACTTGGGGGAAATGTGATTGGCTGATTCTGAGCACAACCACAGGCTGGTTATAGGAGGGTGTGCACACTTATGCAATACCATCATTGTAGTCCTTTATTTCTCTTTATCCACCCTAAATTATTTCAATATATTGTTCCTCACGGAATTTGTACAGATTATGGGTGATATTAAAGGGGAAAAAGTCCTGAGAGGATTTTTTTTTATTGCATTAGTTACATGACAAAAGCCTGTACATCCGGGGAGTGTAGACTTTTTCTATCCACTGCATACTGGTGACCCCATAGCCTGTCCTCAGCTCTACGCTTGTCTTTCAGATCTCTATCATTCCTGGTTAAGTTGGAACATTTGGACCTGGGGAGCAATGATCTGCAGGTTCTGGTAAGGTTCCCATCCCTCGCTGGGTTCGGGGAGGCTCGTATTTCCCATGGACAAATCGTTCTCGTTTTTCTCCCTTTATAGCCAGACACGCTCGGGGCGCTGCCCAACCTGAGGGAGCTGTGGCTGGATAGAAACCAGTTGTCTGCGTTACCTCCGGTCAGTATTCCAGGGTCATGTACATTAGGGGACGGGAGGACACTGCGGCATGGTGGCTGGTGCAGTGAATCGGGCATGGGTGGTGGGAACTGCTCCAGTATCTTGTAGGGTAGGTGTGCAGGTAGTGGTTGCTGTCGTGGAGCATGTAGTCTTGAAGGTGGTTTCTCCTCCTGTGGATCAGGCAGTTGTGCTGGTGACTTTTTCCTCCTGTGGCTCAGGTGTTGGTGACTTTTTACTCCTGTGTCTCAGGTGTTGGTGGCTTTTTCTTCCTGTGTCTCAGGTGCTGGTGACTTTTTCCTCCTGTGGCTCAGGTGTTGGTGACTTTTTACTCTTGTGGCTCAGGTGTTGGTGACTTTTTACTCCTGTGTCTCAGGTGTTGGTGACTTTTTCCTCCTGTGTCTCAGGTGTTGGTGGCTTTTTCTTCCTGTGTCTCAGGTGCTGTTGACTTTTTCCCCTGTGGCTCAGCTGCTGGTGACTTTTTCCTCCTGTGGCTCAGGTGCTGTTGACTTTTTCCCCTGTGTCTCAGGTGTTGGTGATGTTGTCCCCCTGTGGCTCAGGTGCTGGTGACTTTTTCCTCCTGTGGCTCAGGTGCTGGTGACTTTTTCCACCTGTGGCTCAGGTGCTGGTGACTTTTTCCTCCTGTGGCTCAGGTGCTGGTGACTTTTTCCTCCTGTGGCTCAGGTGCTGGTGACTTTTTCCTCCTGTGGCTCAGGTGCTGTTGACTTTTTCCCCTGTGTCTCAGGTGTTGGTGATGTTGTCCCCCTGTGGCTCAGGTGCTGGTGACTTTTTCTTCCTGTGGCTCAGGTGCTGGTGACTTTTTCCTCCTGTGGCTCAGGTGCTGGTGACTTTTTCCTCCTGTGGCTCAGGTGTTGGTGAATTTTTACTCCTGTGTCTCAGGTGTTGGTGACTTTTTACTCCTGTGTCTCAGTTGTTGGTGACTTTTTCCTCCTGTGGCTCAGGTGTTGGTGGCTTTTTCTTCCTGTGTCTCAGGTGCTGTTGACTTTTTCCCCTGTGGCTCAGCTGCTGGTGACTTTTTCCCCTGTGGCTCAGCTGCTGGTGACTTTTTCCTCCTGTGGCTCAGGTGCTGTTGACTTTTTCCCCTGTGTCTCAGGTGTTGGTGATGTTGTCCCCCTGTGTCTCAGGTGCTGGTGACTTTTTCCTCCTGTGGCTCAGGTGCTGGTGACTTTTTTTCCCTGTCTCAGGTGCTGGTGACTTTTTTTCCCTGTGTCTCAGGTGCTGGTGACTTTTTCCTCCTGTGGCTCAGGTGTTGGTGGCTTTTTCTTCCTGTGTCTCAGGTGCTGGTGACTTTTTCCTCCTGTGGCTCAGGTGCTGGTGACTTTTTCCTCCTGTGGCTCAGGTGCTGGTGACACTTTCCTCCTGTGGCTCAGGTGTTGGTGATGTTGTCCCCCTGTGGCTCATGTGCTGGTGACTTTTTTTTTCCCTGTGTCTCAGGTGCTGGTGACTTTTTCCTCCTGTGGCTCAGGTTGTGGTGACTTTTTTTCCTCCTGTGGCACAGGTGCTGGTGACTTTTCCTCCCGTGTCTTAGGTGCTGGAGACTTTCCTCCTGTGGCTCAGGTGCTGATGACTTTTTCCTCCTGTTGCTCAGGTGCTGGTGACTTTTTCTTCCTGTGGCTCAGGTGCTGGTGACTTTTTCTTCCTGTGGCTCAGGTGCTGGTGACTTTTTCCTCCTGTTGCTCAGGTGCTGGTGACTTTTTCCTCCTGTGTCTCAGGTGCTGGTGACTTTTTTTCCCTGTGTCTCAGGTGCTGGTGACTTTTTCCTCATGTGTCTCAGGTGTTGGAGACTTTCCTCCTGTTGCTCAGGTCCTGATGACTTTTTCTTCCTGTGGCTCAGGTGCTGGTGACTTTTTCCCCTGTGTCTCAGGTGTTGGTGATGTTGTCCCCCTGTGGCTCAGGTGCTGGTGACTTTTTCCTCCTGTGGCTCAGGTGCTGGTGACTTTTTTTCCCTGTCTCAGGTGCTGGTGACTTTTTTTCCCTGCGTCTCAGGTGCTGGTGACTTTTTCCTCCTGTGGCTCAGGTGTTGGTGACTTTTTCCTCCTGTGGCTCAGGTGCTGGTGACTTTTTTCTCCTGTGGCTCAGGTGTTGGTGATGTTGTCCCCCTGTGGCTCAGGTGCTGGTGACTTTTTTTTCCCTGTGTCTCAGGTGCTGGTGACTTTTTCCTCCTGTGGCTCAGGTGCTGGTGACTTTTTCCTCCTGTGGCTCAGGTGTTGGTGATGTTGTCCCCCTGTGGCTCAGGTGCTGGTGACTTTTTTTTCCCTGTGTCTCAGGTGCTGGTGACTTTTTCCTCCTGTGGCTCAGGTGCTGGTGACTTTTTCCTCCTGTGGCTCAGGTGCTGGTGACTATTTTTCCTCCTGTGGCTCACGTGTCGGTGCTGTTGTCCCCCTGTGGCTCAGGTGCTGGTGACTTTTTCCTCCTGTGGCTCAGGTGTTGGTGGCTTTTTCTTCCTGTGTCTCAGGTGCTGGTGACTTTTTCCTCCTGTGGCTCAGGTGCTGGTGACTTTTTCCTCCTGTGGCTCAGGTGCTGGTGACTTTTTTCTCCTGTGGCTCAGGTGTTGGTGATGTTGTCCCCCTGTGGCTCAGGTGCTGGTGACTTTTTTTTCCCTGTGTCTCAGGTGCTGGTGACTTTTTCCTCCTGTGGCTCAGGTGCTGGTGACTATTTTTCCTCCTGTGGCTCACGTGTCGGTGCTGTTGTCCCCCTGTGGCTCAGGTGCTGGTGACTTTTTCCTCCTGTGGCTCAGGTGCTGGTGACTTTTTCATCCTGTGGCACAGGTGCTGGTGACTTTTCCTCCCGTGGCTCAGGTGTTGGTGACTTTTACCCCGTGTCTCAGGTGCTGGTGACTTTTTCCTCCTGTGGCTCATGTGTTGGTGGCTTTTTCTTCCTGTGTCTCAGGTGCTGGTGACTTTCCCCTGTGACTCAGGTGCTGGTGACTTTTTCCTCCTGTGGCTCAGGTGCTGGTGACTTTTTCCTCCTGTGGCTCAGGTGCTGGTGACTTTTTCCTCCTGTGGCTCAGGTTGTGGTGACTTTTTTTCCTCCTGTGGCACAGGTGCTGGTGACTTTTCCTCCCGTGTCTTAGGTGCTGGAGACTTTCCTCCTGTGGCTCAGGTGCTGATGACTTTTTCCTCCTGTTGCTCAGGTGCTGGTGACTTTTTCTTCCTGTGGCTCAGGTGCTGGTGACTTTTTCTTCCTGTGGCTCAGGTGCTGGTGACTTTTTCCTCCTGTTGCTCAGGTGCTGGTGACTTTTTCCTCCTGTGGCTCAGGTGCTGGTGACTTTTTTTCCCTGTGGCTCAGGTGCTGGTGACTTTTTCCTCATGTGTCTCAGGTGCTGGAGACTTTCCTCCTGTTGCTCAGGTGCTGGTGACTTTTTCCTCCTGTGGTTCAGGTGCTGATGACTTTTTCTTCCTGTGGCTCAGGTGCTGGTGACTTTTTCCTCCTGTTGCTCAGGTGCTGGTGACTTTTTCCTCCTGTTGCTCAGGTGCTGGTGACTTTTTCCTCCTGTGGTTCAGGTGCTGATGACTTTTTCTTCCTGTGGCTCAGGTGCTGGTGACTTTTTCCTCCTGTGGCTCAGGTGCTGGTGACTTTTACCCCATGTCTCAGGTGCTGGTGACTTTTCTCCTTCGTCTCATTGGGGGACACAGAGACTGTGGGTGTGTGCTTCTGCCGTCTGGAGGCCGACACTAAGTGTACAAAAAAAGAGTTAGCTCCTCCTCCGCCGCATACACCCTCGCCCCTAGGCCGGGCGTAACTCAGTTTTTGCTTAGTGTCTGATGGAGGCACACGCAGTCTGGAGCTCCAGACTAGATTTTTTTTTCTTTTTTTTTTTTCTTTTCCCTTTTTTTCTATGAAGATAAGACAGGGGCGACGGATCCTATAGAGAGGATCCGATCTCCCCAAATCATCAACGGGCGACCACGTGTGAGTAACCCTCCACGTGTCCTCTCCCGCACCGAGGGACACATCTGGGACTTTTTGCCAGACAACTATTTTTTTTTTTTAAAAGAGGGGCAACGCGTCCTGATAAGAGGATTCGGTTTCCCCATAACTTCATCAGGCGAGCACGTGTGAGCAGAACCAGGGGTCAGCCTCCACGTTGTTCCTCTCCTACAACAACAATGTATGGAGGCCCCTTCCACCCCTTGGTAGTGAGTCCAGGGGCTGAATTGGAGGCGCAGGTGAGCCGATCTAGTTTGTGGACGTGGCGAGTACAGGGGGAAGAAGCCGGTACCAGAAGTCCCCCCCCCCCCCCTGCCGGGGATGGAGCCCACGGCGGATGGCCCTGCTCACCTTTAATATTTGGGGGATCCGCTCCTGGAGCGCACCACAAGTTTGCCCCGGTGTGTAACGGTAGCCAGAGTGGCGTTGCAACCGGACGCCGCACACCGCGTGTACCGGAGTGCGGCCGGAAGCCCGCCGGCGGCCGCGGCCCCGCTGCAGGAGGAGGTCCGTGACTATCGCGCGAGGCCGCACGCCGACTTCCGGTGGTAGCCGGAAGTCCCGCCCACTGACGTCGGGGAGACGCGCTGTATAGGAGCAGGAGGCCTGGGGGTCAAGGGGTGGAAAACGGCGGGCGCACAGGTCCCGGAGAGGAGACTTCCGCCCTACCACCTCGCGTCCACGCATCCGGAGCTTCCCGGGGTACTTCAAACAGGAGTGGGACCCTGCCGGTGGGTGAGTGTAACTCCGTTTGGAGAACCGCACTGGTTGTCAGGGAAGGGGTTACCCTCCTCCTCCTTCTACCCTGCCTTCAGCCTGTGCAAGTATGTCTGCCAAAGGGAAAGCTCACTCTTTCCTTTACGCGGCTTGCGTGTCCTGTGGGGTCAGGCTGCCAAAGGCACAGGCGGGTAAATATTGTGAAGCCTGCGAGTCGGAGCGCGCCCAGGAGCCCCCCACTGTTTCTGAACCCAGGGGTCAGGACCCCCCGGAATGGGCGGTGTCCTTATCGCATTCTATGCTGTCCCTCACAAGGGCAATTGAATCCCTTCAAGGCCCGGGCAGGAACAAGGATGGTGGTCTGCCAGCGGAAGAGAGCTCGTCCTCGTCTCAGGACCCTCCAACCATTAGAGGTCGCTCCAGTACCAGGCAAGCTCATATCAAAAGGGCTCGTTCCCCGTCGGCCGGGCCCTCCAGGGCTTCGGCGGCGGGTATTAGGGCATCCCGTTCCCCGTCGCTGAGCTCAGGGAGCGATCAGGATGAAGGAGAGGAGGAGGAGGCCTGGAATCTAGAAAGCCTGGGGTTCCAGGACTCGGTGGACAGTCTCATTGAGGCAGTCAACCAGACATTAGAGATCGAGGACGAGGTGCCCACAGCCTCAGGTCACAAGGTCTCTTTCAAGAAATCCAGGCGACCACATAGAAGGTTTGCCACGCATCCGGAGTTTGAGGAGCTAGTCCAGAAACATAGAGAACACCCGGATAAGCGTTTTGCAATGCAAAAAGCGCTGCAAGCAAAGTATCCGTTTCCTCCTGAGCTCCATAAGGGTTGGGTAGAGTCGCCAGTAGTGGACCCACCGGTATCACGTTTAGCATCAAGATCGCTATTGTCGATATCCAGTGTTTCTTCTATAAAGGACCCAACTGATCGCCTCATGGACGGGCTTGCCCGCTCGGTATATGAGGCAGCAGGGTCGGCTCTGGCCCCCTCCTTTGCGGCAACTTGGGTGGCTAAGGCCATGGTTTCGTGGGGGGACGCTCTGTATAAGGCCCTCCAAGACAGGGATCTGCCCGCGGAGGTCTTGGAGGTGGCAAATCAGATATCAGGAGCGAGTGATTATCTTGTCAGCGCTTCACTGGACGCGGCCGAGTGTTCGGCTGTTGCGGCAGCGAATGCGATCGCCATTAGGCGTGCATTATGGCTGAGGCTGTGGAAAGCGGATTCTATCTCTAAAAAATCCTTAACTTCATTGCCTTTTCAGGGCAATCGGCTGTTCGGTGAGAAGCTGGACAAGCTTATCTCAGAAGCCACAGGGGGGAAAAGTAGTTTCCTCCCGCAGCAGAGAAGTTGCCCGGCATTCAGGCAAACGCAGAGGCGTTTTCGACCCTTTCGTAGCCCCTGGGGGGGGACTTCGGCCAGGGCATACTCCTCCGCAAACGATGGCCAGAGTAGGGAAAAGCAAGCCTCTTACAGGGCCAATCCGCTGGGTAGAGGCCGAGGCCGTTTGCCCAGAGCGAGGGGGGCCAGGTCCCAAAAACCTCCAGCTAAATGACTGGAGGCGCTCCGTACCTACGGACGACAGAGTGGGCGGACGCCTACTAGGGTTCAGCCACGTTTGGGTCGCAGTGACACGCGACACTTGGGTGGCAGAACTAATTTCGTCCGTGTACAAGATAGAGTTTGTCGGACGGCCACCACAGCGATTCTTCCGTTCCCGACTTTCCAAGACAGATTCGCAGGCGGAGAGTTTGTTACAGGCTATAATGACGCTACAGCGCAAAGGGGTCATCGCCCCAGTGCCGCAGGGCGAAGAGTCGCAGGGGTTTTACTCCAATCTGTTTTCGGTCCCCAAAAAAGACGGGACTGTGAGGCCGGTACTGGATCTAAAGATCCTGAACAGATTCATCAGGGTCAGGCGATTCCGGATGGAGTCCCTCCGCTCGATCATTGCAGCCATGGATCCAGGGGAATTCCTGGCCTCGATCGATGTGCAGGATGCATATCTGCATATTCCGATATTTCCCCCACACCAGAGGTTCCTGCGTTTTGCGATCGGAGGACGTCATTTCCAATTTGTGGCTCTGCCCTTCGGCTTAGCCACTGCCCCCAGAGTCTTTACAAAGATAATGGCGGTGGTTATGGCCATCCTGCATGCACGGGGCATAACGGTGTTACCTTACCTGGACGACCTTTTGGTAAAGGGGCCGTCGTTTCAGGAGTGCCAGGACAATGTCAGTATCACTCTGGATACCCTGGCCCGTCTGGGCTGGTTGATCAATCGGAGCAAGTCGTCCTTGGTTCCAGCCCAAAGAATCGTGTTCCTAGGCATGATTTTCGACACCTCCCGGGGGCTGGTGATCCTCCCTCAGGACAAGGCGCAAAAAATCAAGCAAGGGGTACGGAACCTTCTACAGCCGGGCACCAGATCCATCCGGTACGGCATGAGTGTGTTGGGCAGAATGGTGGCGGCGATGGAAGCAATCCCGTTTGCCCAGTTCCATCTCCGTCCGCTTCAGCATGCGCTCTTGACAGCATGGGACCGGAGGCTGCTGTCTCTCAGTCATCGGTGCAAGTTGTCTCCGCTGGTACGAGGTTCACTCCGGTGGTGGACTCGCGACTCGTCTCTGGTCCAGGGGAAACCCTTTCCCCCGGAACAATGGTTGGTGGTGACGACCGATGCAAGCCTGCAAGGTTGGGGAGCAGTTTTCCAGAGTCACATAGCCCAGGGGCGGTGGTCCGTTCAGGAGATAGTTCTCCCGATCAACATTCTGGAGATACGGGCAATACGATTGGCCCTGCAACATTTCCAGTGTTTCCTGAGACACCGGCCGGTGCGCATCCAGTCGGACAATGCTACAGCAGTAGCATATGTCAACCATCAAGGGGGCACGCGCAGCCAGGCAGCCATGCGCGAGGTCGGACTGGTACTGCGTTGGGCAGAGAAGAACCGCGTGGTAATTTCAGCGGTGCACATTCCAGGAGTCGAAAACTGGGCGGCAGATTTTCTCAGCCGACAGGGGGTCGCGGCAGGGGAATGGTCCCTGCACCCCGAGATCTTTCAGCAGATCTGCCAACGGTGGGGGACACCAGACGTGGACCTTATGGCATCCAGAGAGAATGCCAAAGTACAAAGGTTTGTCGCTCGATCCCTCGATCCGCAGGCAATCGCAGCAGACGCTCTGGTGCTCCCGTGGAGCCAGTTTCGTCTCCCGTACTTGTTCCCCCCGCTGCCGCCGCTTCCAAGAGTTATCAGGAAAATAAGGAGAGAGAAGGTTCCAGCAATTCTGCTGGCCCCAGACTGGCCCCGGCGGGCCTGGTATGCAGATCTGGTCCAACTAGTGGTGGACGTACCCTGGCGTCTTCCAGATCGGCCGGACTTACTGTCCCAAGGGCCGATCTGCCATCCGAACTTAGGGGCCCTGTGTTTGACGGCGTGGCCATTGAATCTTGGCTGTTAACACAGGCAGGATTCAGGCGCGATGTGGCGGCCACGATGGTGAGTGCCCGAAAGCCTTCCTCGGCGAGAGTATATCATCGAACTTGGGAAGTTTTTTTCCGTTGGTGTAGGGATCGTGAAGTGGCTCCTCTGGTTTTTTCGATCCCCAACGTACTGGCTTTTCTACAGGCAGGGCTGGACGCAGGGTTGGCTCCGAGTTCGCTCAGAACGCAAATCTCGGCCCTGTCGGTGCTTTTCCAACGAAAAGTCGCTTCCGTCTGGCAGGTTAGGACGTTTATGCAGGGGGTCGCACATTTAGTACCCCCCTATAAGGCGCCGACGGAATCATGGGACCTGAACTTGGTGCTCAGGGCCCTTCAGGAGGCTCCTTTCGAACCATTGCAAGAGGTCTCCTTACCTTACCTGTCCAGAAAGGTCGTTTTTCTAGTAGCTATAACGTCTATTAGGCGGGTTTCGGAATTGGCGGCCTTATCTTGTAAACCGCCGTTCCTGACCTTTTATAAAGATAAGGTAGTTTTAAGGCCAGCTCCTCCCTTCTTGCCGAAGGTTGTGTCTGCATTTCATATCAACGAAGACATTGTCTTACCCTTGTTTTGCCCGGCACCGGTGCACAGGGTAGAGAAGGCTTTGCACTCCCTGGATCTGGTAAGAGCTCTTAGAAGGTATGTGACAAGGACAGCGCCATTCCGCCAGACAGACTCTCTATTCGTGGTTCCAGAGGGGCGGCGGAAGGGGCTCGCTGCGTCCAGAGCGACTTTGGCCAGATGGGTTCGCCTGACGGTCCAAGAAGCTTATCAAATCAGTGGCACGCCGGTTCCGGCAGGGATCAAGGCTCACTCGGCACGGGCAGTGGGTGCCTCATGGGCACTGCGACACCAGGCTTCAGCGGAGCAGGTATGCAAAGCAGCTACCTGGTCCAGTTTGCATACGTTTGTCAAACATTATAACGTACATACCCAGGCATCCTCGGATGCAAGCCTGGGAAGAAAGATTCTCCAGGCAGCAGTTGCGCACCTCTAATCAGGGGCGCAAATTAGCATGGATTGGGTGAGCTAAGATCCCGCCCAGAGGACTGCTTTAGAACGTCCCACAGTCTCTGTGTCCCCCAATGAGACGAAGGAGAAACATGGATTTTTGTGAGTACTCACCGTAAAATCCTTTTCTCCGAGACGCTCATTGGGGGACACAGCACCCACCCTATCAGCCAGTTGGCATTTACTTATTTTGAGTTATACAAATCCTTGTACAAAGTTTAGGGTGGCCCCCTTTTTCAGACATATAGTTTCTTGCCTGAGTTTAAGGCGCGTTCTCCTACTGCTTATGCACTAAACTGAGTTACGCCCGGCCTAGGGGCGAGGGTGTATGCGGCGGAGGAGGAGCTAACTCTTTTTTTGTACACTTAGTGTCGGCCTCCAGACGGCAGAAGCACACACCCACAGTCTCTGTGTCCCCCAATGAGCGTCTCGGAGAAAAGGATTTTACGGTGAGTACTCACAAAAATCCATGTTTTTCCCCTGTGTCTCAGGTGCTGGTGACTTTTTTCCCCTGTGTCTCAGGTGCTGGTGACTGTTTTTCCTCCTGTGGCTCAGGTGCTGGTGACTTTTTCCTCCTGTGACTCAGGTGTTGGTGACTTTTTTCCTCCTCTGCCACAGGTGCTGGTGACTTTTCCTCCCGTGTCTCAGGTGCTGGTGACTCTTTTTCCCTGTGTCTCAGGTGCTGGTGACTCTTTTTCCCTGTGTCTCAGGTGCTGGTGACTCTTTTTCCCTGTGTCTCAGGTGCTGGTGACTCTTTTTCCCTGTGTCTCAGGTGCTGGTGACTCTTTTTCCCTGTGTCTCAGGTGCTGGTGAGTTTTACCCCATGTCTCAGGTGTTGCTGACTTTTTCCTCCTGTGGCTCAGTTGCTGGTGACTTTTTCCTCCTGTGGCTCAGGTGCTGGTGACTTTTCCTCCCGTGTCTCAGGTGCTGGTGACTCTTTTTCCCTGTGTCTCAGGTGCTGGTGACTCTTTTTCCCTGTGTCTCAGGTGGTGGTGACTTTTTCTTCCTGTGGCTCAGGTGCTGGTGACTTTTTCCTCCTGTGGCTCAGGTGCTGGTGACTTTTTTTCCTCCCGTGGCTCAGTTGCTGGTGACTTTTCCTCCCGTGTCTCAGGTGCTGGTGACTCTTTTCCCCTGTGTCTCAGGTGCTGGTGACTCTTTTTCCCTGTGTCTCAGGTGCTGGTGACTCTTTTTCCCTGTGTCTCAGGTGCTGGTGACTCTTTTTCCCTGTGTCTCAGGTGCTGGTGACTCTTTTTCCCTGTGTCTCAGGTGCTGGTGAGTTTTACCCCATGTCTCAGGTGCTGCTGACTTTTTCCTCCTGTGGCTCAGGTGCTGGTGACTTTTTCCTCCTGTGGCTCAGGTGCTGGTGACTTTTTTTCCTCCCGTGGCTCAGGTGCTGGTGACTTTTCCTCCCGTGTCTCAGGTGCTGGTGACTCTTTTTCCCTGTGTCTCAGGTGCTGGTGACTTTTTCCCTGTGTCTCAGGTGCTGGTGAGTTTTACCCTGTGTCTCAGGTGCTGCTGACTTTTTCCTCCTGTGGCTCAGGTGCTGGTGACTTTTTCCTCCTGTGGCTCAGGTGCTGGTGACTTTTTTTCCTCCCGTGGCTCAGGTGCTGGTGACTTTTCCTCCCGTGTCTCAGGTGCTGGTGACTCTTTTTCCCTGTGTCTCAGGTGCTGGTGACTTTTTCCCTGTGTCTCAGGTGCTGGTGAGTTTTACCCTGTGTCTCAGGTGCTGCTGACTTTTTCCTCCTGTGGCTCAGGTGTTGGTGACTTTTTCCTCCCGTGGCTCAGGTGCTGGTGACTTTTACCCCGTGTCTCAGGTGCTGGTGACTTTTCCTCCTGTGGCTCAGGTGCTGGTGACTTTTTCTTCCTGTGGCTCAGGTGCTGGTGACTTTTTCTTCCTGTGGCTCAGGTGCTGGTGACTTTTTCCTCCTGTGGCACAGGTGCTGGTAGCTTTTTTCCTCCTGTGGCTCAGGTGCTGGTGACTTTTTCTTCCTGTGGCTCAGGTGTTGGTGACTTTTTCTTCCTGTGGCTCAGGTGCTGGTGACTTTTTCTTCCTGTGGCTCAGGTGCTGGTGACTTTTTCCTCCTGTGGCTCAGGTGCTGGTGAGTTTTTCTTCCTGTGACTCAGGTGCTGGTGACTTTTTTTTCCTCCTGTGGCTCAGGTGCTGGTGACTTTTTCTTCCTGTGGCTCAGGTGCTGGTGACTTTTCCTCCTGTGGCTCAGGTGCTGGTGACTTTTTCCTCCTGTGACTCAGGTGCTGGTGACTTTTTTTCCTACTGTGGCTCAGGTGCTGGTGACTTTTTTCCTCCTGTGGCTCAGGTGCTGGTGACTTTTTCCTCCTGTGGCTCAGGTGCTGGTGACTTTTTTCTTCCTGTGACTCAGGTGCTGGTGACTTTTCTTCCTGTGGCTCAGGTGCTGGTGACTTTTTCCTCCTGTGGCTCAGGTGCTGGTGACTTTTTTCTTCCTGTGGCTCAGGTGCTGGTGACTTTTTCCTCCTGTGGCTCAGGTGCTGGTGACTTTTTCCTCCTGTGGCTCAGGTGCTGGTGACTTTTTCCTCCTGTGGCTCAGGTGCTGGTGACTTTTTCCTCCTGTGGCTCAGGTGCTGGTGACTTTTTCCTCCTGTGGCTCAGGTGCTGGTGACTTTTTCCTCCTGTGGCTCAGGTGCTGGTGACTTTTTCCTCCTATGGCTCAGGTGCTGGTGACTTTTTCCTCCTGTGGCTCAGGTGCTGGTGACTTTTTCCTCCTGTGGCTCAGGTGCTGGTGACTTTTTCCTCCTGTGGCTCAGGTGCTGGTGACTTTTTCCTCCTGTGGCTCAGGTGCTGGTGACTTTTTCCTCCTATGGCTCAGGTGCTGGTGACTTTTTCCTCCTGTGGCTCAGGTGCTGGTGACTTTTTTCTTTGTGTGACTCAGGTGCTGGTGACTTTTTCCTCCTGTGGCTCAGGTGCTGGTGACTTTTTTTTCCCCTGTTTCTCGGTTGCTGGCGACTTTTTCCACCTGAGGCTTGGTTGTTTGCAGTGGCCTCTCCTCCATGGTTTCGGGTGCCGGCGGCGTCCTCTCCTCCGGGGACTCGAGGCATTGATGCAGTTCATGTTTGTTTTGCAGGAACTGGGGAACCTCCGGCGTTTGGTTTGTCTGGACGTGTCGGAGAATAAGTTGGAGCAGCTTCCTGCGGAGATCAGCGGCCTCATCTCCCTCACCGACCTGCTGCTCTCTCAGAACCAGCTGGGCAGCATACCGGCGGGCATCGGTCAGTGATCTGCTACGAGCGCTCGTCTGCTCCTGTGTCCGTGGACTCACGTCTGTCATTCCCTCTCAGGTCAGCTCAAGCAGCTCTCTATCCTGAAGATCGACCAGAACCGGCTGCTCCAGATCACAGAGGCGATCGGGGACTGCGAGAACCTGAGCGAAATCATCCTGACCGAGAACCTACTGACGGTGTGTATTGTGGGGCTGACAACCTCACATGTACACAGGCGGGGTGTCAGTAATGGGGGCTGACAATCTCACATGTACACAGGCGGGGTGTCAGTAATGGGGGCTGACAATCTCACATGTACACAGGCGGGGTGTCAGTAATGGGGGGCTGACAACCTCACATGTACACAGGCGGGGTGTCAGTAATGGGGGCTGACAACCTCACATGTACACAGGCGGGGTGTCAGTAATGGGGGCCGACAACCTCACATGTACACAGGCGGGGTGTCAGTAATGGGGGCTGACAACCTCACATGTACACAGGCGGGGTGTCAGTAATGGGGGCTGACAACCTCACATGTACACAGGCGGGGTGTCAGTAATGGGGGCTGACAACCTCTCATGTACACAGGCGGAGTGTCAGTAATGGGGGGCTGACAATCTCACATGTACACAGGCGGGGTGTCAGTCATGGGGTCTGACAACCTCACATGTACACAGGCGGAGTGTCGGTAATGGGGGTCTGACAACCTCACATGTACACAGGCGGGGTGTCAGTCATGGGGGGGCTGACAACCTCACATGTACACAGGCGGGGTGTCAGTCATGGGGGGGCTGACAACCTCACATGTACACAGGCGGGGTGTCAGTCATGGGGGGGCTGACAATCTCACATGTACACAGGCGGGATGTCCGGAATGGGCGGGGCCGACAACCTTGCACACGATTTACGGTACTGTTGTCGGCTGGTTCTTTCCCTCCAGCATCTCCCGAAGTCCATTGGAAACCTCACAAAATTGACCAACCTGAATGTGGATCGCAACCGTCTGTCGTCTCTGCCCGTGGAGATCGGCGGCTGCTCCAGTCTGAACATGCTGTGTCTGCGCGATAATCAGCTGAGCGCCCTCCCGCCGGAGCTCGCCAGCGCCACCGAGCTGCACGTGCTGGACGTGGCCGGCAACAGGTGTGTGGTAGTCTGGGTCCTTGGCAACCAATCACAGCACAGATTTCTTATTGTGCTGTGTTAAACTGAAAGCTGCTCTCTGATTGGTCGCTATAGGCCACAAATCTTAATAATTGAGGACTAAAAGATTGTGGTGGTGAGATGTCTGGAGTCACAGGATGGCAGGGTGTGAGGTGGGTGTCATGGGAGATGGCAGGGTGGTCTCCGGGGGGTATGATTGGACAGGGGATGTCCCTCGATTGGGGCGATTGTGGGTGGTCTTTGCTTCTTCTGCACGTCTCCCTCTGTTATAAGTGGAGGCCTTGTGTCCCCCTCAGGCTGCTGAATTTGCCCTTCGCTCTGACGAACCTCAACCTGAAGGCGCTGTGGTTGGCGGAGAACCAGTCGCAGCCGATGCTGAAATTTCAGACGGAAGACGATGAGAAGACAGGATCCAAAGTGTTAACCTGTTACCTTCTGCCCCAGCAGCCGTCCCCGAGCATCGGTACCGTCTGTCTGGCCGACCTCTCTCTCCCATCTGTCTGGCCGTCCGTCCGGCCTCCCTCTGTCCCGTTCTTGCCGTCTGTCCGGCCTCCCTCTGTCCCGTTCTTGCCGTCTGTCCGGCCTCCCTCTGTCCCGTTCTTGCGGTCCGTCCGCCCTCCCTCTGTCCCGTTCTGGCCGTCCGTCCGCCCTCCCTCTGTCCCGTTCTGGCCGTCCGCCCGCCCTCCCTCTGTCCCGTTCTGGCCGTCCGTCCGCCCTCCCTCTGTCCCGTTCTGGCCGTCCGTCCGCCCTCCCTCTGTCCCGTTCTGGCCGTCCGTCCGCCCTCCCTCTGTCCCGTTCTGGCCGTCCGTCCGCCCTCCCTCTGTCCCGTTCTGGCCGTCCGTCCGCCCTCCCTCTGTCCCGTTGTGGCCGTCCGTCCGCCCTCCCTCTGTCCCGTTGTGGCCGTCCGTCCGCCCTCCCTCTGTCCCGTTGTGGCCGTCCGTCCGCCCTCCCTCTGTCCCGTTGTGGCCGTCCGTCCGCCCTCCCTCTGTCCCGTTGTGGCCGTCCGTCCGCCCTCCCTCTGTCCCGTTGTGGCCGTCCGTCCGCCCTCCCTCTGTCCCGTTGTGGCCGTCCGTCCGCCCTCCCTCTGTCCCGTTGTGGCCGTCCGTCCGCCCTCCCTCTGTCCCGTTGTGGCCGTCCGTCCGCCCTCTCTCTGTCCCGTTGTGGCCGTCCGTCCGCCCTCCCTCTGTCCCGTTGTGGCCGTCCGTCCGCCCTCCCTCTGTCCCGTTGTGGCCGTCCGTCCGCCCTCCCTCTGTCCCGTTGTGGCCGTCCGTCCGCCCTCCCTCTGTCCCGTTGTGGCCGTCCGTCCGCCCTCCCTCTGTCCCGTTGTGGCCGTCCGTCCGCCCTCCCTCTGTCCCGTTGTGGCCGTCCGTCCGCCCTCCCTCTGTCCCGTTGTGGCCGTCCGTCCGCCCTCCCTCTGTCCCGTTGTGGCCGTCGGACCGCCCTCCCTCTGTCCCGTTGTGGCCGCCCGGCCACCCGCCCTCTGTCCCGTTGTGGCCGTCCACCCTCTGTCCCGTTCTGACCGCCCGCCCTCTGTCCCGTTCTGGCCGCTTCTCTTGTTCGGCCGGCCGACCGCCATCCCCATCTCCCATTCTGGACGGCTGACCGCCCATGCTCCGTTGGGCCTCAGTTTTTAGCATTGCTCTCATGTTCACAGAGAGTCCTGTACTACAGAACAGTATTGATGACGGCTGGATAGATGGGAACCTGAATCGCGTCAGTGTCATTCAGTTCCAGGAGGAGCTGAAACCTGAGGAGGAGGATGATGAAGCTGCAGCAGAGCAGCGGGTAAGAGCTGGTGAGATGCTCTGCAGCCCCGGGGCTTTCTCTGCTAGGCCCGTTTACTCTTGTCTGTCTTCTGGGTTTCTCAGGGTCTGCAGAGGAGAGCAACGCCACACCCCAGCGAACTGAAGGTGATGAAGAGAGGAATCGAGGAGCGGCGCAATGAGGGCTACATCGCCAGGGCAGACACGACGTCCCCCAGTGATGAGGTGAGCTTGGGTTGCTCTGCTCGCAGGGGCACCTCGTTTTTTTCATCGTCCCAGTGAGATATGTGATTTCTCGCTGTAGGATAAGCGTCTCAGTGGAGTCTCCAGTCAGAGTGGAGATTCGCAGCGTAGCGGTAGCACCGTCTCTGCCGGATACCAGGAGGATCATCATCCCGCAACACAGCACCGAACGGAGCACCAAGAGCCGGAGGAGGAGGAAGACGAGACGCCGGCAGATGAGATGGAGGTGGAATACGTGGAGGTAGCGCAGTGTAGATCTAGAGCATGGCACGAGGAGGCAGGGGCTTCTGCACACTCATCTTTCACCTCTCCCCTGCAGCACTCCGTGCACTTTGCTGAGGAGACTTTAGTACATTGCGATGATGAAGACGATGACTTTGACGAGGACCGGGGGTCTCCGGGGAAGAAACGTCTGATCCGCAAGGATACCCCACATTATAAGAAGCACTCTAAGATCACCAAGCTGCCCAACACGGAGGCCGTGGTGGCACTTCTCCAGGGACAGAGCCCCTGTGCCCTTGACGAGGATGGCGACCACAAAGGCTTCTTCAGGTGTTCGCAGCAAGAAGAGGACGAGGTGGAGGGCTGGCCTCCAGAGGAGAGTAGGGAAGAGAGGCACCACAGCTCGCAGCAGAACGTCAAGGTACAGGGGTTTATCAGAAGCCCTAGACACGACATGCCACCCCACTTGCACTGCACCATTGCCACATAAATCACTGGTTTCTACACTTACCAATGCCTGAATTGTTCGCTCATTAACCACTGTGGGGCAGCAGATCAACAGGTGGGGGGGCACTGAAATCCGGCCCATCAATTATCTCTATACATGGTCCCTGCAGCCTCAGCCCACCACAAGAGAAGACGGGGAGAGGTTATGACTAAGGGTTTTCACCGGCTGGAAGTGACCTAAACATTTGCCAAGTGGTGTTTAATGGCCTGTTCATACAGCAGAACATGTGTGCCACTGCCCGTCATCTCCCAGACAGCACCTCTGCTGTTTTGCCCCTCCCGTCAACTCCCAGATTGCTCCTGTCTGCTATGGTGTGCCACTGCCCATTACTTCCCAGACTGCACCTCTCTGCTCTCGTGTGCCACCACCCGTCACCTCCCAGATTGCACCTCTCTATCGTGTGCTATCACCCGTCACCTCCCAGACTTTACCTCTCCACTATCGTGTGCTATCACCCATCACCTGCCAAACTGCACCTCTCCACTGTCATGTGCCACCGCCTGTCACCTCCCAGACTGCATTTCTCTATCGTGTGTCTCCGCCCATCACCTCCCAGATTGTACCTCTCTCCTATCGTTTGCCACCGCCCATCACCTCCCAGACTGCACCTCTCTGCTGTCTTGTACCACCGTCGTCCTCTCCCAGACTGCAACTCTCCACTGTCAAGTACCCTGACACGTTACCTCCCAGACTATACTTTGTTGTGTACCACGGCTTGTCACCTCTCAGACTGCACCTCTCTACTGTTGTGTACCACAATTCATCACCTCCCAAACTGCACCTCTCTGCTGTTGTGTACCACAATTCATCACCTCCCAGACTGCACCTCTCCGCTGTTGTGTGCCACAGCCCATCACCTCCTCACTATTGCCCTGCAGCTTTGCATCTCCTCCACGTTGTCCCGCCAGCGCCAATGTCCTGTGTGCTCTTAAAGAGGACTTGCACCTCCAGTGCCCCGAGCTCGGTGATGACTCTCGGATGTTTTTCTGGTGTTGGTTCCCTTTAATTTAAGCTAATCCAGTGCTGGGCTCACAGTGTGTTGCTTCTGTGCTGCTGTTCTCTGTTGTCTGCCCCGGAGGAGCCTCTCTACAGGTGGGTTCATGGTGTTGGGTATTTTTGGTCATTTTGCTCCACTAATCCGCATGCCTGTCTCTCTCTCCCGTCTCCTGCTCGTCTGTCTGCTGCTCTAACAGGGTGTGTCGTTTGATCAAGTGAATAATCTTCTGATTGAGCCTGCTCGGATAGAGGAGGAAGAGGTGTGTACCCAGCCTGGCACTGCCCGCATGCCACCCTTGCCCTCCACTGCCCGCGTGCTACCCCTGCCCTCCAATCCCCCAAATCACTCAGCAGAACCTGCGCATCCCCTGCAGGGTCCACGGGTGTCGGGCATGGCGTCTGTCCTATTTCCCCAGGGTCTGAGTGATGTGTGCATGGTGAGACTGATCCTGTGTGATGTGAGGAAGAAGCAGTGACATCACTGAGAATGTCTCCTATCCATCAATAGAGATCAGAGGTGACATCACTGAGAATGTCTCCTATCCATCAATAGAGATCAGAGGTGACATCACTGAGAATGTCTCCTATCCATCAATAGAGATCAGAGGTGACATCACTGAGAATGCCTCCTATCCATCACTAGAGATCAGAGGTGACATCACTGAGAATGCCTCCTATCCATCACTAGAGATCAGCGGTGACATCACTGAGAATGTCTCCTATCCATCAATAGAGATCAACAGTGACATCACTGAGAATGTCTCCTATCCATCACCAGAGATCAGGTGACAGCACTGAGAATGTCTCCTACCCATCACCAGAGATCAGAGGTGACATCACTGAGAATGCCTCCTATCCATCACTAGAGATCAGCGGTGACATCACTGAGAATGTCTCCTATCCATCACCAGAGATCAGAGGTGACATCACTAAGAATGTCTCCTATCCATCACTAGAGATCAGAGGTGACATCACTGAGAATGTCTCCTATCCATCACTAGAGATCAGCGGTGACATCACTGAGAATGCCTCCTATCCATCACCAGAGATCAGCGGTGACATCACTGAGAATGTCTCCTATCCATCACCAGAGATCAGAGGTGACATCACTGAGAATGTCTCCTATCCATCACTAGAGATCAGCGGTGACATCACTGAGAATGCCTCCTATCCATCACTAGAGATCAGAGGTGACATCACTGAGAATGTCTCCTATCCATCACTAGAGATCAGCGGTGACATCACTGAGAATGTCTCCTATCCATCACTAGAGATCAGAGGTGACATCACTGAGAATGTCTCCTATCCATCACTAGAGATCAGCGGTGACATCACTGAGAATGCCTCCTATCCATCACCATAGATCAGCGGTGACATCACTGAGAATGTCTCCTATCCATCACTAGAGATCAGCGGTGACATCACTGAGAATGCCTCCTATCCATCACCATAGATCAGCGGTGACCACTGAGAATGTCTCCTATCCATCACCATAGATCAGAGGTGACATCACTGAGAATGTCTCCTATCCATCACCATAGATCAGCGGTAACATCACTGAGAATGCCTCCTATCCATCACCATAGATCAGCGGTGACATCACTGAGAATGCCTCCTATCCATCACCAGAGATCAGAGGTGACATCACTGAGAATGCCTCCTATCCATCACCAGAGATCAGAGGTGACATCACTGAGAATGCCTCCTATCCATCACCAGAGATCAGAGGTGACATCACTGAGAATGCCTCCTATCCATCACCATAGATCAGCGGTGACATCACTGAGAATGCCTCCTATCCCTCACTAGAGATCAGAGGTGACATCACTGAGAATGTCTCCTATCCATCACTAGAGATCAGCGGTGACATCACTGAGAATGCCTCCTATCCATCACCATAGATCAGCGGTGACATCACTGAGAATGTCTCCTATCCATCACTAGAGATCAGCGGTGACATCACTGAGAATGCCTCCTATCCATCACTAGAGATCAGAGGTGACATCACTGAGAATGCCTCCTATCCATCACTAGAGATCAGCGGTGACATCACTGAGAATGCCTCCTATCCATCACTAGAGATCAGTGGTGACATCACTGAGAATGCCTCCTATCCATCACCAGAGATCAGAGGTGACATCACTGAGAATGTCTCCTATCCATCACCATAGATCAGAGGTGACATCACTGAGAATGCCTCCTATCCATCACCATAGATCAGAGGTGACATCACTGAGAATGCCTCCTATCCATCACCAGAGATCAGCGGTGACATCACTGAGAATGCCTCCTATCCCTCACTAGAGATCAGAGGTGACATCACTGAGAATGTCTCCTATCCATCACCAGAGATCAGAGGTGACATCACTGAGAATGCCTCCTATCCCTCACTAGAGATCAGAGGTGACATCACTGAGAATGTCTCCTATCCATCACTAGAGATCAGAGGTGACATCACTGAGAATGTCTCCTATCCATCACTAGAGATCAGAGGTGACATCACTGAGAATGCCTCCTATCCATCACCAGAGATCAGAGGTGACATCACTGAGAATGCCTCCTATCCATCACCAGAGATCGGAGGTGACATCACTGAGAATGTCTCCTATCCATCACTAGAGATCAGCGGTGACATCACTGAGAATATCTCCTATCCATCACTAGAGATCGGAGGTGACATCACTGAGAATGCCTCCTATCCATCACCAGAGATCGGAGGTGACATCACTGAGAATGTCTCCTATCCATCACCAGAGATCGGAGGTGACATCACTGAGAATGTCTCCTATCCATCACTAGAGATCGGAGGTGACATCACTGAGAATGTCTCCTATCCATCACTAGAGATCGGAGGTGACATCACTGAGAATGTCTCCTATCCATCACTAGAGATCAGAGGTGACATCACTGAGAATGTCTCCTATCCATCACCATAGATCAGAGGTGACATCACTGAGAATGCCTCCTATCCATCATCAGAGGTGACATCACTGAGAATGTCTCCTATCCATCACTAGAGATCAGAGGTGACATCACTGAGAATGTCTCCTATCCATCACCAGAGATCAGAGGTGACATCACTGAGAATGCCTCCTATCCATCACTAGTGATCAGAGGTGACATCACTGAGAATGTCTCCTATCCATCACCATAGATCAGAGGTGACATCACTGAGAATGTCTCCTATCCATCACCATAGATCAGAGGTGACATCACTGAGAATGTCTCCTATCCGTCACTAGTGATCAGAGGTGACATCACTGAGAATGTCTCCTATCCATCACCATAGATCAGAGGTGACATCACTGAGAATGTCTCCTATCCATCACCAGAGATCAGAGGTGACATCACTGAGAATGTCTCCTATCCATCACTAGAGATCAGAGGTGACATCACTGAGAATGTCTCCTATCCATCACTAGAGATCAGCGGTGACATCACTGAGAATGCCTCCTATCCATCACTAGAGATCAGCGGTGACATCACTGAGAATGCCTCCTATCCATCACTAGAGATCAGAGGTGACATCACTGAGAATGTCTCCTATCCATCACTAGAGATCAGAGGTGACATCACTGAGAATGTCTCCTATCCCTCACTAGAGATCAGAGGTGACATCACTGAGAATGTCTCCTATCCATCACTAGAGATCAGCGGTGACATCACTGAGAATGCCTCCTATCCATCACTAGAGATCAGCGGTGACATCACTGAGAATGCCTCCTATCCATCACCAGAGATCGGAGGTGACATCACTGAGAATGCCTCCTATCCATCACCAGAGATCGGAGGTGACATCACTGAGAATGCCTCCTATCCATCATCAGAGGTGACATCACTGAGAATGTCTCCTATCCATCACTAGAGATCAGAGGTGACATCACTGAGAATGCCTCCTATCCATCACTAGAGATCAGAGGTGACATCACTGAGAATGCCTCCTATCCATCACTAGAGATCGGAGGTGACATCACTGAGAATGCCTCCTATCCATCACTAGAGATCGGAGGTGACATCACTGAGAATGCCTCCTATCCATCACCAGAGATCAGAGGTGACATCACTGAGAATGCCTCCTATCCATCATCAGAGGTGACATCACTGAGAATGTCTCCTATCCATCATCAGAGGTGACATCACTGAGAATGTCTCCTATCCATCATCAGAGGTGACATCACTGAGAATGCCTCCTATCCATCACTAGAGATCAGAGGTGACATCACTGAGAATGGCTCCTATCCATCACCAGAGATCAGAGGTGACATCACTGAGAATGGCTCCTATCCATCACTAGAGATCAGAGGTGACATCACTGAGAATGCCTCCTATCCATCATCAGAGGTGACATCACTGAGAATGCCTCCTATCCATCACTAGAGATCAGAGGTGACATCACTGAGAATGCCTCCTATCCATCATCAGAGGTGACATCACTGAGAATGCCTCCTATCCATCATCAGAGGTGACATCACTGAGAATGCCCTCTGTACATTTGCTGTAGGTCAGATTTTTCACTGGACAGGACTGCAGCTCTGTATGTGACTGGAGCGTGGTGGCTGCAGCTCTGCATGTGACTGGAGCGCAGAGGCTGCAGCTCTACATGTGACTGGGGTGCGGTGGTTGATACTGATTAGTGGGTGCTGCTCTGGGTGTTACTGGAGCACGGTGGCTGCAGCTCTGGGTGTGACTGGAGTGTAGCACATGGCTGGATCAGTGTCACCCTGCATTATTCGGAGTCTCGAGCACAGGATATCACTCGTCCCCTGGTTCTCCTGCGGGTGCTCTTTGGGGTCTGCTTGGCTTATTTTCGGGGGTGGTCTGATATCCTTTCTGCTCCCTCTGTACCCCAGTAACTGGCTCTGTCTTCTGCTTCCAGCTTACTCTCACCATCCTGCGGCAGACGGGGGGTCTGGGTATCAGCATTGCAGGGGGCAAAGGGTCTACCCCCTACAAGGGAGATGATGAGGTGAGTGGTGGGGGTGGGGCTGAGTCTGTGAATTGAGGGGGGTTCTGTATGATATCACATGGGGACATGCTGCATGCATCCTATGGGGGGTGTTATAATCCGATCTCCCCCTCTGCGTGTACTTGGGAATCTGCCAGTCTCCAGATGGCAGATTTGGGGGTCTCTCTGGGGCGGCTCTGACTCCAATACGTCTCCTTACAGGGGATCTTCATCTCACGAGTAGCTGAGGAGGGGCCCGCAGCCCGTGCGGGGGTCAGAGTGGGGGACAAACTCCTAGAGGTGAGTGATGAGCCGGGCAGAGGGCTCTGAGAAGCCGCCTGCCATTTCCAGAATTCCTCTACATCTTTCATGGAGGTGTAATTTCACTGTGTGAGAGTATATACAGTGGCTTGTGAAAGTATTCACCCCCCTTTGTTTTTACTTATTTTGTTACATTATAACCCGTGTGTTAATATTCTTGTAATTCGATTTGTGATGCATCAGCACTAATTAGTCTTATCTTGGTGAAGTGAGAAAAAAATAATCATAAAATACATTTATAAAATAACTAAAAGTTGTCATGTGCATACGTATTCACCCGTTTTCCCATTAACCCCCTATACATTTATAATGCAAGCAATTCCCTTCATAAGACCCATGCTTAATGACTGGATGCCGCCTGTGTACAACCTAAGAGTCAAGTGTCTGTCAGTATATACACTTTACCTTCTCCGGAAGACCACAGAGGCTGCAGCACCATTAACAAGAGGCACCACTAACCAAACACCGCTGTGAAGACCAAGGTGATCTCCAAGCACCACCGTGAAGACCAAGGTGATCTCCAAGCACCACCGTGAAGACCAAGGTTATCTCCAAACACCACCGTGAAGACCATGGTGATCTCCAAGCACCACCGTGAAGACCAAGGTGATCTCCAAGCACCACCGTGAAGACCAAGGTGATCTCCAAGCACCACCGTGAAGACCAAGGTGATCTCCAAGCACCACCGTGAAGACCAAGGTGATCTCCAAGCACCACCGTGAAGACCAAGGTGATCTCCAAGCACCACCGTGAAGACCAAGGTGATCTCCAAGCACCACCGTGAAGACCAAGGTGATCTCCAAGCACCACCGTGAAGACCAAGGTGATCTCCAAGCACCACCGTGAAGACCAAGGTGATCTCCAAAGCAAGTCAAGATTGACTTTTAAAAAAAATCTCCCAATTTCTGATGATCCCCCCGACGCACCATCAAATCCATTTTCAGATGGAAATAAATGGTACAACAACAAACCTGCCAAGAGAGGGCACCCAGCAAAGCTCTCATTGATTAATGCAAGGAGGGCATTAATCAGTGAGGCTGCACAGAGACCAAAGGTAGCCCTGAAGGAGCTCCAGAGTTCCCAAGCAGAGACAGGAATATCTGTCCATACAACCACAATAAGCCGAATGCTTTCTAGAGGGTGCCTTTATGGAAGAGTAGGCAGAAAAAAGCCTCTACTTGCACATAGAAATTGTAAGGCTCATTTTGAGTTGGCCAAAAGCCATGTTGGAGAACCTAAATGTATGGAGGAAGGTACTGTTGTCAGAGGAGATCAAAAGTGAACTTTTTGGCCACCAAGCTAAACGCTATGTCTAGCACCAAACCAACACCGCTTATCAGACCAAGAACTCCATCCCCACAGTGAAACATGATGGTGGTAGCATCATGCCAGGATTTGTTTTTTACCCAGGGACAGGGAAAATGGTCTGAGTCAAGGGGAAGATGGATAGTGCGAAATACAGGGATATGCTTGAGCAAAACCTGTTTCAGTTTGTCCCAGTCTCAGATCACTGACAGAGGTTCAACTTCCAACAATACAATGACCCAAAGAAAAGTTATAAAGCAACACTTGAGTGGTGTAAGGAGAAACGTAAGTGTTCTGAAGTGGCTGAGTCAAAGCCGAAACCATAATCCAAGGGAGAATCTGTGGTCAGACATGAAGATCGCTGTTCACCAGAGGAAACATCTAACCTGATGGCGTTGGAGCAGTTTTGCCTTGAAGAATGGGAAAAAATCCCAGTGGCCAGATGTGGAAAGCTCATAGAGACTTATCCAAAGTGACTTGCAGCTGTAATTGCCGCAAAAGGAGCATCTACAACAGTATTGCCCAACTCCAGTCCTCAAGAGCCACCAACAGGTCATGTTTTCAGGATTTCCCTTAAAATTGCACAGGTGAAATCTGCTCAACTTCACAGGCAATAATTCCACCACCTGGGCGATACTAAGGTGTAGTGAAAATATGTGTATGCATGGCTGGCAGGTATCTAGCATGTTTCCAGTCTGCAACTCTTCACAAAAGTCACACATAAGTTATCCTGAGAAAATGCAGTTTCCTGGTCTCCAACCCCAAGGGGCCTTCCTGAGGACACACAGAATTGGAGACATTTCACATCTTCTGGTGCCTTTTAAAGAGAGATGCCAATTTGCAGCCTGAAAATTTCTATTTACTATGGGAAAGAAAAGCTAAGATAAGAACCTTTAGAAAAAATAATGTATTCATTTGGTAAAGTAGCCATGGTCCAGTCACAAACAAGGAATTAGAATATTAACATGAGAGGCTGGTCTAGAAATCTGATCTGCAGGCTAAACCTATAAATTAGGCCCGTACACAAAGTTGTTCACAGACTGAGGGGCAGCCAAGCTGATGTGAGCCATTTCATATCCCCCCCATGGAGCAGAATACCAGACTGAGAGTTCGATATTTCTGTAAGTTTCTCCATTTTGTTTTTATAACTGTTTGCATATTTGTCTGTCACTTTTTATTTTAACATTTTATATCCTTTTATTGTAAGCATTCTACCTTTTCCATTAAAGCTTAAAACATTAAGAAGTTTGAACCTTGTATGCTCTAAAATAATCCATAGCCTTAGGGTGTGCGCTCCTGGTGATTGGCATATAGTAGTAGTACTTCCGGGACTCATCGTCGGTGTGTTCAGTGAGTGGTGGCAGCGTGTATGAGCAGGGTGCTTGGTCTTTGTTGGGGTGTGATTTATCCTCCCATTGCAGCATAGGACCGAGGTTGAATGCTGGATTGAGTGAGAGGAGATAGATTAACCCTTATAGGTGCAACTCCAAGTCACATGCTGAGAAGCGGGTACGTGACACCCTGTATTTAGATCCATCCATTCTCCTATCACCTTTGAGCAGCTTCCCTGCCCAAGAAAAATCTCCCCACAGCATAATGCTGCCACCACCATGTATGACAGTGGGGATGGTATTTTCAGTGGTATGTGCAGTATTAGTTTTCCACCACACATATAATTTTTCTTTTCCCCAATAAGTTTTCCTTCATTGCCATCTGACCAGAACCCATTCTTCCACAAATTCGCTGTGTCCCCAACATGGGACTTCTTAAGGATATAAAAAATATGAAAATAAAAAATGACATACAAATAGGCAAAACAGTTGTAAAAGGGAGAAAACTTAGAAAAATATCTAATTTTGCAGTCTGGTATTCTGTTCCTTGAGGGGGATGAATATGAAATGGATCACATCAGCTTGGCGGCTTTTCCTCATCTGTGAACAGCTTTCTTTTTGTATGGGCCTAATTTATAGGCTTAGCCTGGAGATCAGATTTCTAGACCAGTCTCTCATGTTAATATTCTAATTCCTGGTTTGTGACTGGACAATGGCTACTTTACCAATGAATACATTATTTTTTCTAAAGGTTCTTGTCTTAGCTTTTCTTTCCCATAGTAAATAGAAATTGTCAGGCTGCAAATAGGTCCCATTTGGCTTCTTTAGCCCCCATCTCCTCCCTCTCCTGTCCAGACTTAGCATTGTCACACTTCAATAATACACTGAAGAATGCCCTAGATGAAGCAGCACCTTCTACACGCAGAAAGACCCGACACAGACAACGGCAGCCCTGGCACACAACGCAAACATGCTTCCTTCAGCGCTGCTCAAGGTGTGCAGAGCGGCAGTGGAGAAAATCTCTCTTAGCAGAAGACTTCATCCACTATAAGTTCATGCTCAAAACCTATAACTCTGCCCTTCATCTGGCCAAACAATCCTACTTCACCACCCTCATCACCTCACTATCCAACAACCCAAAACGACTTTTTGAAACCTTAAACGCCCTCCTGAAACCTAAAGTACAGGCCCCCATCACCAACCTCAGCGGTGAGGATCTGGCCACCTATTTCCTAGAAAAAATCAGCCACATCCATCAGGATATCTCAGCCCAATCTCCTCAGTGCCTGGATCCCCTTCCCTGCCGCATCTCAAGCTCACTAGACATCTTTGAGCCTGTTTCAGAAGAAAAAGTTTCCAAGCTCCTCGCCTCTGCTCAGCCTACAACCTGCAACAGTGACCCCATTCCTTCACAGCTCCTGCAGTCTCTCTCACCAGTGGTCACCACTCACCTGACTAAAATATTTAACCTCTCTTTCTTCAGGTATTTTTCCCTCCTCATTTAAACATGCCATCATAACCACTTAAAAAGCCATCCCTGGACCAGAACTGCACTGCTAACTACAGACCTGTCTCTAACCTTCCCTTCATCTCTAAACTCCTGAAACGCCTGGTCCACGCCCATCTAACCCGCTATCTCTTTGATAACTCTCTTCTCGACCCCTTACAATTCGGTTTCCGTTCTTTACACTCTACTGAAACTGCCCTCACTAAAGTCTCTAATGATCTACTAACAGCTAAATCGAAAGGTCATTACTCCATGCTGATTCTCCTGGATCTCTCTGCAGCATTCGACACGGTGGATCATCAGCTCCTCCTCACTATGCTCCGCTCTATAGGCCTCAAGGACACAGCCCTCTCCTGGTTCTCCTCCTATCTCTCTGACCGCTCCTTCACTGTATCTTTTTCCGGCTCCTCTTCCTCTTCTCGTCCCCTTACTATCGGGGTCCCGCAGGGCTCAGTCCTAGGCCCCCTCCTCTTCTCTTTATACACTGCCCCTATTGGCAAACAATCAGCAGATTTGGGTTCCGGTATCATCTCTATGGTGATGACACCCAATTATACGCTTCTTCCCCTGACATCACCCCTACCCTAATTCAAAATACCCAGGATTGTCTGTCTGCTGTCTCTAACATCATGTCCTCCCTCTATCTGAAACTAAATCTCTCCAAAACTGAACTTCTTGTGTTTCTCCCCTCTACTAACCTCACTCTACCTAACATCGAAATAACCCTGGAGGGTTCAACCATAACTCCCAAGCAGCATGCCCGCTGTCTTGGGGTCATATTCGACACTGAACTTTCCTTTACTCCCTATATCCGATCACTCACTCGCTCTTGTCACCTGCATCTTAAAAACATCTCCAGAATCCGACCTTTTCTCACCTTTGAAACTGCTAAGACTCTTACTGTCGCTCTTATTCATTCTCGTCTGGACTACTGCAACTCTCTTCTGATCGGTCTCCCTCTTACCAAACTTTCTTCTCTCCAATCCATCTTGAACGCGGCAGCCAGGGTCATATTTCTGTCCAGCCGCTTCACCGATGCCTCCATCTTGTGCCAGTCATTACACTGGCTACCTATTCACTACAGGGTCCAGTGTAAACTCATCTCTCACCCACAAAGCTCTCCACTGTTCTGCACTGCCTTATATCTCCTCTCTCATCTCTGTCTATCGCCCTACACGTGCCCTCTGTTCTACAAATGACCTAAGACTAACATCCCCCGTAATCCGAACCTCGCACCTCCGTCTCCAAGACTTCTCTCGCGCTGCGCCAGCTCTCTGGAATGCACTTCCCCAGACGATCAGACTGATACCTAGCCCCGACCTATTCAAGTGCGCTTTGAAAACCCATCTCTTGAAACAAGCCTACCACATCAACTACTCAGCAAGCTAACTTTGCCCTGTTCCCTCCTTCCAAATATTATTCTGAATCTGCACCCTACTATTCATCTGTCCCCACACCCTCCATGCCTGCGATAACTGCCCCTGATACTTGACTATTGCACACACACGGGCTGATGACCGGATCATGCAGCTTTATATGAAAAGCCCTATTATAATTGCCAGACCTGAATTAACAAGCACTCTTCACCTGCCGTGTCCCCCCATTTCCTTGTAGAGTGTAAGCTTGCGAGCAGGGACCTCACTCCTAATGTCACTGATTAAATTGTCTTAACTTGTATTGGATTTATTGTCTGTACATGTCCCCGCTTAATTGTAAAGCGCTGCGGAATATGTTGGCGCTATATAAATAAAAATTAATATTATTAAGGCATCAGAGGTGTGAACTGTCCCAATTCTGGGTCCGCAGGAAGTCAGAGACCAGGAAACTGCCTCTTCTCAGGATAACCTATGCTGTCACCTCTGTGAGACCTGCCGCCTATGGACAGATGCTAGTTAGCTGCCGGCCGTACATCGCCTGCAAATACATATTTCCACTATACAGGGCAATTCTGGAGGAAAACCTATTAGAGGTTGTGTGAGACTGGAGACTGGGGCGTAGGTTCACCTTCAGCAGGACAAAAACTCTAAAACCTCCTGCCAGAGCTCCAATGGAGGGTACAGACCCGAGCATGTTCCTGGGTGTGAACGGCGCAGTCACCGTCCAGATGTGAAAATCACTGATCACAGACGTCTCCATCCAGTGTCACTGAGCGAGAGCGCAAAGAAGAAGGGGCAAATGTCACCTCTAGATGTGCAAAGCTGGAGAGACAGACCCCAAAAGACTGCAGGCAAAGAAAAGTGGGAGAGACAGACCCCAAAAGACTGCAGAGAAAGGTGGGAGAGACAGACCCCAAAAGACTGCAGAGAAAGGTGGGAGAGACCGACCCCAAGAGACTGCAGAGAAAGGTGGGAGAGACAGACCCCAAGAGACTGCAGCAGAGAAAGGTGGGAGAGACAGACCCCAAAAGACTGCAGCAGAGAAAGGTGGGAGAGACAGACCCCAAAAGACTGCAGCAGAGAAAGGTGGGAGAGACAGGCCCCAAAAGACTGCAGCAGAGAAAGGTGGGAGAGACAGACCCCAAAAGACTGCAGCACAGAAAGGTGGGAGAGAAAGACCCCAAGAGACTGCAGCGAAAGGTGGAGAGACAGACCCTAAAAGACTGCAGAGAAAGGTGGGAGAGACAGACGCCAAAAGACTGCAGCAGAGAAAGGTGGGAGAGACAGACCCCAAGACACTGCAGAGAAAGGTGGGAGAGACAGAGCCCAAAAGACTGCAGCAGAGAAAGGTGGGAGAGACAGACCCCAAAAGACTGCAGCAAAGAAAGGTGGGAGAGACAGACCCCAAAAGACTGCAGCAGAGAAAGGTGGGAGAGACAGACCCCAAAAGACTGCAGAGAAAGGTGGGAGAGACAGACCCCAAAAGACTGCAGAGAAAGGTGGGAGAGACAGACCCCAAGAGACTGCAGAGAAAGGTAGGAGAGACGGAGCCCAAGAGACTGCAGCAGAGAAAGGTGGGAGAGACAGACCCCAAAACACTGCAGAGAAAGGTGGGAGAGACAGAGCCCAAGAGACTGCAGCAGAGAAAGGTGGGAGAGACAGACCCCAAAAGACTGCAGCAGAGAAAGGTGGGAGAGACGGAGCCCAAAAGACTGCAGCAGAGAAAGGTGGGAGAGACGGAGCCCAAAAGACTGCAGCAGAGAAAGGTGAGAGAGACGGACCCCAAGAGACTGCAGCAGAGAAAGGTGGGAGAGACGGAGCCCAAAAGACTGCAGCAGAGAAAGGTGGGAGAGACGGAGCCCAAAAGACTGCAGCAGAGAAAGGTGGGAGAGATGGACCCCAAAAGACTGCAGCAGAGAAAGGTGAGAGAGACAGACCCCAAAAGACTGCAGAGAAAGGTGGGAGAGACAGACCCCAAAAGACTGCAGCAGAGAAAGGTGGGAGAGACGGAGCCCAAAAGACTGCAGCAGAGAAAGGTGGGAGAGACGGAGCCCAAAAGACTGCAGCAGAGAAAGGTGAGAGAGACGGACCCCAAGAGACTGCAGCAGAGAAAGGTGGGAGAGACGGAGCCCAAAAGACTGCAGCAGAGAAAGGTGGGAGAGACGGAGCCCAAAAGACTGCAGCAGAGAAAGGTGGAGAGATGGACCCCAAAAGACTGCAGCAGAGAAAGGTGGGAGAGATGGAGCCCAAAAGACTGCAGAGAAAGGTGGGAGAGACAGACCCCAAGAGACTGCAGCAGAGAAAGGTGGGAGAGACAGACCCCCAAAGACTGCAGAGAAAGGTGGGAGAGACAGACCCCCAAATACAGCAGAGAAAGGTGAGAGAGACAGACCCCCAAAGACTACAGCAAAGAAAGGTGGGAGAGACAGACCCCCAAAGACTACAGCAAAGAAAGGTGGGAGAGACAGAGCCCAAAAGACTGCAGAGAAAGGTGGGAGAGACAGAGCCCAAGAGACTGCAGCAGAGAAAGGTGGGCGAGACAGACCCCCAAAGACTGCAGAGAAAGGTGGGAGAGACAGACCCCCAAATACAGCAGAGAAAGGTGAGAGAGACAGACCTCAAAACACTGCAGAGGAAGGTGGGAGAGACAGACCCCAAAAGCCTGCAGCAGAGAAAGGTGGGAGAGACAGACCCCAAAAGCCTGCAGCAGAGAAAGGTGGAGAGACAGACCTAAAAAGACTGCAGCAAGAGGTGGTCTTATAAAGTACTGACTCGGGATGAATACTAATGCACGGCGCAATATTCAGATTTACATTTGTATAATAATTAGTACACCCCGTATCATTTCTTTCACTCGTCACAAATTCTTATTGTGTTTGTGTTATTATTTATTTCTATAGCCCCATTGGTTCCATGGTGCTGTACATGAGAAGGGGTTACATTCAAATTACAGATATCACTTACAGTAAACTAACAATCACAGACTGATACAGAGGGGAGAGGACCCTGCCCTTGCGGACTTACATTCTATGGGATAGTGGGGAAGGGACAGAAGGTCGGGGGCGCAGCAGCTCTGGTGGTGATGAGGCGGCAGCACGGGCGGTGGTGAGGCGGCAGAATGGTCATTGCAGGCTGTAAGCTTTCCTGAAGAGATGGGTTTTCATGTTCCGTTTGAAGGATCTGAGGGTGGTGGATAATCGGACGTGTTGAGGCATGGCATTCCAGAGGATAGGGGATATTCGGGAGAAATCTTGGAGGCGGTTGTGTGAGGAACGAATAAGTGTGGAGGAGAGTAGGAGGTCTTGGGAGGGTCGAAGATTATGTGAGGGAAGATATTGGGAGATTAGTTCAGAGATATAGGGAGGAGAAAAGTTGTGGATGGCTTTGTAGGTCAGTGTTAGTAGTTTCAATTGGATTCATTGGTGAATTGGGAGCCAATGGAGGGATTCGCAGAGGGGAGAGACAGGGGAGTAGCGAGGAGAGAGGTGGATTAGTCAGGCAGCAGAGTTGAGGACAGACTAGAGTGGTGCAAGAGAGTTAGCAGGGAGGCTACAGAGGAGGGTGTTGCAGTAGTCAAGGCGGGAGATGATGAGGGCATGTACAAGAGTATTAGTAGATTGAAGACTGAGGAAGGGACGGATTCTGGAAATATTTTTGAGTTGGAGGTGGCAGGAGGTGGCAAGAGATTGGACGTGTGGTTTGAAGGACACGGCAGAGTCGAGAGTTACTCTGAGAAAGCGGATTTCACGTGTGGGAGAGAGCATGATGCCGTTTACCAAAATAGATAGATCGGGTAGGGAAGATACGTGAGATGGAGGAAAGATAATGAGTTCAGTTTTGTCTACGTTGAGTTTTAGTAAGCGAGAGGTGATAAAGGAGCATATGGCTGATAGACACTCCGGGATTCTGGACAGCAGAGAGGTGACATCTGGGCCAGAGAGGTAGATCTGAGTGTCATCTGCATACAGCTGGTACTGGAAGCCATGGGACTTTGAGTTGTCCTAGGCCAAGAGTATAGATGGAAAAAAGTAGGGGCCCCAGGACAGAGCCTTGGGGGACTCCAACAGAAAGGGGGCGGGATGAGGAGGTAGTGTGGGAGACACTGAATGTGCGGTCAGAAAGGTATGAGGAGATCCAGGACAGGGCGAGATCTTTGATGCCAAGGGAAGAAAGAATCTGTAGCAGTAGGCAGTGGTCAACTGTGTCGAAGGCAGAGGACAGGTCAAGAAGGAGGAGGATGGAGAACTGTCTGTTAGCTTTGGCTGTGAGTAAGTCATTAGTAATTTTGGTCAGGGCAGTTTCAGTGGAGTGATGGGGGCGGAAGCCAGATTGGAGGATGTCAAGGAGGAAGCTAGATGAGAGGTGGGAGGAAAGTTGAGCATGGACATGCTGTTCAAGGAGTTTGGAAGCAAATGGGAGCAGTTAGTGAGGTTGGGGAGCAGGTGGGAAGGGATGGGGTCAAGTGCACAGTTGGTGAGGCGTGATTTGGAAAGGAGATGAGTAAAGGCCCCGTCTCACTAAGCAATCTCGGTAGCGAGATCGCTGCTGAGTCACAACTTTTGTGACGTAACAGCGATCTCACCAGCGAGATGGCTGTGTGTGACAGCGATCAGCGAGCGGCCCCCCTGCCGGTATCGCTGATCGCTGCAAGAAATCTCTGGACATTTCTTTGGTCGCTGGTCTCCCGCTGGCCAGCACGCATCGCTGTGTGTGACAGCGGGAGACCAGCGATCAGGTGTAAAAAAATAATAAAAAAAATAAAAAATATAGTAATTCTCACCTTCCGATGTCCCGTTCAGCCATCCCGCCTCTCTCCACGCTCCGGTCCCAGTGATCCTTTGCACGAATGACCGCGAGACTTTGTTATCCCGCGAGACTGTGACATCTCGCGGTCATTCGTGCAAAGGATCACTGGGACCGGAGCGTGGAGAGAGGCAGGATGGCTGAACGCTACGTCGGAAGGTGAGAATAACTATATTTTTTATTTTGATTCTATTTTTTACAGGATGGCCAGCGATGCCGGGCGCTCGGCATCGCTGTGCTGATCGCTGGTGAAGCTGTCTGTGTGACAGCTCACCAGCGATCACATAGCGACTTACTAGCGATCCTGACACCTTGATATCGGTGTCGGGATCGCTGGTATGTCGCTTAGTGAGACGGGGCCTTAAGCTCTCCTTCAGTGATGTTGGAGAGGGAGGTTATTAGGGAGGGGCAGAGGTCTGGTATGTGGAGCGGTTGAGGTGGTGGAACTGTAAAGGTTTGTCTTGTTTGGTTAATCTTGATTTTGAAGTAGGTGGCAAAGTCCTCAGCAGAGATGAGGGGAATTGGAGGTGGCAGTGGTGGGCGGAGGAGAGAGTTGAATGTGCTGAACAGTTGTATTGGGTTGTGGGATAATGAAGATACAAGGTTTGTGAAATAGGTCTGTTTGTATCAGAGATAATCTCAATAAATTAGACTTCAGTTTGTGGCTGCAATGTGGAAAATGCAGTGTGTACAGCGCTGTGCGTAGAAACACTGGGGACTCAGAAGGGTTAATAGATTATTATCAGTGAGCAAAATACAGAGGAAGAGAAATGTGAATCCCGTCACTATCTGGTGACCCCCCCCCCCCATAATCAGTATCTGGTGACCCCCCCCCCCCCATAATCAGTATCTGGTGACCCCCCCCCCCCATAATCAGTATCTGGTGACCCCCGTCCCCTCCATCATCAGTATCTGGTGACCCCCGTCCCCTCCATCATCAATATCTGGTGACCCCCGTCCCCTTCATCAGTATCTGGTGACCCCCATCCCCTCCATCATCAGTATCTGGTGACCCCCATCCCCTCCATCATCAGTATCTGGTGACCCCCCCTCCATCATCAGTATCTGGTGACCCCCGTCCCCTCCATAATCAGTATCTGGTGACCCCCGTCCCCTCCATCAGTATCTCGTGACCCCGTCCCCTCCATCAGTATCTGGTGACCCCCGTCCCCTCCATCATCAGTATCTGGTGACCCCCATCCCCTCCATCATCAGTATCTGGTGACCCCCCCTCCATCATCAGTATCTGGTGACCCCCGTCCCCTCCATAATCAGTATCTGGTGACCCCCGTCCCCTCCATCAGTATCTGGTGACCCGTCCCCTCCATCAGTATCTGGTGACCCCCGTCCCCTCCATCATCAGTATCTGGTGACCCCCATCCCCTCCATCATCAGTATCTGGTGACCCCCCCTCCATCATCAGTATCTGGTGACCCCCGTCCCCTCCATAATCAGTATCTGGTGACCCCCGTCCCCTCCATCAGTATCTGGTGACCCGTCCCCTCCATCAGTATCTGGTGACCCCCGTCCCCTCCATCATCAGTATCTGGTGACCCCCGTCCCCTTCATCAGTATCTGGTGACCCGTCCCCTCCATCAGTATCTGGTGACCCGTCCCCTCCATCAGTATCTGGTGACCCCCATCCCCTCCATCATCAGTATCTGGTGACCCCCATCCCCTCCATCATCAGTATCTGGTGACCCCCCCTCCATCATCAGTATCTGGTGACCCCCGTCCCCTCCATAATCAGTATCTGGTGACCCCCGTCCCCTCCATCAGTATCTGGTGACCCGTCCCCTCCATCAGTATCTGGTGACCCCCGTCCCCTCCATCATCAGTATCTGGTGACCCCCGTCCCCTTCATCAGTATCTGGTGACCGCCCTTTGCGGTCGACCACCAGATGCTGATGACGGAGGTGAAGGGCTGTCTCCAGGGCGGCATTCATAGTTCCTCCATACACACGGTCCAGCGGCCCATACACACAAGGTTAATATGAGACCCCTGGTAAGGCCGTCTATTGGGTCTCCCGTCGGTGACTTGGATATGCTGATGGTGCCCAGCACAGTGCGGTGTAGTGATGTGAGCGCTGTCTGTCTCCGGCAGGTGAACGCGGTGGATCTGCACAATGCGGAGCACCACATGGCGGTGGAGGCGCTGCGCAGCTCTGGCAGCTCCGTGTCTATGACTGTGTTAAGAGAGCGGATGGTGGAGCCCGACAACCCGATCACAGTGACCCCGCTACGCCCCGAAGACGACTACAACCCACGGGAGAGACGCGCGGCTGCGCCATGTCTGGAGGAAGAGGAGCCGCCGCCTCCACGCAGCCTGCGCCTCTCCACCTGCCTGATGCGCAACGACAAGGGCCTGGGCTTCAGCATCGCCGGGGGAGTCGGCAGCACCCCGTACCGGGCGGGCGACGCTGTGAGTATATACCCAGGGTGCAGGTGGAGCGGACCTCATCTTCTTGGCGTCTGGCAGTCACAGTAGTGTGCAGTTGGAGCAGACTTCATTGTCTTGGTGTCTGCCAGTCGCAGTCGTGCAGCTGGAGCAGACCTCATCTTCTTGGCGTCTGCCAGTCACAGTAATATGCAGTTGGAGCAGACTTCATCTTCTTGGTGTCTGCCAGTCACAGTAGTGCAGTAGGAGCTGACCTCATTGTCTAGGTGTCTGCCAGTCACAGTAGTGCAGTTGGAGCAGACCTCATTGTCTTGGTGTCTGCCAGTCACAGTAGTGCAGTTGGAGCAGACCTCTTTTTGGTGTCTGCCAGTCACAGTCATGCAGTTGGAGCAGACCTCATCGTCTTGGTGTCTACCAGTCAGTAGTGCAGTTGGAGCAGACCTCATCTTCTTGGTGTCTACCAGTCACAGTAGTGTGCAGTTGGAGCAGACCTCATTGTCTTGGTGTCTGCCAGTCACAGTATTGCAGTTGGAGCAGACCTCATCTTGGTGTCTGGCAGTTGGAGAAGACCTCATCATCTTGGTCTCTGCCAGTCACAGTCGTGCAGTTGGAGAAGACCTCATCATCTTGGTGTCTGCCAGTCACAGTCGTGCAGTTGGAGCAGACCTCATGTTGGTGCCTGCCAGTCGCAGTCGTGCAGTTGGAGCAGACCTCCTCTTCTTTGTGTCTACCTGTCACAGTAGTGCAGTTGTAGCAGACCTCATCTTGGTGTCTGCCAGTCGCAGTCGTGCAGTTGGAGCAGACCTCATCATCTTGGTGTGTTGTGAGTTCATTTTCCCCTTCACTACTGAGGCCCGAGGAACTCCCTCTTCTGGTAAAGAAAGGTAGTGAGCCTGATTATCAAACACCTGAGGCTGATGATGATGACTGGCTGAGTGGAGTTACTGACTGGATATAAGGCTGCCGACGCCCTTCTGCCCTGCGGGTGACTTCTCTGTGGGATCCTTGGAGACCAGTCTGAATTCCTGCTCCTCTAAAGCTAAGTTTGCTGCTCGGCTTTTTGCATTTGTGCTTTGACTTTGTTTTGCTTTGTTTTTCTGGATTTCTGCCATTCCCTGCTGGGGTGTGCTGAATTCCTTTAGCTCTGTCTTCTGAAAATACCTGAGTGCTGATTTAGTTTTTGAAGCCTTGCTGCTTCAGGGCCTTTTTCATATCAGCTTGTTGGCTTATGTCTTTGATAGGGTTTTGGCAGATTGCAGACAACAGCCTTCCTGTCCTTTCCTATCTAGGTAGTTTTGGGCCCCGTCTTTGCTCAGTCTATCTTTCTGTCTGTGTTAGTGTTTTCATCTTGCTTCACCGTCATTATATGTTGGGGGCTGCCTATTGCTTTGGGGTCTGCTCTGGGGCAGTTTAGATTTCCCCTTTCTTTCTTTAGGCCTATTTAATTCTCCGGCTGTGATCGAGGGGTCTAGGGCATCGTAGGAACCCCCCACGGCTACTGCTAGTTGTGTTGATAGGTTCAGGGGTCTGCAATCTGATAGTTGCCAACTTCTCTGGTTTTCTGGACTTAGCTAGTATTTCTGTTTTTGCTTCCTACGGTGACTCAATCATAACATTGGTGTCTGCCAGTCGCAGTCGTGCAGTTGGAGCAGACCTCATCATCTTGGTGTCTGCCAGTCACAGTCATGCAGTTGGAGCAGACCTCATGTTGGTGCCTGCCAGTCGCAGTTGTGCAGTTGGAACAGACCTCATCTTGGTGTCTACCAGTCGCAGTCGTGCAGTTGGAGCAGACCCAGTGTCATCCCCCTGGCTTCTGGCTGATCCTCTCATATGTCTGGGGTCTGAATATAACCCGTGCCGTCAGGTGGCTCCTGGGACCGGAGTATTTTGGGAGAAGTGCTGAGCGTGGCTCCGTCCAGTCTGCAAGTCTCACTACGTGGCGGTGTACCGAGCCGTTCTTGATGTGAAATCTTCCTTCTCTTTCAGGGTATATTCATCTCGCGGATCGCAGAAGGCGGAGCGGCCCACCGGGACGGGACCCTCAGAGTTGGTGACCAGGTCCTGTCAGTAAGTAGCGTGCGAGGGGTTAATGTTAGTGGAGTCCCGCTCTAATAATGTGACTGCCGACAGTGGTCACTGGTGGTGGCGCTTGGTGCCGTACGCTGCCAACTACGTGCGGTGCCCGCTGCGGAGCAGGTGGAGCAGACCTCGTCGTCTGTGTAGATGTGAGGGGGTCAGTAGTGCAGGTGGGGAGGTCTTTATTAGCTCAGGCTTGTGCAGGTGGGGTGGTCTTTATTAGCTCAGGCTTGTACAGGTGGGGTGGTCTTTATTAGCTCAGGCTTGTGCAGGTGGGGTGGTCTTTATTAGCTCAGGCTTGTACATGTGGGGTGGTCTTTATTAGCTCAGGCTTGTGCAGGTGGGGTGGTCTTTATTATATCAGGCTTGTGCAGGTGGGGTGGTCTTTATTATATCAGGCTTGTGCAGGTGGGGTGGTCTTTATTAGCTCAGGCTTGTGCAGGTGGGGTGGTCTTTATTAGCTCAGGCTTGTACAGGTGGGGTGGTCTTTATTATATCAGGCTTGTGCAGGTGGGGTGGTCTTTATTATATCAGGCTTGTGCAGGTGGGGTGGTCTTAGCTCAGGCTTGTGCAGGTGGGGTGGTCTTTATCAGCTCAGGCTTGTACAGGTGGGGTGGTCTTTATCAGCTCAGGCTTGTACAGGTGGGGTGGTCTTTATTAGCTCAGGCTTGTGCAGGTGGGGTGGTCTTTATCAGCTCAGGCTTGTACAGGTGGGGTGGTCTTTATCAGCTCAGGCTTGTACAGGTGGGGTGGTCTTTATTAGCTCAGGCTTGTGCAGGTGGGGTGGTCTTTATTAGCTCAGGCTTTTACAGGTGGGGTGGTGTTTATTAGCTCAGGCTTGTGCAGGTGGGGTGGTCTTTATTAGCTCAGGCTTATGCAGGTGGGGTGGTCTTTATTAGCTCAGCCTTATGCAGGTGGGGTGGTCTTTATTAGCTCAGGCTTGTGCAGGTGGGGTGGTCTTTATTAGCTCAGGCTTGTGCAGGTGGGGTGGTCTTTATTTGCTCAGGCTTGTGCAGGTGGAGTGGGCTTTATTAGCTCAGGCTTATACAGGTGGGGTGGTCTTTATTCGCTCAGGCTTGTGCAGGTGGAGTGGGCTTTATTAGCTCAGGCTTGTGCAGGTGGGGTGGTCTTTATTAGCTTAGGCTTGTACAGGTGGGGTGGTCTTTATCAGCTCAGGCTTGTGCAGGTGGGGAGGTCTTTATTAGCTCAGGCTTATACAGGTGGGGTGGTCTTTATTCGCTCAGGCTTGTGCAGGTGGGGTGGTCTTTATTAGCTCAGGCTTGTACAGGTGGGGTGGTCTTTATTAGCTCAGGCTTGTGCAGGTGGGGTGGTCTTTATTAGCTCAGGCTTGTGCAGGTGGGGTGGTCTTTATTAGCTCAGGCTTATACAGGTGGGGTGGTCTTTATTAGCTCAGGCTTGTGCAGGTGGGGTGGTCTTTATTAGCTCAGGCTTGTGCAGGTGGGGAGGTCTTTATTAGCTCAGGCTTGTACAGGTGGGGTGGTCTTTATTAGCTCAGGCTTATACAGGTGGGGTGGTCTTTATTAGCTCAGGCTTGTGCAGGTGGGGTGGTCTTTTTTAGCTCAGGCTTGTGCAGGTGGGGTGGTCTTTTTTAGCTCAGGCTTGTGGAGGTGGGGTGGTCTTTATTCGCTCAGGCTTGTACAGGTGGGGTGGTCTTTATTCGCTCAGGCTTGTGCAGGTGGGGAGGTCTTTATTAGCTCAGGCTTATGCAGGTGGGGTGGTCTTTATTAGCTCAGGCTTGTGCAGGTGGGGTGGTCTTTTTTAGCTCAGGCTTCTGCAGGTGGGGTGGTCTATATTAGCTCAGGCTTATACAGGTGGGGTGGTCTTTATGAGCTCAGGCTTGTGCAGGTGGGGTGGTCTTTATTAGCTCAGGCTTATACAGGTGGGGTGGTCTATATTAGCTCAGGCTTATACAGGTGGGGTGGTCTTTATGAGCTCAGGCTTGTGCAGGTGGGGTGGTCTTTATTAGCTCAGGCTTGTGCAGGTGGGGTGGTCTTTATTCGCTCAGGCTTGTGCAGGTGGGGAGGTCTTTATTAGCTCAGGCTTCTGCAGGTGGGGTGGTCTATATTAGCTCAGGCTTGTGCAGGTGGGGTGGTCTTTTTTTAGCTTAGGCTTGTGCAGGTGGGGTGGTCTTTATTAGCTCTGGCTTGTGCAGGTGGGGTGGTCTATATTAGCTCAGGCTTATACAGGTGGGGTGGTCTTTATGAGCTCAGGCTTGTGCAGGTGGGGTGGTCTTAGCTCAGGCTTGTTCAGGTGGGGTGGTCTTTATTCGCTCAGGCTTGTGCTGGTGGGGTGGTCTTTATTAGCTCAGGCTTGTTCAGGTGGGGTGGTCTTTATTAGCTCAGGCTTGTTCAGGTGGGGTGGTCTTTATTAGCTCAGGCTTATACAGGTGGGGTGGTCTTTATTAGCTCAGGCTTGTGCAGGTGGGGTGGTCTTTATTAGCTCAGGCTTGTGCAGGTGGGGAGGTCTTTATTAGCTCAGGCTTATACAGGTGGGGTGGTCTTTATTAGCTCAGGCTTATACAGGTGGGGTGGTCTTTATTAGCTCAGGCTTGTGCAGGTGGGGTGGTCTTTTTTAGCTCAGGCTTGTGCAGGTGGGGTGGTCTTTTTTAGCTCAGGCTTGTGCAGGTGGGGTGGTCTTTTTTAGCTCAGGCTTGTGGAGGTGGGGTGGTCTTTATTCGCTCAGGCTTGTACAGGTGGGGTGGTCTTTATTCGCTCAGGCTTGTGCAGGTGGGGAGGTCTTTATTAGCTCAGGCTTATGCAGGTGGGGTGGTCTTTATTAGCTCAGGCTTGTGCAGGTGGGGTGGTCTTTTTTATCTCAGGCTTCTGCAGGTGGGGTGGTCTATATTAGCTCAGGCTTATACAGGTGGGGTGGTCTTTATGAGCTCAGGCTTGTGCAGGTGGGGTGGTCTTTATTAGCTCAGGCTTATACAGGTGGGGTGGTCTATATTAGCTCAGGCTTATACAGGTGGGGTGGTCTTTATGAGCTCAGGCTTGTGCAGGTGGGGTGGTCTTTATTAGCTCAGGCTTGTGCAGGTGGGGTGGTCTTTATTCGCTCAGGCTTCTGCAGGTGAGGAGGTCTTTATTAGCTCAGGCTTCTGCAGGTGGGGTGGTCTATATTAGCTCAGGCTTGTGCAGGTGGGGTGGTCTTTTTTTAGCTTAGGTTTGTGCAGGTGGGGTGGTCTTTATTAGCTCTGGCTTGTGCAGGTGGGGTGGTCTATATTAGCTCAGGCTTATACAGGTGGGGTGGTCTTTATGAGCTCAGGCTTGTGCAGGTGGGGTGGTCTTAGCTCAGGCTTGTTCAGGTGGGGTGGTCTTTATTCGCTCAGGCTTGTGCAGGTGGGGTGGTCTTTATTAGCTCAGGCTTGTTCAGGTGGGGTGGTCTTTATTAGCTCAGGCTTGTTCAGGTGGGGTGGTCTTGCGTACCATATCGCGCTCCCCGTCCAGTATATTAACATTCTGTTCCTTCTCCGATCTCTGTCTCCTTTCTCTCTAACCCTCGGCCCCCCGGCCGGCGTTTTTTCTGGTGGGGGGCTCCTCTGTCCGTGTTCTCTCTGTTGGGGGGCTCCTCTATCTTCTCACTTTGCCGTCTTGGTAAGAGCGTGTACTGCCTCGTCAGCGCTGACCTCTGTGTGCCCGGCCCCAGCTGCTGCAGAGCCTCCCCTGACAGAGCGTCCATGTACTGCCCCTGACACTGGACCCCCAGTAACATTGCTGCCCCTGCTCCTCCTGTCTTATATTTCGGCCCCCACATTGGGGGCACGGGGGGGTGGTCTTCGCCATTGACCCTGGCTCTGCACGTTATTCTAGATCAATGGGGTAGACATGACAGAAGCCAGGCATGACCAGGCAGTAGCCCTGCTTACCAGCACCTCCCCCACCATCAGTCTGCTGGTGGAGAGAGAGCCCCCCCAACCCGGGGCCGCCACAGACCCCAGATCGTCACCATCTCTGCACAGAGCTCGGCCGCGCTCACCACCGCCCCCTACAGAGCCGGAGAACGGAGAGGAGGATGGCGGCTCCTTGCGGAACCACAGCGCTGACGAAGACGAGTATCCCACCGAGGTGAGGAGCATGGCGGGACGTGTGGACGATGTGTCACTGCAGGGGTGGTCCCTGACCACTGTCCCCCTTATTGTGTACAGGAAATCTGTCTGATCAAGTCTGGGGGTCCCCTGGGCCTCAGCATTGTGGGGGGCAGCGACCATTCCAGCCATCCCTTTGGAATTAATGAACCCGGAGTGTTCATCTCAAAGGTGAGCCTGCGCCTGAGCTTCCACTGCGTGAGCCTGCGCCGCCATGTGAGCTTCCGCTGCGTGAGCCTGTGCTGCCATGTGAGCTGCTGTCGTGTCAGCCTATGCCGCCTCCGTGTGAGCCTATGCCACTGCCGTGTGAGCCTATGCCGCCGCCTTTTGAGCATATGTTGCCACCTTGTGAGCCTATGCCACCGCCGCTGTGTGAGCCTATGCCGCCTGCATGTGAGCCTATGCCGCTGCCGTGAGTTGCCGCCGTGTGAGCTGCTGCTGTCAGCCTATGCCGCCTCCGTGTGAGCTGCCGCTGTGTGAGCCTATGCCGCCTCCGTGTGAGCCTGTGCTGCCGCCGTGTGAGCCTATGTTGCCTCCATGTGAGCTGCCTTCGTGTGAGCCTATGCCGCCTCCGTGTCAGCCTATGTTGCCTCCGTGTGAGCCTGTGTTGCCGCCGTGTGAGCCTATGTTGCCTCCGTGTGAGCCTATGTTGCCTCCATGTGAGCCGCCGCCGTGTGAGCCTATGTTGCCTCCGTGTGAGCCTGTGTTGCCTCCGTGTGAGCCTATGTTGCCTCCGTGTGAGCCTATGTTGCCTCCATGTGAGCCGCCGCCGTGTGAGCCTATGTTGCCTCCGTGTGAGCTGCTGTGTGAGCCTATGCCGCCTCCGTGTGAGCCTATGCCGCCTCCGTGTGAGCCTATGCCGCCTCCGTGTGAGCCTATGCCGCCTCCGTGTCAGCCTATGTTACCTCCGTGTAAGCTGCCGCCGTGTGAGCCGCCGACGTGTGAGCCTATGTTGCCTCCGTGTGAGCCTATGCCGCCACCGTGTGAGCCTATGTTGCCTCCGTGTGAGCTGCCGCCGTGTGAGCCTATGGCGCCACCACCTGCATCCCTCATGGAGTCAGGATCTCTGCCTGTGGTCAGTGGACGGGTCACTCAGGCGACAGCTCTTCACATGAGCAGGAAATCGCCGCTGAGCGTCCGGCGGATGCGATGACATGTTGTCACTTGTCGCCTGTCACGTTGCTGCATTGTATATCGCATGTCGTCACCTCTTATTTCTTCCGCTCTGCCTCGTCCCCCGCAGGTGATCTCTCGCGGGGTGGCCGCTCACAGTGGTCTCAGAGTCGGGGACCGAATTTTAGAGGCAGCAGGGGTCGACCTGAGACAAGCAACACACCAAGAAGCTGTGAAAGCTCTGCTGTGCCCTGCTCCGGAGCTCCACCTCCTGGTCAGGAGAGACCCGCCGCCCCCTGGCATGCAGGTACAGTACCCCTGATTGATCTGCTCCTGAAAGTGCCCTGCAGCAGGATTGTGCTCAGTGACTACACAGTGTCAGGTCGGCACCGTTATACTGATTAGGCCGGGGTCACACTTGGGTGTGCAATGCAAGAAACTCGCATCAATACCCGGCACTCGGACCGGAGCGTACGGCTGCATGTATTTCTCGCATTGTATACACAAGTGTGACACCCGGCCTTACACACTGACACCTGGTGAGGAAATCTGTCTTGTGGTTGTTGTGGAATCTTTATTTTCAGCTGTGTGTGTGTGTGGGGGGGCTGTGTGTGTGTGGGGGGGCTGTGTGTGTGTGGGGGGGGCTGTGTGTGTGTGGGGGGGGCTGTGTGTGTGTGGGGGGGGCTGTGTGTGTGTGGGGGGGGCTGTGTGTGTGTGGGGGGGGCTGTGTGTGTGTGGGGGGGGCTGTGTGTGTGTGGGGGGGGCTGTGTGTGTGTGGGGGGGGCTGTGTGTGTGTGGGGGGGGCTGTGTGTGTGTGGGGGGGGCTGTGTGTGTGTGGGGGGGGCTGTGTGTGTGTGGGGGGGGCTGTGTGTGTGTGGGGGGGGCTGTGTGTGTGTGGGGGGGGCTGTGTGTGTGTGGGGGGGGCTGTGTGTGTGTGGGGGGGGCTGTGTGTGTGTGGGGGGGGCTGTGTGTGTGTGGGGGGGGCTGTGTGTGTGTGGGGGGGGCTGTGTGTGTGTGGGGGGGGCTGTGTGTGTGTGGGGGGGGGCTGTGTGTGTGTGGGGGGGCTGTGTGTGTGGGGGGGCTGTGTGTGTGGGGGGGCCGTGTGTGTGGGGGGGCCGTGTGTGTGGGGGGGCCGTGTGTGTGTGTGTGGGGGGGCCGTGTGTGTGTGTGTGTGGGGGGGCCGTGTGTGTGTGTGTGGGGGGGGCCGTGTGTGTGTGTGTGGGGGGGGCCGTGTGTGTGTGTGTGGGGGGGCCGTGTGTGTGTGTGTGGGGGGGGCCGTGTGTGTGTGTGTGGGGGAGGGGCCGTGTGTGGGGGGGAGGGGCCGTGTGTGTGTGGGGGGAGGGGCCGTGTGTGTGTGTGGGGGGCCGTGTGTGTGTGGGGGGAGGGGCCGTGTGTGTGTGTGGGGGGCCGTGTGTGTGGGGGGGCCGTGTGTGTGGGGGGGCCGTGTGTGTGTGGGGGGGCCGTGTGTGTGTGTGTGTGGGGGGGCCGTGTGTGTGTGTGTGGGGGGGGGGGCCGTGTGTGTGGGGGGGCCGTGTGTGTGTGTGGGGGGGCCGTGTGTGTGTGTGGGGGGGCCGTGTGTGTGTGTGGGGGGGGGGCCGTGTGTGTGTGTGGGGCCGTGTGTGGGGGGGAGGGGCCGTGTGTGTGGGGGGAGGGGCCGTGTGTGTGTGTGGGGGGCCGTGTGTGTGGGGGGAGGGGCCGTGTGTGTGTGTGGGGGGCCGTGTGTGTGTGTGGGGGGGCCGTGTGTGTGTGGGGGGGCCGTGTGTGTGTGTGTGTGGGGGGGCCGTGTGTGTGTGTGTGGGGGGGGGGCCGTGTGTGTGGGGGGGCCGTGTGTGTGTGTGGGGGGGCCGTGTGTGTGTGTGTGGGGGGGGGGGCGTGTGTGTGGGGGGGCCGTGTGTGTGTGTGGGGGAGGGGCCGTGTGTGTGTGGGGGAGGGGCCGTGTGTGTGGGGGGAGGGGCCGTGTGTGTGGGGGGAGGGGCCGTGTGTGTGGGGGGGCCGTGTGTGTGGGGGGGGCTGTGTGCGTGTGTGGGGCGGCTGTGTGGGGGGGCTGTGTGTGTGGGGGGCTGTGTGTGTGGAGGACTGTGGCTGTGTGTGTGTGGGGGGGCTGTGTGTGCGTCAATATGGCCATGTGGAGGCTTGTTTTTTGTGGGACGAGTTGTACTTTTGAATGACATCATTTGTTTTACCATGTCTTGTACTAGAAAACAAGAAAAAATTCCAAGTGCAGTGAAATTGCAAAAAACGTGCAATCCCCCACACTTGCCTTTTTGGCTTTTTTCCTAGGTTCAAAAAATGCTAAAACTGCCCTGCCATTATGATTCTCCAGGTCATTAGGAGTTCATAGACACCAAACATGGCTAGGTTCTCTCTTATCTAAGTGGTGAAAAAGAATTCCAAACTTTGCTTAACCCTTCACTACCAAGGGTGGTTTGCACGTTAACGACCGGGCCAATTTTTACAATTCTGACCACTGTCCCTTTATGAGGTCATAACTCTGGAACGCTTCCATGGATCCCGGTGATTCTGACATTTTCTCGTGACATATTGTCCTTCATGTTACTGGTAAAATTTCCTTCATATAACTTGCGTTTATTTGTGAAAAAAATGGAAATTTGGTGAAAATTTTGAAAATTTCGCAATTTTCCAAATTTGAATTTTTATGCCCTTAAATCACAGAGATACGGCACACAAAAAACATAATAAATAACATTTCCCACATGTTTACTTTACATCAGCACAATTTGGGAACCAAAATTTTTTTTTGTTAGGAAGTTATAAGGGATAAAAGTTGACCAGCGATTTCTCATTTTTGCAACACCATTTTATTTTTACGGACCACATCACATTTGAAGCCACTTTGAGGGGTCTATATGATAGAAAATACCCCCAAAAGTGACACCATTCTAAAAACTGCACCCCTCAAGGTGCTCAAAACCACATTCAAGAAGATTATTAACCCTTCAGGGGCTTCACAGGAATTTTTTGATTGTTTAAAAAAAATGAACATTTAACTTTTTTTCGCAAAAAAAATACTTCAGGTTCAATTTTTTTTATTTTACCAAGGGTAACAGGAGAAATTGGACTGCAAAAGTTATTGTGCAATTTGTCCTGAGTACGCTGATACCTGATATGTGGGGGGAAACCACTGTTTCGGCGCATGGGAGAAAAAGCTTTGTCAGGAGTGTACGGATAAAGTGGTCAGGGCTGAACATCCCTCTGTCCTGGATGAAATCCGAACCCTTGTTAAGCAGGAGGTTCAGTCTTCCTTGGCCGCTTTTACACCACCACCTTCTCCACCACCACCATCTCTTCCTCCACCACCACTTCCACCACCATCACCAACACCTCCTCCACCATCACCACCACTTCCACCACCATCACCAACACCATCACCAACACCTCCTCCACCATCACCAACACCTCCTCCACCATCACCAACGCCTCCTCCACCATCACCAACGCCTCCTCCACCATCACCAACGCCTCCTCCACCATCACCAACGCCTCCTCCACCATCACCAACGCCTCCTCCACCATCCCCAACGCCTCCTCCACCATCCCCAACGCCTCCTCCACCATCCCCAACGCCTCCTCCACCATCCCCAACGCCTCCTCCACCATCCCCAACGCCTCCTCCACCATCCCCAACGCCTCCTCCACCATCCCCAACGCCTCCTCCACCATCCCCAACGCCTCCTCCACCATCCCCAACGCCTCCTCCACCATCACCAACGCCTCCTCCACCATCACCACCGCCTCCTCCACCATCACCACCACCTCCTCCACCATCACCTCCACCACCATCACCACCTCCTCCACCACCATCACCACCTCCTCCACCACCATCACCACCTCCTCCACCATCACCACCACCTCCACCATCACCACCACCTCCACCACCACCATCACCACCTCCACCTCCTTCTCCAGGACCATCTCCGTCTAAAAAGACAAGAATCCAGATCGAGGACTCCGACTCCGAACACTCTTATGACTCAGCTTCGGGGAAATGGGAGGAATCATCAGCCCATAAGATGTTGGAGGCTAGAAAATATCTTTTCTCCTCGAAGTATATAGAGGAGGTGGTTAGTGCAGTTCGTAGCACTATGGGGTTAAATGAGGAGTCGGTCCCCCAGACTGTTCAGGATAAAATGTTTGGAAGATTAAAAACAGGGAGACAGATCGGTTTCCTGGTGCATAAAAACATCCTGGATATGATCTCCTAGGAATGGGAGTTTCCAGAGAAAAGGCTGAACACCCCCTCGGAAATTAAACATAGGTTTCCTCTAGAGGGTGGTCCAGCTATGTGGGATATTCCTAAAGTGGATGTACAAGTGGTGAGAGTAGCTTAAAAAACTGCACTCCCCTTTGAGGATTCTTCACAGCTTAAGGGTCCAATGGACAGGAAGATAGTCTGCTGAAAAAATTCTGCGAGACTTCCACCTCAGGTCCAACATAGCTTCCACCTGTGTTGCCAGATCCCTCTTCCGATGGATGGATGAGTTAGAGAATCACATCTCTCGAGGAACCTCTAGAGAAGATTTGTTTCTTGGTTGATGCACCTATGGAATCTATTGGTATTGCTGCCAGGTTCCTGGTTCATTCTAACTCCGCCAGAAGAGCCCTCTGGCTCAAGATGTGGAGTGGGGATGTCACTTCTAAAATTGTTATGCTCCATCCCCTTTAAGGGCGAATACATCTTTGGACCAGCTCTTGGATGAGATTCTGGAGAAAGTCACTGATAAAATGAAGGCTCTTCTGGAGCAAAAACCCCCCAGGAAGCGTTATTTATTTATTTATTTATTTTGTGCCTCTCTGCCTCAGGCAGATATATTCGTATATCCCACCGCTGCCACCAGTCTGTCACGTACCCGCTTCTCAGCACGTGACTTGGGGTTGCGCCTGCAAGAGTTAATCTCCTCTCAGTCCAGCATTCACCCTGTGTCCTATGGGAGCATAAATCACACCCCGATACAGACCACGCACCCCGCTTCATACACGCTGCCACCACTCACCGAACACACGGGTGATGAGTCCCAGAAATACTACTACTATGTGCCAATCACCAGGAGCGCACACTCTAAGGCTTTGGCTTCTTTAGAGCATACACGGGTCAGACTTATTAAAGTTTTAAGTTTTAATAGAAAAGGTGCAGCGCTTACAATAAATAGGATATAAAAATGGAAATAAAAAGTGACATACAAGTATGCAAAAACAGTGGTAAAATAAAAGGGAGAAAACTTACAGAAATATCAAACTTTGCATTCAGGTGTTCTGTCCCTGAGGGAGGGGGGGGATGGAATGGCTCGCATCAGCTTTCCAGGCTGCCCCACATGTGAACATCTTTCTTTGTGTGTAGGCCTAATTTATAGACTTACTTTAGAGATCAGATTTCTAGACCAGCCTCATATTCTAATTCCTGGTTTGTGACCGGGCCATGGCGACTCTACCCATGAATACATTATTTTTCTCTGAAACTTTGTGTAACCTTTCTCATAGTGTCAGGCTGTAATTGGCATCTCTCTTCTAAAGAGCTGGAAGGTGTGAAATGTTTCCACTTTGTGGTTCTCAGTAAAGCCCCCTGGTGAGATTGGGGACAGGACACTGCCTTTCTCAGGATGACACATGCTGTGACTCCTGTGAGACCTGCAGCCTACAGCAGATGTTTACTGCCGGTCATATCCCCATACCTATACATATTTCACTACAAAAGGGTAAGGAGAAAACTGGGAGATGGAGTTATGCTAAAGGAGAGGGCAAGGACATCCTCGTCCCCCAGCAGCAGCACCACCACCAACAGGATAAGCAATGACTCTGTAGGAGGGAGGCTCTTGAATTTCGTCCACCTTTGGCAGGCGATTTCCAATTGCCGGTGGGTGCTCACTGTTATCAAAGAGGGCCTCAATCGATTGATAAGGTCTCAATCGTCATATTTTATATCACAAATTCAAGATGGAGTCGGTAAAATCAGCTATTCCCCTCATAGGCCTTAATTTTTACATTGCAACCATCAACCTGAGGGATGCTTACTTACATGTGCCAATCCATCCACGGCACAGGAAATATTTGAGGTTTCAGTCCAACAGAACCAGCAAGTGAGAAATATCAGTGCGGCGTGCTCCCCTTTGGCATCTTCTCAGCGCCAAGGGTGTTCTCCAGGATAATGGCAGAGGCGGTGTCCCACATCCGGGGGACAGAGCATCTGCATTGTGCCTTACCTGGACGATCTGCTAGTCATAGGCCCTTCTGCTCAGACTCTCAGGAGTCGCGTAGCAAAGTCTCTGGACATTCTGCAATTGCTTGGGTGGCTCCCAAATCTGAAGAAATCTCAGCTCCAAAACGAGACGATTCCTGGAGTCCTAGTAGATTCGGAAAGACACTACTACCAGAGGCTCATCGCCTGACTGTGACGGCAAAAATCTCAGATTTCAGGAAACAGAGGTCCCATACCCTTTGGGCAGCCCTTTCTGTCCTAGGCTCTATGACCACTTGTATTCAGTCAGTGTCTTGGGCTCAGGCCCAGTCCTGAGTTCTACAAACTCATATTCTCGAGAACTGGAACAGGAACTCCAACTTATTGAACAGGAGGGTTCAGACTCCAGGCCTTGTAAAGGCTTCCCTAGCTTGGTGGTTGAACGCCAAAAATCTTTGCAGAGGTGAAACTTGGTCTCAATCACCTCTGGTCACTATAACATAGTTATTAAGGTTGAAGGGAGACTTTAAGTCCATCTAGTTCACCCCATATCCTATCCTAACCTGCCCTAACGTGTTGATCAAGAGGAAGGCAAAAAAACCCTTGCGGCAAACGGTAAGCTTCACATTGGGGAAAAAAATCCCTTCCCGACTCCACATACGTTAATCAGACTAGCTCCCTGGATCAACGCAATATCAAGGAAACTAGTGTATATACCCTGTAATATACTTTTCAAGAAAGGTATCTAGTCCCTTCTTAAATTTTATTAGGGAATCATTCATTACAACATCATATGTCAGAGAGTTCCATAGTCTCCCTGCTCTTACAGTAAAGAATCCGCATCTGTGAGTATGCTTAAACCTTCTTTCCTCCAGACGTAGAGGATGCCCCCTTGTCCCCATCACAGGTCTAAGAGTAAAAAGATCATTAGAAAGGTCTTTGTACTGTCCCCGCATATATTTATACATTGTAATAAGATCACCCCGAAGCCTTCGATTTTCCAAACTAAATAATCCCAAGTGTAATAACCTATCTTGGTATTGCAGACCCCCCAGTTCCCTAATAACCTTGGTCGCTCTTCTCTGCACCCGCTCCAGTTCAGCTATGTCTTTCTTATACACCGGAGACCAGAACTGTACACAGTATTCTAAGTGTGGTCGCACTAGTGACTTATATAGAGGTAACATTATGTTCTCCTCATGAGCATCTATGCCTCTTTTAATGCATCCCATTATTTTATTTGCCTTTGCAGCAGTTGCCTGACACTGGCCACTAAATGTGAGTTTGTCATCCACACATACACCCAGGTCCTTTTCAGTGACAGTTTTGCCCAGTGTTTTACAATTAAGCACATAATTATACATCTTGTTCGTTCTACCCAAGTACATGACCTTACATTTATCCCCATTAAAGCTCATTTGCCATTTATCAGCCCAAGCTTCTAGTTTACATAAATCCTCCTGTGATATAAAATTGTCCTTCTCTGTATTGATTACCCTGCAGACTTTAGTGTCATCTGCAAATATTGAAATTCTACTCTCTATGCCCCCTACAAGGTCCTTAATAAATGTTAAAAAGAAGCGGGCCCAATACCGACCCCTGCCGTACCCAATACCGACCCCTGCCGTACCCAATACCGACCCCTGCCGTACCCAATACCGACCCCTGCCGTACCCAATACTGACCCCTGCGGTACCCCACTGCTAACCGTGACCCATTCCGAGTGTGCTCCATTAATAACCACCCTTTGTTTCCTATCCCTGAGCCAGCTCTTAACCCACTGACACATACCATATTTTTCGGACTATAAGACGCACCGGACCATAAGACGCACCCCAATTTTCAGTAGGAAAATAGGGGGAAAAAAAAATGTGTCAAATGGGGGTCCGTCTTACAGTCCGAATTCGGCTTACCTGGGAAGGGATCCGGCACAGGTGGAGAAGTAGTCACAGGGGTCATTCAGTGGTCCAGGCTCGTGCGGTGGCAGCTCTGTGCTGGGGCAGGTTGGTTGTACTGGGACAGCTGCGCTGGGGTAGGGGCAGGTGGACTGTGCTGGGGCAGCAGTGCTGGGGCTGGGGCAGCAGTGCTGAGGCAGGGGCAGCTGTGCTGGGGCAGGGGCAGCTGTGCTGGGGCAGGGGCAGCTGTGCTGAGGCAGGGGCAGCTGTGCTGGGGCAGGTGGGCTCTGCGGTGGTGGCAGCGGGCTGCGGTGCGGTGGTGGCAGCGGGCTGTGCTCCGGTGCAGGGGTCGCGGCTCCGCCGGCATTGCTTCACATCCCGGAGGCCCCCGCAGTTCCCTTGCTGGCCGCCGCCATGCTGCGGTGGCCTCCGGGAGCATGGACGCCGGAAAGATGGCCGCCGGTCCGGGGACGGCGCATGCGCAGCTTCAGATCTCGTCCCGAGATCTCGGGGGACGAGATTCAAATCTCGGCAACGAGATCTCGCCGCCCGCTGCCACCACCGCACCGCAGAGCCCCGCCCGCTGCCACCGGCCACCAGGTTAGACCGTGTATTGCGACCATAAGACGCACCCCCCACTTTCCCCCAAAATTTTGGGAGAAAAAAGTGCGTCTTATGGTCGGAAAAATACGGTATTTTCCCCTATCCCCATTTGTATCACCCTTCTGTGTGGCACCGTGTTAAAAGCTTTTGAAAAGTCCATGTGCACCACGTCCACTGCATTCCCTTGGTCCAGTCCAGAACTTACCTCTTCATAGAAGCTTATCAGATTAGTCTGACAGGAACAGTCCCTTGTAAACCCATGTTGATATTAGGTCATGAGGTTCTTCTTCAGATACTCCAGTATAGTATCTCTTAGAAAACCCTCAAGGATTTTACCCACAGTAGAGGTTAAGCTCACTGGCCTATAATTTCCAAGTTCAGTTTTTGTCCCCTTTTTGAATATTGTCCCCACATTTGCCATATGCCAGTTTTGTGGTACAGACCCTGTTATTATGGAATCTTTAAAGATTAAGAATAATGGTCTATCTATGACTGTCCTTAATTCCTGCGGTACTCGGGGGTGTATCCCATCCGGGCCCAGGGATTTGTCAATTTTAGTGATTTTTAGACGCCGCCGTACTATTAGGCATCGGGTTCCTGTCGTTGCACAGCAGGAATCCCGAGCGTTGCATTCGGCAGTCTCCCATTCCTCTCTGGCCACAGAGGAGGCTGCTCTGCTCAGACCAGCTCTGTGGGTTTGGTTGCTGCTGCCACCTCTGGTCCAGCTATAGCAACGCATGCTGGTCAGCAGCGAGCTACTCCAGGGACTAAGTCCTCCTTTCGTTCCACTGAGCATGCCCGTGGGACGATCTCTCATTGGAAATCGGAGGTCACATGCTAAGGTGTTATGAGTTCATTTTCCCCTTCACCGTTGAGGTCTGATGAACTCCCTCTTCTGGTGAAGGAAGGTAGTGAGGCTGATTACCAAGCACCTGAGCTGGGAGAGGATGACTAGGCGACGGGGATCTCTGACTGGATATAAGGCAGCCGACGCCCTTCTGCCTCGCTGGTGATTTCTCTGTGGAATTCTAGGAGACCAGTCTGATTCCTGCTCCTCAAAAGCTAAGTTTTCTGCTTTGCCTTTTTGCATTTGTGTTTTGGTTTTAATTTGCCTTGCTTTTCTGGATTCTGCCATTCCCTGCTGGGGTGAGCTGAATTCCTTTTTGTCGGTTTGCTCTGTCTTCAGAAGATACCTGAGTACTGACATAGTCTTTTTGAAGCCTAGCGTCTTCAGGGCCTTTTTCACTGTCAGTCTGTTGGCTCTTATTTTGATAGGGTTTTGGCTGATTAAAGACAGCAGCTTTTCTATCCTGTCCTATCTAGTTAGCTTGGGCCCCATCATTTGCTCAGTCTATCTTTCTATCTGTGTTAGTGTTTTTTCTTCTTGCTTCACCGTCATTATATGTTGGGGGCTGCCTATTGTTTTGGGGTCTGCTCTGGGGCAGTTTAGATTTCCCTTTCTGTCTTTAGGCTAGGCAGTTCTCCGGCTGTGATCGAGGGGTCTAGGGCATCGTAGGAACCCCCCACGGCTACTGCTAGTTGTTGTTGATAGGTTCAGGGGTCTGCAATCCGATAGCTGCCAACTTTTCTGGTTTTCTGGACTTAGCTAGCATTTCTGTTTTTGCCTCCTACGGTGACTCATTCATAACAGAATCACCCGCCATACCGCAGATCCTAGGGTACTCAATAGCAGGAAAGAATTAAAAAAAAAAAAAGCGTGTATATTTTTTCCTCTATATCTCTGAGGCCGTAGGGGGAATTTTTTTTTCTCTCCATGGAGATGAAGCAATTGTCTGATCGTGTGGAGCAGGTCGCTGCTGAAGTGCGGGGAATTTCCGCCTACCTTGCTCATTCACATGCTGCTGAACCAAAGATCCCTACTCCTGATGTGTTTTTTGGGAATTGGTCTAAATTTTTGAATTTCAAAAATAATTGTAAATTATTTTTTGCCTTGAAGCCTAACTCGTCAGGGAGCGCCGCGCAGCAGGTTAAAATTGTCATCTCTTTGCTGCGTGGCGATCCCCAGGATTGGGCGTTTTCTTTGAAACCTGATGATCCTAGTCTGACTAATGTGAACGCATTTTTTCAAGCCTTGGGGTTGTTGTATGACGAACCTAATGCTATTGATCAGGCTGAAAAGACCCTGTTGGCATTGAGCCAGGGTCGAGATTCTGCAGAATTGTACTGTCAAAAATTCCGAAAGTGGACGGTCCTTACTGCCTGGAATGATATTGCCTTGGCAGCTCTCTTTCGGAAGGGTTTGTCAGAAGCCGTAAAAGATACTATGGTGGGATTTCCTGTTCCCTCTGGTCTGGACGATTCTATGTCATTAGCCATTTAGGTTGATTGGCGTTTACGTGAACGCAGGACTGCACGAGAGGTGTGGCCACCTGTTGAACAAGTGTCTGAACCTATGCAATGTGATAGAGTTTTGTCCAGGGAGCAACGTCAGGAGTTCAGAAGACGTAATAAGCTGTGTTTCTTCTGTGGTGATGCCTCACATATTATTTCTGTCTGCCCTAAACAAGAGAAACGTTTTGCACACACGTTTTCTGTGGGTGGTGTTCAACCTAAGTTTCTTCAGGCAATTACTCTGATCTGCTCCCTGTCCACATTTTCCGCCAAGGCTTTTGTGTATTCGGGAGCAGCCCTGAACCTAATGGACTTGGATTTTGCTAAACGTTGTGCATTTCCTAGGACACCTCTGCGGACGCCTATGGTGGTAATGCGGGTCGCCCCAAACCATCAAGAAAATTGCAGATTTTTGTTGCATAATTTGCATACCACCATTGTTCTGGGGTTTCCAATTCATAATCCAGTTTTGGACTGGAAATCTGTGTCTGTGGTGAGTTGGGGTTGTCGGTGTGTCCTTAGTGAGGCTCCGGTTTTTTCCACCTCTCCTCAGTCGCATGATGTTCCTGACTATTTGGCGGACTTTTAAGATGTATTTAGTGAGAATGAGTCTGCGTCTTTTCCTCCTCATAGGAGTTATGACTGTGCAATTGAGCTGAGCCCAGGGTGTAAATTTCCCAAGGGTCGGCTCTTCAATTTATCAGTACCCGAGCACGAGGCTATGCGATCCTATATTAAGGAGGCGTTGGAGAAGGGTCATATTAGACCATCCTCTTCAGCCTTAGGTGCTGATTTTTTTTTCGTGGCCAAAAAGGATGGTTCATTAAGGCCTTGTATTGATTATCGTGCCCTCAACAAAATTACTATTAAATATCAGTATCCGTTACCCCTGATTTCTGATCTATTCTCCAGAGTTAAAGGTGCTTGCTGGTTTACCAAGCTTGACCTCAGGGGGGTGTATAATCTTATTCGCATTAAGCATGGGGATGAATGGAAGACGGCGTTTAATACTTCGGAGGGACATTTTGAGTACCTGGTGATGCCTTTTGGGCTCACTAATGCCCCTTCTGTCTTCCAGTGCTTCATGAACGACATTTTCCGAGACTTTGTGGATAAATTTTTGATCATCTATCTGGATGATATTTTGATCTTCTCCAAGGATTGGGATTCTCATGTGGAACATGTTCGGACTGTGTTCCGGATCTTGAGGGAGAATTCCCTGTATGTCAAAGGATCGAAATGCCTTTTTGGTGTACAGAGGATTTCATTTTTGGGATTTATTTTGTCTCCGTCAACTATTGAAATGCATCCGGTCAAGGTACAGGCCATTTATGATTGGGTTCAGCCCACTTCTTTGAAGGCCCTCCAGAAGTTTTTGGGTTTTGCTAATTTTTATCGGAAATTTATAGCAAAATTTTCTAGTATTGCCAAGCCATTGACTGATCTGACTAAGAAGGGTGCTGATTAGAGTTGAGCGATACCGTCTGATACTTCAAAGTATCGGATCGGAATGGATCGGCCGATCTTAAAAAAAAAAAAAAAAAAAAAAAAGTATCGGTATCGCCGATTCCGATACCGGAAGTCCCATTCAAGTCTATGGGACTTCCGGTATCGGAATAAGAAAAACCCTGTTTTTGCCTTGTACAGCCTCTCTGGGGTCTGTACGGGCCTTTCAGGGGGCTGTGCTGGCCTGCCAGGGGGTCTGTGCCGGCCTGCCGGGGGGCTGTGCCGGCCTGCCGGGGGGCTGTGCCGGCCAGCCGGGGGGCTGTGCCGGCCTGCCGGTGGTCTGTGCAGGCTCCGGTAGGCTGTGCCGGCCTGCCGGGGGGCTGTGCCGGCCTGCCGGTGGTCTGTGCAGGCTCCGGGGGGCTGTGCCGGCCTGCCGGTGGTCTGTGCAGGCTTCGGGGGTCTGTGCAAGCATCGTCCGATGGGACTACAAGTCCCATCGGGCGATGCCTGCTACCATGACAGTGATTGACACATTAGCCAATGATGGGACAGTAGTAGTCCCATCATCCGGCTAATGTGTTGAATGTAAAAAAAAAAAAAAAAAATTACATGCTACATACATACAACATGCATACTACATGTAACATATATACTACATGCAACATGCATACTACATACATGCTACATGCATGCAACATGCATACTACATATATACTACATGCTACATTCATACTACATACTACATACATGCTACATGCATACTACATATATACTACATGCTACATACATACTACATATATACTACATGCATGCTACATACATACTACATATATACTACATGCATGCTACATACATACTGCATGCTACATACATACTACATGCTACATACATACCACATATATACTACATACATACTACATGCATGCTACATACATACCACATACATACTACATACATACTACATGCATGCTACATACATACTACATATATACTACATGCATGCTACATACATACTACATATATACTACATGCATGCTACATACATACTGCATGCTACATACATACTACATGCTACATACATACCACATATATACTACATACATACTACATGCATGCTACATACATACCACATACATACTACATACATACTACATGCATGCTACATACATAACACATATATACTACATGCATGCTACATACATGCTACATGCTACATACATACCACATACATACCACATATATACTACATGCATGCTACATACATACTACATGCTACATACATACCACATATATACTACATGCATGCTACATACATACTACATGCTACATACATACTACATATATACTACATGCATGCTACATACATACTACATGCTACATACATACTTAAAGACAAAAATGTCCAGGAAGGATGGGAAATCTTGAAAAATGTAATTCTCAAAGCCCAGTTGTTAACAATTCCGAAAAGAGGGAAGAATAGGAAGCAGTTAAGGAAACCAGGATGGATGAACACAGAACTTAAGCACATGCTAAAAAGGAAGAAAAAAATGTTTATAAAATGGAAAGAGGGAGGCATATCTAAAGAAGAATATAATGCTGTCTGCAGAACCTGCAGGGCACAAATGAGATTATCTAAAGCTGAAAATGAATTGAGGCTTGCAAGAGATGTCAAAAGCAATAATAAAGGATTTTGGGGATATGTCAAAAGTAAAAGAAAAGTCAAAGATGCTATAGGATTTTTACAGGATGAAAATGATGAAATGGTAAGACAGGATGTTGAGAAGGCTGAACTTTTAAATTCCTATTTTGCATCTGTTTTCTCTCAGAAACGAAATGTAACATCAACTGTTATTCACTGTCCTATTAAGGGAATAGAAGAATCCAGGATATCTATAAACAGAAAGATAGTGAGGAAACACTTAGCTAGCCTAAATGAATTCAAGTCTCCAGGTCCAGATGAATTACACCCCAGAGTACTGAAGGAGATAGCAGAAGAAATTTTTGAACCCCTCTCTATAATCTTTGAAAATTCTTGGAGAACAGGAGAAGTGCCAGAAGACTGGAGAAGAGCAAATGTTGTTCCTATCTTCAAAAAGGGGAAGAAGGTGGACCCAGGCAACTATAGGCCGGTGAGTCTGACTTCTATACCAGGAAAGATCTTTGAACAAATTATTAAACAACATGTATGTCAATACCTGGATAAGAATGAAGTGATTAAACAGAGTCAGCATGGGTTTGTAACTAATAAGTCATGTCAGACTAACTTAATTTCCTTCTATGACGGTATCACTGATTGGGTGGATCAAGGAAATGCTGTAGATATAGTATATCTTGACTTCAGCAAAGCATTTGACAAAGTCTCATACAATCCTTATTGAAAAAATGATTAAGTATGGAATGGACAAGGCAACTGTTAGGTGGATTCATAACTGGCTTAGTGATCGGACCCAAAGAGTGGTCGTAAATGGCTGCACATCCAGTTGGAAGAATGTCTCAAGTGGGGTACCACAGGGCTCTGTCCTGGGCCCTGTATTGTTCAACATCTTTAACAACGATTTAGATGAAGGAATTGAGGGTAAACTGATTAAATTTGCTGATGACACAAAGCTAGGAGGGATAGCTAATACTAGAGAAGAGAGAGAGAGGATTCAAAAAGATTTAAATAAACTGGAGAAGTGGGCAGCAACTAACAGAATGGTTTTTAACAGGGAGAAATGCAAAGTACTACATCTGGGCAATAAAAATGGAAAAAGCATATATAGAATGGGAGGAATAGGGCTAAGTGACAGCACATGTGAAAAAGACTTGGGTATACTAATAGATCACAGACTGAATATGAGTCAACAGTGTGATGCAGCAGCAAAAAAGGCAAATGCAATTCTAGGATGTATTAACAGAAGCATACAGTCTAGATCACGTGAAGTCATTATTTCCCTCTACTCCTCTTTGGTCAGACCTCATCTGGAATATTGTGTCCAGTTTTGGGCACCACATTTTAAAAAAGACATCAACAAACTGGAGCAAGTTCAGAAAAGAGCGACCAGAATGGTGACCGGTCTGCAAACCCTGTCTTATGAGGAAAGGTTGCAGGATTTGGGAATGTTTAGTTTGCAAAAGAGAAGACTGAGAGGAGACTTAATAGCTGTCTACAAATATCTAAAGGGCTGTCACATTGTAGAAGGATCAACTTTATTCTCATTTGCACAAGGAAAGACTAGAAGCAATGGGATGAAACTGAATGGGAGGAGACACAGATTAGATATTAGAAAAAACTTTTTGACAGTTAGAGTGATCAATGAGTGGAACAGGCTGCCACGAGAAGTGGTGAGTTCTTCAATGGAAGTCTTCAAACAGAGGCTGGACAGACATCTGACTGGGATGATTTAGCGAATCCTGCCTTGAGCAGGGGGTTGGACCAGATGGCCCAGGAGGTCCCTTCCAACTCTACGATTCTATGATTCTACATATATACTACATGCATGCTACATACATACTGCATGCTACATACATACTACATACATACCACATATATACTACATACATACTACATGCATGCTACATGCCACATACATACCACATACATACTACATACATACTACATGCATGCTACATGCTACATACATAACACATATATACTACATGCATGCTACATACATACTACATGCTACATACATACCACATACATGCTACATACATGCTACATACATACTACATGCATGCTACATACATACTACATGCTACATACATACCACATATATACTGCATGCTACATACATACTACATGCTACATACATACTACATATATACTACATGCATGCTACATACATACTACATGCTACATACATACCACATATATACTACATGCATGCTACATGCATGCTACATGCTACATACATAACACATATATACTACGTGCATGCTACATACATACTTCCTGCTACATACATACTACATACATACTACATGCATGCTACATGCATGCTACATACATACTACATGCTACATACATACTACATTTATACTACATGCATGCTACATACATATTGCATGCTACATATATACTACATGCATGCTACATACATACTGCATGATACATACTACATACATAGTACATACATGCTACATGCTACATACATACTACATACATACTACATACTACATACATACTACATGCTACATACATACTACATACATACTACATATATACTACATGCATGCTACATACATACTGCATGCTACATGCATGCTACATACATACTACATAAATACTACATGCTACATACATACCACATATATACTACATACATGCTACATACAATACATTCATACAATACATACATAGATATACAGTACATATAACATAGAGTAACATACTTACCAATACTTGTCACATTGTTCCCCGAAGCCATTGTCTTTTACGGAATAAATATTAACATAACAAACCACAAAAATACTCACCCACGATCCGAAGCAGTCCACGAGTGTGTCCCACGACGATCTTGGGTAGAGAACTGCAGCATCAGATGATGCTGCCGTTCTCTACGGGCTGCAGGAATCCAATGACGGAAGGTAGGTATCCTTCCGCACTGTATTCCTCCGCCACTTAAAAAAAAAAAAAAAAAGTCCCTAGTCTCACTTTATGCCATTGCTGTGTGGGAATTTCCCACGCAGCAATAGCATAAAGTGAGACTAGGGACTTTTTTTTTTAAGTGGCGGAGGAATACAGTGCGGAAGGATACCTACCTTCCATCATTGGATTCCTGCAGCCCGTAGAGAACGGCAGCATCAGCTGATGCTGCAGTTCTCTACCCAAGATCGTCGTGGGACACACTCGTGGACTGCTTCGGATCGTGGGTGAGTATTTTTGTGGTTTGTTATGTTAATATTTATTCCGTAAAAGACAATGGCTTCGGGGAACAATGTGACAAGTATTGGTAAGTATGTTACTCTATGTTATATGTACTGTATGTCTATGTATGTATTGTATGAATGTATTGTATGTATGTAGTATATATGTGGTATGTATGTAGCATGTAGTATGTATGTAGTATGTATGTAGCATGCATGTAGCATGCAGTATGTATGTAGCATGCATGTAGTATATATGTAGTATGTATGTGGTATGTATGTAGCATGTAGTATGTATGTAGTAAGTATGTAGCATGCATGTAGCATGCAGTATGTATGTAGCATGCATGTAGTATGTATGTAGCATGTAGTATGTATGTAGTATGTATGTAGCATGCAGTATGTATGTAGCATGCATGTAGTATATATGTAGTATGTAGTATGTATGTGGTATGTATGTGGTATGTATGTGGTATGTATGTAGCATGTGGTATGTATGTAGTAAGTATGTAGCATGCATGTAGCATGCAGTATGTATGTAGCATGCATGTAGTATATATGTAGTATGTATGTAGTATGTAGTATGTAGTATGTATGTAGTATGTATGTAGCATGCAGTATGTATGTAGCATGCATGTAGTATATATGTAGTATGTAGTATGTATGTGGTATGTATGTGGTATGTATGTAGCATGTGGTATGTATGTAGCATGCATGTAGTATATATGTGTTATGTATGTAGCATGTAGCATGCATGTAGTATGTATGTGGTATGTATGTGGTATGTATGTAGCATGTAGCATGCATGTAGTATGTATGTAGTATATATGTGGTATGTATGTAGCATGTAGTATGTATGTAGCATGCAGTATGTATGTAGTATATATGTAGTATGTATGTAGCATGTAGTATGTATGTAGCATGCATGTAGTATATATGTAGTATGTATGTAGTATGTATGTAGCATGCATGTAGTATATATGTGGTATGTATGTAGCATGTAGTATGTATGTAGCATGCATGTAGTATATATGTGGTATGTATGTAGTATTTTTTTTTTTTTTTTAACATTTAACACATTAGCCAGATAATGGGACTACTACTGTCCCATCATTGGCTAATGTGTCAATCACTGTCATGGTAGCAGGCATCGCCAGATGGGACTTTTAGTCCCATCGGACGATGCTTGCACAGACCCCCGGACATCAGCACAGCCCCCCGGCAGGCCGGTACAGACCCCCACAGGGTGCACAGACCACCGGCAGGCCGGCACAGCCCCCTGGCAGGCCGGTAAAGACCCCGGGCAGTCCACACAGCCCCCCGGCAGGCCGGCAGAGACCCCCGGAAGGCCCGAAATGACGGCGCATCATGATGCGCACACACCGCGCATCATGATGTCATTTCGGCTGTCAATCAACTTTGAACTTCCGATTCCGATGCCGACTTCCGATATTGAAAAAATATCGGAAGTCGGTATCGGAATTCCGATACAGCAAGTATCGGCCGATACCCGATACTTGCGGTATCGGAATGCTCAACACTAGTGCTGATGTGTTGAATTGGTCTCCGGAGGCTGTTTCTTCCTTTCAGGAGCTGAAGCGAAGATTCACTTCTGCCCCGGTTTTGCGGCAACCTGATGTCTCACTCCCGTTCCAGGTAGAGGTGGACGCTTCTGAGATTGGTGCAGGAGCTGTTTTGTCCCAAAAGGATCCTGTAACATCTAAAATGAATCCCTGTGCTTTCTTTTCCCGAAAGTTCTCTCCATCTGAAAGTAACTATGATGTGGGGAATCGGGAACTGTTGGCCATGAAATGGGCATTTGAGGAGTGGAGACATTGGTTGGAGGGAGCTAAACATCAAGTCGTGGTCCTCACTGACCACAAGAATTTGATTTACCTGGAGTCGGCCAAACGCTTGAACCCTAGACAGGCTAGATGGGCCTTGTTTTTTACACGATTTGATTTTGTGGTCTCTTTTCTTCCTGACACTAAGAATGTCAAGGCAGACGCTCTTTCTAGGAGCTTATTTGCTGATTCTCCTGTGGTGACCAAGCCTGCTACCATCTTAGGCGAAGGGGTAGTTCTTTCTGCCATCTCACCCGATTTGAGACGTGCTCTGGAAGAGTTCCAGGAGGACAAACCTGAGCGTTGTCCCAGTGGAAAGTTGTATGTTCCCGACCAGTGGAAGAAGAGAGTGATGTCTGAAGTTCATTGCTCTGCATTGGTTGGTCATCCAGGTATTTTTGGTACTAGAGATCTGGTGAGTCGGTCTTTTTGGTGGCCCGCCTTGCCTCGTGATGTCAGGAATTTTGTGCAGTCCTGTGGGACTTGCTCCCGGTCTAAACCTTGTTCTCGCTCTAGTGGGTTGTTGATGCCTTTGCCGGTCCCCAGGAGGCCATGGACCCATATTTCAATGGATTTCATCTCTGATATGCCTGTCTCTCAGAGAATGACTGTTATTTGGGTGATTTGTGATAGGTTCTCTAAGATGGTTCATCTTGTACCACTCCCTAAGTTGCCATCTTCTTCTGAGTTGGTGCCCCTGTTTTTGCAACAGGTGGTTTGCTTGCACGGGATTCCTGAGAACATTGTATCTGACAGAAGAGTTCAGTTTGCGTCTAGATTTTGGAGGACGTTCTGTTCCAAGCTGGGAATTCAGTTGTCCTTCTCCTCTGCGTTTCACCCTCAGACCAATGGACAGACAGAGAGAACAAACCCGACCTTGGAGTCGTATTTGAGATGTTTTATTTCCGCTGATCAGGATGATTGGGTTTCATTTTTGCCCTTGGCCGAATTTGCTGTAAATAATAGAGCTAGTTCTGCCACTTTGATGTCACCTTTTTTTTGTAACTTTGGGTTTCATCCTCAATTTTCTTCAGGGCAGGTGGAGCCTTCTGCCTGCCCAGGTGTTGACACTGTGGTGGAGAGAATGCACCAGATCTGGGACCAAGTGGTGGATAAGTTGTCTCTCTCCCAGGAAAAGGCCCAGCGGTTTTCCAACCGACATAGGACCGTTGGTCCCCAGTTTAAGGTGGGTGATATGGTTTGGTTATCATCAAAAAATATCGCTATGAAGGTAGCTTCTCCTAAGTTTAAGCCTAGATTTATTGGGCCTTACAAGATTTTGGAGATCATTAATCCGGTCTCTTTTCGGTTGGCTCTTCCTGTCACATTTAAAATCCATAATGTGTTTCATAAGTCCTTGTTGAAGAGGTTTGTTGAACCAGTAGTTTCTGGGGTGGCACCTCCGGACCCTGTATTGGTTGAAGGTAACATGGAATATGAGGTAGAGAAGATACTGGATTCCTGTCTGGCTAGACGGAGACTCCAGTATTTGGTTAAGTGGAAGGGTTATGGTCAGGAGGATAATTCCTGGGTCTCTGCCTCTGATATTCATGCCAAAAGATTGGTGCGTGCCTTTCATCGGGCTCACCCTAATCGCCCTGGTGGCGTGGATGAGGGTTCGGTGACCCCTCCTCAAGGGGGAGGTACTTTTATGAGTTCATTTTCCCCTTCACCATTGAGGTCTGATGAACTCCCTCTTCTGGTGAAGGAAGGTAGTGAGGCTGATTACCAAGCACCTGAGCTGGGAGAGGATGACTGGGCGACGGGGATCTCTGACTGGATATAAGGCAGCCGACGCCCTTCTGCCTCGCTGGTGATTTCTCTGTGGAATTCTAGGAGACCAGTCTGATTCCTGCTCCTCAAAAGCTAAGTTTTCTGCTTTGCCTTTTTGCATTTGTGTTTTGGTTTTAGTTTGCCTTGCTTTTCTGGATTCTGCCATTCCCTGCTGGGGTGAGCTGAATTCCTTTTTGTCGGTTTGCTCTGTCTTCAGAAAATACCTGAGTACTGACATAGTCTTTTTGAAGCCTAGCGTCTTCAGGGCCTTTTTCCCTGTCAAGTCTGTTGGCTCTTATTTTGATAGGGTTTTTCGCGGATTGCAGACAGCAGCCTTCCTATCCTGTCCTATCTAGTTAGCTTGGGCCCCATCATTTGCTCAGTCTATCTTTCTATCTGTGTTAGTGTTTTTTCGTCTTGCTTCACCGTCATTATATGTTGGGGGCTGCCTATTGCTTTGGGGTCTGCTCTGGGGCAGTTTAGATTTCTCTTTCTGTCTTTAGGCTAGGCAGTTCTCCGGCTGTGATCGAGGGGTCTAGGGCATCGTAGGAACCCCCCACGGCTACTGCTAGTTGTTGTTGATAGGTTCAGGGGTCTGCAATCCGATTGCTGCCAACTTCTCTGGTTTTCTGGACTTAGCTAGCATTTCTGTTTTTGCCTCCTACGGTGACTCATTCATAACACTAAGGTCCTTCTCCAGCTCGGATTGGACCATCAGGAAGATCCCGGAAGGACACGGCTATAAAAGGATCGCATGGCCGCTCTGCCATGCGCTAGTATAGACTGCATTACCAGACTATGAGGAGTGAGTGTTGTATGTATGTATGTATGAATATGTCTGGTGAATGACTCATTAAGAAACCCCTACACCCTGCCCAGGCTTAGGTGTAGGTAGGACAGAATCTGAGACAGGCATCAGTGTCCCCGGTGCACGTGCTTGACACTCCACCATAGCATCTATAGTGGCGTCCGCAAGTGCAACGCCTCGCGCTCAGTAGGTCTAGAGGGACTCTGACCCCGCGTCCTTGGGGCAGAGTTCTGTGACCGCATTCTGTGCGCTCTGTGGCCGAGCTCTGCGAACTAAACAGGCTCCGGCATTTATGTTCTGCGGTAGCGCGGCTCTGTGAGGTAACACAGTTCGCCCTGTTCACACTGGGTGACGTTAACCCATGTGTGACCTTTTGTATACCGCTTTATACTTCCGCCATTACTAAGCAGCAGTTTACAACCCCTGCATGATGGACCCCGGGCTGCGAACGCACCTATTTTATTATTTGGTGCGTTCCGCCAGTCCTAACAGTATACTAGCGCCAGGGTCTGGCTAGTAATGGCGGATGAACAGCAACTGCTGCAGCACATCCGGCAGCTGGAGGGCAGGTTGGCGGCTCTCGAGCGTTCAACCTCAGCTGCGGATGTTACTGAGGTCGCTGTTCAAGCAACCGCGGAGGTTGTCTCCCGTGTCCCCACTATCACCCCTGCACCGATGTTATCCCGCCTCCCGCTGCCTGAGAAGTTCTCAGGCGATAGTGCCTTCTGCAGGGGTTTCGTGAGCCAGTGCTCTCTTCAGTTAGAGCTCCTGGCTGCGCGATTCCCCTCTGAGCGGGCTAAGGTGGGATTAATTTCCCTTTTGGCTGGTAGGGCTCTGGAGTGAGCCACTCCACTGTGGGAGCGTGGTGCCCCCGTGGTACAGAGAGACTCTCAGTTCCTAGTCTCTCTGAAGCAGGTTTTTCTGGGACCATGGGTCACACACGATACCCCGCTCCAGTTGTTGGCTCTGACACAGGGTTCGTCCCCGTTCAGCCAGTATGCCATCCATTTTTGGATGCTGGCTTCCGAGTTGGAATGGTCAGACAAGGCCATTATACCAATGTTTTGGAGGGGTTCTGCTGACCACGTTAAGGACACCCTGGCCACTCGGGAGTTTCCCGTCACTCTGGATGAGCTTATTACCATCTCCACCAGCATTAATCTCCGCTTCTTAGAGCGAGGGTTGGAGCGCTCCCAGTCCAGACAGAGGTTTATGTTGGCACCAACTTTCTCTAAACCTCTGGAACCACACCCGATCGAGCGTCCGAGCCGTCGGTGGCTATGGAGGTGCCTCGCACGGGCTCTAAGGACCGCTCTGCTTGAACCTCCACAGCCCGTTTTCATTGCTGACAGTCTGGTCACTTAGCCAATAGGTGCCCACAGTGCTCGGAGAAACGCCCACGTCTAGTGGCAATAGGAGGAGGCCTACTAGACACCTCACCATTCTCCTCCAAGCTATCCTTCAAGGGGATGCTACAGTTCGGTTCCTCCACTCTGGCGGTAGATGTTTGCGTAGATTCCGGAGCGGAGGGTAATTTTATGTCCTCAGCCTTCGCCCTTCTGCACACAATCCCCTTGGTTATGCTACCTCAGCCTGTCGCCATCAGAGTGGTGAACGGCTCGACACTACCATTGCAGATTACCCATCAGACTGCTCCACTAAGGCTCTCGCTGTCTCCGTCACATCACGAGACAGTGTCCCTCCTTATAATGCCAAGGGTATCGATCAGGTTCTCTTGTGAGTTCCCTGGTTGCGTTGCCACTCTCCCCATATAGAGTGGTCCTCGGGGAGAATTCTTAGTTGGAGTAAGTCCTCTGAGGGTAGATGTCTGAGCGAATGCGTACAGGTTGCCTCCACTTTGGCTCCCGCAGATCTTTCTTCGCTCCCTCAACACTATCAGCAGTACGCAGATGTGTTCTCCAAGAGGGCGGCAGAGACTCTTCCGCCACACCGCCCCTATGACTGTCCTATAGACCTCTTGCCTGGTGCAGAGCCTCCCCGGGGTCGTGTGTATCCCCTGTCTCTCCCGGAGACGGAGGCCATGTCACAGTATATCAGGGAGAATCTGTCAAGAGGATTTATTAGGAAGTCTGTGTCACCATCAGGAGCGGGATTCTTCTTTGTTCAGAAGAAGAATGGAGAATTACGGCCTTGCATCGATTACAGGGGTCTTAACGCCATCACCGTTAAGAATAAGTACCCTCCGCCCTTGATATCGGAACTGTTTGATAGGTTGCGGGGAGCGAGAGTGTTTACCAAGCTCGATCTGCGGGGGGGGGGGGTTACAACCTGATACGCATACGTGAGGGAGAGGAGTGGAAGACTGCATTTAATACCAGGGATGGCCATTATGAGTATCTGTTCATGCCCTTTGGCCTCTGTAATGCCCCGGCCGTCTTCCAAGACTTTGTAACCGTCATCTTCCGAGATATGCTTTCCTCTTCGGTGGTGGTCTATGTGAATGATATCCTCATCTTCTCTCCAGACATGGAGTCCCACCGGAGAGAGGTTTGCAAGGTCTTTGACCGTTTACAGGCGAACTCCCTCTACGCCAAGTTGGAGAAGTGCCTGTCTGAGCAGGGATCCTTGCCCTTACTGGGCTATATCATCTCTGCCCAGGGCTTGGCTATGGATCCTGCCAAACTGCAGGCGGTAATGGACTGGCAGGAACCCCACTCCCTCAAGGCTGTGCAGCGCTTTTTGGGGTTCATAAACTATTACCGTCAGTTCATTCCTCACTTCTCCACCTTGGTAGCTCCCTTGGTTGCCCTCACCAAATAGGTAGCTAACCCCAAGTTATGGTCGGAACAGGTCTCCAAGGCCTTTTCCTCTATCAAGTCCCACTTTGCTAACGCTCCCATTCTACATCATCCCGATGTAGATAAACTTTTCATCTTGGAGGTAGATGCCTCTTCCGTCGACGCCGGAGCGGTCCTCTTCCAGAAGGATGCTAAGGGTCAAAAGCACCCCTTCTTCTTCTCTAAAACTTTTTCACCGGCGGAGAGGAACTATTCCATCAGGGACAGGGAGTTGCTAGTGATGAAATTGGCCTTCTCGGAGTGGAGACATCTCCTGGAGGGTGCTCGGTACCCTTTCCAGGTGTTCACCGACCATAAAAACTTGGTTTATCTCCAAACCGCCCAGCGGTTAAATTCTCGCCAAGCCCGATGGTATCTCTTCTTCTCCCGGTTCCACTTCACCCTACATTTCCTTTCCGGTGAGTAAATTGTCCGGGCCGATGCGCTTTCTCGCTCTGTGGTGTCAGCGGAGGAGGAGCCTCGGTTAATTGTACCATCTGAGAGCCTGAGGACAGTGGCTCCGGTCGCCCTTGAGTCTGTACCTCCGAGCAAGACTTTTGTCCCTGCCCGTTTGCGTACGGAGGTCCTCTCTTGGGCTCACGTGTCCAGTGTGGGTGGACACTTTGGTACTAAGTGGACAGTTGAGCTTTTGGCGAGGACGTACTGGTGGCCTCACCGTACTGGTGGCCTCGTGACGTCAGAGACTATATTCAGGCGTGCGTCTCCTGCAACAACACGCTGGGTTACTTTACCCCTTACCGGTGGCGGACAGGCCCTGGGAGATGGTTGGCATGGACTTTGTGGTGGGTCTACCCAAGTCCAGTGGTAGCACAGTTATTTGGGTCGTCACCGACCATTTTTCTAAAATGGTGCACTTGGTGCCTCTCTGTCGGCTACCTTCCGCACGGGGCTTAGCAGTGTTGTTCATTAAAAACGTTTTCCGGTTACATGGCATGCCAGACAATATTGTCAGTGACCAGGGTCCCCAGTTTGTGTCTTGGTTCTAGAGAGCTCTGTCGCTTGCTCAGTATTGAGCTGAATCTCTCCTTGGCCTATTATCCCGAGACGGACGGGTTGGTAGAGAGGGCCAACCAGACCCTGGTCACATATCTCCCAACATTTTGTCTCGGCCAGGCAGGATGACTAGGCATCCTTGTTGCCGTGGGCAGAGTTCGCCTTGAACAACACTGTAGCCGATTCCACCGGCCAGACCCCATTCCTCCTTAACTACGGCCAACATCCTCGTGTCCCTGTGCCCATGCCCGTGTCATCCACCGACTCTAGGGTGGCAGACTGGACGGTGGAGGCACGTAATATTTGGGACCGCACCCAGGATGCAATTCGGGCCTCTAAGGAGAGAATGAGGGTCTCCTCGGACGCACACCGTCGTCCTGCTCCACCCTTCTCCCCTGGCGGCTTAGTGTGGCTCTCCGCCCGTAACATCAGGCTGCTAGTCGAGTCCACTAAGTTCACTCCTCGCTACATTGGTCCCTTGAAGGTCTTCAAGCAGATCAGCTCTGTGGTCTATCGGCTGGCCCTTCCACCACACTTGGCTATCTCTGACACCATCCACATGTCCCTCCTTAAGCCGGTCCACATGTCCTGGTTCTCCGAGTCATCTGCCGGAACATCAGACCTGTCGTCAGACGTGTTTGAGGTTAATGCCATTGTGGGATGCAGGGTGGTATGTGGAAAAAAGTTTTATTTGGTGGACTGGAAGGGTCATGGTCCAGAAGCTCGGACCTGAGAGCCAGTGGAGAACATCCGCACTCTCCTTCTCATTGCAGCATTTGAGCGTAGCGAGGCTCAGAGGTGAGGGGGCCCTAGGAGGGGGGGTAATGTTAGGCGTCGGGTTCCTGTCGCTGCACAGCAGGAATCCCAATCCTTGCATTCGGCAGTCTCCCATTCCTCTCCGGCTGCAGAGGAGGCTGCTCAGCAGACTCGTCGATCCTGGTGCTCTACTCAGACCAGCTCCGTGGGTTTGGTTGCTGCTGCCACCTCTGGTCCAGCTATAGCAACGCATGCTGGTCAGCAGCGAGCTACTCCAGGGACTAAGTCCTCCTTTCGGTCCACTGAGCATGCCTGTGGGACGATCTTTCTTTTTACATCGGCGGTCACATGCTCAGGTCCTTCTCCAGCTCGGATTGGACCATCAGGAAGGTCCCGGAAGGACGCTGCTATAAAAGGTTCTCATGGCTGCCCGGCCATGCGCTAGTATAGACTGCATTATCAGACTGAGGAGTGAGTGTTGTATGCATGTATGAATTTCTTTGGTGAATGACTCATTAAGAAACCCCTACCCTTGGTACACATGTGTTGTGCAGCCTAGCCTGTTAAGCGCCCAGGCTTAGGTGTAGGTAGAGTCTGAGACAGGCATCAGTGTCCATCGGTGGCTCTGCACGCCACGGTGCACGTGCTCGACGCTCCACCATTGTTATCGTCTATAGTGGCGTCCGCAGGTGCGACGCCGCGTGCTCAGAAGGTCTAGAGGGACTCTGACCCCGTGTCCTTGGGGCAGAGTTCTGTGACCGCTTTCTGTGCGCTCCGTGGCCGGGCTCTGTGAGCTAAACAGGCTCCGGCATTTATGTTCTGCGGTAGCGCGGCTCTGAGGTAACACAGTTCGCTTCTGTTCACACTGGGTGACGGTAACCCACGTGTGACCTTCTGTACACCGCTTTATACTTCCGCTATTACTAAGCAGCAGTTTACCACCTCTGCACGGTGGACCCCGGGCTGCGAACGCACCTACTATTATTTTATTATCTGGTGCGTTCCGCCAGTCCTAACGTGTACTTCCTGCAGGTGACATTTAATGGAGAATTTTTATCCCTGATCATGTTATCCGTCATGGGATTTTCCTGTGTAAATCCTGTTGATAGTCATTTAGCATATTGGCTTTTTCCTCATCCACCATTTCCCCCAGACTATTTTTAAGGGGCCAACACTATCAATTTTAGTTTTACTATTTGTGTAGTATAGAATATTTTGGTATTATTTTTACTTTCTCTGGCAATGAGTCTCTCTGTCTCAGTCTTTGCTGTCTTGATTTGCTTTTTACAGAATTGATGTAATCTTCTGTAGTTAATGCCTCCTCACTACCTACTTGCTGTAATTCTCTAAATGCTTTATTTTTGTCCCTTATTGCGCCCCTTACAGCTCTATTTAGCCATAGTGGTCTCCTCCTATTTCTCGCAGATTTATTCCCATACGGTATATATTGTGCACAGCTCCTATTCAGGAGGATAATAAACGTCTCCCATTGTCTTTGTGTATTTTTAAGTCTCAGGATATCGTCCCAGTAATTGCACCAAGATCATCTCTCATCCGTTGGAAATTTGCCTTCCTGAAGTTTTGTGTCCTTGTAACCCCTCTACTACACATCTTATTAACCCCTTCCTTACATTGGACGTACTATTCCATCCATGTGACCTGGGACTTAATTCCCATGGACGGAAAAGTACGTCACACGCGATCAGCTGCTCTCACGGGGGGAGCGCCGCTGATCGCGGCCGAGTGTCAGCTGATTATCACAGCTGACACCCAGCACTATGTGCCAGGGGTGGTCACAGATCGCCCCTGGCACACTGCTATTAAACATGATTGCAGTGTACCGGGGCACATGGAAGAATCGCGCATGAAGGGGACTCCCTGCGTGCTTCCCTGATCCCCTTAGAACAGTGCGATGTGATCGCGCTGTTCTGAGGGCCTCCTTCCTGCAGGCCCCCGGATCCAAGATGGCCGCGGAGGCCAGCAGTGCCTGTCAAAAAAACAACACAAGTGTAAAAATAATTTTTTAAAAATTCCTAATTAAAAAAAATATTCCCTAATAATAAATGATTTTATTTGTAAATAAAAAAAAATAAAAGTACACATATTTAGTGTCGCCACGTCCGTAACGACCCGCCCTATAAAACTGTCCCACTAGTTAACCCCTTTAGCGAACCCCTTAAAAAAAAGGCAAAAAACAATGCTTTACCATCATACCGCTGAACAAAAAGTGCAATAATGCGCGATCACAAAGACGGATAAAAATAACCATGGTACCGCTGAAAACGTCATCTTGTCCCGCAAAAAACGAGCCGCTACACAGCATCATCAGCAGAAAAATAAAGTTATAGCTCGCAGAATAAAGCGATGCAAAAATAATTATTTTTTATATAAAATAGTTTTCATTGCATAAAACCGACAAAACATTAAAAAACGACCTAAATGAGGTATCACTGTAACTGTACTGACCCGAAGAATAAAACCGCTTTATCAATTTTATCGCACGCGGAACGGTGTAAACGCACCCCCCAAAAGAAATTCATGAAACGCTGGTTTTTGTTCATTCTGCGTCCCAAAAATCGGAATAAAAAGCGATAAAAAAAGATGTCACGTGCCAGAAAATGGTACCAATAAAAACGTCAAATCGTCCCGCAAAAAATAAGACCTCACATGACTCTGGGTCAAAATATGGAAAAATTATAGCTCTCAATATGTGGTGATGCAAAAACTATTTTTACAATAAAAAGTGTCTTTTAGCGTGTGACAGCCGCCAAACATAAAAACCGCCATAAATAGTAAATCAAACCCCCCGTTATCACCCCCTTAGTTAGGGAAAAATAATAAAATAAAAAAAAATGTATTTATTTCCATTTTCCCATTAGGGTTAGGGCTAGGGTTAGGGGTGTGTTGGGGTTAGGGTTAGAATTGGGGGGTTTCCACTGGTTAGGCACATCAGGAGCTCTCCAAATGCAACATGGCATCTGATCTGAATTTCAGCCAATTTTGCATTGAAAAAGTCAAACGACACTCCTTCCCTTCTCTGAGCTCTGTCATGCACCGAAACAGTGGTTTCCCCCACATATCAGGTATCAGCGTACTCGGAAAAAATTGCACAATAACTTTTCCAGGCCAATTTCTCCTGTTACCCTTGGGAAAATAAAAAAAATTGAACCTGAAGTATTTTTTGTGAGAAAGTTAAATGTTAATTTTTTTTTTTTTTTTTTTTAAATTCCTGTGAAGCACCTGAAGGGTTAATAAACTTCTTGAATGTGGTTTTGAGCACCTTGCGGGGTGCAGTTTTTAGAATGGTGTCACTTTTGGGTATTTCTTATCTTATAGACCCCTCAAAGTGACTTCAAATGTGATGTGGTCCGTAAAAATAAAATGAGAAATCGCTGGTCAACTTTTAACCCTTATAACTTCCTAACAAAAAAAATTTTGGATCCCAAATTGTGCTGATGTAAAGTAAACATGTGGGAAATGTTACTTATTAGGTTTTTTGTGTGCCGTATCTCTGTGATTTAAGGGCATAAAAATTCAAATTTGGAAAATGGCAACATTTTCAAAATTTTTGCCAAATTTCTGTTTTTTTTCACAAATAAACACAAGTTATATGAATGAAATTTTACCACTAACATGAAGGACAATATGTCACGAGAAAACAGTGTCAGAGTCACCGGGATCCATGGAAGCTCCAGAGTTATTACCTCATAAAGGGACAGTGGTCAAAATTGTGAAAATTGGCCCGGTCATTAACGTGCAAACCACCCTTGGGGGTAAAGGGGTTAAAGGACACCTGATAACTTATTATCTTCTGATCACTATCCCCCCAGTGACCCCCAACCCTTATATCTGATCTGCGGTCTGGCCTGTGGGGTAATATTAGGTCTAGCAGTGCCCCCTCTTGTTGGGTCCTGAACCAGTTGTAAAAGGTGATTGTCTCTCATAGTTGTCAGACACCTATCACCTTTGCTGAACTGCAGGTTTCGGTTCCCCAATGTATTTCGGGGTAGTTGAATTCCCCCATGATAATGACTTCTCCTTGAGTCGCAGCTTCATCTATTTGCTTTATGAGGATATTCTCTGTTGCTTCCATTATTTTTGGAGACTTATAACAAACCCCTATCAGTAATTTATTATTTTCCCCCCTCCCCTTATCTCCCCCCACAGGGACTCTACATTCTCATTAGATTCATATATATTATCACGCAGGATGGGTTTTAACCCCTTCCTGACATCAGACGTACTAACCCGTCCATGGGCCCCGGGCCCCTATGCCCATGGACGGGATAGTACGTCTACCGCGATCAGCGGCGCCCACGTGGAGAGCGCCGCTGATCGCGGCCGGGTGTCAGCTGATTATCACAGCTGACACCCGGCACAATGTGACACGTTAACCCCTTGCATGTTTGATCGCGGTGTACCGGGGGTTAAAGGGAAGCATCGGCAGGGAGGGGGCTCCCTCCGTGCTTCCCTGAGCCCCCCACCGCAGCACAATGTGCAGCGCTGCTGCGGGGGGCTCCATCCCTGCAGGTCCCCGGATCCAATATGGCGACGGGGACCTCCGGGGGCCTGCAGGGAGCTGGCTTCCTCAGTGCCTGCAAAACGCCGGCATGAGGAAGCCTTGTGCACTGCCTGTGACAGATTGCTGATCCGTCACAGGACAGTGATGTCCCACCTGGGACTATGTAATAAAGTTAAAAAAGAAAATAAAAAAGTGTTAAAATAATTTTTAAAAAATCGCCAAATAAATTACAAAAGAAAAAAAAAAATTCCCCCAATAAATCCATTTTTTGGAAATGATAAAAAAAACCAATAAAAGTACACATTAGGTATCGCCGCGTCCGTAACGACCCGCCCTATAAAACTGTCCCATTAGTTAACCCCTTTAGCGAACCCCTTAAAAAATAAAAAAAACGAAGCAAAAAATGATTTATCATACCGCCGAACACAAAGTGTAATAACGCGCGATCAAAAAGACGCATATAAATATCCATGGAACCGCTGAAAACGTCATCTTGTCCTGCAAAAAACGAGCCGCCACACAGCATCATCAGCGAAAAAATAAAAAAGTTATAGCTCGCAGAATAAAGTGATGCAAAAATAATTATTCTTTATATAAAATAGTTTTCATTGCATAAAACCGACATAACATAAAAAAAAGACCTAAATGAGGTATCGCTGTAACCGTACTGACCCGAAGAATAAAACCGCTTTATCAATTTTACCGCACACGGAACGGTGTAAACGCACCCCCCCAAAAGAAATTCCTGAAACGCTGGTTTTTGTTCATTCTGCATCCCAAAAATCGGAATAAAAAGCGATAAAAAAAAAAGTAATGTGCCCGAAAATGGCACCAATAAAAACGTCAACTCGTCCCGCAAAGAATAAGACCTCACATGACTCGGTCAAAATACGGAAAAATTATAGCTCTCAATATGTGGTGATGCAAAAACTATTTTTACAATAAGAATCATAGAATCATAGAATTGTAGAGTTGGAAGGGACCTCCTGGGCCATCTGGTCCAACCCCCTGCTCAAAGCAGGATTCGCTAAATCATCCCAGTCAGATGTCTGTCCAGCCTCTGTTTGAAGACTTCCATTGAAGGAGAACTCACCACTTCTCGTGGCAGCCTGTTCCACTCATTGATCACTCTAACTGTCAAAAAGCGTCTTTTAGCGTGTGACAGCCGCCAAATATAAAAACCGCCATAAATAGTAAATCAAACCCCCCGTTATCACCCCCTTAGTTAGGGAAAAATAATAAAATAAAAAAAAGTATTTATTTCCATTTTCCCATTAGGGTTAGGGCTAGGGTTAGGGCTAGGGTTAGGGCTAGGGTTAGGGCTGAGATTAGGGTTAGGGGTGTGTTGGGGTTCGGGTTGGAGTTAGAATTGGGGATTTCCACTGTTTGGGCACATCAGGTGTTCTCCAAATGCAACATGGCGTCTGATCTCAATTCCAGCCAATTCTGCGTTGAAAAAGTCAAATGGTGCTCCTTCCCTTCCAAGCTCTGCCATGCGCCCAAACAGTGTTTTACCCCTACATGTAGGGTATCAGCCTACTCAGGACAAATTGCAAAACAATTTTTGGGGTCCAATCTCTCCTGTTACCATAAGGAAAATAAAAAATTGGGGGCAAAAATATCATTTTTGTGAAAAATTTTTTTTTTTTATTTTCACGTCCGAGCGTTATAAACTTTTGTGAAGCACTTGGGGGTTCAAAGTGCTCACCACACATCTAGATAAGTTCCGTGGGGGGTCTAGTGTCCAAAATGGGGTCACTTGTGGGGAGTTTCAATAGTTTAGGTACATCAGGGGCTCTCCAAACGCACATGACACCCGCAGACCATTCCATTAAAGTCTGCATTCCAAAACGTCACTACTTCCCTTCCGAGCCCCGACGTGTGTCCATACAGTAGTTTTCTCCCACATATGGGGTGTCAGCGTACTCATGACAAATTGGACGACAACTTTTGGGGTCCAATTTCTCCTGTTACCCTTGGGAAAATAAAAAATTGGGGACTAATTGATCATGTTTGTGGAAAAAATAAAATTTTTTTATTTTCATGCCCTGGCATTATAAACTTCTGTGAAGCCCTTGGGGGTTCCAAGTGCTCACCTCACATCTAGATAAGTTCCTTAGGGGGTCTCGTTTCCAAAATGGGGTCATTTGTGGGGGGTTTCCACTGTTTAGGTACATTAGGGGCTCTCCAAAGGCAACATGACACCCGCAGAACATTCCCTCAAAGTCAGCATTCCAAAACGTCACTACTTCCCTTCCGAGCCCCGACGTGTGTCCATACAGTAGTTTTCTCCCACATATGGGGTATCAGCATACTCAGGATAAATTGGACAACAACTTTTGGGGTTCAATTTCTCCTGTTACCCTTGGGAAAATAAAAAAATTGGGGACTAATTGATCATGCTTGTGGAAAAAATACGATTTTTTTATTTTCATGCCCTGGCATTATAAACTTCTGTGAAGCACTGGGGGGTTCAAAGTGCTCACCACACATCTAGATAAGTTTCTTGGGGGGTCTAGTTTACAAAATGGTGTCATTTGTGGGGGGTTTCCACTGTTTTGGTACATCAGGGGTTTTCCAATCGCGACATGGTGTCCGATCTCAATTCCAGCCAAAAACGTCAAATGGCGCTGCTTCCCTTCCGAGCTCTGCCATGCTCCCAAATAGTGGTTTACCCCCACATGTGGGGTATCAGCGTACTCAGGACAAATTGCACAATAACTTTTAGGGTCCTGTTACCCTTGGGAAAATAAAAATTGGGGTGAAAAGATCATTTTTGTGGAAAAAATATGATTTTTTAATTGTACCGCTGTACGTTATAAACTTCTGTAAAGCCCTTGTGGGTTCAAAGTTCTCACCACATATCTAGATAAGTTCCTTGGGGGGTCTAGTTTCCAAAATGGGGTCACTTGTGGGGAGTTTACACTGTTTAGGTACATCAGGGACTCTCCAAACGTGACATGGCGTCCGATCTGAATTCCAGCCAATTTTGCATTGAAAAAGTCAAGCGGCGCTCCTTCCATTCTGAGCTCTGCCATGCGCCGAAACAGTCGTTCCCCCCCACAAATCAGGTATCAGCGTACTCAGGACAAATTGCACAATAACTTTTGCAGTCCAATTTCTCCTGTTACCCTTGGTAAAATAAAAAAAATTGAACCTGAAGTATTTTTTTTGTGAAAAAAAGTTAGATGTTCATTTTTTTTTTTTAAATATTCAAAAAAAATTCCTGTGACGCACCTAAAGGGTTAATAAACTTCTTGAATGTGGTGTTGAGCACCTTGAGGGGTGCAGTTTTTAGAATGGTGTCACTTTTGGGTATTTCTTGTCCTATAGACCCCTCAAAGTGGCTTCAAATGTGATGTGGTCCTAAAAATAAAATGAGAAATCGCTGGTCAACTTTTATCCCTTATAACTTCCTAACAAAAAAAAATTTTGGTTCCAAAATTGTGCTGATGTAAAGTAAACATGTGGGAAATGTTACGTAGTAAGTTTTTTGTGTGCCGTATCTCTGTGATTTAAGGGCATAAAAATTCAAAGTTGGAAAATTGCGAAATTTTCAACATTTTCGCCAAATTTCCGTTTTTTCCACAAATAAACGCAAGTTATATAAATGAAATTTTACCACTAACATGAAGGACAATATGTCACGAGAAAACAATATCAGAATTACCGGGATCCATGGAAGCTCCAGAGTTATCACCTCATAAAGGGACAGGGGTCAGAATTGTGAAAATTGGCCCGGTCATTAACGTGCAAGCCACCCTTGGGGGTGAAGAGGTTAAGGATGATTTTACATATAAACACACGCCTCCCCCTCGCTTATTTGTTCGGTCATTTCTGAACAGACTATAGCCCTGTAAATTATCCCCCGGTCACGGCTCTCGTCCGGCCATGTCTCAGATATCCCCACCATGGCAGAATTATGTTCCAACAACATTAACTCCAATTCCTCCATGTTGTTGGCGAGGCTTCTGGCATTAGTATACATGCACTTTATGTATCTCTCTGTACCTCTATTCTTTCTGAAATTATTACCTGTTCTAACCCCACCCCCCATGTCACCCCCACCCCCAATGTCATTATTTGTGCCCCGGTCTCTAGCTGCACTGTCTTCCCCTCCTATAAAATGAATACCCTCCCCCCGTCCCTAGTTTAAACACTCCTCCAGCCTTCTAGCCATTTTCTCCCCCAGCACAGCTGCACCCTCCCCATTGAGGTGCAGCCCGTCCCTAGCGTAGAACCTGTAGCCACACGAGAAGTCGGCCCAGTTCTGCAGGAACCCAAACCCCTCCTTCCTACACCAATTCCTGAGCCACTTATTAACCTCCCTAATCTCCCGCTGCCTCTCTGGCGTGGCACGTGGTACAGGAAGTATTTCCGAAAATACCACCTTGGAGGTCCTTGCTTTAAGCTTGCAGCCTAATTCCCTGAAATCATCTTTAAGGACCTTCCACCTACCTCTAACTTTGTCATTTGTGCCAATGTGCACCATGACCGCTGGGTCCTCACCAGCCCCTCCCAGTAATCTGTCAGCCCGATCAGCGATGTGTCGGACTCGAGCGCCAGGTAGGCAGCACACCGTCCGACGATCCCTGTCCTTATGATAGATTGCCCTATCTGTTCCCCTAATAATTGAGTCTCCCACTACCAGCACCTGTCTGGCCTGCCCTGCTCTCCTATTTCCCCCCTTACTGGAGCAGACACTCCTCCGGCTTTCAGAGGACATGCCTTGCTGCAGCAGTGCTACTCCTGCACTGACACTCCCCTCATCCGCCAACTTAGGAAACATATTGGGGTGTGCCAGATCAGGACTAGCCTCCCTGGTGCTCTTCCCTCTACCCCGCCTTCTAACTGTCACCCAGCTAGCTGCTTCATTGTCCTGCAGCTCCAACCTAGCATCCCCCCCCTCATCTATCCCAGTGAGCAGAAGACTCCTTTCCATATTGTCTATGGATCTCAGTGTTGCCAGCTGCACGTTTAGGCTATGTGCACACGTAGCGGAACTCTCGCGGAAGTTACCGCAGGAATTCCGGAATTCCATTCCGCGGGAAAACCGCATTTTAAATTCCCGTGATTTTCCCGCGGAAAAACTAGCGATTTGCAAGCATAATTAGCTTGCAGAATGCTAGCGTTTTCCAAGTGATCTGTAGCATCGCTTGGAAAACTGATTGACAGGTTGCTCACACTTGTCACTTAGTGTTTGACGAGTGTGACCAACTTCTTACTATTGAGGCGGCCTATGCAGCATCAGTAGTAAAAAGATCTAATGTTAACAACAATAAAAAAAAATAAAAAATGGTGTTTTTCTCACCTTCCGACGTCCTGCGCAGCCTTCCCGATCATCACGATCCCTCCGTTCCCAGTGATGCCTTGCGAGACTTTTGATGACATAGCGGTCTCGCGATACTGTAGTGGTCTCGCAAGACCGCTACGTCATCACAGGTCCTTGCCGCAAGGCATCACTGGGAACGGGAGTTGGCGGGAGCATCGGTAAGGCAGAGCGGGACGCCGGAAGGTGCATATAACCCGATTTTTTTATTTTAATTTTATTTTTTACATTGATAATGGTACCCAGGGCCTGGAGGACAGTCTCCTCTCCTCCGGACCGTGGGTATCATCTGCAAATGTTCTGCTTACTTTTCGCATGGTGGGCACAGCTACATGCGGAAAGTAAGCAGAACAATGCATTCCTATGTGGGCGGAATTGCCGCGATTCCGCCAAATTAATGAGCATGCTGCGTATTTTTCCGCGATGTGGTTCCGCCGCTGGAAAATCCGCAGCATTAGCACAGCATTGTGGAATCCCATAGGAATGCATGGGATGCTGTTTTTTTGCGTTTTCGCGGCAAAATCACGCATTAAAAACCACCGCGAAAACGCAAAAAAAAACGCAATGTGTGAACGCAGCCTTAGATCCAGTATCTGGGCTTCCAAATGCACAACGTGCTCACATCTCACACGGCAGTATAGACCGTCAACTGGCTGGTCAAGGATTGCATACATGCAGCAAGATGTACACTGGATGGCGGCATTGGCAATAGTGGAGCACATCCTAATGGGGATTGCACCAGACAGAAAAGAAAAGTAAAAATAAATAGTATTAATAAAAGAAATTCAGTAATACTTCCCTTGGAAACTCCCTGAAGCCAAAGTCACTGAATCACAAGTCACACACTTACCACCGTTCACACTTATGCTCCGGTCACTCTCCGCTCGCTCACACTCGGCTCACTCACACTCGCTGAGCAGAGATATTTTTTCCCCTTCACTGAATCGTGTTCTCTGGGGTCTCAGCTACACCCTGTAGCCGAGATCCCGGAGATTCGCGATGCTGGAGGTGCTATACACTTATAACTCAGCACTTTTAATAAGCGACACTGAGGAATAAGTACCCTTAAATGCCGCCATTAAAAGGAGTATCTGCATTCGTTAAGGGGTTAATCTGCACATGCCCCCGCCCACAGGCCAGAGCGCGAGCATACCATGAACGCAAAAGTGAAAATAAAGATTCCACAAGAACCACAAGACAGATTTCAGCACCAGGTGTCAGTGTATAACGTATGTGTAACGTCAGTGTATAACGGTGCCGACCTGACACTGTAGTTACTGAGCACAATCCTGATCGCAGGGGCACTATAATAACATGAGTCCTCCAGTCACCTCCAGAGCTGCACTCACTATTCTGCTGTTACATTGTGTCTTTCCTCCAGTCACCTCCAGAGCTGCACTCACTATTCTGCTGTTACATCATGTCTTATCCTCCAACTCTTTTATTTTACAAAATTATCAAAATTACACTCAGAAACAAACCACAATACATAAACTAAAGAAAACCAACATAGACAGACATAAAATGTGCAAAACATGCGCAAACAACTGAAAGTCCAAATCCTTTCCTTGTCCCCCACTGAGCTCGGCAGCTCAGGGTCCCCCAGCAGGAATCCACTTAAAAGAAAATACAAAGAAACATAAACCCCTCTCACCACTCTCACTCCATTCACCCCCATTCACCCCCATTCACACCTCACCGATTTTACTGGTTTACTATTTACAATTTTACTATTTACAAAAACCAAACGAAAATAACCCTTTCCTGGCCCTCCGCCTTGGAAAAAAAAGAACTCTGCCACTTTGGCCGACAAACCTTACCTCCTATTACACAGCAAAGATTTTTTTTTTTTTCTTCTTTTTCCCTCTTTTTCCCTCTCCCACACATGGCAACAAGTTCGCAGCCTTTTTTCCCACCACCTTGCACCGCAGGTCCTACAAGTTTGTAGCCTTGTCACTGCAAAATCTGGTCCACGAAAGTTTATGGCCTTTTGATTCCACCTTTTTTTTTTCTCTAAAAACTATTTCCAGGGTCCGCAGAGTCTACTTCTCCTGCCCTGCTCCTTTGCTCCTTCATGTTGCTCTTGGCATCCGGTCATCCATCCACCACCCCCCATGCACCCCCCTCCCAACCTGACTACACCCCATCCACACATTCTAACTAAAAAAAAAACGTGTGCTATATGTTTTTCCTTTTACCAAAGCACAACCAAAAGACATTTTCCAAAACTCTCAATACCATCCCATCTACTTACGCATTAATATACAAACTAAACACAGCATTTACATACCCAAGGCCCAAGTTTGGCACCTGTAAGCCCAATATCCATTATATGTCCTGTTTTTAAAACAAAAAGCTAAGGTGGCATGCACCAGCCCACCACCAGGAAAATGGGTTCTAGAGGCTCCATCCCTCACTAACACATTCATCCTATCCCTCAAGAACTAAGACTGTCCCTACTTCTGTCCCTAAAAAAGAAACCTGTCCCTATCTGTCCCTACCTGCCCCTACTCTACCTAACTTAACATAACTAACTCTCTATCTGTCCCTCAGTGCCTGTCCCTCCCGTCCCTATCTGCCTCTACTTCTGTCCCTAACACACCCAGTGAAACTTATGCTATCCCTACCCTCATTCACACGGAGCTAGCTCTCCCTTGAGTGCGTTTTTAAAAGGAGAGGCCTCTCCAAAGCCAAGAGGCCTTCCTCACACCCAACCTTTCGAACTCCAAAGAACGGACCTTCACCAGGTCACCCAAGATGTTTCCTACCACCTCATCCCTTGGGAGGGTTTTTTTCCGCGTCGAAACTAGGCACCGTGCATTCCAAGTGTGGAACCTAACCGTTGCACTGACTAGGAATAAAGTGCACGGGTCCCGGCCACCCAGGGATCTGAACGCTCCATAGGCCCATTCAGAGTAGGAGAGGGACGCCAGCCACGGCCAACGTATGGAAGCACCCACCCTGTTGTAAACCTCTGCATTAAAGGGACAATGAAGCAGGAAGTGCTCCATGCTTTCCAGCACGTCGCCACACTCCTCACGGGGACAACCCCGATCATCGGATTTCCTGCACTTCAAGTTGTCCCTTACATACAGCCTCCCATGGAAGCAACGCCAGGTCAAGTCCCAAAACTTCATGGTGATCCGCTTAGAATTTAAAAGCCCCAGCCCGACCTCCAGATCCCGGCCTGGGCAATCCTTAAGGGCCAGGGGCTTCTGGAAATGGGTCAACAGGACCCTCCTGTCAAGGCACTGCCTCGACATGGTCCTGATTTCCCACATTCCCAGACCCCACCGGCGGATCACCTTCAGAACCGGGGTAGCATAAGCCGGGAGATGCCCATGAGGTGTGCGTAGGTCCTTCACCCGCCCTCCTGTCTCCCATTCCTGGAAGAAAGGCCAAAGCCAACCCTTGCAGGAGACTACCCACGGAGGAGCCCTCTCTAGCCAGAGGTTGGAGATGTTAGTCTTAAGAAAGGTGTTTACTAGAAACACCACCGGGTTGACCATACCCAACCCGCCTAGTCTCCTCGTACGGTATGTAACCTCCCTCTTGATTAGGTTAAGCCTATTCCCCCATAACAATTGGAAGAACAGGCTATAGACCCGTGTCCAGAGAGGTTCCGGCAAGATGCACACACTGCCCAGGTATATCAATAAAGGTAGCTGATAGCCTTTAGCCAGGGCAACCCTTTCCCTCAGGGTTAAAGACCAACCCTTCCATTGGTCCACCTTTTGGGCGGCGATCTTAAGTCTGCCCTCCCAATTTTGCTGGGGGTAGTCCCCGGGGCCAAATTCGATGCCTAGAATTTTGGCGGTGGCCTGGGGCCCTGGAAGGGTGCCCGGGAGATCAAAACTAGGATCTCCCCCTCCCAGCCAGAGACTTTCACACTTATCCCGGTTGATCATGGACCCGGATGCCTCCGAGTAGCGCACTACCTCCAACATGACCCAGTCCGCCTCCCCTCTCGAGGATACAAACAGGGAAACATCATCGGCGTACGCCACCACCCTCAGAGAGGAGCCAGAGCCCGCCTGGTCCATCCCGACTCCCGCCAACGGTCCACGATCTACCCTCCTTAAGAAGGGATCGATCGCGAACACGTATAAAAGCGGGCTCAGCGGACAGCCCTGACGGACCCCAGAACCCACCTCAAAAGGGCGACCTGACCAACCGTTAACCAGCGGAAAAGTCTCAGCCCCTTGGTACAAGATCTCTAACCATTTTACAAACCTCCCAGGCAGACCATACCTCAAAAGGACGGACCAGAGGTACTCGTGGTTGACCCGGTCAAAGGCTTTCGCTTGATCTAATGACAGCAAGTACCCCTTCCAGTGACCTGCCCTACCCTGCTCCGCTGCCTCTCGGACACCGAGCACAGCACTAAAAGTACTGCGGCCTGGAACAGAGCAATGCTGGGCCCCTGAAAGGAGCCGGGGTGCAAACTTCACCAGCCGATTAAACAGCACCTTGGCCAGAACCTTCCGGTCCGTATCGAGAAGCGCTATGGGACGCCAGTTCTCGATACGGGACGGATCCTTACCCTTTGACAGATTAATGAGGGCTGACTTCCTCATTGAGCCGGGAAGAGTGCCCGAGGAGAGACACTCATTAAAGACCCCTGTCAAGAGGGGGACCAAGGAGTCCCTAAAAGTCTTATAGAACTCAGATGTTAAGCCATCCGGACCTGGCAATTTCTTGAGCCGAAGCCCATCAATGGCCAGTCTCACTTCCTCTTCCCTGATTTCTTCTGCCAAAACACCAAGAGAGGGATCACCCCCTGGCTCAGGGACGGTTTCAGCCAGGAAAGCCGACATCCTGTCCCGATCCAGATCCTTCTTTTCCAAGAGGTGTGAGTAGAAGGATCTGACTACCTCCAGGATCCCTGATTTGGATCTGTTCAGGGACCCCGTACTGTCGATCAGTCCTGTCACCATCTTACAATTCACTGACATCTTACAGTTTCTGTAAGGGTCGGGCGAGCGGTACTTCCCGAAGTCCCTCTCAAAAACCAAAGATGTGTGCCTATCATACTGACACCTCTTGAGCAAAGATTTCACTCTGGAGATTTCCTCTCGGTCACCTCCAGTCGAGACAAGCTGCTCGAGTTTCCTCCCCAGAGCCTGGTACAAGCGGTGCCTGTTCAGACTCCTGAGGCTCGAGAGCTGACGGAAGAACCCCGCCACCCGCTTTTTGAAGATCTCCCACCACTCTGACTTACTACTACAGAGATCCAACAGCGGTACCTGGCTCTGAAGAAAATCCTCGAAGGATTGTCTCACCTCCGCTTCTTCCAGCAGGGACGAATTGAGCTTCCACAGCCCTCTTCCCATCCGAGGAGTCTCTGCAACATTCAGAGAAAAGAAAATTAGACAGTGATCGGAGAACTCCACCTCAACGGCGGACACAGCAGAAAAGATGGCGTCCTCCTTCAAAAAAAACCTGTCTATTCTAGACCTACTGCTACCCCTATGGTAGGTGAAACCTCCGTGACCTGGGGTGTGCCGGATGTGGGCATCCACCAGGCGAGCTTCACTGGCTATGCTATTCAACGCGACGCTATCATAAGCCAGGCGATCTCTGGGACCCCCCCGGTCACGGGACCTCGTAATGGTGTTGAAGTCCCCACCGAAGACCACCTGTCGGCTCGTAAAAAGAAAGGGCTTGATCCTCAGGAAGAGACATTTGCGGTCCCACTTGGACTGCGGGCCGTAGATGTTGATGAGCCGGAGCTCTTGTCCCCTCATGAAGACATCTAGGATCAGGCACCTCCCCATTTCCAACTCAGTAACCCGTCGGCATTCAACTGCTGCAGTCTTAAAAAGGACTGCCACCCCGCTATACGGCTCGGCCGCAAGAGACCAGTATGAGGGCCCGCACCTCCACTCCCTCCGTGCTTTATTGATGGCCCCCATGTCTGTTAGTCTGGTCTCTTGCAAGAATAAAATTTCTGCCTCAATCCGGGAGAAAAAATCAAAGGCCGTGAAGCGAGCCGCATCAGACTTAATGCTGGCGACATTAATAGACGCCAGCGTCAACGGGGCGAGTTCAGCCATCATGGGTGATCGAGTTGGATGGCCAATTTCTTTCCTACCCCGCTATCACCTCCACCTGGGGAGGGGTCAGACACCTTCCTTTTCAGGGAAGCTCCCGACGTGTCCATCCCACCCCCCCCCCCGGTGTCCTCGCCCCCGGGTTCCAGGTCTGTCCCCCCCTCAGGAGGAACAATGCCCCCTGAGGGACGGACTCCACCATCCCTTGAAGGACCCTCCGTTGTTGCCCCCGGCCCAGTACCCTCGTCTTGCGGTTCATCATCTGAACCTCCGAGGGCGCTGAACCGGTTGGAGAGTCTGATCAGAGGGGGTCAGCGGGCCCTTCCGTATGCACCCTTGTGGTCGGGGGCAGGGGGGACTTTGAAGGCTTGTCAGCCTTCCTCCCCACCGCTTTGCGCTTGGCCCGCCTGGTTTTGCCACCTGGTGCTGTAGGCTGCTCGTGGACATCCTCATCAACACTTTCATACTGAGAGGAATTGTCCGAGTCAGCCGCTTTCTCCTCTCTCTCCATCCTCCTGATCTCCTCACTCACCGCACTCTCCCCCAGGGCCTCAGAGGCTTTGGCCACGGGCCTGGAGGGAGGAGCAGGCATCACCCCGGTTGCCCGAGGCTCCACCTGTCCCTTACCTCCCTGGCGCTTTTCCTGCCTCCGCTGGTACGCGGGGCCCCTTGCAGCATTGCCCTTCCTCACTGGCCCCTCAGCTCTTCCCCCTCCGCCACCACCTGCCACAGCAGAAGAAGTGCCACCGGGGGTTGCTCCCCCGCAGTTTCCCCCCACCGGGCCTGTGGCGGCATTAGAGAAAGAGCGAGGGCAGCGGCTGAGAGGGTGACCCAGGTCACCACACAGGTGGCACCGAATGTCTTTGCACAAGGCAGCCAGGTGACCTACCCCACCACACAACGCGCACTTCTGCACCTTGCAGTTGGCGCTGAAGTGGGTGGGGTCGCCGCACTTGTGGCAGACCCTCGGTTGCCCCTGGTAGAAGACCAGGATCCTGTCCCTTCCCAGGAACGCCGAGGAAGGCATGTGGGTGACCGTGCCGCCGGAAACCTTCAATTTGACCATGAAGGTCCAGCCCCCCGACCAGATGCCAAACTCGTCCCTGTTCTTTTTTGGGACCTCGGTGACCTCCCCATAACGGGAAAGCCACGTCATGATGTCCACGCCTGCGAGTGACTCGTTACATGTAACCACGGTCACTCGCTTGACGGAATTTTGGCGATACACCGCTTGAGCCACGAAGTCTCGCCATCCGGGCTCTTCTCGCACCAGCTCGTAGTTTGACCAGAAGAGCTCAAGCCCCTCTGGCCGCACGAAGCTGACGTCAAAGAAGCGGGACGCCGAAGGATGTATCAGGGCAAAGATGTCATTCGCCCCGAAGCCCATCTTAAGGAGGAGCTCCACCACCTTGCTCCTAGGTGGACAAGCTTCACTGCCCCCCCACCTAAGACAGACCACATTCCTTCTTGGCGGCCCTTGCCCGGCTGTGGGGAGAGACCAAACAGTCCCTCCCTCCCTTTGATTTTGGAAGGCTGCTAGGCCATGTCTCTATCCAGAAAGACAAGTCCACTGTCCTCCCCTCTACCATGATCGATCTTTCTCCCCTTTGGAGGGCCTCCAGGAAACGGCGGTGCAAACCGCCGTCCCTGGAGCCCGGAGGCGAGGAGACCCCCCCGGTACCACCCCGACCCCCAGCCGCGGCCCCCGCATAATTACGTTGGGGCCTCGCGGCTGGGGGGGCAGACGGGCCAGCCCTCCCACCACCACTTGTGCCAGCACCCTCATTCACTCTCCTGTTCACTCTTTTATTATTTCCACTCGCTCCGGCACTCACTCCAGCATTTATTGCCACATTCACACTCGCACTCACTCCCTCATCCATATCGCTCACATCACCATTTATGTCCTCAAACAGCTCTTCAAAAATATCTCCTATCTCACTCCCACTCTCACTTCCAGATAGACCACTATTTACATTAGCAGACTTGGTGTTGCAGTACCCCTGCCTGCCTGCTGGGGGCCCTGACTGGCCAGTGCTCTGCTCCTTGGAGCTGCTGGCACTGCTCCAACTCTTGTCCAGGAGTGCCGCTGCCCCTTTAAATACCTCCGAGCAGAGCGCACTCAGTACGCCCTGCCCGAGCCTGGGAGCAGCAGCAGCTCCTGGGTTCTCTGGCTCCCAAGGAGCGCCAGAGCCCCCGCACCACCAGATGGAGGTAAGCGGGCTGGGGACCCCGACAACTCCCTACCGACTTTTGGGGGCACTATGCTGCTTGAGGGGGTAGGCGGGACAGGAGGCAGTGGGCCCGCCAAGGCCACACCCCCGCCGGCCGCAGCCACCCCGGGCAGAGCAGTGACCCCTTGCGAGGCCACGACCCCCCAGGTGACGCGGGCACAGCGGGCGGGACAGCGGCCGAGGAGGACACATCCCCCCGCATGCCACAGCCTTTGCAGGCCGGGCAACACTCGGGGAGGCCACGCCCCCCTCACGGACCATCACTGCGCCCCTGAACCCACCACTTGATGTTGGCAGGGCTGGCCACTCCCCCTCGTCGCCCAGCGGCGGCGGTGCCCCCAGCACGGACCCCTTTTTGGGTCTACGCGCCGGGGACCCCGCTCTTGCCACGGGCGCCGTCAGAGGAGCTACCAGCCCCTTGCATTTTTTTAGCTGCTGCTTCACAGCAGCCTCCACGCCCTTTCTAGGTCTCTGGACCCCCATAAGTGGACCAGACTTAACGGACCCGTGCGTGGGGGATCCAGAGACCCCAGCACTCACCGCCGGAGGTGCGGTCCTGGCTGTACCCGTGCTGAGCGCCAGGCCAGCCCCCCCTGCCACCGGGGACTGAGCCCGGACACCACTACTGCCAATACCGCCAGCGGCTGTTACACCACTGGCACCAGCACCGACCTCCATGTCGCTGCCTGAACCCTCACCACCAGATGTGACGGTAAGGTCCAGGCACACATCACTCTGCCCGCGCCCCCGCTGCGGACCCACCACAGGCCCCGAGCCGGGGTGGGCAGCGGGTTCCATACAGCGGGACAGAGGGGCCCCGGAAAGAGGGACAAACATAAGTTTGTCAGCCACGGTGTTTTTTGGCTTGCGCATGTTTTTTTTCTTTTTCCTCTTTCCGGTTGCCTCGTCCTCAGGGCAGACCTCATCCCCAAAGAGCAGTGTGCCAAACCGCTCTGGGGACTCGATCTGCCTCACCTGTTGTAGGACGAGGCAGCCCCCCTCACTACTACTGTCCCCACTCCCACCAGCCTCCCCCTCGCCCCCACTTTCCTCCGAGTAACTGGAGTCCGGTGGGAGAGCCACTTGCTCAGGGGCCACCCCGCTGCATGTTACCTGGGTGTTGTTGCTCACCAGGCCTTCAGGTGGGGCAGGCGTAGATGTTCCGCCATCCTCCTCCTCCTGGCCCTCCACCTGGCAGGGGCCTCCCGACCCCCCAGGAGACCCTCCGGTCATGGCTCTAAACCGGTCATCGTTTTTCAGTTTCTCTGCGAAGGGGCCGCTCCCACTCAGGATAGCCGCCCGTATCTCCTCCAAGGCCCTGATAGCCCCCTTCAGCCTCTCCACCGTGGCGGAGACCTCAGCTCGTCTCGAGGCGGGGAGCCGGTTCTTAGCCACCGCTCGTGCTCCCCTTTACTCCTCCCGGAGTTTTCTCAGCTGTTTGGGGCCTCCTCATATTCGCAGAGGTGCGCATGGATGCGGGAGGCGTAGATGGTAGACGGCTCTCCCTCAGCTCTGGAGCCCCAGATGTTGGGGGGCTCTGCCACTGCACCTCTGCTCTGGGCCGCCACTCCTCCGGGAGGAGGAGCCGCCACGGTACCAGCTTCGGGGGGCCCGGTGTCCCGGGGCTCCTGGGTCCTGCGACCCCCTCTCTCCTGGGTCCGTCTCTTCCCCATCTCCCTGGGACTGGCTGGCTGCACCCTGGCCTCTGGATGGTGCTGAGGCCCCCCACCCCCAGCTGGCTTGCCGGAGGGTGGGAGCCAGGGGCATAGCCCCGGCGCTCAGTCCCAGGGAAAGTCCTCTTTCCTGGGAAGGGGGCAGATGGAAAGTCCTTGCAGGAAAAAACCTCCCTTCCCAGGAGCTTAGCAAGACCCTAGCCTGCAGATGCTCAGCACAGATGCTCCTCCTCTTCCTGGGCGTGCTCTATCCTCCAGTCACCTCCAGAGCTGCAGTCACTATTCTGCTGTTACATCATGTCTTATCCTCCAGTCACCTCCAGAGCTGCAGTCACTATTCTGCTGTTACATCATGTCTTATCCTCCAGTCACCTCCAGAGCTGCAGTCACTATTCTGCTGTTACATCGTGTCTTATCCTCCAGTCTCCTCCAGAGCTGCACTCATTATTCTGCTGTTACATTATGTCTTATCCTCCAGTCACCCCCAGTGCTGCAGTCACTATTCTGCTGTTACATCATGTCTTATCCTCCAGTCACCTCCAGAGCTGCACTCAGTATTTTGCTGTTACAGCATGTCTTATTCTCCAGTCACCTCCAGAGCTGCACTCACTATTCTGCTGTTACATAATGTCTTATCCTCCAGTCACCTCCAGAGCTGCACTCACTATCCTGCTGTTACATAATGTCTTATCCTCCAGTCACCTCCAGAGCTGCAGTCACTATTCTGCTGTTACATAATGTCTTATCCTCCAGTCACCTCCAGAGCTGCACTCACTATTCTGCTGTTACATAATGTCTTATCCTCCAGTCACCTCCAGAGCTGCAGTCACTATTCTGCTGTTACATCATGTCTTATCCTCCCATCACCTCCAGACCTGCACTCACTATTCTGCTGTTACATCATGTCTTATTCTCCAGTCACCTCCAGAGCTGCACTCACTATTCTGCTGTTACATAATGTCTTATCCTCCAGTCACCTCCAGAGCTGCACTCACTATCCTGCTGTTACATAATGTCTTATCCTCCAGTCACCTCCAGAGCTGCACTCACTATTCTGCTGTTACATCATGTCTTATCCTCCAGGCGCCTCCAGAGCTGCACTCACTATTCTGCTGTTACATCATGTCTTATCCTCTAGTCACCTCTAGAGCTGCACTCACTATTCTGCTGTTACATCATGTCTTATCCTCCAGTCACCTCCAGAGCTGCACTCAGTATTTTGCTGTTACAGCATGTCTTATTCTCTTGTCACCTCCAGAGCTGCACTCACTATTCTGCTGTTACATAATGTCTTATCCTCCAGTCACCTCCAGAGCTGCACTCACTATTCTGCTGTTACATAATGTCTTATCCTCCAGTCACCTCCAGAGCTGCACTCACTATTCTGCTGTTACATAATGTCTTATCCTCCAGTCACCTCCAGAGCTGCACTCACTATTCTGCTGTTACATCATGTCTTATTCTCTAGTCACCTCTAGAGCTGCACTCACTATTCTGCTGTTACATCATGTCTTATCCTCCAGTCACCTCCAGAGCTGCACTCAGTATTTTGCTGTTACAGCATGTCTTATTCTCCAGTCACATCCAGAGCTGCAGTCACTATTCTGCTGTTACATCATGTCTTATCCTCCAGTCACCTCCAGAGCTGCAGTCACTATTCTGCTGTTACATCATGTCTTATCCTCCAGTCACCTCCAGAGCTGCACTTGCTATTCTGCTGTTACACTGTGCTTTATCCACCAGAGCTGTACTCGCTATTCTGCTGTGGCCACACACTTTATGCACCAGCTCATCTTTCACTGCTGACACCCTGACTGTATAGAGGTTTCCCGCCCCTGCGGTTTGGCCCTGCCCCTGCGGTTTGGCCCTGCCCCTGCGGTTTGGCCCTGCCCCTGCGGTTTGGCCCTCACTCATTTCTCGGTTTCTTGTAGGATATCTGCATTGTGAAGGCTCCTGGCGAGAAACTTGGGATTAGCATTCGTGGCGGAGCAAAGGGCCACCCTGGAAACCCCGCGGACCCCACAGACGAGGGCGTGTTTATCTCTAAGGTGAGGGCTTGTGGAGTGTCACAGATGTGACCAGCTGTGGGCAGTAGATGTCTGATCCTCTGTCTCCCCCCCCCCCCAGGTGAGCTCCTCAGGGGCGGCGGCTCGTGACGGGCGTCTTGCTGTGGGCATGCGGATCTTGGAGGTGAATCAGCAGAGCCTGCTGGGGATGACGCACACGGAGGCGGTGCAGGCGCTGCGCGGGGTCGGGGACACGCTGGTCATCCTGGTCTGTGATGGCTTCGATCCCGTGTCCACTAACTCCATGGAGGTAAGAGACAGATGACTACCCCCACCGTCCACTCATCAGACACCCCATGGGGGTTGTTATCCGGCTGATGCCCGTGTTCTCATCCAGGCGTCTCCAGGAGTCATCGCCAATCCGTTTGCTGCTGGTCTTGGGAGGAAGAACAGTATGGAAAGCATCTCGTCCATCGACAGAGACATGAGCCCGGAGGAGATGGAGCGTCTGCAGAAGGTACGCAGCTCACGTGCGGGCGCCGATGTGCAGGGACCCACAGGGTGCTGACTCTCTGCTCTTCTCTGACAGGAGATAGAAATGGGACGGGAGGTGAAGTGGGAGAGAGAGGACATGGAGAAAGTGGTGAGAAGCATGCCCGTCACATCCAGTGCCTGCCACCAGGGGTTGCCACATCCAGTGCCTGCCACCAGGGGTCGCCACATCCAGTGCCCGTCACCAGGGGTTGCCACATCCAGTGCCCGTCACCAGGGGTTGCCACATCCAGTGCCCGTCACCAGGGGTTGCCACATCCAGTGCCCGCCACCAGGGGTTGCCACATCCAGTGCCCGCCACCAGGGGTTGCCACATCCAGTGCCTGCCACCAGGGGTTGCCACATCCAGTGCCTGCCACCAGGGGTTGCCACATCCAGTGCCCGTCACCAGGGGTTGCCACATCCAGTGCCCGTCACCAGGGGTTGCCACATCCAGTGCCTGCCACCAGGGGTTGCCACATCCAGTGCCTGCCACCAGGGGTTGCCACATCCAGTGCCCGCCACCAGGGGTCGCCACATCCAGTGCCCGCCACCAGGGGTCGCCACATCCAGTGCCCGCCACCAGGGGTCGCCACATCCAGTGCCCGCCACCAGGGGTCGCCACATCCAGTGCCCGCCACCAGGGGTCGCCACATCCAGTGCCCGTCACCAGGGGTCGCCACATCCAGTGCCCGTCACCAGGGGTCGCCACATCCTGTGCCCACATTGTGCAGTGCCCACCACTAGGGATTGTGACATCCCTTACCTGCCACGTCCAGTATCCACCACCAGGGGTCGCCACTTGCAGTACCCACGTTGTTCAGTGCCCACCAGCAGGGGTCGCCATATCCAGGACCTGCATTGTTCAGCACACACCACTAGGGGTCGCCACACCCAGTGCCCACCACCACGGGTTGCCTCTGCCCCTCATTGCCCATAGTACTCCTCAGTACCCAGTCCCATCCAGAGCTGTAGCAGCTCTGAACCCACACCCAAGCTGCAGTGAACTGCCATTGTTGTGAGTGCAGCTCTAGATGTGATGGAGTGTAAAACCTAAGAGAAGTGCAGGGAAGGATGTACATGGAGGTCTTCCCATGAGGTGCGGAGACCCTCGCTCATATCACTGGCTGCGCTCACAACTGCTGCTTCACCCTCCATATTGGGGAACAGGTGTCTCTTCAGGGTGGAGTCACATATAAAGGGGAATTCTACCCAAATGTATCTTCTGAGATAGAATGTTTGGTGATCCCGGCCGCTCCGTGTCTACAAGTGTGTGTGGAGATCCCGGCCGCTCCGTGTCTACAAGTGTGTGTGGAGATCCCGGCCGCTCCGTGTCTACAAGTGTGTGTGGAGATCCCGGCCGCTCCGTGTCTACAAGTGTGTGTGGAGATCCCGGCCGCTCCGTGTCTACAAGTGTGTGTGGGGATCCCGGCCGCTCCGTGTCTACAAGTGTGTGTGGAGATCCCGGCCGCTCCGTGTCTACAAATGTGTGTGGAGATCCCGGCCGCTCTGTGTCTACAAGTGTGTGTGGGGATCCCGGCCGCTCTGTGTCTACAAGTGTGTGTGGGGATCCCGGCCGCTCTGTGTCTACAAGTGTGTGTGAGGATCCCGGCCGCTCTGTGTCTACAAGTGTGTGTGGAGATCCCGGCCGCTCCGTGTCTACAAGTGTGTGTGGAGATCCCGGCCGCTCCGTGTCTACAAGTGTGTGTGGAGATCCCAGCCGCTCTGTGTCTACAAGTGTGTGTGAGGATCCTGGACGCTCCGTGTCCACAAGTGTGTGTGGAGATCCCGGCCGCTCTGTGTCTACAAGTGTGTGTGGGGATCCCGGCCGCTCCGTGTCTACAAGTGTGTGTGGGGATCCTGGCCGCTCCGTGTCTACAAGTGTGTGTGGAGATCCCGGCCGCTCTGTGTCTACAAGTGTGTGTGAGGATCCTGGACGCTCCGGGTCTACAAGTGTGTGTGGAGATCCCGGCCGCTCCGTGTCTACAAGTGTGTGTGGGGATCCCGGCCGCTCCGTGTCTACAAGTGTGTGTGGAGATCCCGGCCGCTACGTGTCTACAAGTGTGTGTGGAGATCCCGGCCGCACCGTGTCTACAAGTGTGTGTGGGGATCCTGGACGCTCCGTGTCTACAAGTGTGTGTGGGGATCCCGGCCGCTCCGTGTCCACAAGTGTGTGTGGAGATCCCGGCCGCTCCGTGTCTACAAGTGTGTGTGGGGATCCCGGCCGCTCCGTGTCTACAAGTGTGTGTGGGGATCCCGGCTGCTCCGTGTCTACAAGTGTGTGTGGGGATCCCGGCTGCTCCGTGTCTACAAGTGTGTGTGTGGGGATCCCGGCCGCTCTGTGTCTACAAGTGTGTGTGAGGATCCCGGCCGCTCTGTGTCTACAAGTGTGTGTGAGGATCCCGGCCGCTCTGTGTCTACAAGTGTGTGTGAGGATCCCGGCCGCTCCGTGTCTACAAGTGTGTGTGGGGATCCCGGCCGCTCCGTGTCTACAAGTGTGTGTGGAGATCCCGGCCGCTCCGTGTCTACAAGTGTGTGTGGAAATCCCGGCCGCTTTGTGTCTACAAGTGTGTGTGAGGATCCTGGACGCTCCGGGTCTACAAGTGTGTGTGGGGATCCCGGCCGCTCCGTGTCTACAAGTGTGTGTGGAGATCCCGGCCGCTCTGTGTCTACAAGTGTGTGTGAGGATCCTGGACGCTCCGGGTCTACAAGTGTGTGTGGAGATCCCGGCCGCTCTGTGTCTACAAGTGTGTGTGAGGATCCTGGACGCTCCGGGTCTACAAGTGTGTGTGGAGATCCCGGCCGCTACGTGTCTACAAGTGTGTGTGGAGATCCCGGCCGCACCGTGTCTACAAGTGTGTGTGGGGATCCTGGACGCTCCGTGTCTACAAGTGTGTGTGGGGATCCCGGCCGCTCCGTGTCCACAAGTGTGTGTGGAGATCCCGGCCGCTCCGTGTCTACAAGTGTGTGTGGGGATCCCGGCCGCTCCGTGTCTACAAGTGTGTGTGGGGATCCCGGCTGCTCCGTGTCTACAAGTGTGTGTGGGGATCCCGGCTGCTCCGTGTCTACAAGTGTGTGTGGGGATCCTGGACGCTCCGTGTCTACAAGTGTGTGTGGGGATCCCGGCCGCTCCGTGTCTACAAGTGTGTGTGAGGATCCCGGCCGCTCCGTGTCTACAAGTGTGTGTGGGGATCCCGGCTGCTCCGTGTCTACAAGTGTGTGTGGGGATCCCGGCTGCTCCGTGTCTACAAGTGTGTGTGGGGATCCTGGACGCTCCGTGTCTACAAGTGTGTGTGGGGATCCCGGCCGCTCTGTGTCTACAAGTGTGTGTGAGGATCCCGGCCGCTCTGTGTCTACAAGTGTGTGTGAGGATCCCGGCCGCTCCGTGTCTGCAAGTGTGTGTGAAGATCCCGGCCGCTCCGTGTCCGCAAGTGTGTGTGGAGATCCCGGCCGCTCTGTGCCGACAAGTGTGTGTGGGGATCCCGGTCGCTCCGCGTCTACAAGTGTGTGTGGGGATCCCGGACGCTCCGCGTCTACAAGTGTGTGTGAGGATCCCGGCCGCTCTGTGTCAACAAGTGTGTGTGGGGATCCCGGCCGCTCCGCGTCTACAAGTGTGTGTGGGGATCCCGGTCGCTCCGCATCTACAAGTGTGTGTGAGGATCCCGGCCGCTCCGTGTCTACAAGTGTGTGTGGGGATCCCGGACGCTCCGTGTCTACAAGTGTGTGTGGGGATCCCGGTCGCTCCGCGTCTACAAGTGTGTGTGGGGATCCCGGCCGCTCCGTGTCTACAAGTGTGTGTGGGGATCCCGGTCGCTCCGCGTCTACAAGTGTGTGTGAGGATCCCGGCCGCTCCGTGTCTACAAGTGTGTGTGGGGATCTCGGACGCTCCGCGTCTACAAGTGTGTGTGGGGATCCCGGACGCTCCGCGTCTACAAGTGTGTGTGGGGGGATCCCGGCCACTCCGTGTCTACTGGTGTGTGTGGGGTGATCCCGGACGCTCTGTGTCTAGATGTCAGGGTCAACCCGACTACCGCACTGCTTCCAGACTTGTCCGGTTGGAGTTCCCGTTTAGCTTCCTCATCAGCTGCATGCACCCGACCCCCTTCATCCATCCTGCATTTCCTTCCTTCCCTACATCTATCTCTTCTTCAGCCCTCGCTCCTCCCCATCTTGCACATTTGTTTCCTCCTTTCACGTCTTCTTCTCTCTCCCTCTCTCCGGCTGCTCTGTCCTCGGCTCCGGCTGCTCTGTCCTCGGCTCCGGCGCCCACTGCTCTGACTTTCCTGTCTCTATGAAGGAGAAAATGCGTAAAGAACGTGAGGAGGCTACAAGGCTCCTCGAGGAAGAGGCCAAGGTGAGAAGCCTTCCAGAACATTATGCAAGACATCAACTGTTGTGTACCAGAAATGCATTTTCTATTGTGCAACCTCAGAGCTGAAATCTGCCAACATCTCTGAATGTTCCATAGCTGCAGAAGTTTTTTTTTTAATTTGTAATATACATTCACTGAGATCTTTTGAAACAGAATAGTGAGTGCTGCTCTGGAGTATAATACAGGATGTAACTCAGGATCAGTAATGTAATGTATGTACACAGTGACCGCACCAGCAGAATAGTGAGTGCTGCTCTGGAGTATAATACAGGATGTAACTCAGGATCAGTAATGTAATGTATGTACACAGTGACTGCACCAGCAGAATAGTGAGTGCTGCTCTGGAGTATAATACAGGATGTAACTCAGGATCAGTAATGTAATGTATGTACACAGTGACCGCACCAGCAGAATAGTGAGTGCAGCTCTGGAGTATAATACAGGATGTAACTCCGGATCAGTAATGTAATGTATGTACACAGTGACTGCACCAGCAGAATAGTGAGTGCAGCTCTGGGGTATAATACAGGATGTAACTCAGGATCAGTAATGTAATGTATGTACATAGTGACTGCACCAGCAGAATAGTGAGTGCAGCTCTGGAGTATAATGCAGGATGTAACTCAGGATCAGTAATGTAATGTATGTACACAGTGACTGCACCAGCAGAATAGTGAGTGCAGCTCTGGGGTATAATACAGGGGGTAACTCAGGATCAGTAATGTATGTACACAGTGACTGCACCAGCAGAATAGTGAGTGCAGCTCTGGGGTATAATACAGGATGTAACTCAGGATCAGTAATGTAATGTATGTACACAGTGACCGCACCAGCAGAATAGTGAGTGCAGCTCTGGAGTATAATACAGGATGTAACTCCGGATCAGTAATGTAATGTATGTACACAGTGACTGCACCAGCAGAATAGTGAGTGCATCTCTGGAGTATAATACAGGAGGTAACTCAGGATCAGTAATGTATGTACACAGTGACTGCAGCTCTGGGGTATAATACAGGAGGTAACTCAAGATCAGTAATGTAATGTATGTACACAGTGACTGCACCAGCAGAATAGTGAGTGCAGCTCTGGGGTATAATACAGGAGGTAACTCAAGATCAGTAATGTAATGTATGTACACAGTGACTGCACCAGCAGAATAGTGAGTGCAGCTCTGGAGTATAATACTGGAGGTAACTCAAGATCAGTAATGTATGTACACAGTGACTGTACCAGCAGAATAGTGAGTGCAGCTCTGGGGTATAATACAGGATGTAACTCAGGATCAGTAATGTATGTACACAGTGACTGCAGCAGCAGAATAGTGAGTGCAGCTCTGGAGTATAATACAGGATGTATCTCAGGATCAGTAATGTACATGTACACAGTGACTGCACCAGCAGAATAGTGAGTGCTGCTCTGGAGTATAATACAGGATGTAACGCAGGATCAGTAATGTAATGTATGTACACAGTGACTGCACCAGCAGAATAGTGAGTGCAGCTCTGGGGTATAATACAGGATGTAAATCAGGATCAGTAATGTAATGTATGTACACAGTGACTGCAGCAGCAGAATAGTGAGTGCAGCTCTGGTGTATAATACAGGATGTAACTCAGGATCAGTAATGTATGTACACAGTGACTGCACCAGCAGAATAGTGAGTGCAGCTCTGGAGTATAATACAGGATGTATCTCAGGATCAGTAATGTAATGTATGTACACAGTGACTGCACCAGCAGAATAGTGAGTGCTGCTCTGGAGTATAATACAGGATATAACTCAGGATCAGTAATGTAATGTATGTACACAGTGACTGCACCAGCAGAATAGTGAGTGCAGCTCTGGGGTATAATACAGGATGTAACTCAGGATCAGTAATGTAATGTATGTACACAGTGACTGCACCAGCAGAATAGTGAGTGCAGCTCTGGAGTATAATACAGGATGTAACTCAGGATCAGTAATGTAATGTATGTACACAGTGACTGCACCAGCAGAATAGTGAGTGCAGCTCTGGAGTATAATACAGGAGGTAACTCAGGATCAGTAATGTAATGTATGTACACAGTGACCGCACCAGCAGAATAGTGAGTGCAGCTCTGGAGTATAATACAGGATGTAACTCCGGATCAGTAATGTAATGTATGTACACAGTGACTGCACCAGCAGAATAGTGAGTGCAGCTCTGGAGTATAATACAGGAGGTAACTCAGGATCAGTAATGTAATGTATGTACACAGTGACTGCACCAGCAGAATAGTGAGTGCAGCTCTGGAGTATAATACAGGAGGTAACTCAGGATCAGTAATGTAATGTATATACACAGTGACTGCACCAGCAGAATAGTGAGTGCAGCTCTGGAGTATCATACAGGATGTAACTCAGGATCAGTAATGTAATGTATGTACACAGTGACTGCACCAGCAGAATAGTGAGTGCAGCTCTGGAGTATAATACAGGATGTAACTCAGGATCAGTAATGTAATGTATGTACACAGTGACTGCACCAGCAGAATAGTGAGTGCAGCTCTTGAGTATAATACAGGATGTAACTCAGGATCAGTAATGTATGTACACAGTGACTGCACCAGCAGAATAGTGAGTGCAGCTCTGGAGTATAATACAGGATGTATCTCAGGATCAGTAATGTACATGTACACAGTGACTGCACCAGCAGAATAGTGAGTGCTGCTCTGGAGTATAATACAGGATGTAACTCAGAATAAGTAATGTAATGTATGTACACAGTGACTGCACCAGCACAATAGTGAGTGCAGCTCTGGGGTATAATACAGGATGTAACTCAGGATCAGTAATGTATGTACACAGTGACTGCACCAGCAGAATAGTGAGTGCAGCTCTGGGGTATAATGCAGGATGTAACTCAGGACCAGTAATGTACTGTATGTACACAGTGACTGCACCAGCAGAATAGTGAGTGCAGCTCTGGAGTATAATACAGGAGGTAACTCAGGATCAGTAATGTAATGTATGTACACAGTGACGGCACCAGCAGAATAGTGACTGCAGCTCTGTAGTATAATACAGGATGTAACTCAGGATCAGTAATGTAATGTATTTACACAGTGACTGCACCAGCAGAATAGTGAGTGCAGCTCTGGAGTATAATACAGGAGGTAACTCAGGATCAGTAATGTAATGTATGTACACAGTGACGGCACCAGCAGAATAGTGACTGCAGCTCTGTAGTATAATACAGGATGTAACTCAGGATCAGTAATGTAATGTATTTACACAGTGACTGCACCAGCAGAATAGTGAGTGCAGCTCTGGAGTATAATACAGGAGGTAACTCAGGATCAGTAATGTATGTACACACTGACTGCACCAGCAGAATAGTGAGTGCTGCTCTGGGGTATAATACAGGATGTAACTCAGGATCAGTAATGTAATGTATATACACTGTGACTGCACCAGAAGAATTGTGAGTGCAGCTCTGGGGTATAATACAGGAGGTAACTCAGGATAAGTAATGTATGTACACAGTGACTGCACCAGCAGAATAGTGAGTGCAGCTCTGGAGTATAATACAGGATGTAACTCAGGATCAGTAATGTAATGTATGTACACAGTGACTGCACCAGCAGAATAGTGAGTGCAGCTCTGGGGTATAATACAGGAGGTAACTCAGGATCACTAATGTAATGTATGTACACAGTGACTGCACCAACAGAATAGTGAGTGCAGCTCTGGAGTATAATACAGGATGTAACTCAGGATCAGTAATGTAATGTATATACACTGTGACTGCACCAGAAGAATTGTGAGTGCAGCTCTGGGGTATAATACAGGAGGTAACTCAGGATAAGTAATGTATGTACACAGTGACTGCACCAGCAGAATAGTGAGTGCAGCTCTGGAGTATAATACAGGATGTAACTCAGGATCAGTAATGTAATGTACACAGTGACTGCAGCTCTGGAGTATAATACAGGAGGTAACTCAGGATCAGTAATGTAATGTAATGTATGTACACAGTGACTGCACCAGCAGAATAGTGAGTGCAGCTCTGGGGTATAATACAGGAGGTAACTCAGGATCACTAATGTAATGTATGTACACAGTGACTGCACCAACAGAATAGTGAGTGCAGCTCTGGAGTATAATACAGGATGTAACTCAGGATCAGTAATGTATGTACACAGTGGCTGCACCAGCAGAATAGTGAGTGCAGCTCTGGGGTATAATACAGGAGGTAACTCAGGATCAGTAATGTATGTACACAGTGACTGCACCAGCAGAATAGTGAGTGCTGCTCTGGAGTATAATACAGGATGTAACTCAGGATCAGTAATGTAGGTACACAGTGTCTGTACCAGCAAAATAGTGAGTGCAGCTCTGGAGTATAATACAGGATGTAACTCAGGATCAGTAATGTATGTATACAGTGACTGCACCAGCAGAATAGTGAGTGCAGCTCTGGGGTATAATACAGGATGTAATTCAGGATCAGTAATGTAATGTATGTACACAGTGACTGCACCAGCAGAATAGTGAGTGCAGCTCTGGGGTATAATACAGGATGTAACTCAGGATCAATGTAATGTATGTGCACAGTGACTGCACCAGCACAATAGTAAGTGCAGCTCTGGAGTATAATACAGGATGTAACTCAGGATCAGTAATGTAATGTATGTACACAGTGACTGCACCAGCAGAATAGTGAGTGCAGCTCTGGGGTATAATACAGGATGTAACTCAGGATCAGTAATGTATGTACACAGTGACTGCACCAGCAGAATAGTGAGTGCAGCTCTGGGGTATAATACAGGATGTAACTCAGGATCAGTAATGTAATGTACACAGTGACTGCAGCTCTGGAGTATAATACAAGAGGTAACTCAGGATCAGTAATGTAATGTATGTACACAGTGACTGCACCATCAGAATAGTGAGTGCAGCTCTGGGGTATAATACAGGGAGTAACTAAGGATCACTAATATATGTACACAGTGACTGCACCAACAGAATAGTGAGTGCAGCTCTGGAGTATAATACAGGATGTAACTCAGGATCAGTAATGTATGTACACAGTGGCTGCACCAGCAGAATAGTGAGTGCAGCTCTGGGGTATAATACAGGAGGTAACTCAGGATCAGTAATGTATGTACACAGTGACTGCACCAGCAGAATAGTGAGTGCAGCTCTGGAGTATAATACAGGAGGTAACTCAGGATCAGTAATGTATGTACACAGTGACTGCAGCTCTGGAGTATAATACAGGAGGTAACTCAGGATCAGTAATGTAATGTATGTACACAGTGACTGCACCATCAGAATAGTGAGTGCAGCTCTGGGGTATAATACAGGAGGTAACTCAGGATCAGTAATGTAATGTACAAAGTGACTGCACCAGCAGAATAGTGAGTGCAGCTCTGGGGTATAATACAGGATGTAACTCAGGATCAGTAATGTAATGTATGTACACAGTGACTGCAGCTCTGGGGTATAATACAGGAGGTAACTCAAGATCAGTAATGTATGTACACAGTGACTGCACCAGCAGAATAGTGAGTGCAGCTCTGGAGTATAATACTGGAGGTAACTCAAGATCAGTAATGTAATGTATGTACACAGTGACTGCACCAGCAGAATAGTGAGTGCAGCTCTGGGGTATAATACAGGATGTAACTCAGGATCAGTAATGTATGTACACAGTGACTGCAGCAGCAGAATAGTGAGTGCAGCTCTGGAGTATAATACAGGATGTATCTCAGGATCAGTAATGTACATGTACACAGTGACTGCACCAGCAGAATAGTGAGTGCTGCTCTGGAGTATAATACAGGATGTAACGCAGGATCAGTAATGTAATGTATGTACACAGTGACTGCAGCAGCAGAATAGTGAGTGCTGCTCTGGTGTATAATACAGGATGTAACTCCGGATCAGTAATGTAATGTATGTACACAGTGACTGCACCAGCAGAATAGTGAGTGCAGCTCTGGGGTATAATACAGGATGTAACTCAGGATCTGTAATGTATGTACACAGTGACTGCACCAGCAGAATAGTGAGTGCAGCTCTGGAGTATAATACAGGATGTAACTCAGGATCAGTAATGTAATGTATGTACACAGTGACTGCACCAGCAGAATAGTGAGTGCAGCTCTGGAGTATAATACAGGAGGTAACTCAGGATCAGTAATGTAATGTATGTACACAGTGACCGCACCAGCAGAATAGTGAGTGCAGCTCTGGAGTATAATACAGGATGTAACTCCGGATCAGTAATGTAATGTATGTACACAGTGACTGCACCAGCAGAATAGTGAGTGCAGCTCTGGAGTATAATACAGGAGGTAACTCAGGATCAGTAATGTAATGTATGTACACAGTGACTGCACCAGCAGAATAGTGAGTGCAGCTCTGGAGTATAATACAGGAGGTAACTCAGGATCAGTAATGTAATGTATATACACAGTGACTGCACCAGCAGAATAGTGAGTGCAGCTCTGGAGTATCATACAGGATGTAACTCAGGATCAGTAATGTAATGTATGTACACAGTGACTGCACCAGCAGAATAGTGAGTGCAGCTCTGGAGTATAATACAGGATGTAACTCAGGATCAGTAATGTAATGTATGTACACAGTGACTGCACCAGCAGAATAGTGAGTGCAGCTCTTGAGTATAATACAGGATGTAACTCAGGATCAGTAATGTATGTACACAGTGACTGCACCAGCAGAATAGTGAGTGCAGCTCTGGAGTATAATACAGGATGTATCTCAGGATCAGTAATGTACATGTACACAGTGACTGCACCAGCAGAATAGTGAGTGCTGCTCTGGAGTATAATACAGGATGTAACTCAGAATAAGTAATGTAATGTATGTACACAGTGACTGCACCAGCACAATAGTGAGTGCAGCTCTGGGGTATAATACAGGATGTAACTCAGGATCAGTAATGTATGTACACAGTGACTGCACCAGCAGAATAGTGAGTGCAGCTCTGGGGTATAATGCAGGATGTAACTCAGGACCAGTAATGTACTGTATGTACACAGTGACTGCACCAGCAGAATAGTGAGTGCAGCTCTGGAGTATAATACAGGAGGTAACTCAGGATCAGTAATGTAATGTATGTACACAGTGACGGCACCAGCAGAATAGTGACTGCAGCTCTGTAGTATAATACAGGATGTAACTCAGGATCAGTAATGTAATGTATTTACACAGTGACTGCACCAGCAGAATAGTGAGTACAGCTCTGGAGTATAATACAGGAGGTAACTCAGGATCAGTAATGTATGTACACACTGACTGCACCAGCAGAATAGTGAGTGCTGCTCTGGGGTATAATACAGGATGTAACTCAGGATCAGTAATGTAATGTATATACACTGTGACTGCACCAGAAGAATTGTGAGTGCAGCTCTGGGGTATAATACAGGAGGTAACTCAGGATAAGTAATGTATGTACACAGTGACTGCACCAGCAGAATAGTGAGTGCAGCTCTGGAGTATAATACAGGATGTAACTCAGGATCAGTAATGTAATGTACACAGTGACTGCAGCTCTGGAGTATAATACAGGAGGTAACTCAGGATCAGTAATGTAATGTATGTACACAGTGACTGCACCAGCAGAATAGTGAGTGCAGCTCTGCGGTATAATACAGGAGGTAACTCAGGATCACTAATGTAATGTATGTACACAGTGACTGCACCAACAGAATAGTGAGTGCAGCTCTGGAGTATAATACAGGATGTAACTCAGGATCAGTAATGTATGTACACAGTGGCTGCACCAGCAGAATAGTGAGTGCAGCTCTGGGGTATAATACAGGAGGTAACTCAGGATCAGTAATGTAATGTATGTACACAGTGACTGCACCAACAGAATAGTGAGTGCAGCTCTGGAGTATAATACAGGAGGTAACTCAGGATCAGTAATTTATGTACACAGTGACTGCAGCTCTGGAGTATAATACAGGAGGTAACTCAGGATCAGTAATGTATGTACACAGTGACTGCACCAGCAGAATAGTGAGTGCAGCTCTGGAGTATAATACAGGAGGTAACTCAGGATCAGTAATGTATGTACACAGTGACTGCAGCAGCAGAATAGTGAGTGCTGCTCTGGAGTATAATACAGGATGTAACTCAGGATCAGTAATGTAGGTACACAGTGTCTGTACCAGCAAAATAGTGAGTGCAGCTCTGGAGTATAATACAGGATGTAACTCAGGATCAGTAATGTATGTATACAGTGACTGCACCAGCAGAATAGTGAGTGCAGCTCTGGGGTATAATACAGGATGTAATTCAGGATCAGTAATGTAATGTATGTACACAGTGACTGCACCAGCAGAATAGTGAGTGCAGCTCTGGGGTATAATACAGGATGTAACTCAGGATCAATGTCATGTATGTGCACAGTGACTGCACCAGCACAATAGTAAGTGCAGCTCTGGAGTATAATACAGGATGTAACTCAGGATCAGTAATGTAATGTATGTACACAGTGACTGCACCAGCAGAATAGTGAGTGCAGCTCTGGGGTATAATACAGGATGTAACTCAGGATCAGTAATGTATGTACACAGTGACTGCACCAGCAGAATAGTGAGTGCTGCTCTGTAGTATAATACAGGAGGTAACTCAGGATCAGTAATGTAATGTACACAGTGACTGCAGCTCTGGAGTATAATACAAGAGGTAACTCAGGATCAGTAATGTAATGTATGTACACAGTGACTGCACCATCAGAATAGTGAGTGCAGCTCTGGGGTATAATACAGGGAGTAACTAAGGATCACTAATATATGTACACAGTGACTGCACCAACAGAATAGTGAGTGCAGCTCTGGAGTATAATACAGGATGTAACTCAGGATCAGTAATGTATGTACACAGTGGCTGCACCAGCAGAATAGTGAGTGCAGCTCTGGGGTATAATACAGGAGGTAACTCAGGATCAGTAATGTATGTACACAGTGACTGCACCAGCAGAATAGTGAGTGCAGCTCTGGAGTATAATACAGGAGGTAACTCAGGATCAGTAATGTATGTACACAGTGACTGCAGCTCTGGAGTATAATACAGGAGGTAACTCAGGATCAGTAATGTAATGTATGTACACAGTGACTGCACCAGCAGAATAGTGAGTGCAGCTCTGGGGTATAATACAGGAGGTAACTCAGGATCAGTAATGTAATGTACAAAGTGACTGCACCAGCAGAATAGTGAGTGCAGCTCTGGGGTATAATACAGGATGTAACTCAGGATCAGTAATGTAATGTATGTACACAGTGACTGCAGCTCTGGGGTATAATACAGGAGGTAACTCAAGATCAGTAATGTATGTACATAGTGACTGCACCAGCAGAATAGTGAGTGCAGCTCTGGAGTATAATACTGGAGGTAACTCAAGATCAGTAATGTAATGTATGTACACAGTGACTGCACCAGCAGAATAGTGAGTGCAGCTCTGGGGTATAATACAGGATGTAACTCAGGATCAGTAATGTATGTACACAGTGACTGCAGCAGCAGAATAGTGAGTGCAGCTCTGGAGTATAATACAGGATGTATCTCAGGATCAGTAATGTACATGTACACAGTGACTGCACCAGCAGAATAGTGAGTGCTGCTCTGGAGTATAATACAGGATGTAACGCAGGATCAGTAATGTAATGTATGTACACAGTGACTGCAGCAGCAGAATAGTGAGTGCTGCTCTGGTGTATAATACAGGATGTAACTCCGGATCAGTAATGTAATGTATGTACACAGTGACTGCACCAGCAGAATAGTGAGTGCAGCTCTGGAGTATAATACAGGATGTATCTCAGGATCAGTAATGTAATGTATGTACACAGTGACTGCACCAGCAGAATAGTGAGTGCTGCTCTGGAGTATAATACAGGATATAACTCAGGATCAGTAATGTAATGTATGTACACAGTGACTGCACCAGCAGAATAGTGAGTGTAGCTCTGGAGTATAATACAGGATGTAACTCAGGATCAGTAATGTAATGTATGTACACAGTGACTGCACCAGCAGAATAGTGAGTGCTGCTCTGGAGTATAATACAGGATATAACTCAGGATCAGTAATGTATGTACACAGTGACTGCACCAGCAGAATAGTGAGTGCAGCTCTGGGGTATAATACAGGATGTAACTCAGGATCTGTAATGTAATGTATGTACACAGTGACTGCACCAGCAGAATAGTGAGTGCAGCTCTGGAGTATAATACAGGAGGTAACTCAGGATCAGTATTGTAATGTATGTACACAGTGACTGCACCAGCAGAATAGTGAGTGCAGCTCTGGAGTATAATACAGGATGTAACTCAGGATCAGTAATGTATGTACAAAGTGACTGCACCAGCAGAATAGTGAGTGCAGCTCTGGGGTATAATACAGGATGTAATTCATGATCAGTAATGTATGTACACAGTGACTGCACCAGCAGAATAGTGAGTGCAGCTCTGGGGTATAATACAGGATGTAATTCATGATCAGTAATGTATGTACACAGTGACTGCACCAGCAGAATAGTGAGTGCAGCTCTGGAGTATAATATAGGATGGTGTCAGTACAGGTGTCCTTTGCTGCAGCTTCTTTTGGTCAGCGATGTTACTGCTCCGATCTGATTTTTCTTCTGGTTCTCGGTGTGCTTCAGTGTTGATGCTTTCTGACGTTACTTCTGACTTTTCCTCCATGTTTAGAGCTGCCGTTCGCTGATCATGCCATTACTTTACAGCAGCAGTAAGTTGAGATCACCCGGCGTGCTTCCCTGCGTTCTCAGCTAGAAAAGAACAAGATTTTGTATTATATTTTTTAAATAATGAACAGAAAATATAAAAAATGTAAAAAAAACAATAAAGCTTTCCTAAAATATTAAGTGTAAATTACCTTATTGACGTGTCCCTCTTAATAATATAAGAAGCAAATGCGGTTCCTTCACCTTGTATATGATTAGACGTTGTTGTGAGTGATACATGCATCATCCCTAGGAGAGGGCAGAACAAGGCCGGTGCACAGGCAGGAAGAGTTGTCATAGGGGCAAGGGAGCTGTACCTTGCTCTGTGTAGTGCATAGACTTTGGCGTCCTCACCCGTCTCTCATCTCTATTTTTTGCAGGGATTTACCACGACCACAACAACAGCTGCAGAACCTATCAAACTCGACTACAAGACTCTGGCAGCTCTACCCAGCAGCGGGCTACCCAAAGGGAACAGGGTAAGTGGGCACCGCTGATGCCCCCCCCACAACTGTGTAAGCTGGAAGCTTACAGATCGCTGTGGGGCGCCCAGTCCACAGGTGGCGTGTGCTGCCAGTGCTGGTGGCATCGGACTCGTCTGCTATACGGATGACTGGCATTGAGCTGCTTGATGCTAGGTCTGTTGGTGTGAGGTTGGCACTGGGCAGTGATGGTTTCCTGCTCTCTGGTTGGCACCGGGCTGTGATGGTTTCCTGCTCTCTGGTTGGCACTGGGCAGTGATGGTTTCTTGCTCTCTGGTTGGCACTGGGCAGTGATGGTTTCTTGCTCTCTGGTTGGCACTGGGCAATGATGGTCTCTTGCTCTCTGGTTGGCACTGGGCAGTGATGGTTTCCTGCTCTCTGATTGGCACTGGGCAGTGATGGGTCTCTTGGGCTTTGTTTGGCACTGGGCAGTGATGGTTTCTTGCTATCTGGTTGACACTGGGCAGTGATGGTTTCTTGCTCTCTGGTTGGCACTGGGCAGTGATGGTTTCTTTCTCTCTGGTTGGCACTGGGCAGTGATGGTTTCTTTCTCTCTGGTTGGCACTGGGCAGTGATGGTTTCTTGCTCTCTGGTTGGCACTGGGCAGTGATGGTTTCTTGCTCTGGTTGGCACTGGGCAGTGATGGTTTCTTGCTCTGGTTGGCACTGGGCAGTGATGGTTTCTTGCTCTGGTTGGCACTGGGCAGTGATGGTTTCTTGCTCTCTGGTTGGCACTGGGCAGTGATGGTTTCTTGCTCTCTGGTTGGCACTGGGCAGTGATGGTTTCTTGCTCTCTGGTTGGCACTGGGCAGTGATGGTTTCTTGCTCTCTGGTTGGCACTGGGCAGTGATGGTTTCTTGCTCTCTGGTTGGCACTGGGCAGTGATGGTTTCTTGCTCTCTGGTTGGCACTGGGCAGTGATGGTTTCTTGCTCTCTGGTTGGCACTGGGCAGTGATGGTTTCTTGCTCTCTGGTTGGCACTGGGCAGTGATGGTTTCTTGCTCTCTGGATGGCACTGGGCAGTCTTGGTTTCTTGCTCTCTGGTTGGCACTGGGCAGTGATGGTCTCTTGCTCTCTGGTTGGCTCTGGGCAGTGATGGTTTCTTGCTCTCTGGTTGGCACTGGGCAGTGATGGTTTCTTGTACTCTGGCACTGGGCAGTGATGGGTCTCTTGGGCTCTGGTTGGCACTGGGCAGTGATGGTTTCTTGCGCTCTGGTTGGGACTGGGCAGTGATGGTTTCTTGCTCTCTGGTTGGGACTGGGCAGTGATGGTCTCTTGCTCTCTGGTTGACACTGGGCAGTGATGGTCTCTTGCTCTCTGGCTCTGGGCAGTGATGGTTTCTTGAACTCTGGCACTGGGCAGTGATGGGTCTCTTGGGCTCTGTTTGGCACTGGGCAGTGATGGTCTCTTGCTCTCTGGTTGGCTCTGGGCAGTGATGGTCTCTTGCTCTCTGTTTGGCTCTGGGCAGTGATGGTCTCTTGCTCTCTGTTTGGCTCTGGGCAGTGATGGTCTCTTGCTCTCTGGTTGGCTCTGGGCAGTGATGGTCTCTTGCTCTCTGGTTGGCTCTGGGCAGTGATGGTTTCTTGCTCTCTGGTTGGCACTGTGCAGTCTTGGTTTCTTGCTCTCTGGTTAGCACTGGGCATTGATGGTCTCTTGCTCTCTGATTGGCACTGGGCAGTGATGGGTCTCTTGGGCTTTGTTTGGCACTGGGCAGTGATGGTTTCTTGCTCTCTGGTTGGCACTGGGCAGTGATGGTTTCTTGCTCTCTGGTTGGCACTGGGCAGTGATGGTTTCTTGCTCTCTGGATGGCACTGGGCAGTGATGGTTTCTTGCTCTCTGGTTGGCACTGTGCAGTCTTGGTTTCTTGCTCTCTGGTTGGCACTGGGCAGTGATGGTCTCTTGCTCTCTGGTTGGCTCTGGGCAGTGATGGTTTCTTGCTCTCTGGTTGGCACTGGGCAGTGATGGTTTCTTGTACTCTGGCACTGGGCAGTGATGGGTCTCTTGGGCTCTGTTTGGCACTGGGCAGTGATGGTTTCTTGCGCTCTGGTTGGGACTGGGCAGTGATGGTCTCTTGCTCTCTGGTTGGCACTGGGCAGTGATGGTCTCTTGCTCTCTGGCTCTGGGCAGTGATGGTTTCGTGAACTCTGGCACTGGGCAGTGATGGGTCTCTTGGGCTCTGTTTGGCACTGGGCAGTGATGGGTCTCTTGCTCTCTGGTTGGCTCTGGGCAGTGATGGTCTCTTGCTCTCTGGTTGGCTCTGGGCAGTGATGGTTTCTTGCTCTCTGGTTGGCTCTGGGCAGTGATGGTTTCTTGCTCTCTGGTTGGCTCTGGGCAGTGATGGTTTCTTGCTCTCTGGTTGGCACTGGGCAGTGATGGTCTCTTGCTCTCTGGTTAGCACTGGGCAGTGATGGTCTCTTGCTCTCTGGTTGGCACTGGGCAGTGATGGTTTCTTGCTCTCTGGTTGGCACGGGGCAGTGATGGTTTCTTGCTCTCTGTTTGGCTCTCGGCAGTGATGGTTTCATAGAATCGTAGAGTTGGAAAGGACCTCCTGGGCCATCTGGTCCAGCCCCCTGGTTTATTGTACTCTGTTCGGCACTGGGCAGTGATGGGTCTCTTCAGCTCTGTTTGGCACTGAGCAGTGATGGTTTCTTGTGCTCTGGTTGGCACTGGGCAGTGATGGTCTCTTGCTCTCTGGTTGGCACTGGGCAGTGATGGTCTCTTGCTCTCTTGTTGGCACTGGGCAGTGATGGTCTCTTGCTTTCTGGTTGGCACTGGACAGTAATGTGTCTTTTGCGCTCTGTTTAGCACTGGGCAGTGATGGTCTCTTGCGCTCTGTTTGGCACTGGGAAGTGATGGTCTCTTGCTCTCTCATTGGCTCTGCGCAGTGATGGTTTCTTGTACTCTGGCACTGGGCAGTGATGGGTCTCTTGGGCTCTGTTTGGCACTGGGCAGTGATGGTTTCTTGCGCTCTGGTTGGCACTGGGCAGTGATGGTCTTTTGCTCTCTAGTTGGCACTGTGCAGTGATGGTCTCTTGCTCTTTGGTTGGCACTGGACAGTGGTGGGTCTCTTGCGCTCTGGTTGGCACTGGGCAGTGATGGTTTCTTGCTCTCTGGTTGGCTCTGGGCAGTGATGGTTTCATAGAATCATAGAATTGTAGAGTTGGAAAGGACCTCCTGGACTATCTGGTCCAACCCCCTGGTTTCTTGTACTCTGTTTGGCACTGGGCAGTGATGGTTTCTTGCGCTGTGTTTGGCACTGGGCAGTGATGGTTTCTTGCGCTCTGTTTCGCACTGGGCAGTGATGGTTTCTTGCGCTCTGTTTCGCACTGGGCAGTGATGGTTTCTTGCGCTCTGGTTGGCACTGGGCAGTGATGGTTTCTTGCGCTCTGGTTGGCTTGGCACTTGGCAGTGATTTTTTTTCTCGCAGGTTGGCACTGGGCAGCGATGGTTTCTTGTTCTCTGGTTGGCACTGGGCAGCGATGGTTTCTTGCGCTCTGGTTGGCACTGGGCAGTGATGGTTTCTTGCGCTCTGGTTGGCATGGCACTTGGCAGTGATTTTTTTTCTCGCAGGGTGGCACTGGGCAGCGATGGTTTCTTGTTCTCTGGTTGGCATTGGGCAGTGATGGTTTCTTGCTGTTCGGTTGGAATCGTTGGGCGGGTGGCTTTGGGATGGGGGATGGTTGTGGAATGTGGTGTTTTTTTTGGGAATGTGTCATTCCTTGTGTCAGGATCTATTCCTGCTTCGCTGGCAGCTGCCATCCCCAGCGCCGCCTCCTCCTCCTCCTGTCACTATTTTTGGCCGGCTTCATCCCTTCCTGATAGAGTAGTGAGGGGCACAGAGCCCACGGCCGGACATCAGAACTGTGAGTACCGGCTGCGTCTCCTTCCCTCTTGTCTCTCTGTGTGGTGACCGGTGTCCGGCTGCGGGGGTCATCCTGGGGGTCTGCACTTTGGGAGGTGCTGTGATTTCAATGAGTCCCCTGCTCTGTGCCATTTATAGTGGTCATAACCATGTAACCCATGGCCAGCTGCTGTTCCCTATTATCAGCCATTTCAGGCTGGTGAGGTGCACATGTACCTTAGGGAATGTCTATTGCTCTCTGGTATCAGCCATTTAAGGTTGAGTTTCTCACTAGCGCCCCACGTAGATAGGTTTGGGGGGCTCGGGGGTCGGTAACAACGTTCCCTTCCCTGAGCAGGAGCTTCTGTTTGTGTGTGCGCTCAGGTGCTCTTAGGAGTCCTGGCGGGCCGGAGGGTGGGCTGTGGGTGGTCACACGCGGGTTATATTCGGGGTGTACATATATAATCTGTGAGGGCCGGCTCTGTAATGTGTAAATATTAAATTGAAAAGTTCTACAACTTGATCTGTCAGTTCTCATGATCACTGCTTGCTGTCAGTGAGGGGTCAAAGAAATCCCCCCGACCCCATCCTGCCAACAGTGCTGCACTGACACATTGGCACGATGTATCAGGGCACTATGGGCTCAACTTGTAAGTCTGCAGCAGAGATTGGGACGCGCTCCATGTACTGACAGCAAGCAAAGCTCCTGACAATAGTAAGGAATAGAGGGATCTGTTAGATCAGATGGAGAAGGAGGGGGGCCGCCATCATGTAGATCACGCACCACGCCGCCGGTCACCGCTCTGCTCTATCCTCCTTCCCACATTCCTGTGTTGTTGCCCTCTCCTCCAATTTCTTCTCTTGCCTTCCCCCACTTTCCACTTTTCTTGTCACACTCCAACCCCCCTCTTCTTGTCTTGATGCCCCCTCCCCCCTCTTCTTGTCTTGATGCCCCCTCCCCCTCTTCTTGTCTTGATGCCCCCTCCCTCCTCTTCTTGTCTTGATGCCCCCTCCTCTTCTTGTCTTGATGCCCCCTCCCTCCTCTTCTTGTCTTGATGCCCCCTCCTCTTCTTGTCTTGATGCCCCCTCCCTCCTCTTCTTGTCTTGATGCCCCCTCCCTCCTCTTCTTGTCTTGATGCCCCCTCCCTCCTCTTCTTGTCTTGATGCCCCCTCCCTCCTCTTCTTGTCTTGATGCCCCTCCCTCCTCTTCTTGTCTTAATGCCACCTCCCTCCTCTTCTTGTCTTGATGCCCCCTCCTCTTCTTGTCTTGATGCCCCCTCCTCTTCTTGTCTTGATGCCCCCTCCCCCCTCTTCTTGTCTTAATGCCACCTCCCTCCTCTTCTTGTCTTGATGCCCCCTCCCCCCTCTTCTTGTCTTAATGCCCCCTCCCTCCTCTTCTTGTCTTGATGCCCCCTCCTCTTCTTGTCTTGATGCCCCCTCCTCTTCTTGTCTTGATGACCCCTCCTCTTCTTGTCTTGATGACCCCTCCTCTTCTTGTCTTGATGACCCCTCCTCTTCTTGTCTTGATGACCCCTCCTCTTCTTGTCTTGATGCCCCCTCCCCCCTCTTCTTGTCTTGATGCTCCCTCCTTTTCTTGTCTTGATGCTCCCTCCTTTTCTTGTCTTGATGCCCCTCCCCCTCTTCTTGTCTTGATGCCCCTCCCTCCTCTTCTTGTCTTGATGCCCCCTCCCTCCTCTTCTTGTCTTGATGCCCCCTCCCTCCTCTTCTTGTCTTGATGCCCCCTCCTCCTTCTTTTGATGCCCCCTCCCCTCCTCTTCTTGTCTTGATGCCCCCTCCCCTTCTCTTCTTGTCTTGATGCCCCCTCCTCCTCTTCTTGTCTTGATGACCTCTCCTCCTCTACTTGTCTTGATGCCCCCTCCTCCTCTTCTTGTCTTGATGTCCCCACCCCCCGTTTCTTGTCTTGATGCCCCCTCCCTCCTCTTTTCTTGATGCCCCCTCCTCCTCTTCTTGTCTTGATGCCCCCTCCTCTTGTCTTGATGCCCCCTCCCTCCCCTTCTTGTCTTGATGCCCCCTCCTCCTCTTCTTGTCTTGATGCCCACTTCTCCTCCTCTTCTTTTGATGCCCCCTCCCCTCCTCTTCTTGTCTTGATGCCACCTCCTCTTCTTGTCTTGATGCCACCTCCTCTTCTTGTCTTGATGCCCCCTCCTCCTCTTCTTGTCTTGATGCCCCCTCCTCCTCCTCTTGTCTTGATGTCCCCACCCCCCTTTTCTTGTCTTGATGCCCCTCCCTCCTCCTCTTCTTGTCTTGATGCCCCCTCCTCCTCTTCTTGTCTTGATGACCCCTCCTCCTCTTCTTGTCTTGATGCCCCCTCCTCTTGTCTTGATGCCCCCTCCCTCCCCTTCTTGTCTTGATGTCCCCTCCCCCCTCTTCTTGTCTTGATGCCCCCTCCCTCCTCTTCTTGTCTTGATGCCCCCTCCCTCCTCTTCTTGTCTTGATGCCCCTCCCCCTCCTCTTCTTGTCTTGACGCCCCCTCCCCCTCCTCTTGTCTTGATGCCCCCTCCCTCCCCTTCTTGTCTTGATGTCCCCTCCCCCCTCTTCTTGTCTTGATGCCCCCTCCCTCCTCTTCTTGTCTTGATGCCCCTCCCCCTCCTCTTCTTGTCTTGACGCTCCCTCCCCTCTTCTTGTCTTGATGCCCCCTCCTCCTTCTTTTGATGCCCCCTCCCCTCCTCTTCTTGTCTTGATGCCCCCTCCTCCTCTTCTTGTCTTGATGACCTCTCCTCCTCTTCTTGTCTTGATGCCCCCTCCCCCCTCTTCTTGTCTTGATGCCCCCTCCCCCCTCTTCTTGTCTTGATGCCCCCTCCCCTTCTTGTCTTGATGCCCCCTCCCCCCTCTTCTTGTCTTATTGCCCCCTCCCCCCTCCTCTTGTCTTGATGCCCCTTCCCCCCTCTTCTTGTCTTGATGTCCCCTCCCCCCTCTTCTTGTCTTGATGCCCCCTCCCTCCTCTTCTTGTCTTGATGCCCCCTCCCTCCTCTTCTTGTCTTGATGCCCCTCCCCCTCCTCTTCTTGTCTTGACGCCCCCTCCCCCTCCTCTTGTCTTGATGCCCCCTCCCTCCCCTTCTTGTCTTGATGTCCCCTCCCCCCTCTTCTTGTCTTGATGCCCCCTCCCTCCTCTTGTCTTGATGCCCCTCCCCCTCCTCTTGTCTTGACGCTCCCTCCCCCCTCTTCTTGTCTTGATGCCCCCTCCTCCTTCTTTTGATGCCCCCTCCCCTCCTCTTCTTGTCTTGATGCCCCCTCCTCCTCTTCTTGTCTTGATGACCTCTCCTCCTCTTCTTGTCTTGATGCCCCCTCCCCCCTCTTCTTGTCTTGATGCCCCCTCCCCCCTCTTCTTGTCTTGATGCCCCCTCCCCCCTCTTCTTGTCTTGATGCCCCCTCCCCTTCTTGTCTTGATGCCCCCTCCCCCTCTTCTTGTCTTGTTGCCCCCTCCCCCCTCCTCTTGTCTTGATGCCCCTTCCCCCCTCTTCTTGTCTTGATGCCGCCTCCCCCTCTTCTTGTCTTGATGCCGCCTCCCCCCTCTTCTTGTCTTGATGCCGCCTCCCTCCTCTTCTTGTCTTGATGCCCCCTCCCCTCCTCTTCTTGTCTTGATGCCCCCTCCTCCTCTTCTTGTCTTGATGACCTCTCCTCCTCTTCTTGTCTTGATGCCCCTTCCCCCTCCTCTTCTTGTCTTGATGCCCCTTCCCCCTCTTCTTGTCTTGATGCCGCCTCCCTCCTCTTCTTGTCTTGATGCCCCCTCCTCCTTCTTTTGATGCCCCCTCCCCTCCTCTTCTTGTCTTGATGCCCCCTCCTCCTCTTCTTGTCTTGATGACCTCTCCTCCTCTTCTTGTCTTGATGCCCCTTCCCCCTCCTCTTCTTGTCTTGATGCCGCCTCCCCCCTCTTCTTGTCTTGATGCCCCCTCCCTCCTCCTCTTGTCTTGATGCCCCCTCCTCCTTCTTTTGATGCCCCCTCCCCTCCTCTTCTTGTCTTGATGCCCCCTACTCCTCTTCTTGTCTTGATGACCTCTCCTCCTCTTGTCTTGATGCCCCTTCCCCCTCCTCTTCTTGTCTTGATGCCCCTTCCCCCTCTTCTTGTCTTGATGCCCCCTCCCCCCTCTTCTTGTCTTGATCCCCCCTCCTCTTCTTGTCTTGATCCCCCCTCCCCCCTCTTCTTGTCTTGATCCCCCCTCCCCCCTCTTCTTGTCTTGATGCCCCCTCCCCCCTCTTCTTGTCTTGATGCCCCCTCCCCCTCCTCTTCTTGTCTTGATGCCCCTTCCCCCTCTTCTTCTTGTCTTGATGCCCCCTCCCCCCTCTTCTTGTCTTGATGCGCCCTCCCCCTCTTCTTGTCTTGATGCCCCCTCCCCCCTCTTCTTGTCTTGATGCCCCCTCCCCTTCTTGTCTTGATGCCCCCTCCCCCCTCTTCTTGTCTTATTGCCCCCTCCCCCCTCCTCTTGTCTTGATGCCCCTTCCCCCCTCTTCTTGTCTTGATGTCCCCTCCCCCCTCTTCTTGTCTTGATGCCCCCTCCCTCCTCTTCTTGTCTTGATGCCCCCTCCCTCCTCTTCTTGTCTTGATGCCCCTCCCCCTCCTCTTCTTGTCTTGACGCCCCCTCCCCCTCCTCTTGTCTTGATGCCCCCTCCCTCCCCTTCTTGTCTTGATGTCCCCTCCCCCCTCTTCTTGTCTTGATGCCCCCTCCCTCCTCTTGTCTTGATGCCCCTCCCCCTCCTCTTGTCTTGACGCTCCCTCCCCCCTCTTCTTGTCTTGATGCCCCCTCCTCCTTCTTTTGATGCCCCCTCCCCTCCTCTTCTTGTCTTGATGCCCCCTCCTCCTCTTCTTGTCTTGATGACCTCTCCTCCTCTTCTTGTCTTGATGCCCCCTCCCCCCTCTTCTTGTCTTGATGCCCCCTCCCCCCTCTTCTTGTCTTGATGCCCCCTCCCCCCTCTTCTTGTCTTGATGCCCCCTCCCCTTCTTGTCTTGATGCCCCCTCCCCCTCTTCTTGTCTTGTTGCCCCCTCCCCCCTCCTCTTGTCTTGATGCCCCTTCCCCCCTCTTCTTGTCTTGATGCCGCCTCCCCCCTCTTCTTGTCTTGATGCCGCCTCCCCCCTCTTCTTGTCTTGATGCCGCCTCCCTCCTCTTCTTGTCTTGATGCCCCCTCCTCCTTCTTTTGATGCCCCCTCCCCTCCTCTTCTTGTCTTGATGCCCCCTCCTCCTCTTCTTGTCTTGATGACCTCTCCTCCTCTTCTTGTCTTGATGCCCCTTCCCCCTCCTCTTCTTGTCTTGATGCCCCTTCCCCCTCTTCTTGTCTTGATGCCGCCTCCCTCCTCTTCTTGTCTTGATGCCCCCTCCTCCTTCTTTTGATGCCCCCTCCCCTCCTCTTCTTGTCTTGATGCCCCCTCCTCCTCTTCTTGTCTTGATGACCTCTCCTCCTCTTCTTGTCTTGATGCCCCTTCCCCCTCCTCTTCTTGTCTTGATGCCGCCTCCCCCCTCTTCTTGTCTTGATGCCCCCTCCCTCCTCCTCTTGTCTTGATGCCCCCTCCTCCTTCTTTTGATGCCCCCTCCCCTCCTCTTCTTGTCTTGATGCCCCCTACTCCTCTTCTTGTCTTGATGACCTCTCCTCCTCTTGTCTTGATGCCCCTTCCCCCTCCTCTTGTCTTGATGCCCCTTCCCCCTCTTCTTGTCTTGATGCCCCCTCCCCCCTCTTCTTGTCTTGATCCCCCCTCCTCTTCTTGTCTTGATCCCCCCTCCCCCCTCTTCTTGTCTTGATCCCCCCTCCCCCCTCTTCTTGTCTTGATGCCCCCTCCCCCCTCTTCTTGTCTTGATGCCCCCTCCCCCTCCTCTTCTTGTCTTGATGCCCCTTCCCACTCTTCTTCTTGTCTTGATGCCCCCTCCCCCCTCTTCTTGTCTTGATGCGCCCTCCCCCTCTTCTTGTCTTGATGTCCCCTCCCCCCTCTTCTTGTCTTGATGCCCCTTCCCCCTCTTCTTCTTGTCTTGATGTCCCCTCCCCCCTCTTCTTCTTGTCTTGATGTCCCCTCCCCCCTCTTCTTTTCTTGATGTCCCCTCCCCCCTCTTCTTTTCTTGATGTCCCCTCCCCACTCTTCTTGTCTTGATCCCCCTCCCCCCTCTTCTTGTCTTGATGCCCCCTCCCCCTCCTCTTCTTGTCTTGATGCCCCCTCCCCCTCCTCTTCTTGTCTTGATGCCCCCTCCCCCTCCTCTTCTTGTCTTGATGCCCCCTCCCCCTCCTCTTCTTGTCTTGATGCCCCTTCCCCCTCTTCTTGTCTTGATGCCACCTCCTCTTCTTGTCTTGATGCCCCCTCCTCCTCTTCTTGTCTTGATGCCCCCTCCTCCTCCTCTTGTCTTGATGTCCCCACCCCCCTTTTCTTGTCTTGATGCCCCTCCCTCCTCCTCTTTTCTTGATGCCCCCTCCTCCTCTTCTTGTCTTGATGCCCCCTCCTCCTCTTCTTGTCTTGATGCCCCCTCCTCTTGTCTTGATGCCCCCTCCCTCCCCTTCTTGTCTTGATGTCCCCTCCCCCCTCTTCTTGTCTTGATGCCCCCTCCCTCCTCTTCTTGTCTTGATGCCCCCTCCCTCCTCTTCTTGTCTTGATGCCCCTCCCCCTCCTCTTCTTGTCTTGACGCCCCCTCCCCCTCCTCATGTCTTGATGCCCCCTCCCTCCCCTTCTTGTCTTGATGTCCCCTCCCCCCTCTTCTTGTCTTGATGCCCCCTCCCTCCTCTTCTTGTCTTGATGCCCCTCCCCCTCCTCTTCTTGTCTTGACGCTCCCTCCCCCCTCTTCTTGTCTTGATGCCCCCTCCTCCTTCTTTTGATGCCCCCTCCTCCTCTTCTTGTCTTGATGATCTCTCCTCCTCTTCTTGTCTTGATGCCCCCTCCCCCCTCTTCTTGTCTTGATGCCCCCTCCCCCCTCTTCTTGTCTTGATGCCCCCTCCCCCCTCTTCTTGTCTTGATGCCCCCTCCCCTTCTTGTCTTGATGCCCCCTCCCCCCTCTTCTTGTCTTGTTGCCCCCTCCCCCCTCCTCTTGTCTTGATGCCCCTTCCCCCCTCTTCTTGTCTTGATGCCGCCTCCCCCCTCTTCTTGTCTTGATGCCCCCTCCCTCCTCTTCATGTCTTGATGCCCCCTCCCTCCTCTTCTTGTCTTGATGCCCCCTCCCTCCTCTTCTTGTCTTGATGCCCCCTTCCTCCTCTTCTTGTCTTGATGCCCCCTCCTCCTTCTTTTGATGCCCCCTCTCCTCCTCTTCTTGTCTTGATGCCCCCTCCTCCTCTTCTTGTCTTGATGACCTCTCCTCCTCTTCTTGTCTTGATGCCCCTTCCCCCTCCTCTTCTTGTCTTGATGCCCCTTCCCCCTCTTCTTGTCTTGATCCCCCCCTCCTCTTCTTGTCTTGATCCCCCCTCCCCCCTCTTCTTGTCTTGATCCCCCCTCCCCCCTCTTCTTGTCCTGATGCCCCCTCCCCCTCCTCTTCTTGTCTTGATGCCCCTTCCCCCTCTTCTTGTCTTGATGCCCCCTCCCCCCTCTTCTTGTCTTGATGTCCCCTCCCCCTCTTCTTGTCTTGATGCCCCCCTCCTCTTCTTGTCTTGATGCCCCTTCCCCCTCTTCTTCTTGTCTTGATGTCCCCTCCCCCCTCTTCTTTTCTTGATGTCCCCTCCCCCCTCTTCTTTTCTTGATGTCCCCTCCCCACTCTTCTTGTCTTGATGTCCCCTCCCCACTCTTCTTGTCTTGATCCCCCCTCCCCACTCTTCTTGTCTTGATGCCCCCCTCCCCCTCCTCTTCTTGTCTTGATGCCCCCCTCCCCCTCCTCTTCTTGTCTTGATGCCCCCTCCCCCTCCTCTTCTTGTCTTGATGCCCCTTCCCCCTCTTCTTCTTGTCTTGATGCCCCCTCCCCCCTCTTCTTGTCTTGATGTCCCCTCCCCCCTCTTCTTGTCTTGATGCCCCCCTCCTCTTCTTGTCTTGATGCCCCCTCCCCCCTCTTCTTGTCTTGATCCCCCCTCCTCTTCTTGTCTTGATGCCCCCTCCCCCTCCTCTTCTTGTCTTGATGCCCCTTCCCCCTCCTCTTCTTGTCTTGATGCCCCTTCCCCCTCCTCTTCTTGTCTTGATGCCCCTTCCCCCTCTTCTTCTTGTCTTGATGCCCCCTCCCCCCTCTTCTTGTCTTGATGCCCCTTCCCCCTCTTCTTCTTGTCTTGATGTCCCCTCCCCCCTCTTCTTTTCTTGATGTCCCCTCCCCCCTCTTCTTTTCTTGATGTCCCCTCCCCACTCTTCTTGTCTTGATGCCCACTTCTCCTATTCTTCTTTTGATGCCCCCTCTCCTCCTCTTCTTGTCTTGATGCCCCCTCCTCTTCTTGTCTTGATGCCCCCTCCCTCCTCTTCTTGTCTTGATGCCCCCTCCCTCCTCTTCTTGTCTTGATGCCCCCTCCCTCCTCTTCTTGTCTTGATGCCCCTCCCCCTCCTCTTCTTGTCTTGACGCTCCCTCCCCCCTCTTCTTGTCTTGATGCCCCCTCCTCCTTCTTTTGATGCCCCCTCCTCCTCTTCTTGTCTTGATGATCTCTCCTCCTCTTCTTGTCTTGATGCCCCCTCCCCCCTCTTCTTGTCTTGATGCCCCCTCCCCCCTCTTCTTGTCTTGATGCCCCCTCCCCTTGTCTTGATGCCCCCTCCCCCCTCTTCTTGTCTTGTTGCCCCCTCCCCCCTCCTCTTGTCTTGATGCCCCTTCCCCCCTCTTCTTGTCTTGATGCCGCCTCCCCCCTCTTCTTGTCTTGATGCCCCCTCCCTCCTCTTCTTGTCTTGATGCCCCCTCCCTCCTCTTCTTGTCTTGATGCCCCCTCCCTCCTCTTCTTGTCTTGATGCCCCCTTCCTCCTCTTCTTGTCTTGATGCCCCCTCCTCCTTCTTTTGATGCCCCCTCTCCTCCTCTTCTTGTCTTGATGCCCCCTCCTCCTCTTCTTGTCTTGATGACCTCTCCTCCTCTTCTTGTCTTGATGCCCCTTCCCCCTCCTCTTCTTGTCTTGATGCCCCTTCCCCCTCTTCTTGTCTTGATCCCCCCCTCCTCTTCTTGTCTTGATCCCCCCTCCCCCCTCTTCTTGTCTTGATCCCCCCTCCCCCTCCTCTTCTTGTCTTGATGCCCCCTCCCCCTCCTCTTCTTGTCTTGATGCCCCTTCCCCCTCTTCTTCTTGTCTTGATGCCCCCTCCCCCCTCTTCTTGTCTTGATGTCCCCTCCCCCCTCTTCTTGTCTTGATGCCCCCTCCTCTTCTTGTCTTGATGCCTCCTCCTCCTCTTGTCTTGATGCCTCCTCCTCCTCGTGTCTTGATGCCCCCTCCTCTTCTTGTCTTGATGCCCCCTCCCTCCCCCCTCTTCTTGTCTTGATGTCCCCCCATCTTGTCTTGATGTCCCCCCATCTTGTCTTGATGTCCCCCCATCTTGTCTTGATGTCCCCCATCTTGTCTTGATGTCCCCCATCTTGTCTTGATGCCTCCTCCCCCCTCTTCTTGTCTTGATGTCCCCCCATCTTGTCTTGATGTCCCCTCCCCCTCTTCTTGTCTTGATGTCCCCTCCCCCTCTTCTTGTCTTGATGCCCTCTCCCCCCTCTTGTCTTGATGCCCTCTCCCCCCTCTTGTCTTGATGCCCCTTCCCCCTCCCCCTCTTGTCTTGATGCCCCTTCCCCCTCCTCTTCTTGTCTTGATGCCCTCTCCCCCTCTTGTCTTGATGCCCCTTCCCCCTCCTCTTCTTGTCTTGATGCCCCTTCCCCCTCCTCTTCTTGTCTTGATGCCCCCTCCCCCTCCTCTTCTTGTCTTGATGCCCCCTCCCCCTCCTCTTCTTGTCTTGATGCCCCCTCCCCTTGCAGGTTTTCTCCTTTTTTACCCTTTCCTCTGTTGATCTTGCAGCTTCCCCTGGGAATGGATGTCTCCTGCCCTCCCGCCGCCTCCTCCTGCCCTCCCGCCGCCTCCTCCTGCCCTCTCGCTGCCTCCTCCTGCCCTCCCACCTTCGTCCACCCTGTCCCCACTGTTGTGGCCAATGGCCCGGCCTGGCTTCCAGCCCCTTCAGTTGACCCGCCACCTCCTGTCCTGCCCTCCCACTCAGCAGCGCCCCCCTCATGTCAGGTGGATGCGGAGGAGGCGCTGGTGGACTGCCAGTCCATCCTATTCAGTGAAAACCCCTTTGTGTTGGCGAACAAGAAGCCGCCGGGCTCCAGGGGCCTCTCTCTGGGTGGTCCTCCCACGGGATATGGCACCTCGGGGGTCCTGAAGACCACTGTGTACTCCAAGAAGGCAAGAGGCAGTGTGTGTGTGGTGTTCTGCCCCTGTGTGCTGTTCCCACGTGTGAGCTTGCGCTGTCTCTGGGTGGCCGGCACAGTGCCCACTCTGTGTGCAGCATGAGGTGCCAGTCTGTGCCCGGCTCGCCATAGTGGGCGCTGCTGTCTACATTGTCACGTCTGTGCCCCACATGCTTCTGGCTGTACCAATCACCACACCCGTCCGTCATGTGTGCCCAGTGTAGTCAGTCCGGAGGGGGCTGCACGGAGGCCGTCTCTGGCCGGGGGTAGAATTGGCATGTAGCGGCAGTGTGGCAGCAGTGACGTCGGCCTGGTGCTGTCCATGTATTTATGCCCCCAGTTACCAGACATCACAGGTCCCTACAGATGAAGCCCCTCACCGTGCACCTGTGGGGTCTGTACATCACCAGTGGAAAAGGCAGCACCTTTCTTCCAAGCCCTGCGCCATTCGAGTCAGTGGCAGCTGCACCCATCTAGTGATCTGAGTGAGTCGGCACCCGGACCCCGATGTGAGCGGGGAGACCCCTGAGAGATGTCATGCTCGGACCCCGATGTGAGTGGGGAGACCGCTGAGACGTGTAACGCCCGGACCCTGATGTTAGCAGGGAGACCCCTGAGAGGTTGTGTTACGCCCGGACCCCGATTTGAGCGGGGAGACCAGTATGAGACGTGTTACACCCGGACCCCGATGTGAGCAGGGAGACCCCTGAGAGACGTGTTACGCCCCGGACCCCGATGTGAGCGGGGAGACCCTGAGAGACGTGTTACGCCCAGACCCCGATATGAGTAGGGAGACCCCTGAGAGATGTCATGCTCAGACCCCGATGTGAGTGGGGAGACCGCTGAGACGTGTAACGCCCGGACCCTGATGTTAGCAGGGAGACCCCTGAGAGGTTGTGTTACGCCCGGACCCCGATTTGAGCGGGGAGACCAGTATGAGACGTGTTACACCCGGACCCCGATGTGAGCAGGGAGACCCCTGAGAGACTTGTTACGCCCCGGACCCCGATGTGAGCGGGGAGACCCTGAGAGACGTGTTACGCCCAGACCCCGATATGAGTAGGGAGACCCCTGAGAGATGTCATGCTCAGACCCCGATGTGAGTGGGGAGACCGCTGAGACGTGTAACGCCCGGACCCTGATGTTAGCAGGGAGACCCCTGAGAGGTTGTGTTACGCCCGGACCCCGATTTGAGCGGGGAGACCAGTATGAGACGTGTTACACCCGGACCCCGATGTGAGCAGGGAGACCCCTTAGAGACGTGTTACGCCCCGGAACCCGATGTGAGCGGGGAGACCCCTGAGACGTGTTATGCCCAGACCCCAATATGAGCAGGGAGACCCCTGAGAGACGTGTTACGCCCAGACCCCAATGTGAGTGGGGAGACCACTGAGAGACGTGTTACGCCCAGACCCCGATATGAGTAGGGAGACCCATGAGAGACGTGTTACGCCCCGGACCACGATGTGAGCGGGGAGACCACGGAGAGACGTGTTACGCCCAAACCCCGATATGAGCAGGAAGACCCCTGAGAAACGTGTTACGCCCAGACCCCGATATGAGCAGGAAGACCCCTTAGAGACGTGTTACGCCAGGACCACGATCTGAGCAGGGAGACTCCTGAGAGATGTGTTATGCCCAGACCCCGATATGAGCAGGGAGACTCCTGAGAGACGTGTTACGCCTGGACTCCGATATGAGCAGGGAGACCCGAGAGACGTGTTACGCCAGGACGACGATATGAGCAGGGAGACTCCTGAGAGATGTGTTATGCCCAGACCCCGATATGAGCAGGGAGACCCCTGAGAGACGTGTTACGCCAGGACCACGATCTGAGCAGGGAGACTCCTGAGAGATGTGTTATGCCCAGACCCCGATATGAGCAGGGAGACCCCTGAGAGACGTGTTACGCCTGGACTCCGATATGAGCAGGAAGACCCGAGAGACGTGTTACGCCAGGACGACGATATGAGCAGGGAGACCACGGAGAGACGTGTTACGCCCAGACCCCGATATGAGCAGGGAGACCACGGAGAGACGTGTTACGCCCAGACCCCGATATGAGCAGGAAGACCCCTGAGAGACGTGTTACGCCAGGACCACGATATGAGCAGGGAGACCCCTGAGAGACGTGTTATGCCCGAACCCCGATGTGAGCAGGGAGACCCCTGAGAGACGTGTTACGCCCGGACCCCGATATGAGCAGGGAGACCCCTGAGAGACGTGTTATGCCCGAACCCACGATATGAGCAGGGAGACCCCTGAGAGACGTGTTATGCCCGAACCCCGATATGAGCAGGGAGACCCCTGAGAGACGTGTTATGCCCGAACCCCGATATGAGCAGGGAGACCCCTGAGAGACGTGTTATGCCCGAACCCACGATATGAGCAGGGAGACCCCTGAGAGACGTTTTATGCCCGAACCCACGATATGAGCAGGGAGACCCCTGAGAGACGTGTTATGCCCGAACCCCGATATGAGCAGGGAGACCCCTGAGACGTGTTATGCCCGAACCCCGATATGAGCAGGGAGACCCCTGAGAGACGTGTTATGCCCGAACCCACGATATGAGCAGGGAGACCCCTGAGAGACGTGTTATGCCCGAACCCCGATATGAGCAGGGAGACCCCTGAGAGACGTGTTATGCCCGAACCCCGATATGAGCAGGGAGACCCCTGAGAGACGTGTTATGCCCGAACCCACGATATGAGCAGGGAGACCCCTGAGAGACGTGTTATGCCCGAACCCACGATATGAGCAGGGAGACCCCTGAGAGACGTGTTATGCCCGAACCCCGATATGAGCAGGGAGACCCCTGAGACGTGTTATGCCCGAACCCCGATATGAGCAGGGAGACCCCTGAGAGACGTGTTATGCCCGAACCCCGATATGAGCAGGGAGACCCTTGAGAGACGTGTGACGCCCAGACCCCGATGTGAGCGGGGAGACCCTTGAGAGACGTGTGACGCCCAGACCCCGATGTGAGCGGGGAGACCCTTGAGAGACATGTGACGCCCAGACCCCGATGTGAGCGGGGAGACCCTTGAGAGACGTGTGACGCCCAGACCCCAGGGCCACCTTGGGAGAGTGCGACGCTCATCTCTTTTCATTCCAGGGATTCTTAGTTACTTCTCCCATCTCCCGCCGTAATCCGACTGACGCCTGTCAGCAGGTGGGGGGCGCAGCTGTCCTTCCCGTCACTACTCTGTACCAAGGCCCTGACATCAGGTCATGGAACATCACCCTCATCATCCATGGGAGAATCGCATCATCCCAATCCTCAGGAGTCCTCAAACTGCTCTGTGGGCGAGATCCTAGGATAATGGGAGATATCCTTTTCGTTAGATTAGCTTGTCAGCTCCTCAGCATACGGATGATGGGAGTCATACATTGTGACTGAGAGAGTGTCACTCCCAGGATCTCACAATCTTCCATCATTCTGCATCCGGGACCAGGACTGCTCCGTCCAGTAGATTCCCACCATCATTGTGTCCCTATCTGTAGACTGATGCAGAATCTCTGTTCTCTGCCCTGGAATGCTGGGAGTTGTAGTTCTGATGGTGCAGTAAATATTTGTGTTGTGTCCATCCTTCCAGCAATGAGATTCTTGTACTGCGTCTCTGGCTGCTTTCCTCCTCCGGCCTGCGGGGTCAGTGTCACCGTGACTGTTTTGTGCTGCATTTCCTCCTCCGGCCTTCAGGGGCAGTGTCACACAGCTGTTTGGTGCTGAATTTCCTCCTCCAGCCTGCGGAGGCAGTGTCACATCAGCTGTTTTGTGCTGAATTTCCTCCTCCAGCCTGCGGAGGCAGTGTCACAGCAGCTGTTTTGTGCTGAATTTCCTCCTCCAGCCTGCGGAGGCAGTGTCACAGCGGCTGTTTTGTGCTGCATTTCTTCACCAACCTGTGGGGCCAGTGTCACCATGACTGTTTTGTGCTGCATTTCCTCCTCCGGCCTTCAGGGGCAGTGTCACAGCGGCTTTTTTGTGCTGCATGCCCTGTTCTGTACAGCTGGAGACGGCAGAGCAGCGATCTCTGCGATGGATGCTGTAATCTGACGCTGCAGTTTCCTCATTCTCCTCTTCATTCTTTGCAGACACCATCTGCAGACTTCACAACTGGAATCAAAAGAGACTGCCCATCTTCTCCTTCCCCGTCAGTTGCACAGCAGGTAAGGCGGTAGCCGTCAGGGCAGCAATAAATAGCCCACCAGTTGTGTCAGACTTAGCTGCTGTTACTATAGAGAACCCTCTTCTGGTTTTTTTTGCCTGACAAACACTCTAATTGACTTCATTTCCAGTAAGAGCAGTTGGGAAATGTAACAGAGTTCATGCTGTTACTGTAAATAACCCTTTCCTTTATGCACTGCTGAACCCATCCCCCAGTGTGTTTAGGCCACCTGTTACGGATATTAATTGGATGCTCTGATCGTGTTATTGACGTTGGTTTTTATTTTACCAGCTCTTTCATTTGAGTGATTCAGCTTATTCACTGTGACTGTAAATAATCCTTTCCTATAATAATGATTAGTTTTCCCTTTGTCATTTCATAAATGCTTATCTTGATTATTCGTATTTCAATGCTATGCTGTGCAGGGTTTTACAGCTGGCCTGCTGGTACTGTAAAGAATCCTGTCCAATTTCTGATGAGATATAATCCTGATTCAAAAAGTTTACATCTGAATTCTGGCCTGCTCTGAGCTTAAGAAAATAGGCAGAGCTGCGCTGGGATGGGACGTGGCTAAGCCCACCTGACAGAATCATTATTAAGGTAGAAGTGTCCACCGGCCCCATTCTTGAGTGTCGTTTCGGCCGTGGCGCACCTTTCGATGATTCTCCCTGGGGTTTTACAGCGGCTCTGCTGTTACTGTAAAGAATCCTTTCCAGTATTTCTGCTCTTGAGGCCTCCTATATAGTTTTACACTCTGTTGTTTTCAGGCCCCAGGTCGCTCCTGTCACTTCACGGGCAGGGAGACTCGATTTGTAAGTGCCGCCATCTGCCTCTGCTTTCTGCTTCCAGCGGCCTCTGCCTGACGCTGGCTGCCGTAACACTAATACTGGTATAACGGGGGAGGGGCTGCTCTGCCGTCTCCTGCATGGTCCATCGCTGAGCGGAGCTGCCCCCAGTACCCACTATCTGCACATGGTCTTGGCCAAAAGTGTTGGCACCCTTGAGATTGCTCCAGAAAATGCCGTATTTCTCCCAGACATTATTGCATTTCCCCATGTTTTGTTATATTCAGGTTTTTGTCTTTTGTGTTTATTGCAACAACACAAAAAAAAAGACTATAAGGCAAATTGGACATAACGTCACACACAACCCCAAAATAAGCCGGACACAATTGTTGGCCCCTCCTTAATATTTGGTCACGCCTCCTTTGGAATAACTGCAGTCAGTCGCTCCCTATAACCATCCACAAGCTTCTTCCTCCTCTCAGCCGGGAGCTTGGACTCTTCTTACAATCTGCTCCCGGTCTCTCATATGTGAAGGCGCCTTCTCCCAACAGCGATTGTAAGATCTCTCCACAGGGGATCAATGGGATTAGGATCCGGACTCATTGCTGCCACTTCAGAACTCTCCGTCAATTTGTTTCCATCCATTCCTGGGGGCTTCTTGAAGTATATTTTTGGTCATTGCCCTGCTGGAAGACCCATGACCCCTAGGTCATAACGCACAACTAGCTTTCTGACACCTGGCACTACATTGTCACCCAAAATCCTTTGGTAATCATCAGATTTCATGATGCCTTATGCATTGTCAAAGCACTCAGTACCAGAGGCAGCAAAACAACGCCAAAACATCTGTGACCCTCCACCATGTCTGACTGCAGGTGCTGTGTTGTTTTCTTTGTGGCCTCATTCTGTTTTCGGTACACAGTAGAATGATGTGCTTTACCAAAAAGCTCTATCTTGGTCTCATCTGTCCACAAGATGCTTTCCCAGAAGGATTTTGGTTACTCAAATACATTTTGGCACACTGCAGTCTAGCTTTTTTATGTCTGTGTCAGCAGTGGGGACCTTCGGGGTCTCCTGCCATAGTGTGTTATTTCATTCACACGTGGACAGATAGTTTGCGCTGACACTGATGCCCACGGAGTCTGCAGGACATCATGGATTTCTGTGGATCTTGATAGGGGCTTATCCACCATCCAGACTATCCTGCGTTACAACCTTTCATCAATTTTTCTCTACCCTCGGAGATTAGCCATAGTGCCATATGTTGTAAACTTCTTGATTATGTTGTGCACTGTGGACATAGGAACATCAAGATCTCTGTAGATGAACTTGTAACTTTGAGACTGTTGATATTGAGGTTCTCAAGTCCTCAGACAGTTCTCTCCTCTTTCTGTTCTCCGTGCTTAGTGTTTCGCACACACACACACAATGCTAAGATCGAGGCAACTTCTCCCCTTTTATCTGGTTTCAGGTGTGATTTTCATATTGCCCACACCTGTTACTTGCCACAGGTGAGTGTGAACGAGCATCACATGCCGGAAACAAAGATGCTTACCCACAATTTTGGAAAGATGCCAACAATTGTGTCCATATTTGGGGTTTTGTGTGAGATTATATCCATTTTGCCTTTTTTCATTTTTTTTTTTTTTTTTTGTGGTATTCCAATACAAAGGAAATAAACCTGTGTATAACAAAAAATGGGGAGTTGTAATGATTGCGTGGGAGAAATACTACATTTTCTGGAACCATTTCAAGGGTGTGAACACTTTTGGCTTTGACTGTATGTAGGGTGAGAGCTGCTGGGCCGAGGGGCAAGGAGACGTCCACTCAGAATAACTGACCCCAAGATAAGCGGCGATAGAAAGTCAGAGGTCAGCACGCAGGCAGGCGACAGAGCAGGGAGGTCAGCATGCAGACAGGCGACAGCAGGGAGGTCAGCACGCAGGCAGGCGACAGCAGGGAGGTCAGCGCGCAGGCAGGCGACAGAGCAGGGAGGTCAGCGCGCAGGCAGGCGACAGAGCAGGGAGGTCAGCGCGCAGGCAGGCGACAGCAGGGAGGTCAGCGAGCAGGCAGGCGACAGAGCAGGGAGGTCAGCGCGCAGGCAAGCGACAGAGCAGGGAGGTCAGCGCGCAGGCAAGCGACAGAGCAGGGAGGTCAGCGTGCAGGCAGGCAACAGCTTAGCTGGGGGAAGTAGGTGGACACACAGGGAGGGGACAGCTCAACCTGGGGGGTTGGTAGGCGCACAGGCAGGTGACAGCTCAGCCGGGGAGGAGGTGAGCACTCAGGAAGGCGACAGCTCAGCCGGGGAGGTAGGTGGGCACACAGGCAGGTGAAAGCTCAGCCAGGGGTAGGTGGGCACAGAGGCAGGCCACAGCTCATCCAGGGAGGGTAGGCGGGTACACAGGCAGGCCACAGCTCATCCAGGGAGGGTAGGCGAGTATGCAGGCAGGCCACAGCTCATCCAGGGAGGGTAGGCGGGTACACAGGCAGGCCACAGCTCATCCAGGGAGGGTAGGCGAGTGTACAGGCAGGCCACAACTCATCCAGGGAGGGTAGGCGGGTACACAGGCAGGCCACAGCTCATCCAGGGAGGGTAGGCGAGTACACAGGCAGGCCACAGCTCATCCAGGGAGGGTAGGCGAGTATACAGGCAGGCCACAACTCATCCAGGGAGGGTAGGCGGGTACACAGGCAGGCCACAGCTCATCCAGGGAGGGTAGGCGAGTACACAGGCAGGCCACAACTCATCCAGGGAGGGTAGGCGGGTACACAGGCAGGCCACAGCTCATCCAGAGAGGGTAGGCGAGTATACAGGCAGGCCACAACTCATCCAGGGAGGGTAGGCGGGTACACAGGCAGGCCACAGCTCATCCAGGGAGGGTAGGCGAGTACACAGGCAGGCCACAGCTCATCCAGGGAGGGTAGGCGAGTATACAGGCAGGCCACAACTCATCCAGGGAGGGTAGGCGGGTACACAGGCAGGCCACAGCTCATCCAGGGAGGGTAGGCGAGTACACAGGCAGGCCACAGCTCATCCAGGGAGGGTAGGCGAGTATACAGGCAGGCCACAACTCATCCAGGGAGGGTAGGCGGGTACACAGGCAGGCCACAGCTCATCTAGGGAGGGTAGGCGGGTACACAGGCAGGCCACAGCTCATCCAGGGAGGGTAGGCGAGTACACAGGCAGGCCACAGCTCATCCAGAGAGGGTAGGCGAGTATACAGGCAGGCCACAACTCATCCAGGGAGGGTAGGCGGGTACACAGGCAGGCCACAGCTCATCCAGGGAGGGTAGGCGAGTACACAGGCAGGCCACAGCTCATCCAGGGAGGGTAGGCGAGTATACAGGCAGGCCACAACTCATCCAGGGAGGGTAGGCGGGTACACAGGCAGGCCACAGCTCATCCAGGGAGGGTAGGCGAGTACACAGGCAGGCCACAGCTCATCCAGGGAGGGTAGGCGAGTATACAGGCAGGCCACAACTCATCCAGGGAGGGTAGGCGGGTACACAGGCAGGCCACAGCTCATCTAGGGAGGGTAGGCGGGTACACAGGCAGGCCACAGCTCATCCAGGGAGGGTAGGCGAGTACACAGGCAGGCCACAGCTCATCCAGAGAGGGTAGGCGAGTATACAGGCAGGCCACAACTCATCCAGGGAGGGTAGGCGGGTACACAGGCAGGCCACAGCTCATCTAGGGAGGGTAGGCGGGTACACAGGCAGGCCACAGCTCATCCAGGGAGGGTAGGCGGGTACACAGGCAGGCCACAGCTCAATCCGGGGAGGGTAGTTGGGCACACAGGGAGGTGACAGCTCGGCCTGGGGGCTAGGTAGGCACACAGGCAGGCGACAGCTCAGCCGGGCAGGTAGGTGGGCACACAGGAAGGCGACAGCTCAGCCGGGGAGGGTAGGCGGGCACACAGGCAGGTGACAGCTCAGCCGGGGAGGTAGGTGGGCACACAGGCAGGTGACAGCTCAGCCTGGGGAGTAGGTGGGCACACTTGCAGGCGACAGCTCAGCCGGGGAGGGTAGGCGGGCACACAGGCAGGTGACAGCTCAGCCGGGGAGGGTAGGCGGGCACACAGGCAGGTGACAGCTCAGCCGGGGAGGTAGGTGGGCACACAGGCAGGTGACAGCTCAGCCGGGGAGGGTAGGCGGGCACACAGGCAGGTGACAGCTCAGCCGGGGAGGTAGGTGGGCACACAGGAAGGCGACAGCTCAGCCGGGGAGGGTAGGCGGGCACACAGGCAGGCGACAGCTCAGCCGCGGAGGTAGGTGGGCACACAGGAAGGCGACAGCTCAGCCGGGGAGGGTAGGCGGGCACACAGGCAGGTGACAGCTCAGCCGCGGAGGTAGGTGGGCACACAGGCAGGTGACAGCTCAGCCGGGGAGGGTAGGCGGGCACACTTGCAGGCGACAGCTCAGCCGGGGAGGGTAGGCGGGCACACAGGCAGGTGACAGCTCAGCCGGGGAGGTAGGTGGGCACACAGGCAGGTGACAGCTCAGCCGGGGAGGGTAGGCGGGCACACAGGCAGGTGACAGCTCAGCCGGGGAGGGTAGGCGGGCACACAGGCAGGTGACAGCTCAGCCGGGGAGGTAGGTGGGCACACAGGCAGGTGACAGCTCAGCCGGGGAGGGTAGGCGGGCACACAGGCAGGTGACAGCTCAGCCGGGGAGGTAGGTGGGCACACAGGCAGGTGACAGCTCAGCCTGGGGAGTAGGTGGGCACACTTGCAGGCGACAGCTGGGCTCTTAACTCTGATGGGGTGCGGGGTGGTAGTGACATGTATGTAGCGGTGCATGGTTACTGATCAGGTGAAACCACTAGTCCGGTTTTCCTGCTGCACTTGTATGGTGGTCTCGCTCATACATGTCTGTGGCGTGCTGGCTGCTCCTCTGGGATTGGTGCTGGCTGGTGTCTTCCTCTGTAACGTGTGGCTCCTCTGGATGATGGGGATAGTAGTAGTGTCGGTCTCTGTGCACTGGGGGGCGCTGCGGAACTATTACTAACCGTTCTCTGTTCTATTTCAGGCGTCAATTAACTTTCTGAGCCAAAGTGACAGCCGGCCGGTAAGTGAGGTGACATGACAGCACAGTGTATGCAGCTTTCCTGCTGTCTGCTGACTTGCGGTGCCTGGTCCGGCAGTACCTTACATTTGGGAGATGGTTCACATTTTACTTACACTTACGCTTCGTTACTTTGTGGCTTCTTCTCCCCAGACTACTCCATCCTCCCCCAGCGATGGCCTCCATGCCAGCGCCAGGCACGTATACAAGACATTGGCGGCCATCCCCTCCGCGCACCCCGGCGCCGAGCAGCAGGTAGGCATCTCGCCAGCGGCTCCGCGCGGTTACATCTGGTCACGTGACCTCGCCAGATTGTGCGACTGAACGTTCTCTCTTCTCCAGGACCCCTCAAGTCCCCGGACCCCCGACCGTCCTTGTTTGACTCCGGAGGTAAGTGTGCCCACCTCAGTGTTGGATGAGTGGGTGTACTATGGGGCTGTAGACATTTGGGATGTTGTGCCCGTTATATGACCCCCATTTCTATTTTCAGGGTCTGGACAGCCCTGAGCAGCGCTCCTTCCGAGAGAGACAGAAATACTTTGAGATGGACGTGAAGCAGCAGCCGAGCGACCGACCTCCGAAGCGCGTGTCTCTGGTGGGGGAGGACGACCTGCGGAAAATGAAGGAAGAGGAAGGTGAGTGCTTGGGCTGAGAGGTCCGTTCATGTGACACCAGCGCCTCCCATCCTCTATGGGGGCTGTACATACCCTCTACATGACACCAGCGCCTCCCATCTTCTATGGGGGGCTGTACAGACCCCCTATATGACACCAGCGCCTCCCATCTTCTATGGTGGCCGTACAGACCCTCTATATGTCACTAGCGCCTCCCATCCTCTATGGGGGCCGTACAGACCCCCTACATGACACCCACGCCTCTCATCCTCTTTGGGGACTGTGCAGACCCCCTACATGACACCAGGGCCTCCCATCCTTTGTGGGGGCTGTACAGACACCCTATATGACACCAGGGCCTCCCATCCTCTATGGGGGCCGTACAGACACCCTATATGACACCAGGGCCTCCCATCCTCTATGGGGGCTGTACAGAGCCCCTACATGACACCAGGGCCTCCCATCCTCTATGGGGGCTGTACAGACACCCTATATGACACCAGGGCCTCCCATCTATGGGGGCTGTACAGACCCCCTACATGACACCAGGGCCTCCCATCCTCTATGGGGGCTGTACAGACACCCTATATGACACCAGGGCCTCCCATCCTCTATGGGGGCTGTACAGACACCCTATATGACACCAGGGCCTCCCATCTATGGGGGCCGTACAGACACCCTATATGACACCAGGGCCTCCCATCCTCTATGGGGGCTGTACAGACCCCCTATATGACACCAGGGCCTCCCATCCTCTATGGGGGCTGTTCAGACACCCTATATGACACCAGGGCCTCCCATCCTCTATGGGGGCCGTACAGACCTCCTATGTAATAAGATAAACGATGTGCACTCTGTATACGAAAAGGGAAGGGCGGTGCAGGCTGAACAACCAAAATCCGATAATAGAGAAGCAGCCGCACTGATTATCAGATCTCTTATGTGCCACCTGGGGGCAGCTCAGCCCCTCTGTGACATCAGAACCTTTCGTCCTTCTTGGGGGCAGCTCGGCCCCTCTGTGACATCAGAACCTCTCGTCCTTCTTGGGGGCAGTTCGACCCCTCTGTGACATCAGAACCTCTCGTCCTTCTTGGGGGCCGTTTGGCCCCTCTGTGACATCAGAACCTCTCGTCCTTCTTGGGGGCAGTTTGGCCCCTCTGTGACATCAGAACCTCTCGTCCTTCTTGGGGGCAGTTTGGCCCCTCTGTGACATCAGAACCTCTCGTCCTTCTTGGGGGCAGCTCGGCACCTCTGTGACATCAGAACCTCTCGTCCTTCTTGGGGGCAGTTTGGCCCCTCTGTGACATCAGAACCTCTCGTCCTTCTTGGGGGCAGTTTGGCCCCAGTGTGACATCAGAACCTCTCGTCCTTCTTGGGGGCAGTTTGGCCCCTCTGTGACATCAGAACCTCTCGTCCTTCTTAGGGGCAGTTTGGCCCCTGTTTGACATCAGAACCTCTCGTCCTTCTTGGGGGCAGTTTGGCCCCTCTGTGACATCAGAACCTCTCGTCCTTCTTGGGGGCAGTTTGGCCCCTCTGTGACATCAGAACCTCTCGTCCTTCTTGGGGGCAGTTTGGCCCCTCTGTGACATCAGAACCTCTCGTCCTTCTTAGGGGCAGTTTGGCCCCTGTTTGACATCAGAACCTCTCGTCCTTCTTGGGGGCAGTTTGGCCCCTCTGTGACATCAGAACCTCTCGTCCTTCTTGGGGGCAGTTTGGCCCCTCTGTGACATTAGAACCTCTCGTCCTTCTTGGGAGCAGTTCGGCCCCTCTGTAACATCAGAACCTCTCGTCCTTCTTGGGGGCAGCTCGGCCCCTCTGTGACATCAGAACCTCTCGTCCTATGCCTGGCAGAGCATCAAAAAGGAGGAAGCACAGCGTCTGGTGATGTCCATGAGTTCAAGACTTCAGGCAGTCATTGCCAACAAAGGGTTTTCAACCAAGTACTAGAAATGAACATTTTATTTACAATTATTTAATCTGTCCAATTACTTTTGGTCCCTTTAAAAACAGGGTGGCACATGTTAAGGAGCTGAAACTCCTAAACCCTTCATCCAATGTTAATGTGGAGACCCTCAAATGAAAGCTGAAAGTTTGAACTTCAACTGCATCTGAATTGTTTTTTTAAAATTCATTGTGGTAATGTCTAGAACCAAAATTAGAAAAATGTTGTCTCTGTCCAAATATATATGGACCTAACTGTATGTTATCCTGAGAAAAGGCAGTTTCCTGTCTCAGACCCCAGGGTGCCTTCCTGTGAACACACAGAATTGGGACATTTCACACCTCTAATGCCTTTTGAAGGGAGACACCAAATTGCAGCCTGACACTCTGTTTACTATGAGAGAAAGGTTACGCAAAGAGTGTTTAGAGAAAACAATAATGTATTCATTGGTAAAGTAGCCATTGTCCAATCACAAACCAGGAATTAGAATATTAACATGAAAGGCTGGTCCAGAAATCTGATCTCCAGGCTGAGTCTATAACTTGTGGGTCTACACAAAGAAAGTTGTTCACAGATTGAGGACAGCCAAGCTGATGTGATCCGTTCCATATTCCTCCCTCTCTCAGTGAACAGAATACCCAAAGTTTAGATATTTCTGTAAGTTTCCCCCTTTTATTTTTATAACTGTTTTGCATATTTGTATGTCACTTCTTATATCCTTTTTATTGTAAGCACTGTACCTTTTCTATTAAAGCTTAAAACTTTAATAAGTCTGAACCTTGTTGCTCTAAAGCAGTGGTCCCCAACCTTTTTTGCACCAGGGACCGGTTTCAAGCAAGACCATTCTTCCATGGCCCGGCAGGGCGGGGATGGAGGTGTGGCAGGGACGGGGCTTTGGTCATAAGGGGGCAGGGCTATGGACGCGGTTGTAGTGTAGCAGTGCATACTTATAATTAAATAACATTTATAATGTGACTCAACTCACCATAGGTTTTGAATGAGTGCTCCATCACCCCATTCTTGCCTGCTCCATCACCCCATCACTCCCTTCTCCCCATCACTCCCTTCTCCCCATCACTGTCATCTCTCCATCATTGCCTTCTCCCCATCACTCCCTTCTCCCCATCACTGCCATCTCTCCATCACTGCCATCTCTCCATCATTGCCTTCACCCCATCACTGCCATCTTTCCATCATTGCCTTCACCCCATCACTCCCTTCTCCCCATCACTCCCTTCTCCCCATCACTCCCTTCTCCCCATCACTCCCTTCTCCCCATCACTCCCTTCTCCCCATCATTGCCTTCTCCCCATCACTGCCGTCTCTCCATCATTGCCTTCACCCCATCACTCCCTTCTCCCCATCATTGCCTTCACCCCATCACTGACGTCTCTCCATCATTGCCTTCACCCCATCACTGCCGTCTCTCCATCATTGCCTTCACCCCATCACTCCCTTCTCCCCATCATTGCCTTCACCCCATCACTGCCGTCTCTCCATCATTGCCTTCACCCCATCACTCCCTTCTCCCCATCATTGCCTTCACCCCATCACTGACGTCTCTCCATCATTGCCTTCACCCCATCACTCCCTTCTCCCCATCACTCCCTTCTCCCCATCATTGCCTTCACCCCATCACTGACGTCTCTCCATCATTGCCTTCACCCCATCACTGCCGTCTCTCCATCATTGCCTTCACCCCATCACTGACGTCTCTCCATCATTGCCTTCACCCCATCACTCCCTTCTCCCCATCATTGCCTTCACCCCATCACTGACGTCTCTCCATCATTGCCTTCACCCCATCACTGCCGTCTCTCCATCATTGCCTTCACCCCATCACTCCCTTCTCCCCATCATTGCCTTCACCCCATCACTGCCGTCTCTCCATCATTGCCTTCACCCCATCACTCCCTTCTCCCCATCATTGCCTTCACCCCATCACTGCCGTCTCTCCATCATTGCCTTCACCCCATCACTCCCTTCTCCCCATCACTCCCTTCTCCCCATCATTGCCTTCACCCCATCACTGACGTCTCTCCATCATTGCCTTCACCCCATCACTGACGTCTCTCCATCATTGCCTTCACCCCATCACTGCCGTCTCTCCATCATTGCCTTCACCCCATCACTAACGTCTCTCCATCACTCCCATCAATGCCTTCTCTCCATCACCCCCATCATGGCCTTCTCCCATTACCCCCTCATGGCCTTCTCCCATTACCCCCTCATGGCCTTCTCCCATTACCCCCTCATGGCCTTCTCCCATTACCCCCTCATGGCCTTCTCCCATCACCCCAGGCATCATGGCCTTCTCCCATCACCCCAGGCATCATGGCCTTCTCCCATCACCCCAGGCATCATGGCCTTCTCCCATTACCCCCTCATGGCCTTCTCCCATTTACCCCCCTCATGGCCTTCTCCCATCACCCCAGGCATCATGGCCTTCTCCCATTACCCCCTCATGGCCTTCTCCCATTACCCCCCTCATGGCCTTCTCCCATCACCCCAGGCATCATGGCCTTCTCCCATTACCCCCTCATGGCCTTCTCCCATCACCCCAGGCATCATGGCCTTCTCCCATCACCCCAGGCATCATGGCCTTCTCCCATCACCCCTGGCATCATGGCCTTCTCCCATTACCCCCTCATGGCCTTCTCCCATTACCCCCCTCATGGCCTTCTCCCATTACCCCCTCATGGCCTTCTCCCATCACCCCAGGCATCATGGCCTTCTCCCATCACCCCAGGCATCATGGCCTTCTCCCATCACCCCAGGCATCATGGCCTTCTCCCATCACCCCAGGCATCATGGCCTTCTCCCATTACCCCCTCATGGCCTTCTCCCATTACCCCCCTCATGGCCTTCTCCCATCACCCCCTCATGGCCTTCTCTCCCCATCATGGTCTTCTCCTCATGTCCCCATCTCCTCCAGGGCCAGGCTCCACCTACACAAACACAGACAAACACACACAGACATACATGTACACACACAGACAGACATACATATACACACACACATTATATATACACACACCACCTCTCTCCTCTAACCTGTCCGCCGCCCGCGCTTCCTCGCTCTCACACAGCAGCGGCGCGCTCCTCTCTGTGTCAGTCAGAGACAGGAAGCGCGGGCGGCGGGCAGGAAGCTGGACGGGTCCTTGCAGCTCCGCTCCTGCTATTCCCTCTTGCAGGCAGCGGAGCTGCTTGATCGCTCCCTGCCCGCCGCTACACGCAGTTTAAGAATTGCTGCACGCCGCCCCAGCCCCCGCTACGCCACTGACCGCCCCAGGCTCCCCTTGTGTCCGTGGACCGGCAAGGGCACTGCAGCGGCCTGGTGCTGGGCCGCGGACCGGCGGTTGGGGACCCCTGCTCTAAAGAATCCATAGCCTTAGAGTGTGCGCTCCTGGTGACTGGCACATAATAGTATTTCCGGGACTCATCGCCCGTGTGTTCGGTGAGTGGTGGCAGTGTGTATGAAGCGGGGTGTGTGGTCTGTGTCCGGGTGTGATTTATGCCTCCATTGCGGCATAGGACAGAGGTTGAATTCTGGACTGAGTGAGAGGAGACAGATTAACCCTTGCAGGCACAACCCCAAGTCACTTGCTAGAAGCGGGTACGTGACAATTGGCAGCGGTGGGATAGAATTTATTTCTATTAGAGCATTAGTGCATGGTGTAAGCAATTATTCCCTGTACTAAAGAACTGGTATTCTTGCGAGGAGTGCACCAGTTCTACAAGGTCCAGCTCAGTGCTTACTTAGACATACTTGCAGTTTCCCTTCCCCGTTTTTCTTTCTATCTTTTATTTGGCAAAGGCTGTTCATCGATATGGCAGCCCAGTACAAGAAGCAGAGCAGAGAGGCTCTGACCGACCTCTGTGAGCAGAGAGGTATAGAGACGGCCGACAAATCCAAGGAACTGCTGATACGCGCCTTGGCCGAGCAGGACATAGAGCAAAGTGCTGAAGCATCTGGGCAAGAAGAGTCCACTTCAGAGACCCAGCAATGCCAGCTCTTGCACCGGAGATACCTGATGGAAGTGCCAGTAATGCCAGTGCTGAGGAGACCATGGACTCTACTTTACAAATGGACTTACAACATCTGGGAACAAGTCACCCCAATCTGCACCCGCAGCTTATTCTACAGTACCGACAGGCTGCTGCTGCAGAACGCCAGGCGGAGAGAGAGGCTGCAGAACGCCAGGCGGAGAGAGAGGCTGCAGAACGCCAGGCGGAGAGAGAGGCTGCAGAACGCCAGGAGGAGAGAGAGGCTGCAGAACGCCAGGAGGAGAGAGAGAGGCTGCAGAACGCCAGGAGGAGAGAGAGAGGCTGCAGAACGCCAGGAGGAGAGAGAGAGGCTGCAGAACGCCAGGCGGAGAGAGAGGCTGCAGAACGCCAGGAGGAGAGAGAGGCTGCAGAACGCCAGGAGGAGAGAGAGGCTGCAGAACGCCAGGAGGAGAGAGAGGCTGCAGAATGCCAGGCTGAGAGAGAGAGGCTGCAGAATGCCAGGCTGAGAGAGAGAGGCTGCAGAATGCCAGGCTGAGAGAGGCTGCAGAATGCCAGGCTGAGAGAGAGAGGCTGCAGAATGCCAGGCTGAGAGAGAGAGGCTGCAGAATGCCAGGCTGAGAGAGAGAGGCGGCAGAATGCCAGGCTGAGAGAGAGAGGCGGCAGAATGCCAGGCTGAGAGAGAGAGGCTGCAGAATGCCAGGCTGAGAGAGAGAGGCTGCAGAATGCCAGGCTGAGAGAGAGAGGCTGCAGAATGCCAGGCTGAGAGAGAGAGGCTGCAGAATGCCAGGCTGAGAGAGAGAGGCTGCAGAATGCCAGGCTGAGAGAGAGAGGCTGCAGAATGCCAGGCTGAGAGAGAGAGGCTGCAGAATGCCAGGCTGAGAGAGAGAGGCTGCAGAATGCCAGGCTGAGAGAGAGAGGCTGCAGAATGCCAGGCTGAGAGAGAGAGGCTGCAGAATGCCAGGCTGAGAGAGAGAGGCTGCAGAATGCCAGGCTGAGAGAGAGAGGCTGCAGAATGCCAGGCTGAGAGAGAGAGGCTGCAGAATGCCAGGCTGAGAGAGAGAGGCTGCAGAATGCCAGGCTGAGAGAGAGAGGCTGCAGAATGCCAGGCTGAGAGAGAGAGGCTGCAGAATGCCAGGCTGAGAGAGAGAGGCTGCAGAATGCCAGGCTGAGAGAGAGAGGCTGCAGAATGCCAGGCTGAGAGAGAGAGGCTGCAGAATGCCAGGCTGAGAGAGAGAGGCTGCAGAATGCCAGGCTGAGAGAGAGAGGCTGCAGAATGCCAGGCTGAGAGAGAGAGAGGCTGCAGAATGCCAGGCTGAGAGAGAGAGAGGCTGCAGAATGCCAGGCTGAGAGAGAGAGAGGCTGCAGAATGCCAGGCTGAGAGAGAGAGAGGCTGCAGAATGCCAGGCTGAGAGAGAGAGAGGCTGCAGAATGCCAGGCTGAGAGAGAGAGAGGCTGCAGAATGCCAGGCTGAGAGAGAGAGGCTGCAGAATGCCAGGCTGAGAGAGAGAGGCTGCAGAATGCCAGGCTGAGAGAGAGAGGCTGCAGAATGCCAGGCTGAGAGAGAGAGGCTGCAGAATGCCAGGCTGAGAGAGAGAGGCTGCAGAATGCCAGGCTGAGAGAGAGAGGCTGCAGAATGCCAGGCTGAGAGAGAGAGGCTGCAGAATGCCAGGCTGAGAGAGAGAGGCTGCAGAATGCCAGGCTGAGAGAGAGAGGCTGCAGAATGCCAGGCTGAGAGAGAGAGGCTGCAGAATGCCAGGCTGAGAGAGAGAGGCTGCAGAATGCCAGGCTGAGAGAGAGAGGCTGCAGAATGCCAGGCTGAGAGAGAGAGGCTGCAGAATGCCAGGCTGAGAGAGAGAGGCTGCAGAATGCCAGGCTGAGAGAGAGAGGCTGCAGAATGCCAGGCTGAGAGAGAGAGGCTGCAGAATGCCAGGCTGAGAGAGAGAGGCTGCAGAATGCCAGGCTGAGAGAGAGAGGCTGCAGAATGCCAGGCTGAGAGAGAGAGGCTGCAGAATGCCAGGCTGAGAGAGAGAGGCTGCAGAATGCCAGGCTGAGAGAGAGAGGCTGCAGAATGCCAGGCTGAGAGAGAGAGGCTGCAGAATGCCAGGCTGAGAGAGAGAGGCTGCAGAATGCCAGGCTGAGAGAGAGAGGCTGCAGAATGCCAGGCTGAGAGAGAGAGGCTGCAGAATGCCAGGCTGAGAGAGAGAGGCTGCAGAATGCCAGGCTGAGAGAGAGAGGCTGCAGAATGCCAGGCTGAGAGAGAGAGGCTGCAGAATGCCAGGCTGAGAGAGAGAGGCTGCAGAATGCCAGGCTGAGAGAGAGCGGCTGCAGAATGCCAGGCTGAGAGAGAGCGGCTGCAGAATGCCAGGCTGAGAGAGAGCGGCTGCAGAATGCCAGGCTGAGAGAGAGCGGCTGCAGAATGCCAGGCTGAGAGAGAGCGGCTGCAGAATGCCAGGCTGAGAGAGAGCGGCTGCAGAATGCCAGGCTGAGAGAGAGCGGCTGCAGAATGCCAGGCTGAGAGAGAGCGGCTGCAGAATGCCAGGCTGAGAGAGAGCGGCTGCAGAATGCCAGGCTGAGAGAGAGCGGCTGCAGAATGCCAGGCTGAGAGAGAGCGGCTGCAGAATGCCAGGCTGAGAGAGAGCGGCTGCAGAATGCCAGGCTGAGAGAGAGCGGCTGCAGAATGCCAGGCTGAGAGAGAGCGGCTGCAGAATGCCAGGCTGAGAGAGAGCGGCTGCAGAATGCCAGGCTGAGAGAGAGCGGCTGCAGAATGCCAGGCTGAGAGAGAGCGGCTGCAGAATGCCAGGCTGAGAGAGAGCGGCTGCAGAATGCCAGGCTGAGAGAGAGCGGCTGCAGAATGCCAGGCTGAGAGAGAGAGGCTGCAGAATGCCAGGCTGAGAGAGAGAGGCTGCAGAATGCCAGGCTGAGAGAGAGAGGCTGCAGAATGCCAGGCTGAGAGAGAGAGGCTGCAGAATGCCAGGCTGAGAGAGAGAGGCTGCAGAATGCCAGGCTGAGAGAGAGAGGCTGCAGAATGCCAGGCTGAGAGAGAGAGGCTGCAGAATGCCAGGCTGAGAGAGAGAGGCTGCAGAATGCCAGGCTGAGAGAGAGAGGCTGCAGAATGCCAGGCTGAGAGAGAGAGGCTGCAGAATGCCAGGCTGAGAGAGAGAGGCTGCAGAATGCCAGGCTGAGAGAGAGAGGCTGCAGAATGCCAGGCTGAGAGAGAGAGGCTGCAGAATGCCAGGCTGAGAGAGAGAGGCTGCAGAATGCCAGGCTGAGAGAGAGAGGCTGCAGAATGCCAGGCTGAGAGAGAGAGGCTGCAGAATGTCAGGCTGAGAGCGAGAGGCTGCAGAATGTCAGGCTGAGAGCGAGAGGCTGCAGAATGCCGGGAGGAGCGAGAGGCTGCAGAATGCCGGGAGGAGCGAAAGGCTGCAGAACACCGGGCCAAGAGAGAGGCTGCAGAACGCCGGGACCAGGCTGAGAGAGAGGCTGCAGAACGCCGGGAGGACAGAGAGGCTGCAGAACACCGGGCCAAGAGAGAGGCTGCAGAACGCCGGGACCGGGTTGAGAGAGAGGCTGCAGAACGCCGGGAGTAGAGGGCGTTCAAGCTTTACATGGCTCAAATAGAACGGGGTAACGGTCCTCAGCTGACCCCTATTCCAGGACTTTGATCCAAGGAAACCATGTTTGGTTGGAGAAGGATACAGACTTAGATACTTTCCTTCTGGGGTTTTAAAAAACCTGCAGGCAATACCATATACCCAGTGAGCAGTGGGCGCAGTATCTAACCCCAGGGTTGAGAGGCAAAGCCCTGGAAGTTTTTGCTGGCTTCCCACCGGAGCTAGATGGGAACTATGAGGCCATAAAAGAGGCCCTGATCAGGAAATACCACCTAACTCCAGAAGTGTATCGGAGAAAGTTCCGGAACCTACAATGTGGATCAACGGACAGCTATGCGGATGTCGTGAGCACCTTGTTCCGCCAATGGATCAGGGGACTTTTTTAACAGTTTTGAGGATTTATCGGATCTTATGGTCAAGGATCAATTCCTTCATATGTGCCCCGCGGATGTACGGCAATTTGTGTGTGATCGGGAGCCACAAACTGCAGATCAGGCTTCAAAGATTGCTGACTGCTATGTGGCTAACAGGATGCCTGAGGTGCGGAAGCCATCGGGATTCAGCTGGTGGAAGGGAGGTAAGCCAAACGGGGACGCTTCTCCCTCTGCTAGCCGATCACCAGTGCTGTCCAAGCCCACCTCCTATGGGGTCCCGGGGACTAGACATTCTCTAGGCGATACAGGCTGATGCTTTTCCTGCAACAAAGCGTGTATGTGACACCCAGAAAAACTTCTAAACAGATTAAAGGTGAACTTCAAGCTTAAGGAACATCCGTGTCAGATCGCACCATCCCGTCCTTGTATGAGCCAAAGTGGACTTCATGGGAGGCGACCAAGGAGGACACTTTTGTTGAGAAAAAAAAAAAAAAAAAAGCCAGACTGGAATTTGCCAAACTACATGTTGACAAGCCACAAAGCTTCTGGGAGAATGTCCTATGGACAGATGAGACAAAAATGGAACTTTTTGGCAAGACACGTCAGCTCTATGTTCACAGACGGAAAAATGAAGCATATCAAGAAAAGAACCCTGTCCCTACTGTGAAACATGGAGGAGGCTCTGTTATGTTCTGGGGCTGGTTTGCTGCATCTGTCACAGGGAGTCTAGACTCTGTGCAGGGTACAATGAATTCTCAAGACTATCAAGGGATTCTAGAGAGAAATGTGCCCAGTGTCAGAAAGCTTGGTCTCAGTCGCAGATCATGGAGAGAGAAATGTGCTGCCCAGTGTCAGAAAGCTTGGTCTCAGTCGCAGATCATGGAGAGAGAAATGTGCTGCCCAGTGTCAGAAAGCTTGGTCTCATTCGCAGGTCATGGGTCTTGGATAATGACCCAAAACACACAGCTAAAAACACCCAAGAATGGCTAAGAGGAAAACACTGGACTATTCTGAAGTGGCCTTCTATGAGCGCTGACCTAAATCCTATGGATCATCTTTGGAAAGAGCTGAAGCATGCCGTCTGGAAAAGGCAACCTTCACACACGAGACAACGGGAGCAGTCTGCTCTTGGGGAGTGGGACAAAATACCTGTGGAGAGGAGCAGAAGTCTCACTGACAGGTACAGGAATCGTTTGATTGCCTCAAAAGGTTGTGCAACAAAATATTAAGTTACGGGAACCATCATTTCTGTCCAGACCTATTTCATGAGTGTTATTTTTTTATAAATTCAGTGGAAGCATGGTGGAAAAGCAATGTCTGACTTTCATTTCCATAGATTTTTGATTTATTATTACTTTAGTCAGATTCAAGTTATTTCTGTCACCATTGTGGGTTTTCCTTTTATTAACCCCTTCCTTACCGATGACTGGATAGCCCGTCATTGGTAAGGATCCTCGCTTTGAGGTGGGCTCCAGCGGTGAGCCCACCTCAAAGCCGCGACATGTCAGCTGTTCTGAACAGCTGACATGTGCCCGCAATAGGCGCAAGCGGATTCGCCGTCCGCCCGCGCCTATTAACTAGTTAAATCCTGCTGTCAAAGCTGACAGCGGGCATTTAAATAGCACTTCCGGCCGCCGGGCCGGAAGTGAGCTCATCGCCGACCCCCGTCACGTGATCGGGGGTCGGCGTCACGTTGCCTGGACAACCACAGGTCTCATAGAGACTTCTATGGTTGTTCCTAGGCAGATGGCTTTGAGCGTCGCTCGGTGGTCGGCGCTCAAAGCACAGCAGTAAATTGCTACATATGGGCGATCTGCTCATCGCCCATATGTAGCAGAGCCGGTCGGGTTGTGCATGCTCCAAGCATCCTATGGAAGCTATTGAACCATGCCAAAATTAAAAAAAAAAAAAAAGTTTAAAAGTAAAAAAAAAACTAAAAGTTCAGATCACTCCCCTTTTGCCCCAATCAAAATAAAACAAAAAAAATATCCCACATACACATATTGGGTATCGCCGTGTTCAGAATCGCCCGATCAATAAAAAAAAGGATTAACCTGATCGCTAAACAGCGTAGCGAGAAAAAATTCAAAACGCCAGAATTACATTTCTCCTTCACCTCATTGGGGGACACAGAGACTGTGGGTGTATGCTTCTGCCACTAGGAGGGTGACACTAAGTGAAAAAAAGAGGTTAGCTCCTCCTCCGCCGTATACATCCTCGCCCCTATTGCGGGCAGAAATCAGTTTTTTGCTTAGTGTCCATGGAGGCACACGTGTCTGTTTTTTTCTCCAGACTTTTTTCCATGAAGATGTGACGGGCAATGAATCCTATTGAAAGGGTCCGATTTCCCCAAACCAACAACGGGCGAGCACATGCGAGTGTCCCTCCACGTATCCTCTCCCGCGACGTGGGACACAATGCCGGACTTAGCTCTGACCACCCCTAGGTATTGAAACCATGGGCTGTACAGAGGCACAAGACTAGTCCGTGCGGCCCCCACTGCTCCACCAATGCTTAGACTGCGGTGCTGCAAGGTGGCGGACGGTCCCTCTCCTCACCCCCTGAAGGGGTTAGATGGAGCTAGGGTGCCTGCACCGTCCTATTTTATCAACACCCCCTCACATACCTGCGCTCAGGCTGAAGAGGATCATCGGTGAGGAGAAGGTCTGGGAGGCCTCCTGCGAAGATCTCAGGGCTGGAGCCCCCAGCCGGCGGAAGCCACCGGCCATGCAAGGCAGGAGTGGCTGGATCCGTCAGGCAGCGCCGCACAGTTAGTGGCGCCATATTTTTTTGTGTACTGCGCCCCCTCCCGGTCGGGTAGAGGAAAAATTGAGGCTGGAGCTAGGCCGCGGCCAGAAGTCCCGCCCCTGGAGCCGCGCGTCACTTCCGGCGGCCCGCCCCGCACTGGGCGGCGGCGAAGAAATTTAGGCCCTGGCTTCGGAGCGCGGCTAGGCCGCAGAATGGAAGCACCGCCCCTAGAGTGGTTTTACATGCTGGTTCATTCCCACAGCTAGTGGCGTGCGATTTGAAGGAAGCAGCCAGGACGGGGGGGCGCAGGGCTGGGGTAAGGCTGCCCGAGAGGCCACGCTACAGGGAAAACGAGGTGCTACTTCCTCCCCACATCCCCAGCAGCGGACAGATACAGCATGTCCGAAAAGGCAAAGACGCACACGTTCTTTTACTCTGCATGCATCTCGTCGGGCTGCGTTTCCGCGGGCGCAGAGCAAGCGATTATGTGAAGCCTGCGATTCCGAACGCGCCCAGGAGCCCTCCCCTGTGACCGCGACCAATGTGTCAAATCCCCCGGAGTGGGCCCGATCACTGTCACAGTCCATGGCGTCGCTTACGAGAGTAATAGAGTCCCTTCAAGCCCCAGATAGGGGCAGGGACAATGGCTCGCCGGCCTTAGAGGGAACCTCCACCTCACAAAAGCCTCCGGCCTGCAGGGGCCGCTCTCACTCCAGGCAGACGCGGGGGAAATGAATCCACACGGTGTCGCCCAGTCCATCCGGTGCCTTGGCATCCGTAAGATCTGCTTCTCGCTCCCCGTCACCAGTGATTGATAGCGAGCAGATCTCAGATTGCGACTCAGACGAGCCCCTTGACCTGGACACTCCAGGGTCATGTGAAACAGTGGACAGCCTCATAGAAGCCATCAATCAGACCCTGGGGATTGAGGATGATCCCGCAGCGGCTACGGGGCATTAAGTGGCATTTAAGAGAGTGAAGCGCCCACACAGAGTTTTTTCCTCTCACCCAGAGTTTGAGGACATAGTGCAGCGGCACAGAGATAAGTCCAGACAGGCGTTTCTCGGGTCAAAAGGCACTCGAAACAAGGTATCCGTTTGCTCCGGACCTCCGTAAAAGATGGATGGAATCCCCGATGATGGATCCTCCGGTTTCGCGCCTAGCCATTAAGACCCTGCTATCCGTCCCTAGTGGTTACTCGATTAAGGATCCCACGGATCGCCTTATAGAGAGCTTAGCTCGCTCAGTATATGAGGCGTCAGGGTCAGCACTCGCTCCCTCGTTCGCAGCAACTTGGGTAGCCAAGGCTATAATATCATGGTCAGAAACATTAAACAAGGTCGCGCAGGAGCAGGATCTACCTGCGGAGATTTCGGAGGTCGCAGGTCAGATGGCGATGGCTGGAGACTATGTAATCAATGCGTCTTTGGATGCGGCCAATTGTTCGGCATTTGCTGCCGCTAATGCAATTTTGATCAGAAGAGCCCTATGGTTAAGGATATGGCGAGCCGATTCTTCTTCTAAGAAGTCCTTGACTTCCCTGCTTTATCAGTGCGGCCGCCTATTTGGGGAGAAGTTGGATCAACTTATCTCTGACTCCACAGGAGGGAACAGTGGGTTTCTCCCTCAACAAAGGGTCAAACCGCTTTTTTGTCACCCGTTTTCGGGCTTTTCGCAACACCGGGTGGACTACAGCGGCCAATTCCGCCGCCTCAGGCCGCCCCAACCAGGATAGGGAGCGGCAGGTCTCATATAGAGCCAACCCATTGGGGAGATTGCGTACTCAGCAGCACAGATCGAGGGGATCCAGATCCCAAAGATTGTCGGCTAAATGACTCGAGGCCTTTACCAGACGACACCGGCAAGATGGGCGGCCACCTACTGTGGTTTTTCCACGTCTGGGCCAATGTCGCTCACGACGCATGGGTAAAGGAATTGGTGGCCTCAGGTTACAAAATAGAATTTGTCAGATACCCGCCAAGACGGTTTTTTCTTTCCCGGCTTCCCAGAGTGGATGCCCAGGCAAGGGCTCTATTGGGAGCCATCAAATCGCTCCAGCACAACGGAGTCATTGTTCCAGTGCCAGAACACGAAATAAATCAGGGATTCTATTCCAACCTTTTTGCGGTTCCCAAAAAGGACGGGTCTGTCAGGCTTGTTTTGGACCTGGAGCTTCTGAACAAATTCATCAGGATCAGACATTTCCGGATGGAGTCTCTCCGGTCAGTCATATCGGCCATGGAACAGGGAAAATACTTGACCTCAATAGATATCCAGGACGCATTTCTGCATATTCCCATTTTCCCTCCTCATCAGAGGTTTCTACGCTTCGCCATCAGCGATCTACATTTTCAGTTCATAGCACTACCCTTCGGGCTAGCCACGGCTCCCAGAGTGTTCACAAAGGTTATGGCAGTTGTCATAGCCATACTGCATTCTCGAGGCATAGTCATCTTGCCTTATCTGGACGACCTCTTGGTCAAAGGCCCTTCAAGGCAGGCATGCGAGGAAAATGTCAACATCACGCTAGATACTCTTGCCCGCTTAGGGTGGTTGGTCAATGCGAAGAAGTCATCCCTTGTGCCAGCTCAAAAGATCTCCTTTCTAGGAATGATTTTCGACACTCTCCGAGGGTTGGTAATTCTCCCTCAGGAAAAGGTGCTAGCGCTCCGGCAGGGAGTCCGGACACTTCGGCAACCAGTCCCTCATACCATCCGATTCGGGATGAGGAGTCTAGGGAAAATGGTGGCAGCAATGGATGCGGTACCATTCGCCTAGTTCCATCTTCGCCCCCTGCAGCACGCCCTTTTGTCAGCTTGGGACAAGAATCCCTTCACGCTCGACCGGCAGTGCCGACTGTCCTCTCAAGTCAGGCAGTCGCTCGGATGGTGGTTAACCAGTTCCTCTCTGACCCAGGGGAAACCTTTTCCCCCAGACCATTGGTTGGTGATGACAACCGACGCCAGTCTCCTCGGCTGGGGAGCAGTGTTTCGCCACCACACGACCCAGGGACGGTGGTCGCCACAGGAGGCACGCCTCCCGATCAACTTATTGGAGATACGAGCAATTCGGCTGGCTCTGCAAAAGTTTCATCACTTTCTAGCAGGCCGCCCTGTCCAGATTCAGTCAGACAACGCCACAGCGGTGTTACATAAATCACCAAGGGGGCACCCGCAGCAGAGCAACCATGCACGAGGGACTTTCTCAGCCGGCATGATCTTCCGTCCTTAGAGTGGCCTCTACGTCTTCCGGCAGATTTGTCCGCTGTGGGGAACTCCGGATGTGGATCTGATGTCGTCCAGAGTGAATGCCAAGGTGCCCACATATGTCGCTCGGGCCCGGGACCCGCAGGCAATCGCTGTGGATGCATTGGTTCTGCCATGGAACCAGTTTCGCCTCCCATATCTATTTCCCCTGCTGCCACTACTTCCGAGCGTCATCAAGAAGATCAAGACGGAAGGGGTTCCGGCGATTCTGCTGGCCCCGTCGAGAGTGGTACGTAGATCTAATGTAGCTGCTCGCCGACGTTCCATGGCGCCTGCCAGAGTGCCCAGATCTACTTTCTCAAGGGCTGATTTGCCACCCGAACTGAATCTTGGATTCTAACCCAGGCAGGGTTCGGGAGCAAGGTGGTCACTACAATGATTAGCGCCCGGAAGCCTGCTTCAGCACGAATTTACCACCACAACTGGAAGGTGTTCTTTGTTTGGTGTCGATGCCGCGGTGTTTCTCCGCTGAGATTCTCGATCCCCAACATCTTGACTTTTCTCCAGTCGGGCCTAGATTCGGGCTTAGCCCCAAGTTCCCTCAGGAGACCAATATCAGCCTTATCCGTCCTGTTCCAGCACAGAATTGCTACCAATCCGCAGGTGAAGACTTTCATCCAGGGAGTCTCCCACTTGGTACCTCCCTATAAGGCGCCTATGGACGCTTGGGACCTTAACCTGGTCCTAAGTGTTCTGCAGGAAGCTCCTTTTGAATCGCTTCAGGATATCTCTTTGAGAATCCTTTCCTGGAAAGTGGCGTTCCTAGTGTCCATTACTTCTATCAGGCGTGTTCCAGAGCTGGCGGCCCTATCCTGTCGAGCCCTGTTCCTCACTTTCCATAAGGATAAGGTGGTGCTCAGACCAGCCCCTCCTTTTCTGCCGAAAGTCGTGTCCTCTTTTCACATTAATGAAGATGTTGTTTTGCCTTCATTTTGTCCAGCACCGGTACACCGTATGGAAAAGGCTCTTCACACGTTAGACCTGATAAGAGCCCTCCGGAGGTACGTGTCGAAGAAGTCTCCCTTTCGTCAGATGGACACGCTGTTCGTGCTCCCCGAAGGGCGCAGGAAGGGACTCGCTGCCTCAAAATCGACCATAGCCAGATGGATTCGTTTGACTATTCAGGAGTCCTACCGCATTAAAGGCATGCCGATTTCAGCAGGGATCAGAGCGCACTCTACTCGCGCAGTGGGCGCCTCTTGGGCCCTTCGGCATCAGGCTTCGACGAAACAGGTTTGCAAGGCAGCAACCTGGTCCAGCCTGCACATATTTGCCAAACATTATAATATCCATGCTCAGGCCTCGGCGGATGCGAGCCTGGGTAGAAGGATCCTCCAAGCAGCGATGGCGCACCTTTAAACAAGAGGTGCATGTAGCTTGGATCGGTGAGTCGTCTCCCCACCCAGGGACTGCTTTAGGACGTCCCACAGTCCTGTGTCCCCCAATGAGGCGAAGGAGAAACATGGATTTTTGTGATAACAAACCTTAAAATCCTTTTCCCTGAGATGCTCATTGTGGGACATAGCACCCACCCTATTAGCCAGTTGGCTCTTGTTTTGTTTAAATTTATATGCATTTACTAATTTGATATAAGGGTGGTGTTTTGGACATGTTGTACCTGTATTAAGGCTGATTTTGTTGTCCTCCTACTGCTTTGGCACCAAACTGATTACCGCCCGCAATAGGGGCGAGGGTGTATACGGCGGAGGAGGAGCTAACCTCTTTTTTTCACTTAGTATCAGCCTCCTGGCGGCAGAAGCATACACCCACAGTGTCTGTGTCCCCCAATGAGCGTCTCGGAGAAAAAGATTTTACGGTGAGTTATCACAAAAATCCATGTTTTTTGGTCGCCGCAACATTGCATTAAAATGCAATAATGGACGATCAAAAGAACGTATTTGCACAAAAGTGGTATCGTTGAAAACGTCAGCCCGGCACGCAAAAAATAAGCCCTATCCCGACCCCAGATCATGAAAAATGGAGACGCTACAAGTGTCGGAAAATTGCGCAATTTTTTTTTTTTTTTTTTTAAAGCAAACTCTGGAATTTTTTTTCACCACTTAGATAAAAGAGAACCTAAACATGTTTGGTGTCTATGAACTCATAATGACCTGGAGAATCATAATGGCAGGTTAGATTTAGCATCTAGTGAACCTAGCAAAAAAAGCTGAGCAAAAAACAAGTGTGGGATTGCACTTTTTTTGCAATTTCACTTGGAATTTTTTTCCCATTTTCTAGTACACGACATGGTAAAACCAATGATGTTGTTTAAAAGTACAACTTGTCCCGCAAAAAATAAGCCCTCACATGGCCATATTGATGGAAAAATAAAAAAAGTTATGGCTCTGGAAAGAAGGGGAGCGAAAAACGAAAAATCTAAAAAAGCTCTGGGAGTGAAGGGGTTAAACGGGTGGGTACCAACAATTTTGACCATGTGTATGTGACGCCTGCGCCTCTTGTCCCTGCTGGGGGCAGCTCAGCCCATCTATGTGACACCAGCGCTTCTTGTCCCTCCTGGGGGGCAGCTCGCCCCCATTATGTGACACCTGCACCTCTTGTCCATCCTGAGGGCAATACGGAACCTCTATGTGACAGTTGCGCGCCTCATCATTCCTGGTGTCAGCTCGGCCCCTCTGTGACACCTGCGCCTCTCGTCCCTCCTAGGGGGAGCTTGGGCCCACTGTGTGACACTTGCGCCTCTCGTTTTCCCTGGAGGCAATACTGACCCCCCCATGTGATACCCATCTTTATCTTCTCTTGTGTCTTTATTTCTCAGCCCGTAAGATCCAGATGAAGCGGGAGCAGCTCCTTCGAGAGGAGGAGGAAGGGACCGCTGGGGACTCCAGTCCGAGGACGGTGGGACCCAGCACCCCGACCAGCGTGTTCATAGAGGGTGTGGAATACAAGGTGGAGCGTGTGGATCATGGGAGTCTGTCCTCGCTGACCGGGTGAGAGTCCTCCTCTGTCTTGGGTGATGCTGGCAGTGGCCGGTAGGTTTGGGTTGTCGGGGGGTCGCTGTTGACATCGTCTCTGTATTTTACAGGTTCTCCCCGTCGGAGTCACAGAGGAATTCCCTGGAGGATGCCTTCCGTGTGGAGCAGCGGCCAAGCTCCATGTCGGGGTCAGACATGTGTCCTTCATCCTTGGGTTGTCACTGTGGGGGCTCAGCCTGTAGGAGATGCTAATGTTATCCCCCTAGTGGCCGAAGTTTATCCCGGCGACCCCCCTGGCCCTTCTCACCTTGGTAACCCCCTTCTGAGCTCTGCCCTTTCTCCCCCTTAGGTTGAATCCTATATACCCCGGTGGCACGGATGGAGCGGCTCCGGTGCGCACTGCCAAGGCTGAGAGACGTCTGCAGGAGCGGCTAAGGGTGCAGAGCCCGGAGCTCACCGAGCAGGAGATGCAGCTGTCGCCAGCGGAGCGCAGAGCACTACAGGCCGAGAAGAGAGCCATGTGGAGAGCAGCCAGGTGAGGGCCGCAGAGGAGCCGGCGTTGCACAGGGGGAGGAGTCAGCCTCGCGGCTAACACCGGGCTTTGTGGGTGTGGTTACAGTAGGCGATCTGATCCTGCGGATGATGAGCGTGAGTGATCTGTGGTCCTGCCTGGTGTCCAGACTAGATCATCACCCCTGTCATCCTGCACCCTCATTATCCCGTCTCCATCTCTGCCTCAGCTTCCTCTCATGTGCCCCCCTACTTTCTGACATATTGGAGGTCTCTCCCCTCTGTGGCTGAATGCATGGGGGGGTCTCTCCCCTCTGTGGCTGGATGCGCGGGGGTCTCTCCCCTCTGTGGCTGGATGCACAGGGGTCTCCTTTGTGGTTGGCTGCACGGGGGGTCTCTATCCTCTGTTGTTGGATGCACGGGTGGTCTCTATCCTCTGTGGTTGGATGCACGGGGGGTCTCTATCCTCTGTGGGTGGATGCATGAGGGTCTCTCCCCTCTGTGACTGGATGCATGGGGGGGTCTCTATCCTCAGTGGCTGGATGCACAGGGGTCTCCTTTGTGGTTGGCTGCACGGGGGGTCTCTATCCTCTGTGGTTGGATGCACGGGTGGTCTCTATCCTCTGTGGTTGGATGCACGGGGGGTCTCTATCCTCTGTGGCACGGGGGGGGGGTCTCTATCCTCTGTGGCACGGGGGGGGTCTCTATCCTCTGTGGCTGGATGCACGGGGGGGGTCTCTATCCTCTGTGGCTGGATGCACGGGGGGGTCTCTATCCTCTGTGGCTGGATGCACGGGGGGGTCTCTATCCTCTGTGGCTGGATGCACGGGGGGGTCTCTATCCTCTGTGGCTGGATGCACGGGGGGGTCTCTATCCTCTGTGGCTGGATGCACGGGGGGGTCTCTATCCTCTGTGGCTGTATGCATGGGGGGGTCTCTATCCTCTCTGGTTGGATGCACGGGGGGTCTCTATCCTCTGTGGGTGGATGCATGAGGGTCTCTCCCCTCTGTGGCTGTATGCACGGGGGGTCTCTATCCTCTGTGGCTGGATGCGCGGGGGTCTCTCCCCTCTGTGGCTGGATGCACGGGGGGTCTCTATCCTCTCTGGTTGGATGTACGGGGGGTCTCTATCCTCTCTGGTTGGATGCACGAGGGGTCTCTATCTTCTGTGGCTGGATGCACGGGGGGTCTCTGTCCTCTGTGGCTGGATTCACGGGGGGTCTCTATCCTCTGGCAAGGGGGGGGGGGTTCTATCCTCTGTGGCTGGATGCAAGGGGGGGTCTATGCTCTGCGGCTGGATGCACGGAGGTCTCTCTCCTCTGTGGCTGGATGCACGGGGGGTCTCTATCTTGTGGCTGGATGCACGGAGGGGGTCTCTATCTTGTGTGGCTGGATGCTCGGGAGGTCTCTGTCCTCTGTGGCTGGATGCCCGGGGGTCTCTGTCCTCTGTGGCTGGATGCACAGGGGTCTCTATCCTCTGTGGCACTGAGGGGGGTTCTCTGTCCTCTGTGGCTGGATGCAAGGGGGGGTCTCTATCCTCTGTGACTGGATGCACGGGGGATCTCAATCTTCTGTGTTGCACGGGGGGTCTCTATCTTCTGTGATGCACGGGGGGTCTCTGTTCTCTGTGACTGGGTGCACGGGGGTCTCTATCCTCTGTGGTGGATGCACCGGGAGGTCTCTGTACTCTGTGGCTGAATGCATCGGGGGGTCTCTGTACTCTGTGGCTGGATGCACGGGGGGGTCTCTGTACTCTGTGACTGGATGCACGGGGGGGTCTCTGTACTCTGTGACTGGATGCACCGGGGGGTCTCTGTACTCTGTGACTGGATGCACCGGGGGGTCTATCCTCTGTGGCTGGATGCACCGGGGAGTCTCTGTACTCTGTGACAGGATGCACCGGGGGGTCTCTGTACTCTGTGACTGGATGCACCGGGGGGTCTCTGTATCCTCTATGGCTGGATACACCGGGGGGTCTATCCTCTATGGCTGGATACACCGGGGAGTCTCTGTACTCTGTGACAGGATGCATCTGGGGGTCTCTGTACTCTGTGACTGGATGCATCGGGGGGTCTCTGTACTCTGTGACTGGATGCATCGGGGGGTCTCTGTACTCTGTGACTGGATGCATCGGGGGGTCTCTGTACTCTGTGACTGGATGCACCGGGGGGTCTATCCTCTGTGGCTGGATGCATCGGGTGTCTCTGTACTCTGTGACTGGATGCACCGGGGGGTCTATCCTCTGTGGCTGGATGCACCGGGTGGTCTCTGTACTCTGTGACTGGATGCAGCGGGGGGTCTCTGTACTCTGACTGGATGCATCGGGGGGGTCTCTGTATCCTCTATGGCTGGATACACCGGGGGGGCGCTCTATCTTTTGTGATGCTCGGGGGGTCTCTACCCTCTGTGGCTGGATGCACGGGGGTCTCTCTTCCTCACTCTGTCTCCTTTCTCTCCTCTCGCCCTCTGGGCAGTTCTTTGGAGGACAGTATTAGGCAGTATGAACAGTCCTTGGCTAAGAAGCTTTACCTCTCCCGACAGCAGCGTCCGCGAACCCCTGAGGACGGCAGCAGGTGTGAGCTGAACCCCCTCACTGTGCACCTTGCCCGGCTTGTAGCATGTCCAGCAGGGGGCAGCCAGGGCACAGCGTCCGCACACAGCGTCCGCACACAGCGTCCGCACACAGCATGTTCTAAGACCCCGTGTCTGTTTGTTGCTGTGTGTGCCCATAACTACCGAGGCTTCCTTGATTCGCTCACCGAACGGTAACGCCGGCACTGGACTCATCCTGTCGTGTGCTCTTAAAGGGACAGCACCCAAATTACTCCAGTCATTGCAGACTGGCCCTACCGAGATCCTTTAAAGAGCAGTAAAGCTTCCTAGAGAAACGTGTAGTTGGTGCATGAGGACATATTGCATGGGAGATATATGTACAATGTATGCTCAATCTGTCATCATCGTGATACCAGAGCTGAATCTGCTCCATGCGGCTGTTGTAGACGGTTAGGTGAAGTGCCTTGTACCACGCACCGGCTCAGCATTCCTCTCACATAGGACTCCATGTTTCAGGATGAAGTCTCTGGAGCAGGACGCTCTGAAGGCGCAGGTAGTCATCGCTCGCTCCAAGGAAGGCAGAAAACGCAGCACTTTGGAGCAGCTGGCAGAGTCCCCGTCCCCGGCTCCCACCCCATCACCCACTCCTCTGGAGGGTAAGTGCCCAAGGTGTGACCACAGGAGGCCCTAATCGGGCCAGTGACTGCGACTTATACCTTTACCTCTATCCACAGATTACAGCCCCCGGCTCCTCACATCTCCTGGAAGATTGGTGAGTAACCCCCATCATCTGCTGTGCATAAGTCACTGAGAATGCCCAGATGACTGCCTCATCCTGCATAATCCTTGAGTATTCACTTCACCTCTGACCCTCCCCATTGTTACCTTCACGTAGGACCCTTCCGATCGTCTCCTTCACGTGGGACCCTCCCCATCGTCGCCTTCACGTAGGACCCTCCCCATCGTCGCCTTCACGTAGGACCCTCCCCATCGTCGCCTTCACCTAGGACCCTCCCCATTGTCGCCTTCACCTAGGACCCTCCCCATCGTCGCCTTCTCCTAGGACCCTCCCCATCGTCGCCTTCTCCTAGGACCCTCCCCATCGTCGCCTTCTCCTAGGACCCTCCCCATCGTCGCCTTCTCCTAGGACCCTCCCCATCGTCGCCTTCACGTAGGACCCTCCCCATCGTCGCCTTCTCCTAGGACCCTCCCCATCGTCGCCTTCTCCTAGGACCCTCCCCATTGTCGCCTTCACGTCGCACCCTCCCCATTGTCGCCTTCACGTAGCACCCTCCCCATTGTCGCCCTTCACGTAGCACCCTCCCCATTGTAGCTTTCACGTAGGACCCTCCCCATCGTCGCCTTCACGTAGGACCCTCCCCATCGTCGCCTTCACGTAGGACCCTCCCCATCGTCGCCTTCACGTAGGGCCCTCCCCATCGTCGCCTTCACGTAGGACCCTCCCCATCGTCGCCCTCACGTAGGACCCTCCCCATCGTCGCCTTCACGTAGGACCCTCCCCATCGTCGCCTTCACGTAGGACCCTCCCCATCGTCGCCTTCACGTAGGACCCTCCCCATCGTCGCCTTCACGTAGGACCCTCCCCATCGTCGCCTTCACGTAGGACCCTCCCCATCGTCGCCTTCACGTAGGACCCTTCCCATCGTCGCCTTCACGTAGGACCCTCCCCATCGTCGCCTTCACCTAGGACCCTCCCCATCGTCGCCTTCACCTAGGACCCTCCCCATCGTCGCCTTCTCCTAGGACCCTCCCCATCGTCGCCTTCTCCTAGGACCCTCCCCATCGTCGCCTTCTCCTAGGACCCTCCCCATTGTCGCCTTCACGTAGCACCCTCCCCATTGTCGCCTTTACGTAGCACCCTCCCCATTGTCGCCCTTCACGTAGCACCCTCCCCATTGTAGCCTTCACGTAGGACCCTCCCCATCGTCGCCTTCAAGTAGGACCCTCCCCATCGTCACCTTCACGTAGGACCCTCCCCATCGTCGCCTTCACGTAGGACCCCCCCATCGTCGCCTTCACGTGGGACCCTCCCCATCGTCGCCTTCACGTGGGACCCTCCCCATCGTCGCCTTCACGTAGGACCCTCCCCATCGTCGCCTTCACGTAGGACCCTCCCCATCGTCGCCTTCACGTAGGACCCTCCCCATCGTCGCCTTCACGTAGGACCCTCCCCATCGTCGCCTTCACGTAGGACCCTCGTCGCCTTCACGTAGGACCCTCGTCGCCTTCACGTAGGACCCTCGTCGCCTTCACGTAGGACCCTCGTCGCCTTCACGTAGGACCCTCGTCGCCTTCACGTAGGACCCTCGTCGCCTTCACGTAGGACCCTCGTCGCCTTCACGTAGGACCCTCGTCGCCTTCACGTAGGACCCTCCTCCTCATCGTCGCCGCCATCGCCCTCTGACCCTCCTCCTCATCGTCGCCGCCATCGCCCTCTGACCCTCCTCCTCATCGTCGCCGCCATCGCCCTCTGACCCTCCTCATCGTCGCCGCCATCGCCCTCTGACCCTCCTCCTCCTCGTCGCCGCCGCCATCGCCCTCTGACCCTCCTCCTCATCGTCGCCGCCATCGCCCTCTGACCCTCCTCCTCATCGTCGCCGCCATCGCCCTCTGACTCTCCTCCTCATCGTCGCCTCTGACTGTACTGACCCAGCTGCAGTCACGTTTCCTTTTCATGTTCTCTGCTTCGGCTGTTGCTGCCATGTTTTATGTTTCCTCCATCCTCACCAGTCACCGGGAGGTTACAGATTTGCAGTCAGTTATGTTCAGGGGTCTCAAGATATTACGTCCCCCACTGCCTGCACTGGACGTAGTGTGAATGATTGGTGGGCACAGACCTCCTGTGCTCGTGCTGCTGGTCGGACCACTGTCCCCCACAGTCATTCGAGCTGCTCTGTGACGGTTATTGTGTTGCATGAAGTTCTGGTGTCAGATCCTCCACCTTCACCTCCTCATTTCGGGTGTTACTAGGCAGGATCCTGAGTACAGCCAGTCCTCTGCCCTCCTCCCTTGTGCCTCTCACTGTCCCCCTGCTGCCTCTGTATTACTTATTTCTTGCCTCTATAAGTTGTTTTTGCTTCCTACCTCCTGTATCATTTTCCTTTTCTAGCTGGATGTTTGTTGCTCGCTCCTTTTTCTTACCCATGCCCTTCTTCTGTGACTGCTTCTCGCTCACTTCTTTGCCTTCTTCCCCGTGCCGTTCTTCTGTGACTTCTTGCTCGCTTTTTTGCGTGCTTCCCTGTGACCACCTTCTTATGCTTCCCACTTGCTCCTTTGCATGCTTCCCGCTTTCTCCTTTTCATGCTTCCCGCTTTCTCCTTTGCTTGCTTCCCACTTGCTTCTTTGCATGCTTCCCGCTTGTTCCTTTGCATGCTTGCACATACCCTTCTCCGTGTTGTGCGCCACCTCCTCCATGCTTTTCGCCTTCTCTTACCGCTTGCTCTGCCTTCCAGTCTCTCTCAGACAAGAAGTTTGACTACAGAGAGTTTGCCGCTATCCCGTCTTCCAAACCAGTGTATGAGATCCAGGTACCGTGCTGCTGCATGTTCTCACACGATTGGACCAGAACCAGTCCGCGTCTGGTGCCGTCCTCTCCTGGTGGTCAGGGCCAGCACTGGGGGTTGTGGTGATGGATGAGGGGAGTTGTGGTGTCTGGGTTTGGCTTTCTCATTTTATTAACAACTCTGGATGATCTCATATAAAATGAAGCCAAGAGAGCTCAGACCCATCCAGAATCTCCACTGATGGCACCTCTGCACTCCACTCACATCCGGAGCTGCAGTCCCACTCGTTCCAGTTTTCTCTTTGATCTTAGGATCACAGATCTCATGGCTTGTCTGATGCCTTGTGGTCACTGCGGATGTGTCCTCTGCATCTGGCAGTTTAACTCGTCAGTGAGCACAACTGAACGCAGCTTTGGATGTGACTGGAGAGTATAAGATGCAGCTCACAACAAGGGAGGTAATGCAGAGATCCTGAACATGACATCTTTGGGTGATTCCGCCATTGCTGGAGTAAACGCTTCAATGTATAGGCCGCTGTGCACATCGTGACCTCTTGTGCTGCGCTCTCTGCTATGTTGCTGCTTGTGGTGTGTTTCTCTGATGTGTAGCTGCATGCACCCCCCCACCGGCCTGGATCCCCCACCAATGATCGCCCCTTTGTGGTTTCTAGTCCCCAGATGCAATTTGCGGCTCACAATACACGGAGGATAGCAGAATATCAGGTAAGGGTATGAATACTTATGGACGTTGTTGGGTCTTTATAGATACTGGAGATGCTGTATATCCTGCCTTATTCCTGACTAGATGACATGTACGGCTCCTGGTGTAGAGGAGACGCTGTATATCCTGCCTCATTCCTGACTAGATGACATGTACGGCTCCTGGTGTAGAGGAGACGCTGTATATCCTGCCTCATTCCTGACTAGATGACATGTACGGCTCCTGGTGTAGAGGAGACGCTGTATATCCTGCCTCATTCCTGACTAGATGACATGTACGGTTCCTGGTGTAGAGGAGACGCTGTATATCCTGCCTTATTCCTGACTAGATGACATGTACGGCTCCTGGTGTAGAGGAGACGCTGTATATCCTGCCTCATTCCTGACTAGATGACATGTACGGCTCCTGGTGTAGAGGAGACGCTGTATATCCTGCCTCATTCCTGACTAGATGACATGTACGGCTCCTGGTGTAGAGGAGACGCTGTATATCCTGCCTCATTCCTGACTAGATGACATGTACGGTTCCTGGTGTAGAGGAGACGCTGTATATCCTGCCTTATTCCTGACTAGATGACATGTACGGCTCCTGGTGTAGAGGAGACGCTGTATATCCTGCCTCATTCCTGACTAGATGACATGTACGGCTCCTGGTGTAGAGGAGACGCTGTATATCCTGCCTTATTCCTGACTAGATGACATGTACGGCTCCTGGTGTAGAGAAGACGCTGTATATCCTGCCTTATTCCTGACTAGATGACATGTACAGCTCCTGGTGTAGAGGAGACGCTGTATATCCTGCCTTATTCCTGACTAGATGACATGTACGGCTCCTGGTGTAGAGGAGACGCTGTATATCCTGCCTTATTCCTGACTAGATGACATGTACGGCTCCTGGTGTAGAGGAGACGCTGTATATCCTGCCTTATTCCTGACTAGATGACATGTACGGCTCCTGGTGTAGAGGAGACGCTGTATATCCTGCCTTATTCCTGACTAGATGACATGTACGGCTCCTGGTGTAGAGGAGACGCTGTATATCCTGCCTTATTCCTGACTAGATGACATGTACGGCTCCTGGTGTAGAGGAGACGCTGTATATCCTGCCTTATTCCTGACTAGATGACGTGTACGGCTCCTGGTGTAGAGGAGACGCTGTATATCCTGCCTTATTCCTGACTAGATGACATGTGCGGCTCCTGGTGTAGAGGAGACGCTGTATATCCTGCCTCATTCCTGACTAGATGATATGTACGGCTCCTGGTGTAGAGGAGACGCTGTATATCCTGCCTTATTCCTGACTAGATGACATGTACGGCTGCTGGTATAGGGGAGACGCTGTATATCCTGCCTTATTCCTGACTAGATGACATGTGCGGCTCCTGGTGTAGAGGAGACGCTGTATATCCTGCCTCATTCCTGACTAGATGATATGTACGGCTCCTGGTGTAGGGGAGACGCTGTATATCCTGCCTTATTCCTGACTAGATGACATGTACGGCTGCTGGTATAGGGGAGACGCTGTATATCCTGCCTTATTCCTGACTAGATGACATGTACGGCTCCTGGTGTAGAGGAGACGCTGTATATCCTGCCTTATTCCTGACTAGATGACGTGTACGGCTCCTGGTGTAGTGGAGACGCTGTATATCCTGCCTTATTCCTGACTAGATGACATGTGCGGCTCCTGGTGTAGAGGAGACTCTGTATATCCTGCCTCATTCCTGACTAGATGACATGTACGGCTCCTGGTGTAGAGGAGACGCTGTATATCCTGCCTCATTCCTGACTAGATGACATGTACGGCTCCTGGTGTAGAGGAGACGCTGTATATCCTGCCTTATTTCTGACTAGATGACATGTATGGCTACTGGTGTAGAGGAGACACTGTATATCCTGCCTTATTCCTGACTAGATGACATGTATGGCTTCTGGTGTAGAGGAGACGCTGTATATCCTGCCTTATTCCTGACTAGATGACATGTACGGCTCCTGGTGTAGGGGAGACGCTGTATATCCTGCCTCATTCCTGACTAGATGACATGTACGGCTCCTGGTGTAGAGAAGACGCTGTATATCCTGCCTTATTCCTGACTAGATGACATGTACGGCTCCTGGTGTAGAGGAGACGCTGTATATCCTGCCTTATTTCTGACTAGATGACATGTATGGCTACTGGTGTAGAGGAGACACTGTATATCCTGCCTTATTCCTGACTAGATGACATGTATGGCTTCTGGTGTAGAGGAGACGCTGTATATCCTGCCTTATTCCTGACTAGATGACATGTACGGCTCCTGGTGTAGGGGAGACGCTGTATATCCTGCCTCATTCCTGACTAGATGACATGTACGGCTCCTGGTGTAGAGAAGACGCTGTATATCCTGCCTTATTCCTGACTAGATGACATGTACGGCTCCTGGTGTAGAGGAGACGCTGTATATCCTGCCTTATTCCTGACTAGATGACATGTACGGCTCCTGGTGTAGAGGAGACGCTGTATATCCTGCCTTATTCCTGACTAGATGACATGTACGGCTCCTGGTGTAGAGGAGACGCTGTATATCCTGCCTTATTCCTGACTAGATGACATGTACGGCTCCTGGTGTAGAGGAGACGCTGTATATCCTGCCTTATTCCTGACTAGATGATATGTACGGCTCCTGGTGTAGAGGAGACGCTGTATATCCTGCCTTATTCCTGACTAGATGACGTGTACGGCTCCTGGTGTAGAGGAGACGCTGTATATCCTGCCTTATTCCTGACTAGATGACGTGTACGGCTCCTGGTGTAGAGGAGACGCTGTATATCCTGCCTTATTCCTGACTAGATGACGTGTACGGCTGCTGGTGTAGGGGAGACGCTGTATATCCTGCCTTATTCCTGACTAGATGACATGTACGGCTCCTGGTGTAGAGGAGACGCTGTATATCCTGCCTTATTCCTGACTAGATGACATGTACGGCTCCTGGTGTAGAGGAGACGCTGTATATCCTGCCTTATTCCTGACTAGATGACATGTACAGCTCCTGGTGTAGAGGAGACGCTGTATATCCTGCCTTATTCCTGACTAGATGACATGTACGGCTCCTGGTGTAGAGGAGACGCTGTATATCCTGCCTTATTCCTGACTAGATGACATGTACGGCTCCTGGTGTAGAGGAGACGCTGTATATCCTGCCTTATTCCTGACTAGATGACATGTACGGCTCCTGGTGTAGAGGAGACGCTGTATATCCTGCCTTATTCCTGACTAGATGACATGTACGGCTCCTGGTGTAGAGGAGACGCTGTATATCCTGCCTTATTCCTGACTAGATGACATGTACGGCTCCTGGTGTAGAGGAGACGCTGTATATCCTGCCTTATTCCTGACTAGATGACATGTACAGCTCCTGGTGTAGAGGAGACTCTGTATATCCTGCCTTATTCCTGACTAGATGACATGTACGGCTCCTGGTGTAGGGGAGACACTGTATATCCTGCCTTATTCCTGACTAGATGACATCTACGGCTCCTGGTGTAGAGGAGACGCTGTATATCCTGCCTTATTCCTGACTAGATGACATCTACGGCTCCTGGTGTAGAGGAGACGCTGTATATCCTGCCTTATTCCTGACTAGATGACATGTACGGCTCCTGGTGTAGAGGAGACGCTGTATATCCTGCCTTATTCCTGACTAGATGACATGTATGGCTTCTGGTGTAGAGGAGACGCTGTATATCCTGCCTTATTCCTGACTAGATGACATGTACGGCTCCTGGTGTAGAGGAGACGCTGTATATCCTGCCTTATTCCTGACTAGATGACATGTACGGCTCCTGGTGTAGAGGAGACGCTGTATATCCTGCCTTATTCCTGACTAGATGACATGTACGGCTCCTGGTGTAGAGGAGACGCTGTATATCCTGCCTTATTCCTGACTAGATGACATGTACAGCTCCTGGTGTAGAGGAGACTCTGTATATCCTGCCTTATTCCTGACTAGATGACATGTACGGCTCCTGGTGTAGGGGAGACACTGTATATCCTGCCTTATTCCTGACTAGATGACATCTACGGCTCCTGGTGTAGAGGAGACGCTGTATATCCTGCCTTATTCCTGACTAGATGACATCTACGGCTCCTGGTGTAGAGGAGACGCTGTATATCCTGCCTTATTCCTGACTAGATGACATGTACGGCTCCTGGTGTAGAGGAGACGCTGTATATCCTGCCTCATTCCTGACTAGATGACATGTATGGCTTCTGGTGTAGAGGAGACGCTGTATATCCTGCCTTATTCCTGACTAGATGACATCTACGGCTCCTGGTGTAGAGGAGACGCTGTATATCCTGCCTTATTCCTGACTAGATGACATGTACGGCTCCTGGTGTAGAGGAGACGCTGTATATCCTGCCTTCTTGCTGTCTGCCTGCTCCCCTACAGGTCTTACCATTTTTCTGCCATGTTTTTGGGTTTGGGGGCCTTTGTTTTACTGATTGCCTAATTCTCCTTCTACTCTGACAGATTGAGCGCGTTCCTCTGTTTGCTCTTCCTGGCAGTTCGGCGGCCTTCTGGGTAGGCTTTCAGCATGGAGTGATACTAACTCTCTGGCGTCATACCCCCCGGTACAAATACCGGACCCTCATTTTTTCAGCACCTCATACTGACATCGGGAAGCGTCTGCTTATGCACACCTGACAAGACCTATGGCTGGGGACAGATGTGACTTACCCCGTGCCCTTACCCCTTTGTCATCAGTGCCCATCGACTCACTCTTGCTTTCTTCCCCGTTTGCAGCACCGTACACCTTTGAGGAGGAGGATCGGAGAGAGGCTGTGGAAGATTTTGGGGAGCAACAGGATGGCCTCCTCCCGGCCCCCAACACATCAGCACTGGAGGAAATGGCCAATTACAGCAACAAGCGGAAGCTGCGGCATACCCGGCGGAGCCTCGAGACCGCCGTCCCCACCTAGAGGGTCTCCCTCAGCCAGCACTGTGAACATTCTCTATACACAGATTGCCTGTGCGGGGACTGCGCTGAATACTCTGCCCCCACGCGATGCTGAGCCAGGTGCGGACCGCTTCCATCAGAGACACTGTGATACCAGCCGTTCACCTGCTGCTGTTTTTTTTGGGTTCTTTTGCTTTTCCCCGCTCGGTGAAGGGATACGCTATGACTCCAGCTTCTGGTGCGGCCATTACTTGCTCTTTTCCTGGTGGCAGTTTCACAATCTCCGTGTGGTGGATGACCAGAAGAAACCGTCAATCACCGGCTGTGTAGTGTCTGATAACCAGCAGCGCCGTCAGTCACCCCCAGGTCCACTGGATGGGGGGCACTCTCGGCCTTCTTACTGACTGTTCTCATTGGACTTTCATTCAGATGACCCAAAAAAATGAAAAATACTTGTGGGGGAAGGCCGTGGATTGAAGTATGAGATTTTTGTTTGTGTGATGAATTGGGGGCCCCAAGGCAATACCTGCTGAAGGCCGCGCTATGTGTGCCTGGGTGAGCACCGCTGGGACGTTACTTGGTGAGAACCGAGGTGCATGTGACTGGGAGATGACCCTGGGGACATGACTTTGTGACAACCGAGGTGCGTGTGACTGGGTGAAGACCTAGAGTGGTGTTACTTCATGAAAACCGAGGTCCGTGTGACTGGGTGAGGACCGCGTGGGCGTTACTTGGTGAGAACCGAGGTGCATGTGACTGGGCGAGGACCACGGGGGCATCACTTCGTGATAACCGAGGTTTGTCTGACTAGGTGAGGACCTTGGGGGGCGTTGCTTGGCGAGAACCAAGGTGCTTGTGACTGGGTGAGGACCCTGTGGGGGTTACTTCATGAAAACGGAGGTGCATGTGACTGGGTGAGGACCACTGGAGCGTTACTTGGTAAGGACCAAGGTGCGTGTGACAGGCTGAGGACCGCGGGGGCGTCACTTCGTGAGAACCGAGGTGCGTGTGACTTGGTGAGGACCTCTGGGGCGTTACTTGGTGATAACTGAGGTGCTTGTGACTGGGTGAGAAGCGAGGTGTGTGAGACTGGGTGAGGACCCCGGGTGGCATTACTTCATGAAAACCGAGGTGCATGTGACTGGGTGAGGATCGCGGCGGTGTTACTTGGTGATAACCGAGGTGTAAATGACTGGGTGAGGACCGTGGGGGCATCACTTTGCGATAACCGAGGTTTGTGTGACTGGGTGAAGAACGCGGGGGCATTACCCAGTGAAGACTGAGGTGGCTGTTGCCAGGTGAAGGACTCAGGGGGCATTACCTGGTAAAGGTGGGGCTTTTAGGATGAGGGCAGTAGTGCAACTGCCTGTTGGTGGTGGTGACTCTGAAGCCGTTGTAAGGTGGACCCGCAGTAGGGGATTATCGTGTTCCGGGGTTATCAGATGGCGGCCTTTGTGGCCGTTACCAGATGGAGGCACCAGTCGGCTGGTGGTAGCAGGAGAGATTACTTAGGCGTTGGCTTTGGGGTGGAGTTGCCGAGCCTGGGGGGTGGCATAGCTAGACGACAGCCTTGGGGGCATTGCCGGACGGCAGCCTTGGGAGACGCGTTGCGAGGCAGTGGCCTTGCTTCTCCGGTCTGTATGAAGCAGTATGTCGGGGGCCCATTGCCCAGGGTGTTTTTAGAGGGACTGTTTTTAGGGTGTTTTTTAGCCCGTGTTCACGGACACTGAGCTTTGATTTTAGAGCTTCTCGTAGACAAGTCTTCCAATAATGATGATCTATATAATTTTTTTACATAGTTTTTTTTTCCTGGGGCCCAAGATGGAGGCCACAGTGAGGTGTAATGGAGGCCACAGCGGCTTTTATAGTTGTGTTTGTGTGTGTGACTGGGCGAGGATGGTGACCATGTGGGGTGTGAATATTTATGGGTGACTGAGTTTATTTATAGTGTGTGAGTGCAGTGGGCGATCTCCCTGCCTTCCCATAGGGCACTGTGGCCCCGGTCACTGGCGGTGGGGCCCTGCCGTCTGCGGGGGATGTATTGTGTATTCTCACACCAGCCGCTGATCATGCCCTCCCGCCGCAGACACTGATATGGCCCGTAGTGGGGGGGGGGGGACACACTTCTTGCAACACTAATAAAGAATAAATTAAAGTTATTTCCAATTGACCATTTTGTGTTTCCATGGTAACTAACTACAACTAAGCCCTACGTGTCGTGTCTGTGGCCTTCATTCCCTGGGAAGAGCCGCGGCATCAGACTACACTGGGGTTGTAGTCTGTAACCATGGAGACGCATAGCTCTGCATAGGAGCTGTGGACCCAGAACGCGTGAAGATGGTGAGGATAACTAGGACTATTTTTAGGTTTGATTCTTCTCTTAGATGCATTTCTGAGATATCTGGACAGATTTATTCCCACTAACCACATAGACGGCACAAAGCGAGGCCAGACGGGCGGAAACGACGGCAAGTTTAGGCCGGCGCTTCCTGTCGGCCATTGCTCTGTTACACTGCCTCCCAGCACAAGTGTTGAAGCAGAATATCAGGAAATCTGGCGCCTTTCGGCATCGCCCTTATCCCTCCCCCATAGCAGGGCCATGTGATGTGGCGCCGGAGGTCCATGGAAGTGAAATTTGCTGCATTTTTATTAGTAAATTTTCCCCATTGTAGCAAAAGTATACACATCCGAAAAAACCTCCCCACTGGTCGTCCAGGGGCACTGCGGTGTCCGCATGGGGTCACTGCCAACCAACTGAGCCGCCTGCCAAGTCTCATTCTTGGAGGAACATTTCTGACCTTTCTGGAATATTTGTTTTTCTTCTTGCTCCTCATCTTGGAGGGGGGTACCACTCCAACTCTCACTGTGTGCTAAGGTCTGCTGGGAGCTGTAGTTTCACTGCACACGGACACCACTGTAGTAGGGCCAAGATAGCAGCCATCACTTTTACCCCTCCCCCACAATCGACAGATTTCTCTGCTCTGGGCCCCGCGCTGTTCACCTCCATATGTCCCTATGGGGCCACAGCAGGAGGGCGGCAGCGGCCGGGTCTGGTGTCCTTCATGTTGCCTCCCAGGGTCATCCCCACACCCGCTGCCACCGATGCGAGAGCCACTGCCCGCGTGGTGCCTTACTGCAGCCATGGACCAGGTGTGTGAATGACGATGGGGTCTGAAGTTATCGACGTCTCTTCTGAGGGGTTTTCTATGAATTCTTATTACTGAGCCTCTCGTTTTGGGGCGATGTTATGGGGTCTCTCGCCTCTTCTTGGGCACTAAGCGCTGGAGACGTCGGGCGCCGAGGCTGTAACTAGTGATATTTGTACAACCAAAGAACTTTATTTTGTGGCTCACAAACAATAAAGTTTAATTTACATTACATAGGTGCTTGGCGAGTCTTTGGGTTGGGAGGTGGGCAAATAGCGCCGCCACATCATGTCGTATCCTCCAGAGCTAAACTCACTATTCTGCTGTTACATTGTGTCTTATCCTCCAGAGCTGCACTCTGTGTTCTGCTGTTACATCATGTCTGATTCTCCAGTCACCTCCAGAGCTGCTTCCGCTTTCCGATTTCCTAAGAAAATCTCACACCTCTGTTAGTGTGTTGTGGGAATGCTCGTTGATGTGCAGATGACTCGAGGAGCTGACGCCGGGTAAGACACATTCCCAGACAATCACGTGCCAACAGTTCAACGAATGCACCCGAACCCCATTAGATCCAGTGGGAGGCAACAAAAAGCTTCCCAAACAGCTAAAATTAGGGGCTGACACCATGAAAAGTGGCATCAATTGACCCTCTTTACCACAGTACCCACGGTAAAAATTTGCAAATGGTACCGCAGCAGTCAGTCATGGGCCATGCATGAGGTATCGGGCCTAGCCCAGCATTTACTGCTTGGAATTGAAGTTTCAATGAGGACCTGGTTGTTTAAGGTAGCGGTGCAGGACTTCTTAGCTGAGAGACCTGATACCTCATGCAACACCTCCAATTTATTTTTTTATTTCCAGCTGCACTTAAATGGCACAAACATCAGTTTCATACAGTAAATGTAAGGGAAAGTAACACAGGTAGTTGTCTGAAAGTAAGTGCAGGTCTGCCTCTTACACAGGCAACCCACCAGATGGGAGACCCAACTTGGAATCTCCACATTTCCAAAAATTGCTTGCGGCAGCAGGCGCAGAAGCCACCACAAAGATGACACAGACTGCTATAGCGTGATATCAATGCATGACACTAACAAGGACACCATCACCTAATCTGCCCAGTCTGAGACTGGCATGCTGAAGTCATTCCATGACTTGCTCATTTTAATGAAAGTTAGGCGGGGGGCTACACTTTCAGGGGACAGCCAGATAGGAGCTCTGAAGACACGTTCTGAGAGAACGCTGGCTGCCGGGCATGATTAAACCTCCAAGGCGTGTGAGGCGAGCTCAGGCCACTCATCCATTTTTGCCGACCAAAATGTCAAAGGGTCCAAACCCTCCCTGATGGTATTGATATTGACCTCCAGATACTCCTGCACCATCCTCTCCAGTCGTTCACTACGACTTGGAGAGGATGCAGAACAGCTGCACTAAAAGTAGGCTGAACTAGATGGACATAAGGTCTTCCTTCAGCCTTCAAAACTATGTATGTGTCAGTCTTGTACTCTGTTCTGCTGATGCATGGGCTGGTCTAAAAAAAAAGTGTGAAACAACTCGCAGAAATTGCCTGTGCCACTTACACTGCTGCTGCTTACGTTTTGGCGATAATGACTTGAAATTCCCGGTGTTGGACGTCTAGACCTATGATGCACATGGTGTGCCTCATTGCTGTGTTGGGGAAAACCACTCTTAAGATTGTTTAAAAGCGTGTTTCGATACTCCAGCATTCGCACATCTCTCTCCAGGGGGGAAAAGCATTTGGCTAAATTTACTCTTATACCGTGGATCTAATAGATTGGCAACCCAGTGGTCAGCACGATTTCTAACCCTAAGAATATGGTACACATACATTTCTTCTTAATGACACAAAAAAGATTTTAAAGGAAATACTGCCCCGTAAGTATTTTGCTGTGTTCTGGGGCCTAGTTAACCGGCGCATGCGCAGTAAGACTTTTCGGCTTTGCCCGCAGTTGGGCAAAGCATACTGCGCGTGCGCGAGCCAAGAATGCTTAGCGCACGTGCGAAAGATGGCGGACACCTACTCCATGAAAAAAACGGACGACGGCCAAGGATGTGGAGGCAGCAAAGATCGGAAACACCGCCCGTCGGACCGGACAGACCTCATTTAAATAGCCCTCCAAAAGTAGGTGACAGATTCCCTTTAAAACTCCATATAACTTATGACAGCACAAAAACCATCCACCAATGCCAAATTCAGGCAAAAAAGGGGGGAGGCCAAGAGTTATTTTATACATAAATATTTTTATTTCAAGCAAAATTGCAAAATCAATACAAAAAATACTGCTAAGGTCTGTTTCACACATCCGTTTGTCACTATCAGTCAAAATCCGCCGTTTTTTTTAAAAAAAAAAAATATTTTGGCGGATCCGTTTTTTTCCCCATTGACTTGCATTATCGGCGGATTTTGACTGACTCATCCGTTGCATCCGTATGTCGGCGGATCCACCAAAATTTTGGCGTCCGCTGACATCACCGGATGGACAATGCAACATTTTTTTTGGCTGCCGGATCCGCATTTTTGCCTTTTGCTACAAATTTAACCCTGAATCCAATCTGGCTGCTGGAGAAAATCAATCAATCTCTCTCTTTCTCTCCCTGCGCCTGACGATGTCCCGGCTCTCCTCTCATCCCGCGATAGCCCGGCTCTCCTCTCGTGCCGCGATAGCCCGGCTCTCCTCCTCTCGTGCCGCGATAGCCCGGCTCTCCTCCTCTCGTGCCGCGATAGCCCGGCTCTCCTCCTCTCGTGCCGCGATAGCCCGGCTCTCCTCCTCTCGTGCCGCGATAGCCCGGCTCTCCTCCTCTCGTGCCGCGATAGCCCGGCTCTCCTCTCGTGCCGCGATAGCCCGACTCTCCTCCTCTCGTGCCGCGATAGCCCGGCTCTCCTCCTCTCGTGCCGCGATAGCCCGGCTCTCCTCCTCTCGTGCCGCGATAGCCCGGCTCTCCTCCTCTCGTGCCGCGATAGCCCGGCTCTCCTCCTCTCGTGCCGCGATAGCCCGGCTCTCCTCTCGTGCCGCGATAGCCCGGCTCTCCTCCTCTCGTGCCGCGATAGCCCGGCTCTCCTCCTCTCGTGCCGCGATAGCCCGGCTCTCCTCCTCTCGTGCCGCGATAGCCCGGCTCTCCTCCTCTCGTGCCGCGATAGCCCGGCTCTCCTCCTCTCGTGCCGCGATAGCCAGGCTCTCCTCCTCTCGTGCCGCGATAGCCCGGCTCTCCTCCTCTCGTGCCGCGATAGCCCGGCTCTCCTCCTCTCGTGCCGCGATAGCCCGGCTCTCCTCCTCTCGTGCCGCGATAGCCCGGCTCTCCTCCTCTCGTGCCGCGATAGCCCGGCTCTCCTCCTCTCGTGCCGCGATAGCCCGGCTCTGCTCCTCTCGTGCCGCGATAGCCCGGCTCTCCTCCTCTCGTGCCGCGATAGCCCGGCTCTCTTCGTGCCGCGATAGCCCGGCTCTCCTCCTCTCGTACCGCGATAGCCCGGCTCCTTTAACTTTCCGGATCGGTGGATCCCGGCGCACCAACGCTCCGGTGGCTCCCGTTGGTATTTCGACGCCTACGGATCCGCTCTCTGCCATTTTGACGGATTACAACTGAGAAGAAAAACGTAAGTGTGAAACAGGCCTAACCAAGCAGGTAAATTATTATTCTTCACAGAGTATCAAATCCATACATGGACACAAAGAAGGGAATTTATATGAAATAAAGTGCCAACAGCCTGGTATTAGTTTAATAAAAAATACATAATAAAGTGACAGTGCACAGAATTTATACCGATGGCAAAAAAAGGTGCCTTTTAGTGCATATAGCTGTAATAGGTAAACTACCCTATTTGTATGGACTAGGGCATTTTTTAGGGTATCAGTACGTCATCAGGAGGAAGAACGGCGAAACGCGCGTTGAGGCAGCAGGCGGGGGTTTATCTTCATTCACATGTAAGTAATTTTTAATGGTCCATGCACTTTATTCTCAAGGCTAACTGTTTAGACTTTATGTGCAGCTTATATGCGGTTTATTACAGATCTAATTGTTATGTACTGACACTTTATGTGCATGGACTAGGCTATCTCAGGGTGTTTTCTTATTTCAGCCATATGCCCAAACAGGCAACCCTTTATTATTATTATACTGCTTATATGCGGTTTAATTTAGATATAAATGGTTATGTATTGATACTCTATTTGTATGGACTAGGGCATTTTTTAGGGTATTTTACCTATTACAGCTATATGCACTAAAAGGCACTTTTTTTTTTTTTGCCATCGGTATAAATTCTGTGCACTGTCACTTTATTATGTATTTTTTATTAAGCTAATACCAGGCTGTTGGCACTTTATTTCATATAAATTCCCTTCTTTGTGTCCATGTATGGATTTGATACTCTGTGAAGAATAATAATTGTAATGAAGTTTTCTCCTTTTACCTGCTTGGTTAGCGGTATTTTTTGTATTGATTTTGCAATTTTGTTTAAAATAAAAATATATTTATGTATAAAATAACTCTTGACCTCCCTTTTTTTGCCTGAATTTGGCATTGGTGGATGGTTTTTGTGCTGTCTTAAGAATATGGGCATCGCGTTGAAGATATGAGCGCCTTCTTGCTGCACTGTGTCGGGCGCTTCCAAGAGGTTCAAGTTCATGGTGTGTTGATGGCAGAGTAACATTCAAGGTTGCTGCCTCCTTCCCTCCCACCAACCACTGAAAACCTAGAGCGGATCATTATCCTCTTCATCTCCTGACTGTTACACGTCCACCACCTCGTCCTCAATTTGTTCCTCGACTCCTGCGTCTTCACTAACAGTTTGTCTGATACCATGAGTCCCCCTTGATTGCTGTAAGCCACACTTCCATGGCACCTGACTGGTCGACGACAGTCTTGAAATTTTAGATATTATCCCTTCTGCATCCTCCTCTTCCTCTGGGACCACCGTCTCCTCCTGTAGACTATTCAAAGTCTGCTCCAGCATATAGATGACCGGAATAATGATGCTCATGACGTCATCAGCGCTAACAATCTTATTAGCCATTTCACAACTGCACAGATGGGTGAAGAGGTCCTTAATCTGTGCCCATTCCGTAAACGTGATATGCGCCACGTTCGTACTGCGTTGGCCCAGACTATACGACATGACATACTATCTCAGGGCTCGTTACCGCTGCCACAGTCGCTGCAACATGTGCAGCGTGGAATTCCAACATGTAGAAACATCGCTAATCAAACGATTAACCGGTAGCCCGAAAGACCTCTGTATCGATGTAAGTTGACCTGTGGGGTGCGATCATCTGAAGTGAGCACACAGTGACCGTGCTTTCTGCAGGAGCGCATGCGGGCCAGGATAGTGGCACAGAAATTGCTGTACCATCACGTGGAAGATGTGAGCCATGCAAGGCTTGTGTGTGAGGTTACCACATCGCAGAGCGTTATCGCACACTGCCTTCCCTGGATCCAGGTTAGGTGGAGACAGCCATTGCTCTAACTCGGCCTGGAGAGCTGTCCACAACTCTTCAGCCGTATGACTGCGATCTCCAAGGCATATCAGTTTAAACACTGCCTGATTGCGGAGAGCCCTGGCTGCGCAGTACAGAGGTGGTGGGGATTCTCTCTACACTGTTGGAACGCGTGTCTCATTAATACAGATGTTGAGTGCGCAGTTGGAGGCCCTAGGGGAGATAGAGGAGGCAGAAGCAGTGGAGGAACTGTTTGAATCTCCAAGGCTTGCGGGACAAAGCTCTATATCTTATACTTGTGGAGCAGCGCCTGCCCCCAGAGTCACCCAGTCAGCGAGATGTAATTCCCCTGACCATGCTTGCTTGTCCAGGTCTCGGGTGAAATGCACCCTGGCAAACATAGATTTTTTCAGGGAGCGGGTGATGTCTGTGACATGCTGGTGTAACGCAGGCACAGGTTTCTTAAAGAAGTAATGGTGACTGGGCAACTGGTACTGGGGGACTGCTATGGCCATCAACTTTCTGAAAGCTGTCTGTATCCACCAGGAACAGTCTGCATTTCCGTGGCCAACAGATTGGAGATGGTGGAATCAGGTTCTTAGGTTTTCCACCAAACCAGATCTCACACTTTGCACTGAGGAGGGGCAGTACCCTGAAACACAGTGTCTGCAAATTGAGATTCTGGCTTGGCTTTTATTCTAAGTCATGTAACAAGGCTCGTTAAAGGGTCGATATTGACTTTTAGGATTGCTACTTCCAGTAGGTGACACTAGAGTTCTAGTCCTCTTCCTCTCTGAAGAGACAATTTGCGTAATTAGCATATTTCCCAGAGGAGCATTGCGGCTTTAAGTCTCCTCATCTTGACATGCTTAGCATGTCATTCTCGTCAAGGAGAAATGATACTTCTTGGATATCCATGTGTAGGAGGAAACCTTATTTTACGTGACAATAACTGCAGAACTGAGGGCTGGCTGCAGTGCTGAGAGAGGGCAGAGTACAGTCAACCGGACAAACTGCTGGACCGTGAGAGAGGTGCAGACGGAGATGTTAAGGTGGATAGAGAAAGATGTGTTGTGCTAAGTGACTCAAAAACAGTAGTCATGTCTACTTCCGTAACAGTTGACCGGCTCTCACTCCGACAGTGGTGGGTGGGGGGTCACAGGAATCATGGGTGTATGCTGCTGCCACTAGGAGGCAGACACTATGCACAAAAAAGTTATCTCCTCCTCTGCAGTGGACACCCCACCGACTGGCACTAGGTTAATCAGTTTTAGTTTAGTGTCAGTAGGAGGCGGACACTGCTCTTTCACTAGACCCATATCTACCTTGGTTCTCGGCGTTTTCCAGTGACATCTTATTTTTCAGATGCATCTTCTACCTCTGGAGAGATACAGTGTGAACAGTCACAACTGTACTCCCACGTAGAGACTAAGTACGGCGTGTACTGCTACCCCGTATCCTCATATGTCTAGTCGGCTGGACCCCAACCCCTAACACGGAAGAGTGTTTAGGTGATCCGGATTTGGTCCTGGCCCCCGTCACCTACCCACTCACCCTGTCTGTTTTAGGACACATGGACTTCCCGCAATAAAGGAATTTCGGATATCTGACATTTCCTGGATGGAGAGGTACTTCTCTTTTTCCCTCTCTTCCCCATGTTCCTTCCAGAGACGATGAAAAGTTCGACCATAAGGATTCAAGTAAAGAAAAAGATACGAAGAACAAGGGATGAAGGCAAGAAGGAAGATGTTGAATATTTTTTTCCCAAGCCCTCACTTTATTTCTGGGGCCTTAGGCATTGTGGTCATTTTGAGATCAATATGTGGCCGTTACCCTTTGTTCCCCTGTGGATTGGGGCACTGGGTTACCTTTTACTGCGCTTTTAGGACCTCCGCGCTGCTCCCCCCAGTTCCGGCGGTCACCGGCTTTAATCTAGGTCCTGACTTCCCTCAAGCCTAGTCTTGGCGTTTTCTCCGCCCCCTTCTCAGAACTTTGGGCCGGCTTTTCTCCCGCCTGTCACTTACACACTTCCTTTTCCTGCCCACTCTTCCCAGCTTCATCAGACAAGCTCTGCAGTCGTCGTCAGCGTTCTTCTGGACCCGGCGGTTAGCCCCGCCCCTTTTTCCGGCCTCAGAGAGCGGGATTTTTTTCTTCAGCGTTCGCCTACCGTTCTGCAGCATGCGCTTTTACTCTGCTGGGTTCTTGCTCTGCAGCCCTCTACAGCCTGGAAGCAGACTACAGGTTCAACTGCATCTTACTGTGAGCTGCTCTGCTCTGCCGACTGACACTCTCATCAGCATTTTCTTTTTGTCCCCTAACCTTCTGGCATTAGTTAGCTTATCATGCTTAATCCTAAAGAAGAGCGTTCTCGTCCTCCTGCTTCCTCTTCTTCTTCCTCTGATCTTATCAGACACTTTGATTGCAAGAGCAGTGCCCCTATCCGAGTGTGGGCTTCCTTTCTGTCACAGTCCGTGGCAGACCTCACCAAGGTGTCACAGACCCTCGTGTAAGTTCTTGACAGGTTGCCCCTTCCGGCCTCTGCCGTTGTTAGTGGGTCGCAGGACTCACCGGCTGTGCCTACCAATATAGGCCATAAGAGATCCAGGCAGGCTCATCGTTCCAGGTCCTCTTCCTGCTCCATCTCTCCCGGCGGTCTGCCTCTTCCATATCCTCTCCCGAGTCAGGCGAGGCGGTTTCAGATGCAATATCAGAGGATGACTCTGACCTGGATTCTGGCCAAGCCTCTAATATGAGGAACATGGTCCAGAGCCTCATTATGGCTGTCAACCAGACCTTTAGCATTAAAGGATACCTCTATGGAACCCACAGAACAGGTGGTTTCATTTAGACGGTTGAAGCCAGCTTCCAAAGCCTTTGCCCCCAGATACAAATTTATAGCTCCTTAAATTCTTTATGTAACCCCCCTTCTCATGTACAGCACCATGGAATTAATGGCGGTATATAAATAATAAAAATAATAATAAAAAGGAGATACTTGCCAGGGAAAGGGAGAACCTGACCAGACACTTCCAAAGAGGGAAGCGCCTCGTCATCCTATATCCCTTCTCCTCTGAGCACACTGCTAACTTGACAGCCTCTCCAACTGTGGACTCTCCAGTTTCCAGACTTTCCACCAACACGGTCCTCCCGCTTACAATTGGAGCATCCCTCAAGGACTCCAATGACAGGATCATAGAATCTTTCACAAAGTCAGCCTTTGAAGAGGCCGGTTCTACATTGTGTCCGGTATTTGCCTCTACTTGGGTGTTAAACAACCTTGTCAGGGCATTCTTGCGGGAGCTCGACCGGAGGAATTGGTTGACCTCGCACAGCAGATTTCTCATGCAGGGAAGTACAGGGTATCTGCCTCCCTTGAGGCCGCTTCATGCGTGGCTCAGGTGTCCAGCAATATTAGAATCAGAATCGTAGAGTTGGAAGGGACCTCCTGGGCCATCTGGTCCAACCCCCTGCTCAAAGCAGGATTCGCTAAATCATCCCAGTTAGATGTCTGTCCAGCCTCTGTTTGAAGACTTCCATTGAAGGAGAACTCACCACTTCTCGTGGCAGCCTGTTCCACTCATTGATCACTCTAACTGTCAAAAAGTTTTTTCTAATATCTAATCTGTGTCTCCTCCCATTCAGCTTCATCCCATTGCTTCTAGTCTTTCCTTGTGCAAATGAGAATAAAGTTGATCCTTCTACAATGTGACAGCCCTTTAGATATTTGTAGACAGCTATTAAGTCTCCTCTCAGTCTTCTCTTTTGCAAACTAAACATTCCCAAATCCTGCAACCTTTCCTCATAAGACAGGGTTTGCAGACCGGTCACCATTCTGGTCGCTCTTTTCTGAACTTGCTCCAGTTTGTTGATGTCTTTTTTAAAATGTGGTGCCCAAAATTGGACACAATATTCCAGATGAGGTCTGACCAAAGAGGAGTAGAGGGAAATAATTACTTCACGTGATCTAGACTGTATGCTTCTGTTAATGCATCCTAGAATTGCATTTGCCTTTTTTGCTGCTGCATCACACTGTTGACTCATATTCAGTCTGTGATCTATTAGTATACCCAAGTCTTTTTCACATGTGCTGTCACTTAGCCCTATTCCTCCCATTCTATATATGCTTTTTTCATTTTTATTGCCCAGATGTAGTACTTTGCATTTCTCCCTGTTAAAAACCATTCTGTTAGTTGCTGCCCACTTCTCCAGTTTATTTAAATCTTTTTGAATCCTCTCTCTCTCTTCTCTAGTATTAGCTATCCCTCCTAGCTTTGTGTCATCAGCAAATTTAACCAGTTTACCCTCAATTCCTTCATCTAAATCGTTGATAAAGATGTTTAACAATACAGGGCCCAGGACAGAGCCCTGTGGTACCCCACTTGAGACATTCTTCCAACTGGATGTGCAGCCATTTACGACCACTCTTTGGGTCCGATCACTAAGCCAGTTATGAATCCACCTAACAGTTGCCTTGTCCATTCCATACTTAGTCATTTTTTCAATAAGGATTGTATGAGAGACTTTGTCAAATGCTTTGCTGAAGTCAAGATATACTATATCTACAGCATTTCCTTGATCCACCCAATCAGTAATACCGTCATAGAAGGAAATTAAGTTAGTCTGACATGACTTATTAGTTACAAACCCATGCTGACTCTGTTTAATCACTTCATTCTTATCCAGGTATTGACATACATGTTGTTTAATAATTTGTTCAAAGATCATTCCTGGTATAGAAGTCAGACTCACCGGCCTATAGTTGCCTGGGTCCACCTTCTTCCCCTTTTTGAAGATAGGAACAACATTTGCTCTTCTCCAGTCTTCTGGCACTTCTCCTGTTCTCCAAGAATTTTCAAAGATTATGGAGAGGGGTTCAAAAATTTCTTCTGCTATCTCCTTCAGTACTCTGGGGTGTAATTCACCTGGACCTGGAGACTTGAATTCATTTAGGTTAGCTAAGTGTTTCCTCACTATCTTTCTGTTTATAGATATCCTGGATTCTTCTATTCCCTTAATAGGACAGTGAATAACAGTTGATGTTACATTTCCTTTCTGAGAGAAAACAGATGCAAAATAGGAATTTAAAAGTTCAGCCTTCTCAACATCCTGTCTTAAAATTTCATCATTTTCATCCTGTAAAAATCCTATAGCATCTTTGACTTTTCTTTTACTTTTGACATATCCCCAAAATCCTTTATTATTGCTTTTGACATCTCTTGCAAGCCTCAATTCATTTTGAGCTTTAGATAATCTGATTTGTGCCCTGCAGGTTCTGCAGACAGCATTATATTCTTCTTTAGATATGCCTCCCTCTTTCCATTTTATAAACATTTTTTTCTTCCTTTTTAGCATGTGCTTAAGTTCTGTGTTCATACATCCTGGTTTCCTTAAATGCTTCCTATTCTTCCCTCTTTTCGGAATTGTTAACAACTGTGCTTTGAGAATTTCATTTTTCAAGATTTCCCATCCTTCCTGGACATTTTTGTCTTTAAGGATATCCAGCCATTGGATCCCTCCAATTCTCTTTCTGAATCCCTTAAAATCTGCCTTTCTGAAATCTAACCTTGACGTCTGAGTCTTCACAGGTCTTCCGCCTCTAGTTATCCAAAATTCTAAAATAGCATGGTCGCTACCTCCTAGGGTCCCAGCCACTTTTACCTCCTCAACCATTTCCTCCCTGTTTATAAGGATTAGATCCAAGGTAGCAGTTCCCCTTGTTTTCTCCTTTACCTTTTGGAAGATAAAGTTGTCAGCAAGAGAGGATAAGAATTTCCTTGACCTGTTAGTTTTGCCTGAGAGAGATTCCCAACAAATGTCTGGATAGTTGAAATCTCCCATGACAACTATGTCATATTTTTTGGAGAACTTGGCCATTTGATGCATAAAGAGTTCATCCATATCTTCAGCTTGCACAGGTGGCCTGTAGTAAATGCCTACAATGGTGTCCTTTCCATTGTTCTGTCCTTGTATTCTTACCCAAACAGTTTCCACAGAACTCCCAGTCTCTGAAGCTTGGATCTCTGTGCAGATATACGCGTTTCTAACATACAATGCGACACCCCCTCCTCGTTTATCAAGTCTGTTTCTTGCAAATAAGTTGTATCCCTCTAGTCTTGTATTCCAATCATGTGTATTGTCCCACCAAGTTTCAGTGATTCCAATGACATCATATTTCTTTTCCTGTGTTAGTAGTTCCAATTCTCCTTGTTTGTTGCCCATGCTTTGTGCATTAGTATAGAAACATTTTAGTTTGTGATTGGTTTCTCTTTCTCCAATATTGTTATTAGATTCTTTCGTCTTTGTTCTTCCTTTCCACTTCTAATAGCAGAGTTCTCAATAGCATTTGTCAGGTGTATGGCTTTTTCTGGTCTTTTGCTTCCCTTCCCATGTTGTTCTAGTTTAAAGCTCTCCTTACAAGTGTAGCAAGGCGACTTCCAAATACATGCTTTCCAGTCTTCATAAGGTGCACCCCATCTCTAGCAAGTAGTCCATCGTATAAGTAGTTCACTCCGTGATCCAGAAATCCAAACAGTTGCTGACGGCACCATCGACGTAGCCAGTTGTTCACCTGCAGAATCTTATTCCACCTCCTCATTCCATGGCCATCCACTGGGAGGATGGAAGAGAAGACCACCTGCGCTCCCCGTTCTTTCACTTTCTTGCCTAAGTCTTCAAAGTCTCTGCAGATGGTTTCCAGGTCGTTTCTTGCGGTGTCATTTGTCCCCACATGTAGTAGCAGGAATGGGTAGTCATCTGTAGATCTGAAGAGTCCTGATATCCTGTCAGACACATCTTTAATTTTTGCACCTGGAAGACAGCACATTTCTCTTGAAGTTATATCCGGTCTGCAGATAGCGGCCTCTGTTCCTCTCAACAGGGAATCCCCCATGACCACCACTCTCCGTTTCTTCTTCACAACATTTTTCTTTCTCCATCCAGGAGGACTCTGAAGGCGTACAAGGTTGCTGTTTGTTGGCAAAGTCTTATCCTGATGTATTTCTTCATTGTTTTCCTGCGTGAGAGCCTGGTACTGGTTCCTGAGCAGTATGGGTGCTGACTGCCTCCCGATCCTCCTGCTTCTCTGGGTCACATGTCTCCATTCCTCTGTTTCTTCAGGTGCACTTTGAATTTCTTCTCTTTCTGTAACATGAAGAGATAATTCTGCTCTGTCCAAGAACTCTTCACCTTCCTTAATGATCTTCAACGTAGCTAACCTCTCTTCGAGATTTTGCAGCTTTTCCTTCAACAGGGTCACAAGCTTGCATTTGTGGCATGTGAAGTTTGGCTTTTCCACTGGTAAATCTGTGAACATGTAGCAAGAAATGCAGCTCACCAAATGGCTCCTGGCCTCTTCCATCTTGAGATTTCTTAAAAACGATGAAAGATGAGCCAAAATTCCGATTCCGGTTTTTCCGATTTCCTCTTTTCTGCTGCAACGGCCAAAACCCAGTGATCGTTGAGCTCGCGGAGACTCTTCACTTATCCCAGAAGGCACTAGGAATATGCAAATGATCTCCTCAAGACTCTTCCCCTGGCTTTCCGATTTCCTCTTTTCAGCTGCAACGGCCAAAACCCAGTGATCGTTGAGCTCGCGGAGACTCTTCACTTATCCCAGAAGGCACTAGGAATATGCAAATGATCTCCTCAAGACTCTTCCCCTGGTTTTCCGATTTCCTCTTTTCAGCTGCAACGGCCAAAACCCAGTGATCGTTGAGCTCGCGGAGACTCTTCACTTATCCCAGAAGGCAATGGGAATATGCAAATGATCTCCTCAAGACTCTTCCCCTGGTTTTGTGGCCATCCGTCGGACTATTTGGCTTAAAGCCTGGCAGGTGGACTTATCTTCAAAGAAATTCCTTACCAGCAAACCTTTCCAGGGTTCCCGTCTGGCTCCAAGTTGGACCAGATTATTAAAGAGGCCACCGGGGGGACGTGTTCCCTCCTTTCTCAGTCCAAACCTCGCCGGCCTCCTCTGAAGCGGCAGTTTCGTCCCTTATGCCGTTTCGCTGCGATGGAGGATTTTTCCCGCCAACAGAGGCCACAGGCTTGCCAGGATAGAAAAAGGGCTTCCTTTAAACCTATCCCTTCTTGGCGTCCCCGTATCTTGCATGGCAGGCCTAAACCTGGCAGGTCTTCCTCCGCATGACTCATCTCAAGATCCCAAGGAATCTTCCAGGCCGGGCGGTCCTCTCCGGTTTTTCAGAGATGTCTGGCTTTCCTCAGTGGAGGATGCATGGATCAGGGAGGTTGTATTCTCAGGATACAAAATAGATTTCGTTTCACGGCCCTGAGATTGATTCTTCGAATCCCGTCCTCCAAGAGATGATTCTCTGGTTTCCGGTTTCTTTGCGCCATTGCCTCTCTTCTCAGTTCAGGGGTCATTGTTCCCCTTCCAGACCAGGAACGTTTCACAGGATTTTATTCAAACCTATTTGTGATGCCGAAAAAGGACAGCTCAGTTCCACACTTCCTGGATCTAACGTTACTGAACAAAAGGGTCTGACTGCGACATTTCAGGATGGAGTCCCTTTGTTCAGTAATTGCTTCCATGGAGATGCAGGAGATCCTGTGCTTCATAGACAACCAGGACGCCTATCTCCACGTCCTTATCTTCCTAGGGCATCAGAGATTCCTGCATTTTGCGGTGCAGCGAGACCATTTTCAGTTCGTAGCCTTGCCGTTTGGGCTCGCAACCACTCCCAGGGTTTTCACAAAAGTCATGGCAACATTAATGGCCATTCTGCGGATCAGAGGCCTAGTGCTCAATCCCGTACCTCGACGTCATCCTCATCAAGGCTCTGTCTTTTTCTCAGGCCCAGGAAAGTCTGGCCGTCATTCTCGATTCCCTGTCCCATTTCGGATGATTCATCAACAGGGCAAAGTCTTGCCTTGTTCTGACTCAGCGCCTCATTTTTCTAAGCATGCTGTTCAACACCCGCCAGACAAGGGTTTTTCATCCCAAAGATAAGAAAGCAATCCTCCAGCAGGGCGTTCACTTTCTACAAGGCCCTCGGCTTCCATCTTTCCACTCAGCCATGACGGTCCTGGGAAGGATGGTGGCAGCGTTGGAAGCAATTCCTTTAGCGCATTACCATTCAAGACTTCTTCAGAAGGCCATCCTATCTGAGTGGAACAGGTGTGTTCTCTCTCTGGATCGCCCAATTTGGCTCTCTACCCTAGTCAAATGATCTCTCAATTGGTGGCTGTCATCCCCTCTCATCTTCCAGGGTCGGTCCTTTCTTCCCATTCACTGGAAGGTGGTGATGATGGACACCAGCCTTCTTGACTGGGGTGCGGTCTTTCACCACCTGACTGTTCAGGGATGGTGGTCGGCAGAGGATTCCTCTCTGCCGATCAACATCCTCGAGATAAGGGCCATTCTTCTGTTCCTCCGTCACTGTTAAAGGCTTCTCAGGGGTCTGCCAATCCGAGTTCAGACTGACAACGCCACGGCGGTAGCATATGTCAATCACCAGTGAGGGACTCGGAGCCCCTTGGTTATGGCCGAGGTATCCGAGATTCTCTTCTGGGTAGAGGCGATGGTTCAGGCAATATCTGCAGTGCATATCCCCAGCAGGGACAATTGGGCCACCAACTTTCTCAGCCACGAGGGGTCTTGCGGTGAGAGAGTGGTCCCTGCATCAGGAAGTCTTCCATCTGATTTGCCTTCGATGGGGAACTCCAGATGTGGACCTCATGGCGTCCCGGTTGAACAGGAAGGTTCCACGGTTTGTTTGCAGGTCCCGCGATCCTCTCGCTGTATGGAGGTCAGATCTGAAATGTCCATGTCGTCCGGACCTGGTCAGTCGTTATCTGCGCTCACCTTTCTGGTGCCATGGGAGTGAATCAGAAATGCTTCAGATACATTTAGCATTTAAGAGTGTTTTAATACATTTAGGACGGTGTAATGGCACAGTGAATATAAAAAACGTAGCATAGGATTGCCCCATTTGACAATGCCGTGGTGGGGTGGCTCAAAGAATTGATCAATTGTTTGCTAAATGAATTATTTTAAAGTACAGTTAGAAATCAATATGTGCATATACACTTTATGTATTGCGTTCTGACCATAAGCAGCGCTGGCTTCTCCCCTTTTTTATTTGATATTGGTTTGTGGCTTACCACCACCGTGCGCACTGGGTTAGGCACGCCATTCTATCTGTCTTTATTGTGATTGATCTAGACTGCTGTACACACATACAGCAGCCCTACCCTCCCTCAGGCTCTATTTGATTATGCACCTGTGTCTGGGCCTGTTTCACCCTTCATCTGTGGTTGCTGGATTGGCAGTGTGGAGGTTGGACCTGAAATGTCTATGTCCGGACCTGGTCAACCTTTATCTGTGCTCGCCCTTTCTGGCTCCATGGGAGTGATTCAGAAACGCTTCAGGTACATTTGGCATTTAATATAGTCTTGCTTTAATACATTTAGGAGGCAGTAATGGCACAGCGAATATAAAAAACATAGAGCCCATATGAGAATGCCGTGACGTGGCGCCTCAAAGAATTGATCAATTGTTTGCTAAATGTCTCATTTTAAAGTACAGTTAGAAATCAATATGTGCACATGCACTTTATGTATTGTGTTCTGATCATAGGCAGCCCTGGCTTCCCCCCTTTTTTATTTGACAGTTTGCTCTTCCCTATTTGTTTCCTCCCCTCCCCTTCTTCCCAGGCTGTTGAAGAAGATCAAGGCGGAAAAGGTGCCGGTCATTCTGATTGCACCGGATTATCCCCGGAGGTCTTGGTTCGCAGAGATCGTCAATCTTCTTGCGGACGCCCCCTGGATCCTACTACAGATCTCTCTTCCTTTGGCATCAAAGACCTCGACTTATCCTGGATTTCCTCATATCTTCCCAACTGCACATTCAGCGTCTCCCACTCCTCATCCACCCTCTCTCTGTTGGAGTCACCCAAGTCTCTGTTCTAGGACCCCTACTCTTCTCAATATGTACACTTGGCCTGGGGCAACTCAAAGTCCCACGGATTCCAGTACCACCTTTATGCTGATGACACTCAGATCTACCTGTCTGGCCCAGACGTCACCTCTCTGCTCTCCAGAATCCCGGAGTGTCTATCAATCCTATCCTCCTCTCGCTTCCTCAAACTCAATGTGGACAAATCTTAACTCATCATCTTTCCTCCATCTCACAGATCTTCCTTACCTGATATATCTATCACAATCAATAACATCATGCTTTCCCCAGTACTGGAGGCCCACTGCCTCGGAGTAACCCTTGACTCTGCCCTGTCCTTCAAACTGCACATCCAAACTCTTTCCACCTTTTGTCACCTCCAGCACAAAAATATCTCCAGAATCCGTCCGTTTCTCAACCCTCACTCTACTAAAATGCTTGTACATGCCCTCATCATCTCCCTCCTCGACTACTGCAACATCCTTTTATGTGGTCTTCCTGTTAACACCCTCACACCTCTCCAGTCCGTCCTTAACTCTGCTGCCTGACTAATCCATCTCTCTCCTCGCTACTCCTCTGCTTCTCCCCTCTGCAAATCTCTTCACTGGCTCCCCCTCCCTCAGCATATCCAGTTCAAATGACTAATACTGAACTACAAGGACATCTACAACCTTTCTCCTCCATATATATCTGAACTAATCTCCCAATACCTTCCCTCACGTAATCTCTGGTCCTACCTGTTACATGCTACAGAACCACTCAGCACCCAGAATATGTTGTGCAGTTATATGTATGTATAATAGGCTCCATGTGAGATGCATGTCCCTAATGCATCAACCCACAGGCTGCGCCCCTGGGCAGAGGTGACACGATATTCTCCTTTTGTCCGCCCTCCCCCCACCTTTGTAATTCCCACAGTAAACATCGGCAGGCTCCGGCCACCTGCGGCTTTTGTAATGTATGTCTGGTCTGCCGCTTTTCTATTGGCCTGCCTTCTGTATCTGTGTGATATATTCTGTGTCCTGTGAGTAAAGTGATGTCAGACTGGAAATACGTGGAGAAGCAGTGATCTTTTATATGCGCCCATGTAACCAAGGAATTCCAGCCAGCGTCATTCATTCAGACTCCAGCCAACGCAGAGCGGACCTCCGAAAACACGGGGTGGTACTGAAAGAGGTACTCCAGTTTGGTAGACCCCATTACACTGGTGGCAGCGGCGGGATATGATACCCCTTCTACAGGAGGAAAGGAATGAATGGAAAATAACTACCAGAAGTTAGAGGACTACATTAAAAGATCTGGTGGAAGCCCGAGGGTTGATCGCCAGCAACAAAACAAAAAGCGTATTTGATAGCAGGCATCATGGAACACGACAGTGCAGCGCCCCCCCAATGTGAAAGTGGAGGAGACCGAATTCCAGAGGGAGGTAAAGAACAGACTGGCGTTCTATGGCCCAAACCCTGCAGTAGAGATCATACTAGAGGTGATGGCTGATGTGCGTACTGATCTGAAGGAAAAGATGGCCGAGCGGACCAGGATAGAGCTAGCCAAGATGGAGATGGCAGAGCGGACCAAGATGGAGATGGCAGAGCGGAGAGAGGAGAGTCAGCGAGCAGCGGGAGCTCTGGCCTTCGACCAGGTACCTTCAACAGTAAGCCACAAAGATCCAGTATAATGCCTTCCGACAGTTGTGGGAGGCAGAGGAAGACATTGATGGCTTTCTGCAGGACTTTGAGCGGCAGTGTGCCCTTCATCAAGTGAAGCCGGAGGAACAGGTTCAGATTCTGGCCAGCAAGCTGACAGGCCGGGCAGCGGATGCCTATCGCACGGTACCTGATGAGGACTATATGGACTATGAGCGGATCAAAGAAGTGATCTTGGCCCGGTATGCGCTGACACCAGAGGCATACCGCCAAAAGTTCCGCGGACTTACAAAACGCGTAACCGATACCCACGCTGAATGGGCCTGTAAATTACGGCGGTCACTGCTACAGTGGGTACAAGGGAGCCAAGCAACCACTAAGGAGGACGTCCTCCAGCTCTTCCTGTTAGAACGATTCTTTAATGGACTAAACCCCGAGACACAGGAATGGCTTCGGGACAGGCGGCCAACGACTCTTGAGGAAGCACAGCACATGTGAAAAAGACTTGGGTATACTAATAGATCGCAGACTGAATGAGTCAACAGTGTGATGCAGCAGCAAAAAAGGCAAATGCAATTCTAGGATGTATTAACAGAAGCATACAGTCTAGATCACGTGAAGTCATTATTTCCCTCTACTCCTCTTTGGTCAGACCTCATCTGGAATATTGTGTCCAGTTTTGGGCACCACATTTTAAAAAAGACATCAACAAACTGGAGCCAGTTCAGAAAAGAGCGACCAGAATGGTGACCGGTCTGCAAACCCTGTCTTATGAGGAAAGGTTGCAGGATTTGGGAATGTTTAGTTTGCAAAAGAGAAGACTGAGAGGAGACTTAATAGCTGTCTACAAATATCTAAAGGGCTGTCACATTGTAGAAGGATCAACTTTATTCTCATTTGCACAAGGAAAGACTAGAAGCAATGGGATGAAAATGAATGGGAGGAGACACAGATTAGATGTTAGAAAAAACTTTTTGACAGAGTGATCAATGAGTGGAACACGCTGCCACGAGAAGTGGTGAGTTCTCCTTCAATGGATGTCTTCAAACAGAGGCTGGACAGACGTCTGACTGGGATGATTTAGCGAATCCTGCTTTGAGCAGGGGGTTGGACCAGATGGCCCAGGAGGTCCCTTCCAACTCTGCGATTCTATGAAGCCGCTCGTCTGGCCGATGAACATCATGATGCCAGGAGGCCGCAGTTGTCCGGATCAAAGGTGGTCACTAGGGGCCCGCCCATGGACCTGGAGGGCCCCAAACCACCGAAGATTGTAGGGGGACCAGCTAGAAACCCGGCCTACCACAGTCCCCCTGGGGCGCGATGCAACAACTGTCGTCAGCTGGGCCACCTGCAAAGACAATGTCCCAACCGGACTCAGCATACCCAGTGGCCAAAGACGGGAACAGCTACCTTCAGCCAGGCTGCTGTACACTGCTACCAAGGCGAAGCTGACCCGGCATTGGGGCTACGACTAACCACGGGGTGGAAGATATGGAGGAAGAGCTGCATGAAGTAGACCCCGTGCAGGCAGCCCGGGAAGATAATCGACAACCGCATCGACAGGTCGTGTGGGTTAATGGGAAACGTTTGCAGGGACTAAGAGATTTTTGGGCAAATTTGACCCTTGTGAAACCTCATCTCGTCCGGGACCAAGAGAAGACGGACCGGACAGTGGCAGTCCGTGTAGCAGGGGGAGCTATACATCGACTGCCCACTGCCAGGATTCACCTGAACTGGGGAGTCGGGGATGGCCTTGTTGAGGTCGGCTTGATGGAGGATTTGCCTGCAGACGTCTTGCTGGGAAATGACTTGGGGCCCATATTGTATGCATTCTCGGTGGCCCCTCTGGCTGAGACATATCCTGTGACCACCCGGAGACAAGCTCGAGCTGCGGAGGCGGAATCACACTCAGAGGAGGCCCAGGTAAGACATCCCAGCCCTACACGTATTCCCATAGCAAGACACATTTCTTGGGCCACCCCAGATGAATTTAAGAGGGAGTTACTTGATGATCCTTCATTAGAGGGATATCGTGGGAAGACACAGGAGGGGAGAGGAGTACTGGAAGGGGAACAGTTTGTATGGAAGCAGGGACTGCTACCGGATCACAGAGCAGCACCACACAGGGACGAGCCCCACTATAAAACAGCCGGTAGTTCCCAAGACGTATAAGCAGGAGTTGCTGCGAATCTCTCATGATATACCCTTGGCCAGGCACTTTGGCGTCAGTCGCACCAGGCATCGTCTGACACAAAACTTCTTTTGGCCGGGGGTAACCTATGATGTTCGTCAGTACTGCCAGACCTGTGACAGTTGTCAGCGCATTGGCAAGAGGGGGGATCGATGCAAGGCCAAATTACGCCCCCTCCCCATTGTGGAGGAACCATTTAGCCGAGTAGCGGTCGATCTGATAGGGCCGTTAGCCAAACCCAGTCCGTCCGGGAAAAGGTATATATTGACAGTGGTAGATTATGCCACACGGTATCCAGAGGCGGTTGCGTTACCTAACATACTGGCAGAGACGGTGGCGTCCGCCCTGCTCCAGGTTTTATCACGGGTTGGATTTCCCCGGGAGATTATCTCGGACCAGGGTACCCAGTTTACAGCAGAGGTGACCAACCAACTGTGGAAGCTGTGTGGCGTAAAGTCCATTAGAAGCGCCCCGTACCACCCGCAAACCAATGGGTTGTGTGAACGGGACATTAAAACAGCTCATTGGGACTTTTACCAGGACCTACAGGGACTGGGAGAAATTCTTGCCACACCTCCTGTTTACCTATCGGGAGGTGCCCCAAGAATCCACGGGGTTCTCCCCGTTCGAGCTGGTATACGGGAGATGGGTAAGGTGACCCGTAGACTTAGTGCTGGAACACTGGGAGAGGGAGGGCCTCATAGAAGGGGTACCTATTGTACCCTATGTGCTGGAATTCCGGGACCGCCTACAGGAGCTGACCCAGGTTGTACGTGAGAACCTGCAGGCGACCCAGCGGCGCCAGCGCGTATGGTACGATCGGAGCGCCAGACAGCGCACTTTGGAAATAGGACAGAAGGTCCTGGTGTTAGAGCCCACTAAGCAGAATAAGTTTCAAGCTGTATGGCAGGGGCCCTACCAGGTAGTGTGGAAAATAGCAGACACAACCTATAATGTCGCTGATTGTGACGACCCCAGGGTTATCCGCATGTTCCACGTGAATATGCTGAAGCCCTACCGGGAGCGCCCTGAAGAGGTACTGGCCATCTGTGCACCTGAAGCAGAGGATTTAGCCGGACTTCCCTTGCCGAATGTCTTAGGGGAAAGGACTCAGTTTAAAACATGGGACCAGGTACACTTGGGTGAAGACCTAGGCCCCCTGGAGAGACAGCAGGCGGAGGCGTTGTTGAGGCTGCAACAGAGGATGTTTTCAGAGAGACCGGGGTACACTCGCCTGGCACAACACAAGGTTGAGACCCAGGATCAGACCCCCCTACGACAAAACCCCTTCCGCATCCCTGAGTCTGTACGAGAGGGGATGCGACAAGAGATACAAGAGATGCTGCGTTTAGGGGTCATTGAAGAGTCAGTCCCTGGGCATCCCCCGTAGTGTTGGTGCCCAAGAAGGATGGGACTACACGGTTTTGTGTAGACTATCGTAAGCTCAATGAGAAAACAGTGACGGATGCATATCCCATGCCGCGTGTGGATGAGTTGTTAGACCGGCTGGCGGGGGCAAAGTATTTGACCACCATCGATCTATGCAAAGGCTACTGGCAGATTCCCCTTAGTCCTGACGCTATTCCCAAGTCGGCATTTGTCACCCCGTTCGGCTTATTCCAGTTTCGAGTTATGCCATTCGGAATGAAGAATGCTCCGGCGACCTTCCAAAGGCTGGCTGACCGGCTTCTGGATGGTCCCCAGGACTATGCTCGTGTTATGAGTGGCAGAAGGCACAAAAAAAAAAAAAAAAAAATTAAAGTGCCTTCACCACTCGGGGTCCACCGTGCGGCAGATGGCAAAACCGCTGCTAAGGGAGGCAGTGCACTACAGCGGTAGTGTGCACAGGGTTCTAAATCACCCAAGTGCAAAAGAGGCAGTCTCTGTTATGGGACACAGAGCTGCACAGCAAAATAATAAAGAAAAGGTAACGCTGAGCCTGTTCAACGCACAGGGACACAGCGGCACACGTACGGTAACCGAGCACAGGAGTAGTTAAAGTGGCACTACAACCAAACGGACTTACCGTGAATGAGCGTGTGCACGGCGTCGCAACTGCGAATGCCACAGAAGTCTGCAACCGCAATAACGCAAGCGCGATGCAGGACGCTTTGCTGCTGAGATGGCTGAAGCTTGAGCGCGCTGGCGCTGCTACTGGCTGACCCAATCACTCACTCACTCGTAATAACCAAGGGAAGGGGTTTCATAATAAGTCATACACCAGACCAAGCATCCATCAACAAACATACAGCAGCAAGTATCAGAAAATACTAGCGCATGGCATAACGGCCATGCGCACTTTTTATAGTGACCGGGACCTTCCGGAAATCTCCAGAGACCTGAGATGAACCAATGGAATCAGGAGCAGGACCTGAGCACCTGACTCCTGAACTCCAATGGGAGCTCATTCCAGGAGCATGCTCACAAGCTGGCAGAAAGGACTTAGCCTCTGGAGATGAATGTGAGGATCTGGATCTCTGCATTAGTATGGCAGGACACAGATTCCTCACAGCTTGTGCCTACCTGGACGACATCGCCATCTACAGTGCGACATGGGAAGAGCATCTAAATCACCTAGAGACAGTATTGGACAGGATCCACGAGGCCGGAATCACCCTGAACCCAAACAAGTGTCACGTGGCAAAGCAGAGGTTCAGTATTTAGGGCATTGGGTGGGAAGTGGGAAACAGCGACCATAACCAGCCAAGATTGAGGCCATAGCCAAATGGCCCATCCCACGCACTAAAACCCAGGTCATGGCGCTTCTAGGGACAGCGGGGTGTTACAGGAAATTCGTTCCCAATTACAGCAGCGTAGCCAAGCCCCTCACTGATCTGACCCGTAAGAACCAACCCCGCCAGGTAACCTGGACCTCAGAGTGTGAGGAAGCCTTCCACCAACTAAAGGACGCCCTCACCAATACCCCTGTATTGGCCGCACCCGATCCAACTAAACGTTTCCTGGTTCACACAGACGCTTCTATGTTTGGATTGGGGGCAGTACTGAGCCAAGTCGGGCCGGACGGCCAAGAACACCCGGTAGCTTACCTGAGTCAGGAACTACTGCCCTGTGAAGTAAGCTATGCGGCCATCGAGAAGGAGTGCCTGGCGGTAGTATGGGCACTCAAGAAGTTGCAACCATATTTGTATGGACGACACTTTTCCCTCCTAACGGACCATAATCCCCTAGTCTGGCTTAATCGGGTCTCCGGAGACAACGCCAGATTGCTGCGGTGGAATTTAGCCCTACAACCTCTGGACTTCACTATCCACCACAGACCCGGCAAACAAAACAGTAACGCTGATGGACTAAGTCGACAAACGGAACTTGTACCAACCCCATAAACTTCGGTCATCCCCAAACCGATCCGTTGAGGATCAGACTGTGTATGCCGATCGCGTCGCTGAAAAGGGGGAGCCGTGCTACAGAACCACTCAGCACCCAGAATATGTTGTGCAGTTATATGTATTGTGATAAAACACTCCGGGATCGCCTTTGCTGGGGTCAAAGGTCACGTGCGTTCAGCATGAAACTCAGGCGTAGAGCTGGGATTCGTGTATAACTGACCCTGGGTCAGGTTTATTAACGGTGAAAGCAATGCAAAAGGAAATAAAACATAAAACAAATCCTTGCCTGTCCGGCACTAACTAAACAATGGACAACCTAACTACCAACTGGCGGGCTTCTCCCGTCCAGCCAAACCACAGTTGCAGTGGGCACTGCTTTCACTCACTTGTGTCTCTCACACAGACAGGCTCTCTGTGTTCCCAGGCTGAGACACTCACACAACCACCTGGCATCCTTTTATATCCACCTCCCATTATTCATTAGCAAGCAGGTGCGATACTGACCAGACTAGGCCACATAGGAAAGGAATCTGGGCGAGATATACCTGCCCTCATCCACTATTCCCACATGATTCTCACATATCCCCCCCCCTCTGCTCAGACCACTCTGGTCGAGCAATGACACCCGCCAAACAGTGCACTCGGGACAGGGCATCTGCATTTCCCATCTGTACCCCTGGGCGGTGCTCCACCGTAAAAGTGTAGGCCTGCAGGGCAAGGAACCACCGGGTCACCCGGCTATTCCGTTCCTTGTTCAAGTGCATCCACTTGAGTGGGGCATGGTCAGTGATCAGCCTGAACTTTCGGCCCACCAGGTAATATTTGAGGGCCTCTAGAGCCCACTTAATGGCGAGGCACTCTTTTTCTACGACTGCATACTTTTGCTCGTGTTTATTCAGCTTCCTGCTGAGATAGAGGACTGGGTGTTCCACGCTGTCCCTCACTTGTGAGAGTACGGCCCCGATACCGGTATCAGAGGCATCCGTTTGTACCACAAACTCGCTGCGGAAGTCTGGAGTCACCAGTACGGGCTGAGAGCAAAGTGCCCGTTTTAGGCCATGGAAGGCTTCTTCAGCCGCTAAACTCCATTTAATCATGACGGAGTCTTTCCCTTTTGTAAGATCCATCAGGGGGGTAGCGATGGCTGCAAAATTGGGTATGAACCGGCGATAATAGCCGGCGATCCCCAGGAAGGCTTGCACCTGCTTCTTGTTGACAGGTTGTGGCCAGTCCTGAGCCGCCTGAATCTTATCAACCTGGGGTTTAACAACACCCCTCCCAATTACATACCCCAAATACCGGGCTTCTTCTAGCCCGATGTGACATTTCTTGGGGTTCGCGGTTAGACCTGCCTCCCACAGGTCGTCAATCACAACTTGTACTTTCTGGAGATGAGTCTCCCAGTCCAAGCTGTAAATGACAATGTCGTCCAAATAGGCTGAAGCGTACTGCCTATGTGGCCTCAGGACTCGATCCATCAGTCTCTGGAAGGTCGCCGGTGCCCCGTGCAGTCCAAACGGCATATACACATACTGAAATAAACCTTCCGGCGTAGCAAATGCCGTCTTTTCTCTGGCAGCCTCAGCCAGAGGGATCTGCCAATACCCCTTTGTTAGATCTAGGGTCGTAATATACCGGGCTTTTCCTAACCGATCTATTAACTCGTCGACCCGGGGCATAGGGTAGGCATCAAATTTTGAGACCGCATTCAGTTTCCTGAAGTCATTGCAGAACTGGATGGTGCCGTCCGGTTTAGGAATTAGCACAATCGGGCTGGACCACGCACTGTGCGATTCCTCAATGACTCCTAACTCTAACATTGCCTTCACTTCTCGGGAAACGGCTTCACGGTGCGCTTCCGGGATTCGGTAGGGCTTTACGTGAACTGTGACCCCAGGTTCCGTTACAATGTCATGTTTCATTAGCATAGTCTGCCCGGGTTTTTCTGAGAAAAACTTTTGGTTGTGAAGTAGAAACTGCCTGACCTCAGTCTTTTGCCGCTCCGAGAGAGTCTCTGCAACCCGTACCTCCGGTACGGTATGCGAGCAGACAGGACGGGCCAGCTCCGCTGACAAGGCAGACCGATCCTTCCAGGGCTTTATCAGATTCACATGATAAATCTGTTCAGGTTTCCGTTTACCTGCCTGATATACTTTGTAGTTTACTTCACCAACTCTTTCCTTGATCTCAAAGGGGCCCTGCCACTTTGCCAGGAACTTACTGTCCACCGTGGGGACCAGGATCAACACCCTATCTCCGGGTGCAAACGTACGGATCTTGGCGCCCCTATCATAGACTCTTTTTTGGGCTCCTTGAGCCTGTATCATGTGTTCTTTGACGATAGGCATAACAGCCGCAATACGGTCCTGCATTTGTGTGACGTGATCTATCACTGTTTTAAATGGAGTGACCTGACCCTCCCAGGTTTCTTTTGCAACGTCTAACAGTCCGCGAGGACGTCGGGCGTACAATAACTCGAAAGGCGAGAATCCCGTGGAAGACTGGGGTACTTCCCTGATGGCAAAAAGCAAATACGGAAGTAAATAGTCCCAGTTCTTCCCATCCTTGTCTATCACCTTTCTCAGCATCTGCTTCAGAGTTTTATTGAACCGTTCAACCAACCCGTCTGTTTGAGGGTGATACACGGATGTGCGTAACGGTTCGATTTGTAACAATCGGCAGAGCTCCTTCATTATCCTGGACATAAAGGGGGTCCCCTGGTCGGTGAGTATCTGTTTTGGTATACCGACCCGACTAAACACATGCACCAGCTCCTTGGCAATCGTCTTGGTGGCCGTGTTACGCAAAGGGATGGCCTCCGGGTAACGAGTGGCATAATCCAAGATGACCAGGATATGTTGGTGTCCACATGCAGACCGTGGAAGGGGCCCAACTAAATCCATCCCAATCCTCTCAAATGGGACTTCAATAATAGGTAGGGGTACCAAAGGGCTACAGAACCGGGGCTTAGGTGCAGAGGCTTTGCAGTCAGGACAAGACTCACAATATACACGAATATCGTGATGCATGCCTGGCCAAACAAAACAGTGTAATATCCTTTCGGTGGTTTTCTGGACTCCCAGGTGACCTCCCATCACATGTCCGTGGGCCAGGTCCAGCACCTGCCGCCGGTAGGGTTTTGGCACGACTAATAGTTGCACCGTATCTTCCCCCTTTTTCTCTATCTGATAGAGTAAATCATTCTCCAGAACCATGTAAGGATATGCCAGCCTAGAGCCAGGTTCTACGGGTACCCCATTTATCACTTTCACATTTGTCCTAGCCTGAGAAAGGGTAGGATCCTTTATTTGCTCGCTTTGGAAGTCATCTTTCTGAACTTCCAAATCCGGCAAACGGGGAGGTGGACGGCTGTCGGCCTCCTCCTCTTCCCCGGTCTCCTCCGTATCACCCGCCATGACTGAAAATGGGAACTGCAGGTCATTTCCCGCAGACTCTTCCCCCGAGTCTTCCGGGGAGACCTCTTCCAGGGGTTCGGGACCCACACGCGCCCTGGGAGAAGAATCATGTACACTATTACCCTGGGGTATCAACTGATTCTCCCACAATTGCCAGAAGTGGGGAAAATCCCGGCCCAGGATAACATCATGCAATAACGCCGGGACGAGTCCCACTTTATGTTGCACAGACCCATAGGAAGTAGTAATGCATATGACTGTGGTGAGGTACGAACAGGTGTCTCCATGCACACACGTTACAGAAAATTTGTCTGATGGTCCAGTCGGGGCTGACACCAGACTGGCCTTCACCAGAGTCACCACACTTCCTGAGTCTAACAATGCCACCACATTTTTGCCATCAACAGTTAAATCACACAAGTGTTTTTCCACATCCTTTTGACCGGCATTCACACTCACTACCCGTGCAACCATAGACATGCGGTTTTTAGAGTCTGTGACGTCGCACTGCATGGGTTCAGTAGTGACCAGACAGTTCGCAGCAATATGTCCCATCTCTTGGCAGCGGAAACACCTAACGGGCCCCTTGCTTAGACCATAGTTCGTTACTCTCGGCCTCGCAGTGCGGGCAGTCCCGTTTTCCTCCCCCACTGTCTTAGGGATTTTTCCATCTCCCCTACTCCCTGGAACAGTCTTACCGGTTCCACGTGGAGATGATGAAGAACGAGGTGGGGTAGCGTCGTCTCGGAGTCCTTCCGCCACGGAGTAACGTTCAACCAGATCCACCAGTTGATCTGCCGTCGTAGGATTTCCATGGCTTACCCACTTCCTCAGGGCTGGCGGTAGAGCTCTCAGGTACTTGTCCATGACGACTCTCTGGATTATCTCTGGCGCTGTCAACACCTCGGGTTGTAGCCACTTCTTCGTCACGTGGATCAGGTCGAACATCTGGGACCGCGGTCGTTTATCCGGCTGATAAGTCCATTGATGCACTCTCTGTGCACGGACAGCGGTCGTCACTCCCAGCCGGGCCAAGATCTCGGCTTTCAGTTTGTCAAAGTCCTGCGGGGCTTCAGGCTCTAAGTCATAATAAGCTTTTTGGGCCTCACCGGAAAGAAACGGGGCAATCAGGCCGGCCCATCGTGCCTTCGGCCATTTTTCTCTCACCGCCGTCCGTTCAAACGTGGTCAGGTATGCCTTGACGTCATCTTCGGTCGTCATTTTCTGCCAGTACCGACTCACGTGAATCACTCTCGACTCGGCTTCCAGGTTAAGCTCAGGTAAGCTTGCCAAGCGCTGCGCCACCTGCTGGAGAAGCGAACGATCGGTAACTGTCATGTCCACCAACTCCTTCAGCTGGGCCATCATCACCCGATTAGCTTCTTGCTGGACGGCGGTGGACTGTACCAGCGCTTTCACCACGTCCTCCATGCTCATGCTTGCAACGTGATGCCCGCGTTCTCCACCACAATGTGATAAAACACTCCGGGATCGCCTTTGCTGGGGTCAAAAGTCATGTGCATTCAGCATGAAACTCAGGCGCAGAGCTGGGATTCGTGTATAACTGACCCTGGGTCAGGTTTATTAACGGTGAAAGCAATGCAAAAGGAAATAAAACATAAAACAAATCCTTGCCTGTCCGGCACTAACTAAACAATGGACAACCTAACTACCAACTGGCGGGCTTCTCCCGTCCAGCCAAACCACAGTTGCAGTGGGCACTGCTTTCACTCACTTGTGTCTCTCACACAGACAGGCTCTCTGTGTTCCCAGGCTGAGACACTCACACAACCACCTGGCATCCTTTTATATCCACCTCCCATTATTCATTAGCAAGCAGGTGCGATACTGACCAGACTAGGCCACATAGGAAAGGAATCTGGGCGAGATATACCTGCCCTCATCTACTATTCCCACATGATTCTCACAGTATGTATAATAGGTTCTATGTGAGATGCATGTCCCTAATGCATCAGCCCACAGGCTGCGCCCCTGGGCAGAGGGGACATGATATTCTCTTTTTGTCCACCCTCCCCCCACCTTTGTAATTCCCACAGTAAACATCGGCAGGCTCCGGCCACCTGCGGCTTTTGTAATGCATGTCTGGTCTGCCGCTTTTCTATTGTCCTGCCCTCTGTATCTGTGTGATATATTCTGTGTCCTGTGAGTAAAGTGTTGTCAGACGGGAAATACATGGAGAAGCAGTGATCTTTTATATGCGCCCATGTAACCAAGGAATTCCAGCCAGCATCATTCATTCAGACTCCAGCCAACGCAGAGCGGACCTCCGAAAACACGGGGTGGTACTGAAAGAGGTACTCCAGCTTGATACCTTCCCTCACGTAATCTCCGGTCCTACCAAGACCTCCTTCTCTCCTCCACACTTATTCATTCCTCACCCAACAGCCTCCAAGACTTCTACCGAATAGCCCCCATCCTCTGGAATTCTTTGCCCTAACATGTCCGACTATCAACCACATTCGGATCCTTCAGACGGAACCTCAAAACCCATCTTTTCAGGAAAGCCTACAGCCTGCAATGATCCCCCAACCTACTGTCTTCTTCCCCACCATCTTGTAGCATGTAAGCCCGAAAGGGCAGGGTCCTCTCTCCCCTCTATATCAGTCTGTGATTGTTAGTTTGTTTACTGTAAGTGATATCTGTAATTTGCATGTAACCCCTTCTCATGTACAGCACCATGGAACCAATGGGGCTATAGAAATTAATACTATATGGAGCATTATATGGGTCTATTATACTGTATGGTGAAAAATATATGCTCATAATACTGTATGGAGGACTATATGGTGCCCATAATACGGTATGGGGCATTATATAGGTCTATCATAGTGTACGGTGCAATATATGGGGCCCATTATAGTATATGGAAAAATATATGGAGCCCATTATGCTATATTGGAATCAAAGAAATATGATGTCATTGGAATCACGGAAACTTGGTGAGACGATACACATGATTGGAATACAAGGCTAGAAGGATACAACTTATTTGCTAGAAACAGACTTGATAAACGAGGAGGGGGTGTCGCATTGTATGTTAGAAATGCGTATATCTGCACAGAGATTGAAGCTTCAGAGACTGGGAGTTCTGTGGAAACTGTTTGGGTAAGAATACAAGGACAGAACAATGGAAAGGACACCATTGTAGGCATTTACTACAGGCCGCCTGTGCAAGCTGAAGATATGGATGAACTCTTTATGCATCAAATGGCCAAGTTCTCCAAAAAATATGACATAGTTGTCATGGGAGATTTCAACTATCCAGACATTTGTTGGGAATCTCTCTAGGGCAAAACTAACAGATCAAGGAAATTCTTATCCTCTCTTGCTGACAACTTTATCTTCCAAAAGGTATAGAGGACTGAGATCCCTCATTCAGACCCCATTCCCAATGATGGACTGTGGTTCAGTCTTCAACACACTGGAGCAGACACCTGTGGTGAGGACAATAATTGCTTCCGCATATACACTCATGATCAGACACAGGTTAATGAGACCAGAGGCGTATCTAGGCTTTCTGGCACCCGGGGCAAGAATTTGGTTTGGCACCCCCCCCAAGTACATATGTGACTTGCACACTTAGCCATGTACCCACGAGCCGCTCTCCCTAATTCTCTCAATGTTCAGTAAAAAACTGAAAGCAGGATGAGATGCTCGTTGTCACAGGACCATAACTATGAAAATCGCATATGAGTGAAGTGTCCATGTGATGACTACTGGAACCTGCAGAGCTGAATCCTGACATTGCAGCTTCTGAATTCTCACACCTATTGCACTGCACACTTTTAGGATTCTCCCTTGCCGATGTACAGTCATGTCAGCACAAGTATGTGATTTATATACTTCTGGCCACATTCCGACTAGACGTGCCCGGTCTCGCTCCGTTCACTTTCATTGAGTGAGGCCACACATGTCTAGTCAGCATGTGACCGTACGTATGTAAATTACCGGCACGAGAGAATCCTGACAGCGTTCAGTGAGCACTGTGAGAATTCAGAAGTCTGCAGTCACATAGAATGTCTGCAGACTCAGCACAAACCTGGACAACCCCTGTAATGTTCCTAACAAATAAAAACATGAGAATTAGTCAGTATCACAAATAACATTTACATCCAAGTACCTTATAGATGACGTCGTCTCTGCAGTCGTTCTCCTTTTCTTCTTCTTGTCCAGACCCCATGATGAGTTTTCTCATCCACAGCCGTCTCTGCAGACTTCCATCTTCTCCGGTCTTCTGCAGCAAATCTCCACACGATGCCCTTAAAGATAGAAGTGTCATTATAATGCTCCTGAATAAAAATGTCTGCAATATACTGTCACCTCACACTATTCCCCTCCCTCCTCATACTGTCTCCTCTATCATCCCTCCTGTTCACCATACTGTCTCCTCATATATTTACCCCCTCACTCTCTATACTGTCTGCTCACACATATCCCCGACTCCCCATACTGTGTCCACATGCATTCACCCGTTCGCACCCTTACTGTCTGCACCCATCCCCCATACTGTTTCCTCATACATACTCTTCATTTTGTGTCCTCAAATCTCCCCACATACATTAAATACCATCCCCACTCCAAATCCCCCCATCCCCAATCCCCCACACACATTAAGTACCCCCCATCCCCACTCAATAACCCCTCGTCCCTACTCCCAAATCCCCCCACACATTATGTACCCCCCACTCCAAATCCCCACACACATTATGTACCCCCCACTCCAAATCCCCCCATCCCCAATCCCCCACACACATTAAGTACACCCATCCCCACTCAATAACCCCTCGTCCCTACTCCCAAATCCCCCCACACATTATGTATCCCCACTCCAAATCCCCCCACACATTAACCCCCATCCCCACTCATTAACCCCTCCACACATTAACCCCCATTTCCACTCATTAATCCCCCATCTCCACTCATTAACCCCCACACTCATTAACCCCAATCCCCACATTAACCCCCCACATTAATCCCATCTCCACTCATTAACCCCCACACATTAACCCCCATCTCCACACATTAACCCCCCACTCATTAACCCCCATCCCCACATTAATCCCATCTCCACTCATTAACCCCCATCTCCACTCATTAACCCCCACACATTAACCCCCCCACTCATTAACCCCCATCCCCACATTAATCCCATCTCCACTCATTAACCCCCGCACATTAACCCCCACAGATTAACCCCCATCTCCACTCATTAACCCCCACACATTAACCCCCATTCCCACATTAACCCCCATCTCCACTCATTAACCCCCATTCCCACATTAAGCCCCATCTCCGCTCATTAACCCCCATCTCCACTCATGAGCACCCCCCCATCTCCCATCTTCGGTGGTTCTTCAGCTCCACAGAGGAGCACACTTACCACCAGCGTTCGCTCTGGGTGCCGGGAGTGACGTCAGCAGCGTGATCACATGACCTGATCACGCTGCTGACGTCGCTCTGACCCGGCGGTCAGAGCTTCAATTGTACTGGCTTCTGTATAGACGCCAAGTACAATTGCTGCGTGGGAGTCGGCGTGGCCTCCTTCTCTGCGTCGGCTGTCAGCTTGACAGCCGACACAGAGAACCGCCGACTCCCAGGACTGGTAGCGGCAGAACGCAGCCGCCGGGGGGGGAGATACTGCGGACCGCTGCATTAGGCGGCCGGGCGGCCCGACTGCGCCCCCCTGCTGCCTGCGCCCGGGGCAACTGCCCCGGCTGCCCCCCCCTGGATACGCCACTGAATGAGACGGTGTACCAGGATGGTGTTGAAGGCTATAGAGCATATATCGGTAAAATAATAAGGAAAGAAAGGGGTAAATGTACATCTGGTGGAATGAATAATACTCGGTGTACCCATCAGCCTATGTCAGGACTTGTGAGTTTATACCAATGTATACAGACCCCGGGTCACGTCTGTGTTCTCCCAGAAGGAGTATTCTTGGTTTGTGGACATTGTGCCTACAGGTGGGTGAGCCCAGACATACAGTCATATGTTAAAGTTTGGGCACCCCTATTAATGTTAACCTTTTTTCTTTATAACAATTTTGGTTTTGGCAACAGCTATTTCAGTTTCATATATCTAATAACTAGAGTTGAGCGACTTTGGTCGGATCGGGTTTCGTGAAACCCGAATGAAACAAAATAAGTTTCAGATGAAACTCGTCCGACTAGAGCAAAAAAAGTCGGAGTTTCGTCCGACTTTTATTTCCCATTGACTTGCATTGGGGTCGGGTTTCGGACGAAACTCCGACTTTGTTTTGCTCTAGTCGGACGAGTTTCATCTGAAACTTATTTTGCTTCATTCGGGTTTCACGAAACCCGATCCGACCAAAGTCGCTCAACTCTACTAATAACTGATGGACTCAGTTATATTTCTGGATTCAAATGAGGTTTATTGTACTAACAGAAAATGTGCAATCTGCATTTTAACAAAATTTACCGGTGCAAAAGTATGGGCACCTCAACATAAAAGTGACATTAATATTTCGTAGATCCTCGTTTTGCAAAAATAACAGCCTCTAGTCGCTTCCTGTAGCTATTAATGATTCCTGGATCCTGGATGAAGGTATTTGTGACCATTCCTGTTTACAAAACAATTCCAGTTCAGTTAAGTTTGATGGTCGCCGAGCATGGACAGCCCGCTTCAAATCATCCCACAGATGTTCAATGATATTCAGGTCTGGGGACTGGGATGGCCATTCCAGAACATTGTAATTGTTCCTCTGCATGAATGCCTGAGTAGATTTGGAGCGGTGTTTTGGATCATTGTCTTGCTGAAATATCCATCCCCTGCGTAACTTCAACTTCGTCACTGATTCTTGCACATTATTGTCAAGAATCTGCTGATACTGAGTTGAATCCATGCGACCCTCAACTGTAACAAGATTCCCGGTGACGGCATTGGCCACACAGCCCCAAAGCATGATGGAACCTCCACCAAATTTTACTGTGGGTAGCAAGTGTTTTTCTTGGAATGCTGTGTTTTTTAGCCTCCATGCATAACGCCTTTTTGTATGACCAAAAAACTCAATCTTTGTTTCATCAGTCCACAGGACCTTCTTCCAAAATGTAACTGGCTTGTCCAAATGTGCTTTTGCAGACCTCAGGCGACTCTGTTTGCGGCGTGCTTGCAGAAACGGCTTCTTTCGCATCACTCTCCCATACAGCTTCTCCTTGTGCAAAGTGCGCTGTATTGTTGACCGATGCACAGTGACACCATCTGCAGCGAGATGAGGCTCCCGGTCTTTGGAGGTGGTCTGTGGATTGTCCTTGACTGTTCTCACCATTCTTCTTCTCTGCCTTTCTGATATTTTTCTTGGCCTGCCACTTCTGGGCTTAACAAGAACTGTACCTGTGTTCTTCCATTTCCTTACTATGTTCCTCACAGTGGAAACTGACAGGTTAAATCTCTGAGACAACTTTTTGTATCCTTCCCCTGAAAAGCTATGTTGAATAATCTTTGTTTTCAGATCATTTGAGAGTTGTTTTGAGGAGCCCATGATGCCACTCTTCATAGGAGAATCAAATAGGAGAACTACTTGCAAGTGGCCACCTTAAATACCTTTCCTCATGATTTGATACACCTGGCTATGAAGTTCAAAGCTCAATGAGGTTACAAAACCAATTTAGTGCTTCAGGAAGTCAGTAAAAAGTAGTTAGGAGTGTTCAAATCAAGAAAATGATAAGGGTGCCCATACTTTTGCACCGGTCAAATTTTGTTTAAATGCAGATTGTACATTTTCTGTTAGTACAATTAACCTCATTTGAATCCAGAAATATAACTGAGTCCATCAGTTATTAGATATATGAAACTGAAATAGCTGTTGCCAAAACCAAAATTGTTATAAAGAAAAAAGGTTAACATTAATAGGGGTGCCCAAACTTTAACATATGACTGTAAGAGGGGTTTACACTCTTGCCAAACTGACACCAGCCACTTTCATAGATCCTCATAGTAAAATAGACACAGCAGCAGTTCCAATTCACACCTTGTATAGAAGGGATGCAGACAATAAGCCCCGGCCACATGGTGATAACACATAAAATATTCAGTAGGATGCTAATATACCCCTTCATAACACAACTGTGGGATAAATTAGTGGAAGCCACCGACTACCTGGACGATCAGATTTTCCAGATTCTTGAAGTTCTTAATGAAACTAACACAATACAGAGACAATTAATCGTAGTTACTAACCAGCATACTATAGTCCTAGATTACCTGACCGCAAAAGAAGGAGGAGGAACGTGTCAGATAATTGGTCCCACCTGTTGTAATTATATCGACCCTGCTGGCAATCTCCAGATCAGGGCCGGTATAGACAAAATAGGTGAACTCAGACACCAATGGTTAAAGCGACACAGTGCAACCAGAGACTCCTGGTGGGGTAACACATTCTCTTTCCTAAATCCAGCAAATTGGTTTAGTGGCCTTGCAGGATGGATTTTTGGCATTGTACAGACTTGTATGCAAATTTTGTTTTGCTTATTGCTTTATGTAGCCGTAAAAGCGCTAATATATGTATTACTTAAGCTACTGAATAATGTATGTATGGGAAAAAGAATCTATGGCTGAACCTTCTGTAGTGCATCATAGACCCCAGGTAGCCATTGCTGATGGGGAAAGTGAGTGTCCAAACTGAGGGTGGATGGGTGAAGCAGGGAGGAAGCCCCCTTATGGGTACTAGACCCATGAGACAGTAGCTCCTTTGTGGCCATCAGCTGACCCTGTGGCAAAAGTTATACCATTTACAAAAGGGGGAAATTGATATAGAAGAGTTAATGGTTTGCTTTTATATCCCTTTAATTGCCTTTAAGACTTCAATTGCCTTTTGCCTATTATTGCTAGAATTATTCTTATGTAAACTACTAGTCTCTGGTTTCAAGGAGACTATACTTGTTATCATATTTGTTCTCCATAGTCAGTAACAACATGTTGTGGGTACATTGTAAACCTGTTGTAACCCTGAAGGTGATAGTGGGGGCCACATGAGCTCCATCAAATTACATATTGTTGTAAATGGTATAAAATATTGCCTTGTATTTCATTACGTCAGATAAAGTGATTTGACCACGGCTCGTGTGTGTTGAGTCTCTTTGTCTCCAAGCGCTTGTCATCAGAAGGGCGAAAACCTCCTAATCCGGCCTCACTGGTGATCTGGCATATCTGATGCTTGGTCAGAACAAAAAGTAGCTGCAACACTGTCTACAAATATCTCAAGGGCTCTCACATTGTAGAAGGATCATCTTTATTCTCATTTGCACAAGAAGCAATGGGATGAAACTGAATGGGAGGAGATATGAGAAAAAACTTTTTGACAGAGTGATCAATGAGTGGCACAGGCTGCCACGAGAAGTGGTGAGTTCTCCTTCAATGGAAGTCTTCACACAGAGGCTGGACAGACATCTGTCTGGGATGATTTAGCGAATCCTGCTTTGAACAGGGGGTTGGACCAGATGGCCCAGGAGGTCCCTTCCAACTCTACGATTCTGATTCTATTGTATGATTCTATGATATGGAGCATTATATAGGAGCATTTTACTGTATGGAGCATTATACGGGGCCATTATAATGTGTCAAGTAATATATTGGACCCATTATACTCTACGGAGCATTTTATTGAGCCCATTGTACTGTATGGACCAATGTTTATATTTATGTTTCTCCCTCTCCCATATTGATAGTTCTGCTTCACGTCACTTGTCTTATCCATTGCATTTTTTCTAGGCTGTATTGTGCATAAATATGTGACTTCAGATTTTGTATTAGTCTAGCCTGATGAAGAGACCTGAGTAGTCTCGAAAGCTTGCAATGTGTTACCATCTTTTCAGTTAGCCATTAAAAGGTATCAACCACTGAGGACTCTCAATCCTGAATATTTTTCTAACAAAAATGTAGAAATTTTTGCGAATTTATTAAAAAAGAAAAACTGAAATCTCACATGGTCATAAGTATTCAGTCCCTTTGCTCAGTCTTGAGTAGAGGCACCTTTTGAGCTAGTACAGCCATGAGTGTTCTTGGGAATGATGCCATAAGTTTTTCACCCCTGGATTTGGGGATCCTCAGCCATTCTTCCTTGCAGATCCTCTCCAGTTCCGTCAGGCTGGATGGTGAACGTTGGTGGACAGTCATTTTCAGGTCTCTCCAGAGATGCCTTCCAACAAGACAAGGCTTGGGTTTAGGTCAAGGCTCTGGCTGGGCCAGTCAAGAATGGGCACAGAGTTGTTCTGAAGCCACGCCTTTGTTATTTTAGCTGTGTGCTTAGGGTCATTGTCTTGTTGGAAGGTGAACCTTCGGCCAAGTCTGAGGTCCAGAGCACTCTGGAAGAGGCTTTCATCCAGGATATCTCTGTACTTTGCCGCATTCATGTTTCCTTCAATGGCAACCAGTCGTCCTGTCCCTGCAGCTGAAAAACACCCCCATAGCATGATGCTGCCACCACCATGTTTCACTGTTGGGATTGTATTGGGCAGGTGATGAGCAGTGCCTGGTTTTCTCCACACATATCGCTTAGAATTATTACCAAAAGTTCTATCTTCGTCTCATGAGACCAGAGAATCTTATTTCTCATAGTCTGGGAGTCCTTCATGTGTTTTTCAGCAAACTCTATGTGGGCTTTCATATGTCTGGCACTGAGGAGAGGCTTCTGTCAGGCCACTCTGCCATAATGGCCCAACTGGTGGAGGGCTGCAGGGATAGGTGACTTTGTGGAACTTTATCCCATCTCCCTACTGCATTGATGTAGCTCAGCCACAGTGATCTTGGGGTTCTTGTTTACCTCTCTCACCAAGGCTCTTCTTCCACGATTGCTCAGTTTGGCTGGATGGCCAGGTCTAGGAAGACTTCTGGTGGTCCCAAACTTCTTCCATGTAAGGATTATGGAGGCCACTGTGCTCTTAGGAACCTTGAGTACTGCAGAAATTCTTTTGTAACCTTGGCCAGATGTGTGCCTTGCCACAATTCTGTCTCTGAGCTCCTTGGCCAGTTCCTTTGGCCTCATGATTCTCATTTGGTGTGACATGCACTGTGAGCTGTGAGGTCTTATATAGACAGGTGTGCGCCTTTACAGATCAAGTCCTATCAGTGTAATTGCACACAGCTGGACTCCAATGATGGAGCAGAACCATCTCAAGGAGGATCACAAGGAAATGGACAGCAAGTGACTTACATGAGTGTCTGAGCAAAGGGGCTGAATACTTATGACCATGTGATATTTTAGTTTTTCTTTTTAATAAATTTTCAAAAATTTCTACATTTCTGTTTTTTTTCAGTCCAGATGGGGTGCAGAGTGCACATTAATGAGGAAAAATGAACTTTGTTTCATTACAGCCATTTGGTAAAGTCAAGAAAGAGTAAAAAATGTAAAGGGGTCTGAATACTTTCCGTACCCACTATATGTCTATACAGGTCTATGGCAAGTAGACAGCTGACACTCGGGGTGCGGGATAAGAGCGACGCTGACACTCGGGGTGTGGGATAAGAGCGACGCTGACACTCAGGATGTGGGATAAGAGCGAAGCTGACACTCGGGGTGTGGGATAAGAGCGACGCTGACACTCAGGATGTGGGATAAGAGCGACGCTGACACTCGGAGTGCGGGATAAGAGCGACGCTGACACACAGGTCGTTCACACTCTGACAGCGGGTGGGACCATGAGTCCTAGTTAAGAGGGGGAGAAGGCTGCAAAGTTTCCTGCTGTCAGTTCTCTGCTTCCACCATTCCTTCCCCCTGCCCCTGGGGGTAAACACTGGCGCTCCCTCCCAGCTGCCCGGCCGCACCCAGTATACAACCTGTTGTCCCAGTTACCAGGTAAAACAACACAGTTGGCTCCATCCCGGCCCTGGCTTAACCTGTGCACTGCTGGAAGGCTCCACGGCCACAATCTCTTCTCTGTTGGCAATAAAATAAAAATATTCCAAATCGTGGCACAAAAATATTCCCGAGAGCTGGATTACAGGAAAATGTCTCTGCAGGAGAAACCCCCCTACACCTACTGGAGTACCTCTATACAGAAAAAAACTACAGAAGAATCCCCCCTACCAAAGAACTTATCTACAGAATATCATCCCCCCCTACAGGAGACCACCGCTACGAAAAAAAACCTCCACTGGAGAAACTACCCCCCCACTTTCTGGACACTCACCCCTACATGAGAAGCCCTTTACAGGAGAACCTCTGTACAGGAGAAGACCCACTACAGGAGAACCTCTCTACAGGAGAAGACCCACTACAGGAGAACCGCTCTACAGGAGAAGACCCACTACAGGAGAAGACCCACTACAGGAGAACCTCTCTACAGGAGAAGACCCACTACAGGAGAACCTCTCTACAGGAGAAGACCCACTACAGGAGAACCTCTCTACAGGAGAAGACCCACTACAGGAGAACCTCTCTACAGGAGAAGACCCACTACAGGATTACCTCTGTACGCGAGAACCCCTCTACGGGAGAATCACTGTAGAGAAGAGTCTCTACACATGAACCCATCTACAGGAGAGCAACTTTACAAGATAAGACCCACTATAGGAGAACCTCTGCAAGAAAGCACCTCTGTAGATGGACATCTCTGCAGAAGAACCCCTCAAGGAGAACTCCCCCTACAGAACACCCCCCTCCTCTACAGGTGAGCATCTGCCCATCCACAGGAGAACACCCTCTAAAGGAGACAACCTCTCTACAGGAGAACAACCCCTGCAGGAAGACCCATCTAAAAGAGAACATCTCTGCAGTAAAATCTCTCTAAAGGAAAACCTTTCTACAGAAGAGAAAACTAGTGGGGAACAAATGACCTGGGAGGGATATATTACTAATTTAAAACAGAAGGGGAGAACCCCATTGCATAACCCTCACTAACAGGCCGTAAAACTTAAATTATATAGGACATTTCAAAAGCAATAGCTCATACAACATGTGCAATAATTGCAAATTAGGGACAGATTTCTTTTGAAAAATAATTACCTGCAATGCTTTCATTTATTTTGTTCCGGAATAAAAGTTCAGTTTTATGGCCTGTTAGTGAGTGTTATGCAATGGGGTTCTCCCATTCTGTTTTCATTTTCTACAGAAGAAACCATTTAAAGGATAAGACCTGTACGGGACAAGGCCTGCGCGGGACAAGGCCTGCACGGGACAAGACCTGCGCGGCACAAGGCCTGCGCGGGACAAGGCCTGCGCGGGACAAGACCTGCGCGGGACAAGGCCTGCGCGGGACAAGGCCTGCGCGGGACAAGACCTGCGCGGCACAAGGCCTGCGCGGGACAAGGCCTGCGCGGGACAAGACCTGCGCGGGACAAGGCCTGCGCGGGACAAGGCCTGCGCGGAACAAGGCCTGCACGGGACAAGGCCTGCGCGGGACAAGACCTGCGCGGGACAAGGCCTGCATGGGACAAAACCTCTGTGGGACAAGACTCCCCCTCACTACAGCAGGGGGACCTCTACAGAAGAACACACTCTAGAGAAGAACCGCTCTACTGGAGAACACTTTTTATAGGAGAACATTTCTAGAGGAGAATCCCCCTAAAGGAGAACATTTCTACAGAAGAACCCATCTACAAGGAGAACACTCTCTACAGGAGACATCCTATCTACAGGACAACCCCTCTAGAGGGAACCTCCTCTACAGGAGACAACCTGTCCACAGATGAGCCTCACTACATGAAAACACCCCTTACAGGTCAGCACCCCCTACAGGAGAACTGCACTATAGCAGAACACACCTTACAAGAGAACCTTGCCAAAGAAGAAAGCCGAGTACAGGAGAACTCCTCTAGAGGACAACCCATCTACAAGAGAGCTCCCCCTACAGCAACACCCTTACCGGGAAAAGCAGCAAAAAGCACAGGTGTCAGGTTTTTTCTGTGTTTTTCTTGCACAAACCTTAAGGAAGTTGCATCATGTATTTTTTTTGGGGAGGGGGGGCACTAAACTTTATCAACATGCAAAAGACAACAAAAACACGACACAAAAATTCAGCAAATCCTGCTTTTTAATAAGTGGCTCCTTTACTGCCACGAGAGCAGGTTTTGCCTGAGGAAAAAAAGCACAGCAAAAGGAAAAGTGTGAACTCAGCCTTACCGTCCAGCCCTGGTCTCCTGTGAGTGGGATATTGTATAAGAGAAGCTGAAGAGGAAAACTACAACCCTAATCCAGCCGTCCCTTATATTCAGAGCCAGAACACCTCCAGGAATCTCACCTAACAGAACTACTGCCTCCACGAAGACCACCCTCCTGGACACAACTACTACCCCCATTTTACTCCGTTTCTCTATTTTCTGAACTCTTGCAATTTTTGGTAACTAGTTTGTACTTGTTTAAAGAATTTCAGAGAAAAATGTTATGACATCAGAGGTCGAGAATCACTACCCTTCTCCTCCGTGTACTACAACTCTCGTCATCCACCCCAGGACCCTACTGCCAAAACAATTATCTAAATATCTGTTTAACCCCTCCATGTACAACAACTCACATCATCTATATATATAAAACTGAGTGTATGTATGTGTGTATGTATGTATCAAGCAACACCCAGTCCACATAGCCACACTCATTCCACAAGCAAAGCCCCGTATAATATCTAATTATATATATCTAATATATAAAGCTCAAAGTGTGTATGTATGTATGTGTGTATGTATGTATGTATCAGGCCACACCCAGTCCACATAGCCACACTCATTCCACAAGCAAAGCCCCGTATAATATCTAATTATATATATATATGGTGGGCCAAATGGGAATGGTTGGTGATATCTACTTCCTGTTTGTGGCACATTAGTATATGGGAGGGGGAAAACTTTTCAAGATGGGTGGTGACCATGGCGGCCATTTTGAAGTTGGCCATTTTGGATCCAACTTTATTTTTTCCATTGGGAAGAGGGTCATGTGACACATCAAACCTATTGAGAATTTCACAAGAAAAACAATGGTGTGTGCCTGGTTTTAACATAGCTTTATTCTTTCGTGAGTAATTTGCAAGTTTCTCTTTGTTTACAGCCATAGATATGTCGCAGAGGTTAATAATTGAGGAGCAGATAGAAATTGTGTTGATGTCTGGTGAACGCAGTACCCGGGTCATTGTAGCAGATGTCAATGCAAGAAAACTATCACCATTCCCATTTTATTTAGGTGTGTCCATATAGATGGCCTACCCAAAAAAGTCTGTGTATGGCCGGGATAGGCATCCGCACCGTCGCAGCTACAGCCACAAAATTTGGCACAGTCACACGTCTGGACCCCGAGAGCGTCCTAAGCTATGTTGTGAGGTGAAATGTTAACCCCGCGTATTCTAATTCACCAAACAATTTTGCCCCTATCTACATACTGGGGAAAAAGTGTGTGTGTGTCAAGCCTCGCCCCTCATTATGATGTCATAATGCCCCTATTTGCATACTGGGGAAGCAGTGTGTACTCCTGTATATATAGTATATACAGGAGGAGATAACACACAGGTATATACTATATACATGAGAGATGACATAAAGGTATATACTATATACAGGAGGAGATAGCACACAGGTATATACTATATACAGGAGGAGATAACACACAGGTATATACCATATACAGGAGAGATGACATACAGGTATATACTATATACAGGAGGAGATAACACACAGGTATATACCATATACAGGAGAGATGACATACAGGTATATACTATATACAGGAGGAGATAACACACAGGTATATACCATATACAGGAGAGATGACATACAGGTATATACTATATACAGGAGAGATGGCATACAGGTATATACTATATACAGGGGAAAATGACACACAGGTATATACTATATACAGGAGGAGATAGCACACAGGTATATACTATATACAGGAGGAGATAACACACAGGTATATACTATATACAGGAGAGATGACACACAGGTATATACTATATACAGGAGAGATGGCATACAGGTATATACTATATACAGGAGGAGATGACATACAGGTATATACTATATACAGGAGGAGATGACACACAGGTATATACTATATACAGGAGAGATGGCATACAGGTATATACTATATACAGGAGGAGATGACATACAGGTATATACTATATACAGGAGGAGATAACACACAGGTATATACCATATACAGGAGAGATGACATACAGGTATATACTATATACAGGGGAAAATGACACACAGGTATATACTATATACAGGGGAAGTTGACATACAGGTATATACTATATACAGGAGAGATGACATACAGGTATATACTATATACAGGAGAGATGACATACAGGTATATACTATATACAGGAGGAGATAACACACAGGTATATACCATATACAGGAGAGATGACATACAGGTATATACTATATACAGGGGAAAATGACACACAGGTATATACTATATACAGGGGAAGTTGATATACAGGTATATACTATATACAGGAGAGATGACATACAGGTATATACTATATACAGGAGAGATGACATACAGGTATATACTATATACAGGAGAGATGACACACAGGTATATACTATATACAGGGGGATGACATACAGGTATATACTATATACAGGCGGAGATGCCACACAGGTATATACTATATACAGGGGGAGATGACATACAGGTATATACTATATACAGGAGGAGATGACATACAGGTATATACTATACACAGGAGGAGATGACATACAGGTATATACCATATACAGGAGGAGATGACAAACAGGTATATACTATATATACTATATACAGGGGGAAATGACACACAGGTATATACTATATACAGGGGGAAATGACATACAAGTATATACTATATACAGGAGAAGATGACATACAGGTATATACTATATACAGGGGGAAATGACATACAAGTATATACTATATACAGGGGGAGATGCCACATAGGTATATACTATATACAGGAGGAGATGACATACAGGTATATACTATATACAGGAGGAGATGACATACAGGTATATACTATATACAGGAGGAGATGCCACACAGGTATATACTATATACAGGGGGAAATGACATACAAGTATATACTATATACAGGGGGAGATGCCACACAGGTATATATTATATACAGGAGGAGTTGACATACAGGTATATACTATATACAGGAGGAGATGACACACAGGTATATACTATATAAAGGAGAGATGAGATACAGGTATATAGTATATACAGGAGGAGATGACACAGGTATATAGTATATACAGGAGAGATGACATACAGGTATATATTATATATAGGAGAAGATGCCACACAAGTATATACTATATACAGGAGGAGATGACGTACAGGTATATACTATATACAGGAGGAGATGACATACAGGTATACACTATATACAGGAGGAGATGACATACAGGCATATACTATATACAGGAGGAGATGACATACAGGTATATACTATATACAGGAGGAGATGCCACACAAGTATATACTATAAACAAGAGGAGATGACATACAGGTATATACTATATGCAGGAGAGATGACACACAGGTATATACTATATACAGTAGGAGATGACATACAGGTATATACTATATACAGGAGAGATGACACACAGGTATATACTATATACAGGAGGAGATGACATACAGGTATATACTATATACAGGAGGAGATGACATACAGGTATATACAAAATACAGGAGGAGATGACACACAGTTATATACTATATACAGGGGAGATGAAATACAGGAATATACTATATACAGGGGAAAATGACACACAGGTATATACTATATACAGGGGGATATGACATACAGGTATACAGTATATACAGGAGAAGATGACATACAGGTATATACCATATACAGGAGGAGATGACAAACAGGTATATACTATATACAGGGGAGATGACACACAGGTATATACTATATACAGGGGGAAATGACATACAAGTATATACAGGGGAGATGCCACACAGGTATATACTATATACAGGGGGAAATGACATACAAGTATATACAGGGGAGATGCCACACAGGTATATACTATATACAGGGGGAAATTACATACAAGTATATACAGGGGAGATGCCACACAGGTATATACTATATACAGTGGGAAATGACACACAGGTATATACTATATACAGGAGGAGATGACACACAGGTACAGTGGGGAAAAAAAGTATTTAGTCAGTCAGCAATAGTGCAAGTTCCACCACTTAAAAATATGAGAGGCGTCTGTAATTTACATCATAGGTAGACCTCAACTATGGGAGACAAACTGAGAAAAAAAAATCCAGAAAATCACATTGTCTGTTTTTTTTTCATTTTATTTGCATATTATGGTGGAAAATAAGTATTTGGTCAGAAACAAGCAATCAAGATTTCTGGCTCTCACAGACCTGTAACTTCTTCTTTAAGAGTCTCCTCTTTCCTCCACTCATTACCTGTAGTAATGGCACCTGTTTAAACTTGTTATCAGTATAAAAAGACACCTGTGCACACCCTCAAACAGTCTGACTCCAAACTCCACTATGGTGAAGACCAAAGAGCTGTCAAAGGACACCAGAAACAAAATTGTAGCCCTGCACCAGGCTGGGAAGACTGAATCTGCAATAGCTAACCAGCTTGGAGTGAAGAAATCAACTGTGGGAGCAATAATTAGAAAATGGAAGACATACAAGACCACTGATAATCTCCCTCGATCTGGTGCTCCATGCAAAATCCCACCCCGTGGGGTCAGAATGATCACAAGAACGGTGAGCAAAAATCCCAGAACCACGCGGGGGGACCTAGTGAATGAACTGCAGAGAGCTGGGACCAATGTAACAAGGCCTACCATAAGTAACACACTACGCCACCATGGACTCAGATCCTGCAGTGCCAGACGTGTCCCACTGCTTAAGCCTGTACATGTCCGGGCCCGTCTGAAGTTTGCTAGAGAGCATTTGGATGATCCAGAGGAGTTTTGGGAGAATGTCCTATGGTCTGATGAAACCAAACTGGAACTGTTTGGTAGAAACACAACTTGTCGTGTTTGGAGGAAAAAGAATACTGAGTTGCATCCATCAAACACCATACCTACTGTAAAGCATGGTGGTGGAAACATCATGCTTTGGGGCTGTTTCTCTGCAAAGGGGCCAGGATGACTGATCCGGGTACATGAAAGAATGAATGGGGCCATGTATCGTGAGATTTTGAGTGCAAACCTCCTTCCATCAGCAAGGGCATTGAAGATGAAACGTGGCTGGGTCTTTCAACATGACAATGATCCAAAGCACACCGCCAGGGCAATGAAGGAGTGGCTTCGTAAGAAGCATTTCAAGGTCCTGGAGTGGCCTAGCCAGTCTCCAGATCTCAACCCTATAGAAAACCTTTGGAGGGAGTTGAAAGTCCGTGTTGCCAAGCGAAAAGCCAAAACATCAGGAGATCTGCATGGAGGAATGGGCCAACATACCAACAACAGTGTGTGGCAACCTTGTGAAGACTTACAGAAAACGTTTGACCTCTGTCATTGCCAACAAAGGATATATCACAAAGTATTGAGATGAAATTTTGTTTCTGACCAAATACTTATTTTCCACCATAATATGCAAATAAAATGAAAAAAAAACAGACAATGTGATTTTCTGGATTTTTTTTTCTCAGTTTGTCTCCCATAGTTGAGGTCTACCTATGATGTAAATTACAGACGCCTCTCATCTTTTTAAGTGGTGGAACTTGCACTATTGCTGACTGACTAAATACTTTTTTTCCCCACTGTATATACTATATAAAGGAGAGATGAGATACAGGTATATAGTATATACAGGAGGAGATGACACAGGTATATACTATATACAGGAGAGATGACATACAGGTATATACTATATACAGGAGGAGATGACATACAGGTATATAATATATACAGGAGAAGAAGCCACACAAGAAATATACTATATACAGGAGGAGATGACGTAAAGGTATATACTTTATACAGGGGAGATGACACACATGTATATACTATATACAGGAGAGATGACACACAGGTATATAATATATACAGGAGGAGATGACATACAGGTATATACTATATACAGGAGGAGATGCCACACAGGTATATACTATATACAGGGGGAAATGACATACAAGTATATACTATATACAGGGGAGATGCAACACAGGTATATACTATATACAGGAGGAGATGACATACAGGTATATACTATATACAGGCGGAGATGCCACACAGGTATATACTATATACAGGGGGAAATGACACACAGGTATATACTATATACAGGAGGAGATGACACACAGGTATATACTATATAAAGGAGAGATGAGATACAGGTATATAGTATATACAGGAGGAGATGACACAGGTATATACTATATACAGGAGAAGATGCCACACAAGTATATACTATATACAGGAGGAGATGACGTACAGGTATATACTATATACAGGGGAGATGACACACAAGTATATACTATATACAGGAGAGATGACACACAGGTATATAATATATACAGGAGGAGACGACATACAGGTATATACTATATAAAGGAGAGATGACACACAGGTATATACTATATACAGGAGAGATGGCATACAGGTATATACTATATACAGGAGGAGATGACATACAGGTATATACTATATACAGGGGAGATGACACACAGGTGTATACTATATACAGGAGAGATGACACACAGGTATATACTATATACAGGGGGATGACATACAGGTATATACTATATACAGGAGGAGATGACATACAGGTATATACTATATACAGGAGGACATGACATACAGGTATATACTATATACAGGAGAAGATGACATACAGGTATATACTATATACAGGAGGAGATGACATACAGGTATATACTATATACAGGAGAGATGACACACAGGTATATACTATATACAGGGGGATGACATACAGGTATATACTGTACTATATACAGGAGGAGATGACATACAGGTATATACTATATACAGGAGGACATGACATACAGGTATATACTATATACAGGAGAAGATGACATACAGGTATATACTATATACAGGAGGAGATGACATACAGGTATATACTATATACAGGACGAGATGACATACAGGTATATACTATATACAGGAGGACATGACATACAGATATACTGTATACTATATACAGGAGAGATGACATACAGGTATATACTACATACAGGAGAGATGACACACAGGCATATACTATATACAGAGGAGATGACATACAGGTATATACTATATACAGAGGGAGATGACATACAGGTATATACTATATACAGGAGAAGATGCCACACAAGTATATACTATATACAGGAGGAGATGACGTACAGGTATATACTATATACAGGGGAGATGACACACAGGTATATACTATATACAGGAGAGATGACACACAGGTATATACTATATACAGGAGGAGACGACATACAGGTATATACTATATACAGGAGAGATGACACACAGGTATATACTATATACAGGGGGATGACATACAGGTATATACTATATACAGGAGGAGATGACATACAGGTATATACTATATACAGGAGAGATGACATACAGGTATATACTACATACAGGAGAGATGACACACAGGTATATACTATATACAGGAGAGATGACATAAAGGTATATACTATATACAGGAGGAGATGCCACACAGGTATATACTATATACAGGAGGAGATGACATACAGGTATATACTATATACAGGGGAGATGACACACAGGTATATACTATATACAGGAGAGATGACACACAGGTATATACTATATACAGGGGGATGATATACAGGTATATACTATATACAGGACAAGATGACATACAGATATATACTATATACAGGAGAGATGACATACAGGTATATACTACATACAGGAGAGATGACACACAGGTATATACTATATACAGGGGAGATGACACACAGGTATATACTATATACAGGGGGAAATGACATACAAGTATATACTATATACAGGGGAGATGCCACACAGGTATATACTATATACAGGAGGAGATGACATACAGGTATATACTATATACAGGCGGAGATGCCACACAGGTATATACTATATACAGGGGGAAATGACACACAGGTATATACTATATACAGGAGGAGATTACACACAGGTATATTCTATATAAAGGAGAGATGAGATACAGGTATATACTATATACAGGAGGAGATGACATACAGGTATATACTATATACAGGGGAGATGACACACAGGTATATACTATATACAGGGGGAAATGACACACAGGTATATACTATATACAGGAGGAGATGACACACAGGTATATACTATATAAAGGAGAGATGAGATACAGGTATATAGTATATACAGGAGGAGATGACACAGGTATGTACTATATACAGGAGAGATGACATACAGGTATATACTATATACAGGAGGAGATGACATACAGGTATATACTATATACAGGAGGAGATGCCACACAGGTATATACTATATACAGGGGGAGATGACATACAGGTATATACTATATACAGGAGAGATGACACACAGGTATATACTATATACAGGGGGATGACATACAGGTATATACTATATACAGGAGGAGATGACATACAGGTATATACTATATACAGGAGAGATGACATACAGGTATATACTACATACAGGAGAGATGACACACAGGTATATACTATATACAGGAGAGATGACATAAAGGTATATACTATATACAGGAGGAGATGCCACACAGGTATATACTATATACAGGGGAGATGACACACAGGTATATACTATATACAGGAGAGATGACACACAGGTATATACTATATACAGGGGGATGATATACAGGTATATACTATATACAGGACGAGATGACATACAGGTATATACTATATACAGGAGGACATGACATACAGATATATACTATATACAGGAGAGATGACATACAGGTATATACTACATACAGGAGAGATGACACACAGGTATATACTATATACAGGGGAGATGACACACAGGTATATACTATATACAGGGGGAAATGACATACAAGTATATACTATATACAGGGGAGATGCCACACAGGTATATACTATATACAGGAGGAGATGACATACAGGTATATACTATATACAGGCGGAGATGCCACACAGGTATATACTATATACAGGGGGAAATGACACACAGGTATATACTATATACAGGAGGAGATGACACACAGGTATATACTATATAAAGGAGAGATGAGATACAGGTATATAGTATATACAGGAGGAGATGACACAGGTATGTACTATATACAGGAGAGATGACATACAGGTATATACTATATACAGGAGGAGATGACATACAGGTATATACTATATACAGGAGAAGATGCCACACAAGTATATACTATATACAGGAAGAGATGACGTACAGGTATATACTATATACAGGGGAGATGACACACAAGTATATACTATATACAGGAGAGATGACACACAGGTATATACTATATACAGGAGGAGACGACATACAGGTATATACTATATAAAGGAGAGATGGCATACAGGTATATACAGGAGGAGATGCCACACAGGTATATACTATATACAGGAGGAGATGACATACAGGTATATACTATATACAGGAGAGATGACACACAGGTATATACTATATACAGGGGGATGACATACAGGTATATACTATATACAGGAGGAGATGACATACAGGTATATACTATATACAGGAGGACATGACATACAGGTATATACTATATACAGGAGAAGATGACACAGGTATATACTATATACAGGGGGAGATGACATACAGGTATATACTATATACAGGAGAGATGACACACAGGTATATACTACATACAGGAGAGATGACACACAGGTATATACTATATACAGGAGAGATGACATACAGGTATATACTATATACAGGAGGAGATGCCACACAGGTATATACTATATACAGGAGGAGATGACATACAGGTATATACTATATACAGGGGAGATGACACACAGGTATATACTATATACAGGAGAGATGACACACAGGTATATACTATATACAGGGGGATGACATACAAGTATATACTATATACAGGAGAGATGACATACAGGTATATACTACATACAGGAGAGATGACACACAGGTATATACTATATACAGGGAGATGACACACAGGTATATACTATATACAGGAGGAGATGACATACAGGTATATACTATATACAGGAGGAGATGACATAACGGTATATACTATATACAGGGGAGATGACACACATGTATATACTATATACAGGAGAGATGACACACAGGTATATACTATATACAAGGGGATGACATACAGGTATATACTATATACAGGACGAGATGACATACAGGTATATACTATATACAGGAGGACATGACATACAGATATATACTATATACAGGAGAGATGACATACAGGTATATACTATATACAGGAGGACATGACATACAGATATATACTATATACAGGGGGATGACACACAGGTATATACTATATACAGGAGGAGATGACATACAGGCATATACTATATACAGGAGGAGATGACACACAGGTATATACTATACACAGGGGAGATGACATAAGGTATATAATATATACAGGGGGAAATGGCACACAAGTATATACTATATACAGGAGAGATGACACACCGGTATATACTATATACAGGAGGAGATGCCACACAGGTATATCTAATATATAAAGCTCAAAGTGTGTATGTATGTATGTGTGTGTGTATGTGTGTATGTCCGGGATAGGCATCCGCACCGTTGCAGCTACAGCCACAAAATTTGGCACAGTCACACGTCTGGACCCTGAGAGCGTCCGAAGCTATGTTGTGAGGCGAAATTTTAACCCCGCACGTTCCAATTCACCAATCAATTTTGCCCCTGTCTACATAATGGGGAAACAATGTGTGCGTATCAAGCCCCTCCGCTCATTATGATGTAATAATGGTTGACTATGGGATGGAGGATGTGTGATGGGTATATGGGCACGGAACTATGGGATGGCAGATATGTACAGTATGATGGGTATATGGACTCGGGACTATGGGATGGAGGATATGAATGATGGGTATATGGGCGCGGGCCTATGGGATGGTGGATATGTATGACGGGTATATGGGCACGGAACTATGGGATGGAGAATATGTGTGACGGGTATATGGGCACGGGACTATGGGATGTAGGATATGTATGACGGGTATATGGGCACGGAACTATGGGATGGCGGATATGTACAGTATGATGGGTATATGGGCACGGGACTATGGGATGGAGGATATGTATGATGGGTATATGGGCACGGGCCTATGGGATGGTGGATATGTATGATGGGTATATGGGCACGGGACTATGGGATGGAGGATATTAATGATGGGTATATGGGCACGGGCCTATGGGATGGTGGATATGTATGACGGGTATATGGGCACGGAAGTATGGGATGGAGAATATGTATGACAGGTATATGGGCACGGGCCTATGGGGTGGTGGATATGTATGACGGGTATATGGGCACGGGACTATGGGATGGGGGATGTGTGATGGGTATATGGGCACTGAATTATGGGATGAGGATATGTATGACGGGTATATGGGTATGGAACTATGGGATGGAGAATATGTATGACGGGTGTTATGAATGAGTCACCGAAGGAGGAAAAAAACAAAAACACAAGCTAATTCCAGAAAACCGGAGAGGTTGGTAGCTATCGGATTGCAGATCCCTGATCCTATCCACAACTAACAGTAGCCGTGGGGGGTTCCTACGATGCCCTAGACCCCTCGATCACAGCCGGAGAACTAAATAGGCCTAAAGAAAGAAAGGGGAAATCTAAACTGCCCCAGAGCAGACCCCAAAGCAATAGGCAGCCTCCAACATATAATGACGGTGAAGCAAGATGAAAACACTAACACAGATAGAAAGATAGGTTGAGTAAACGATGGGGCCCAAGCTAACTAAAAAGGACAGGACAGAAAAGCTACTGTCTGCAATCTGTAAAAAACCCTACCAAAAAATGTCCCAACCGTCTGATAGGAAAAACAGGCCCTGAAGTCGCTAGGACTTCAAAATGACTATAACAGCACTCAGGTAAATTCTGAAGACAGAGCAAAGAGACAAACTGATCAGAGACAAAAATGGAACTCAGCACACCCCCGACCGGGGATGGCTGAACTCCAAAAAACAAGGTAAACAAAACAAAACTAATAAGTTCAATAGCAGAGCAAAAACTTATCTTGGAAAGCAGGAATCAGACTAGTCTCCAAGAATCCAGCAGAGAAATCACCAGCGACTCAGAAGGGTGTCGGCTGCCTTATATCCAGTCAGAAGTTCCTGTTACCCAGTCATCATCTACAAGATCAGGTGTTTGGTAATCAGCCTCACTACCTTCCTTCACCAGAAGAGAGAGTTCATCAGACATCGACGGTGAAGGGGAAAATGAACTCACAACAGTACCTCCCCCTTGAGGATGGGTCACCGAACCCTCATCCACGCCACCAGGGTGATCAGGATGGGCCCGATGAAAGGCACGAACCAATCTTTCGGTATTAATATTGGATGCAGGGACCCAAGAATTATCCTCCTGGCCATAACCCTTCCATTTAACCAAATACTGGAGTCTCCATCTAGCCAGGCGACAATCCAGTATCTTCTCAACCTCATATTCCACATTACCTTCAACCAATACCGGGTCAGGAGGTGCCACCACAGGAACTACTGGCTCAACAAACCTCTTTAACAGATACTTATGAAACAAGTTATGGATCTTAAATGTAACAGGAAGAGCCAATCGAAAAGAGACTCGATTAAGAATCTCCAAAATCTTGTAAGGTCCAATAAATCTAGGTTTAAACTTTGGAGAAGCCACCTTCATAGCGATATTCTTTGATGACAACCAAACCATATCACCCACCTTAAACTGTGGACCAATGGTCCTATGCCGGTTGGAAAACCGCTGGGCCTTTTCCTGGGAGAGAGACAACTTATCCACCACTTGGTCCCAGGTCTGGTGCATTCTCTCCACCACAGTGTCAACACCTGGGCAGGCAGAAGGCTCCACCTGCCCTGAAGAGAATCGAGGATGAAACCCAAAGTTACAAAAAAAAGGTGACATCAAAGTGGCAGAACTAGCTCTATTATTTAAAGCAAATTCGGCCAAGGGCAAAAATGAAACCCAATCATCCTGATCAGCAGAAATAAACATCTCAAATACGACTCCAAAGTCTGGTTTGTTCTCTTCGTCTGCCCATTGGTCTGAGGGTGAAACGCAGAGGAGAAGGACAACTGAATTCCCAGCTTGGAACAGAAAGTCCTCCAAAATCTAGACACAAACTGAACTCCTCTGTCAGATACAATGTTCTCAGGAATCCCGTGTAAGCGAACCGCCTGTTGCAAAAACAAGGGCACCAACTCTGAGGAAGATGGCAACTTAGGGAGTGGTACAAGATGGACCATCTTAGAGAATCTATCACAAATCACCCAAATAACAGTCATTCTCTGAGAGACAGGCAGATCAGAGATAAAATCCATTGAAATATGGGTCCATGGCCTCCTGGGCACCGGCAAAGGCATCAACAACCCACTAGAGCGAGAACAAGGTTTAGACCGAGAGCAAGTCCCACAGGACTGCACAAAATTCCTGATATCACGAGACAAGGTGGGCCACCAAAAAGACCGACTCACCAAATCTCTAGTACCAAAAATACCTGGATGACCAGCCAATGCAGAGCAATGAACTTCAGACATCACTCTCTTCCTCCTCTGGTCAGGAACATACAATTTTCCAATGGGACAACGCTCAGGTTTGTCCTCCTGAAACTCTTCCAGAGCACGTCTCAAATCGGGCGAGATGGCAGAAAGAACTACCCCCTCACCTAAGATGGTAGCAGGCTTGGTCACAACAGGAGAATCAGCAAAGATACTCCTAGAGAGGACGTCTGTCTCGACATTCTTAGTGCCCGGAAGAAAAGAGACCACAAAATCAAAACATGTGAAAAACAAGGCCCACCTAGCCTGTCTAGGATTCAAGCGTTTGGCCGACTCCAGGTAAATCAAATTCTTGTGGTCAGTAAGGACCACGACTTGATGTTTAGCTCCCTCCAACCAATGTCTCCACTCCTCAAATGCCCATTTCATGGCTAACAGTTCCCGATTCCCTACATCATAGTTAAGTTCGGATGGGGAGAACTTTCGGGAAAAGAAAGCACAGGGATTCATTTTAGATGTTACAGGATCTTTTTGGGACAAAACAGCTCCTGCACCAATCTCAGAAGCGTCCACCTCTACCTGAAACGGGAGTGAGACATCAGGTTGCCGCAAAACAGGAGCAGAAGTGAACCTTCGCTTCAGCTCCTGAAAGGAAGAAACAGCCTCCGGAGACCAATTCAGCACATCAGCCAGGGCCGGACTGGGACTAAAATTCAGCCCTGGCACTTGAAGTTACACAGGCCCACTAGTCACATGGTGACTATATAATATCTTTGTACACTTGTAGGTTACAAGAAGTGAGAGGAGATTAACATGACTATATAACATGTAGTCACAGCTGTGCCCAGTATTTCAGCTCAGTCCTATTTATTGCTTTTAGGTACAGTACTCCTCCCAAAGCTCTGTCCCCTTTTGTATGCATGATTACAGAATTCCTGGCAGAACTGCTCTCTGTTGGGCAACCAGACCCCCTGGTCATAGCCGCCCCTATCATACCTCCCAACTTTTGAAGAAGGGAAAGACGGACAAAGACTGCGGCGCGCCCAGCGCGCCGCTGCAAATTTTGACCACGCCCAGCCACACCCATTTCACAACTAGTCACACCCATGTCCACAGCTAATCGCACCCATTTAGCACTGCTGATCACACTGACTGGTACTGAGGGCACAGTGGCTGGCATTATGGGCACACTGACTGGCACTAAAGAAGAGAGAAAACAGAGAGAGAGAGAAAAAAGAAAACAGAGAGAGCGAGAAAGAAAGGGGAAAGAAAGAAAGAACAGAGAGAGACAGAGAAAGAACAGAGAGAGAAAGAAAGAAGTAAAGAAAGAAAGAACAGAGAGAAAGAGAGGAAAGAAAAAGAAAGAAAGAGGGGAAGAAAGAACAGAGAGAGAAAAAAGAAAGAACAGAGAGAGAAAGAAAGAACAGAGAGAAAGAAAATGAGGGAAAGACAGAACAGAGAATGAAAGAACAGAGAAAGAAAGAAAAAGAGAGAAATAAATAAAGAAAGATTCTACAAAGATACTATAGCAGCCCTGCTCCCATTGTAGTGCCCACCTGAGCCTCCCGGTGCAGGACCTATCATGATCCGCTCACATGGCCGGCATCCCCGATTCCAAGGTGATCCTGCTGTCTGCGCTGTCGGAGGAGGACACGGTGATGGATCTGAAGCATTCCTGGTTCCGTCACAATCTCCTCAAGAAATTATCTCATTTCCGGTCAGCTTCCAGCACATCACTTCAGGTGGAACGTCATGTGTGAGTTTTAAAATGTTCCTCGGGGCTCCGCCGTGTACTCCTGTGTCCGTGGGAAAAGCCCGCTTTGTACACACTTGGCATCCCGTACACATATGGCTCCACTCCATACACACACGGCTCCACTCCGTCCACCTCGTACACGCGCGGCTCCTCTCCGTACACCTCGTACACGCGTGGCTCCTCTCCGTACACCTCATACACACACGGCTCCACCTCGTACACACACACGGCTCCGCTCCGTACACCTCGTACACACACGGCTCCGCTCCGTACACCTCGTACACACACGGCTCCGCTCCGTACACCTCATACACACACGGCTCCTCTCCGTACACCTCGTACACACATGGCTCCTCTCCGTACACCTCGTACACACACGGCTCCGCTCCGTACACCTCATACACACACGGCTCCTCTCCGTACACCTTGTACACACGGCTCCTCTCCGTACACCTCATACACACACAGCTCCTCTCCGTACACCTCGTACACGCGCGGCTCCTCTCCGTACACCTCGTACACGCGCGGCTCCTCTCCGTACACCTCGTACACGCGCGGCTCCTCTCCGTACACCTCGTACACGCGCGGCTCCGCTCCGTACACCTCGTACACGCGCGGCTCCGCTCCGTACACCTCGTACACGCGCGGCTCCGCTCCGTACACCTCGTACACGCGCGGCTCCGCTCCGTACACCTCGTACACGTGCGGCTCCGCTCCGTACACCTCGTACACGCGCGGCTCTGCTCCGTACACCTCGTACACACACACGGCTCCGCTCCGTACACACGGCTCCTCTCCGTACACCTTATACACTCACGGCTCCTCTCCGTACACCTCATGCACACACGGCTCCTCTCCGTATACCTTATACACACACGGCTCCTCTCCGTACACCTCGTACACGCGCGGCTCCACCTCGTACACACACGGCTCCGCTCCGTACACCTCGTACACACACGGCTCCTCTCCGTACACCTCGTACACGCGCGGCTCCACCTCGTACACACACACGGCTCCGCTCCGTACACCTCGTACACACACGGCTCCGCTCCGTACACCTCGTACACACGGCTTCTCTCTGTACACCTCGTACACACACGGCTCCGCTCCGTACACCTCGTACACACACGGCTCCGCTCCGTACACCTCGTACACACACGGCTCCGCTCCGTACACCTCGTACACACGTGGCTCCGCTCCATACACCTCGTACACACGTGGCTCCGCTCCGTACACCTCGTACACACGCGGCTCCGCTCCGTACACCTCGTACACACACGGCTCCGCTCCGTACACCTCGTACACACGGCTCCGCTCCGTACACCTCGTACACACGGCTCCGCTCTGTACACCTCGTACACCCACGGCTCCGCTCCGTACACCTCGCACACACACGGCTCTGTTCCGTACACCTCGTACACACACGGCTCCGCTCCGTACACCTCGTACACACACGGCTCCGCTCCGTACACCTCGTACACACGGCTTCTCTCTGTACACCTCGTACACACACGGCTCCGCTCCGTACACCTCGTACACACACGGCTCCGCTCCGTACACCTCGTACACACACGGCTCCGCTCCGTACACCTCGTACACACGTGGCTCCGCTCCATACACCTCGTACACACGTGGCTCCGCTCCGTACACCTCGTACACACGCGGCTCCGCTCCGTACACCTCGTACACACACGGCTCCGCTCCGTACACCTCGCACACACGGCTCCGCTCCGTACACCTCGTACACACGGCTCCGCTCTGTACACCTCGTACACCCACGGCTCTGCTCCGTACACCTCATACACACACGGCTCTGTTCCGTACACCTCGTACACACACGGCTCCTCTCCGTACACCTCGTACACACATGGCTCCGCTCCATACACCTCATACACACACAGCTCTGCTACATCCACACTGTAAATCCTGACCCCACACATACTTACCTCAACCAGCACCATGACAACAGCAAAGCAGAGTCTTGCAGACGCAAGGCTGAGCGCACAGGACCTGTGATGAGGTCACAGGAGGGGTGGAGTCAGGGGTGACATGATCGGGGGTCTGGACAAAGGCTCCTGATCATGTGACCCCCTGACTCCTCCCCTCCTGTGACCTCATCACAGGTCCTGCGAACAGAGCGAGCAGGCAAGCGAATGCGACGCTGTGAGTGGCTGCGGGGGGGAGGGGGTCTCATGCTGCGGCGAGGATGGGGGGCGAGGGGGGGGTGTGGCGGCTTATCTCCCTGCAGTGCGGGAGGAACTTGGAAACTATCACCGCCGTGCCCGCAGAGGGCGGGCGGCAGGAGCAACAGTGGCCGCAGCAGCTGGCAAGCGGCCAGATGATCGGCGCTGCCGCCCGCGGCCCACGTGACAGCGGCCCAGTGGGAAAATGCCCGGTTGGTTATATTGCCAATCCGGGCCTGACATCAGCACCCTTCTTAGTCAAATCAGTCAGTGGTTTGGCAATACCAGAAAAATTAGCTATAAATTTCCAATAAAAATTAGCAAAACCCAAAAACTTCTGGAGGGCCTTCAAAGAAGTGGGCTGAACCCAATCATAAATGGCCTGTACCTTGGCCGGGTCCATTTCAATAGTTGACGGAGACAAAATAAATCCCAAAAATGAAATCCTCTGTACACCAAAAAGGCATTTCGATCCCTTGACATACAGGGAATTCTCCCTCAAAATCCAGAACACAGTCCGAACATGTTCCACATGAGAATCCCAATCCTTGGAGAAGATCAAAATATCATCCAGATAGATGATCAAAAATGTATCCACAAAGTCTCAGAATATATCGTTCATGAAGCACTGGAAGACAGAAGGGGCATTAGTGAGCCCAAAAGGCATCACCAGGTACTCAAAATGTCCCTCCGGAGTATTAAACGCCGTCTTCCATTCATCCCCATGCTTGATGCGAATAAGATTATATGCCCCCCTGAGGTCAAGCTTGGTAAACCAGCAAGCACCTTTAACTCTGGAGAATAGATCAGAAATCAGGGGTAACGGATACTGATATTTAACAGTAATTTTGTTGAGGGAACGATAGTCAATACAAGGCCTTAATGAACCATCTTTCTTGGCCACAAAAAAAAACCCAGCACCTAAGGGTGAAGAGGATGGTCTAATATAACCCTTCTCCAACGCCTCCTTAATATAGGATCGCATAGCCTCGTGCTCGGGTACAGATAAATTGAAAAGCCGACCCTTGGGAAATTTACACCCAGGGCTCAGCTCAATTGCACAGTCATAACTCCTATGAGGAGGCAGAGACGCAGACTTATTCTCACTAAATACATCATAAAAATCAGCCAAATAGTCAGGAACATCATGCGACTGAGGAGGGGTGGAGGAAACAGGAGCGTCCCTAAGAGCACACCGACAACCCCAACTCACCACAGACACAGATTTCCAATCCAAAACTGGATTATGGATTTGCAACCAGGGAAACCCCAGAACAATGATATCATGCAAATTATGCAACACCAAAAATCTGCAATTCTCTTGATGGTCTGGGGCGACCCGCATTACCACCTGGGTCCAAAACTGAGGTTTATTCTTCGCCAAAGGAGTAGCATCAATACCCCTCAAAGGGATAGGCGTCCGCAGAGGTGTCATAGGAAAACCACAACGTTTAGCAAAGTCCAAGTCCATCAGGTTCAGAGCTGCTCCCGAATCCACAAAAGCCTTAGCGGAAAATGTGGACAGGGAGCAGATCATAGTAATTGCCAGAAGAATCTTAGGTTGAACACCACCCACAGCAAATGTGTGTGCAAAACGTTTCTCTCGTTTAGGGCAGACAGAAATAATATGAGAGGCATCACCACAGAAGAAACACAGCTTATTACGTCTTCTGAACTCCTGACGTTGCACCCTAGACAAAACCCCATCACATTGCATAGGTTCAGACATTTGTTCAACAGGTGGCAACATTTCTCGTGTAATTTTACGTTCACATAAACGCCGATCAACCTGAATGGCTAATGACATAGAATCGTCAAGACCAGAGGAAATCCCACCATAGTATCTTTTACGGTTTCTGACAAACCCTTCCAAAAGAGAGCTGCCAAGGCACCATCATTCCAGGTAGTTAGGACCGCCCACTTTTGGAATTTTTGACAGTACAACTCTGCAGAATACCGACCCTGGCTCAATGCCAACAGGGCCTTTTCAGCCTGATCAATAGCATTAGGTTCATCATACAACAGCCCCAAGGCTTGAAAAAATGCGTTCACATTAGTAAGAATAGGATCATCAGGTTTTAAAGAAAACGCCCAATCCTGGGGAATGCCGCGCAGCAAAGAGATGACAATTTTAACCTGCTGCGTGGAGCTCCCTGATGAGTTAGGCTTCAAGGCAAAAAATAATTTACAATTATTCTTAAAATTCAAAAATTTAGACCGATCCCCAAAAAACACATCAGGAGTAGGGATCTTTGGTTCAGCAGCATGTGAATGAGCAAGATAGGCGGAAATTCCCCGCACTTCAGCAGTGAGCTGCTCCACACGATCAGACAAAAAAAAAAATTCCCCCTACGGCCTCAGAGACATAGAGGAAAAAATATACACAAAAAAAAATTCTGACAAACTCTCTTTTTTTTTTTTTTTTTTACAATTCTTTCCTGCTATTGAGTACCCTAGGATCTGCGGTATGGCTGGTGATTCTGTTATGAATGAGTCACCCAAGGAGGAAAAAACAAAAACACAAGCTAAGTCTAGAAAACCGGAGAGGTTGGCAGCTATCGGATTGCAGACCCCTGATCCTATCCACAACAACTAGCAGTAGCCGTGGGGGGTTCCTACGATGCCCTAGACCCCTCGATCGCAGCCGGAGAACTAAATAGGCCTAAAGAAAGAAAGGGGAAATCTAAACTGCCCCAGAGCAGATCCCAAAGCAATAGGCAGCCCCCAACACATAATGACGGTGAAGCAAGATGAAAACACTAACACAGATAGAAAGATAGGTTGAGCAAACGATGGGGCCCAAGCTAACTAAAAAGGACAGGATAGAAAAGCTGCTGTCTGCAATCCGTAAAAAACCCTATACAGGGGAAGTTGACATACAGGTATATACTATATACAGGAGGAGATGACATACAGGTATATACTATATACAGGGGAGATGGCATACAGGTATATACCATATACAGGAGGAGATGACATACAGGTATATACTATATACAGGGGAGATGACATACAAGTATATAATATATACAGGGGGAGATGAAATACAGCTATATACTATATACAGGAGGATGACATACAAGTATATACTATATACAGGGGAGATGACATACAGGTATATCTAATATATAAAGCTCAAGTGTGTGTGTATGTATGTATGTACTGTATGTATGTATGTGTGTATGTATCTGTGTCATCTCCCCTGTATATACTATATACAGGGGAGATTACATACAGGTATATACTATATACAGGTGAGATGACACACAGGTATATACTATATGCAGGGGAGATGACACACAGGTATATACTATATACAGGGGAAATGACACACAGGTATATACTATTTACAGGGGGGATGACCAAAAGGTATATACTATATACTATGTACAGGAGGAGATGACATAAAGGTATATACTATGTACATGATAGATGACTTACAGGTATATACTATACACAGGAGGACATGACATACAGATATATACTATATACAGGAAAGATGACATACAGGTATATACTATATACAGGGGAGATGACATACAGGTATATACCATATACAGGAGGAGATGACAAACAGGTATATACTATATACAGGAGGAGATGACATACAGGTATATACCATATACAGGAGGAGATGATATACAGGTATACACTATTTACAGGGGAGATGACATACAGGTATATACTATATGCAGGAGGAGATGACATACAGGTATATACTATATGCAGGAGGAGATGACATACAGGTATATACTATATACAGGAGAAGATGACACACAGGTATATACTATATACAGAGGGAGATGACATACAGGTATATACTATATACAGGAGAGATGACATACAGGTATATACTATATACAGGGGGAGATAACATACAGGTATATACTATATACAGGGGAGATGACATACAGGTATATACTATATACAGGGGGAGATAACATACAGGTATATACTATATACAGGGAAGATGACATACAGGTATATACTATATACAGGGGGAGATAACATACAGGTATATACTATATACAGGGAAGATGACATACAGGTATATACAGGGGAAGTTGACATACAGGTGTATACTATATACAGGTGAGATGACACACAGGTATATACTATATGCAGGGGAGTTGACACACAGGTATATTCTATATACAGGGGAGATGACACACAGTTATATACTATATACAGGGGAGATGACCAAAAGGTATATACTATATACTATGTACAGGAGGAGATGACATAAAGGTATATACTATGTACATGATAGATGACATACAGGTATATACTATACACAGGAGGACATGACATACAGATATATACTATATACAGGAGAGATGACATACAGGTATATACTATATACAGGGGAGATGACATACAGGTGTATACCATATACAGGAGGAGATGACAAACAGGTATATACTATATACAGGAGGAGATGACATAAAGGTATATACCATATACAGGAGGAGATGACATACAGGTATACACTATTTACAGGGGAGATGACATACAGGTATATACTATATACAGGAGGAGATGCCATACAGGTATTTACTATATACAGGAGGAGATGACATACAGGTATATACTATATACAGGAGGAGATGACATACAGGTATATACTATATACAGGGAAGTTGACATACAGGTATATACTATATACAGGGGGAGATAACATACAGGTATATACTATATACAGGGGAGATGACATACAGGTATATACTATATTCAGGTTGAGATAACATACAGGTATATACTATATACAGGGAAGATGAAATACAGGTATATACTATATACAGGGGAAGTTGACATACAGGTATATACTATATACAGGGAGAGATGACATACAAGTATATACTATATACAGGAGAGATGACACACAGGTATATACTATATACAGGTGAGATGACATACAGGTATATACTATATACAGGAGAGATGACACACAGGTATATACTATATACAGGTGAGATGACATACAGGTATATACTATATACAGGAGAGATGACACACAGGTATATACTATATACAGGTGAGATGAAATACAGGTATATGCTATATACAGGAGAGATGAGATATAGGTATATAGTATATACAGGAGGAGATGACACACAGGTATATACTATATACAGGGGAGATGACATACAGGTACATATTATATACAGGGGAGATGACATACAGGTATACACTATACACAGGAGGAGATGACACACAGGTATATACTGTATACAGGAGGAGATGACATACAGGTACATATATACAGGAGGAGATGACATACAGGTATATACTGTATACAGGAGGAGATGACATACAGGTACATATATACAGGAGGAGATAACACACAGGTATATACTATATACAGGAGAGATGACATATAGGTATATACTATATACAGGAGAGATGACATACAGGTATACACCATATACAGGAGGAGATAACACACAGGTATATACTATATACAGGAGAGATGACATATAGGTATATACTATATACAGGAGAGATGACATACTGGTACATATATACAGGAGGAGATGACACACAGGTATATACTATATACAGGGGAGATGACATACAGGTACATATTATATACAGGGGAGATGACACACAGGTATATGCTATATACAGGCGAGATGACATACAGGTATGTACTATATACAGGAGGAGATGACATACAGGTATGTACTATATACAGGAGGAGATGACAAACAGGTATATACTATATACAGGGGAGATGACATACAGGTATATAGTATATACAGGAGGAGATGACATACAGGTATGTACTATATACAGGAGATTTGACATACAGGTGCATATTATATACAGGGTAGGCCATTTATATGGATACACCTAAATAAAATGGGAATGTTTGGTGATTACCAACTTCCTGTTTGTGGCACATTAGTATATGGGAGGGGGGAAACTTTTCAAGATGGGTGGTGACCATGTTGGCCATTTTGAAGTCGGCCATTTTGGATCCAACATTATTTTTTCCAATGGGTAGAGGGTCATGTGACGCATCAAACTTATTGAGAATTTCACAAGAAAAACAATGGTGTGCTTGGTTTTAACGTAACTTTACCAAGGACTGTGACAAGAACAAGGGGGCATTCTCTTCGTTTGGAGGAAAGACAATTTCTGCACCAGCACAGAAGAGGGTTCTTCACGGTAAGAGCAGTGAGGCTCTGGAATTCTCTTCCTGAGGAAGTGGTGATGGCCAACTCACTGAATGAATGTAAGAAAGGAATGGAGGCTTTTCTTGTGAGTAACAGTATAGAAGGTTACGAATAACAGAATATTATAGGTAGATGGGTGACCCAGCTTAGGGGAAGGAATCTTTTTCCCTATGGAGAAAATTGGCTTCTACTCTGTGGGTTTTTTGCCTTCCCCAGGATCAACAATGCAGAACAGCTGCACTAACAATAGGCTGAACTAGATGGACATAAGGTCTTCCTTCAGCCTTCAAAACTATGTTACTGTGTTACTGTGTAACTTTATTCTTTCATGAGTTATTTACAAGTTTATGACCACCTATAAAATGTGTTCAGAGTGCGGCCCATTGTGTTGGATTGTGACTGCAGCCTCTTCTCCCACTGCGGACACGCTGACAGCTCCACCGCTGAAGAAATGCTACAATAATAATACAGCAATAACTTCTGTGCAATATCTAGTTATATTATTGCCTTGCAATGTTTGCATTCCCTGTTCTGTCCAGATGTCACCGTATCCCAGAATTCCAAGCGGAGGAAGTTCATAGACCGCCATATTGGGACACCCAAGTGATGGGGGTCTCAATATGGAAACTGCTGCTGGTACCACCAACGGAACACCGTCGCACCACATACACACAGACATACACAGGTGAGGGGACGGTGATTCTGGTTGCGCACAGGTGAGGGGACGGTGATTCTGGTTGCGCACAGGTGTGGGGACGGTGATTCTGGTAGCACACAGGTGAGGGGACGGTGATTCTGGTTGCGCCCAGGTGAGGGGACGGTGATTCTGGTTGCACACAGGTGAGGGGACGGTGATTCTGGTTGCACACAGGTGAGGGGACGGTGATTCTGGTTGCGCACAGGTGAGGGGACGGTGATTCTGGTTGCGCACAGGTGAGGGGACGATGATTCTGGTTGCGCACAGGTGAGGGGCGGTGATTCTGGTTGCGCACAGGTGAGGAACCGGTGATTCTGGTTGCGCACAGGTGAGGGGACGGTGATTCTGGTTGCGCACAGGTGAGGGGACGGTGATTCTGATTGCGCACAGGTGTGGGGACGGTGATTCTGGTTGCGCACAGGCGTGGGGATGGTGATTCTGGTTGCGCACAGGCGTGGGGACGGTGATTCTGGTTGCGCACAGGTGTGGGGACGGTGATTCTGGTTGCGCACAAGTGTGTGGACGGTGATTCTGGCTGCGCACAGGTGTGTGGACAATGATTCTGGTTGCGCACAGGTGAGGAACCGGTGATTCTGGTTGCGCACAGGTGAGGGGCGGTGATTCTGGTTGCGCACAGGTGAGGAACCGGTGATTCTGGTTGCGCACAGGTGAGGGGACGGTGATTCTGGTTGCGCACAGGTGAGGGGACGGTGATTCTGATTGCGCACAGGTGTGGGGACGGTGATTCTGGTTGCGCACAGGCGTGGGGCCGGTGATTCTGGTTGCGCACAGGTGTGGGGAAGGTGATTCTGGTTGCGCACAAGTGTGTGGACGGTGATTCTGGTTGCGCACAGGTGAGGGGACGGTGATTCTGGTTGCGCACAGGTGAGGGGACGGTGATTCTGATTGCGCACAGGTGTGGGGATGGTGATTCTGGTTGCGCACAGGTGTGGGGACGGTGATTCTGGTTGCGCACAAGTGTGTGGACGGTGATTCTGGCTGCGCACAGGTGAGGGGACGGTGATTCTGGTTGCGCACAGGTGAGGGGACGGTGATTCTGGCTGCGCACAGGTGAGGGGACGGTGATTCTGGTTGCGCACAGGTGAGGGGACGGTGATTCTGGCTGCGCACAGGTGTGGGGAAGGTGATTCTGGTTGCCCACGGGTGAGGGGACGGTGATTCTGGTTGCGCACAGGTGTGGGGACGGTGATTCTGGTTGCGCACAGGCGTGGGGATGGTGATTCTGGTTGCGCACAGGCGTGGGGACGGTGATTCTGGTTGCGCACAGGTGTGGGGACGGTGATTCTGGTTGCGCACAAGTGTGTGGACGGTGATTCTGGCTGCGCACAGGTGTGTGGACAATGATTCTGGTTGCGCACAGGTGAGGGGATGGTGATTCTGGTTGCGCACAGGTGAGGGGACGGTGATTCTGGTTGCGCACAGGTGAGGGGACGGTGATTCTGGTTGCGCACAGGTGTGGGGACGGTGATTCTGGTAGCACACAGGTGAGGGGACGGTGATTCTGGTTGCGCCCAGGTGAGGGGACGGTGATTCTGGTTGCACACAGGTGAGGGGACGGTGATTCTGGTTGCACACAGGTGAGGGGACGGTGATTCTGGTTGCGCACTGGTGAGGGGACGGTGATTCTGGTTGCGCACAGGTGAGGGGACGATGATTCTGGTTGCGCACAGGTGAGGGGCGGTGATTCTGGTTGCGCACAGGTGAGGAACCGGTGATTCTGGTTGCGCACAGGTGAGGGGACGGTGATTCTGGTTGCGCACAGGTGAGGGGACGGTGATTCTGATTGCGCACAGGTGTGGGGACGGTGATTCTGGTTGCGCACAGGCGTGGGGATGGTGATTCTGGTTGCGCACAGGCGTGGGGACGGTGATTCTGGTTGCGCACAGGTGTGGGGACGGTGATTCTGGTTGCGCACAAGTGTGTGGACGGTGATTCTGGCTGCGCACAGGTGTGTGGACAATGATTCTGGTTGCGCACAGGTGAGGGGCGGTGATTCTGGTTGCGCACAGGTGAGGAACCGGTGATTCTGGTTGCGCACAGGTGAGGGGACGGTGATTCTGGTTGCGCACAGGTGAGGGGACGGTGATTCTGATTGCGCACAGGTGTGGGGACGGTGATTCTGGTTGCGCACAGGCGTGGGGCCGGTTCTGGTTGCGCACAGGTGTGGGGAAGGTGATTCTGGTTGCGCACAAGTGTGTGGACGGTGATTCTGGTTGCGCACAGGTGAGGGGACGGTGATTCTGGTTGCGCACAGGTGAGGGGACGGTGATTCTGATTGCGCACAGGTGTGGGTATGGTGATTCTGGTTGCGCACAGGCGTGGGGCCGGTGATTCTGGTTGCGCACAGGTGTGGGGACGGTGATTCTGGTTGCGCACAAGTGTGTGGACAATGATTCTGGTTGCGCACAGGTGAGGGGACGGTGATTCTGGTTGCGCACAGGTGAGGGGACGGTGATTCTGGCTGCGCACAGGTGTGGGGAAGGTGATTCTGGTTGCCCACAGGTGAGGGGACGGTGATTCTGGTTGCGCACAGGTGTGGGGACGGTGATTCTGGTTGCGCACAGGCGTGGGGATGGTGATTCTGGTTGCGCACAGGCGTGGGGACGGTGATTCTGGTTGCGCACAGGTGTGGGGACGGTGATTCTGGTTGCGCACAAGTGTGTGGACGGTGATTCTGGCTGCGCACAGGTGTGTGGACAATGATTCTGGTTGCGCACAGGTGAGGGGATGGTGATTCTGGTTGCGCACAGGTGAGGGGACGGTGATTCTGGCTGCGCACAGGTGTGGGGAAGGTGATTCTGGTTGCGCACAGGTGAGGGGACGGTGATTCTGGTTGCGCACAGGTGAGGGGACGGTGATTCTGGCTGCGCACAGGTGTGGGGAAGGTGATTCTGGTTGCCCACAGGTGAGGGGACGGTGATTCTGGTTGCGCACAGGTGTGGGGCCGGTGATTCTGGTTGCGCACAGGTGAGGGGACGGTGATTCTGGTTGCACACAGGTGAGGGGACGGTGATTCTGGTTGCGCACAGGTGAGGGGATGGTGATTCTGGTTGCACACCGGTGAGGGGAAGGTGATTCTGGTTGCGCACAGGTGTGGGGACGGTGATTCTGGTTGCCCACAGGTGAGGGGATGGTGATTCTGGTTGCGCACAGGTGTGGGGCCGGTGATTCTGGTTGCGCACAGGTGAGGGGACGGTGATTCTGGTTGCACACAGGTGAGGGGACGGTGATTCTGGTTGTACACAGGTGTGGGGACGGTGATTCTGGTTGCACACAGGTGTGGAGACGGTGATTCTGGTTGCACACAGGTGTGGGGCCGGTGATTCTGGTTGCGCACAGGTGAGGGGACGGTGATTCTGGTTGCGCACAGGTGTGGGGACGGTGATTCTGGTTGCACACAGGTGAGGGGACGGTGATTCTGGTTGCACACAGGTGTGGGGCCGGTGATTCTGGTTGCGCACAGGTGTGGGGAAGGTGATTCTGGTTGCGCACAGGTGAGGGGACGGTGATTCTGGTTGCGCACAGGTGTGGGGACGGTGATTCTGGTTGCACACAGGTGAGGGGACGGTGATTCTGGTTGCACACAGGTGTGGGGCCGGTGATTCTGGTTGCACACAGGTGTGGGGACGGTGATTCCTGTTGCACACAGGTGAGAGGACGGTGATTCTGGTTGCACACAGGTGTGGGGACGGTGATTCCGGTTGCACACAGGTGAGGGGACGGTGATTCCGGTTGTACACAGGTGTGGGGACGGTGATTCTGGTTGCGCACAGGTGAGGGGACGGTGATTCTGGTTGCACACAGGTGTGGGGAAGGTGATTCCGGTTGCACACAGGTGAGGGGACGGTGATTCCGGTTGTACACAGGTGTGGGGAAGGTGATTCTGGTTGCACACAGGTGTGGGGAAGGTGATTCTGGTTGCACACAGGTGTGGGGACGGTGATTCCTGTTGCACACAGGTGAGAGGACGGTGATTCTGGTTGCACACAGGTGTGGGGACGGTGATTCTGGTTGCACACAGGTGTGGGGACGGTGATTCTGGTTGCACACAGGTGTGGGGCCGGTGATTCTGGTTGCACACAGGTGTGGGGAAGGTGATTCTGGTTGCACACAGGTGTGGGGACGGTGATTCCGGTTGCACACAGGTGAGGGGACGGTGATTCCGGTTGTACACAGGTGTGGGGAAGGTGATTCTGGTTGCACACAGGTGTGGGGACGGTGATTCCGGTTGCACACAGGCACTGCCGGCTGGGCAGAGGGTGCAGGGAGGAGGAGGAGGAGGAGGTGCAGCTGCGGAATGTCTCGATCTCTGCCCCCGGGTGGAGCTATTATGTTTTCTCTTCCTGAAGTTCGGAGAAGGAAAGAAACCCGGAGCTGGAGAGCGAGAGAGACGGATCCGCAGCCAAGGTAGGAGCCGGAGCCGGGGTCGGGGTGTCCGCGCTGTGCGGCCGATTGTCAGCCCCTCCGTCCTCTCTGGATGCGGGGAGGTCGCTGTGTAACGTGTGCTGCCGTCAGATCTGCACCGACCCCCCCCCGGCGTTGGACTCTACTTTTCGGCAGGTTCTGTCTCCGGCCCCCCCCCCGGCGTTGGACTCTACTTTTCGGCAGGTTCTGTCTCCGGCCCCCCCCCGGCGTTGGACTCTACTTTTCGGCAGGTTCTGTCTCCGGCCCCCCCCCGGCGTTGGACTCTACTTTTCGGCAGGTTCTGTCTCCGGCCCCCCCCCCCGGCGTTGGACTCTACTTTTCGGCAGGTTCTGTCTCCGGCCCCCCCCCCGGCGTTGGGCTCTACTTTTCGGCAGGTTCTGTCTCCGGCCCCCCCCCCCCGGCGTTGGGCTCTACTTTTCGGCAGGTTCTGTCTCCGGCCCCCCCCCCCGGCGTTGGACTCTACTTTTCGGCAGGCTCTGTCTCCGGCCCCCCCCCCCGGCGTTGGACTCTTCTTTTCGGCAGGTTCTGTCTCCGGCCCCCCCCCCGGCGTTGGACTCTACTTTTCGGCAGGTTCTGTCTCCGCCCCCCCCCCCGGCGTTGGGCTCTACTTTTCGGCAGGTTCTGTCTTGGCCCCCCGGCATTGGGCTCTACTTTTCGGCAGGTTCTGTCTCCGGCCCCCCCCCCCCCGGCGTTGGGCTCTACTTTTCGGCAGGTTCTGTCTCCGGCCCCCCCCCCCCCGGCGTTGGGCTCTACTTTTCGGCAGGTTCTGTCTCCGGCCCCCCCCCCCGGCGTTGGGCTCTACTTTTCGGCAGGTTCTGTCTCCGGCCCCCCCCCGGCGTTGGGCTCTACTTTTCGGCAGGTTCTGTCTCCGGCCCCCCCCCGGCGTTGGACTCTACTTTTCGGCAGGTTCTGTCTTGGCCCCCCGGCATTGGGCTCTACTTTTCGGCAGGTTCTGTCTCCGGCCCCCCCCCCGGCGTTGGGCTCTACTTTTCGGCAGGTTCTGTCTCCGGCCCCCCCCCCGGCGTTGGACTCTACTTTTCGGCAGGTTCTGTCTCCGGCCCCCCCCCCGGCGTTGGGCTCTACTTTTCGGCAGGTTCTGTCTCCGGCCCCCCCCCCGGCGTTGGGCTCTATTTTTCGGCAGGTTCTGCCTTGGCCCCCCGGCGTTGGGCTTTACATGATGGTCTTATCAGATGAAGCAAGGAATGATACGCTGGAGATTCCAGATCCTGCCCTTCACACCCAGACTGGAATGGGTTACTGGTGCGACCAGTCTGGGGTGAGGGGGTCACGTCATCCTCCATGATTGACACTGATCCCCGGACTCTCATTGTGTACAGATATCAGGGCTGGGAGAGGCTATTACTCCCTGTTATCAGCCATTTATGTCCTGCATCTTCAGCGCTGATGTCAGTTGCTCCTTTTATAAGACTTTTAGAATTTTGGCTTGCTGCCCCTTTAAAAGTGTCACCATGTTTTCCCCAGGCAGATCAAGCAGGATTTGAAGTGACAGCCCCCGAGGAGCTGACCATACCATGTGATGGGGGTTGTACATGGTGGGAGTGTATGGTTATACATACGGTGGGGGATCCTATATTACACAGGATGGAGGCCTCTCCTCTATTACATGGGATGGAGGCCTCTCCTATATTACACGGGACGGAGGCCTCTCCTATATTACACGGGACGGAGGCCTCTCCTATATTACATGGGACGGAGGCCTCTCTATTACACGGGACGGAGGCCTCTCCTCTATTACATGGGATGGAGGCCTCTCCTCTATTACACGGGACGGAGGCCTCTCCTATATTACACAGGATGGAGGCCTCTCCTCTATTACATGGGACGGAGGCCTCTCTATTACACGGGATGGAGGCCTCTCTATTACATGGGATGGAGGCCTCTCCTATATTACACAGGATGGAGGGCTCTCCTATATTACACAGGATGGAGGGCTCTCCTACACTCACTGGCCACTTTATTAGGTACACCATGCTAGTAAGGGGTTGGACCCCCTTTTGCCTTCAGAACTGCCTCAATTCTTCGTGGCAGAGATTCAACAAGGTGCTGGAAGCATTCCTCAGAGATTTTGGACCATATTGACATGATGGCATCACACAGTTGTCGCAGATTTGTCGGCTGCACATCCCTGATGCGAATCTCCCGTTCCACCACATCCCAAAGATGCTCTATTGGATTGAGATCTGGTGACTGAGGAGGCCATTTGAGTACAGTAAACTCATTGTCATGTTCAAGAAACCAATCTGAGATGATTCGAGCTTTATGACATGGCGCATTATCCTGCTGAAAGTAGCCATCAGATGTTGGGTACATTGTGGTCATAAAGGGATGGACATGGTCAGCAACAATACTCAGGTAGGCTGTGGCGTTGCAACGATGCTCAATTGGTACCAAGGGGCCCAAAGAGTGCCCAGAAAAAATTCCCCACACCATGACACCACCACCACCAGCCTGAACCGTTGATACAAGGCAGGATGGATCCATGCTTTCATGTTGTTTACGCCAAATTCTGACCCTACCATCCGAATGTCGCAGCAGAAATCGAGACTCATCAGACCAGGCAACGTTTTTCCAATCTTCTACTGTCCAATTTCGATGAGTTTGTGCAAATTGTAGCCTCAGTTTCCTGTTCTTAGCTGAGAGGAGTGGTACCCAGTGTGGTCTTCTGCTGCTGTAGCCCATCTGCCTCAAAGTTCGACGCACTGTGCGTTCAGAGATGCTCTTCTGCCTACCTTGGTTGTAACGGGTGGCAATTTGAGTCACTGTTGCCTTTCTATCAGCTCGAACCAGTCTGCCCATTCTCCTCTGACCTCTGGCATCAACATGGCATTTCCGGCCACAGAACTGCCGCTCACTGGATTTTTTTTCTTTTTCGGACCATTCTCTGTAAACCCTAGAGATGGTTGTGCGTGAAAATCCCAGTAGATCAGCAGTTTCTGAAATACTCAGACCAGCCCTTCTGGCACCAACAATCATGCCACGTTCAAAGGCACTCAAATCACCTTTCTTCCCCATACTGATGCTCGGTTTGAACTGCAGGAGATTGTCTTGACCATGTCTACATGCCTAAATGCACTGAGTTGCCGCCATGTGATTGGCTGATTAGAAATTAAGTCTTAACACACAGTTGGACAGGTGTACCTAATAAAGTGGCCAGTGAGTGTATATTACACGGGACGGAGGCCTCTCCTATATTACACGGGATGGAGGCCTCTCCTCTATTACACAGGACGGAGGCCTCTCCTCTATTACATGGGATGGAGGCCGCTCCTATATTACATGGGACGGAGGCCTCTCTATTACACGGGATGGAGGCCTCTCCTATATTACACAGGATGGAGGGCTCTCCTCTATTACATGGGATGGAGGCCTCTCTATTACACGGGATGGAGGCCTCTCCTATATTACACGGGACGGAGGCCTCTCTATTACACAGGATGGAGGCCTCTCTATTACACGGGATAGAGGCCTCTCCTATATTACACGGGACGGGGGCCTCTCCTGTATTACACGGGACGAAGGCCTCTCCTATATTACACGGGACGGAGGCCGCTCCTATATTACACGGGACGGAGGCCTCTCCTATATTACACGGGACGGAGGCCTCTCCTCTATTACACGGGACGGAGGCCTCTCCTATATTACACGGGACGGAGGGCTCTCCTCTATTACACGGGACGGAGGGCTCTCCTCTATTACACGGGACGGAGGGCTCTCCTCTATTACACGGGACGGAGGGCTCTCCTCTATTACACGGGACGGAGGCCTCTCCTATATTACACGGGACGGAGGGCTCTCCTATATTACACGGGACGGAGGCCTCTCCTATATTACACGGGACGGAGGCCTCTCTATTACACGGGACGGAGGCCTCTCCTCTATTACACGGGACGGAGGCCTCTCCTCTATTACACGGGACGGAGGCCTCTCCTATATTACACGGGACGGAGGGCTCTCCTATATTACACGGGACGGAGGCCTCTCCTATATTACACGGGACGGAGGCCTCTCCTATATTACACGGGACGGAGGCCTCTCCTATATTACACGGGACGGAGGCCGATCCTATATTACACGGGACGGAGGGCTCTCGTATATTACACGGGACGGAGGCCTCTCCTATATTACACGGGACGGAGGCCTCTCCTATATTACACGGGACGGAGGGCTCTCCTATATTACACGGGACGGAGGGCTCTCCTATATTACACGGGACGGAGGGCTCTCCTATATTACACGGGACGGAGGGCTCTCGTATATTACACGGGACGGAGGGCTCTCGTATATTACACGGGACGGAGGGCTCTCCTATATTACATGGGACGGAGGCCTCTCCTATATTACACGGGACGGAGGGCTCTCGTATATTACACGGGACGGAGGGCTCTCCTATATTACATGGGACGGAGGCCTCTCCTATATTACACGGGACGGAGGCCTCTCCTATATTACACGGGACGGAGGCCTCTCCTATATTACACGGGACGGAGGGCTCTCGTATATTACACGGGACGGAGGGCTCTCGTATATTACACGGGACGGAGGGCTCTCGTATATTACACGGGACGGAGGGCTCTCGTATATTACACGGGACGGAGGGCTCTCGTATATTACACGGGACGGAGGCCTCTCCTATATTACACGGGATGGAGGGCTCTCCTCTATTACACGGGATGGAGGCCTCTCCTCTATTACACGGGATGGAGGCCTCTCCTCTATTACACGGGACGGAGGGCTCTCCTATATTACACGGGATGGAGGGCTCTCCTATATTACACGGGACGGAGGCCTCTCCTCTATTACACGGGACGGAGGCCTCTCCTCTATTACACGGGACGGAGGCCTCTCCTCTATTACACGGGACGGAGGCCGCTCCTATATTACACGGGATGGAGGGCTCTCGTATGGCTTGCAGCCGCCTCAGACGGGATCTGATCTCCTTGTGTAATATGTGAGGTCATGATAGAGGACGGCACAGGACTCATTCCTACTAATGACCACTCACTATGGGGGGAAGAAAGGCGATTCCGGCAGCTAATTAGGAAAGGCTTCTTTCCAGTTCCAGCAGTCAGGCTGCGAAGTGCCGACCACAGAGGCAGTAATGGCTGACACCGACGCTCTCCTACAAGGGCTGCAGGGTTCCAGCCGAATTAGTGACATGCACAATTGGTGGAGAAGGCAGAGTAGTTCAATGCAGGATGTGCTGAATATGTTTTCATAGGAATTTGGGAAAGTTATGAAATGTCCTATAAATGGCTGTTCTATTCCTGATCTAAGGCCACATTCACACACAGCGTTTTTCCTGCGTTTTTTGAGGATACGTTTTTCAGCTGCAAAAGCCGATCAGCTTTTTAATGGCATCACCTGAAAGGTTTTTGAGCTCATTGATAATGTTTACAATTAGAAATCTGCTCTATCTATATATCCATTTATCCATATCTGTATCCATATCATATCTGTACCAAAAAGAATGAAAGCCGGGCAGCACACAGACTGACACTTCCCGCCAGGCAAAGGAGGAGGAAAGAGCGTCTCAAACATCATTAACAAGATATTTTGTAAGTGACATAGTTCCTGTAACAGTGACAGCAGATATGTCTAACAGACGGCTCCTCCAGCTTGTTGTGAAGGACGGTGCACCATTATCACTATTGGCACGACCGGCTGTTACAGCTCTTAATGGAGAAATGGCCGCAAACTCGGTGTTTCTCTGGAAAGAGAAAGTATTAGAAAATTAGTGATTGAAGAAGCCCTTAACCAAAAGGAAGATCTTAAAAAGACTTTCAAAAGACGCTTCATGTTCCTTACACTGGACGCCTGCACACGTCACAGAGTGAACTGTTTTACCATCATTGTTCGATATGTTTGTGACAAAGAAATTGTTACCAACACGCTGGCAGTAACAGATCCTAAAGCTCCTCACAGCAGCCGGTTTCTCCAGGCCTTAGTGGAAAAAGTTCTGCAAGATTACGAACTCAAAAAAGAACAGGTTCTTGCTATTGTAACGGACAATGCTTCACACATAAGTGCAATGACACTGATGAGTGAGAGTAATGAACAACAGCCAGAGGAACATTCAGGATTCAGAATGAGGTGGAAGGCCACAGTGCTGTTCATGGAACTGAGGAACAAACAGATACTACACCAGAAGAACAGAACATTATACTGTAGAAATAGATGATCTTGTTGAAGCTGCCTCACGCCTCTTTCCTATTCATCACATGCTGCAGCTGGCAATAAGAGAGAGTCTGCAAGAGGGACATGCTGGAAATCTGATTGGAAAAGTGAGGAAATTGGTTATTGCCGCCAGAACCCCTAAAATTGATTCCACCTTGAAGAGACATGCTGGGATAGGGCAATTGTTGATCAACTAAAACCGTTTCTTATAGATATCATGAACCCTCAGGTAACCCTAAATGAAGGTCAATGGACACAGGTGGCTGAATTGAAGGATTTGCTTAATCACCCATTTACAGCGACTAAAAAATTACAAGCTGAGGATTTAACTCCTGGCATTTTCATAAGGGAGTGGAAGAACTTGCTATTTTGCCTGTCCCAAAGAGGAGGTTTAATCGCAGATGGCATTTCTGCTTCAATGAAATGGAGAGAGACACAGCTATTGGAAAATAACATTTTTCTGGCAGCTGTTTATGTGGACCCGAGTCATCGTATATTGCTTGATGATCAACAGCTTACTAAAGGAAAAGAAGCTCTGACTGAGGTAGCAGTTAGGATGAGTGGCCTACAGGAGGACTGCCAGGCGCAAGAGGACTCGGGTCCTGACAGTGCTGCTGCTGCCATATCTTCATCCTCATCAGATGCGGAGTTTGACCTTGACAAGTATTTGGATGATATGGAGCAGGCAAAGCGTTGCCGCAAGGAAAAAGACTTCACTCCGTCTCCTATAGCAGCAGATTGACCAGATTTCAGCAAAATGTTTCACTTGTTCTCAAAGAAAAAGAAAATTCAACCTTTCATCAAAACTGACTGTGCACGAGGCAATTCCTTTATACCCGGAAATTGTTAGAGATGATCCCATGTGGTTACGGCTTTGCCTCCAACCCAAGTTACTGTAGAGAGGTTGTTCTCTGGCCTTAACATTATTAGGTCAGATGTGAGGTCATCTATGAAGGAGGATCTGATGGAGGCGATTCTATTTCTTAGAACAAATTCATAGACTGCACAAATGTTATTGAGGCTGTGTGCCCACGTTGCGTTTTTGTAAGCGTTTCCGCCGGATCAGACGCTGCAGAAACGCTTAAAAGATGCATCCAATTAGCATGCGTTTTTGGCTTTTTGTGCCAATGCATGCGTTTTTAACCGCTCAGGAATCGCTTAGCTGCTAAAAACGCAGCATGCTCATTAATTCCCGCATTGCTGAGCGTTTTTAGCCATCCCCAATGATCCCAGAAATCGCGTGTCAAAAAACGCGTCAAAAACGCGTCAAAAATCGCGCAAAAAACGCGCGGAAAAAGACGCGCGATTTCTGGGAAGGGGATCCTTTTCCTGAGCGTTTAAAAACGCTAGCGTGGGCACATAGCCTTAGTATGTTTTTGTTGAAAACTGTTTTTTGCCACTTATAGTTTATTACATAGTGATATATATATAATGTAATCGATATTATACAGTGTATTACATATTTACAATTTATTAGTTTTTGTGTTCTAAAGTTGTATTCCAATAAATATATATTCTGTTCTATCTAAATGTCTTGATTATTGGATCATAGAAATGATTAAATGTCTGATGTTCACATTGTACAATACATTTTTCACTTAAATATAAGCAATGTATGTGGGAGTCGGTGTAAGGGAAATTGAGGAGTCGGAGTCGCAGGTTTGGCTTACCGACTCCACAGCTCTGCTGGGGACGGGGTCTTTCTCCAGCCTGTATAACTATATATTATCTGGATAGACTGTCAGAGATGGGGTCTGCAGCTGCCGGGCATGCTGGGAGTTGTTGTTTGTGTCTGTGTGGCTTTCCCTGCGTCTCTCTGTTATTTCTGGCCGCCGCTCTCTGCTTTATGTGGGGAGGCTTTGGCCACCGCTCTCTGCTTTATGTGGGGAGGCTTTGGCCGCTTGCCCAGAGGTATTATCACTGCGTCGTCTGAGCGGGATGGAGGCACTGCGGCGCTCATGCTGAGCCTCCTGCTTCATGACTAGGCCGGCAGCACAGGTCCGGTCACCGGTTACCTACGATGCTCCTGGGTTCGCCGTTATTGGCCCCTTTCTCTGTTTTCTGAAATCGCCGCCCTCCTCCTCCGGTCATTAGCTGAAGAGAGTTGTACTCCGGCTGGATTGCTGGTGACTACTACCTCCATCATGCAGGAGGTGATGAGACGATGATGGCATTTCTGTCATGTCAGTAGATAATGAAACGTAAGTGGAGCGTCCCTTGGCCCCCGAGCTGGATCTTGGGCCCCTGGGTCCGTGTGTGACACCACAGGAGCTGACAGTCTCATAGGAACATAGTGAGGCCGGAAAAAGCCATGTGTCCATCTCACAGCTCATCCTGCTCACAGCTGAGGGGTTGTTACACTTGTATCCAGTCTGTACCATCCTCTTCCAGATGAGGCCTGGACTGATACATTGTAACAAAGCCTCAGCTGTGAGTAGGTGACGGGCTGTGATGTGTCCTCATTCTGTGGAGGTTTCTTCTTACAGACTGGAGGCCCCTTTAAGGTTGTGATCCCTGCTGCTCCCCGCCGTTGAGCCTCGCCCGGCCCAGATACATCAGGATTTGGCCTTCTCCACCGTGCAGCGTTGTTGGCAGGCACCGGCACCGCACCCACAATGCACTGCTGAGGAGCCCAGCAGGGAGGGGGTTAATCGTAGGGCAGCGACGTTCACTCTCTCCTGTAACAGCCGGAGCGCACAGTCCAGCCCACCCCATCTCTGATCGAGGCTTCACGTGCGTTCACTTTGCTATTGGCATCTCCTAAGCCTGTGTCCCTATGTCAACACTTCCTGTCCTTTGCATCTTAGTGTTACCATGGGGACACTGGATCTTCTAGGAGCCAATCAGATCTCTAATTTCCATTCCAAATCTCATTCTCATGTGGCCTGGTCTTATGATAACTGGCAGACCACAGGGGCAGCAGAGGGTGGCCATGGCATCTTGGGGGCAGCAGAAAGTAACCATGGGGCCGGCGGACAGGTTGCCACGGGACCTTGGGGGCCGCAAAGGGTCTCCACGAGCGGCGGAGGGTCCCATGGGGACAGCAGAGAGTGGTCACTGAGGCAGCAGTGTGTGTCCACGGGGGTAGTGGAGGTTCGCCATGGGTGCACGGGGGCAGGTGAGAGTCGCCTCGGGTGCACGGGGGCAGTGGAGAGTCGCCACGGGGGCAGAGGAGGGTCGCCATGGGGGCAGTGGAGAGTCGCCACGGGGGCAGAGGAGGGTCGCCACGGGGGCAGAGGAGGGTCGCCACGGGGGCAGTGGAGAGTCGCCACGGGGGCAGAGGAGGGTCGCCACGGGGGCAGAGGAGGGTCGCCACGGGGGCAGAGGAGGGTCGCCATGGGGGCAGTGGAGAGTCGCCACGGGGGCAGAGGAGGGTCGCCACGGGGGCAGAGGAGGGTCGCCACGGGGGCAGAGGAGGGTCGCCACGGGGGCAGTGGAGAGTCGCCACGGGGGCAGAGGAGGGTCGCCACGGGGGCAGAGGAGGGTCGCCACGGGGGCAGAGGAGGGTCGCCACGGGGGCAGAGGAGGGTCGCCATGGGGCAGAGGAGGGTCGCCATGGGGCAGTGGAGAGTCGCCACGGGGGCAGAGGAGGGTCGCCACGGGGGCAGTGGAGAGTCGCCATGGGGGCAGAGGAGGGTCGCCACGGGGGCAGTGGAGAGTCGCCACGGGGGCAGAGGAGGGTCGCCACGGGGGCAGTGGAGAGTCGCCATGGGGGCAGAGGAGGGTCGCCACGGGGGCAGAGGAGGGTCGCCACGGGGGCAGTGGAGAGTCGCCACGGGGGCAGAGGAGGGTCGCCACGGGGGCAGAGGAGGGTCGCCACGGGGGCAGAGGAGGGTCGCCACGGGGGCAGAGGAGGGTCGCCACGGGGGCAGTGGAGGGTCGCCACGGGGGCAGAGGAGGGTCGCCACGGGGGCAGAGGAGGGTCGCCACGGGGGCAGAGGAGGGTCGCCACGGGGGCAGTGGAGAGTCGCCTCGGGTGCACGGGGGCAGTGGAGAGTCGCCACGGGGGCAGAGGAGGGTCGCCTCGGGTGCACGGGGGCAGAGGAGGGTCGCCTCGGGTGCACGGGGGCAGAGGAGGGTCGCCATGGGGGCAGTGGAGAGTCGCCACGGGGGCAGAGGAGGGTCGCCACGGGGGCAGTGGAGAGTCGCCTCGGGTGCACGGGGGCAGTGGAGAGTCGCCTCGGGTGCACGGGGGCAGTGGAGAGTCGCCTCGGGTGCACGGGGGCAGTGGAGAGTCGCCTCGGGTGCACGGGGGCAGAGGAGAGTCGCCACGGGGGCAGAGGAGAGTCGTCATGGGGGCAGAGGAGGGTCGCCTCGGGTGCACGGGGGCAGAGGAGAGTCGCCACGGGGGCAGAGGAGAGTCGTCATGGGGGCAGAGGAGGGTCGCCTCGGGTGCACGTGGCAGAGGAGGGTCGCCTTGGGGGCAGAGGAGAGTCGCCTTGGGTGCACGGGGGCAGTGGAGAGTCGCCACGGGGGCAGAGGAGGGTCGCCTCGGGTGCACGGGGGCAGAGGAGGGTCGCCACGGGGGCAGTGGAGAGTCGCCTCGGGTGCACGGGGGCAGTGGAGAGTCGCCACGGGGGCAGAGGAGAGTCGCCATGGGGGCAGAGGAGGGTCGCCTCGGGTGCACGGGGCAGAGGAGGGTCGCCTCGGGGGCAGAGGAGAGTCGCCATGGGGGCAGAGGAGGGTCGCCTCGGGGGCAGAGGAGGGTCGCCTCGGGTGCACGGGGCAGAGGAGAGTCGCCTCAGGTGCACGGGGGCAGAGGAGAGTCGCCACGGGGGCAGAGGTGAGTCGCCATGGGGGCAGAGGAGGGTCGCCTCGGGTGCACGGGGCAGAGGAGAGTCGCCTCAGGTGCACGGGGGCAGAGGAGAGTCGCCACGGGGGCAGAGGTGAGTCGCCATGGGGGCAGAGGAGGGTCGCCTCGGGTGCACGGGGCAGAGGAGAGTCGCCTCGGGGGCAGAGGTGAGTCGCCATGGGGGCAGAGGAGGGTCGCCTCGGGGGCAGAGGTGAGTCGCCATGGGGGCAGAGGAGGGTCGCCTCGGGTGCACGGGGCAGAGGAGAGTCGCCTCGGGTGCACTGGTTGAGCAGCTTCTCTTGGCCGGCACCCTTCGGAGGTGATGGGGCGAGGAGGAGAGTGAGAAAGCTGTCAGCAGTTATCGTTAGAAATCCCCTCCAGCAGCAGATGTGCAGGCAGTGAGGGGTTAAGCGCAGATCTGTCAGTCTGTATGTGATGGTCTGACCACAGCTGAAGGGCTGTCGCAATGTGTCAGACAATCCTCTGTGAGCCTCCTCCTGCCCTCACACACGGCGCCATCTCTGTGTCAGCGGCACCAGGTCTCAGTGTTTCCACTCACTGACAACAAGCAGGACAGAGGTGGCGTTTCCTTCTGGTGTGACTCCGGTTTCACTCCGGATGACTCCTCGCTCTCCTGCTCCCAGCATCCTCCGGGGCGGCGCGGTAACATGTTGGGGCTGATAAACCGGTATGTGGCGTGCTCTGATGGTCGGGTGTTACGCGGCTCCGGGAATTCTAGCCGCGCCATTACCGGAGAGACCACAACAGGCCGAGCCCGACGGCCCTCACCATGGACGCGGACAGTGCACCGGCCAGCGGGGGCAGCCACACCGTCACCGAGCCTTCCCGGGATAATCCTCGGCCGTGACTCAGCCGAATGCCATCTCCACACTCTGCCTAATCACTGGGTGGGAATAGAGAGGAGGCCGGAGGCAGCTGCACCGCTCCCAGGGAGTGAGTCAGTCTCCGGGATCCTCACAGCTGTGTCATCGCCTCACCCGCCATGGAGCCCGCCTGGTGTGCGGGACCGGGCACAGACAACATGGCCGCCCTCAGTCACACAGTGCTGTCCTCTTACTCCGGCGGGGTCCTGCCATTCTCTATAGCCATGTCCGGTGTGAGTGGTCTGCACTCGGGTCCCAGCAGTCACACAGTGCTGTCCTCTTACTCCGGCGGGGTCCTGCCATTCTCTATAGCCATGTCCGGTGTGAGTGGTCTGCACTCGGGTCCCAGCAGTCACACAGTGCTCTCCTCTTACTCCGGAGGGGTCCTGCCATTCTCTATAGCCATGTCCGGTGTGAGTGGTCTGCACTCGGGTCCCAGCAGTCACACAGTGCTCTCCTCTTACTCCGGCGGGGTCCTGCCATTCTCTATAGCCATGTCCGGTGTGAGTGGTCTGCACTCAGGTCCCAGCAGTCACACAGTGCTCTCCTCTTACTCCGGCGGGGTCCTGCCATTCTCTATAGTCATGTCCGGTGTGAGTGGTCCGCACTCAGGTCCCAGCAGTCACACAGTGCTGTCCTCTTAGTCCGGCGGGGTCCTGCCATTCTCTATAGTCATGTCCGGTGTGAGTGGTCTGCACTCAGGTCCCAGCAGTCACACAGTGCTCTCCTCTTACTCCGGCGAGGTCCTGCCATTCTCTATAGCCATGTCCGGTGTGAGTGGTCCGCACTCAGGTCCCAGCAGTCACACAGTGCTCTCCTCTTACTCCGGCGGGGTCCTGCCATTCTCTATAGCCATGTCCGGTGTGAGTGGTCCGCACTCAGGTCCCAGCAGTCACACAGTGCTCTCCTCTTACTCCGGCGGGGTCCTGCCATTCTCTATAGCCATGTCCGGTGTGAGTGGTCTGCACTCAGGTCCCAGCAGTCACACAGTGCTCTCCTCTTACTCCGGCGGGGTCCTGCCATTCTCTATAGTCATGTCCGGTGTGAGTGGTCCGCACTCAGGTCCCAGCAGTCACACAGTGCTCTCCTCTTACTCCGGCGGGGTCCTGCCATTCTCTATAGCCATGTCCGGTGTGAGTGGTCCGCACTCAGGTCCCAGCAGTCACACAGTGCTCTCCTCTTACTCCGGCGGGGTCCTGCCATTCTCTATAGCCATGTCCGGTGTGAGTGGTCCGCACTCAGGTCCCAGCAGTCACACAGTGCTCTCCTCTTACTCCGGCGAGGTCCTGCCATTCTCTATAGCCATGTCCGGTGTGAGTGGTCCGCACTCAGGTCCCAGCAGTCACACAGTGCTGTCCTCTTACTCCGGCGGGGTCCTGCCATTCTCTATAGCCATGTCCGGTGTGAGTGGTCCGCACTCAGGTCCCAGCAGTCACACAGTGCTCTCCTCTTACTCCGGCGAGGTCCTGCCATTCTCTATAGCCATGTCCGGTGTGAGTGGTCCGCACTCAGGTCCCAGCAGTCACACAGTGCTCTCCTCTTACTCCGGCGGGGTCCTGCCATTCTCTATAGCCATGTCCGGTGTGAGTGGTCCGCACTCAGGTCCCAGCAGTCACACAGTGCTCTCCTCTTACTCCGGCGGGGTCCTGCCATTCTCTATAGCCATGTCCGGTGTGAGTGGTCCGCACTCAGGTCCCAGCAGTCACACAGTGCTCTCCTCTTACTCCGGCGAGGTCCTGCCATTCTCTATAGCCATGTCCGGTGTGAGTGGTCCGCACTCAGGTCCCAGCAGTCACACAGTGCTCTCCTCTTACTCCGGCGGGGTCCTGCCATTCTCTATAGCCATGTCCGGTGTGAGTGGTCCGCACTCAGGTCCCAGCAGTCACACAGTGCTCTCCTCTTACTCCGGCGGGGTCCTGCCATTCTCTATAGCCATGTCCGGTGTGAGTGGTCTGCACTCAGGTCCCAGCAGTCACACAGTGCTGTCCTCTTACTCCGGCGGGGTCCTGCCATTCTCTATAGCCATGTCCGGTGTGAGTGGTCCGCACTCAGGTCCCAGCAGTCACACAGTGCTCTCCTCTTACTCCGGCGGGGTCCTGCCATTCTCTATAGCCATGTCCGGTGTGAGTGGTCCGCACTCAGGTCCCAGCAGTCACACAGTGCTCTCCTCTTACTCCGGCGGGGTCCTGCCATTCTCTATAGTCATGTCCGGTGTGAGTGGTCCGCACTCAGGTCCCAGCAGTCACACAGTGCTCTCCTCTTACTCCGGCGGGGTCCTGCCATTCTCTATAGCCATGTCCGGTGTGAGTGGTCTGCACTCAGGTCCCAGCAGTCACACAGTGCTCTCCTCTTACTCCGGCGGGGTCCTGCCATTCTCTATAGCCATGTCCGGTGTGAGTGGTCCGCACTCAGGTCCCAGCAGTCACACAGTGCTCTCCTCTTACTCCGGCGAGGTCCTGCCATTCTCTATAGCCATGTCCGGTGTGAGTGGTCCGCACTCAGGTCCCAGCAGTCACACAGTGCTCTCCTCTTACTCCGGCGGGGTCCTGCCATTCTCTATAGCCATGTCCGGTGTGAGTGGTCCGCACTCAGGTCCCAGCAGTCACACAGTGCTCTCCTCTTACTCCGGCGGGGTCCTGCCATTCTCTATAGCCATGTCCGGTGTGAGTGGTCCGCACTCAGGTCCCAGCAGTCACACAGTGCTCTCCTCTTACTCCGGCGAGGTCCTGCCATTCTCTATAGCCATGTCCGGTGTGAGTGGTCCGCACTCAGGTCCCAGCAGTCACACAGTGCTCTCCTCTTACTCCGGCGGGGTCCTGCCATTCTCTATAGCCATGTCCGGTGTGAGTGGTCCGCACTCAGGTCCCAGCAGTCACACAGTGCTATCCTCTTACTCCGGCGGGGTCCTGCCATTCTCTATAGCCATGTCCGGTGTGAGTGGTCTGCACTCAGGTCCCAGCAGTCACACAGTGCTGTCCTCTTACTCCGGCGGGGTCCTGCCATTCTCTATAGCCATGTCCGGTGTGAGTGGTCCGCTCTCAGGTCCCAGCAGTCACACAGTGCTCTCCTCTTACTCCGGCGGGGTCCTGCCATTCTCTATAGCCATGTCCGGTGTGAGTGGTCCGCACTCAGGTCCCAGCAGTCACACAGTGCTATCCTCTTACTCCGGCGGGGTCCTGCCATTCTCTATAGTCATGTCCGGTGTGAGTGGTCCACACTCAGGTCCCAGCAGTCACATAGTGCTATCCTCTTACTCCGGCGGGGTCCTGCCATTCTCTATAGCCATGTCCGGTGTGAGTGGTCCGCACTCAGGTCCCAGCAGTCACACAGTGCTCTCCTCTTACTCCGGCGGGGTCCTGCCATTCTCTATAGCCATGTCCGGTGTGAGTGGTCCGCACTCAGGTCCCAGCAGTCACACAGTGCTATCCTCTTACTCCGGCGGGGTCCTGCCATTCTCTATAGTCATGTCCGGTGTGAGTGGTCCGCACTCAGGTCCCAGCAGTCACACAGTGCTATCCTCTTACTCCGGCGAGGTCCTGCCATTCTCTATAGTCATGTCCGGTGTGAGTGGTCCGCACTCAGGTCCCAGCAGTCACACAGTGCTATCCTCTTACTCCGGCGGGGTCCTGCCATTCTCTATAGCCATGTCCGGTGTGAGTGGTCCGCACTCAGGTCCCAGCAGTCACACAGTGCTCTCCTCTTACTCCGGCGGGGTCCTGCCATTCTCTATAGCCATGTCCGGTGTGAGTGGTCCGCACTCAGGTCCCAGCAGTCACACAGTGCTATCCTCTTACTCCGGCGGGGTCCTGCCATTCTCTATAGTCATGTCCGGTGTGAGTGGTCCGCACTCAGGTCCCAGCAGTCACACAGTGCTGTCCTCTTACTCCGGAGGGGTCCTGCCATTCTCTATAGCCATGTCCGGTGTGAGTGGTCCGCACTCAGGTCCCAGCAGTCACACAGTGCTGTCCTCTTACTCCGGCGGGGTCCTGCCATTCTCTATAGCCATGTCCGGTGTGAGTGGTCCGCACTCAGGTCCCAGCAGTCACACAGTGCTCTCCTCTTACTCCGGCGGGGTCCTGCCATTCTCTATAGTCATGTCCGGTGTGAGTGGTCCGCACTCAGGTCCCAGCAGTCACACAGTGCTCTCCTCTTACTCCGGCGGGGTCCTGCCATTCTCTATAGCCATGTCCGGTGTGAGTGGTCTGCACTCGGGTCCCAGCAGTCACACAGTGCTCTCCTCTTACTCCGGCGGGGTCCTGCCATTCTCTATAGTCATGTCCGGTGTGAGTGGTCCGCACTCAGGTCCCAGCAGTCACACAGTGCTCTCCTCTTACTCCGGCGGGGTCCTGCCATTCTCTATAGCCATGTCCGGTGTGAGTGGTCTGCACTCAGGTCCCAGCAGTCACACAGTGCTCTCCTCTTACTCCGGCGAGGTCCTGCCATTCTCTATAGCCATGTCCGGTGTGAGTGGTCTGCACTCAGGTCCCAGCAGTCACACAGTGCTGTCCTCTTACTCCGGCGGGGTCCTGCCATTCTCTATAGTCATGTCCGGTGTGAGTGGTCTGCACTCAGGTCCCAGCAGTCACACAGTGCTCTCCTCTTACTCCGGCAAGGTCCTGCCATTCTCTATAGCCATGTCCGGTGTGAGTGGTCCGCACTCAGGTCCCAGCAGTCACACAGTGCTCTCCTCTTACTCCGGCGGGGTCCTGCCATTCTCTATAGCCATGTCCGGTGTGAGTGGTCCGCACTCAGGTCCCAGCAGTCACACAGTGCTCTCCTCTTACTCCGGCGGGGTCCTGCCATTCTCTATAGCCATGTCCGGTGTGAGTGGTCCGCACTCAGGTCCCAGCAGTCACACAGTGCTCTCCTCTTACTCCGGCGAGGTCCTGCCATTCTCTATAGCCATGTCCGGTGTGAGTGGTCCGCACTCAGGTCCCAGCAGTCACACAGTGCTCTCCTCTTACTCCGGCGGGGTCCTGCCATTCTCTATAGCCATGTCCGGTGTGAGTGGTCCGCACTCAGGTCCCAGCAGTCACACAGTGCTCTCCTCTTACTCCGGCGGGGTCCTGCCATTCTCTATAGCCATGTCCGGTGTGAGTGGTCCGCACTCAGGTCCCAGCAGTCACACAGTGCTCTCCTCTTACTCCGGCGGGGTCCTGCCATTCTCTATAGCCATGTCCGGTGTGAGTGGTCTGCACTCAGGTCCCAGCAGTCACACAGTGCTGTCCTCTTACTCCGGCGGGGTCCTGCCATTCTCTATAGCCATGTCCGGTGTGAGTGGTCCGCACTCAGGTCCCAGCAGTCACACAGTGCTCTCCTCTTACTCCGGCGGGGTCCTGCCATTCTCTATAGCCATGTCCGGTGTGAGTGGTCCGCACTCAGGTCCCAGCAGTCACACAGTGCTCTCCTCTTACTCCGGCGAGGTCCTGCCATTCTCTATAGCCATGTCCGGTGTGAGTGGTCCGCACTCAGGTCCCAGCAGTCACACAGTGCTCTCCTCTTACTCCGGCGGGGTCCTGCCATTCTCTATAGCCATGTCCGGTGTGAGTGGTCCGCACTCAGGTCCCAGCAGTCACACAGTGCTCTCCTCTTACTCCGGCGAGGTCCTGCCATTCTCTATAGCCATGTCCGGTGTGAGTGGTCCGCACTCAGGTCCCAGCAGTCACACAGTGCTCTCCTCTTACTCCGGCGGGGTCCTGCCATTCTCTATAGCCATGTCCGGTGTGAGTGGTCCGCACTCAGGTCCCAGCAGTCACACAGTGCTCTCCTCTTACTCCGGCGAGGTCCTGCCATTCTCTATAGCCATGTCCGGTGTGAGTGGTCCGCACTCAGGTCCCAGCAGTCACACAGTGCTCTCCTCTTACTCCGGCGGGGTCCTGCCATTCTCTATAGCCATGTCCGGTGTGAGTGGTCCGCACTCAGGTCCCAGCAGTCACACAGTGCTCTCCTCTTACTCCGGCGGGGTCCTGCCATTCTCTATAGCCATGTCCGGTGTGAGTGGTCTGCACTCAGGTCCCAGCAGTCACACAGTGCTGTCCTCTTACTCCGGCGGGGTCCTGCCATTCTCTATAGCCATGTCCGGTGTGAGTGGTCCGCACTCAGGTCCCAGCAGTCACACAGTGCTCTCCTCTTACTCCGGCGGGGTCCTGCCATTCTCTATAGCCATGTCCGGTGTGAGTGGTCCGCACTCAGGTCCCAGCAGTCACACAGTGCTCTCCTCTTACTCCGGCGGGGTCCTGCCATTCTCTATAGTCATGTCCGGTGTGAGTGGTCCGCACTCAGGTCCCAGCAGTCACACAGTGCTCTCCTCTTACTCCGGCGGGGTCCTGCCATTCTCTATAGCCATGTCCGGTGTGAGTGGTCTGCACTCAGGTCCCAGCAGTCACACAGTGCTGTCCTCTTACTCCGGCGGGGTCCTGCCATTCTCTATAGCCATGTCCGGTGTGAGTGGTCCGCACTCAGGTCCCAGCAGTCACACAGTGCTCTCCTCTTACTCCGGCGGGGTCCTGCCATTCTCTATAGCCATGTCCGGTGTGAGTGGTCCGCACTCAGGTCCCAGCAGTCACACAGTGCTCTCCTCTTACTCCGGCGAGGTCCTGCCATTCTCTATAGCCATGTCCGGTGTGAGTGGTCCGCACTCAGGTCCCAGCAGTCACACAGTGCTCTCCTCTTACTCCGGCGGGGTCCTGCCATTCTCTATAGCCATGTCCGGTGTGAGTGGTCCGCACTCAGGTCCCAGCAGTCACACAGTGCTCTCCTCTTACTCCGGCGGGGTCCTGCCATTCTCTATAGCCATGTCCGGTGTGAGTGGTCCGCACTCAGGTCCCAGCAGTCACACAGTGCTCTCCTCTTACTCCGGCGAGGTCCTGCCATTCTCTATAGCCATGTCCGGTGTGAGTGGTCCGCACTCAGGTCCCAGCAGTCACACAGTGCTCTCCTCTTACTCCGGCGGGGTCCTGCCATTCTCTATAGCCATGTCCGGTGTGAGTGGTCCGCACTCAGGTCCCAGCAGTCACACAGTGCTCTCCTCTTACTCCGGCGGGGTCCTGCCATTCTCTATAGCCATGTCCGGTGTGAGTGGTCTGCACTCAGGTCCCAGCAGTCACACAGTGCTGTCCTCTTACTCCGGCGGGGTCCTGCCATTCTCTATAGCCATGTCCGGTGTGAGTGGTCCGCACTCAGGTCCCAGCAGTCACACAGTGCTCTCCTCTTACTCCGGCGGGGTCCTGCCATTCTCTATAGCCATGTCCGGTGTGAGTGGTCCGCACTCAGGTCCCAGCAGTCACACAGTGCTCTCCTCTTACTCCGGCGGGGTCCTGCCATTCTCTATAGTCATGTCCGGTGTGAGTGGTCCGCACTCAGGTCCCAGCAGTCACACAGTGCTCTCCTCTTACTCCGGCGGGGTCCTGCCATTCTCTATAGCCATGTCCGGTGTGAGTGGTCTGCACTCAGGTCCCAGCAGTCACACAGTGCTGTCCTCTTACTCCGGCGGGGTCCTGCCATTCTCTATAGCCATGTCCGGTGTGAGTGGTCCGCTCTCAGGTCCCAGCAGTCACACAGTGCTCTCCTCTTACTCCGGCGGGGTCCTGCCATTCTCTATAGCCATGTCCGGTGTGAGTGGTCCGCACTCAGGTCCCAGCAGTCACACAGTGCTATCCTCTTACTCCGGCGGGGTCCTGCCATTCTCTATAGTCATGTCCAGTGTGAGTGGTCCACACTCAGGTCCCAGCAGTCACATAGTGCTATCCTCTTACTCCGGCGGGGTCCTGCCATTCTCTATAGCCATGTCCGGTGTGAGTGGTCCGCACTCAGGTCCCAGCAGTCACACAGTGCTCTCCTCTTACTCCGGCGAGGTCCTGCCATTCTCTATAGCCATGTCCGGTGTGAGTGGTCCGCACTCAGGTCCCAGCAGTCACACAGTGCTCTCCTCTTACTCCGGCGGGGTCCTGCCATTCTCTATAGCCATGTCCGGTGTGAGTGGTCCGCACTCAGGTCCCAGCAGTCACACAGTGCTCTCCTCTTACTCCGGCGGGGTCCTGCCATTCTCTATAGCCATGTCCGGTGTGAGTGGTCCGCACTCAGGTCCCAGCAGTCACACAGTGCTCTCCTCTTACTCCGGCGGGGTCCTGCCATTCTCTATAGCCATGTCCGGTGTGAGTGGTCCGCACTCAGGTCCCAGCAGTCACACAGTGCTCTCCTCTTACTCCGGCGAGGTCCTGCCATTCTCTATAGCCATGTCCGGTGTGAGTGGTCCGCACTCAGGTCCCAGCAGTCACACAGTGCTCTCCTCTTACTCCGGCGGGGTCCTGCCATTCTCTATAGCCATGTCCGGTGTGAGTGGTCCGCACTCAGGTCCCAGCAGTCACACAGTGCTATCCTCTTACTCCGGCGGGGTCCTGCCATTCTCTATAGCCATGTCCGGTGTGAGTGGTCTGCACTCAGGTCCCAGCAGTCACACAGTGCTGTCCTCTTACTCCGGCGGGGTCCTGCCATTCTCTATAGCCATGTCCGGTGTGAGTGGTCCGCTCTCAGGTCCCAGCAGTCACACAGTGCTCTCCTCTTACTCCGGCGGGGTCCTGCCATTCTCTATAGCCATGTCCGGTGTGAGTGGTCCGCACTCAGGTCCCAGCAGTCACACAGTGCTATCCTCTTACTCCGGCGGGGTCCTGCCATTCTCTATAGTCATGTCCGGTGTGAGTGGTCCACACTCAGGTCCCAGCAGTCACATAGTGCTATCCTCTTACTCCGGCGGGGTCCTGCCATTCTCTATAGCCATGTCCGGTGTGAGTGGTCCGCACTCAGGTCCCAGCAGTCACACAGTGCTCTCCTCTTACTCCGGCGGGGTCCTGCCATTCTCTATAGCCATGTCCGGTGTGAGTGGTCCGCACTCAGGTCCCAGCAGTCACACAGTGCTATCCTCTTACTCCGGCGGGGTCCTGCCATTCTCTATAGTCATGTCCGGTGTGAGTGGTCCGCACTCAGGTCCCAGCAGTCACACAGTGCTATCCTCTTACTCCGGCGAGGTCCTGCCATTCTCTATAGTCATGTCCGGTGTGAGTGGTCCGCACTCAGGTCCCAGCAGTCACACAGTGCTATCCTCTTACTCCGGCGGGGTCCTGCCATTCTCTATAGCCATGTCCGGTGTGAGTGGTCCGCACTCAGGTCCCAGCAGTCACACAGTGCTCTCCTCTTACTCCGGCGGGGTCCTGCCATTCTCTATAGCCATGTCCGGTGTGAGTGGTCCGCACTCAGGTCCCAGCAGTCACACAGTGCTATCCTCTTACTCCGGCGGGGTCCTGCCATTCTCTATAGTCATGTCCGGTGTGAGTGGTCCGCACTCAGGTCCCAGCAGTCACACAGTGCTGTCCTCTTACTCCGGAGGGGTCCTGCCATTCTCTATAGCCATGTCCGGTGTGAGTGGTCCGCACTCAGGTCCCAGCAGTCACACAGTGCTGTCCTCTTACTCCGGCGGGGTCCTGCCATTCTCTATAGCCATGTCCGGTGTGAGTGGTCCGCACTCAGGTCCCAGCAGTCACACAGTGCTCTCCTCTTACTCCGGCGGGGTCCTGCCATTCTCTATAGTCATGTCCGGTGTGAGTGGTCCGCACTCAGGTCCCAGCAGTCACACAGTGCTCTCCTCTTACTCCGGCGGGGTCCTGCCATTCTCTATAGCCATGTCCGGTGTGAGTGGTCTGCACTCGGGTCCCAGCAGTCACACAGTGCTCTCCTCTTACTCCGGCGGGGTCCTGCCATTCTCTATAGTCATGTCCGGTGTGAGTGGTCCGCACTCAGGTCCCAGCAGTCACACAGTGCTCTCCTCTTACTCCGGCGGGGTCCTGCCATTCTCTATAGCCATGTCCGGTGTGAGTGGTCTGCACTCAGGTCCCAGCAGTCACACAGTGCTCTCCTCTTACTCCGGCGAGGTCCTGCCATTCTCTATAGCCATGTCCGGTGTGAGTGGTCTGCACTCAGGTCCCAGCAGTCACACAGTGCTGTCCTCTTACTCCGGCGGGGTCCTGCCATTCTCTATAGTCATGTCCGGTGTGAGTGGTCTGCACTCAGGTCCCAGCAGTCACACAGTGCTCTCCTCTTACTCCGGCGAGGTCCTGCCATTCTCTATAGCCATGTCCGGTGTGAGTGGTCCGCACTCAGGTCCCAGCAGTCACACAGTGCTCTCCTCTTACTCCGGCGGGGTCCTGCCATTCTCTATAGCCATGTCCGGTGTGAGTGGTCCGCACTCAGGTCCCAGCAGTCACACAGTGCTCTCCTCTTACTCCGGCGGGGTCCTGCCATTCTCTATAGCCATGTCCGGTGTGAGTGGTCCGCACTCAGGTCCCAGCAGTCACACAGTGCTCTCCTCTTACTCCGGCGAGGTCCTGCCATTCTCTATAGCCATGTCCGGTGTGAGTGGTCCGCACTCAGGTCCCAGCAGTCACACAGTGCTCTCCTCTTACTCCGGCGGGGTCCTGCCATTCTCTATAGCCATGTCCGGTGTGAGTGGTCCGCACTCAGGTCCCAGCAGTCACACAGTGCTCTCCTCTTACTCCGGCGGGGTCCTGCCATTCTCTATAGCCATGTCCGGTGTGAGTGGTCCGCACTCAGGTCCCAGCAGTCACACAGTGCTCTCCTCTTACTCCGGCGGGGTCCTGCCATTCTCTATAGCCATGTCCGGTGTGAGTGGTCTGCACTCAGGTCCCAGCAGTCACACAGTGCTGTCCTCTTACTCCGGCGGGGTCCTGCCATTCTCTATAGCCATGTCCGGTGTGAGTGGTCCGCACTCAGGTCCCAGCAGTCACACAGTGCTCTCCTCTTACTCCGGCGGGGTCCTGCCATTCTCTATAGCCATGTCCGGTGTGAGTGGTCCGCACTCAGGTCCCAGCAGTCACACAGTGCTCTCCTCTTACTCCGGCGAGGTCCTGCCATTCTCTATAGCCATGTCCGGTGTGAGTGGTCCGCACTCAGGTCCCAGCAGTCACACAGTGCTCTCCTCTTACTCCGGCGGGGTCCTGCCATTCTCTATAGCCATGTCCGGTGTGAGTGGTCCGCACTCAGGTCCCAGCAGTCACACAGTGCTCTCCTCTTACTCCGGCGAGGTCCTGCCATTCTCTATAGCCATGTCCGGTGTGAGTGGTCCGCACTCAGGTCCCAGCAGTCACACAGTGCTCTCCTCTTACTCCGGCGGGGTCCTGCCATTCTCTATAGCCATGTCCGGTGTGAGTGGTCCGCACTCAGGTCCCAGCAGTCACACAGTGCTCTCCTCTTACTCCGGCGGGGTCCTGCCATTCTCTATAGCCATGTCCGGTGTGAGTGGTCCGCACTCAGGTCCCAGCAGTCACACAGTGCTCTCCTCTTACTCCGGCGAGGTCCTGCCATTCTCTATAGCCATGTCCGGTGTGAGTGGTCCGCACTCAGGTCCCAGCAGTCACACAGTGCTCTCCTCTTACTCCGGCGGGGTCCTGCCATTCTCTATAGCCATGTCCGGTGTGAGTGGTCCGCACTCAGGTCCCAGCAGTCACACAGTGCTCTCCTCTTACTCCGGCGGGGTCCTGCCATTCTCTATAGCCATGTCCGGTGTGAGTGGTCTGCACTCAGGTCCCAGCAGTCACACAGTGCTGTCCTCTTACTCCGGCGGGGTCCTGCCATTCTCTATAGCCATGTCCGGTGTGAGTGGTCCGCACTCAGGTCCCAGCAGTCACACAGTGCTCTCCTCTTACTCCGGCGGGGTCCTGCCATTCTCTATAGCCATGTCCGGTGTGAGTGGTCCGCACTCAGTTCCCAGCAGTCACACAGTGCTCTCCTCTTACTCCGGCGGGGTCCTGCCATTCTCTATAGTCATGTCCGGTGTGAGTGGTCCGCACTCAGGTCCCAGCAGTCACACAGTGCTCTCCTCTTACTCCGGCGGGGTCCTGCCATTCTCTATAGCCATGTCCGGTGTGAGTGGTCTGCACTCAGGTCCCAGCAGTCACACAGTGCTGTCCTCTTACTCCGGCGGGGTCCTGCCATTCTCTATAGCCATGTCCGGTGTGAGTGGTCCGCACTCAGGTCCCAGCAGTCACACAGTGCTCTCCTCTTACTCCGGCGGGGTCCTGCCATTCTCTATAGCCATGTCCGGTGTGAGTGGTCCGCACTCAGGTCCCAGCAGTCACACAGTGCTCTCCTCTTACTCCGGCGAGGTCCTGCCATTCTCTATAGCCATGTCCGGTGTGAGTGGTCCGCACTCAGGTCCCAGCAGTCACACAGTGCTCTCCTCTTACTCCGGCGGGGTCCTGCCATTCTCTATAGCCATGTCCGGTGTGAGTGGTCCGCACTCAGGTCCCAGCAGTCACACAGTGCTCTCCTCTTACTCCGGCGGGGTCCTGCCATTCTCTATAGCCATGTCCGGTGTGAGTGGTCCGCACTCAGGTCCCAGCAGTCACACAGTGCTCTCCTCTTACTCCGGCGAGGTCCTGCCATTCTCTATAGCCATGTCCGGTGTGAGTGGTCCGCACTCAGGTCCCAGCAGTCACACAGTGCTCTCCTCTTACTCCGGCGGGGTCCTGCCATTCTCTATAGCCATGTCCGGTGTGAGTGGTCCGCACTCAGGTCCCAGCAGTCACACAGTGCTCTCCTCTTACTCCGGCGGGGTCCTGCCATTCTCTATAGCCATGTCCGGTGTGAGTGGTCTGCACTCAGGTCCCAGCAGTCACACAGTGCTGTCCTCTTACTCCGGCGGGGTCCTGCCATTCTCTATAGCCATGTCCGGTGTGAGTGGTCCGCACTCAGGTCCCAGCAGTCACACAGTGCTCTCCTCTTACTCCGGCGGGGTCCTGCCATTCTCTATAGCCATGTCCGGTGTGAGTGGTCCGCACTCAGGTCCCAGCAGTCACACAGTGCTCTCCTCTTACTCCGGCGGGGTCCTGCCATTCTCTATAGTCATGTCCGGTGTGAGTGGTCCGCACTCAGGTCCCAGCAGTCACACAGTGCTCTCCTCTTACTCCGGCGGGGTCCTGCCATTCTCTATAGCCATGTCCGGTGTGAGTGGTCTGCACTCAGGTCCCAGCAGTCACACAGTGCTGTCCTCTTACTCCGGCGGGGTCCTGCCATTCTCTATAGCCATGTCCGGTGTGAGTGGTCCGCTCTCAGGTCCCAGCAGTCACACAGTGCTCTCCTCTTACTCCGGCGGGGTCCTGCCATTCTCTATAGCCATGTCCGGTGTGAGTGGTCCGCACTCAGGTCCCAGCAGTCACACAGTGCTATCCTCTTACTCCGGCGGGGTCCTGCCATTCTCTATAGTCATGTCCAGTGTGAGTGGTCCACACTCAGGTCCCAGCAGTCACATAGTGCTATCCTCTTACTCCGGCGGGGTCCTGCCATTCTCTATAGCCATGTCCGGTGTGAGTGGTCCGCACTCAGGTCCCAGCAGTCACACAGTGCTCTCCTCTTACTCCGGCGGGGTCCTGCCATTCTCTATAGCCATGTCCGGTGTGAGTGGTCCGCACTCAGGTCCCAGCAGTCACACAGTGCTATCCTCTTACTCCGGCGGGGTCCTGCCATTCTCTATAGTCATGTCCGGTGTGAGTGGTCCGCACTCAGGTCCCAGCAGTCACACAGTGCTATCCTCTTACTCCGGCGAGGTCCTGCCATTCTCTATAGTCATGTCCGGTGTGAGTGGTCCGCACTCAGGTCCCAGCAGTCACACAGTGCTATCCTCTTACTCCGGCGGGGTCCTGCCATTCTCTATAGCCATGTCCGGTGTGAGTGGTCCGCACTCAGGTCCCAGCAGTCACACAGTGCTCTCCTCTTACTCCGGCGGGGTCCTGCCATTCTCTATAGCCATGTCCGGTGTGAGTGGTCCGCACTCAGGTCCCAGCAGTCACACAGTGCTATCCTCTTACTCCGGCGGGGTCCTGCCATTCTCTATAGTCATGTCCGGTGTGAGTGGTCCGCACTCAGGTCCCAGCAGTCACACAGTGCTGTCCTCTTACTCCGGAGGGGTCCTGCCATTCTCTATAGCCATGTCCGGTGTGAGTGGTCCGCACTCAGGTCCCAGCAGTCACACAGTGCTGTCCTCTTACTCCGGCGGGGTCCTGCCATTCTCTATAGCCATGTCCGGTGTGAGTGGTCCGCACTCAGGTCCCAGCAGTCACACAGTGCTCTCCTCTTACTCCGGCGGGGTCCTGCCATTCTCTATAGTCATGTCCGGTGTGAGTGGTCCGCACTCAGGTCCCAGCAGTCACACAGTGCTCTCCTCTTACTCCAGCGGGGTCCTGCCATTCTCTATAGCCATGTCCGGTGTGAGTGGTCCGCACTCAGGTCCCAGCAGTCACACAGTGCTATCCTCTTACTCCGGCGGGGTCCTGCCATTCTCTATAGCCATGTCCGGTGTGAGTGGTCCGTACTCAGGTCCCAGCAGTCACACAGTGCTGTCCTCTTACTCCGGAGGGGTCCTGCCATTCTCTATAGCCATGTCCGGTGTGAGTGGTCCGCACTCAGGTCCCAGCAGTCACACAGTGCTCTCCTCTTACTCCGGCGGGGTCCTGCCATTCTCTATAGCCATGTCCGGTCTGAGTGGTCTGCACTCAGGTCCCAGCAGTCACACAGTGCTCTCCTCTTACTCCGGCGGGGTCCTGCCATTCTCTATAGCCATGTCCGGTGTGAGTGGTCCGCACTCAGGTCCCAGCAGTCACACAGTGCTCTCCTCTTACTCCGGCGGGGTCCTGCCATTCTCTATAGTCATGTCCGGTGTGAGTGGTCCGCACTCAGGTCCCAGCAGTCACACAGTGCTGTCCTCTTACTCCGGAGGGGTCCTGCCATTCTCTATAGCCATGTCCGGTGTGAGTGGTCCGCACTCAGGTCCCAGCAGTCACACAGTGCTATCCTCTTACTCCGGCGGGGTCCTGCCATTCTCTATAGTCATGTCCGGTGTGAGTGGTCCGCACTCAGGTCCCAGCAGTCACACAGTGCTCTCCTCTTACTCCGGAGGGGTCCTGCCATTCTCTATAGCCATGTCCGGTGTGAGTGGTCCGCACTCAGGTCCCAGCAGTCACACAGTGCTATCCTCTTACTCCGGAGGGGTCCTGGCATTCTCTATAGCCATGTCCGGTGTGAGTGGTCCGCACTCAGGTCCCAGCAGTCACACAGTGCTCTCCTCTTACTCCGGCGGGGTCCTGCCATTCTCTATAGTCATGTCCGGTGTGAGTGGTCCGCACTCAGGTCCCAGCAGTCACACAGTGCTGTCCTCTTACTCCGGAGGGGTCCTGCCATTCTCTATAGCCATGTCCGGTGTGAGTGGTCCGCACTCAGGTCCCAGCAGTCACACAGTGCTATCCTCTTACTCCGGCGGGGTCCTGCAATTCTCTATAGTCATGTCCGGTGTGAGTGGTCCGCACTCAGGTCCCAGCAGTCACACAGTGCTATCCTCTTACTCCGGCGGGGTCCTGCCATTCTCTATAGTCATGTCCGGTGTGAGTGGTCCGCACTCAGGTCCCAGCAGTCACACAGTGCTATCCTCTTACTCCGGCGGGGTCCTGCCATTCTCTATAGTCATGTCCGGTGTGAGTGGTCCGCACTCAGGTCCCAGCAGTCACACAGTGCTCTCCTCTTACTCCGGCGGGGTCCTGCCATTCTCTATAGCCATGTCCGGTGTGAGTGGTCCGTACTCAGGTCCCAGCAGTCACACAGTGCTGTCCTCTTACTCCGGAGGGGTCCTGCCATTCTCTATAGTCATGTCCGGTGTGAGTGGTCCGCACTCAGGTCCCAGCAGTCACACAGTGCTGTCCTCTTACTCCGGAGGGGTCCTGCCATTCTCTATAGCCATGTCCGGTGTGAGTGGTCCGCACTCAGGTCCCAGCAGTCACACAGTGCTATCCTCTTACTCCGGCGGGGTCCTGCAATTCTCTATAGTCATGTCCGGTGTGAGTGGTCCGCACTCAGGTCCCAGCAGTCACACAGTGCTATCCTCTTACTCCGGCGGGGTCCTGCCATTCTCTATAGTCATGTCCGGTGTGAGTGGTCCGCACTCAGGTCCCAGCAGTCACACAGTGCTATCCTCTTACTCCGGCGGGGTCCTGCCATTCTCTATAGTCATGTCCGGTGTGAGTGGTACGCACTCAGGTCCCAGCAGTCACACAGTGCTCTCCTCTTACTCCGGCGGGGTCCTGCCATTCTCTATAGCCATGTCCGGTGTGAGTGGTCCGTACTCAGGTCCCAGCAGTCACACAGTGCTGTCCTCTTACTCCGGAGGGGTCCTGCCATTCTCTATAGCCATGTCCGGTGTGAGTGGTCCGCACTCAGGTCCCAGCAGTCACACAGTGCTGTCCTCTTACTCCGGCGGGGTCCTGCCATTCTCTATAGCCATGTCCGGTGTGAGTGGTCTGCACTCAGGTCCCAGCAGTCACACAGTGCTCTCCTCTTACTCCGGCGGGGTCCTGCCATTCTCTATAGCCATGTCCGGTGTGAGTGGTCCGCACTCAGGTCCCAGCAGTCACACAGTGCTCTCCTCTTACTCCGGCGGGGTCCTGCCATTCTCTATAGTCATGTCCGGTGTGAGTGGTCCGCACTCAGGTCCCAGCAGTCACACAGTGCTGTCCTCTTACTCCGGAGGGGTCCTGCCATTCTCTATAGTCATGTCCGGTGTGAGTGGTCTGCACTCAGGTCCCAGCAGTCACACAGTGCTCTCCTCTTACTCCGGAGGGGTCCTGCCATTCTCTATAGTCATGTCCGGTGTGAGTGGTCCGCACTCAGGTCCCAGCAGTCACACAGTGCTCTCCTCTTACTCCGGCGGGGTCCTGCCATTCTCTATAGCCATGTCCGGTGTGAGTGGTCCGTACTCAGGTCCCAGCAGTCACACAGTGCTGTCCTCTTACTCCGGAGGGGTCCTGCCATTCTCTATAGCCATGTCCGGTGTGAGTGGTCCGCACTCAGGTCCCAGCAGTCACACAGTGCTGTCCTCTTACTCCGGAGGGGTCCTGCCATTCTCTATAGCCATGTCCGGTGTGAGTGGTCCGCACTCAGGTCCCAGCAGTCACACAGTGCTCTCCTCTTACTCCGGCGGGGTCCTGCCATTCTCTATAGTCATGTCCGGTGTGAGTGGTCCGCACTCAGGTCCCAGCAGTCACACAGTGCTGTCCTCTTACTCCGGAGGGGTCCTGCCATTCTCTATAGTCATGTCCGGTGTGAGTGGTCTGCACTCGGGTCCCAGCAGTCACACAGTGCTGTCCTCTTACTCCGGCGGGGTCCTGCCATTCTCTATAGCCATGTCCGGTGTGAGTGGTCTGCACTCAGGTCCCAGCAGTCACACAGTGCTGTCCTCTTTCTCCGGCGGGGTCCTGCCATTCTCTATAGTCATGTCCGGTGTGAGTGGTCCGCACTCAGGTTCCAGCAGTCACAGTGCTATCCTCTTACTCCGGCGGGGTCCTGCCATTCTCTATAGCCATGTCCGGTGTGAGTGGTCCGCACTCAGGTCCCAGCAGTCACACAGTGCTATCCTCTTACTCCGGAGGGGTCCTGCCATTCTCTATAGCCATGTCCGGTGTGAGTGGTCCGCACTCAGGTCCCAGCAGTCACACAGTGCTATCCTCTTACTCCGGGGGGGTCCTGCCATTCTCTATAGCCATGTCCGGTGTGAGTGGTCCGCACTCAGGTCCCAGCAGTCACACAGTGCTGTCCTCTTACTCCGGCGGGGTCCTGCCATTCTCTATAGCCATGTCCGGTGTGAGTGGTCCGCACTCAGGTCCCAGCAGTCACACAGTGCTATCCTCTTACTCCGGGGGGGTCCTGCCATTCTCTATAGCCATGTCCGGTGTGAGTGGTCCGCACTCAGGTCCCAGCAGTCACACAGTGCTGTCCTCTTACTCCGGCGGGGTCCTGCCATTCTCTATAGTCATGTCCGGTGTGAGTGGTCCGCACTCAGGTCCCAGCAGTCACACAGTGCTGTCCTCTTACTCCGGGGGGGTCCTGCCATTCTCTATAGCCATGTCCGGTGTGAGTGGTCCGCACTCAGGTCCCAGCAGTCACACAGTGCTGTCCTCTTACTCCTGCGGGGTCCTGCCATTCTCTATAGCCATGTCCGGTGTGAGTGGTCCGCACTCAGGTCCCAGCAGTCACACAGTGCTGTCCTCTTACTCCGGCGGGGTCCTGCCATTCTCTATAGTCATGTCCGGTGTGAGTGGTCCGTACTCAGGTCCCAGCAGTCACACAGTGCTCTCCTCTTACTCCGGCGGGGTCCTGCCAATCTCTATAGTCATGTCCGGTGTGAGTGGTCCGCACTCAGGTCCCAGCAGTCACACAGTGCTGTCCTCTTACTCCGGCGGGGTCCTGCCATTCTCTATAGCCATGTCCGGTGTGAGTGGTCTGCACTCAGGTCCCAGCAGTCACACAGTGCTGTCCTCTTACTCCGGCGGGGTCCTGCCATTCTCTATAGCCATGTCCGGTGTGAGTGGTCTGTACTCAGGTCCCAGCAGTCACACAGTGCTCTCCTCTTACTCCGGCGGGGTCCTGCCATTCTCTATAGTCATGTCCGGTGTGAGTGGTCCGCACTCAGGTCCCAGCAGTCACACAGTGCTGTCCTCTTACTCCTGCGGGGTCCTGCCATTCTCTATAGCCATGTCCGGTGTGAGTGGTCTGCACTCAGGTCCCAGCAGTCACACAGTGCTGTCCTCTTACTCCGGCGGGGTCCTGCCATTCTCTATAGCCATGTCCGGTGTGAGTGGTCCGCACTCGGGTCCCAGCAGTCACACAGTGCTCTCCTCTTACTCCGGCGGGGTCCTGCCATTCTCTATAGCCATGTCCGGTGTGAATGGTCCGCACTCAGGTCCCAGCAGTCACACAGTGCTCTCCTCTTACTCCGGCGGGGTCCTGCCATTCTCTATAGTCATGTCCGGTGTGAGTGGTCCGCACTCAGGTCCCAGCAGTCACACAGTGCTCTCCTCTTACTCCGGCGGGGTCCTGCCATTCTCTATAGCCATGTCCGGTGTGAGTGGTCCGCACTCAGGTCCCAGCAGTCACACAGTGCTCTCCTCTTACTCCGGCGGGGTCCTGCCATTCTCTATAGCCATGTCCGGTGTGAGTGGTCTGCACTCAGGTCCCAGCAGTCACACAGTGCTGTCCTCTTACTCCGGCGGGGTCCTGCCATTCTCTATAGCCATGTCCGGTGTGAGTGGTCTGCACTCAGGTCCCAGCAGTCACACAGTGCTATCCTCTTACTCCGGCGGGGTCCTGCCATTCTCTATAGTCATGTCCGGTGTGAGTGGTCCGCACTCAGGTCCCAGCAGTCACACAGTGCTATCCTCTTACTCCGGCGGGATCCTGCCATTCTCTATAGCCATGTCCGGTGTGAGTGGTCCGCACTCAGGTCCCAGCAGTCACACAGTGCTCTCCTCTTACTCCGGCGGGGTCCTGCCATTCTCTATAGCCATGTCCGGTGTGAGTGGTCTGCACTCAGGTCCCAGCAGTCACACAGTGCTCTCCTCTTACTCCGGCGGGGTCCTGCCATTCTCTATAGCCATGTCCGGTGTGAGTGGTCCGCACTCAGGTCCCAGCAGTCACACAGTGCTGTCCTCTTACTCCGGCGGGGTCCTGCCATTCTCTATAGCCATGTCCGGTGTGAGTGGTCTGCACTCAGGTCCCAGCAGTCACACAGTGCTCTCCTCTTACTCCGGCGGGGTCCTGCCATTCTCTATAGTCATGTCCGGTGTGAGTGGTCCGCACTCAGGTCCCAGCAGTCACACAGTGCTGTCCTCTTACTCCGGCGGGGTCCTGCCATTCTCTATAGTCATGTCCGGTGTGAGTGGTCCGCACTCAGGTCCCAGCAGTCACACAGTGCTATCCTCTTACTCCGGCGGGGTCCTGCCATTCTCTATAGCCATGTCCGGTGTGAGTGGTCCGCACTCAGGTCCCAGCAGTCACACAGTGCTGTCCTCTTACTCCGGCGGGGTCCTGCCATTCTCTATAGTCATGTCCGGTGTGAGTGGTCCGCACTCAGGTCCCAGCAGTCACACAGTGCTCTCCTCTTACTCCGGCGGGGTCCTGCCATTCTCTATAGTCATGTCCGGTGTGAGTGGTCCGCACTCAGGTCCCAGCAGTCACACAGTGCTGTCCTCTTACTCCTGCGGGGTCCTGCCATTCTCTATAGCCATGTCCGGTGTGAGTGGTCCGCACTCAGGTCCCAGCAGTCACACAGTGCTGTCCTCTTACTCCGGCGGGGTCCTGCCATTCTCTATAGTCATGTCCGGTGTGAGTGGTCTGTACTCAGGTCCCAGCAGTCACACAGTGCTCTCCTCTTACTCCGGCGGGGTCCTGCCATTCTCTATAGTCATGTCCGGTGTGAGTGGTCCGCACTCAGGTCCCAGCAGTCACACAGTGCTCTCCTCTTACTCCGGCGGGGTCCTGCCATTCTCTATAGCCATGTCCGGTGTGAGTGGTCCGCACTCAGGTCCCAGCTGTCACACAGTGCTCTCCTCTTACTCCGGAGGGGTCCTGCCATTCTCTATAGCCATGTCCGGTGTGAGTGGTCCGCACTCAGGTCCCAGCAGTCACACAGTGCTCTCCTCTTACTCCGGCGGGGTCCTGCCATTCTCTATAGCCATGTCCGGTGTGAGTGGTCCGCACTCGGGTCCCAGCAGTCACACAGTGCTATCCTGTTACTCCGGCGGGGTCCTGCCATTCTCTATAGCCATTTCCGGTGTGAGTGGTCCGCACTCAGGTCCCAGCAGTCACACAGTGCTCTCCTCTTACTCCGGCGGGATCCTGCTATTCTCTATAGCCATGTCCGGTGTGAGTGGTCCGCACTCGGGTCCCAGCAGTCACACAGTGCTATCCTGTTACTCCGGCGGGGTCCTGACATTCTCTTTAGCCATTTCCGGTGTGAGTGGTCCACACTCAGGTCCCAGCAGTCATACAGTGCTATCCTCTTACTCCGGCGGGGTCCTGCCATTCTCTATAGCCATTTCCAGTGTGAGTGGTCCGCACCCAGGTCCCAGCAGTCACACAGTGCTCTCCTCTTACTCCGGCGGGATCCTGCCATTCTCTATAGCCATGTCCGCTGTGAGTGGTCTGCACTCAGGTCCCAGCAGTCACACAGTGCTATCCTCTTACTCCGGCGGGGTCCTGCCATTCTCTATAGCCATTTCCGGTGTGAGTGGTCCGCACTCAGGTCCCAGCAGTCACACAGTGCTCTCCTCTTACTCCGGCAGGGTCCTGCCATTCTCTATAGCCATGTCCGGTGTGAGTGGTCCGCTCTCGGGTCCCAGCAGTCACACAGTGCTATCCTCTTACTCCGGCGGGGTCCTGCCATTCTCTATAGCCATGTCCGGTGTGAGTGGTCCGCACTCAGGTCCCAGCAGTCACACAGTGCTATCCTCTTACTCCGGCGGGGTCCTGCCATTCTCTATAGCCATGTCCGGTGTGAGTGGTCTGCACTCAGGTCCCAGCAGTCACACAGTGCTATCCTCTTACTCCGGCGAGGTCCTGCCATTCTCTATAGCCATGTCCGGTGTGAGTGGTCCGCACTAAGGTCCCAGCAGTCACACAGTGCTATCCTCTTACTCCGGCGGGGTCCTGTCATTCTCTATAGCCATGTCCGGTGTGAGTGGTCTGCACTCAGGTCCCAGCAGTCACACAATGCTCTCCTCTTACTCCGGCGGGGTCCTGCCATTCTCTATAGTCATGTCCGGTGTGAGTGGTCCGCACTCAGGTCCCAGCAGTCACACGGTGCTCTCCTCTTACTCCGGCAGGGTACTGCCATTCTCTATAGCCATGTCCGGTGTGAGTGGTCCGCACTCAGGTCCCAGCAGTCACACAGTGCTCTCCTCTTACTCCGGTGAGGTCCTGCCATTCTCTATAGCCATGTCCGGTGTGAGTGGTCTGCACTCAGGTCCCAGCAGTCACACAGTGCTATCCTCTTACTCCGGTAGGGTCCTGCCATCCTCTATAGCCATGTCCGGTGTGAGTGGTCTGCACTCAGGTCCCAGCAGTCACACAGTGCTCTCCTCTTACTCCTGAGGGGTCCTGCCATTCTCTATAGTCATGTCCGGTGTGAGTGGTCCGCACTCAGGTCCCAGCAGTCACACAGTGCTCTCCTCTTACTTCGGCGGGGTCCTGCCATTCTCTATAGCCATGTCCGGTGTGAGTGGTCCGCACTCAGGTCCCAGCAGTCACACAATGCTCTCCTCTTACTCCGGCGGGGTCCTGCCATTCTCTATAGTCATGTCCGGTGTGAGTGGTCCGCACTCAGGTCCCAGCAGTCACACAGTGCTATCCTCTTTCTCCGGCGTGGTCCTGCCATTCTCTATAGCCATGTCCGGTGTGAGTGGTCCCCACTCAGGTCTCAGCAGTCACACAGTGCTCTCCTCTTACTCCGGCGGGGTCCTGCCATTCTCTATAGCCATGTCCGGTGTGAGTGGTCCGCACTCAGGTCCCAGCAGTCACACAGTGCTATCCTCTTACTCCGGCGGGGTCCTGCCATTCTCTATAGCCATGTCCGGTGTGAGTGGTCCGCACTCAGGTCCCAGCAGTCACACAGTGCTATCCTCTTACTCCGACGGGGTCCTGCCATTCTCTATAGCCATGTCCGGTGTGAGTGGTCCGCACTCAGGTTCCAGCAGTCACACAGTGCTGTCCTCTTACTCCGGCGGGGTCCTGCCATTCTCTATCGTCATGTCCGGTGTGAGTGGTCTGCACTCAGGTCCCAGCAGTCACACAGTGCTATCCTCTTACTCCGGCAGGGTCCTGCCATTTTCTATAGCCATGTCCGGTGTGAGTGGTCCGCACTCAGGTCCCAGCAGTCACACAGTGCTGTCCTCTTACTCCGGCGGGGTCCTGCCATTCTCTATAGCCATGTCCGGTGTGAGTGGTACGCACTCAGGTCCCAGCAGTCACACAGTGCTATCCTCTTACTCCGGCGGGGTCCTGCCATTCTCTATAGTCATGTCCGGTGTGAGTGGTCCGCACTCAGGTCCCAGCAGTCACACAGTGCTGTCCTCTTACTCCTGCGGGGTCCTGCCATTCTCTATAGTCATGTACGGTGTGAGTGGTCCGCACTCAGGTCCCAGCAGTCACACAGTGCTATCCTCTTACTCCGGCGGGGTCCTGCCATTCTCTATAGCCATGTCCGGTGCGAGTCAGTGAGTGGTCCGCACTCAGATCCACGATTTCGGGAGTCTCCAGTTAGGCCTCATAAGCAATAGAGAAGCTGTCCTTAGCAACGAATCACAGTGCAGCTTTCATCTGCCCAGAGCGGTTTGTGAAAGGCAATTTGTGCTCTGATTGGTTGCCATGGACAACAAGGACAGCATTTGTGTTGGTAATTTCTGATAATTGGGACCCGGTGGATCCGCTGTCTGTTTTCCTCCTGATGGATCTGTGAGGGATTCTCCAGTAAACATGGGATTCTTCATGGTATTATTTATCTTCTTGCAGGAAACAATAATAGGGATAGTAGTGCATCCGAGTCCTCCTTGTTCTCCGTTGTTGGTCCACTGGTCGCCATGTGTCTGGAGTCTAAAGTCGTCTAGATCTTGTCATAGAACAATCTTCATAATGAATCTTCTCCACGTAGATGCAGCAGGTTTTGTTGGCGGCTGGATGTTCAATTTTATATTTTGTTCAGTCAGATGTCTCCCAGCAGTGGGGTGGGATTATTTCCCTTTGGATCTTTTGCCCCGCAGTAGGGTGAGATTAGTTCTCTTGGGTTCTCTTGTTTTCGTGGTGGAATGAGATTACTTCCCTTGGGTTATTTTGCCCCGTGGCGGGGTGAGATTTCTTCTCTTGGGTTCCTTTGCCCTGCGGTGGGGTGAGATTACTTCCCTTGGGTTTTTTGCCCCACCCCGGTGGTATTAGGTCTCTAGGGTTCTTTTGCCCCACGGTGGGGTGAGATTACTTCCTTTGGGTTACTTTTCCTTGCAGTGGGATGAGATTACTTCCCTTGGGTTATAGAATCATAGAATCGTAGAGTTGAAAGGGACCTCCTGGGCCATCTGGTCCAACCCCCGCTCAAAGCAGGATTCGCTAAATCATCCCAGTCAGATGTCTGTCCAGCCTCTGTTTGAAGACTTCCATTGAAGGAGAACTCACCACCTCTCGTGGCAGCCTGTTCCACTCATTGATCACTCTGTCAAAAGGTTTTTTCTAATATCTAATCTGTGTCTCCTCCCATTCAGTTTCATCCCATTGCTTCTAGTCTTTCCTTGTACAAATGAGAATAAAGTTGATCCTTCCACAATGTGACAGCCCTTTAGATATTTGTAGACAGCTATTAAGTCTCCTCTCAGTCTTCTCTTTTGCAAACTAAACATTCCCAAAACCTGCAACCTTTCCTCATAAGACAGGGTTTGCAGACCGGTCACCATTCTGGTCGCTCTTTTCTGAACTTGCTCCAGTTTGTTGATGTCTTTTTTAAAATGTGGTGCCCAAAACTGGACACAATATTCCAGATGAGGTCTGACCAAAGAGGAGTAGAGGGCAATAATGACTTCACGTGATCTAGACTGTATGCTTCTGTTAATACATCCTAGAATTGCATTTGCCTTTTTTGCTGATGCATCACACTGTTGACTCATATTCAGTCTGTGATCTATTAGTATACCCAAGTCTTTTTCACATGTGCTGTTGCTTAGCCCTATTCCTCCCATTCTGTATATGCTATTTTCATTTTTATTGCCCAGATGTAGTACTTTGCATTTTTCCCTGTTAAAAACCATTCTGTTAGTTGCTGCCCACTGCTCCAGTCTATTTATATCTTTTTGAATCCTCTCTCTTTCTTCTCTAGTATATGCTATCCCTCCTAGCTTTGTGTCATCAGCAAATGTAATCAGTTTACCCTCAATTCCTTCATCTAAATCATTGATAAAGATGTTGAACAATACAGGGCCCAGGACAGAGCCCTGTGGTACCCCACTTGAGACATTCTTCCAACTGGATGTGCAGCCATTTACGACCACTCTTTGGGTCCGATCACTAAGCCAGTTATGAATCCACCTAACAGTTGCCTTGTCCATTCCATACTTAGTCATTTTTTCAATAAGGATTGTATGAGATACTTTGTCAAATGCTTTGCTGAAGTCAAGATATACTATATCTACAGCATTTCCTTCATCCACCCAATCAGTGATTCCGTCATAGAAGGAAATTAAGTTAGTCTGACATGACTTATTAGTTACAAACCCATGCTGACTCTGTTTAATCACTTCATCCTTATCCAGGTATTGACATACATGTTGTTTAATAATTTGTTCAAAGATCTTTCCTGGTATAGAAGTCAGACTCACCGGCCTATAGTTGCCTGGGTCCACCTTCTTCCCCTTTTTGAAGATAGGAACAACATTTGCTCTTCTCCAGTCTTCTGGGACTTTTCATGTTCTCCAAGAATTTTCAAAGATTATGGAGAGGGGTTCAAAAATTTCTTCTGCTATCTCCTTCAGTACTCTGGGGTGTAATTCATCTGGACCTGGAGACTTGAATTTATTTAGGCAGGGCTGTGGAGTCGGAGTCGGTGCTCATTTTGGTGGAGTCGGAGTCGGAGTTGGAGTCGGTATAAAATGGACCGACTCCTAAAATATATAATAAATTGGTTACAGTAATTCAATGCAGGATGTGCTGAATATTTTTTCATAGGAGTTTGGGAAAGTTATGAAATGTCCTATAAATGGCTGTTATATTCCTGATCTAAGGCTACATTAACACAGCGTTTTTCCTGTGTTTTTTGAGGATACGTTTTTCAGCTGCAAAAGCTGATCATCTTTTTAAAAAACTGCATCACCTGAAAGGTTTTTGAGCTTATAGATAATGTTTTCAATAGCAAAAGCAGATTAGAAATCTGCTCTATCTATCCATTTATCCATATCTGTCTATCTATATCGTATCTGTACCAAAAAGAATGAAAACCGGGTAGTACACCAATATATATTCTGTTCTATCTAAATATCTTGATTATTGGATCATAAAAATGATTAAATGTCTGAGGTTCACATTGTACTACAATAAATTTTTCACTTAAATATAAGCAATATGTGTGGGAGTCGGAGTCGTGGAGTCGGAGTTGGAGTCGGAGTCGGTGTAAGGGAAATTGAGGAGTCGGAGTCGCAGGTTTGGCTTACCGACTCCACAGAACTGCATTTAGGTTAGCTAAGTGTTTCCTCACTATCTTCTGTTTATAGATATCCTGGATTCTTCTATTCCCTTAATAGGACAGTGAAGAACAGTTGCTGTTACATTTCCTTTCTGAGAGAAAACAGATGCAAAATAGGAATTTAAAAGTTTGGCCTTCTCAACATCCTGTCTTACCATTTCATCATTTTCATCCTGTAAAAATCCTATAGCATCTTTGACTTTTCTTTTACTTTTGACATATCCCTAAAATCCTTTATTATTGCTTTTGACATCTCTTGCAAGCCTCAATTCATTGTCAGCTTTAGATAATCTGATTTGTGCCCTGCACGTTCTGCAGACAGCATTATATTCTTCTTTAGATATGCCTCCCTCTTTCCATTTTATAAACATTTCTTTCTTCCTTTTTAGCATGTGCTTAAGTTCTGTGTTCATCCATCCTGGTTTCCTTAAATGCTTCCTATTCTTCCCTCTTTTCGGAATTGTTAACAATTATGCTTTGAGAATTTCATTTTTCAAGATTTCCCATCCTTCCTGGACATTTTTGTCCTTAAGGATATCCAGCCATTGGATCCCTCCAATTCTCTTTCTGAATCCCTTTAAATCTGCCTTTCTGAAATCTAACCTTGACGTCTGAGTCTTCACAGGTCTTCCTCCTCTAGTTATCCAAAATTCTAAAATAGCATGGTCGCTACCTCCTAGGGTCCCAGCCACTTTTACCTCCTCAACCATTTCCTCCCTGTTTATAAGGATTAGATCCAAGGTAGCAGATCCCCTTGTTTTCTCCCCTACCTTTTGGAAGATAAAGTTGTCAGCAAGAGAGGATAAGAATTTCCTTGACCTGTTAGTTTTGCCTGAGAGAGATTCCCAACAAATGTCTGGATAGTTGAAATCTCCCATGACAACTATGTCATATTTTTTGGAGAACTTGGCCATTTGATGCATAAAGAGTTCATCCATATCTTCAGCTTGCACAGGCGGCCTGTAGTAAATGCCTACAATGGTGTCCTTTCCATTGTTCTGTCCTTGTATTCTTACCCAAACAGTTTCCACAGAACTCCCAGTCTCTGAAGCTTGGATCTCTGTGCAGATATACGAGTTTCTAACATACAATGCGACACCTCCTCCTCGTTTATCAAGTCTGGTTCTAGCAAATAAGTTGTATCCTTCTAGTCTTGTATTCCAATCATGTGTATTGTCCCACCAAGTTTCAGTGATTCCAATTACATCATATTTCTTTTCCTGTGTTAGTAGTTCCAATTCTCCTTGTTTGTTGCCCATGCTTTGTGCATTAGTATAGAAACATTTTAGTTTGTGATTGGTTTCTCTTTCTCCAATATTTTTATTAATTAGATTCTTTTGTCTTTGTTCTTCCTTTCCACTTCTAATAGCAGAGTTCTCAATAGCATTTGTCAGGTGTATGGCTTTTTCTGGTCTTTTGCTTCCCTTCCCATGTTGTTCTAGTTTAAAACTCTCCTTACAAGTGTAGCAAGGCAACTTCCAAATACATGTTTTCCAGTCTTTGTAAGGTGCACCCCATCTCTAGCAAGTAGTCCATCGTATAGGTAATTCACTCCGTGATCCATAAATCCAAATCGTTGCTGACGGCACCATCGACGTAGCCAGTTGTTCACCTGCAGAATCTTATTCCACCTCCTTGTTCCATGGCCATCCACTGGGAGGATGGAAGAGAAGACCACCTGCGCTCCCAGTTCTTTCACTTTCTTGCCTAAGTCTTCAAAGTCTCTGCAGATGATTTCCAGGTCGTTTCTTGCGGTGTCATTTGTCCCCACTTGTAGTAGCAGGAATGGGTAGTCATCTGTAGGTCTGAAGAGTCCTGATATCCTGTCAGACACATCTTTAATTTTTGCACCTGGAAGACAGCACATTTCTCTTGAGGTTATATCCGGTCTGCAGATAGCGGCCTCTGTTCCTCTCAACAGGGAATCCCCCATGACCACCACTCTCCGCTTCTTCTTCACAACATTTTTCTTTCTCCATCCAGAATTATTTTGCTCTGCGGTGGGGTGAGATTACTTCCCTTGGGTTATTTTTCCTCGCGGTGGGGTGAGATTACTTCCCTTGGGTTATTTTGGCCCACAGTGAGGTGGGATTACTTCCCTTGGGTTACATTGCCCCGCAGTGGGGTGAGATTACTTCCCTTAGGTTATTTTGCCCCACGGTGGGGTGGGATTACTTCCCTTGGGTTATTTTTCCTCGCGGTGGGGTGAGATTACTTCCCTTGGGTTATTTTGCTCCGCGGCGGAGTGAGATTACTTCCCTTGGGTTATTTTGCTCTGCGGTGGGGTGGGATTACTTCCCTTGGGTTATTTTTCCTCGCGGTGGGGTGGGATTACTTCCCTTGGGTTATTTTGGCCCGCAGTGAGGTGGGATTACTTACCTTAGGTTATTTTGCCCCACAGTGGGGTGAGATTACTTCCCTTGGGTTATTTTTCCTCGTGGTGGGGTGAGATTACTTCCCTTGGGTTATTTTGGCCCACAGTGAGGTGGGATTACTTTTCTTGGGATCTTTTGCCCCTTGGTGGGGTAGGATTACTTCTTATAATGCTTCTCAAGCATGTTTTAGTCGTCTTCAAAAGCTGGAGGACTCAGCGCAGGAGAACGATTGAAGTTTTTAATGAGAGTTTGGTCCGAGTGAAGGATTACGTGACACATGGCGGCGGCGAGTCGACCTGTCCCTGACGTGCGATCCCTCCCTGTGTGTCACACCATTATCCAGGCCCTGATCCAGCTCACAATCACCTATGGGCCTCCCAGTCCGGACGCTGTGACCGAGGAAGAGAGCAAGGATGTCTTATCCTGTGTGCAAACACCACAGCCGGTCAATGCAACCTCAGTGGCCGGCAACATGGAGTCTGTACCTGCCTTTGATCCAGGAGGCAAAAGCGTGGGGCAGAGAGGTGTGGATGGCAGTGACCCCGCCGCCGCTCCTGCTGCATGGCAACCTGCAGGAGTCGCTCTGCTCCTCGGATGGCTCCTGGCGGCAGTCTCCGGTAGGTGCCATCATTCTAAAGCCTTCTGAATGGGATAGAGGAGGGGGGTATGTGCTCTATAGACCCTCCCGGCAATATATATATATATATATATATATATATATATATATATATATATATATATATATAAACTCCAGTGAAGGTTTGGTACTTGGACTGTGAACGCTTACAATAATGATGGGGATTTTACTACTGTTGCGGTTAATTAGTGACTAATCGTCGAGCACCTCCAGAGACGACCCGGGAAGCTGGGATCAAAAAAAGACACAAATATTAAAAACATATTAAAAAGCAAATATGCGCCATAGATACAAAATAGGACAAGCACCTTAGAGCTTGATCTGCCTCCTGAGGACGACCGCATGCCCAAAAGACGACTCCCAAGCAATGAGAAGCAATAAAGCGAATGAATGATCGCAGCAGAAGACCACTAGTAATATCATACACGTCCTATCCCCTTTACCCCTGGGCTGGTGGCAATACGCAGGGGTCTCTTGCTCACCCATCTCTTTGCCCCATGCACAGGTCCCTCTTGTATCTAGTCCCACCTTGAGCTCATGTCTTGCAGCATTGACCATCATGGATCTTCTTCTGATAATGCTGGCTCAGTTATTGGGGATGGGTTGTTTGTGACTTGTATTTTATTGATCCCTCCGGTCGTCTTCGGCTGCAATCATTCATTCGTTTGGGAAGAGCAGATCTCTTTATTGCTTCTCATTTTTGGGAAACTTCTTTTGGACATTGATATTTTGGGGGGGTTTTTTTGGTCGCCATCAGGTTCTTTGGTGCTTGTCCTGTTTTGTTTCTATGGAGCCTATTGGCTTTGTAATGTTTTTAATATTTGTCTTGATTTGTCCCTTGATTTGTAATAAAGTTTACATTACATGGTATTGCATACTCCTTTTTTCTTGTTTGTTCGTGGCATATTAAGTACGTGTTGGGCTGATCCCAGTATAGTTGGTAGGTCCCTCATTATTCTCTTTCTCACAAGGAAAAATGGGAAAGCACAAGGATCTAAGCGACTGACAAGAGTCTGTAAAGTCTAGACGACGAGGTCTGCGTCTAGAATGACGGGCCTTGTGGAGGTCCCCCTTTATGCTGCCTGTCTCGGAAAGTGACCCTCACTATACTGTGGGTCTCCAGGGGTGTCACCCGTATGGAGTGATGGTGGCTCTTGGACAGTGTCCCCCGGTGCGTGGTGAAGGCGGCTCTGGGACAGTGTCCCCCTGGCGCGTGGCAACGGAGGCTCCGAGGCAGCGTCCCCTGGTGAGTGGTGACGGTGGCTCTGGGGCAGTGTCCCCCGGTGCGTGATGACGGCGGCTCTGGGGCAGTGTCCCCCGGTGCGTGGTGATGGGGCTCTGGGGCAGTGTCCCCCTGTGTTGTGGCGGCTCTGGGGCAGTGTCCCCCGGTGCGTGGTGACGGTGGCTCTGGGGCAGTGTCCCCCGGTGCGTGGTGAAGGCGGCTCTGGGGCAGCATTCCCCGGTGCGTGGTGACATGGGCTCTGGGGCAGTGTCCCCCTGGCTTGTGGCGGCTCTGGGGCAGTGTCCCCCGGTGCGTGGTGACGTTGGCTCTGGGTCAGTGTCCCCCGGTGTGTGATGACGGCTGCTCTGAGCAGCATCTTCCGGTGCGTAGTGACGGTGGCTCTGGGGCACTGTCCCCCGGTGTTTGATGACGGCGGCTCTGGGGCAGCATCCTCCGGTGCGTGGTGGCAGTGGCTCTGGGGCAGCGTCCCCTGGTGTGTGGTGACGGCGGCTCTGTGGCAGTGTCCCCTGGTGTGTGGTGACGGCGGCTCTGTGGCAGTGTCCCCTGGTGTGTGATGACGTCTGTTCTGTTGCAGTGTCCCCGGTGTGTGGTGACGGCGGCTCTGGGGCAGCATCCTCCGGTGCGTGGTGGCAGTGGCTCTGGGGCAGCGTCCCCTGGTGTGTGGTGACAGCGGCTCTGTGGCAGTGTCCCCCGGTGCGTGGTGACGTTGGCTCTGGGGCAGCATCCTCCGGTGCGTGGTGACGGTGGCTCTGGGGCAGTGTCCCCTGGTGTGTGATGACTGCTGCTCTGTTGCAGTGTCCCCGGTGCGTGGTGACGGTGGCTCTGGGGCAGTGTCCCCCGGTGCGTGGTGACGTTGGCTCTGGGTCAGTGTCCCCCGGTGTGTGATGACGGCTGCTCTGAGCAGCATCTTCCGGTGCGTAGTGACGGTGGCTCTGGGGCACTGTCCCCCGGTGTTTGATGACGGCGGCTCTGGGGCAGCATCCTCCGGTGCGTGGTGGCAGTGGCTCTGGGGCAGCGTCCCCTGGTGTGTGGTGACGGCGGCTCTGTGGCAGTGTCCCCTGGTGTGTGGTGACGGCGGCTCTGTGGCAGTGTCCCCTGGTGTGTGATGACGTCTGTTCTGTTGCAGTGTCCCCGGTGTGTGGTGACGGCGGCTCTGGGGCAGCATCCTCCGGTGCGTGGTGGCAGTGGCTCTGGGGCAGCGTCCCCTGGTGTGTGGTGACAGCGGCTCTGTGGCAGTGTCCCCCGGTGCGTGGTGACGTTGGCTCTGGGGCAGCATCCTCCGGTGCGTGGTGACGGTGGCTCTGGGGCAGTGTCCCCTGGTGTGTGATGACTGCTGCTCTGTTGCAGTGTCCCCGGTGCGTGGTGACGGTGGCTCTGGGGCAGCATCCTCCGGTGCGTGGTGACGGTGGCTCTGGGGCACTGTCCCCCGGTGTGTGATGACGGCTGCTCTGGGGCAGCATCTTCCGGTTCGTAGTGACGGTGGCTCTGAGGAATTGTCCCCCGGTGTTTGATGACGGCGGCTCTGGGGCAGCATCCTCCGGTGCGTGGTGGCAGTGGCTCTGGGGCAGCGTCCCCTGGTGTGTGGTGACGGCGGCTCTGTGGCAGTGTCCCCTGGTGTGTGGTGACGGCGGCTCTGTGGCAGTGTCCCCTGGTGTGTGATGACGTCTGTTCTGTTGCAGTGTCCCCGGTGTGTGGTGACGGCGGCTCTGGGGCAGCATCCTCCGGTGCGTGGTGGCAGTGGCTCTGGGGCAGCGTCCCCTGGTGTGTGGTGACAGCGGCTCTGTGGCAGTGTCCCCCGGTGCGTGGTGACGTTGGCTCTGGGGCAGCATCCTCCGGTGCGTGGTGACGGTGGCTCTGGGGCAGTGTCCCCTGGTGTGTGATGACTGCTGCTCTGTTGCAGTGTCCCCGGTGCGTGGTGACGGTGGCTCTGGGGCAGCATCCTCCGGTGCGTGGTGACGGTGGCTCTGGGGCACTGTCCCCCGGTGTGTGATGACGGCTGCTCTGGGGCAGCATCTTCCGGTTCGTAGTGACGGTGGCTCTGAGGAATTGTCCCCCGGTGTTTGATGACGGCGGCTCTGGGGCAGCATCCTCCGGTGCGTGGTGGCAGTGGCTCTGGGGCAGCGTCCCCTGGTGTGTGGAGACGGCGGCTCTGTGGCAGTGTCCCCTGGTGTGTGATGACGGCTGCTCTGTTGCAGTGTCCCCGGTGGGTGGTGACGGTGGCTCTGGGGCAGCATCCTCCGGTGCGTGGTGATGGTGGCTCTGGGGCAGTGTCCCCCAGTGCGTGGTGACGGTGGCTTTGTGGCATTGTCCCCCGGTGTTTGATGACGGCGGCTCTGGGGCAGTGTCCCCTGGTGCGTGGTGACGGTGGCTGTGGGGTACTGTCCCCCGGTGTTTGATGACGGCGGCTCTGGGGCACTGCCCCCCGGTGTTTGATGACGGCGGCTCTGGGGCAGCATCCTCCGGTGCGTGGTGGCAGTGGCTCTGGGGCAGCGTCCCCTTGTGTGTGGTGACGGCGGCTCTGTGGCAATGTACCCCGGTGCGTGGTGACGGTGGCTCTGGGGCAGCATCCTCCGGTGCGTGGTGATGGCGGCTCTGGGTCATTGTCCCCAGGTGCGTGGTAACGGTGGCTCTGGGGCAGTGTCCCCCCGTGCGTGATGACGGCGGTTCTGGGGCAGTGTCCCCCGGTGCGTGGTGACGGTGGCTCTGGGGCAGTGTCCCCCGATGCGTGGTGATGGTGGCTCTAGGTCAGTGTCCCCCCGGTGTTTGATGACGGCGGCTCTGGGGCAGTGTCCTCTGGTCCGTGGTGACGGCGGCCCTGGGGCAGTGTCCCCGGTGCGTGGTGACGGTGGCTCTGGGGCAGCGTCCACTGGTACGTGGTGATTGCGGCTCTGGGATATTGTCCCCCGTTCCGTGGTGACAGTGGCTCTGGGGCAGTGTCCTCCGGTGTTTGATGACGGTGGCTCTGGGGCAGTGTCCCCCGGTGCGTGGTGACGGTGGCTCTGGGGCAGTGTCCCCCGGTGTTTGATGATGGCGGCTCTGGGGCAGTGTCCCCCGGTGCGTGGTGACGGTGGCTCTGGGGCAGTGTCCCCCAGTGCGTGGTGACGGTGGCTCTGGGGCAGTGTCCCCCGGTGCGTGGTGATGGCGGCTCTGGGACATTGTCCCCGTTCCGTGGTGACGGTGGCTCTGGGGCAGTGTCCCCCGGTGTTTGATGACGGCGGCTCTGGGGCAGTGTCCCCTGGTGTGTGGTGACGGCGGCTCTGTGGCAGTGTCCCCCGGTGCGTGGTGACGGTGGCTCTAGTGCAGTGTCCCCCGGTGTTTGATGACGGCTGCTCTGGGGCAGCATCTTCCGGTGCGTAGTGACGGTGGCTCTGGGGAACTGTCCCCCGGTGTTTGATGACGGCGGCTCTGGGGCAGCATCCTCCGGTGCGTGGTGGCAGTGGCTCTGGGGCAGCGTCCCCTGGTGTGTGGAGACGACGGCTCTGTGGCAGTGTCCCCTGGTGTGTGATGACGGCTGCTCTGTTGCAGTGTCCCCGGTGCGTGGTGACGGTGGCTCTGGGGCAGCATCCTCCGGTGCGTGGTGATGGTGGCTCTGGGGCAGTGTCCCCCAGTGCGTGGTGACGGCGGCTTTGTGGCATTGTCCCCCGGTGTTTGATGACGGTGGCTCTGGGGCAGTGTCCCCTGGTGCGTGGTGACGGTGGCTGTGGGGTACTGTCCCCCGGTGTTTGATGACGGCGGCTCTGGGGCACTGCCCCCCGGTGTTTGATGACGGCGGCTCTGGGGCAGCATCCTCCGGTGCGTGGTGGCAGTGGCTCTGGGGCAGCGTCCCCTGGTGTGTGGTGACGGCGGCTCTGTGGCAATGTACCCCGGTGCGTGGTGACGGTGGCTCTGGGGCAGCATCCTCCGGTGCGTGGTGATGGCGGCTCTGGGTCATTGTCCCCAGGTGCGTGGTGACGGTGGCTCTGGGGCAGTGTCCCCCCGTGCGTGATGACGGCGGTTCTGGGGCAGTGTCCCCCGGTGCGTGGTGACGGTGGCTCTGGGGCAGTGTCCCCCGGTGTTTGATGATGGCGGCTCTGGGGCAGTGTCCCCCGGTGCGTGGTGACGGTGGCTCTGGGGCAGTGTCCCCCAGTGCGTGGTGACGGTGGCTCTGGGGCAGTGTCCCCCGGTGCGTGGTGATGGCGGCTCTGGGACATTGTCCCCGTTCCGTGGTGACGGTGGCTCTGGGGCAGTGTCCTCCGGTGTTTGATGACGGTGGCTCTGGGGCAGTGTCCCCCGGTGCGTGGTGACGGTGGCTCTGGGGCAGTGTCCCTCGGTGTTTGATGATGGCGGCTCTGGGGCAGTGTCCCCCGGTGCGTGGTGACGGTGGCTCTGGGGCAGTGTCCCCCAGTGCGTGGTGACGGTGGCTCTGGGGCAGTGTCCCCCGGTGCGTGGTGATGGCGGCTCTGGGACATTGTCCCCGTTCCGTGGTGACGGTGGCTCTGGGGCAGTGTCCCCCGGTGTTTGATGACGGCGGCTCTGGGGCAGTGTCCCCTGGTGTGTGGTGACGGCGGCTCTGTGGCAGTGTCCCCCGGTGCGTGGTGACGGTGGCTCTGGTGTAGTGTCCCCCGGTGTTTGATGACGGCGGCTCTGGGGCCGTGTCCTCCGGTGCGTGGTGACGGTGGCTCTGGGGCAGTGTCCCCCGGTGCGTGGTGACGGTGGCTCTGGTGCAGTGTCCCCCGGTGCGTGGTGACGGTGGCTCTGGTGCAGTGTCCCCCGGTGCGTGGTGACGGTGGCTCTGGTGCAGTGTCCCCCGGTGCGTGGTGACGGTGGCTTTGGTGCAGTGTCCCCCGGTGCGTGGTGACGGTGGCTCTGGTGCAGTGTCCCCCGGTGCGTGGTGACGGTGGCTCTGGTGCAGTGTCCCCCGGTGCGTGGTGACGGTGGCTCTGGGGCAATGTCCCCCGGTGCGTGGTGACGGTGGCTCTGGTGCAGTGTCCCCCGGTGCGTGGTGACGGCTGCTCTGGGGCAGTGTCCCCCGGTGCGTGGTGACGGTGGCTCTGGGGCAGTGTCCTCCGGTGCGTGGTGACGGCGGCTCTGGGGCAGTGTCCTCCGGTGCATGGTGACGGCGGCTCTGGGGCAGTGTCCCCCGGTGCGTGGTGACGGTGGCTCTGGGGCAGTGTCCTCTGGTGCGTGGTGACGGTGGCTCTGGGGCAGTGTCCCCCGGTGCGTGGTGACGGTGGCTTTGGGGCAGTGTCCCCCGGTGCGTGGTGACGGTGGCTCTGGGGCAGTGTCCCCCGGTGCGTGGTGACGGTGGCTCTGGTGCAGTGTCCCCCTGTGTTTGATGACGGCGTCTCTGGGGCAGTGTCCCCCGGTGTTTGATGATGGTGGCTCTGGTGCAGTGTCCCCTGGTGTTTGATGACGGCGTCTCTGGGGCAGTGTCGCCCGGTGCGTGGTGACGGCGGCTCTGGGGCAGTGTCCCCCGGTGCGTGGTGATGGCGGCTCTGGGGCAGTGTCCCCCGGTGCGTGGTGACGGCGGCTCTGGGGCAGTGTCCCCCGGTGTTTGATGATGGTGGCTCTGGTGCAGTGTCCCCTGGTGTTTGATGACGGCGTCTCTGGGGCAGTGTCGCCCGGTGCGTGGTGATGGCGGCTCTGGGGCAGTGTCCCCCGGTGCGTGGTGACGGCGGCTCTGGGGCAGTGTCCCCCGGTGCGTGGTGACGGCGGCTCTGGGGCAGTGTCCCCCGGTGCGTGGTGACGGCGGCTCTGGGGCAGTGTCCCCCGGTGCGTGGTGACGGCGGCTCTGGGGCAGTGTCCCCCGGTGCGTGGTGACGGCGGCTCTGGGGCAGTGTCCCCCGGTGCGTGGTGACGGCGGCTCTGGGGCAGTGTCCCCCGGTGCGTGGTGACGGCGGCTCTGGGGCAGTGTCCCCCGGTGCGTGGTGACGGCGGCTCTGGGGCAGTGTCCCCCGGTGCGTGGTGACGGCGGCTCTGGGGCAGTGTCCCCCGGTGCGTGGTAATGGCGGCTCTGGGGCAGTGTCCCCCGGTGCGTGGTGACGGCGGCTCTGGGGCAGTGTCCCCCGGTGCGTGGTGACGGCGGCTCTGGGGCAGTGTCGCCCCGGTGCGTGGTGACGGCGGCTCTGGGGCAGTGTCCCCCGGTGCGTGGTGACGGCGGCTCTGGGGCAGTGTCCCCCGGTGCGTGGTGACGGCGGCTCTGGGGCAGTGTCCCCCGGTGCGTGGTGACGGCGGCTCTGGGGCAGTGTCCCCCGGTGCGTGGTGACGGCGGCTCTGGGGCCGTGTCCCCCGGTGCGTGGTGACGGGGGCTCTGGGGCAGTGTCCCCCGGTGCGTGGTGACGGCGGCTCTGGGGCAGTGTCCCCCGGTGCGTGGTGACGGCGGCTCTGGGGCAGTGTCCCCCGGTGCGTGGTGACGGCGGCTCTGGGGCAGTGTCCCCCGGTGCGTGGTGACGGCGGCTCTGGGGCAGTGTCCCCCGGTGCGTGGTGACGGCGGCTCTGGGGCAGTGTCCCCCGGTGCGTGGTGACGGCGGCTCTGGGGCAGTGTCCCCCGGTGCGTGGTGACGGCGGCTCTGGGGCAGTGTCCCCCGGTGCGTGGTGACGGCGGCTCTGGGGCAGTGTCCCCCGGTGCGTGGTGACGGCGGCTCTGGGGCAGTGTCCCCCGGTGCGTGGTGACGGCGGCTCTGGGGCAGTGTCCCCCGGTGCGTGGTGACGGCGGCTCTGGGGCAGTGTCCCCCGGTGCGTGGTGACGGCGGCTCTGGGGCAGTGTGCCCCGGTGCGTGGTGACGGCGGCTCTGGGGCAGTGTCCCCCGGTGCGTGGTGACGGCGGCTCTGGGGCAGTGTCCCCCGGTGCGTGGTGACGGCGGCTCTGGGGCAGTGTCCCCCGGTGCGTGGTGACGGCGGCTCTGGGGCAGTGTCCCCCGGTGCGTGGTGACGGCGGCTCTGGGGCAGTGTCCCCCGGTGCGTGGTGACGGCGGCTCTGGGGCCGTGTCCCCCGGTGCGTGGTGACGGTGGCTCTGGGGCAGTGTCCCCCGGTGCGTGGTGACGGCGGCTCTGGGGCAGTGTCGCCCGGTGCGTGGTAATGGCGGCTCTGGGGCAGTGTCCCCCGGTGCGTGGTGACGGCGGCCCTGGGGCAGTGTCCCCCGGTGTGATTTAATTAGTTCCCCTGTAAGGTGGAGTGGCCTGGTCTGAGGAATTGTATTTTCCATCATGAGGACTGTTGTGTCCGTCACTTACCTGGGAAAGAGATGGTAGCAAAATGCAGTATGGGAAACAGACAGGACGGACGCTCCGCAGGCATCATGTGGATGTAGCATGTATCATCAATCTCGCGTTGTACAGCGCCCCCTTCATAGCAGTGATACTCCCCAATATCAGCGCCTCCACCAGCAGATGATGGTCGGAGGATCCAGGTGATGTCTTATCTCCAGATCGATCATCCTGCGCTGATCTGCGCACAGATCTGCTGTCTGACACCTCCGGACCCCGGCAGAGGGGGGAGATGACTGATATCGGCCGGGGCATATTGGGCTTTGTTCCCACAAGGAGGATTTGGGGAGTTTTTGGTGCAGATTTCCTGCAGTACTTCTGCACCTATTGGGTAAATCAGGTTCCTTGTGTTTTTTTTGTATATTCTTTATTAAATAAAGAGAAGGCCCAGAAAAGCCTCGAATGCCGTGATGTTTGTCATTTCCATAGCGTGTCGTAAGTCTATGAAGCCCCCGATCTTCTAGAATTGTTTCTGACCCTCCTGGTGTTCTGCGTTAGTGGTACAGTCCCGTGCAGATGACGGGTTTTTTCCTGTGGATTTTCTATGAGGATCCGCACATATCGCACTGCAGGTCGCATTCTGCCGCACATTTCTATAAATCCGTCCTCTCTGCCGGAGCTGGAAGATTCTGTGTTTGTGACACAGCGAAAATCCGCACCGAAAACTCCTGGTGTGGACACATAATGTACGCAGCTCCACTGCTCTCCAATGTGTGCACCTCGTCAGGTGTCTGCTGACAGAGCGTGCCAGCAGTGAAGGGGTTACCGGCCGGGGGTAATTACACATGACTGTCCCCGCTGGGAGACGCGCTCAGGTAGAGGCAGGTTGTCAGAGAGGTATGCAGCGAGGACAGGTAGAGACAGGTACGCAGCACACGGCGAGGAGGGAGGCTCCGCAGACACCTCCACATGGTGGGGACCCCGACGACGCCTGGTGAGTACAGGACCCCCATCACCTATAGGGCCCTGCGATGTGAGGGACTGGGAGCGAGAGATGGCTGACAGCCCCGAGGGAGGTGGGAGGTGCAGTCCTATGTAACACAATGTGATAACTAAGATAATGTAGTAGATGTCACAGGCAGTCCTATGTAGCACCACAGATAACACAGTGATAACTCTGAGTACAGATAATGTAGTAATGTCACCTGCAGTCCTATGTAACACCACAGATAACACAGTGATAACTCTGAGTACAGATAATGTAGTAGATGTCACCTGCAGTCCTATGTAACACCACAGATAACACAGTGATGACTCTGAGTACTGATAATGTAGTAGATGTCACCTGCAGTCCTATGTAATACCACAGATAACACAGTGATGACTCTGAGTACTGATAATGTAGTAAATATCACCTGCAGTCCTATGTAATACCACAGATAACAGTGATGACTCTGAGTACTGATAATGTAGTAAATGTCACCTGCAGTCCTATGTAATACCACAGATAACAGTGATGACTCTGAGTACTGATAATGTAGTAAATGTCACCTGCAGTCCTATGTAATACCACAGATAACACAGTGATGACTCTGAGTACTGATAATGTGGTAAATGTCACCTGCAGTCCTATGTAATACCACAGATAACACAGTGATGACTCTGAGTACTGATAATGTAGTAAATGTCACCTGCAGTCCTATGTAATACCACAGATAACACAGTGATAACTCTGAGTACTGATAATGTAGTAGATGTCACCTGCGGTCCCATGTAACAGATAGTAGATGGGGTTCCCTGACTGTGGGGTGCTTTGCTCCCTAGTGAGTGTCTGGATACAATGTGTCGTGACTTGCTACATTGTGTCCCTCTGTCCTGTGACTGATCCCCTCTCCCGTGGATCGGCTGCTGCGGACCTGATATGACAGGATGTCTCATGGTGGGGTGGCGGTGGCGAAACACAAGAAGAACAAGTGAGAACATGAGTCCTTGTCAGAAGCCACCCTCAGATCCAGGACCGCCTGAGGCGGGTGATTCTAGGCCGGCAAGTCAGGGGTCTCCTCTTGTAGAGGGCTTGTGATCGGCTGGCGTTTGTCCACAGTTTCCCGTCGTCATTGTGTCTTGAAATACAGCGCTGAGCAGAAGTGTTAGGTGGGGGTAATAACCGCTGTAGTCAGAAGCTCCAGACACAGAAGGGTTAATAGATTATTCTGATGATGGCGTCCGCTCAGCAGATGGCGTCCGCTCAGTAGATGGCGTCCGCTCAGTAGATGGCGTCCGCTCAGTAGATGGCGTCCGCTCAGTAGATGGCGTCCGCTCAGTAGATGGCGTCCGCTCAGTAGATGGCGTCCGCTCAGTAGATGGCGTCCGCTCAGTAGATGGCGTCCGCTCAGTAGATGGCGTCTGCTCAGTAGGTTGCGTCTGCTCAGTAGATGGCGTCTGCTCAGTAGATGGCGTCTGCTCAGTAGATGGCGTCTGCTCAGTAGATGGCGTCCGCTCGGTGGATGGCGTCCGCTCAGTAGATGGCGTCCGCTCAGTAGATGGCGTCCCCTCAGTAGATGGCGTCCCCTCAGTAGATGGTGTCCGCTCAGTAGATGGCGTCCGCTCAGGAGATGGCGTTCCCTCAGTAGATGGTGTCCGCTCAGTAGATGGCGTCCGCTCAGGAGATGGCGTCCCCTCAGATGACATCCACTCAGTAGATGGCGTCCGCTCAGTAGATGGCGTCCGCTCAGTAGACGGCGTCCGCTCAGTAGACGGCGTCCGCTCAGTAGACGGCGTCTGCTCAGTAGACGGTGTCCGCTCAGTAGACGGCGTCCGCTCAGTAGATGGCGTCCGCTCAGTAGATGGCGTCCGCTCAGTAGATGGCGTCCGCTCAGTAGATGGCGTCCCTCAGATGACATCCACTCAGTAGATGGCGTCCGCTCAGTAGATGGCGTCCGCTCAGTAAATGGCGTCCGCTCAGTAGATGGCATCCGCTCAGTAGATGGCGTCCCTCAGATGACATCCACTCAGTAGATGGCGTCCGCTCAGTAGATGGCGTCCGCTCTGTTGACGGCGTCCGCTCAGTAGATGGCGTCCCCTCAGATGACATCCACTCAGTAGATGGCGTCCGCTCAGTAGATGGCATCCACTCAGTAGATGGTGTCCGCTCAGTAGATGGCGTCCGCTCAGTAGATGGTGTGACCTCAGATGACATCCACTCAGTAGATGGCGTCTGCTCAGTAGATGGCATCCACTCAGTAGATGGTGTCCGCTCAGTAGGTGGCGTCCGCTCAGTAGATGGTGTCCGCTCAGTAGATGGCGTCCGCTCAGTAGATGGCGTCCGCTCAGTAGATGGCGTCCGCTCAGTAGATGGCGTCCCTCAGATGACATCCACTCAGTAGATGGCGTCCGCTCAGTAGATGGCGTCCGCTCAGTAAATGGCGTCCGCTCAGTAGATGGCATCCGCTCAGTAGATGGCGTCCCTCAGATGACATCCACTCAGTAGATGGCGTCCGCTCAGTAGATGGCGTCCGCTCTGTTGACGGCGTCCGCTCAGTAGATGGCGTCCCCTCAGATGACATCCACTCAGTAGATGGCGTCCGCTCAGTAGATGGCATCCACTCAGTAGATGGTGTCCGCTCAGTAGATGGCGTCCGCTCAGTAGATGGTGTGACCTCAGATGACATCCACTCAGTAGATGGCGTCTGCTCAGTAGATGGCATCCACTCAGTAGATGGTGTCCGCTCAGTAGGTGGCGTCCGCTCAGTAGATGGTGTCCGCTCAGTAGATGGCGTCCGCTCAGTAGATGGCGTCCGCTCAGTAGATGGCGTCCGCTCAGTAGATGGCGTCTGCTCAGTAGATGGCGTCCGCTCAGTAAATGGCGTCCGCTCAGTAGATGGCATCCGCTCAGTAGATGGCGTCCCTCAGATGACATCCACTCAGTAGATGGCGTCCGCTCAGTAGATGGCGTCCGATCTGTTGACGGCGTCCGCTCAGTAGATGGCGTCCCCTCAGATGACATCCACTCAGTAGATGGCGTCCGCTCAGTAGATGGCATCCACTCAGTAGATGGTGTCCGCTCAGTAGATGGCGTCCTCTCAGTAGATGGTGTGACCTCAGATGACATCCACTCAGTAGATGGCGTCTGCTCAGTAGATGGCATCCACTCAGTAGATGGTGTCCGCTCAGTAGATGGCGTCCGCTCAGTAGATGGTGTGACCTCAGATGACATCCACTCAGTAGATGGCGTCTGCTCAGTAGATGGCATCCACTCAGATGACATCCGCTCAGTAATTGACGTCCGCTCAGTAGATGGCGTCCGCTCAGTAGATGGCGTCCGCTCAGTAGATGGCGTCCGCTCAGTAGATGGTGTAACCTCAGATGACATCCGATCAGTAGTTGACGTCCGCTCAGTAGTTGACGTCCGCTCAGTAGATGGCGTCCGCTCAGTAGATGGCGTCCGCTCAGTAGATGGCGTCCGCTCAGTAGATGGCGTCCGCTCAGTAGATGGCGTCCGCTCAGTAGATGGCGTCCGCTCTGTGGATGGCGTCCGCTCTGTGGATGGCGTCCGCTCAGTAGATGACGTCCGCTCTGTAGATGACGTCCGCTCTGTGGATGGTGTCCGCTCAGTAGATGGCATCCGCTCAGTAGTTGATGTCCGCTCAGTGGATGGCGTCCGCTCAGTGGATGGCATCCGCTCAGTGGATGGCGTCCGCTCAGTGGATGGCGTCCGCTCAGTAGATGGCATCCACTCAGTAGATGGTGTCCGCTCAGTAGACGGCGTCTGCTCAGTAGATGGCGTCCGCTCAGTAGATGGCATCCACTCAGATGACGTCCGCTCAGTAGATGGCGTCCGCTCAGTAGATGGTGTCCGCTCAGTAGACGGCGTCTGCTCAGTAGATGGCGTCCGCTCAGTAGATGGCATCCACTCAGATGACGTCCGCTCAGTAGACGGCGTCCGCTCAGTAGACGGCGTCCGCTCAGTAGATGGTGTCCGCTCAGTAGATGGCGTCCGCTCAGTAGATGGCGTCCGCTCAGTAGATGGCGTCCGCTCAGTAGATGGCGTCCGCTCAGTAGATGGCATCCGCTCAGTAGATGGCGTCCGCTCAGTAGATGGCGTCCCTCAGATGACATCCACTCAGTAGATGGCGTCCGCTCAGTAGATGGCGTCCGCTCAGTAGATGGCGTCCGCTCAGTAAATGGCGTCCGCTCAGTAGATGGCGTCCCTCAGATGACATCCACTCAGTAGATGGCGTCCGCTCAGTAGATGGCGTCCGCTCTGTTGACGGCGTCCGCTCAGTAGATGGCGTCCCCTCAGATGACATCCACTCAGTAGATGGCGTCCGCTCAGTAGATGGCATCCACTCAGTAGATGGTGTCCGCTCAGTAGATGGCGTCCGCTCAGTAGATGGTGTGACCTCAGATGACATCCACTCAGTAGATGGCGTCTGCTCAGTAGATGGCATCCACTCAGTAGATGGCGTCCGCTCAGTAGATGGTGTGACCTCAGATGACATCCACTCAGTAGATGGCGTCTGCTCAGTAGATGGCATCCACTCAGATGAAATCCGCTCAGTAATTGACGTCCGCTCAGTAGATGGCGTCCGCTCAGTAGATGGCGTCCGCTCAGTAGATGGCGTCCGCTCAGTAGATGGTGTAACCTCAGATGACATCCGCTCAGTAGTTGACGTCCGCTCAGTAGTTGACGTCCGCTCAGTAGATGGCGTCCGCTCAGTAGATGGCGTCCGCTCAGTAGATGGCGTCCGCTCAGTAGATGGCGTCCGCTCAGTAGATGGCGTCCGCTCTGTGGATGGCGTCCGCTCAGTAGATGACGTCCGCTCTGTAGATGACGTCCGCTCTGTGGATGGTGTCCGCTCTGTGGATGGTGTCCGCTCAGTAGATGGCATCCGCTCAGTAGTTGATGTCCGCTCAGTGGATGGAGTCCGCTCAGTGGATGGCGTCCGCTCAGTGGATGGCGTCCGCTCAGTAGATGGTGTCCGCTCAGTAGATGATGTCCGCTCTGTGTATGGCATCCGCTCAGTAGTTGATGTCCGCTCAGTGGATGGCGTCCGCTCAGTGGATGGCGTCCGCTCAGTAGATGGCGTCCGCTCAGTAGATGGCGTCCGCTCAGTGGATGGCGTCCGCTCAGTAGACGGCGTCCGCTCAGTAGACGGCGTCCGCTCGGTAGACGGCGTCCGCTCGGTAGACGGCGTCCGCTCGGTGGATGGCGTCTGCTCGGCAGTAGACGGCGTCCGCTCAGTAGACGGCGTCCGCTCACTGGATGGTGTCCGCTCAGTGGATGGCGTCCGCTCGGTGGATGGCGTCCGCTCAGTGACCATCCAGTGGATGGCGTTCGCTCAGTGGATGGCATCTTTGGTCACTGCCGGGTCTGTGCTGATAGCACTGCTGTGTAGGATCACAAGAAGGATCCGCACAAGCCTCATGCACAGAAGATCTGGGGCAAGTTCTCCAGGGTGTTTGGCCCAAACTCCTGCCGAGATCCTCCATAAACTCCATTCTCTTCGCCTTTTGAACTATTAAGGCCTTGTTCAGATGTGGGTTTCTTTGTACGAGCTCTAGCCGTGATTCTCATGGAGCGCTCTTGCCATTGTAGTCTATGGCTCTGTTCACATGTCGGGGGATGTTTGCAGAGCGACTGTCCACATAAGAACACAGACACGTCCGGTTCTGATCGGAGGTTCAGATCCAACTCTGTCTATGGCACCCGGACACTGTCCATTCCTCAGACTGTGGTAGGAGAAGCTGGAGAAACTGACATCAGGTTTTTTTTCCCTAAAAAAACCAACAAAACCGCAAATAAAACTCAGCGTTGTTTTTTGTGCATGCGAACAATCAGTGATGTGTGGATGAGCCCTTATATTCTCCGCAGCATGCATGCACAGCGCTGTATTTCTACATCCGTGCTGGGAGAGGGCCAGATACCGCGCAGGCCTCGGCAGCACTTTTAGAGGTTTCCTTGAGGCCAGAGATGATTATTATTTATTTATATAGCACCATTGATTCCATGGTGCTGTACATGAGATGACCTCTTCTAATTCTTCTCATCCAGTGATTATTCCCCTGTCGCTCCGCTCTCCGAGCAACGGCTGAATCCGGAGCATTGTTCATTTCCTTCCTGTCGATGTAGTCACCGATGTACAGATTTTGGCTCTGGACCCCCCATTATACTATATTTGCAGCTCTGGAGGTGACCGGTGTAACTGAGGACTGGCACTGCAGGTATTCCGCAGGTAGAATGTGACTCAGCGGCCAACGTGCAGTTTCATTGGATTTGGCACTGGTTGATAACGCTCTGGAGTAAAGTTCAAGGTGTCTCCGGCCTCTTCCTTGATATGGGACCGGGCGCTGGCAGACACTTCCCCGGCTCTACAAGACGCTGCTCTCTGTCGTGTAACTTGAGCTGGTGGTTATGGCCGTGCTCTCTCCTCCCGGTGATCCTGGGCAGACATGGATGTGTTCCCCTCTTTCACAGTTGGGGACATTCGTTGTGGCAATAAGGGTTTGTGTGCACTGAGCTTTGTGAGGAGCGTTTGGATCAGGTCCGCTTCAAAAACTGCCTGAAAAATCTCTCCCAAAAAAGGTTTTTCCTCTTCATTTCTATTGTAAAACCATTTTCCCGTTCACATGTTCAATAGTTTGCACATTTTTAATCCGCATGAAGTCTTGAGAATCGCCAGGTGGGAAAAAGAGAGAGCCCCCACACAGTATGATAGCCCCCACACAGTATGATAGCCCCCACACAGTATGAAGCCCCCGCACAGTATGATAGCCCCCACACAGTATGATAGCCCCCACACAGTATGATAGCCCCCACACAGTATGAAGCCCCCACACAGTATGATAGCCCCCACACAGTATGAAGCCCCCACACAGTATGATAGCCCCCACACAGTATGAAGCCCCCACACAGTATGATAGCCCCCACACAGTATGAAGCCCCCGCACAGTATGATAGCCCCCACACAGTATGATAGCCCCCACACAGTATGAAGCCCCCACACAGTATGAAGCCCCCACACAGTATGATAGCCCCCACACAGTATGAAGCCCCCACACACAGTATGAAGCCCCCACACACAGTATGAAGCCCCCACACACAGTATGACGCCCCCACACACAGTATGATGCCCCCACACAGTATGATACCCCCACAGAGTATGATGCCCCCACACACAGTTTGATGCCCCTACACAGTATGATGCCCCCACACAGTATGATAGCCCCCACACAGTATGACACCTTCACTCACAGTATGACACCCCCACACACAGTATGACGCCCCCACACAGTATGATGCCCCCACACTGTATGATGCCCCCACACAGTTTGATGCCCCCACACATAGTATGATGCCCCCACAGACAGTATGATGCCCCCACAGACAGTATGATGCCCCCCACAGTATGATGCCCCCCACACAGTATGATGCCCCCACACAGTATGATGCCCCCACACTGTATGATGCCCACACAGTATGATGCCCCCCACACAGTATGATGCTCCCACACACAGTATGATGCTCCCACACACAGTATGATGCTCCCACACACAGTATGATGCCCCCACACTGTATGATGCCCCCACACATAGTATGATGCCCCCACACACAGTATGATGCCCCCCACACAGTATGATGCCCCCACACTGTATGATGCCCCCACACTGTATGATGCCCCCACACACAGTATGATGCCCCAACACAGTATGATGCTCTCTCACAGTATGATGCTCTCTCACAGTATGATGCTCTCACACAGTATGACGCTCTCACACAGTATGACGCCCCCACCCACAGTATGACGCCCCCACCCACAGTATGTCACCCCCACACTGTATGATGCCCCCATACACAGTATGATGCTCCCACACAGTATGATGCCCCCACACTGTATGATGCTCTCACACACAGTATGATGCCCCCACACAGTAAGAAGCCCCCACACAGTATGATAGCCCCCACACAGTATGAAGCCCCCACACACAGTATGAAGCCCCCACACACAGTATGACGCCCCCACACACAGTATGATGCCCCCACAGAGTATGATGCCCGCACAGAGTATGATGCCCCCACACACAGTTTGATGCCCCTACACAGTATGATGCCCCCACACAGTGTGATAGCCCCCACACAGTATGATTCCCCCACACAGTATGACACCTTCACTCACAGTATGACACCCCCACACACAGTATGACGCCCCCACACAGTATGATGCCCCCACACTGTATGATGCCCCCACACTGTATGATGCCCCCACACTGTATGATGCCCCCACAGACAGTATGATGCCCCCCACACAGTATGATGCCCCCACACAGTATGATGCCCCCACACAGTATGATGCCCCCACACAGTATGATGCCCCCACACTATATGATGCCCACACAGTATGATGCCCCCCACACAGTATGATGCTCCCACACACAGTATGATGCTCCCACACACAGTATGATGCCCCCACACTGTATGATGCCCCCACACAGTTTGATGCCCCCACACATAGTATGATGCCCCCACAGACAGTATGATGCCCCCACACAGTATGATGCCCCCCACACAGTATGATGCCCCCACACTGTATGATGCCCCCACACTGTATGATGCCCCCCACATAGTATGATGCTCCCACACACAGTATGATGCTCCCCCACACAGTATGATGCCCCCACACTGTATGATGCCCCCACACAGTATGATGCCCCCACACATAGTATGATGCCCCCACACACAGTATGATGCCCCCACACTGTATGATGCCCCCCACACTGTATGATGCCCCCCACACAGTATGATGCCCCCCACACAGTATGATGCTCCCACACACAGTATGATGCTCCCACACACAGTATGATGCTCCCACACTTTATGATGCCCCCACACTGTATGATGCCCCCACACTGTATGATGCCCCCACACACAGTTTGATGCCCCCACACTGTATGATGCCCCCACACATAGTATGATGCCCCCACAGACAGTATGATGCCCCCACACAGTATGATGCCCCCACACAGTATGATGCCCCCACACAGTATGATGCCCCCACACACAGTATGACTCCCCCACACACAGTATGACTCCCCCACACACAGTATGACGCCCCCACACACAGTATGATGCTCCCACACACAGTATGACGCCCCCACACACAGTATGACGCGCCCTCACTGTATGATGCCCCCACACAGTATGATGCCCCCACACAGTATGATGCCCCGCACATAGTATGATGCCCCCACACATAGTATGATGCCCCCACACACAGTATGATGCCCCAACACAGTATAATTTCCCCACACACAGTATGATGCTCCCACACAGTATGATGCTCCCACACAGTATGATGCCCCTACACAGTATGATGCCCCTACACAGTATGATGCCCCTACACAGTTTGATGCCCCCCACACAGTATGATTCCCCCACACAGTGTGATGCCCCCACACACAGTATGATGCCCCCTCACAGTATGATGCCCCCTCACAGTATGATGCCCCCCCACACAATATGATGCCCCCACACTGTATGATGCCCCCACACACAGTATGATGCCCCCACACAGTATGATGCCCCCACACAGTATGATGACCCCACACAGTATGATTTCATCACACACAGTATAAAGCTACGACACACACAGTATGATGCCCCCACACACAGTATGATGCCCCCACACACAGTATGATGCCCCCACACACAGTATGATGCCCCAACACAGTATGATGCTCTCTCACAGTATGATGCTCTCACACAGTATGACGCTCTCACACAGTATGACGCCTTCACTCACAGTATGACGCCTTCACTCACAGTATGATGCCCCCACACACAGTATGATGCCCCCACACAGTATGATGCCCCCACACAGTATGATGCCCCCACACAGTATGATGCCCCCATACACAGTATGACTCCCCCACACACAGTATGACGCCCCCACACACAGTATGATGCTCCCACACACAGTATGACACCCCCACACACAGTATGACGCGCCCTCACTGTATGATGCCCCCACACAGTATGATGCCCCCACACAGTATGATGCCCCGCACATAGTATGATGCCCCCGCACATAGTATGATGCCCCCACACACAGTATGATGCCCCAACACAGTATAATTTCCCCACACACAGTATGATGCTCCCACACAGTATGATGCTCCCACACAGTATGATGCTCCCACACAGTATGATGCCCCTACACAGTATGATGCCCCTACACAGTTTGATGCCCCTACACAGTTTGATGCCCCCCACACAGTATGATTCCCCCACACAGTGTGATGCCCCCACACACAGTATGATGCCCCCTCACAGTATGATGCCCCCTCACAGTATGATGCCCCCCCACACAATATGATGCCCCCCCACACAATATGATGCCCCCACACTGTATGATACCCCACACACAGTATGATGCCCCACACAGTATGATGCCCCCCACACAGTATGATGACCCCACACAGTATGATTTCATCACACACAGTATAAAGCTACGACACACACAGTATGATGCCCCCACACACAGTATGATGCCCCCACACACAGTATGATGCCCCCACACACAGTATGATGCCCCAACACAGTATGATGCTCTCTCACAGTATGATGCTCTCACACAGTATGACGCTCTCACACAGTATGACGCCTTCACTCACAGTATGACGCCTTCACTCACAGTATGATGCCCCCACACACAGTATGACGCACCCACCCACAGTATGTCGCCCCCACAAAGTATGATGCCCCCATACACAGTATGATGCTCCTACACAGTATGATGCCCCCACACAGTATGATGCCCCCACACAGTATGATGCCCTCACACACAGATTGATGCTCCCACACAGTATAATGCCCCCACACAGTATGATGCCCCCACACAGTATGATGCCTTCACACACAATGATGCCCCCACACACAGTATGGTGCCCCCACACAGTATGATTCTCCCACACAGTATGACACCTTCACTCACAGTGTGACGCCCCCACACACAGTATGAGACCCCCACACACAGTATGACGCCTCCACACAGTATGACGCCCCCACACAGTATGATGCCCCCACACAGTATGATGCCCCCACACAGTTTGATGCTCCCACACACAGTTTGATGCTCCCACACACAGTTTGATGCTCCCACACACAGTATGATGCTCCCACACACAGTATGATGCCCCCACACAGTATGATGCTCCCACACAGTATGACGCCTTCACTCACAGTATGACGCCCCCACACACAGTATGATGCCCCCACACAGTATGATGCCCCCACACACAGTATGATGCCCCCACACACAGTATGATGCCCCCACACACAGTATGATGCCCCCACACACAGTATGATGCCCCCACACAGTATGATGCCCCCACACAGTGTGATGCCCCCACACTGTATGATGCCCCCACACTGTATGATGCCACCACAGACAGTATGATGCCCACACACAGTATGATGCCCCCACACAGTATGATTTCCCCACACACAGTATGATGCCCCCACACAGTATGACGCCCCCACTCACAGTATGACGCCCCCACTCACAGTATGACGCCCCCACTCACAGTATGACGCCCCCACTCACAGTATGACGCCCCCACTCACAGTATGACGCCCCCACTCACAGTATGACGCCCCCACTCACAGTATGACGCCCCCACTCACAGTATGACGCCCCCACTCACAGTATGACGCCCCCACTCACAGTATGACGCCCCCACTCACAGTATGACGCCCCCACACAGTATGATGCCCCCACACAGTTTGATGCTCCCACACACAGTTTGATGCTCCCACACACAGTTTGATGCTCCCACACACAGTTTGATGCTCCCACACACAGTATGATGCCCCCACACAGTATGATGCTCCCACACAGTATGACGCCTTCACTCACAGTATGACGCCCCCACACACAGTATGACGCCCCCACACACAGTATGACGCCCCCACACACAGTATGATGCCCCCACACAGTATGATGCCCCCACACAGTATGATGCCCTCACACACAGAATGATGCTCCCACACAGTATAATGCCCCCACACAGTATGATGCCCCCGCACAGTATGATGCCCCCACACACAGTATGGTGCCCCCACACAGTATGATTCTCCCACACAGTATGACACCTTCACTCACAGTGTGACGCCCCCACACACAGTATGATTTTCCCACACACAGTATGATTTTCCCACACACAGTATGATTTTCCCACACACAGTATGATGCCCCCACACACAGTATGATGCCCCCACACACAGTATGATGCCCCCACACACAGTATGATGCCCCCACACACAGTATGATGCCCCCACACACAGTATGATGCCCCCACACACAGTATGATGCCCCCACACACAGTATGATGCCCCCACACACAGTATGATTTCCCCACACACAGTATGATGCCCCCTCACACAGTATGGGGAGGTATTCGTGCATTGGGATGTTTGTGTGGAGAGACATGCGCTGGGGTGTTGGGGTAAAGTCATGTCTTGGGGTGCTGGGGGGCAGTCGTATATTGGGGAGAGATTCATGCGTTGCGATGTTTGGTGGGAGAGTTATACGCCTGGGTGTTGGGGTAAAGTCATGCCTTGGGGTGCTGGGGGGGCCGTTGCGTGCTGGGGGATGGGCAGTTCATTCACAAAGGTTTTTTTGCTGCACTTGTACCTGTTTTGTGGTTTAGAACAAAAATGTGGTTTTACAATTTCCAAATTCTCGGGCTCATTCCTGGCATTCTGTGTTGAGTGACTCCATTATGAGGCCAGATCCGGACTGGTGGGTGACAGCGGGGAGGGGACCAAGATGTCAATCATTCATCATTCCAAATCCAAACATATCAGTGAGGAGGACCGGGCCTATGGACGTCAGATAGCGAGGACATGTGCCGCACAGTGTACACAACATGCCGCTGCTCCTCTGCTGGTAATTCACACTATATGCAAATTAGAACGGAATGCATTATTCCTTCATCATAAATGATCCAAAAAGTTTGAAAGGACCAAAAAACAATGTTAATTTGGAACACTCACTAAATACTGATGTACAAAAATACAAAGTGCACCTCCAAAACATAGTAACATAGTTAGTAAGGCCGAAAAAAGACATTAGTCCATCCAGTTCAGCCTATAAAATTCTGTCAGAATAAATCCCCAGATCTACGTCCTTCTAAAGAACCTAATCACTGTCAGATACAATATCGTTACGCTCCAGGAAGACGTCCAGGCCTCTCTTGAACCCCTCGACTGAGTTCGCCATCACCACCTCCTCAGGCAGGGAATTCCAGATTCTCACTGACCTAACAGTAAAGAATCCTCTTCTATGTTGGTGGAGAAACCTTTTCCCCTCCAGACGCAGAGAATGCCACCTTGTGACCGTCACCTTCCTTGGTGTAAACAGATCCTCGGAGAGAGATTTGTATTGTCCCCTTATATACTTATACATGGTTATTAGATCGCCTCAACACATCAACCTAATCTATCCCTGTGTGGCACAGCCAAAAGTTTTACCATAACCAGGTTCCCCGCATCATGTTCCCACATGCTTTATGCATCCATTAGCCCTCTGTGTCTGTACTGTTACACACTTAACACTATGGCTGGTCCATACAATCAGGGCAACTGTTACCACCCACCTTTCGTGTCTCCCTCTTTCCTCATAGACTGTAAGCTTGCGAGCAGGGCCCTCTTTCCTCTTGGTATCTGTTATGATCTATGTGATTATTGTTATGCTGTAATGTCTATTGTCTGTACAAGTCCCCCCTGAAATGTAAAGTGCTGCGGAATATGTCGGCGCTATAGAAATAAAATGTATTATTGTTATTATTAGAGCGCCCCTCAGTCGTCTTTTTTCTAGACTAAATAATCCTAATTTTGCTAATCCCTTTGGGTATTGTAGTTCCCCCATCCCCTTTATTAATTTTGGTGCCCTCCTTTGTATCCGCTCTAGTTCCATTATATTCTTCCTGAGCACCGGTGCCCAAAACTGTCCACAGTGCTTCATGTGTGGTCTAACCAGAGATTTGTACAGATAATAAAAAGTTCAATATTTTATTATATTAGAAAACATCACATAAGTATATAAATACATGGACAAGGGATACAAAAAAAGAGAGCGATAGGGACATGCAAATAAATATGTAAAACCGGGTCTTACATAGCATATGTATAGAGGAGGGGAATGACAGCACTAGTCCCTCAAAAACGAATAGGTCAAATCTACAACAAATAAGTGCAAAAAAGCAGTCCATAAAAGTCAATTGGACCACTAAAGGTCCTCCTTAATAAAATGCATATGCAGCCTCAATATGTCACACCATGGTAGATGTGACCACACAATATAATTACATTCAATCCTAGTGGTCAAAATAGGCCACAAAAACGATAGAAAGCAAAACGCGAAACGCGCGTTGGGGCTGTATACACCGGGTTTTTCTGGAGAGGTACTATGGGTAAGAGTGACGCTTTTGATGCCTTTTTTCGCTTTATATCGCTTTGTGTGGCCTATTTTGACCACTAGGATTGTATGTAATTATATTGTGTGGTCACATCTACCATGGTGTGACATATTGAGGCTGCATATGCACTTTATTAAGGAGGACCTTTAGTGGTCCAATTGACTTTTATGGACTGCTTTTTTTGCACTTATTTGTTGTAGATTTGACCTATTCGTTTTTGAGGGACTAGTGCTGTCCTTCCCCTCCTCTATACATATGCTATGTAAGACCTGGTTTTACATATTTATTTGCATGTCCCTATCGCTCTCTTTTTTTGTATCCCTTGTCCATGTATTTATATACTTATGTGATGTTTTCTAATATAATAAAATATTGAACTTTTTATTATCTCTTGTTTTGGAGGTACACTGTATTTTTGTACATTGGTACTTCAGACTGTAGAGATTTCGTGTTCCCCCAGGATGTCGGCTTCTGTCTTCTCCGGATCTATGATTTCTTTTGTGGTTGTGTCCATTTTGTTGATAGTTGTCTCCTAGAATAAAGCTTATGAGGCATGTAGAGGTTTGGGGTTGATCTGGTCCCAGATCCTCATGTTTGCATTTGGTGTTGTCCTTGTATTTTCAGATTTTCCTCTTCTTGGGGTCATTGATCTCCACCATATTTATTTGCAGTTGTGTCTTGAAAAAAAGTCTGTAAAGTCATTGACCTTAGAGAGATCTGATGAGTGCCCACTGGTCATCGGCAAGAGGTCTCAGATGTCCCAGAGTATTCACCAACCATCATGGTCCGGCATGTTTGGTGCATGGACGTTCCCCAGGTTTCTTCTCCTCAAATGCGTCAATGACTTCATATGAAGATGAAAAAACCTGGTACATGCATCGGCCTGAAGTCCCCGCAGCCTACGCATACTGGAGCTGGTGACATGTCGCAGGGGCACTGATGATCCTTATAAGAACCCAAATGATCTCCAGAACTAAGAATTGTGGACCGTGTGATTTAGTGGTGGATCTCAGCGATCCATAGTGAACAGATTCCCATAGACGAACCATCATCGAGACACACCTCAGTGAATAGGTGTTTGGTGCTACGAGTAGAGAATGACTAATCTACTCCAAGCCCTACAGTCTGCTCAAGGATTGCTGAGAGTTGTAGTACCACAACTACTGTAAAGTAATCATTCTGTTCCGAGCAGTGAGGAAGTGACGTAGGACCAGGGTGTCTCCTCACACGTGGTGTCCCGGACGGTGGAGACTTCGCTGTAAGATCGTCTTTTCGTCTTCTTTCCTTCTTTCAGCCGTTGCCTCTTCTGGGTTGGTTTTTCGATGTAATCACCTAGTTGTGGAGGCTGCCTGTCATTTCTGACATAGCGATGGTGCAGGGTGGGCTCCGCCGGCGGCCAATCTCTGAAGGTGATACACCTGGTTGTATGAGGCACTGATCCTGGGCCTTCATGTGCCCCGGGGCGGCCAGAGCTGCCGCCAGCAGAGGCCTCTCTGTATGTCCATCAGGGGTAGGCTGGATGCTGCCGCTCGGCCCCTGCAGGACGCCTGGGCCTTCAGAGCAGCGTCCATAGTGTAAAGGTTATTGGTTTGGGGCTGAGTGTTTTGGGTGGAGTCGCTGCGGCTGTATATATATTTATACAAGTTATGTGTCAGGAGTGGAGCTGACAATCTGCAAATCCTCTTAAATTCCATTCATAAATGCTCTCCTTGTAAATCCTGGTCACACCCAGAGCTGCTCAACGAGGCCTCAGCACCCAGCGGGCGTCATTCCAGCACCCTGCCGTATCGCTTGGCGTCCCTGACTCCAGCACCCTGCCGAATTGCCCCGCTCGTCTATCTCTGACGCCCTGCCGTCTCGCCCCACTCATACGTACCTGGCACCATGTTGTCTCTCCCAGTTCATCCCTCTCCACCACCCTGCCGTCTCGCCCAGCTCGTCCCTCTCCAAAACCCCTGCTGTCTCGCCTCGCTCGTGCCTCTCCACCACCCTTTTGTTTCTCCCCACTCGTCCGTATCCGGCACCCTGTTGTCTCTCCCAGCTTGTCCTTCTCCACCACCCTGCCGTCTTTCCCCACTCGTCCCTCTCCACCACCCTGCCGTCTTGCCCTGCTCGTCCCTCTCCACCACCCTACCGTCTTGCCCTGCTCGTCCCTCTCCACCACCCTGCCGTCTTGCCCTGCTCGTCCTTCTCCACCACCCTGCTGCCTCGCCGCACTCATCCCTCTCCTGCATCCTGCCTTTTCGTCCCGCTTGCTCCTCTCCAGGACCCTGCCGTCTCTCCACGCTCGTCCCTCTCCTTGACCCTGCCTTCTCGCCCTACTCGGCCCTCCCCACCACTCTGCCGCCTCGCCCCGCTCGTCCCTCTCCTCCACTCTGCCATCTTTCCCCACTCGTCCCTCTCCACCACCCTGCCGTCTCGCCCCGCTCGTCCCTCTCCACCACCCTGCCGTCTCGCCCCGCTCGTCCCTCTCCACCACCCTGCCTTCTTGCCCTGCTCGTCCCTCTCCACCACCCTGCCATCTTGCCCTGCTCGTCCCTCTCCACCACCCTGCCGTCTTGCCCTGCTCGTCCCTCTCCACCACCCTGCCGTCTTGCCCCGCTTCTTCCTCTCCACCACCCTGTCGTCTCGCCCCGCTCGTCCCTCTCCACCATCTTGCTATCTTGCCCGCTCTGCCCTCTCCACCACCCTGCCGTCTTGCCTCGTTCGTCCCTCTCCACCACCCTGCCTTCTTGCCCCACTCGTTCCTCTCCACCACCCTGCCGTTTCGCTCCGTTCGTCCCTCTCCTCCACCCTGCTGTCACTCCCCACTCGTCCCTCTCCACCACCCTGCCGTCTCTACCCGCTCGTCCCTCTCCTCCACCCTGCCGTCTCTACCTGCTCGTCCCTCTCGTCCACCCTGCCGTCTCGCTCCGCTCGTCCCTCTCCACCACCCTGCCGTCTTGCCCCGCTCGTCCCTGTCCACCACCCTGCTGTCTTGCCCGCTCGTCCCTCTCCACCACCCTGCCGTCTTGCCCTGCTCGTTCCTGTCCACCACCCTGCCATCTCGCCCCTCTCATCCCTCTCCACCACCTTGCCGTCTTGCCCCACTTGTCCCTCTCCACCACCATGCCGTCTTGCCCCGCTCGTTCCTCTCAACTATCCTGCCGTTTCGCCCCGCTCGTCGCTCTCCTCCACCCTGCCATCTTCCTCCGCTCGTTCCTGTCCACCACCCTGCCGTCTCGCCCTGCTCATCCCTCTCCACCACCCTGCCTTCTTGCCCCACTCGTCCCTCTCCACCACCATGCCGTCTTACCCCGCTCGACCCTCTCCACCACCCTGCCATCTTGCCCCGCTCGTTCCTCTCCACCACCCTGCCTTCTCGCCCCGCTCGTCCCTCTCTACCACTCTGCCTTCTCGCCCCGCTCGTCCCTCTCCTCCACCCTGCCGTCTTGCCCCGCTCGTTCCTCTCCACCACTCTGCCGTCTTGCCCCGCTCGTTCCTCTCCACCACCCTGCCGTCTCGCCCCGCTTGCCCCTCTCCAGGACCCTCTCCTATCTGCCGGCAGTTCGGCTCTGACTCAGAATGCATTAAATGACGATGAGCATTACCCAGCATGCCTTGCCTTTTTACATTTTTGCCAATTATGTGTCAGTGTGCATTAGTATCATATCGTCTTAGCAGCTAAGAGGGAGTAGTAGCATGGGTATCCATAGTGGGAGCTCACAGCTTTGTAAAAGTTTCTCCATCATAGTAGAAAGCGAGAATATGGTGTGAAGCCGAATGATGGAGGCCGGTCCCAGTACAGAGGGAAGGCTGGGGGTCTCTCCCAGTAATTGGGCCTCGTTGTAATGGTTTTTATGCTTCTTTCTAGGTCTCTTCCCTCCCCTCTCTCTGGTGTAGACCCATGGCACGTCGGTCCCAGAGCTCTTCACAGGGGGATAATCCTCTGGACCCCAATTACCTGCCCCCACACTACAAGGAGTATTACCGCATTGCTATTGATGTCCTAGCGGAGGATGGAGCGGAGGCGTATGATCGGTTCCTGTGTGAGGAGGGGGCTCCGGACTTCTTGTGTCAATCTGAAATTGACCATATCTCAAAATACCTGCAAAGACCCCCAGAGCCCACCCAGGAAAGCCTATACCCGGACCATAGCTACACTGGACAAGAGGAGGACGATGGCTCGTCAGGGACCTACTGGCCCATGCACTCAGACACAGCCGCCCCGGAGCTGGACCTCGGGTGGCCCACTATATTTGGCTTTCAAGGGACGGAGGTGACAACTCTGATTCATCCACCCCCACCTGATAGCCCCAGTATTAAGGAGGAGGTGCGACGGATGATCCGGTCTGCACAGCAGGTGAGAGATCAGTAACCCATATAATGCACACCCTCCTATACCTGTAGAGTCCTGTGCACTCACTCTCGCTGGGCCTACCATGTTCATACTGTATGATGTCCGGCCACGATGTCCTCTGTGCCCCCTGGATCGTTCTGTCCTCTCTAGACACCTTTGTGCCCTCAGCCTCCTCATAGTACAGTCATGGCCAAAAGATTTGAGAATGACACAAATATTAATTTTTACAAAGTCTACTGCTTCATTTTTTCTAATGGCAATTTCCATATACTCCAGAATGTTATAAAGAGTGATCAGCTTAACAGCAATTAGTTGCAAAGTCAATATTTGCCTAGAAAATGAACTTTATCCCCCAAAACACATTTCAACATAATTGCAGCCCTGCCTTAAAAGGACCAGCTAACATCGTTTCAGTGATTGCTCCATTAACACAGGTGTGGGTGTTGATGAGGACAGGGCTGGAGATCAATCTGTCATGATTAAGTAAGAATGACTCCACTGGACACTTTAAAAGGAGGCTGGTGCTTGGCATCATTGTTTCTCTTCTGTTAACCATGGTTATCTCTAAAGAAACACGTGCAGTCATCATTGCACTGCACAAAAATGGCCTAACAGGGAAGAGTATCGCAGCTAGAAAGATTGCACCTCAGTTAACAATCTATCTCATCATCAAGAACTTCAAGGAGAGAGGTTCCCTTGTTGCCAAAAAGGCTCCAGGGTGCCCAAGAAAGACCAGCAAGCGCCAGGACCATCTCTTAAAAGTGTTTCAGCTGCGGGATCGGGCTACCAGCAGTGCAGAGCTTGCTCAGGAATGGCAGCAGGCAGGTGTGAGTGCATCTGTACGCACTGTGAGGCGGAGACTCTTGGAGCAAGGCCTGGTCTCAAGGAGGGCAGCAAAGAAGCCACTTCTTTCCAGGAAAAACATCATGGACTGACTGATATTCTGCAAGAGGTACAGGGAGTGGACTGCTGAGGACTGGGGTAAAGTCATTTTCTCTGATGAATCCCCTTTTCGATTTTTTGGGACATCTGGAAAACGGCTTATTCAGAGAAGACCAGGTGAGCGCTACCACCAGTCTTGTATCATGCCAACTGTCAAGCATCCTGAAACCATTCATGTGTGGGGTGGCTTCTCAGCCAAGGGAATGGGCTCTCTCTCAGTCTTGCCTAAAAACACAGCCATGAATAAAGAATGGTACCAGAATGTCCTCCAAGAGCAACTTCTCCCAACCGTCCAAGAGCAGTTTGGCGATCAACAATGCCTTTTTCAACATGATGGAGCACCTTGCCATAAAGCAAAGGTGATAACTAAATGGCTCAGGGAACAAAACATAGAGATTTTGGGACCATGGCCTGGAAACTCCCCAGATCTTAATCCCATTGAGAACTTGTGGTCAATCATCAAGAGACGGGTGGACAAACAAAAACCTTCAAATTCAGACAAAATAAAAGCATTGATTTTGCAAGAATGGACTGCAATCAGTCAGGATTTGATCCAGAAGTTGATTGAGAGCATGCCAGGGAGAATTGCTGAGGTCCTGAAGAAGAAGGGTCAACACTGCAAATATTGACTTGCTGCATTAACTCATTCTAACTGTCAATATAACCTTTTGTTACTCATAATATGATTGCAATTATATTTCTGTATGTGATAAAAACATCTGACAAACACACATAAAAACCAGAGGCCAGCAGATCATGTGAAAATATAATATTTGTCTCATTCTCAAAACTTTTGGCCATGACTGTAGTATATTGATTTCAATCTCTAGATTCTCATTCTGGACTCTCCGTTTTATACTCTGTTCTCCTGCAGACTGCATTGTTCTCCAGAATTCTTTTTCCCCCTCCCGACTCATATCTTGCCTTTCAGACTTCTGTTTTTCTCAGAACTCCTATATTTCGTGAGGGGGACACACGAGTCACAATTCTTTTTCCTCCCCCGACTCATGTGTCCTCCTCCAGACTCATGTTTTGTTTCCTGCTCCACACTTATGTTCTCCTGAATCCTCTTTCCTATTGTCATTCTCCAGACTGCTTTGTTCCCCTGCTCTCATCTGTCCTTTAGCAGAACCCTTTTTTTTTCTTTCCAGACTCCTGTTTTTTCTCTTGATTTTTATTTTTTCCTCTTTAGACTTTTCTGCCTGCAGGCAGACTCCTCTGTGGTGTTGGCAGCATATATCATTAAACCTTCAAGACACTCCTGTTCTCCTTTTCCTACCCCTTCATGACTCCTCTCTTCTCCTCCTCCTTCCAGACTCCTCTGATCTGTTCTTCCTCCTTCCAGACTCCTCTAATCTGCTCCTCCATTCTCCTCCTCGTTCCAGGATCCTCTGTTCTCTTCTTCTTTCCAGGCTCCTCCATTCTACTTCTCCTTCCTGGCTCCTCCATTCTCCTCCTCCTTCCTGGCTTCTCCATTCTCCTCCTCCTTCCTGGTTTCTCCATTCTCCTCCTCCTTCCTGGCTCCTCCAGTCTCCTCCTCCTTCCTGGCTTCTCCATTCTCCTCCTCTTCCTTCCAGTTTCCTCTATTCTCATCCTTCTTTTTTTCTCCTTCTCTGCCTCCTTCCAGACTCCTCTGTCCTCTTCCTCCTCTTGACTCCTCTGTTCTCCTACACCTCTGGCCACCTTTTTGCTCTACCTACTCTTCTGGACTCCTCTGTCCTCCCATTTCTCTAACCGACTCCTCTGTCCTCCCCCTTGTCCTCCTTTAGACTCCTCTGTTCTCCTCTTCCTTCCAGGCTCCTCTGTTCTCATCCTTTTTTTTTTATCTTTCTCTGCCTCCTTTCAGACTTTTCTGTTCTCCTCCTTCCAGGCTTCTCCGTTCTCCTCCTCCTTTCAGGTTCTTCCGTTCTCCTCCTCCTTTCAGGTTCCTCCGTTCTCCTCCTCCTTTCAGGTTCCTCCGTTCTCCTCCTCCTTTCAGGTTCCTCCGTTCTCCTCCTCCTTCCAGGCTCCTCTGTTCTCCTCATCCTTCCAGGCTTCTCCGTTTTCCTCCCCCTTACAGGTTCTTCCATTCTCCTCCTCATTCTAGGATCCTCCGTTCTCCTCCTTCCAGGTTCTTCCGTTCTCCTCCTTCCAGGCTCCTGTGTTCTCTTCCTCCTTCCAGGCTCCTGTGTTCTCTTCCTCCTTTCAAGCTCCTCTGTTCTCTTCCTCCTTTTAGGCTCCTCCGTCCTCCTTCCAGGCTCGTCTGTTCTCCTCCTCCTTTCAGGCTCATCTGTTCTTCTCCTTTCAGGCTTCTCCGTTCTCCTCCTCCTTCCAGGTTCTTCCATTCTCCTCCTCATTCCAGGCTCCTCCGTTCTCCTCCTTCCAGGTTCTTCCGTTCTCCTCCTCTATTCAGGCTCGTCAGTTCTCCGCCTCCTCCTTGCAGGCTTCTCCGTTCTCCACCTTTCAGGCTCCTCCATTCTCCTCCTTCTTTCAGGCTCCTACATTCTCCTCCTCCTTCCAGGCTCCTTCGTTCTCCTCCTCCTTTCAGGCTCGTCTGTTCTCCTCTTCCTTTCCGGCTCCTCTGTTCTCCTCCTCATTCCAGGTTCTTCCGTTCTCCTCCTCATTCCAGGCTCCTCCGTTCTCCTCCTTCCAGGTACTTCCGTTCTCCTCCTCTATTCAGGCTCGTCAGTTCTCCTCCTCCTCCTTGCAGGCTTCTCCGTTCTCCTCCTTCCAGGTTCTTCCGTTCTCCTCATTCCAGGCTCCTCCGTTCTCCTCCTTCCAGGTTCTTCCGTTCTCCTCCTCCTTCCAGGCTCCTCTGTTCTCTTCCTCCTTCCAGGCTCCTTCGTTCTCCTCCTCCTTCCAGGCTCCTTCGTTCTCCTCCTTCCAGGCTCTTTTGTTCTCCTCCTCCTTCCAGGCTTCTCCGTTCTCCTTCCAGGCTCCTCCGTTCTCCTCGTCCTTCCAGGCTCCTCCGTTCTCCTCGTTCTTCCAGGCTCCTCCGTTCTCCTCGTCCTTCCAGGCTCCTCTGTTCTCCTCGTCCTTCCAGGCTCCTCCGTTCTCCTCGTCCTTCCAGGCTCCTCCGTTCTCCTCGTCCTTCCAGGCTCCTCCGTTCTCCTCGTCCTTCCAGGCTCCTCCGTTCTCCTCGTCCTTCCAGGCTCCTCCGTTCTCCTCGTCCTTCCAGGCTCCTCCGTTCTCCTCCTCCTTCCAGGCTCCTCTGTTCTCTTCCTCCTTCCAGGCTCTTTTGTTCTCCTCCTCCTTCCAGGTTCTTCCCTTCTCCTCCTCATTCCAGGTTCTTCCATTCTCCTCCTCATTCCAGGCTCCTCCATTCTCCTTCCAGGTTCTTCCGTTCTCCTCCTCCTTTCAGGCTCCTCTGTTCTCCTCGTTTCAGGTTCCTCCGTTCTCCTCCTCCTTTCAGGCTAGTCTGTTCTCCTCCTCCTTTCAGGCGCATCTGTCCTCCTTCCAGGTTCTTCCGTTCTCCTCCTCTATTCAGGCTAGTCAGTTCCCTGCTCCTTCCTGGCTCCTCTGTTCTCCTCCTTCCAGGCTTCTCCGTTCTCCTCCTCCTTCCAGGTTCTTCCGTTCTCCTCATTCCAGGCTCCTCCGTTCTCCTCCTTCCAGGTTCTTCCATTCTCCTCCTTCTAGGCTGCTCTGTTCTCTTCCTCCTTTCAGGCTCCTCCGTTCTCCTTTCAGGCTTCTCCATTCTCTTCCTCCTTCCAGGCTGCTTCGTTCTCCTCCTTCCAGGCTCTTTTGTTCTCCTTCTCCTTTCAGGCTCGTCTGTTCTCCTCCTTTCAGGCTCGTCTGTTCTCCTCCTTTCAGGCTCGTCTGTTCTCCTCCTCCTAGGCTCGTCTGTTCTCCTCCTCCTAGGCTCGTCTGTTCTCCTCCTCCTAGGCTCGTCTGTTCTCCTCCTCCTTTCAGGCTCGTCTCTTCTCCTCCTCCTTTCAGGCTCATCTGTTCTCCTCTTTTCAGGCTTCTCCGTTCTCCTCCTTCCAGGCTTCTCCGTTCTCCTCCTCCTTCCAGGTTCTTCGTTCTCCTCATTTCAGGCTCCTCCGTTCTCCTTCCAGGTTCTTCTGTTCTCCTCCTCTATTCAGGCTCCTCTGTTCTCTTCCTCCTTCCAGGCTCCTTCGTCCTCCTCCTTCCAGGTTCTTCTGTTCTCCTCCTCATTCCAGGCTCCTCCGTTCTACTCCTTCCAGGTTCTTCCGTTCTCCTCCTCCTTCCAGGCTCCTCTGTTGTCTTCCTCCTTTCAGGCTCCTCTGTTCTCCTCCTCCTTCCAGGCTCCTCCGTTCTCCTCCTCCTTCCAGGCTCCTCCGTTCTCCTCCTCCTTCCAGGCTCCTCCGTTCTCCTCCTCCTTCCAGGCTCCTTCTTTCTCCTCCTCCTTCCAGGCTCCTCTGTTCTCCTCCTCCTTCCAGGTTCCTCTGTACTCCTCCTCCACCCAGGCTCTTTTGTTCTCCTCATCCTTCCAGGCTTCTCCGTTCTCCTCCTCCTTCCAGGTTCTTCCGTTCTCCTCATTCCAGGCTCCTCTGTTCTCCTCCTTCCAGGCTTCTCCGTTCTCCTCCTCCTTTCAGGCTCTTCCGTTCTCCTCCTCGTTTCAGGCTCCTTCGTTCTCCTCCTCCTTCCAGGCTCGTCTGTTCTCCTCCTCCTTTCAGGCTCATCTGTTCTCGTCCTCTTTTCAGGCTCCTCCATTATCCTCCTTCCAGGTTCTTCTGTTCTCCTCCTCTATTCAGGCTCGTCAGTTCTCCTCCTTTCAGGCTCCTCTGTTCTCCTCCTTCCAGGCTTCTCCGTTCTCCTCCTCATTCCAGGTTCCTCCGTTCTCCTCCTTCCATGATCTTCCGTTCTCCTCCTCTATTCAGGCTCCTCTGTTCTCCTCCTTCCAGGCTCTTCTGTTCTCCTCCTGCTTCCAGGCTTCTCTCTTCTCCTCCTCCTTCCAGGCTTCTCCGTTCTCCTCCTCATTCCAGGCTAGTCCGTTCTCCTCCTTCCATGATCTTCCGTTCTCCTCCTCCCAGGCTTCTCTGTTCTCCTCCTCCTTCCAGGCTTCTCTGTTCTCCTCCTCCTTCCAGGTTCTTCCGTTCTCCTCCTCCTTCCAGGTTCTTCCGTTCTCTTCCTCCTTCCAGTCTCCTATGTTCTCTTCCTCCTTTCAGGCTCCTCTGTTCCCCTCCTCCTTCCTTGCTCCTTCGTTCTCCTCCTACTTCCAGGCTCCTCAGTTCTCCTCCTCCTTCCAGGCTCCTCTGTTCTCCTCCTTCCAGGCTTCTCCGTTCTCCTCCTCCTTCCAGGTTCTTCCATTCTCCTCCTCCTTCCAGGCTCCTCTGGTCTCTTCCTCCTTTCAGGCTCCTCTGTTCTCTTCCTCCTTTCAGGCTCCTTCGTTCTCCTCCTCCATTCAGGCTCATCTGTTCTCCTCTTTTTAGGCTCCTCCATTCTCCTTTCAGGTTCTTCCATTCTCCTCCTCTATTCAGGCTCGTCAGTTCTCCTTTTCCTTCCTGGCTCCTCTGTTCTCCTCCTCCTTCCAGGCTTCTCCGTTCTCTTCCTCCTTCCAGGTTTTTCCATTCTTTTCTTTCCAGGCTCCTCCGTTCTCCTCCTTCTAGGTTCTTCCGTTCTCCTCCTCCTTCTAGGCTGCTCTGTTCTCTTCCTCCTTTCAGGCTGCTCTGTTCTGTTCTCCTCCTTTCAGGCTTCTCCGTTCTCCTCCTCCTCCTTCCAGGCTCGTTCGTTCTCTTCCTCCTTCCAGGCTCTTTTGTTCTACTTCTCTTTTCAGGCTCGTCTGTTCTCCTCCTTTCAGGCTCCTCTGTTCTCCTCCTCCTTCCTGGCTTCTCCGTTCTCCTCCTCCTTCCAGGCTCCTCCGTTCTCCTTCCAGGTTCTTCCGTTCTCCTCCTCTATTCAGGCTCGTCAGTTCTCCTCCTTCGAGGCTTCTCCGTTCTCCTCCTCCTTCCAGGTACTTCCGTTCTCCTCCTCATTCCAGGCTCCTCCGTTCTCCTCCTTCTAGGTTCTTCCGTTCTCCTCCTTCCAGGCTCCTCTGTTCTCTTCCTCCTTCCAGGCTCCTTCGTTCTCCTCCTTCCAGACTTCTCCGTTCTCCTCCTCCTTCCAGGTTCTTCCGTTCTCCTCCTCCTTCCAGGTTCTTCCGTTCTCCTCCTCATTCCAGGCTCCTCCGTTCTCCTCCTTCCAGGTTCTTCCGTTCTCCTCCTTCCTGGCTCCTCTGTTCTCTTCCTCCTTCCAGGGTCTTTTGTTCTCCTCCTCCTTCCAGGCTTCTCCGTTCTCTTCCTCCTTCCAGTTTCTTCCGTTCTCCTCATTCCAGGCTCCTCCGTTCTCCTTCCAGGTTCTTCCGTTCTCCTCCTCATTCCAGGCTCCTCTGTTCTCCTCCTCCTTCCATGCTTCTCCGTTCTCCTCCTTCCAGGTTCTTCCATTCTCCTCCTTCCAGGCTCCTCTATTGTCTTCCTCCTTTCAGGCTCCTCTGTTCCCCTCCTCCTTCCTGGCTCCTTCGTTCTCCTCCTTCCAGGCTCCTTCGTTCTCCTCCTCCTTCCAGGCTCGTCTGTTATCCTCCTCCATTCAGGCTCATCTGTTCTCCTCTTTTTAGGCTCCTCCGTTCTCCTCCTTCTAGGTTCTTCCGTTCTTCTCCTCCTTCAAGGCTGCTCTGTTCTCTTCCTCCTTTCAGGCTGCTCTGTTCTGTTCTCCTCCTTCCAGGCTCCTCCGTTCTCCTCCTCCTTCCAGGCTCCTTCGTTCTCCTCCTCCTTCCAGGCTCTTTTGTTCTCCCTCTCCTTTCATGTTCGACTGTTCTCCTCCTCCTTTCAGGCTCCTCTGTTCTCCTCCTTCTTCCAGGCTTCTCTGTTCTCCTCCTCCTTCCCGGTTCTTCCGTTCTCCTCCTCATTCCAGGCTCCTCTGTTCTCTTCCTTCTTCCAGGCTCCTTCGTTCTCCTCCTCCTTCCAGGCTCATCCGTTCTCCTCCTCCTTACAGGCTTCTCCGTTCTCCTCATTCCAGGCTCCTCCGTTCTCCTCATTCCAGGCTCCTCCGTTCTCCTTCCAGGTTCTTCCGTTCTCCTCCTCTATTCAGGCTCGTCAGTTCTCCTCCTTCGAGGCTCCTCTGTTCTCCTCTTCATTCCAGGCTCCTCCGTTCTCCTCCTTCTAGGTTCTTCCGTTCTCCTCCTCCTTCCAGGCTCCTCTGTTCTCTTCCTCCTTCCAGGCTCCTTCGTTCTCCTCCTTCCAGACTTCTCCGTTCTCCTCCTCCTTCCAGGTTCTTCCGTTCTCCTCCTCATTCCAGGCTCCTCCGTTCTCCTCCTTCCAGGTTCTTCCGTTCTCCTCCTTCCAGGCTCCTCTGTTCTCTTCCTCCTTCCAGGCTCTTTTGTTCTCCTCCACCTTCCAGGCTTCTCCGTTCTCTTTCTCCTTCCAGGTTCTTCCGTTGTCCTCATTCCAGGCTCCTCCGTTCTCCTTCCAGGTTCTTCAGTTCTCCTCCTCATCCCAGGCTCCTCTGTTCTCCTCCTCCTTCCAGGCTTCTCCGTACTCCTCCTTCCAGGTTCTTCCATTCTCCTCCTCCTTCCAGGCTTGTCTGTTCTCCTCCTCCATTCAGGCTCATCTGTTCTCCTCCTATTTTTAGTCTCCTCCATTCTCCTTTCAGGTTCTTCCATTCTCCTCCTCTATTCAGGCTCGTCAGTTCTCCTTTTCCTTCCTGGCTCCTCTGTTCTCCTCCTTCCAGGCTTCTCCGTTCTCTTCCTCCTTCCAGGTTTTTCCATTCTCCTCTTTCCAGGCTCCTCCGTTCTCCTCCTTCTAGGTTCTTCCGTTCTCCTCCTCCTTCTAGGCTGCTCTGTTCTCTTCCTCCTTTCAGGCTGCTCTGTTCTGTTCTCCTCCTTTCAGGCTCCTCCGTTCTCCTCCTCCTCCTTCCAGGCTCCTTCGTTCTCCTCCTCCTTCCAGGCTCTTTTGTTCTACTTCTCTTTTCAGGCTCGTCTGTTCTCCTCCCTTCAGGCTCCTCTGTTCTCCTCCTCCTTCCAGGCTCCTCCGTTCTCCTTCCAGGTTCTTCCGTTCTCCTCTATTCAGGCTCGTCAGTTCTCCTCCTTCGAGGCTCCTCTGTTCTCCTCCTTCCAGGCTTCTCCGTTCTCCTCCTCCTTCCAGGTACTTCCGTTCCCCTCCTCCTTCCAGGTACTTCCGTTCTCCTCCTCCTTCCAGGCTCTTCTGTTCTCTTCCTCCTTCCAGGCTCCTTGATTCTCCTCCTCCTTCCAGACTTCTCCGTTCTCCTCCTCCTTCCAGGTTCTTCCGTTCTCCTCCTCATTCCAGGCTCCTCCGTTCTCCTCCTTCCAGGTTCTTCCGTTCTCCTCCTTCCAGGCTCCTCTGTTCTCTTCCTCCTTCCAGGCTCTTTTGTTCTCCTCCTCCTTCCAGGCTTCTCCGTTCTCCTCATTCCAGGCTCCTCCGTTCTCCTTCCAGGTTCTTCCGTTCTCCTCCTCATTCCAGGCTCCTCTGTTCTCCTCCTCCTTCCAGGCTTCTCCGTTCTCCTCCTCCTTCCAGGTTCTTCCGTTCTCCTCCTCATTCCAGGCTCCTCTGTTCTCCTCCTCCTTCCAGGCTTCTCCGTTCTCCTCCTTCCAGGTTCTTCCATTCTCCTCCTCCTTCCAAGCTCCTCTGTTCTCTTCCTCCTTTCAGGCTCCTCCGTTCTCCTCCTCGTTTCAGGCTCCTTCGTTCTCCTCCTTCCAGGCTCGTCTGTTATCCTCCTCCATTCAGGCTCATCTGTTCTCCTCCTTTTTTTAGGCTCCTCCGTTCTCCTTCCAAGTTCTTCCGTTCTCCTCCTCTATTCAGGCTCGTCAGTTCTCCTTTTCCTTCCTGGCTCCTCTGTTCTCCTCCTCCTTCCAGGCTTCCCCGTTCTCTTCCTCCTTTCAGGCTCCTCCGTTCTCCTCCTCCTTCCAGGCTCCTTCGTTCTCCTCCTTCCAGGCTCTTTTGTTCTCCCTCTCCTTTCATGTTCTTCTGTTCTCCTCCTCCTTTCAGGCTCCTCTGTTCTCCTCCTTCTTCCAGGCTTCTCCGTTCTCCTCCTCCTTCCAGGTTCTTCCGTTCTCCTCCTCATTCCAGGCTCCTCTGTTCTCCTCCTCCTTCCAGGCTTCTCCGTTCTCCTCCTTCCAGGTTCTTCCATTCTCCTCCTCCTTCCAGGCTCCTCTGTTCTCCTCCTCCTTTCAGGTTTTTCCACTCTCCTCCTCTTTCCAGGCTCCTCCGTTCTCCTCCTTCTAGGTTCTTCCGTTCTTCTCCTCCTTCAAGGCTGCTCTGTTCTCTTCCTCCTTTCAGGCTGCTCTGTTCTGTTCTCCTCCTCCTTCCAGGCTCCTCCGTTCTCCTCCTCCTTCCAGGCTCCTTCGTTCTCCTCCTTCCAGGCTCCTCCGTTCTCCTCCTTCTAGGTTCTTCCATTCTCTTCCTCCTTCCAGGCTCCTCTGTTCTCTTCCTCCTTCCAGGCTCCTTCGTTCTCCTCCTCCTTCCAGGCTTCTCCATTCTCCTCCTCCTTCCAGGTTCTTCCGTTCTCCTCCTCATTCCAGGCTCCTCCGTTCTCCTCCTTCCAGGTTCTTCCGTTCTCCTCCTCCTTCCAGGCTCCTCTGTTCTCTTCCTCCTTCCAGGCTCCTTCGTTCTCCTCCTCCTTCCAGACTTCTCCGTTCTCCTCCTTCCAGGTTCTTCCGTTCTCCTCCTCCATCCAGGTTCTTCCGTTCTCCTCCTCATTCCAGGCTCCCCCGTTCTCCTCCTTCCAGGTTCTTCCGTTCTCCTCCTTCCAGGCTCCTCTGTTCTCTTCCTCCTTCCAGGCTCTTTTGTTCTCCTCCTCCTTCCAGGCTTCTCCGTTCTCCTCCTTCCAGGTTCTTCCGTTCTCCTCATTCCAGGCTCCTCCGTTCTCCTTCCAGGTTCTTCCGTTCTCCTCCTTTCAGGCTCCTCTGTTCTCCTCCTCCTTCCAGGCTTCTCCGTTCTCCTCCTCCTCCTCCTTCTTCCAGGCTCCTCTGTTCTCTTCCTCCTTCCAGGCTCCTCTGTTCTCTTCCTCCTTCCAGGCTCCTCTGTTCTCTTCCTCCTTTCAGGCTCCTCTGTTCTATTCGTCCTTCCAGGCTCTTTTGTTCTCCTCCTTCCAGGCTTCTCCGTTCTCCTCCTCCTTCCAGGTTCTTCCGTTCTCCTCCTCATTCCAGGCTCCTCCGTTCTCCTTCCAGGTTCTTCCGTTCTCCTCCTCCTTCCAGGCTCCTCTGTTCTCCTCCTCCTTCCAGGCTCCTTCGTTCTGCTCCTCCTTCCAGGCTCCTCTGTTCTCTTCCTCCTTCCAGGCTCCTCTGTTCTCTTCCTCCTTCCAGGCTCCTCTGTTCTATTCCTCCTTTCAGGCTCCTCTGTTCTTCTCTTCCTCCTTCCAGGCTCCTCTGTTCTCCTCCTCCTTCCAGGCTCATCCGTTCTCCTCCTCCTTCCAGGCTCCTCTGTTCTCCTCCTCCTTCCCGGCTCCTTCGTTCTCTTCCTCCTTTCAGGCTCCTCTGTTCTTCTCCTCCTTTCAGGCTCCTCCGTTCTCTTCCTCCTTCCAGGCTCCTCTGTTCTCCTCCTCCTTCCAGGCTCATCCGTTCTCCTCCTCCTTTAAGGCTCCTTCGTTCTCCTCCTTTCAGGCTCCTCCGTTCCCCTCCTCCTTTCAGACCCCTCTGCTCTCCTCCTCCTTCCAGGCTCCTCCGTTCCCCTCCTCCTTCCAGGCTCCTCCGTTCCCCTCCTCCTTCCAGGCTCCTCCATTCTCCTCCTCCTTCCAGGCTCCTTTGTTCTCCTCCTCCTTCCAGGCTCTTTTGTTCTCTTCCTCCTTCCAGGCTCCTCTGTTCTCCTCCTCTTTCCAGGCACCTCCTTTCTCCTCCTCCTTCCTGGCTCCTCCGTTCTCCTCTTTTCGCTGTCTTTTCCAGATACATTTGTCCCTTAAACTCTCTGACAAATGTGATTGAAACTTATCTGGGACCTGCAGAGCATTGCTGCGTGTCTCACGCCTGCAGAGCATTGCTCCGTGTCTCCCGCCTGCGGAGCATTGCTCCGTGTCTCCCGCCTGCGGAGCATTGCTCCGTGTCTCACGCCTGCGGAGCATTGCTCCGTGTCTCACGCCTGCGGAGCATTGCTCCGTGTCTCACGCCTGCGGAGCTTTGCTCCGTGTCTCACGCCTGCGGAGCTTTGCTCCGTGTCTCACGCCTGCGGAGCATTGCTCCGTGTCTGACGCCTGCGGAGCATTGCTCCGTGTCTGACGCCTGCGGAGCATTGCTCCGTGTCTGACGCCTGCGGAGCATTGCTCCGTGTCTGACGCCTGCGGAGCATTGCCCCGTGTCTGACGCCTGCGGAGCATTGCCCCGTGTCTGACGCCTGCGGAGCATTGCTCCGTGTCTGACGCCTGCGGAGCTTTGCTCCGTGCCTGACGCCTGCGGAGCTTTGCTCCGTGCCTGACGCCTGCGGAGCTTTGCTCCGTGTCTGACGCCTGCGGAGCTTTGCTCCGTGTCTCACGCCTGCGGAGCATTGCTCCGTGTCTCACGCCTGCGGAGCATTGCTCCGTGTCTCACGCCTGCGGAGCATTGCTCCGTGTCTCACGCCTGCGGAGCATTGCTCCGTGTCTCACGCCTGCGGAGCTTTGCTCCGTGTCTCACGCCTGCGGAGCTTTGCTCCGTGTCTCACGCCTGCGGAGCTTTGCTCCGTGTCTGACGCCTGCGGAGCATTGCTCCGTGTCTGACGCCTGCGGAGCTTTGCTCCGTGTCTGACGCCTGCGGAGCATTGCTCCGTGTCTCACGCCTGCGGAGCATTGCTCCGTGTCTCACGCCTGCGGAGCATTGCTCCTTGTCTCACGCCTGCGGAGCTTTGCTCCGTGTCTCACGCCTGCGGAGCATTGCTCCGTGTCTCACGCCTGCGGAGCATTGCTCCGTGTCTCACGCCTGCGGAGCATTGCTCCGTGTCTCACGCCTGCGGAGCATTGCTCCTTGTCTCACGCCTGCGGAGCTTTGCTCCGTGTCTCACGCCTGCGGAGCATTGCTCCGTGTCTCACGCCTGCGGAGCATTGCTCCGTGTCTCACGCCTGCGGAGCTTTGCTCCGTGTCTGACGCCTGCGGAGCATTGCTCCGTGTCTGACGCCTGCGGAGCATTGCTCCGTGTCTGACGCCTGCGGAGCATTGCTCCGTGTCTGACGCCTGCAGAGCTTTGCTCCGTGTCTGACGCCTGCAGAGCTTTGCTCCGTCTCACACTTGCAGAGCTCCTCCTGGATGTAACTATCATTTGTGTTGTGTTCACTTTTCAGGTCATCGGGATTGTCATGGACATCTTCACCGACGTGGACATCCTCTCTGACCTCCTGGATGCTGCCGCTCGACGGGTTCCAGTCTACGTCATCCTGGACGAGATGAATTCTCAGCACTTTCTTGACATGGCATCCAAGTGCAGAGTCAACCTGAACTTTGTGGAGGTGAGACCCCCAGAGAAAGATGGCCCTCAGGCCTGCAGGCGATGGTGTAGACAGGGCCATCTGTCCCTCAGGGCTTTCCACATCAGTTCCCAGTTCATGGCTCACAGTTGCTGGGGGCCAGTTACAGATTTTGTGTTGGGCCCCAGAGTTTCATGTAGCCCCTCTTCCTGCAGAGCTGTATGGTCTGGAGACATCCAGGGTACTTTTATTTTCCCTCCCATCGTTGATCCCCCATGAATGAACGTGCACAGCGCTCTCTTGGGACATTGGCCTCACTGCATGGGATCATATCTCTGAAGGGGGGGGGGAGTATTTTCTGTTATTTCTGTACAGCTGCTGATCCCCTCCTAGTGTAGCTGCAGTCCGGGTGGGCCATGCTTTTCTGTCCACCATCTGTAAACACTGCGCCGTGCAGCAGGGAGCGGCCGACTATGCGGCAGCTGCTGAGCATGAGCTTCCAGAATGTTCAGCGTAACGTCGTGGTGCAAAGGTCGTCAATACCTGATGGTGATCATATGAAACTGTAGATCCTGTTCAGACTAAGGACTCTACAGGGGATTATACTGCTCATGTCACACATGTTAAAGGGATGCTCCAGGAAAAACATTGTATACTCCTAAGGCAGGGCCTGAGGGGTAAATGCTCTCCGTTCTCCTGGTGCCCTCAGCCCCTCGGCACACCAGGTGCCCTTTTGCTGTGCTCACTTTGGCTCCTCTGGCTCCGTCGCTTGTGGTGAACTCTTGAATATGTTTAGCACTGAACCAGAATCTTTGAAAAAAAAATACTGTCCACAGGCTCTGATTGTGCCCCTCTCCTCTCGCCCTTCTTCCTCCTTGCTCCCCTCCTTCTCCTCCTTGCGTCCCCCCTTCTCCTCCTTGCGTCCCCCCTCCTCCTCTTCGCATCCCTCTCTTTTGTGTCCCTCTCTCCTCGCGCCTCTCTCCTGGCGCCCTTCCTTCCTCACGCCTCTCTCCTCGCGTCCCTCCTCCTCCTCTTCGCGTCCCTCTCTCCTCGCGTCCCTCCTTCTCGCGTCCCTCTCTCCTCGCGTCCCTCCTCCTTCTCGCGTCCCTCCTCCTTCTCGCGTCCCTCTCTCCTCGCGTCCCTCTCTCCTCGCGTCCCTCCTCCTTCTCGCGTCCCTCTCTCCTCGCGTCCCTCCTCCTTCTCGCGTCCCTCCTCCTTCTCGCGTCCCTCTCTCCTCGCGTCCCTCCTCCTTCTCGCGTCCCTCTCTCCTCGCGTCCCTCCTCCTCCTTGCGTCCCTCCTCCTCCTTGCGTCCCTCGCTCCTTGCGTCCCTCTCTCCTCGCGTCCCTCCTCCTCCTCGTGTCCCTCTCTCCTTGCGACCCTCTCTCCTTGCGACCCTCTCTCCTTGCGACCCTCTCTCCTCGCGACCCTCTCTCCTCGCGCCCCTCTCTCCTTGCGCCCCTCTCTCCTCTTGCCACGATGCAGCAGAGACGGAGTCTGTGAGTGACCGCTCCTATCACTGAGAATTGAGAATTTTGAGAATGGACGCTCAGTCCTGGTGGAGAAAGAAGCAGTCGTGCCTGATCAGATCTTTTACAAAGTTTCTTATTTCCTCGTGATCTGTTGATGTATAAAAGATAAATTGCCTCGGGCTCTCTGTCACCAAGCCCCCGGTTTCTAAATGTGGCGCTGTGGTCAGTCCTGGGCAGATGCTGAGCACCGTCCCTCTGGCCTCTTCCTTCAGCTTGCCTCCCATCTGGGGCTTCCATGTTCTTGGCTGTTTCAGTCTCCAGCTCTGACTTCTCGGCCTCTGGCACAGTCACCACCTTCTCCTCCTTTTCTGACGTGGTCCCTCCCTTCTGCAGCTGGCGTCCAGGCCGTTCAGGCCTTATCTTGGGTTTCTCCTCCTGGTCTTTCCACAATGGCTTATCTGACGCCGACCACATACTGGTCCTGCAGCACAACCCCAGCATTACTGAAGGGCATCACTTCCCATAGACTGTCCATGATCTGGGACAATGTGTCCTCCGCAGCCTGGCCTCAGCTGTACCTCCATACACAAGAAATCTGCTAATATGTCTGCTGGGCCCCTGCTGCTCGCTGTGCCGGTCACCCACCAATGCTGAGGGTCACTTCTGCCTCTAGACGTGGGGCCACAGAGCAGTTGGCTGCCCCCTGGAGTCTCCAGTCCTCTAACCACAAGGTGGATCCATTGAACCTTGGAGATGATTCATCTGCTGCAGGATGATGATGGAGCTCCATTAATTGCCATATTCGCATGCATTATGCTGACTGCGCCATGTTGCAGAGTATAGAAGAAATTACCATAAAAGCCCCTGTGAAGGAGGTAAAATTAATTCATTAAAGGGAGTACTCTGGTTTTCAGATGAGAAACTTAACAGAGGTCTGCAGGACTCTTGTACTACATCCTAATCATGTTTCATGACCTTTTTTTGCCACACTGTTGCTTCTTCTTGGAGCATGAAGAGTGGTCTTGGTTCACCAGCTGCTCACGTGGGTAATGGACTACAGTTCCCATCATGCACTTCTGTTCTCCGCCATTAGCCTTGGCACTATTGCGCATTTCATATTGCGCGCCTTCGCTGCTGAGCTCCTCACTTTGGTTCCCGGTTCTCGTACCACTACTTTCTTTGCTTGTCTGTTCTCTATCCCTCCTTTAATATTTTTACATTTTCTATGTGGATTCACCTTCTTGAAGATTTGTCCCATCAGGACAGTGAGCGGAGCTTCTACAGTCCTCGCTACAGGTGTGTCATTAATGGAGATTTTTCTTGGCACATTTGTGTTTTTACTAAAGTTTAAAATCAGAAGTTTAAAGTTTTTGACTAATTTTTAGGCAAATATGACAGGCATTCTGCAAATAATTGTGATCACATAGAACACGACCTGGGAAAGACTATGAGCGGTGCGTGAGTATAACCTGGGCAAGACGATGACCGATGCGTGAGAATTTTCAGGGAAAGTCAATGACTGGTGCATGAAAATTACCTGGTCAAGACGATGGCCGGTGCGTGAGAATTGTCAGATGAAGACGATGGCCGGTGCGTGAGAATTGTCAGATGAAGACGATGCCCGGTGCGTGAGAATTGTCAGATGAAGACGATGACTGATGCGTGAGAATGACAAACAACAAACTGGAGCAAGTTCAGAAAAGAGCGACCAGAATGGTGACCGGTCTGCAAACCCTGTCTTATGAGGAAAGGTTGCAGGATTTGGGAATGTTTAGTTTGCAAAAGAGAAGACTGAGAGGAGACTTAATAGCTGTCTACAAATATCTAAAGGGCTGTCACATTGTAGAAGGATCAACTTTATTCTTATTTGCACAAGGAAAGACTAGAAGCAATGGAATGAAACTGAATGGGAGGAGACACAGATTAGATATTAGAAAAAACTTTTTGACAGTTAGAGTGATCAATGAGTGGAACAGGCTGCCATGAGAAGTGGTGAGTTCTCCTTCAATGGAAGTCTTCAAACAGAGGCTGGACAGATATCTGTCTGGGATGATTTAGCGAATCCTGCTTTGAGCAGGGCGTTGGACCAGATGGCCCAGGAGGTCCCTTCCAACTCTACGATTCTATGATTCTATGACTGAGGCTAGAAGATGACTGGTGCATAAGAATGACCGGGGCAAGACGATGGCTGGTACGTGAGAATGGTCGAAGGAACACAATGACTAGTGTGTGAAAATGACCAGGGCAAGACAATGACCGATGCCTGAGAATGGTCAGAGGAAGACTATGACCAGTACATGAGAATGACCTAGGCAAGTCGATGACTGGTGAATGAGAATTACCGGGGCAAGACGATCACTGGTGCATGAGAATGGTCAGAAGAAGACGATGACTGGTTCATGAGATTGACTGGGGAAAGATGATGACCAATGCGTGAGAATGGACAGAGGAAGACGATGACTGGTGTGTGAGAATGACCTGGGCAAGATGATGACCAATGCGTGAGAATGACCAAGGCAAGAAGATGACTGGTGCAAGAGAATAACCCAGGCAAGACGATGACCAGATGATGACCTGTGCGTGAGAATCATCGGGGAAGACAATGACCGGTGCGTGAGAATCATTGGGGGAAGACTGTGATCGTGACCGGAGCGTGAGGATGACCTGTGCGTGAGGATGAACAGTGTGTGAGAATGACCAGGGCAAGACGATGACCACACAGTAAGAATGACCGGGGCAAGACATTGACCACAGAGTGAAGATGACAGTGGCAGGACGGTGACCTGCTCAGGATGAAGACCATAGTGTTGGAATGACTGGGGAAAGACTATGACCAGAGTATGAGAATGACTGAGGCAGGACAATGACCACAGTGTGAGAATGGCCAGGGCAAGATGATGAGCAGAGCATGAGATTGACTGGGGCAGGATGATGACCACAGTGTGAGAATGATTAGGGCAAGACAGTTATCACAGCTTGAGAACGACTGGGGCAGGATGATGACCACAGCGTGAGAATGACCAGGGCAGTACGGTGACCAGAGCCTTAGAATGATTGAATGACTAATGCAGGATGATGACCACAGAGAATGACAGGGAAGACAATGATCAGTCAGGCAGCGACTGGTGCGGGACAATGACCAGAGCCTGACAATGACTGGTGCGGAATGATAACCACAGCGTAGGAGTGAATGGGGCCCTGGGACACAACTGTAGCGCCTGGTTGCAGGTGGCACCTTTTGGCCATGTTAGACTTACGCTCTCACTGTATTTACTTGTAAATATCCGAACTCTTCCCTCATGACGGTGTGACTTTTTCTTCCTGTAAGGACGGTGCAGTGTGACCTTGTCTCTCAGATGCCGTCTGACCCTCTGTATGTCGTCTGCTCTATTTCTCTGTATCTGTGCAGATAAAACCAAGCAGCTTTTGGGCTGAGACAGGTGTAACTGTTCGGGTGCACTGCTGTCACACCCGCTCAATCTGCTGCTGGAGGGGCACGGGCTTTCACTATCACACTGTATGGTATATGTAGATAACAGTCATCAGACTATGTTCAATGTGACATCTGCCCTGCTGTGTACACAGATGTAACTTACGGTACATCCAGTGACATTTCCAGTCTGGACTACACTGGATGGATAGGTGTCGTCTTTACAAATTTTTGGATCCTCTGGGATTCATGGAATAGTTTATAAAAGTTTTTTGTATTTTGAGTGATACTGGTATTTGGGAGCCTGCAAGGTTCTGGTTCTTTTCCCGTGACATGGTCCTGCTGTCTCCTAATTATTGGATCCAGGTCTTCTGACCATGAAATGTGGACTCTTCTGCACATCACACTCGTGTGCCTCTTTTTTGTTTTCCTTCACAGTTCCTGAGGGTGCGGACCGTCTCTGGCCCCACGTATTTCTGCAGGACAGGAACTACGTTCAAGGGGAACCTCCTGGAGAAGTTCATGCTGGTGGACTGTACGGTGGTGTTGAGTGGTACATACAGGTGAGCTGCGTGTCAGAATCCTTATCTGCCTGACTGATGTGATGAGTACTGCAAGTTGGATCCAGTGTATGTTTTTGTATATTTTTGTGGATTTTCGTTGAGACCTGTGCTATGTTCTTCTGTTTTCACAGCTTTATGTGGTCATTTGAGAAGATCCATCGCAGCATCGCTCACATCTTCCAGGGAGAACTGGTTTCCAGCTTTGATGAAGAGTTCCGGATTCTGTTTGCACAGTCTGACCCTCTTATCCCCCCTGAGAATGCTTTGATCAAGATGGAAAAGCCTTCCATGGGGATGGTCCCATTTGCTGGCCCTCGTCCTTTCTATGATCGTAAGCTTCACTTCATGTACCCCAGAGATGACGGCTCCCAGAACTCTTTCAATTCCTTCGGTGTAGATCCTGATCGACATTATCTGCAGTCGTTCCGCAGAGAAGATATGATGAGACACACAATGGAAAATACTGGCATGAGATTCCATGGGCCAAAAATTCCTGACCAAATGCAGATGCAAATGGATAAATTGCAGATGTCCTTCATGCAAAACAAGCACTTGGACATTGACGCCTATAAGAGGCACAGCTTTGCAGAAGGCACCTTTGAGAACTACTCAGCTTCTAAGCAGTACTCGAGGCAGATGTTTATGAACACCGACAATAACGAGTACCGCTTCCAGTCAAGCCAGTTCCAGAAAAGTCAGTTTATACAAATGGATCGCACAGGGAGGACTCAGGGACTGTTCGAAAAGATTCGAGGCAACCGACAGGGTTTCCAAGACTCAGATGACATGGATTCCAGGTTTCCCCCTTACAAAGCTTTGCAGGGAGAAGGTAATTTTGCTATTGAGGGTCCACACACCAGACTGGGCTACAACCCCTCCAGCTCCTCACGAGAAGTTAAGCATGGCTCAGACCAAGTGGTTCTGGGAAACGAAGGAAGATTTGGACAAAGATCTCAAGGACGTCAGAAGTTTATGTGTCAAATGTCTCCCACACAAAAGCAGAGCACTGAGCAAAAGCAATTTTTTCAAGACCAAGATGCAGATAAAAAAGTTCAAGAAAACAAACAAGGTTTACGTAGCTGGCGCATCTCTTCATACTTGAGTGGAATTCAGCCAGACCAGGATGAAGAGGGAATGATAATGACTTTAGATTCTGAACCTTTTGAACAAGGTCCAGTTATGGTGGAAAAACCAGTATCTACAAATGAGACATTAGCAAAGTATTCCATTGATCCGATCCCCCCATATAAACCAATAGTAGCTGTTAGCGAAGCCCCTATGCAAGTAGATGCAAACAAAGAGATGGCTATGATAGAGAAGGAGAAAGAAGACACCTTCTTATCACGACATGATTCTTTCCGATCGCGAACTAACCCCTTAATTCAAAGAAGTTCCCGCCTACGATCATCACTGATATTTAGTAACTCAAAATTGGAGCAGCATAGCTCCACTGCTGAGGCGGTACAGGTGATTCAGAAGGAGCAGAGCACGAGTGAGGTGGTCAAAGACAATGAAATCATCAAGACATCATCAAAAGTAGCTGAGATCCTGGAGAAATACAGGGGAGGCAGCAAAGACAATGACGTGACCGCCGTAATGCAAGCCAAAGCGGCCACCAAAGTCATCCAGGAGGAGAGAGAAGATGGGCAGAAGAAGAGCACTACTGAAACTGTGGCTTACAAATCTCTAGAATCCAAACTTCTAGATAAGGATTCTTTCAGCCGAACACTTCTCGAGTCGCAGTATCGCTCTTCAGTCACTTCTCAGTTCCAAGATCTTTTCAGCAAAGATAGACAGACAAGCTCGATGACCAAGGTGGAACAAAGGGTTTCAAGTATCCAGACAGTAGATAGCAACATGGCTGCTCTCCCAGAGCCAAAAGAAAGTGGACCTATTATTACTGAAATTATAGACCCACCAAAATCTCCAGAGGTTGAAGTGCCAAAGCCCTCGAGCAAAGTAATAAACTCTGGTCTTCTGTTTGGAAATGCTCTAGAAAGTATGTCCCAAAATCCAACACCTATCATCACTTCTCCCACCACAACCAAACCAGAGGAGGAACTGTCAAAAACAGAGCCAACACCAATGGAGTTTATCCGGAGAGGCTCCTTGAGACTCAAGCAATTTCTCCAGTCAAAAACAGAAAAGAAGGCAGAAGAAGAGGCTGTTTCAGATGCAGCTAAAGTAGAGAAACAGAACAATGCCCTCAGACGCCTCTCAAAAACCGAGGTCTCAGAGCCAACCTCAGTGGCGGAAACTGAAGACAAGACCACTAAGATAATATCTACTTCTCCACCCAAAGCCACATCTACTTCTCAGTCCAGGTTGTCCTCTTCAACCTCAAATGTTATCTTCAGTAGTAACCTCCGTGATGACACCAAAGTGATATTAGAGCAAATATCCGCCAACAGCCAGAAGAATCGGGCGGAGATGGCCAAACAATCTCAGGCTTTGAGCACCAATGATTCGGACATCGCTACTGCCAATTCCACCTCAACAGAGACTAAAGCAGATGATACCAGCACTTCAGACTCAACTTCTGTCACCAGGACAGGAAGTTTCCTAAGTCGAAGTCGATTCTCACGACCTTCTCCGACCTCTCCCGAGGACAGAGATAACCTGCTAAAGCGAATGGAGAGTATCCGGAAAGAGAAACGTGTTTATAGCAGGTTTGAAGTGTTTTGCAAAAAGGAAGAAGTAGAGGAGATCGAGGATGACTCAAAGGATAAGAAAGTGGGGAAACTGCTGGGGAAATTAGGAACTTTTATTAAGAAATGACCACAGACCTGATCCAAGTGTTTCCATCTGGTGCCAATAATGTTCTGTATCCTAACCCCCGCAGAGGTCGCACATGAAAATCTCCATCTTTGGCTTATCTGGACACTTGTGTCATGGAAACTTCCATATAGCTAGACAGAAATCTCTGCATGAACTGAACCTTCAGAAATGGTACTGACCTCCGACCTGTCGCCAAAGAACGATCCCACCCGGTGCCTTTTGTCTTGGCCATGACTACTGCCTCTTCTACAGCTACAAGACTCATTGTGCTTGTGTCTTGGTGGGACTCCGAGCTTCAGAAATTCCTGACTCAGAATCCAATATTAATTTATTCAATGGAGGGAAAAAACTTGACCGGTACCGAATGACAAACGTCGCATGGAGGCCGCATGGGCTCATTGTGTTGAAGCACTGAACTATTCCAGATTTTTCTACAAATTTGTATATAGCTGTGTATATTTCTTAGCAGTATGTAAAGCCTGTGACTGATGGTTTCCTGGCACTAACTCTGGGGTGGTCTACGGTCCTGAAGGATCGTTGGGGAAGTCATTACAAGCATGGTGCAGGAGGCTGCCCCATTGGTTGCTCCTCCTATTGTAGGATTCTAGTGGGGAGATACCGCAATACATAGGATTCATTCCAGCAGTGCAGTATACAGGAAGGCCGAAAACTAAAGGACAGTCTTTGTGGAATTAAGAGTTCTGGAACTTCCTAACAGACTTGACTTTTCCATTCCTCGCCATTTGCAAGATCTCTGCCTTCTGTCAGTGAACACAAAGTCTTGTTTACATTCAGAGGCTGAAAACCCAACACCGTTCTGGTTCTGCAGGTTAGATATGAGCAAATCGAATCTGCATCAAATTTTACAAAAATGAATCCACATTATTCACCAATCGCATTGGTTAAATCCAGCCGAACACAATTCTACATTATAAAAAGCTGGGAAGGGGTTAGAAAAAAACAAACCCCACGGCACATCCCCACTTTGGGCATCTTCACGTGGCCATCATCCGCATCCGCTGCCCACCATCTCCGGCGCCTGTTGCACTGACGGCTCCACAGCGTCGTGAGAGTGAATGGGGGCAGGAGGCGCAGGAGATGGTGGGCGGCTGAAGACTGTGAGGATGGGACGGTGCAAAGGACAGGACGGGTGCAGGCCTGCGGGGCCGCTTGAGGTTTCTTTTTGCCTAGGCAGAGAGCTGAGAGCCGAACAGCGCACATTCGGTTCACATGAAATAAATTCGATACAATTCCAATTTCCTGCACAAATTTGATTGAATTTAGGCATTTTGTGTTTTGCCGCTTTGATCATCTCTACTGGAGAGATAAGTTATGCGCTGATACATTGTGACACAGCCACAGATCCGGGGCGACGCTGATACATTGTGACACTGCCGCAGATCCGGGGTGGCGCTGACGCATTGTGACACAGCCGCAGAACCGGGGCGGCGCTGATACATTGTGACACAGCCGCATCTCCGGGGCAGCACCAGTGCACTGTGTGCTTTCATCCTCTGCTTGCTGTCCAGGAATGGCAATGCTCATAGTTTACATTCAGATATTTTGTAAAGTGTGAGGAATGGAAACCAAGTATTTTTTGCTGCCACAATGCGGTTAGTGGAGTGATTGTGTGATGGACCCGGCCGTATTTTCCCGCGCTCCGTGTCGCACTGGGGCAGCACTGGTTATACTACTGACATGGATTCCACCAGGCTGCAGAGCGGGCGCTCGGTGACTACTACGTGTGATGAGTGTGAGGACGTCATCTGCTTCTATGGTGACTGCAGCAATGTCTGCAGCGAGCGGAGACTTCACTGTACGTGTCCTTCCCTCCTGGCACCTGTACATGGTGGAATACACACAGTATAATGTGCTCGAATAAAGCTGTTCTCCTCTAGCCGTGTCCTCATTGTGTGTACAGTGCTGATTATTATTATTTATTGATATAGCGCCATTAATTCCATGGTGCTGTACATGGGAAGGGGGTTACATACAAAGTTATAGATATCGATAACAGTAAACAAATGACGGACTGGTACAGAGGGGAGAGGACCCTGTCCTTGCGGACTTACATTCTACAGGCTGATAACATGTAAGAACTGCTAACAGCACCCAATATCCCGCAGGCTCCGGATGGGTGGGCTCCTCTCCCCGGTTTCCCTTAAGTGGACGAGCCTGATGGACTGACCTGGTCACGCGCCCTCCATCAGGTCTCTCACTGATCCCTGGGCCATGTGCTCCATCCTCGGGGTTCGGATCATTTGTGATCCCTCGGGGGTGGGGTCACCCCCCCACACTCAGGGGTGGGGTTCTGTGCTCCAGAAGCCATTCGGAGAAAAGGAGTTCCTGCCGTAATCAGATATTCCCGTCACCATCACCTCAGTGACACTGAAGAATAACAGAGGAAGGAGCATTGTCTTCCAACTCCGAGGAGACATTTCCAGTAATTCATAAATGGTTTATTGTTAGGGCCACCTGGGATGTTGGAGGAAGATGTGGGTTTTCTTCTTTCTCAGTTGAGCATATTGACCTGATTCATTCATGTGACGGTGCCCTGATGATCACAAAAGGTGATCGTTCACAGTTCATTAACCCTATATATGAAGGAAACACACTGGTTTCATGTGGATGCTTCCAACTAGGGGATGCCCCTCTATGAAGCCTGTAAGATGTGTACATGGGTAATTATTGACCGGACCCCCATAGGTGATGCATTTGAATTCTGCCCTGAACTGATGCCTCACATTTCTTAGAAGGACAAAGTTCAGCTCTGGGGCACACCTGCTTCCATTACAGCCTGGTGCCAATCAGCAGCTGGGAGAAGAGGATTCATAAAGGTAATACCCTCTATGAATAAAGCTATGAGAGAGCGGAGAATCCATATACAGTCCCAGTGACATAACTAGAGTCTGTTGGGCCCCCACCTCATATACGTGTTCACCTCTCATGTAAAAATGTTCCCTGTCCTGGCTCCCTGTAATATTCTTTTCCGCCCTGAGCACCATCCTGGTATAATGTCCCTCATCCTGGCATAATGTCTCTCATCCTTGTATAGACACCCTCATCCTGGTATAATGGCCCCATATTGGTATAATGCCCACCATCCTGGTACAATGTCCCTCATCCTGGTGTAATGTCCCCCATCCTGGTATAATGTCGCATTCTGGTATATTGTCCCTTTTCTGGTATATTGTCCTCATCCTGGAACAATGTCCCCCATTCTGGTATATTGTCCACATCCTTGTATAATGACATATTGCCCCCCCATCCTGGTATACTGTCCTACATTCTGATATATTATCCCTATTTTGGTATAATGTCCCCATCCTGGTACAATGTCACCCATTCTGGTATAATTCCCCCCCCATCCTGCTATAATGCCCCCCATCCTATTATATTGTCCCCATCCTTGTATAATGACATAATGTCCCCCATTCTGGTATATTGCCCCCCTCATGTTGGTATAATTCCCCTCTATCATGGTATAATGTCCTCCATTCTGATATATTGTCCCTATTTTGGTATAATGCCCTCCATCCTGGTACAATGTCCCCCATGTTGGTATAATGCGGCTGTTAAACAATCACAAGACATGCAATCCCCGCATGTTTTGTGACTATTCAACAGCGCAAAACATGTGGCCGCAGGGACTTGAACATGTCACTTGACCACCCGGGCTACTCAGTGCATACCTGAGCACCCTCGGCAAACTCGAGTAATGAGCACTTTCACTCATCACTAAAAATCTCTAAAGCAGCAGATACCGTTTGGGAATAGAGCGGGACACTGGGTGGCAGAGGATCTTGGAGAGGGAAACAGCGGAACACTGGGTGGCAGAGGATCTTGGAGAGGGAAAGAGCGGGACACTGGGTGGCAGAGGATCTTGGAGAGGGAAAGAGCGGGACACTGGGTGGCAGAGGATCTTGGAGAGGGAAAGAGCGGGACACTGGGTGGCAGAGGATCTTGGAGAGGGAAAGAGCGGTACACTGGGTGGCAGAGGATCTTGGAGAGGGAAAGAGCGGGACACTGGGTGGCAGAGGAAAAGAGCGGGACACTGGGTGGCAGAGGATCTTGGAGAGGGAAAGAGCGGGACACTGGGTGGCAGAGGATCTTGGAGAGGGAAAGAGCGGTACACTGGGTGGCAGAGGATCTTGGAGAGGGAAAGAGCGGTACACTGGGTGGCAGAGGATCTTGGAGAGGGAAAGAGCGATACACTGGGTGGCAGAGGATCTTGGAGAGGGAAAGAGCGGGACACTGGGTGGCAGAGGATCTTGGAGAGGGAAAGAGCGGGACACTGGGTGGCAGAGGATCTTGGAGAGGGAAAGAGCGGGACACTGGGTGGTAGAGGATCTTGGAAGGGAGAAAAGCGGGACACTAGGTGGCAGTGGATCTTGGAGGTCAAAAGAGCAGGACACTGGGTAGCAGTGGATCTTGGAGGGAAGAAGAGCGGGACACTAGGTAGCAGTGGATCTTGGAGGGAAGAAGAGCGGGACACTGGGTGGCAGAGGATCTTGGAGAGGGAAAGAGCGGGACACTGGGTGGCAGAGGATCTTGGAGAAGGAAAGAGTGGGACACTGGGTGGTAGAGGATCTTGGAGGGGAGAAGAGCAGGACACTAGGTGGCAGTGGATCTTGGAGGTCAAAAGAGCGGGACGCTGTGTGGCAGTGGATCTTGGAGGGAAGAAGAGCGGTACATTGGGTGGCAGTGGATCTTGGAGCGGAAAAAAGCGGTACACTGGGTGGCAGTGGATCTTGGAGGGGAGAACGACGGGACACTGGGTGGCAGTGGATCTTTGAGGGGAGAATAGCAGGACACTGGGTGGCAGTAGATCTTAGAGGGATGAAGAGTGGGACACTGGGAGGCAGTGGATGATGGAGGGGAAAAAAGCGGGACATTGGGTGGCAGTGGATCTTGGAGGGAGGAAGAGCGGGACACTGGGTGGCAGTGGATCTTGGAGGGGAAAAAGCGCGACACTGGGTGGCAGTGGATCTTGAAGGGGAAAAAAGCAGAACACTGGGTGGCAGTGGATCTTGAAGGGAAGAAGAGCGGGACACTGGGTGGCAGTGGATCTTGGAGCGGAAAAAAGCAGAACACTGGGTGGCAGTGGATCTTGGAGGGGAGAAGAACGGGACACTGGGTGGCAGTGGATCTTTGAGGGGAGAATAGCAGGACACTGGGTGGCAGTAGATCTTGGAGGGATGAAGAGTGGGACACTGGGAGGCAGTGGATGATGGAGGGGAAAAAAGCAGGACATTGGGTGGCAGTGGATCTTGGAGGGAGGAAGAGCGAGACACTGGGTGGCAGTGGATCTTGGAGGGGAAAAAAGCAGAACACTGGGTGGCAGTGGATCTTGAAGGGAACAAGAGCGGGACACTGAGTGGCAGTGGATCTTAGAGGGAAGAAGAGCGGGACACTGGGTGGCAGAGGATCTTGGAGGGAAGAAGAGCAGGACACTGGGTGGCAGAGGATCTTTGAGGGGAGAATAACAGGACACTGGGCGGCGGTGGATCTTGGAGGGACGAAGAGCGGGAGACTGGGTGGCAGTGAATCTTAGAGGGAAGAAGAGCGGGACACAGGGTGGCAGTGGATCTTGGAGGGAAGAAGAGCTGGACACTGGGTGGCTGTGGATCTTAAAGGGAAGAAGAGAGGGACACTGAGTGGCAGAGGATCTTGGAGGGAAGAAGAGCAAGACACTGGGTGGCAGTGGATCTTGGAGGGGAAAAAGCGCGACACTGGGTGGCAGTGGATCTTGGAGGGGAAAAAAGCAGAACGCTGGGTGGCAGTGGATCTTGAAGGGAAGAAGAGCGGGACACTGAGTGGCAGTGGATCTTAGAGGGAAGAAGAGCGGGACACTGGCTGGCAGTGGATCTTAGAGGGAAGAAGAGCGGGACACTGGGTGGCAGAGGATCTTGGAGGGAAGAAGAGCGGGACACTGGGTGGCAGAGGATCTTTGAGGGTAGAATAGCGGGACACTGGGCGGCGGTGGATCTTGGAGGGAAGAAGAGCGGGACACTGGGTGGCAGTGAATCTTAGAGGGAAGAAGAGCTGGATACTGGGTGGCAGTGGCTCTTGGAGGTCAAAAGAGCGAGACACTGGGTAGCAGTGGATCTTAGAAGTCAGAAGAGCGGGACACTGGGTGGCAGAGAATCTTGGAGGGGAGAAGAGCGGGACACTGGGTGGCAGTGGATCGTGGAGGGATGAATAGCGGGACACTGAGTGGCAGTGGCTCTTGGAGGGATGAAGAGCAGGACACTGGGCGGCAGTGGATCTTTGAGGGGAAAAAAGCGGGACACTGGGTGCCAGTGGATCTTGGAGGGAAGAAGAGCGGGACACTGGGTGGCAGTGGATCTTGGAGGGAAGAAGAGCGGGACACTGGGTGGCAGTGGATCTTGGAGGGATGAAGAGCGGGACACTGAGTCACAGTGGATCTTGGAGGGAAGAAGAGCGGGACGCAGGGTGGCAGTGGAACTTGGAGAGGAGAAGAGCAGGACACTGGGTGGCAGTGGATCTGGGAGGGATGAAGAGCGGGACACTGGGCGGCAGTGGATCTTTGAGCAGAGAATAGCGGGACACTGAGTGGCAGTGGCTCTTGGAGGGATGAAGAGCAGGACACTGGGCGGCAGTGGATCTTGGAGGGAAGAAGAGCGGGACACTGGGTGCCAGTGGATCATGGAGGGAAGAAGAGCGGGACACTGGGTGACAGTGGATCTTGGAGGGAAGAAGAGCGGGACACTGGGTGACAGTGGATCTTGGAGGAGAAAAAAGCAGGACACTGGGTGGCAGTGAATCTTGGAGGGAAGAAGAGCGGGACACTGGGTGGCAGTGGATCTTGGAGGGAAGAAGAGCGGGACACTGGGTGGCAGAGGATCTTTGAGGGGAAATAAGCGGGACACTGAGTGGCAGTGGATCTTGGAGGGAAGAAGAGCGGGACACTGGGTGACAGGATCTTTGAGGGGAAATAAGCCGGACACTGGGTGGCAGTGGATCTGGGAGGGATGAAGAGCGGGACACTGGGCGGCAGTGGATCTTTGAGTGGAGAGGATCTTGGAGAGGGAAAGCGGTACACTGGGTGGCAGAGGATCTTGGAGAGGGAAAGAGTGGTACACTGGGTGGCAGAGGATCTTGGAGAGGGAAAGAGCGGGACACTGGGTGGCAGAGGATCTTGGAGAGGGAAAGAGCGGTACACTGGGTGGCAGAGGATCTTGGAGAGGGAAAGAGCGGTACACTGGGTGGCAGAGGATCTTGGAGAGGGAAAGAGCGGTACACTGGGTGGCAGAGGATCTTGGAGAGGGAAAGAGCGGGACACTGGGTGGCAGAGGATCTTGGAGAGGGAAAGAGCGGGACACTGGGTGGCAGAGGATCTTGGAGAGGGAAAGAGCGGGACACTGGGTGGCAGAGGATCTTGGAGAGGGAAAGAGCGGGACACTGGGTGGCAGAGGATCTTGGAGAGGGAAAGAGCGGGACACTGGGTGGCAGTGAATCTTAGAGGGAAGAAGAGCTGGATACTGGGTGGCAGTGGCTCTTGGAGGTCAAAAGAGCGAGACACTGGGTAGCAGTGGATCTTAGAAGTCAGAAGAGCGGGACACTGGGTGGCAGAGAATCTTGGAGGGGAGAAGAGCGGGACACTGGGTGGCAGTGGATCGTGGAGGGATGAATAGCGGGACACTGAGTGGCAGTGGCTCTTGGAGGGATGAAGAGCAGGACACTGGGCGGCAGTGGATCTTTGAGGGGAAAAAAGCGGGACACTGGGTGCCAGTGGATCTTGGAGGGAAGAAGAGCGGGACACTGGGTGGCAGTGGATCTTGGAGGGAAGAAGAGCGGGACACTGGGTGGCAGTGGATCTTGGAGGGATGAAGAGCGGGACACTGAGTCACAGTGGATCTTGGAGGGAAGAAGAGCGGGACGCAGGGTGGCAGTGGAACTTGGAGAGGAGAAGAGCAGGACACTGGGTGGCAGTGGATCTGGGAGGGATGAAGAGCGGGACACTGGGCGGCAGTGGATCTTTGAGCAGAGAATAGCGGGACACTGAGTGGCAGTGGCTCTTGGAGGGATGAAGAGCAGGACACTGGGCGGCAGTGGATCTTGGAGGGAAGAAGAGCGGGACACTGGGTGCCAGTGGATCATGGAGGGAAGAAGAGCGGGACACTGGGTGACAGTGGATCTTGGAGGGAAGAAGAGCGGGACACTGGGTGACAGTGGATCTTGGAGGAGAAAAAAGCAGGACACTGGGTGGCAGTGAATCTTGGAGGGAAGAAGAGCGGGACACTGGGTGGCAGTGGATCTTGGAGGGAAGAAGAGCGGGACACTGGGTGGCAGAGGATCTTTGAGGGGAAATAAGCGGGACACTGAGTGGCAGTGGATCTTGGAGGGAAGAAGAGCGGGACACTGGGTGACAGGATCTTTGAGGGGAAATAAGCCGGACACTGGGTGGCAGTGGATCTGGGAGGGATGAAGAGCGGGACACTGGGCGGCAGTGGATCTTTGAGTGGAGAGGATCTTGGAGAGGGAAAGCGGTACACTGGGTGGCAGAGGATCTTGGAGAGGGAAAGAGTGGTACACTGGGTGGCAGAGGATCTTGGAGAGGGAAAGAGCGGGACACTGGGTGGCAGAGGATCTTGGAGAGGGAAAGAGCGGTACACTGGGTGGCAGAGGATCTTGGAGAGGGAAAGAGCGGTACACTGGGTGGCAGAGGATCTTGGAGAGGGAAAGAGCGGTACACTGGGTGGCAGAGGATCTTGGAGAGGGAAAGAGCGGGACACTGGGTGGCAGAGGATCTTGGAGAGGGAAAGAGCGGGACACTGGGTGGCAGAGGATCTTGGAGAGGGAAAGAGCGGGACACTGGGTGGCAGAGGATCTTGGAGAGGGAAAGAGCGGGACACTGGGTGGCAGAGGATCTTGGAGAGGGAAAGAGCGGGACACTGGGTGGTAGAGGATCTTGGAAGGGAGAAGAGCGGGACACTAGGTGGCAGTGGATCTTGGAGGTCAAAAGAGCAGGACACTGGGTAGCAGTGGATCTTGGAGGGAAGAAGAGCGGGACACTGGGTGGCAGAGGATCTTGGAGAGGGAAAGAGCGGGACACTGGGTGGCAGAGGATCTTGGAGAAGGAAAGAGTGGGACACTGGGTGGTAGAGGATCTGGGAGGGGAGAAGAGCAGGACACTAGGTGGCAGTGGATCTTGGAGGTCAAAAGAGCGGGACGCTGTGTGGCAGTGGATCTTGGAGGGATGAAGAGCAGGACACTGGGCAGCAGTGGATCTTGGAGAGGAAAATAGCGGGACACTGGGTGGCAGTGGATCTTGGAGGGAAGAAGAGTTGGACACTGGGTGGCAGTGGATCTTAAAGGGAAGAAGAGCGGTACATTGGGTGGCAGTGGATCTTGGAGCGGAAAAAAGCGGTACACTGGGTGGCAGTGGATCTTGGAGGGGAGAACGACGGGACACTGGGTGGCAGTGGATCTTTGAGGGGAGAATAGCAGGACACTGGGAGGCAGTGGATGATGGAGGGGAAAAAAGCGGGACATTGGGTGGCAGTGGATCTTGGAGGGAGGAAGAGCGGGACACTGGGTGGCAGTGGATCTTGGAGGGGAAAAAGCGCGACACTGGGTGGCAGTGGATCTTGAAGGGGAAAAAAGCAGAACACGGTGGCAGTGGATCTTGAAGGGAAGAAGAGCGGGACACTGGGTGGCAGTGGATCTTAGAGGGAAGAAGAGCGGGACACTGGGTGGCAGTGGATCTTGGAGGGAAGAAGAGCAGGACACTGGGTGGCAGTAGATCTTGGAGGGATGAAGAGTGGGACACTGGGAGGCAGTGGATGATGGAGGGGAAAAAAGCAGCACATTGGGTGGCAGTGGATCTTGGAGGGAGGAAGAGCGCGACACTGGGTGGCAGTGGATCTTGGAGGGGAAAAAAGCAGAACACTGGGTGGCAGTGTATCTTGAAGGGAACAAGAGCGGGACACTGAGTGGCAGTGGATCTTAGAGGGAAGAAGAGCGGGACACTGGGTGGCAGAGGATCTTGGAGGGAAGAAGAGCAGGACACTGGGTGGCAGAGGATCTTTGAGGGGAGAATAACAGGACACTGGGCGGCGGTGGATCTTGGAGGGACGAAGAGCGGGAGACTGGGCGGCGGTGGATCTTGGAGGGACGAAGAGCGGGAGACTGGGTGGCAGTGAATCTTAGAGGGAAGAAGAGCGGGACACTGGCTGGCAGTGGATCTTAGAGGGAAGAAGAGCGGGACACTGGGTGGCAGTGGATCTTGGAGGGGGAAAAACGAGACACTGGGTGGCAGTGGATCTTGGAGGGAAGAAGAGCTGGACACTGGGTGGCTGTGGATCTTAAAGGGAAGAAGAGAGGGACACTGAGTGGCAGAGGATCTTGGAGGGAAGAAGAGCAAGACACTGGGTGGCAGAGGATCTTGGAGGGGAGAAGAGCGGGACACTGGGTGGCAGTGGATCTTTGAGGGGAGAATAGCAGGACACTGGGTGGCAGTAGATCTTGGAGGGATGAAGAGTGGGACACTGGGAGGCAGTGGATGATGGAGGGGAAAAAAGCGGGACATTGGGTGGCAGTGGATCTTGGAGGAGAAAAAAGCAGGACACTGGGTGGCAGTGAATCTTGGAGGGAAGAAGAGCGGGACACTGGGTGGCAGTGGATCTTGGAGGGTAGAAGAGCGGGACACTGGGTGGCAGAGGATCTTTGAGGGGAAATAAGCGGGACACTGAGTGGCAGTGGATCTTGGAGGGAAGAAGAGCGGGACACTGGGTGACAGTGGATCTTGGAGGAGAAAAAAGCAGGACACTGGGTGGCAGTGAATCTTGGAGGGAAGAAGAGCGGGACACTGGGTGGCAGTGGATCTTGGAGGGAAGAAGAGCGGGACACTGGGTGGCAGAGGATCTTTGAGGGGAAATAAGCGGGACACTGGGTGGCAGTGGATCTGGGAGGGATGAAGAGCGGGACACTGGGCGGCAGTGGATCTTGGAGGGAAGAAGAGCGGGACACTGGGCGGCAGTGGATCTTTGAGTGGAGAATAGCGGAACACTGAGTGGCAGTGGATCTTGGAGGGATGAAGAGCAGGACACTGGGCGGCAGTGGATCTTGGAGGGAAGAAGAGCGGGACACTGGGTGGCAGTGGATCTTGGAGGGAAGAAGAGCGGGACACTGGGTGGCAGAGGATCTTTGAGGGGAAATAAGCGGAACACTGAGTGGCAGTGGATCTTGGAGGGAAGAAGAGCGGGACACTGGGTGACAGGATCTTTGAGGGGAAATAAGCCGGACACTGGGTGGCAGTGGATCTGGGAGGGATGAAGAGCGGGACACTGGGCGGCAGTGGATCTTTGAGTGGAGAGGATCTTGGAGAGGGAAAGCGGTACACTGGGTGGCAGAGGATCTTGGAGAGGGAAAGAGCGGTACACTGGGTGGCAGAGGATCTTGGAGAGGGAAAGAGCGGGACACTGGGTGGCAGAGGAAAACAGCGGGACACTGGGTGGCAGAGGATCTTGGAGAGGGAAAGAGCGGGACACTGGGTGGCAGAGGATCTTGGAGAGGGAAAGAGCGGGACACTGGGTGGCAGAGGATCTTGGAGAGGGAAAGAGCGGTACACTGGGTGGCAGAGGATCTTGGAGAGGGAAAGAGCGGGACACTGGGTGGCAGAGGAAAAGAGCGGGACACTGGGTGGCAGAGGATCTTGGAGAGGGAAAGAGCGGGACACTGGGTGGCAGAGGATCTTGGAGAGGGAAAGAGCGGTACACTGGGTGGCAGAGGATCTTGGAGAGGGAAAGAGCGGTACACTGGGTGGCAGAGGATCTTGGAGAGGGAAAGAGCGGTACACTGGGTGGCAGAGGATCTTGGAGAGGGAAAGAGCGATACACTGGGTGGCAGAGGATCTTGGAGAGGGAAAGAGCGGGACACTGGGTGGCAGAGGATCTTGGAGAGGGAAAGAGCGGGACACTGGGTGGCAGAGGATCTTGGAGAGGGAAAGAGCGGGACACTGGGTGGTAGAGGATCTTGGAAGGGAGAAAAGCGGGACACTAGGTGGCAGTGGATCTTGGAGGTCAAAAGAGCAGGACACTGGGTAGCAGTGGATCTTGGAGGGAAGAAGAGCGGGACACTAGGTAGCAGTGGGTCTTGGAGGGAAGAAGAGCGGGACACTGGGTGGCAGAGGATCTTGGAGAGGGAAAGAGCGGGACACTGGGTGGCAGAGGATCTTGGAGAAGGAAAGAGTGGGACACTGGGTGGTAGAGGATCTTGGAGGGGAGAAGAGCAGGACACTAGGTGGCAGTGGATCTTGGAGGTCAAAAGAGCGGGACGCTGTGTGGCAGTGGATCTTGGAGGGATGAAGAGCAGGACACTCGTCGGCAGTGGATCTTGGAGGGGAAAAAAGCGGGACACTGGGTGGCAGTGGATCTTGGAGGGAAGAAGAGTTGGACACTGGATGGCAGTGGATCTTAAAGGGAAGAAGAGCGGTACATTGGGTGGCAGTGGATCTTGGAGCGGAAAAAAGCGGTACACTGGGTGGCAGTGGATCTTGGAGGGGAGAACGACGGGACACTGGGTGGCAGTGGATCTTTGAGGGGAGAATAGCAGGACACTGGGTGGCAGTAGATCTTAGAGGGATGAAGAGTGGGACACTGGGAGGCAGTGGATGATGGAGGGGAAAAAAGCGGGACATTGGGTGGCAGTGGATCTTGGAGGGAGGAAGAGCGGGACACTGGGTGGCAGTGGATCTTGGAGGGGAAAAAGCGCGACACTGGGTGGCAGTGGATCTTGAAGGGGAAAAAAGCAGAACACTGGGTGGCAGTGGATCTTGAAGGGAAGAAGAGCGGGACACTGGGTGGCAGTGGATCTTGGAGCGGAAAAAAGCGGAACACTGGGTGGCAGTGGATCTTGGAGGGGAGAAGAACGGGACACTGGGTGGCAGTGGATCTTTGAGGGGAGAATAGCAGGACACTGGGTGGCAGTAGATCTTGGAGGGATGAAGAGTGGGACACTGGGAGGCAGTGGATGATGGAGGGGAAAAAAGCAGGACATTGGGTGGCAGTGGATCTTGGAGGGAGGAAGAGCGCGACACTGGGTGGCAGTGGATCTTGGAGGGGAAAAAAGCAGAACACTGGGTGGCAGTGGATCTTGAAGGGAACAAGAGCGGGACACTGAGTGGCAGTGGATCTTAGAGGGAAGAAGAGCGGGACACTGGGTGGCAGAGGATCTTGGAGGGAAGAAGAGCAGGACACTGGGTGGCAGAGGATCTTTGAGGGGAGAATAACAGGACACTGGGCGGCGGTGGATCTTGGAGGGACGAAGAGCGGGAGACTGGGTGGCAGTGAATCTTAGAGGGAAGAAGAGCGGGACACAGGGTGGCAGTGGATCTTGGAGGGAAGAAGAGCTGGACACTGGGTGGCTGTGGATCTTAAAGGGAAGAAGAGAGGGACACTGAGTGGCAGAGGATCTTGGAGGGAAGAAGAGCAAGACACTGGGTGGCAGTGGATCTTGGAGGGGAAAAAGCGCGACACTGGGTGGCAGTGGATCTTGGAGGGGAAAAAAGCAGAACGCTGGGTGGCAGTGGATCTTGAAGGGAAGAAGAGCGGGACACTGAGTGGCAGTGGATCTTAGAGGGAAGAAGAGCGGGACACTGGCTGGCAGTGGATCTTAGAGGGAAGAAGAGCGGGACACTGGGTGGCAGAGGATCTTGGAGGGAAGAAGAGCGGGACACTGGGTGGCAGAGGATCTTTGAGGGTAGAATAGCGGGACACTGGGCGGCGGTGGATCTTGGAGGGAAGAAGAGCGGGACACTGGGTGGCAGTGAATCTTAGAGGGAAGAAGAGCTGGATACTGGGTGGCAGTGGCTCTTGGAGGTCAAAAGAGCGAGACACTGGGTAGCAGTGGATCTTAGAAGTCAGAAGAGCGGGACACTGGGTGGCAGAGAATCTTGGAGGGGAGAAGAGCGGGACACTGGGTGGCAGTGGATCGTGGAGGGATGAATAGCGGGACACTGAGTGGCAGTGGCTCTTGGAGGGATGAAGAGCAGGACACTGGGCGGCAGTGGATCTTTGAGGGGAAAAAAGCGGGACACTGGGTGCCAGTGGATCTTGGAGGGAAGAAGAGCGGGACACTGGGTGGCAGTGGATCTTGGAGGGAAGAAGAGCGGGACACTGGGTGGCAGTGGATCTTGGAGGGATGAAGAGCGGGACACTGGGTGGCAGAGGATCTTTGAGGGGAAAAAAGCGGAACACTGAGTGGCAGTGGATCTTGGAGGGAAGAAGAGCGGGACACTGGGTGACAGGATCTTTGAGGGGAAATAAGCCGGACACTGGGTGGCAGTGGATCTGGGAGGGATGAAGAGCGGGACACTGGGCGGCAGTGGATCTTTGAGTGGAGAGGATCTTGGAGAGGGAAAGCGGTACACTGGGTGGCAGAGGATCTTGGAGAGGGAAAGAGCGGTACACTGGGTGGCAGAGGATCTTGGAGAGGGAAAGAGCGGTACACTGGGTGGCAGAGGATCTTGGAGAGGGAAAGAGCGGTACACTGGGTGGCAGAGGATCTTGGAGAGGGAAAGAGCGGGACACTGGGTGGCAGAGGATCTTGGAGAGGGAAAGAGCGGGACACTGGGTGGCAGAGGATCTTGGAGAGGGAAAGAGCGGGACACTGGGTGGCAGAGGATCTTGGAGAGGGAAAGAGCGGGACACTGGGTGGCAGAGGATCTTGGAGAGGGAAAGAGCGGGACACTGGGTGGTAGAGGATCTTGGAAGGGAGAAGAGCGGGACACTAGGTGGCAGTGGATCTTGGAGGTCAAAAGAGCAGGACACTGGGTAGCAGTGGATCTTGGAGGGAAGAAGAGCGGGACACTGGGTGGCAGAGGATCTTGGAGAGGGAAAGAGCGGGACACTGGGTGGCAGAGGATCTTGGAGAAGGAAAGAGTGGGACACTGGGTGGTAGAGGATCTGGGAGGGGAGAAGAGCAGGACACTAGGTGGCAGTGGATCTTGGAGGTCAAAAGAGCGGGACGCTGTGTGGCAGTGGATCTTGGAGGGATGAAGAGCAGGACACTGGGCAGCAGTGGATCTTGGAGAGGAAAAAAGCGGGACACTGGGTGGCAGTTTATCTTGGAGGGAAGAAGAGTTGGACACTGGGTGGCAGTGGATCTTAAAGGGAAGAAGAGCGGTACATTGGGTGGCAGTGGATCTTGGAGCGGAAAAAAGCGGTACACTGGGTGGCAGTGGATCTTGGAGGGGAGAACGACGGGACACTGGGTGGCAGTGGATCTTTGAGGGGAGAATAGCAGGACACTGGGAGGCAGTGGATGATGGAGGGGAAAAAAGCGGGACATTGGGTGGCAGTGGATCTTGGAGGGAGGAAGAGCGGGACACTGGGTGGCAGTGGATCTTGGAGGGGAAAAAGCGCGACACTGGGTGGCAGTGGATCTTGAAGGGGAAAAAAGCAGAACACGGTGGCAGTGGATCTTGAAGGGAAGAAGAGCGGGACACTGGGTGGCAGTGGATCTTAGAGGGAAGAAGAGCGGGACACTGGGTGGCAGTGGATCTTGGAGGGAAGAAGAGCAGGACACTGGGTGGCAGTAGATCTTGGAGGGATGAAGAGTGGGACACTGGGAGGCAGTGGATGATGGAGGGGAAAAAAGCAGCACATTGGGTGGCAGTGGATCTTGGAGGGAGGAAGAGCGCGACACTGGGTGGCAGTGGATCTTGGAGGGGAAAAAAGCAGAACACTGGGTGGCAGTGTATCTTGAAGGGAACAAGAGCGGGACACTGAGTGGCAGTGGATCTTAGAGGGAAGAAGAGCGGGACACTGGGTGGCAGAGGATCTTGGAGGGAAGAAGAGCAGGACACTGGGTGGCAGAGGATCTTTGAGGGGAGAATAACAGGACACTGGGCGGCGGTGGATCTTGGAGGGACGAAGAGCGGGAGACTGGGTGGCAGTGAATCTTAGAGGGAAGAAGAGCGGGACACTGGGTGGCAGTGGATCTTGGAGGGGGAAAAACGAGACACTGGGTGGCAGTGGATCTTGGAGGGAAGAAGAGCTGGACACTGGGTGGCTGTGGATCTTAAAGGGAAGAAGAGAGGGACACTGAGTGGCAGAGGATCTTGGAGGGAAGAAGAGCAAGACACTGGGTGGCAGAGGATCTTGGAGGGGAGAAGAGCGGGACACTGGGTGGCAGTGGATCTTTGAGGGGAGAATAGCAGGACACTGGGTGGCAGTAGATCTTGGAGGGATGAAGAGTGGGACACTGGGAGGCAGTGGATGATGGAGGGGAAAAAAGCGGGACATTGGGTGGCAGTGGATCTTGGAGGAGAAAAAAGCAGGACACTGGGTGGCAGTGAATCTTGGAGGGAAGAAGAGCGGGACACTGGGTGGCAGTGGATCTTGGAGGGAAGAAGAGCGGGACACTGGGTGGCAGAGGATCTTTGAGGGGAAATAAGCGGGACACTGAGTGGCAGTGGATCTTGGAGGGAAGAAGAGCGGGACACTGGGTGACAGTGGATCTTGGAGGAGAAAAAAGCAGGACACTGGGTGGCAGTGAATCTTGGAGGGAAGAAGAGCGGGACACTGGGTGGCAGTGGATCTTGGAGGGAAGAAGAGCGGGACACTGGGTGGCAGAGGATCTTTGAGGGGAAATAAGCGGGACACTGGGTGGCAGTGGATCTGGGAGGGATGAAGAGCGGGACACTGGGCGGCAGTGGATCTTGGAGGGAAGAAGAGCGGGACACTGGGCGGCAGTGGATCTTTGAGTGGAGAATAGCGGGACACTGAGTGGCAGTGGATCTTGGAGGGATGAAGAGCAGGACACTGGGCGGCAGTGGATCTTGGAGGGAAGAAGAGCGGGACACTGGGTGGCAGTGGATCTTGGAGGGAAGAAGAGCGGGACACTGGGTGGCAGAGGATCTTTGAGGGGAAATAAGCGGAACACTGAGTGGCAGTGGATCTTGGAGGGAAGAAGAGCGGGACACTGGGTGACAGGATCTTTGAGGGGAAATAAGCCGGACACTGGGTGGCAGTGGATCTGGGAGGGATGAAGAGCGGGACACTGGGCGGCAGTGGATCTTTGAGTGGAGAGGATCTTGGAGAGGGAAAGCGGTACACTGGGTGGCAGAGGATCTTGGAGAGGGAAAGAGCGGTACACTGGATGGCAGAGGATCTTGGAGAGGGAAAGAGCGGGACACTGGGTGGCAGAGGAAAAGAGCGGGACACTGGGTGGCAGAGGATCTTGGAGAGGGAAAGAGCGGGACACTGGGTGGCAGAGGATCTTGGAGAGGGAAAGAGTGGTACACTGGGTGGCAGAGGATCTTGGAGAGGGAAAGAGTGGTACACTGGGTGGCAGAGGATCTTGGAGAGGGAAAGAGCGGTACACTGGGTGGCAGAGGATCTTGGAGAGGGAAAGAGCGGTACACTGGCTGGCAGAGGATCTTGGAGAGGGAAAGAGCGGGACACTGGGTGGCAGAGGATCTTGGAGAGGGAAAGAGCGGGACACTGGGTGGTAGAGGATCTTGGAAGGGAGAAGAGCGGGACACTAGGTGGCAGTGGATCTTGGAGGTCAAAAGAGCAGGACACTGGGTAGCAGTGGATCTTGGAGGGAAGAAGAGCGGGACACTAGGTAGCAGTGGATCTTGGAGGGAAGAAGAGCGGGACACTGGGTGGCAGAGGATCTTGGAGAGGGAAAGAGCGGGACACTGGGTGGCAGAGGATCTTGGAGAAGGAAAGAGTGGGACACTGGGTGGTAGAGGATCTTGGAGGGGAGAAGAGCAGGACACTAGGTGGCAGTGGATCTTGGAGGTCAAAAGAGCGGGACACTGTGTGGCAGTGGATCTTGGAGGGATGAAGAGCAGGACACTGGGCGGCAGTGGATCTTGGAGGGGAAAAAAGCGGGACACTGGGTGGCAGTGGATCTTGGAGGGAAGAAGAGCGGTACATTGGGTGGAAGTGGATCTTGGAGCGGAAAAAAAGCGGTACACTGGGTGGCAGTGGATCTTGGAGGGAGAACGACGGGACACTGGGTGGCAGTGGATCTTTGAGGGGAGAATAGCAGGACACTGGGTGGCAGTAAATCTTAGAGGGATGAAGAGTGGGACACTGGGAGGCAGTGGATGATGGAGGGGAAAAAAGCGGGACATTGGGTGGCAGTGGATCTTGGAGGGAGGAAGAGCGGGACACTGGGTGGCAGTGGATCTTGGAGGGGAAAAAGCGCGACACTGGGTGGCAGTGGATCTTGAAGGGGAAAAAAGCAGAACACTGGGTGGCAGTGGATCTTGAAGGGAAGAAGAGCGGGACACTGGGTGGCAGTGGATCTTAGAGGGAAGAAGAGCGGGACACTGGGTGGCAGTGGATCTTGGAGCGGAAAAAAGCGGAACACTGGGTGGCAGTGGATCTTGGAGGGGAGAAGAACGGTACACTGGGTGGCAGTGGATCTTTGAGGGGAGAATAGCAGGACACTGGGTGGCAGTAGATCTTGGAGGGATGAAGAGTGGGACACTGGGAGGCAGTGGATGATGGAGGGGAAAAAAGCAGGACATTGGGTGGCAGTGGATCTTGGAGGGAGGAAGAGCGCGACACTGGGTGGCAGTGGATCTTGGAGGGGAAAAAAGCAGAACACTGGGTGGCAGTGGATCTTGAAGGGAACAAGAGCGGGACACTGAGTGGCAGTGGATCTTGGAGGGAAGAAGAGCAGGACACTGGGTGGCAGAGGATCTTTGAGGGGAGAATAACGGGACACTGGGCGGCGGTGGATCTTGGAGGGAAGAAGATCGGGAGACTGGGTGGCAGTGAATATTAGAGGGAAGAAGAGCGGGACACTGGGTGGCAGTGGATCTTGGAGGGGGAAAAACGAGACACTGGGTGGCAGTGGATCTTGGAGGGAAGAAGAGCTGGACACTGGGTGGCTGTGGATCTTAAAGGGAAGAAGAGAGGGACACTGAGTGGCAGAGGATCTTGGAGGGGAGAATAGCAGGACACTGGGTGGCCGTAGATCTTGGAGGGATGAAGAGTGGGACACTGGGAGGCAGTGGATGATGGAGGGGAAAAAGCGGGACATTGGGTGGCAGTGGATCTTGGAGGGAGGAAGAGCGGGACACTGGGTGGCAGTGGATCTTAAAGGGAAGAAGAGCGGGACACTGGGTGGCAGAGGATCTTGGAGGGAAGAAGAGCGGGACACTGGGCAGCAGTGGATCTTGGAGGGGAAAAAAGCGGGACACTGGGTGGCATTGGATCTTGGAGGGAAGAAGAGCTGGATACTGGGTGGCAGTGGCTCTTGGAGGTCAAAAGAGCGAGACACTGGGTAGCAGTGGATCTTGGAAGTCAGAAGAGCGGGACACTGGGTGGCAGAGAATCTTGGAGGGGAGAAGAGCGGGACACTGGGTGGCAGTGGATCGTGGAGGGACGAATAGCGGAACATGGCAGTGGATCTTGGAGGGAAGAAGAGCGGGACACTGGGTGGCAGTGGATCTTGGAGGGGAATAAAGCGGGACACTGGGTGGCAGAGGATCTTGGAGGGAAGAAGAGCGGGACACTGGGTGGCAGTGGATCTTGGAGGGAAGAAGAGCGGGACACTGGGTGGCAGTGGATCTTGGAGGGATGAAGGACGGGACACTGGGTGGCAGTGGATCTTGGAGGGATGAAGGACGGGACACTGGGTCACAGTGGATCTTGGAGGGATGAAGAGCAGGACACTGGGCAGCAGTGGATCTTGGAGGGGAAAAAAGCGGGACACTGGGTGGCAGTGGATCTTGGAGGGAAGAAGAGCGGGACACTGGGTGGCAGTGGATCTTGGAGGGAAGAAGAGCGGGACACTGGGTGGCAGTGGATCTTGGAGGGATGAAGAGCGGGACACTGGGTCACAGTGGATCTTGGAGGGAAGAAGAGCGGGACGCAGGGTGGCAGTGGAACTTGGAGGGGAGAAGAGCAGGACACTGGGTGGCAGTGGATCTGGGAGGGATGAAGAGCGGGACACTGGGCGGCAGTGGATCTTTGAGCAGAGAATAGCGGGACACTGAGTGGCAGTGGCTCTTGGAGGGATGAAGAGCAGGACACTGGACGGCAGTGGATCTTTGAGGGAAAAAAGCAGGACACTGGGTGCCAGTGGATCTTGGAGGGAAGAAGAGCGGGACACTGGGTAGCAGTGGATCTTGGAGGGAAGAAGAGCGGGACACTAGGTAGCAGTGGATCTTGGAGGGAAGAAGAGCGGGACACTGGGTGGCAGAGGATCTTGGAGAAGGAAAGAGTGGGACACTGGGTGGTAGAGGATCTTGGAGGGGAGAAGAGCAGGACACTAGGTGGCAGTGGATCTTGGAGGTCAAAAGAGCGGGACACTGTGTGGCAGTGGATCTTGGAGGGATGAAGAGCAGGACACTGGGCGGCAGTGGATCTTGGAGGGGAAAAAAGCGGGACACTGGGTGGCAGTGGATCTTGGAGGGAAGAAGAGCGGTACATTGGGTGGAAGTGGATCTTGGAGCGGAAAAAAAGCGGTACACTGGGTGGCAGTGGATCTTGGAGGGAGAACGGCGGGACACTGGGTGGCAGTGGATCTTTGAGGGGAGAATAGCAGGACACTGGGTGGCAGTAGATCTTAGAGGGATGAAGAGTGGGACACTGGGAGGCAGTGGATGATGGAGGGGAAAAAAGCGGGACATTGGGTGGCAGTGGATCTTGGAGGGAGGAAGAGCGGGACACTGGGTGGCAGTGGATCTTGGAGGGGAAAAAGCGCGACACTGGGTGGCAGTGGATCTTGAAGGGGAAAAAAGCAGAACACTGGGTGGCAGTGGATCTTGAAGGGAAGAAGAGCGGGACACTGGGTGGCAGTGGATCTTAGAGGGAAGAAGAGCGGGACACTGGGTGGCAGTGGATCTTGGAGCGGAAAAAAGCGGAACACTGGGTGGCAGTGGATCTTGGAGAGGAGAAGAACGGTACACTGGGTGGCAGTGGATCTTTGAGGGGAGAATAGCAGGACACTGGGTGGCAGTAGATCTTGGAGGGATGAAGAGTGGGACACTGGGAGGCAGTGGATGATGGAGGGGAAAAAAGCAGGACATTGGGTGGCAGTGGATCTTGGAGGGAGGAAGAGCGCGACACTGGGTGGCAGTGGATCTTGGAGGGGAAAAAAGCAGAACACTGGGTGGCAGTGGATCTTGAAGGGAACAAGAGCGGGACACTGAGTGGCAGTGGATCTTGGAGGGAAGAAGAGCAGGACACTGGGTGGCAGAGGATCTTTGAGGGGAGAATAACGGGACACTGGGCGGCGGTGGATCTTGGAGGGAAGAAGATCGGGAGACTGGGTGGCAGTGAATATTAGAGGGAAGAAGAGCGGGACACTGGGTGGCAGTGGATCTTGGAGGGGGAAAAACGAGACACTGGGTGGCAGTGGATCTTGGAGGGAAGAAGAGCTGGACACTGGGTGGCTGTGGATCTTAAAGGGAAGAAGAGAGGGACACTGAGTGGCAGAGGATCTTGGAGGGGAGAATAGCAGGACACTGGGTGGCCGTAGATCTTGGAGGGATGAAGAGTGGGACACTGGGAGGCAGTGGATGATGGAGGGGAAAAAGCGGGACATTGGGTGGCAGAGAATCTTGGAGGGGAGAAGAGCGGGACACTGGGTGGCAGTGGATCGTGGAGGGACGAATAGCGGAACATGGCAGTGGATCTTGGAGGGAAGAAGAGCGGGACACTGGGTGGCAGTGGATCTTGGAGGGGAATAAAGCGGGACACTGGGTGGCAGAGGATCTTGGAGGGAAGAAGAGCGGGACACTGGGTGGCAGTGGATCTTGGAGGGATGAAGGACGGGACACTGGGTGGCAGTGGATCTTGGAGGGATGAAGGACGGGACACTGGGTCACAGTGGATCTTGGAGGGATGAAGAGCAGGACACTGGGCAGCAGTGGATCTTGGAGGGGAAAAAAGCGGGACACTGGGTGGCAGTGGATCTTGGAGGGAAGAAGAGCGGGACACTGGGTGGCAGTGGATCTTGGAGGGAAGAAGAGCGGGACACTGGGTGGCAGTGGATCTTGGAGGGATGAAGAGCGGGACACTGGGTCACAGTGGATCTTGGAGGGAAGAAGAGCGGGACGCAGGGTGGCAGTGGAACTTGGAGGGGAGAAGAGCAGGACACTGGGTGGCAGTGGATCTGGGAGGGATGAAGAGCGGGACACTGGGCGGCAGTGGATCTTTGAGCAGAGAATAGCGGGACACTGAGTGGCAGTGGCTCTTGGAGGGATGAAGAGCAGGACACTGGACGGCAGTGGATCTTTGAGGGAAAAAAGCAGGACACTGGGTGCCAGTGGATCTTGGAGGGAAGAAGAGCGGGACACTGGGTGACAGTGGATCTTGGAGGAGAAAAAAGCAGGACACTGGGTGGCAGTGAATCTTGGAGGGAAGAAGAGCGGGACACTGGGTGGCAGTGGATCTTGGAGGGAAGAAGAGCCGGACACTGGGTGGCAGAGGATCTTTGAGGGGAAATAAGCGGGACACTGAGTGGCAGTGGATCTTGGAGGGAAGAAGAGTGGGACACTGGGTGACAGGATCTTTGAGGGGAAATAAGCCGGACACTGGGTGGCAGTGGATCTGGGAGGGATGAAGAGCGGGACACTGGGCGGCAGTGGATCTTGGAGGGAAGAAGAGCGGGACACTGGGAGGCAGTGAATCTTTGAGTGGAGAATAGCGGGACACTGAGTGGCAGTGGATCTTGGAAGGATGAAGAGCAGGACACTGGGCGGCAGTGGATCTTGGAGGGAAGAAGAGCGGGACACTGGGTGGCAGTGGATCTTGGAGGGAAGAAGAGCGGGACACTGGGTGGCAGAGGATCTTTGAGGGGAAATAAGCGGGACACTGAGTGGCAGTGGATCTTGGAGGGAAGAAGAGCGGGACACTGGGTGACAGGATCTTTGAGGGGAATTAAACCGGACACTGGGTGGCAGTGGATCTGGGAGGGATGAAGAGCGGGACACTGGGCGGCAGTGGATCTTTGAGTGGAGAGGATCTTTGAGAGGGAAAGCGGTACACTGGGTGGCAGAGGATCTTGGAGAGGGAAAGAGCGGTACACTGGGTTGCAGAGGATCTTGGAGAGGGAAAGAGCGGGACACTGGGTGGCAGAGGGAAAGAGCGGGACACTGGGTGGCAGAGGATCTTGGAGAGGGAAAGAGCGGGACACTGGGTGGCAGAGGATCTTGGAGAGGGAAAGAGCGGTACACTGGGTGGCAGAGGATCTTGGAGAGGGAAAGAGCGGTACACTGGGTGGCAGAGGATCTTGGAGAGGGAAAGAGCGGTACACTGGGTGGCAGAGGATCTTGAAGAGGGAAAGAGCGGGACACTGGGTGGCAGAGGATCTTGGAGAGGGAAAGAGCGGGACACTGGGTGGCAGAGGATTTTGGAGAGGGAAAGAGCGGGACACTGGGTGGTAGAGGATCTTGGAAGGGAGAAGAGCGGGATACTAGGTGGCAGTGGATCTTGGAGGTCAAAAGAGCAGGACACTGGGTAGCAGTGGATCTTGGAGGGAAGAAGAGCGGGACACTAGGTAGCAGTGGATCTTGGAGGGAAGAAGAGCGGGACACTGGGTGGCAGAGGATCTTGGAGAGGGAAAGAGCGGGACACTGGGTGGCAGAGGATTTTGGAGAAGGAAAGAGTGGGACACTGGGTGGTAGAGGATCTTGGAGGGGAGAAGAGCAGGACACTAGGTGGCAGTGGATCTTGGAGGTCAAAAGAGCGGGACGCTGTGTGGCAGTGGATCTTGGAGGGATGAAGAGCAGGACACTGGGCGGCAGTGGATCTTGGAGGGGAAAAAAGCAGGACACTGGGTGGCAGTGGATCTTGGAGGGAAGAAGAGCGGTACATTGGGTGGCAGTGGATCTTGGAGCGGAAAAAAGCGGTACACTGGGTGGCAGTGGATCTTGGAGGGGAGAACGACGGGACACTGGGTGGCAGTGGATCTTTGAGGGGAGAATAGCAGGACACTGGGTGGCAGTAGATCTTAGAGGGATGAAGAGTGGGACACTGGGAGGCAGTGGATGATGGAGGGGAAAAAAGCGGGACATTGGGTGGCAGTGGATCTTGGAGGGAGGAAGAGCGGAACACTGGGTGGCACTGGATCTTGGAGGGGAAAAAGCGCGACACTGGGTGGCAGTGGATCTTGAAGGGGAAAAAAGCAGAACACTGGGTGGCAGTGGATCTTGAAGGGAAGAAGAGCGGGACACTGGGTGGCAGTGGATCTTAGAGGGAAGAAGAGCGGGACACTGGGTGGCAGTGGATCTTGGAGCGGAAAAAAGCGGAACACTGGGTGGCAGTGAATCTTGGAGGGGAGAAGAACGGGACACTGGGTGGCAGTGGATCTTTGAGGGGAGAATAGCAGGACACTGGGTGGCAGTAGATCTTGGAGGGATGAAGAGTGGGACACTGGGAGGCAGTGGATGATGGAGGGGAAAAAAGCAGGACATTGGGTGGCAGTGGATCTTGGAGGGAGGAAGAGCGCGACACTGGGTGGCAGTGGATCTTGGAGGGGAAAAAAGCAGAACACTGGGTGGCAGTGGATCTTGAAGGGAACAAGAGCGGGACACTGAGTGGCAGTGGATCTTAGAGGGAAGAAGAGCGGGACACTGGGTGGCAGAGGATCTTGGAGGGAAGAAGAGCAGGACACTGGGTGGCAGAGGATCTTTGAGGGGAGAATAACGGGACACTGGGCGGCGGTGGATCTTGGAGGGAAGAAGATCAGGAGACTGGGTGGCAGTGAATCTTAGAGGGAAGAAGAGCGGGACACTGGGTGGCAGTGGATCTTGGAGGGGGAAAAACGAGACACTGGGTGGCAGTGGATCTTGGAGGGAAGAAGAGCTGGACACTGGGTGGCTGTGGATCTTAAAGGGAAGAAGAGAGGGACACTGAGTGGCAGAGGATCTTGGAGGGAAGAAGAGCAAGACACTGGGTGGCAGAGGATCTTGGAGGGGAGAAGAGCGGGACACTGGGTGGCAGTGGATCTTTGAGGGGAGAATAGCAGGACACTGGGTGGCAGTAGATCTTGGAGAGATGAAGAGTGGGACACTGGGAGGCAGTGGATGATGGAGGGGAAAAAAGCGGGACATTGGGTGGCAGTGGATCTTGGAGGGAGGAAGAGCGGGACACTGGGTGGCAGTGGATCTTGGAGGGGAAAAAGCGGGACACTGGGTGGCATTGGATCTTGGAGGGAAGAAGAGCTGGATACTGGGTGGCAGTGGCTCTTGGAGGTCAAAAGAGCGAGACACTGGGTAGCAGTGGATCTTGGAAGTCAGAAGAGCGGGACACTGGGTGGCAGAGAATCTTGGAGGGGAGAAGAGCGGGACACTGGGTGGCAGTGGATCGTGGAGGGACGAATAGCGGAACATGGCAGTGGATCTTGGAGGGAAGAAGAGCGGGACACTGGATGGCAGTGGATCTTAGAGGGGAAAAAAGCGGGACACTGGGTGGCAGTGGATCTTGGAGGGGAGAATAGCAGGACACTGGGTGGCAGTAGATCTTGGAGAGATGAAGAGTGGGACACTGGGAGGCAGTGGATGATGGAGGGGAAAAAAGCGGGACATTGGGTGGCAGTGGATCTTGGAGGGAGGAAGAGCGGGACACTGGGTGGCAGTGGATCTTGGAGGGGAAAAAGCGGGACACTGGGTGGCATTGGATCTTGGAGGGAAGAAGAGCTGGATACTGGGTGGCAGTGGCTCTTGGAGGTGAAAAGAGCGAGACACTGGGTAGCAGTGGATCTTGGAAGTCAGAAGAGCGGGACACTGGGTGGCAGAGAATCTTGGAGGGGAGAAGAGCGGGACACTGGGTGGCAGTGGATCGTGGAGGGACGAATAGCGGAACATGGCAGTGGATCTTGGAGGGAAGAAGAGCGGGACACTGGATGGCAGTGGATCTTAGAGGGGAAAAAAGCGGGACACTGGGTGGCAGAGGATCTTGGAGGGAAGAAGAGCGGGACACTGGGTGGCAGTGGATCTTGGAGTGAAGAAGAGCGGGACACTGGGTGGCAGTGGATCTTGGAGGGATGAAGAGCGGGACACTGGGTTACAGTGGAACTTGGAGGGAAGAAGAGCGGGACGCAGGGTGGCAGTGGAACTTGGAGGGGAGAAGAGCAGGACACTGGGTGGCAGTGGATCTGGGAGGGATGAAGAGCGGGACACTGGGCGGCAGTGGATCTTTGAGCAGAGAATAGCGGGACACTGAGTGGCAGTGGCTCTTGGAGGGATGAAGAGCAGGACACTGGGCGGCAGTGGATCTTTGAGGGGAAAAAAGCGGGACACTGGGTGCCAGTGGATCTTGGAGGGAAGAAGAGCGGGACACTGGGTGGCAGTGGATCTTGGAGGGATGAAGAGCGGGACACTGGGTCACAGTGGATCTTGGAGGGAAGAAGAGCGGGACGCAGGGTGACAGTGGAACTTGGAGGGGAGAAGAGCAGGACACTGGGTGGCAGTGGATCTGGGAGGGATGAAGAGCGGGACACTGGGCGGCAGTGGATCTTTGAGCAGAGAATAGCGGGACACTGAGTGGCAGTGGCTCTTGGAGGGATGAAGAGCAGGACACTGGGCGGCAGTGGATCTTTGAGGGAAAAAAGCGGGACACTGGGTGCCAGTGGATCTTGGAGGGAAGAAGAGCGGGACACTGGGTGACAGTGGATCTTGGAGGAGAAAAAAGCAGGACACTGGGTGGCAGTGAATCTTGGAGGGAAGAAGAGCGGGACACTGGGTGGCAGTGGATCTTGGAGGGAAGAAGAGCGGGACACTGGGTGGCAGAGGATCTTTGAGGGGAAATAAGCCGGACACTGGGTGGCAGTGGATCTGGGAGGGATGAAGAGCGGGACGCTGGCTGGCCGTGGATCTTTGAGGGAAGAATAGCGGGACAGTGGGTGGCAGAGGATCTTGGTGGAATTAGAGTGCGAGTCAATTTATATTGGCAGCTCGGTTGTATGGTTTGATGGTAGACTTGTTTTTCACATTTTCCTCTGACTAATCTCATAACTGTCCAGCACCAGGGTTTTATCATCAGAAAAAGGCAGCATAGTGATGCTACCAAGTAACAGAATAATTATCTCTCCTGCAAAACAGAAGGGAGGCAATGCTTGATGCTGCTGAAGCTGCCTGTGCCCCGTCGCTTCTTCTCGCAATGATGCCATAATCCTGCTGAAGTCGGAACATCCCCGCGACCTCCTGGGGCAGCTCTCCAATGATGGGCTGTCCTGACTGATCGAGGACGGTTTGGAAGTATTAAATCTATACAATGGAGATGGCCCAGGCCCAGGCCCAGAAGACGTTCTTCTACGAGCCATAATAATGGCCAATAAATGGTGCTAGATGAGCACAGTGCACGGGGAATGCACGGCCTGCTGCACCTGATGGCATGTCGCATTCTACCCCACTTTTTACAGGAATATTCTGTTTGTACCGTATTATCCAGTAGATACAAAAATACTAAAACTTGTGAGTCCTCGGTTGTTTTTGCCTTTTAACTGTTGTAAAGATGGTGACAAACAGCAGCTCTGGAGACCGCACCTGACAAGTGAAAGCGCGACAAACCATGCGGGGGCGCTACACTGCAAATTTGGCCACACAGCCACACCCCAAGTCACATCCCCTTACCATTATTTTCTACCTTCAGAGGAGTAGATGTCTGAGGGACTGTTTTTACACCACAGGGGCGCACTTTTCATGAAATCACATCCACTTTGCTTGGACAGTTGAACACTGCAGAATTTCTGTGCAAAAAAATAAAGCAGCAGAAAAAAGTGGAATTTTCTGATATCTGTGTGTACGAATATATGGACACAAGTACAGTATGTCTGTTATTTGCTGATTTTTCATATCTAATATATTTTAAGTGCATTAAAAATGACATTATTTGAATTGTTTTTCATTATTTTTTTTGTAATTTTATGGGACGAAAAAAACCTGACTTTTACTTTCCATCTAGAATACAGGGACATAGAAATACACTGCTATGTCCAGATGTATCTCTATGTACCAGTATCATCTGCCTGTGGGCTCACAGCCTGTACAGACAGCATCTTTCTAGGGAATCTGTCAGCACGTGTTTGCTACCTCATCTTAGAGCAGGATGACGTGGGCAAAGAGAAGCTGAACCCAACAATGGATCACTTAGATTACTGGGTGCTGTCATTCTGACACAATGGAAGCTTTTAGCTTTAGGATGCAGCAGAGCTGAGAAAGCTGACCCCGCCCACATTAGAGACAACCACACCCCCACCACAGCAGCCTCCACCCATGCTCTCCTGTACCAAGTGTTAGGAACAGAGCAACACACTAAATAAAAAAAACTAATAAAGTGCATTCGCCGCTCGGGGTCCACTGTGCAGTAGGTGATATAACCGCTGCTAAGTGGTGGCAGGAGCAATATGGGGGAGGTGCACACGGGGTTAAACTTCACCCAGGTGCACAGAGCAATCTGTTGAGTCACAGAGATGCCAAACACAAGACATACAATAGAGCTGAGCCTGTTAAAGTCACAGTGCTCAGAATAGTTGCAAACATGGTATCAGGTCACAAGAGCCGAGCCAAGGACAGCGGGACTGCGTCCTACTAGACCTACCGTGTGTGTGACATCGCAACTGCGGACGCCAAGGAGTGCTGCTACTGCAGCGCGGCGTGGGACACTGCCGCTACACGACAATGCTAGTACGCAAGCACAATGTCGGACACTAGCAGCTGTTGATGAAGAAGCAGAGGCGCGCTGGCACTGGTACTAAACTCAATCCCTAACCACAAACATAATATCAGAGGGTAAGGGTTTCAAATGAGTCATTCACCAGAATCATGCATCCATCCTCATACACACAGCAGCAAGTATGACTATACTAGCGCATGGTGGAACAGCCATGCGCGCCTTTTATAGCAGCCGAGACCTTCCGGAAGCCTCCAGATCTCCGAGCTGGACCAATGAGATCTGAAGCAGGACCTGAGCACATGACTCCCGATCTCCAATGGGAGATCGTCCCATGAGCATGCTCAGCAGGAGGACAGAAGGACTTAGCCTCTGGAGAGATTTGCTGCAAGACAATCTCCTCTGCAGCAGATAAACAGCAGGAGACTGCAGAATGTGAGGGTCTGGATTCCTGCAGAGCCAATGCAGGAATCTGACGCCTAACACCATGCAATAGACAGTGAGGTGCTGATTACAGGAGGGGGCGTTCCTGGAATATCGTAGTGATGAATCCTTCACAGTAAACAGCAGCAGCACTGAGACAAGTGACAGATCTCAGAATTCTGTGCTTCAGTCTCGATCACCTTCAGATTACAGAGCAAAAACCTGCTGACAGAGTCCTTTTAAGTATAGAAATCCTCCAATGCTGTCAGTGCAGGCGGTGGCTCATATTAAAGTGAACCTGTCAGCAGGATTGTACTCAGTGACTACACACAGTGTCAGGTCGGCGCCATTCTACTGATTACACTGACACCTGTGATCAGGATTGTGCTCAGTGACTACAGACAGAGTCAGGTCAGTGCCATTATACTGATTACACTGACACCTGTGATCAGTATTGTGCTCAGTGACTACAGACAGAGTCAGGTCAGTGCCATTATACTGATTACACTGATACCTGTGATCAGGATTGTGCTCAGTGACTACAGACAGTGTCAGGTCGGGGCCATTATACTGATTACACTGACACCTGTGATCAGGATTGTGCTCAGTTACTACAGACAGTGTCAGGTCGAGGCCGTTATACTGATTAGGCCGGGATCACAAATGCGAAAAACACGGCCGAGTCTCGCATATTAATACCCGGCACTGCTGCCGACAGTCGAATCGGAGCTTGCGGCCGCATAGCAATACATGGAGCCGCACGCTCCGCTTCCGACTGCTGGCGGCAGTGCCGGGTACTAATATGCGAGACACGGCTGTGTTTCTCGCATGTGTGATCCTGGCCTTACACTCATGATCTTGTATCTCCTGATGGACAGACCGGAGAAGTCTCCACCAGAGCATTTTCTTCTCACCGTGTTTTCAGCCATTAAAGGGCACCTACCGCCCAGGACTTATGTCACGCCACCTCTGGGTACTGTCACGCCGCCTCTGCATACTCACCCGGCTGTCAGGCGGCGTGGGAGCAGAGGCCGGGTGAGTGACAGGCTCCTGACAGGCTCGTGGCCGACGGGGTCTCTGCATGCAATGCGCATGTGCCATAGGCCGCGCCTCCCTCCTGTTACTTGTGCTCCGGCAATGCCCTGACCCGGAAGCACCTACTGACCAATGGCAGACCAGACAGGGCCATATCAGGCAGCTCCCCCCCCGAGGGAGGCGCCTGATCGCTGTGTTTGCTAGCACACTGGCCCTGCTTCCTCATGTGCTCTCTGCAGTCTCGTAGTCCTGTCTTCAGTGATTCCTGCAGTAGCCCTGCAGTCCTGCCATCCGTGGTCCCTGCAGTATCCCCGCAGTCCGGTGCTCCGTGGGCCCAGCTATCTATACTCCAGTCCTCCCTCCTGTGTTCCTGCTCCCGTCCTTCAGTCCTGCTCCTGTCCTGCCTCCGGTGTTCCTGCTCCATCCTGCTATCCACACTCCAGTCCTTTAGTCCTACTACAGTCCTGCCTCCGGTGTTCCTGCTCCATCCTGCTATCCACACTCCAGTCATTCATTCCTACTCCAGTCCTGCCTCCGGTGTTCCTGCTCCATCCTGCTATCCACACTCCAGTCATTCATTCCTACTCCAGTCCTGCCTCCGGTGTTCCTGCTCCATCCTGCTATCCACACTCCAGTCCTACAGTTCTACTCCAGTCCTGCCTCCTGTGTTCCTGCTCCATCCAGCTATCCACGCTCCAGTCCTACAGTCCTACCCCAGTCCTGCCTCCCATGTTCCTGCTCCGTCCTGTTGTCTATGCTTCAGTTCTGCACTCCTACTCCTGTCCTTCCTGAGCCATCCCTCTCGGTACCGGCTATCGTGGTACCCGAACCCCTAGGCCTGGTCCTAATGATCCCTGTATAGGGGTCGGTTCCTCCTGGCAGCTCGCCCGGGGCCCCTCGGTGCCACGGTCCAGAGAATCCACTCCTGGAGATCCCACTTCTGACCAGCCGTGGTAACAGTGCGATCAGGCCATGGACTCCACCGGTACTACTGCTGCTACCCAAAAGGAATTGCTCTTTTTGCGGGAGAATCAGGGACGCATCATGTCTGTCATGAAGTCTATGGACACCCGCTTGTCGGCCCTGCAGGTGGCTGATCCTGGAAATGCCACTCACCTGGCCAGTCTTCAACAGGAGCTGGGTCAGCAACGAGATACTCAAGTCCATATTTTGAATGATATGGCCTCCTTTGATAGCTGCTTGTCGGTCCTCCAGTTTGCCGCTGCGATCCCGACTCCTCCCCCCGTGTCTACAGCTCTCCCGGCGCCCCGCCTCGCCAAGCCGTCTCGGTTTACTGGTGATCCCAAACTCTGCAGGGGGCTCCTAAATCATTGTAGCCTCCTTTTTGAATGGTTGCCTCAGCAGTATCCCTCTGACCGGGCCAAAGTGGCCTTCATTATGTCTCATCTGGAGGGAGAGGCCCTGTCTTGGCTGAATCCTCTCTGGGAACGTGACGATCCCGTTGTCTCGAGTCTTCCGGTCTTCTTGGATACTTTTCGCAGGGTTTTCGACGTGCCGGGTCGGTTAGCCTCTCTCACCGAGTCTCTTTGTAAGCTACATCAGGGTTCTCTCACGGTCGGACAGTACGCGATCCGCTTTCGCACTCTCTCCTCTGAGCTCGGCTGGAACAACGCGGCTTTTGTAGGGACATTCTGGCGCTGTCTTTCGAGCAGAATAAAGGATGAACTCACTGGTCGGGATACCCGACCACATTGGAGCACCTTGTCTCGCTGGCCACCAGCATCGACCTACCCTCTTCCTGAAGAAGAGGTTGCAAAAAACCTTGAAATGCGTAGAATAAACCACTGTCAAACCTTATTAACCTTCTGGAATTTCATCATTTGGGCAGCGCGGACGAAATCCACGTATTCCTTTGCAGAGTTCAAGTCTTTGGTGAGAGCAGGGCATTTACAGCCTCCTACTCCTCTGGTATCTGTCAGGACCATCAGTATCCGTACCACCGTGGAGACCAGGCTCCAGTTCTGTGCGCTCTCAAGCTGAGGGAGCTCGCCTTCTGCAGCTCAACCTCTCAGCTTCGCACCTCCCGTCTGCACACTTCACCCTCCGCAGACTCTCACCCTTCTTCCTCCTGGCCCTCAGAGGACACTCTTCTCCAGAATCCTGGTTCAGAGTTCCCCCTGCTGGCCCGGAGTGGAACTGTGTTGCATGCATTAGGTTAACTGCTGGAGAGACCCATCACTGCTTCCAAGCCTGGCATTTACTCTCCCCTGGAGGAAGGCAAAGCCAGTGTGGCGACCATACCCCTGGGGGCACCACATTCCCCCTAGTGAAAGTCAGCACTCTTGGGCTGACCAAGAAAAATGAAAAACAACATATATAACTTAAACAACAATAATTGTACAAGATTTGAAAAAGGTAAAAATGTACAAAAACCAAGTGTTCAAAAATGGTCCTATGATAACAAGTCCAACATCAATGTCCATGGTCCATTCCTGGCAAATGGTAACAATTTATAAATAAAGTTTTTAACCACACACAAGTCCTATGGTTCAGTATCCATGAAACAAAACTGGTAACTTTCAAAGGGAACATATTTATATTCAATTTCAATATTCACATGTTACTTTAGATGTGGAACCTAACTGGCAGTACACCCTGTGTGGTACGAGTGGATCTGCGTTACACTGGTACTGTAGTGGGCCTTACTGTTTGTCTGGTTCTAAGTACCGATGTAGTGTGTAATTCTCTAGATACGTTCCTAGTAATTCTACATGGCACAGGGACACGTGACTGTCTAGGAACTCTTGTGTTAGTGCGGGTGGTCTGGAGCGGGAAACTCCGAGAGTGGACCCTCTGGACCGTGGCACCGAGGGGCCCCGGGCGAGCTGCCAGGTGGAACCGACCCCTATACAGGGACCGTTAGGAGCAGGCCCAGGGGTTCGAGTACCACGGTAGCCGGTACCGAGAGGGGCGGCTCAGGATGGACCGGAGTAAGACTGAGACTGGAATAGGACGGCAGGAACACTGAAGGCAGGACTGGAGTAGGACGGCAGGAACACTGAAGGCAGGACTGGAGTAGGACGGCAGGAACACAAGGCAGGACTGGAGTAGGACGGCAGGAACACTAGGCAGGACTGGAGTAGGACGGCAGGAACACAAGGCAGGACTGGAGTAGGACGGCTGGAACACAAGGCAGGACTGGAGTAGGACGGCAGGAACACTAGGCAGGACTGGAGTAGGACGGCAGGAACACAAGGCAGGACTGGAGTAGGACGGCAGGAACACAAGGCAGGACTGGAGTTGGACGACAGGAACGCTGATAGCAGGACTGAGAAGCTGCTGTGAGGAGCAGCCGAGACTGGAACTGCAGGAGCAGAGTGTGCACGATGGAGCGAGGCCAGAGTGTCAGGAAACACAACGATCAGGCGCCTCCCTCAGGGGGAAGCGGCCTGATATGGCCCCGTCTGGTCAGCCATTGGTCCAAAGGTGCTTCCGGATCAGGGCACAGCCGGAGCATAAGAAGCAGGAAGGAGGCGCGGCCGCGGCCTATGGTGCATGCGCATAGCATGCAGGGAAGGCATCGGTCACGGACCTGTCTCAGGTGACCGCCGCGGCCGTCGGGTGGGGAGAGGCTGCGGCGTGGGAGCGGAGGGCGACTGCGGTGTGGGAGCGGAGGCCGGGTGAGTATGGCGGAGCGATGTAACAGTACCCCCTCCCCTAAGCCGCCCCCCCGGAGGTTAACAAGAAACCTCTTGAGGATACGGGGAGCATAAATATTCTCCCGAGGCTCCCAGGATCTCTCCTCAGGACCAAAACCCCTCCAATCAACGAGAAAGAAAGTCCTACCTCTAACCCTTTTCACAGCGAGGATGTCCTGCACTTCAAAAACGTCGTCGGCACCCACCGGCTGAGGACCAAGATCAAGCGAGGAATGGAAACGATTCAGCACCACAGGCTTCAGGAGAGAGACATGAAAGGTGTTCAGGATCCGGAGCGAAGCAGGCAACCTCAATTTGTAGGCGACTTCGTTAATACGTCCCAGAATTTCAAACGGACCGATGTAGCGTGGGCCCAACTTGTAGGAGGGCAGTTTTAATCGGACGAATTTGGAGAAGAGCCAGACCTTGTCGCCAACACGATACAGAGGAGAATCCAACCTCTTTTTGTCTGCATAGTTCTTCATCTGATCCGCGGATCTCTTGAGTGATGTGTTGGTCTCAGCCCAAATCTTAGAAAACTCCAAGGACAAGGCATTGGCCGCGGGTACCTCAGAGGCAGGAGTTATCGGAAGAGGAACACCAGGATGTCTGCCAAAAACAATGAAAAACGGAGACTTGGCCGAAGACTCACCAGCATGGTTGTTATAAGCGAACTCTGCCCAGGGGAGTAAGTTGACCCAATCGTTCTGGTGGGCGTTAGAGAAGTGACGTAAGTATCCCGTAAGCGTCTGGTTGGTACGCTCTACTTGTCCGTTGGACTGTGGATGGTAGGCCGAGGAGAAGTCGAGGGAAACGTTCATGAGCTTACAAAGCGAACGCCAGAACTTGGAGGTAAACTGAACCCCTCGGTCAGACACAATGCGTCGAGGTAGTCCATGAAGCCTGAAGACTTGATGAATGAAGATTTCGGCCAGCTCTGGCGCTGAGGGAAGACCGGGCAGAGGGATGAAGTGAGCCATCTTGGAAAAACGATCCACCACCACCAGAATGACTGAGCAGCCCGCAGAGCAGGGTAGGTCTGTGATGAAATCCATGGCGATGTTCTCCCAAGGAACCGTAGGGACAGGCAACGGAAGCAACAAGCCAGACGGAGATCTCCGTGGCACTTTGTTTTTTGCACAGGATGGACAAGAAGCCACAAAGTCGAGTACATCATGGCGAAGTGAGGGCCACCAGTAGTGGCGCTTGATAAGGTCAAGGGTCTTCTTAGTTCCGGCATGGCCGGCCAGTTTGGAGGAGTTCCCCCATAGAAGAACCTTTCGCTTGAGATTCTCTGGCACAAGCGTCTTGCCAGGTGGAGGAGTAAGCCAGTTCACCGGAGCCACGGTGATGATCCTAGTGGGATCAATGATATGCGACGGTTCCTCCGTGGATTCGTGTGGCAGGAAGACCCTGGACAGGGCGTCGGCTTTGGAATTCTTGTTGCCAGGACGGAATCGGAGCTCGAAATCAAATCGGGTAAAAAATAAAGACCATCTGGCCTGGCGAGGGTTTAGTCTCTGGGCGGACTGGAGATAGGCCAGATTCTTGTGGTCCGAGAAGATGACAAAAGGATGGACAGCTCCTTCCAGAAGGTGGCGCTATTCCTCCAAGGCCAACTTGATGGCCAAAAGTTCCCGGTCACCGATCGAGTAGTTACACTCGGATGGAGAAAAGGCCTTCGAGAAGAAGCCACAAGGGTGCAGGCGACCGGAAGCGGTTCTCTGGGACAGCACCCCCCGGCACCAGTCGAGGAAGCTTCCACCTCGAGTACAAAAGGTCGATCGCTCTCAGGGCGATGCAGGACCAGAGCTGTGGAGAAAACCCGTTTTAGGGTCAGGAAAGCCTCCTCTGCCTCAGGAGACCAATCCTTGGAAGTAGACCCTTTACGGGTGAGTACAGAAATGGGTCTTGTGATCGCGGAGAAGTGGGAGACAAATTGCCGGTAATAGTTGGCGAAACCGAGGAATCGTTGTATCGCCTTTAATCCGACGGGGCGAGGCCATTTGAGGATGGCAGACAGCTTCTCGGGATCCATCCTTAGACCAGCGTCAGAGATAATGTATCCCAGGAATGGCAGAGAGGTCTGTTCGAAGAGACATTTCTCGATCTTCGCATAGAGACGGTTCTCCCGAAGACGCTGAAGCACCAGGCGGACACTCTTTCTGTGGGACGAGAGGTCCAGCGAGAAGACGAGGATGTCATCAAAGTACACGACCACACAGGAGTACAAGAGATCCCGGAAGATCTCATTGACAAACTCTTGAAAGACTGCAGGAGCATTGCAAAGACCGAAGGGCATGACCAGGTACTCGTAATGGCCATCTCGAGTGTTGAAGGCGGTCTTCCACTCGTCACCTGCACGGATACGGACCAGATTGTAGGCTCCTCTGAGGTCCAGCTTGGTAAAGACCCGAGCCCCTCTGAGACGGTCAAACAGTTCCGGAATGAGTGGAAGAGGGTACCTGTTCTTGATGGTAATCTCAATCGAGCCCCTATAGTCAATGCATGGCCGTAGAGTTCCGTCCTTCTTCTTGACGAAGAAGAACCCGGCTCCCGCAGGCGAAGAGGATTTCCGTATAAAGCCTTTGGCGAGGTTCTCTCGGACGTACTCGGACATGGCGGTGGTCTCTGCGGGAGACAGAGGATAGATTCTGCCCCTTGGAGAGGTTGTACCAGAAACAAGTTCAATTGGGCAGTCAAACGGCCGGTGTGGAGGGAGGACCTCCGCTTCCTTCTTATCAAAAACATCGGCGTAGGAGCTGTAAGCTGGAGGAAGGCCCGGGAGGTCTGGAGGTGACCGTGGAGCGGCCGCCAGGCAGACAGGAGTCAGACAGCGAGCTTGGCACGGGTGCCCCCAGCGGAGTATCTCCCCAGAAGACCAGTCGAGAACAGGCTGATGAGTCCTTAACCATGGAAGACCGAGTAGAATGGCGTGAGAGAGCTTAGGTAAAACGTAAAAGGCTATCTTCTCTCGATGTAAGGCTCCGATTTGCAACTCCACCTCTTCAGTGACCAAGGTGACGGTCACCTGTAGCGGTTTGCCATCCACGGTGGCAATCTGAATTGGGTTAGATAGAGTGACTACAGGAATTTGGTATTTATCTACCTCTTCCGGCCGAATGAAGTAACCCGCTGAGCCCGAATCCACGTAGGCCACCTTGGAACCACGCCTCCCTCCTGAAACCAAAAGCACAGAAATCGTAAGGGGTTGAGAGGAATCATCATCACCTAGGAAGGCCTCTCTTACCTGACCTAGGTGGAGTCGTTTCCCTGTCTCTTAGGACAGGTGCGGATATAGTGTTACGAATGACCGCAATAGAGGCACAGACCTTGTGCCCGTCTCTCTCTCTGACGTAACTCGGCCAACCTAAGATGATCTAACTGCATGGGCTCACCCGAAGAGAGGGAAGAGAATCCGACTGAACGGGAGCTGGCAGACTGGGTGAAAGGAGAAACTGACCTGGAGGAGCGCCTGTCTCTCGCTGACTCCCGAGCGCGCTCCAGGAAGCGCAGGTCAATGCGGGTAGCCAGCGAGATAAGATCCTCTAAGGTGGACGGGGTATCTCGACCTGCGAGTTCATCCTTTATTTTACCAGAAAGACCGCGCCAGAATGCCCCCACCAAAGCTGCGTTATTCCAGCCGAGCTCGGAGGAAATAGTGCGAAAGCGAATAGCGTACTGTCCGACCGTGAGAGAGCCCTGGTGTAAGTTAAAGAGTGACTCAGTGAGAGAGGCTAACCGACCCGGCTCATCGAAAACCTTACGAAACGTATCCAGGAAAACCGGGAGACACGAAACGACCGGGTCGTCACGTTCCCAGAGCGGGTTTACCCAAGACAGGGCCTCTCCCTCCAGATGGGACATGATGAAGGCCACTTTGGCCCGGTCCGAGGGATATTGCTGCGGCAGCCATTCAAAGTGGAGACTACACTGATTTAAGAACCCCCTACAGAGCTTGGGATCCCCGGTGAAACGAGGCGGCTTGGCGAGGCGGGGCGTCGGAGGAACAGAAGACGCAGGGGGAGGAGTCGGCACTGCAGTGGCAGCCTGGAGGGCCGACAAGCGACTATCAAAGGAGGCCATGTAGGACAGAATGTGGGTTTGAGTATCTTGCTGCTGACCCAGCTCCTGTTGGAGACTGGCCAGCTGAGTGGCATTTCCAGGATCGGCCACCTGTAAGGCCAACAAACGGGTGTCCATAGACCTCATGACTGACATAATGCGCCCCTGATTCTCCCGTAGGAATAGCAACTCTTTCTGGGTAGCAGCCGTAGTACCGGCGGAGTCCATGGCCTGATCGTACTGTTAGCGCGGGTGGTCTGGAGCAGGAAACTCCGAGAGTGGACCCTCTGGACCGTGGCACCGAGGGGCCCCGGGCGAGCTGCCAGGTGGAACCGACCCCTATACAGGGACCGTTAGGAGCAGGCCCAGGGGTTCGAGTACCACGGTAGCCGGTACCGAGAGGGGCGGCTCAGGATGGACCGGAGTAAGACTGAGACTGGAGTAGGACGGCAGGAACACTGAAGGCAGGACTGGAGTAGGACGGCAGGAACACTGAAGGCAGGACTGGAGTAGGACGGCAGGAACACAAGGCAGGACTGGAGTAGGACGGCAGGAACACTAGGCAGGACTGGAGTAGGACGGCAGGAACACAAGGCAGGACTGGAGTAGGACGGCTGGAACACAAGGCAGGACTGGAGTAGGACGGCAGGAACACTAGGCAGGACTGGAGTAGGACGGCAGGAACACAAGGCAGGACTGGAGTAGGACGGCAGGAACACAAGGCAGGACTGGAGTTGGACGACAGGAACGCTAATAGCAGGACTGAGAAGCTGCTGTGAGGAGCAGCCGAGACTGGAACTGCAGGAGCAGAGTGTGCACGATGGAGCGAGGCCAGAGTGTCAGGAAACACAACGATCAGGCGGCTCCCTCAGGGGGAAGTGGCCTGATATGGCCCCCGTCTGGTCAGCCATTGGTCCAAAGGTGCTTCCGGATCAGGGCACAGCCGGAGTATAAGAAGCAGGAAGGAGGCGCGGCCGCGGCCTATGGCGCATGCGCATAGCATGCAGGGAAGGCATCGGTCGCGGACCTGTGTCAGGTGACCGCCGCGGCCGTCGGGTGGAGAGAGGCTGCGGCGTGGGAGCGGAGGGCGACTGCGGTGTGGGAGCGGAGGCCGGGTGAGTATGGCGGAGCGGTGTAACATCTTGGACTCACCATAGGCACAACAGGTTCACCACTGTCAGGGCGAGGGTTCTCTGGCTCCACTGCTGGTGTGGCTTCTGCAACCAGATTTTCCTGATCCTCTCGAGTCACGTCCTCCTGTGCTTCCACTTGGGGGAATAATAACACCGGCACCACTATTGCATCATTAATTCTAGTCCAGTTCGCAGGGAACTCCCCAAGCACTGTGCTGACCTTCTCTTCTTTCTCTACAGGTTGGATGTCATCTGGCTCTTCTGCTGTTGCTTTCAACTGGTCAGGGCATAACTTCAAGTGGTCCCTGGATACCGCTGCTAAGGTCTCTCCTCCATCTTTACTAACAAGGCAGACTTTGGTATTATCAAAGTTTGAGGGCAGAATGGTATAAGGTTCAGCCTCCCATTGATCAACCAGCTTGTGCAACCTCCTCTTCCTTTTGAGGACTTGTTCTCCCGGCGAAAAGGGGACAGCAGGTGCATTCTGATTGTAAAGCTTCTCCTGCTTTTGTCTTGCCTGGACCAGACTCTTCTCCACACACTCCTGTACTCTTCTGACTGCTGCTGCCTCTCTTTGTCCCAGTCAGCATCTGGCGACGTTACTTCAGGCGTCAGGACTCCCATGTCCAAATCCACAGGCAGCCTACCTGGTCTCGCTCTCATCAGGTATGCTGGAGTACAGTTGGTAGAGTTCACTGGAATATGGTTGTAGACATCTACCCAGGGCCGGATTAAGGTTGGTGGGGGCCCCTGGGCAGAAAATCTGGTGGGGGCCCCCATATCATTAACATTTTAGCCATAACAGTAGAGCGCGAACTGTAGCACTTAGATGTACAATCTAATCTTATCCTCTTGTTCTGCCACATTCAGATTTACAGTACTACAATAGAGATACAGTCCAGGATAACTCAAAGCAGTCCAATTATAGACAGAAAGAGTTACTCACATTTTTTTTACTGAACCCAATGTTAAGACAGCCAAGGAATAATAAAAATGCAGAAAGGGAAAGTTTTCACCGGCAGCAATTGTTGCTAACTACTGTATAACAATATGCTCTCTATTGTATTATCTCCGGAGTAGTGGCTTGCTCTCCTATAGTAAGAGAAGAAAAAGAAGCTTTCTTTGAATACAGGTCTGTTGGCTGAAGGAGGATATATCACCTGTCTTAATGTGCCTGTGAGCATCTCCAAGTACAAGGGGGAGGTGTTAGCGATCGAAAACATGCTTTATATAAAAGTGTGTACAGATAAAAGCATAAATAAATGTATACATTACAAGCTTTACTGTATTTTTTCCCACAATGATGTATGATTTTGTCTGGCTCTCTTGCTTTCCACATAATATAACAATTTCAAAGCATCTTTTCCCATAACTCTGAATTGTACTTTTTCTGTAATACCTCTTAGAAAGTCGTGAATAAATTGACAACTAAGTTTTACCACCCCCCCTGTCAAATCTCTGTATCCAACACATGTCTGTCATCAGATTGCAGAGCTCCAGGGGAAAATTAACACAAAGAATAAGTAAAATGTCAACATTAGTACCAGCATTAAACGCAAAAATTTTTATATGTGCCTTAAAAATTTCACTTACCCATCATATAATGAAATAGAGTACGTTGAGAAGGATCATATGAACTCTATCCATCAAACATCCAATGATTCTTGTAGTAACCTCAAAACACAACTTGTATGCTATAAGGAAATGAAAATTATAAAAAGTTAAAATAATCATCATTAGAATGGAATGGATATATGAGCAGACTAGAACTTTGCAGCTTTGCTTACCTAACAGTTATTCTCCATGTATAATTTAAGATGTATATATCCAGGTAATCCAAGATGTATGATAACAGATTTGATGCCACGAACAGAACACCCATAATGTATTAAACTTAAACGGAACTGAAAAAAAAAGAAGGGGTTAAACGCATGTTTTTACTTATGTTAAAGTGATTAAAGGGGTTGTGCTGTCTCCCCTGCTTCTGACTGCTCTACAGCAGTCTAGAAGCAAGGGGTTGGCTCATAACTCCATGGCTCAGCCAGCCCCCAGTATTGCATGAGGAGACTAACAGCAGTGCTCAGTTCTCTCAGACAAGTATATGGAGAGCCGCGCGCATGCGCGGCAGGCTGCTCAAGAACTTTAACGGTTGACCTAGCTGTCTGTCAAAGACTGTGGCCACTGCTGGGGAGGGATTCCTATTGGCGGGCATTTTTCATGTTCGGAGCACATAAGGTTTTACCATGATCACAAAAATAGATTCTTTAGGGTACACTGGGAAATTATAGTTAAGAAAATTGCTAGAGAGCATCCCTGAAAACACCCGTTAGCAATTATTTGCCTCAGATTACGGATTGCTCCTCCCCATGCTGTGCAGGGGGTTGTTACAGTAAAGGTCACTCGCTTCCAAACAATTATGAGCTAAATTTCTCTGTGTAAAGCCACCATTATTGCAAGAACAGTGAGGCTATTAAGTCTCTGACACAGGCAATGGAAAAGGTTGATTTATTAAACAAGTTAAAGAAGGTCATGGGTGGGTGTCTTTCAACATAAAATTAGTGTTTGTTACGGGTGTTTTTCTGTATTGAAAAACTGAGTAATATAACAGACCAAGTCTCAACAGCAACCAGTTGCACATTTGCATTACGCATACCATATCTGAGCTTTTAAGGATGTACATATCATATTTGATCACAATGTGAGCATAGTTTTACAAACCTTTTGGAACATTTAGGAAGGCCAAAGTACTGGAAACTTAGAGGTGAACTTTTCTTGATTTTTTCATAGCAAATTCTTGAATCAGATCTGAAAAGTCTAGCTCTTCAAGAATGTCATGTTCAATGCTTAACAAGCAAAGGTGGGATAGACGTTCCTGGCCCATTGTACTGCGAAGTCTGTTTTTAATTAGCTTCATTTTGGAGAATGATCTCTCTCCACTGCAATTGGTTACCATCAAGACCAAAAGAATTTCAATATTTGGGAATGTACTCTTGAAAGGGTCCTTTAGCACCATTTTATACATGCAGAGCTCTCTAGGGAAATCTTCATGTTCAGCTAGTGTAGCATTTTTAACAAGAGATGCAAACTGTTGTAATTCATTTTCAAGTGAAGCTGCATCTAGATCTTCAACATATATATTCGCTAAGTTACGGGCTGCAGAAGAGATTTGTTGTGGAGTGGCTACTGCAAGATTGCCAAGAATGCCAAACCTTTCAGCAATTACTTCATAGGAAGATATTCTATCCGAAAGAGATGTAGAAATACGATCTATAACAGGTTAAAAGCTTTCAACCTTAAACTTCTCACTAGGAGAAAACTGGCTTCCAGGTTCCTTTGCATAGTCCAGGGGATTTAATCGGACATTTCTCTTATGACGTCTTGAGTGCTCCTCACAGTACTCTTCTGTGTCACTCAAATGTTTTGCTTCTTGCTCATATAGTAAAAAATGGTCTCTTTTCGACTCCACAAAATTCTTCAAAGACTTCAGCATATCCACTGCGGACTGAAGTAATAATTTTGGATGTTGTAGGGCCTTATTTGTGGCATCAAATCTGTTTAAAATGTCCTTCCAAAAAACAGCTAATAATGATATTTCCAGTGATGACATCTGTCTTGAAAGACCATTCGCTTCATTTTTTACAATATCGTTTTCATCCTGGTCAGATCCAATTTTCACAAGAGCTTCTTTAATTTTTGCATAGCCTTGAACTAAAGCTTTTGTGGCATCTGCCCGGCATGCCCATCGAGTGTCACTTACATTTTTGGGAACAAGATACTTTGATCCAGATTGACTTAGATAATTAGCCAAAATTTTATAGCGATGAGTGGATGCAGTGAAGAAAACATAAATTTGATGTACAAATTGGAAGAAATTTACAGCCTTAGGACATGCATTAGCAGCTGCTTTACCAACCAAGTTTAAGGAGTGCCCACAGCATGGTATCAGCTCTGCAAATTTGTTCTTCTCTTTAACATATGTCTGCATCCCTTTATATTTTCCACACGTTTGCGGCATTGTCATAAGCTTGTCCCCGACAGTCACATATTTCAATTTTATGTTGCTGTAAAAACTGCAGCAATGCATTAGCTATAGCATATCCTGTGTGACCACAATTTGGAAGAAATGTTAGGAATCTTTCCTTTGGTGAAGATCCTTCAAGATATCTTATAACAATTGTTAGCTGGTCTATGTGTGCTTCATCTGGGGTAGAATCAACTGACACCGAGTAATATTTTGATAATTTTATTCTAGCAATGATTTCTTGCTGAGCACGCTGTCCCATTAGTTGAATTAGCTCTTCAACAATTGTTGAAGACAGATAATTTGTTTTCCCTCTTCCTGTTCCACCATGTTCTTTAATGTGAGAGGCAAGAAACAGATCAAACTTTGCAATGAGCTCCATTATACCTAAAAAGTTACCATTTCTTGTTGATTTCAGAAGCTCATTTTCACCTCTAAAAGCAAGTCCTCGTTCAGCCAGGAATTTTATAGTACTTACTACACGCATAAGGACTTGCTTCCAGTATCCATGTATTTCATCTGACATTTGAAGCAAATGAGCACTAATGGATCTTTTCCTTTCTCCCCGGTTTGCCAGTGTTGTGACAGCGGTAAGATGGGACTTTGATACCTCATGTTCAGCAATACGTGCATGCACATGCTTCCAGTCTCCAAAACCTTCCCCAGAAAGGTTCTCCTTTTGTGGTGTAATAAGTTTACAGACATAACAATAGACTTTGCCTGTGCTTGGTGAGAAGCAGAGCCAAGATCGATTGACTGATTCACCATTCTTATTTCTTCGACTGAAAATATTTTTGCTACATTTTCTCTCAAATATTTCTTTTCCTGTTTTACACAGTTGCGAGACTGACTTTTCTAATAGCGTTGATGTGCAGTTCTGAAGCTTTTTTGATCCTTCAGTGGCCCAAAAATCTATAAATTCTGAGCTAAAAGTTTGAGGCCAAAGACCGATGTCATTACATACTCCAGCATTTATAGAATCACAGGCACAATCTACTGCTTCAGATGATAGATGAGCTTCTTCATCACCATAAGCAGGACTTGAATGACCTACAATTAGAGTTGAGCGATACCGTCCGATACTTCAAAATATCGGATCGGAATGGATCGGCCGATCTTTAAAAAAAGTATCGGTATCGCCGATTCCGATACCGGAAGTCCCATTCAAGTCTATGAGACTTCCGGTATCGGAATTGGAAAAACCCTTTCCTGCCCTTGTACAGCCTCTCGGGAGTCTGTACGGGCCTTCCGGGGGTCTCTGCCGGCCTGCCAGGGGGTCTGTGCGGACTGCCCGGGGTCTGTACCGGCCTGCCGGGGGGCTGTGCAGGCTCCGGTGGTCTGTGCCGGCCTGCCGGGGGGCTGTGCCGGCCTGCCGGGGGGTTTGTGCAGGCTCCGGTGGTCTGTGCCGGCCTGCCGGTGGTCTGTGCAGGCTCCGGGGGGCTGTGCAGGCATCATCCGATGGGACTACAAGTCCCATCGGGCGATGCCTGCTACCATGACAGTGATTGACACATTAGCCAATGATGGGACAGTAGTAGTCCCATCATCCGGCTAATGTGTTAAATGTAAAAAAAAAAAAAAAAAAATACTACATACATACATACTACATGCTACATACATACTACATGCATGCTACATACATACTACATGCATGCTACATACATACTACATGCTACATATATACTACATGCATGCTACATACATGCTACATACATACCACATACATACTACATGCATGCTACATACATACTACATGCTACATACATACTACATACATACTACATATATGCATCATACATACTACATATATATTACATGCATGTTACATACATACTACATACATACTACATGCATGCTACATACATACTACATATATACTACACACATACTACATATATACTACATGCATGCTACATACATACTACATACATACTACATGCATGCTACATACATACTACATATATACTACATACATACTACATATATACTACATGCATGCTACATACATACTACATACATACTACATGCATGCTACATACATACTACATACATACTACATGCATGCTACATACATACTACATATATACTACATGCTACACACATACTACATATATACTACATATATACTACATGCATGCTACATACATACTACATACATACTACATGTATACTACATGCATGCTACATACATACTACATACATACTACATGCATGCTACATACATACTACATGCTACATATATACTACATACATACTACATACATACTACATATATACTACATGCATGCTACATACTACATACATACTACTTATATACTACATGCATGCTACATACATACTACATATATACTACATGCATGCTACATACATACTACATATATACTACATGCATGCTACATACTACATACATACTACTTATATACTACATGCATGCTACATACATACTACATACATACTACATATATGCATCATACATACTACATATATACTACATGCATGCTACATACATACTACATACATACTACATATATACTACATGCATGCTACATACATACTACATACATACTACATGCATGCTACATACATACTACATGCTACATATATACTACATACATACTACTTATATACTACATGCATGCTACATACATACTACATATATACTACATACATACTACATACAGTACATACTACTTATATACTACATGCATGCTACATACATACTACATACATACTACATATATACTACATGCATGCTACATACTACATACATACTACTTATATACTACATGCATGCTACATACATACTACATACATACTACATATATGCATCATACATACTACATACATACTACATGCATGCTACATACATACTACATATATACTACATACATACTACATATATACTACATATATACTACATGCATGCTACATACATACTACATACATACTACATATATACTACATGCATGCTACATATATACTACATGCTACATACATACTACATACATACTACATATATACTACATGCATGCTACATACATACTACATACATACTACATGCATGCTACATACATACTACATGCTACATATATACTACATATATACTACATGCATGCTACATACATACTACATATATACTACATACATACTACATACATACTACTTATATACTACATGCATGCTACATACATACTACATATACTACATACATACTACATACATACTACTTATATACTACATGCATGCTACATACATACTACATATACTACATACATACTACATACATACTACATATATACTACATGCATGCTACATACTACATACATACTACTTATATACTACATGCATGCTACATACATACTACATACATACTACATATATGCATCATACATACTACATACATACTACATGCATGCTACATACATACTACATATATACTACATACATACTACATATATACTACATATATACTACATGCATGCTACATACATACTACATACATACTACATATATACTACATGCATGCTACATACTTACTACATGCTACATACATACCACATACATACTACATATATACTACATGCATGCTACATACTACATACATACTACATATATACTACATGCAAAAAAAGTCCCTAGTCTCACTTTATGGTAAAAGCTGTGTGGTCCCACACAGCTTTTACCATAAAGTGAGACTAGGGACTTTTTTTTTTTAAGTGGCGGAGGAATACAGTGCGGAAGGATACCTACCTTCCGTCATTGGATTCCTGCAGCCCGTAGAGAGCGGCAGCATCAGCTGATGCTGCAGTTCTCTACCCAAGATCGTCGTGGGACACACTCGTGGACTGCTTCGGATCATGGGTGAGTATTTTTGTGGTTTGTTATGTTAATATTTATTCCGTAAAAGACAATGGCTTCGGGGAACAATGTGACAAGTATTGGTAAGTATGTTACTCTATGTTATATGTACTGTATGTCTATGTATGTATTGTATGAATGTATTGTATGTAGCATGTATGTAGTATGTATGTAGCATGTACAGTGGGGCAAAAAAGTATTTAGTCAGTCAGCAATAGTGCAAGTTCCACCACTTAAAAAGATGAGAGGCGTCTGTAATTTACATCATAGGTAGACCTCAACTATGGGAGACAAACTGAGAAAAAAAAATCCAGAAAATCACATTGTCTGTTTTTTTTTCATTTTATTTGCATATTATGGTGGAAAATAAGTATTTGGTCAGAAACAAAATTTCATCTCAATACTTTGTGATATATCCTTTGTTGGCAATGACAGAGGTCAAACGTTTTCTGTAAGTCTTCACAAGGTTGCCACACACTGTTGTTGGTATGTTGGCCCATTCCTCCATGCAGATCTCCTCTAGAGCAGTGATGTTTTTGGCTTTTCGCTTGGCAACACGGACTTTCAACTCCCTCCAAAGGTTTTCTATAGGGTTGAGATCTGGAGACTGGCTAGGCCACTCCAGGACCTTGAAATGCTTCTTACGAAGCCACTCCTTCGTTGCCCTGGCGGTGTGCTTTGGATCATTGTCATGTTGAAAGACCCAGCCACGTTTCATCATCAATGCCCTTGCTGATGGAAGGAGGTTTGCACTCAAAATCTCACGATACATGGCTCCATTCATTCTTTCATGTACCCGGATCAGTCGTCCTGGCCCCTTTGCAGAGAAACAGCCCCAAAGCATGATGTTTCCACCACCATGCTTTACAGTAGGTATGGTGTTTGATGGATGCAACTCAGTATTCTTTTTCCTCCAAACACGACAAGTTGTGTTTCTACCAAACAGTTCCAGTTTGGTTTCATCAGACCATAGGACATTCTCCCAAAACTCCTCTGGATCATCCAAATGCTCTCTAGCAAACTTCAGACGGGCCCGGACATGTACAGGCTTAAGCAGTGGGACACGTCTGGCACTGCAGGATCTGAGTCCATGGTGGCGTAGTGTGTTACTTATGGTAGGCCTTGTTACATTGGTCCCAGCTCTCTGCAGTTCATTCACTAGGTCCCCCCGCGTGGTTCTGGAATTTTTGCTCACCGTTCTTGTGATCATTCTGACCCCACGGGGTGGGATTTTGCGTGGAGCACCAGATCGAGGGAGATTATCAGTGGTCTTGTATGTCTTCCATTTTCTAATTATTGCTCCCACAGTTGATTTCTTCACTCCAAGCTGGTTGGCTATTGCAGATTCAGTCTTCCCAGCCTGGTGCAGGGCTACAATTTTGTTTCTGGTGTCCTTTGACAGCTCTTTGGTCTTCACCATAGTGGAGTTTGGAGTCAGACTGTTTGAGGGTGTGCACAGGTGTCTTTTTATACTGATAACAAGTTTAAACAGGTGCCATTACTACAGGTAATGAGTGGAGGAAAGAGGAGACTCTTAAAGAAGAAGTTACAGGTCTGTGAGAGCCAGAAATCTTGATTGCTTGTTTCTGACCAAATACTTATTTTCCACCATAATATGCAAATAAAAGGGAGAAAAAAAAAAAAAAAATGTGATTTTCTGGATTTTTTTTTTCTCAGTTTGTCTCCCATAGTTGAGGTCTACCTATGATGTAAATTACAGACGCCTCTCATCTTTTTAAGTGGTGGAACTTGCACTATTGCTGACTGACTAAATACTTTTTTGCCCCACTGTATGTAGTATGTATGTAGCATGTAGTATGTAGCATGCATGTAGTATGTATGTAGTATATATGTAGCATGTAGTATGTATGTAGCATGCATGTAGTATATATGTAGTATGTATGTAGTATGTATGTAGTATATATGTAGCATGCATGTAGTATGTATGTAGCATGTAGTTTGTATGTAGCATGCATGTAGTATATATGTAGTATGTATGTAGTATGTATGTAGTATGTATGTAGTATATATGTAGCATGCATGTAGTATGTATGTAGCATGTAGTTTGTATGTAGCATGCATGTAGTATATATGTAGTATGTATGTAGTATGTATGTAGTATGTATGTAGCATGCATGTAGTATATATGTAGTATGTATGTAGTATGTATGTAGTATATATGTAGCATGCATGTAGTATGTATGTAGCATGTAGTTTGTATGTAGCATGCATGTAGTATATATGTAGTATATATGTAGTATGTATGTAGTATGTATGTAGCATGTAGTATGTATGTAGTATGTATGTAGTATATATGTAGCATGCATGTAGTATGTATGTAGCATGTAGTATGTATGTAGCATGCATGTAGTATATATGTAGTATGTATGTAGTATGTATGTAGTATGTATGTAGCATGTAGCATGCATGTAGTATATATGTAGTATATATGTAGTATGTATGTAGTATGTAGCATGCATGTAGTATATATGTAGTGTGTATGTAGTATGTATGTAGTATGTATGTAGCATGTAGTATGTATGTAGCATGCATGTAGTATATATGTGGTATGTATGTAGCATGTAGTATGTAGTATGTATGTAGTATTTTTTTTTTTTTTTTTAACATTTAACACATTAGCCGGATGATGGGACTACTACTGTCCCATCATTGGCTAATGTGTCAATCACTGTCATGGTAGCAGGCATCGCCCGATGGGACTTGTAGTCCCATCGGACGATGCCTGCACAGACCCCCGGACATCAGCATAGCCCCCCGGCAGGCCGGTACAGACCCCCACAGGGTGCACAGACCCCCGGACATCAGCACAGCCCCCCGGCAGGCCGGTACAGACCCCCACAGGGTGCACAGCCCCCCGGCAGGCCGGCACAGCCCCCCGGCAGGCCGGTACAGACCCCCACAGGGTGCACAGACCACCGGCAGGCCGGCACAGCCCCCCGGCAGGCCGGTACAGACCCCGGGCAGTCCACACAGCCCCCCGGCAGGCCGGCACAGCCCCCCGGCAGGCCGGCAGAGACCCCCGGAAGGCCCGAAATGACGGCGCATCATGATGCGCACACACCGCGCATCATGATGACGTCATTTCGGCTGTCAATCAACTTTGAATTTCCGATTCCGATGCCCGATATTGAAAAAATATCGGATGTCGGTATCGGAATTCCGATACAGCAAGTATCGGCCGATACCCGATACTTGCGGTATCGGAATGCTCAACTCTACCTACAATACTTGAATGGTAGATTTGCTGTCCTCTAACAGCCGTGTACACTAGGTCTTCTTGCTTTTTATCATCTGCTTGGTCATCTGCTTCACCTATATCCATTACATCATGTTCTTCCCTTTCATCTGCTGTAAGATGGTAGTCCTCTTCCGCTACATTAGCTGTGAAGTCCTCTTCTCCAGATTTTCTTGGATGCACATTACCAACAACACGTTCATCATATTTTTCTTTATTGTCTTCTTTACTAGCAGCTTGGGTTAATTCATTTTCCTCATCAGCTATGTAACAAATATTGTGAACCTCTGCTGCAAGACAAAATAAATGTTTTTTGTTTTTGTTTTTTTTTAAATTAAAAAAAATAAATGTTCATAGGTATGCATTTGCTTTCACCTACCTCTACTGGATTGTCCCTGTAGCTCACGCAAATCATCTGGCAAAATTTGGCAAAAATAGTTGCTCAGCTTCTGAGTCTTTTCAAGAAAACCATCTCTTCTTCTTTTCTTTTCTATAGCTTTGTTCCTCTTCTGAGCACCACTACTATATGATCTTGGTGTTTTATGCCTATCAATTCTTCGCTCAGCCATGCTGTACCTTTACAGAAAAAAAATATGACATACAAACCATAGATCTCACGAGTGAATTCCAGCAGTTGTGTCTGAGCATACTCATATGTGCTCCCATCCTGCTATATACCCCTTCCTGGCATATGGCCGCATCCTGCTATTTAACACATCCTGCTATATATGCCCTCAGGCCCCTCATCCTGCTCATAATATACCCCATCCTGGTGTATGGCCGCATCCTGCTATATACCCCCATCCTGCTATATACCCCCTCCCCAGTCTTATATACCCCATGCATCCTGCTATATACACCTATATTGCTATATACCCCCATCCTGCTATATGGCCTGTATCCTGTGGCACACAAAAATAAACGTTTATACTCACCTTTCCTCACTCCAGCAGCATCGCTCCTCCTCCCGTCTATGCCGGCAGCAGCGCCGCTGACCTGTGTGGAGCCGGCCACGATCCCTGCAGCATCGCTCGTCCTCCTGTCTGTGCCGGCCGCGGCTGTGTCTGGACACGTGAGCACAGCGATAACGTCATCTCTGTGCGCACCACTAGTCTCCACACACAGCCGCGGCCGGCACAGACAGGAGCTATATATAAATATATAGCTAGCTGGAGCCTGGAGGCAAGGGGGTTAATCACCGTGGCGCTGCAGAGTAGATTGGCGGGACCGTACACAGCAGGCGGCGGGCGCACGATGCTCGTGAACGCGGCGAGCAGGCAGAGCAGATCCACAGGACAGGAGGCGTGACAGGAGAGGAGGCGTGACAGGAGAGGATGAGGCGGTACCGGTATGCCTAGTTCATCTCAGCGTGACGGCGTCTAATATTTATCCTCACGCTGCGTTAATAAAATGGCGGTCTCTGCCCAGTGGTGGGGGCCCGGGCCCCCTTAGAAGCTCTTGTGGTGGGGGCCCCGGGGCTGAAGCCCCGCCTGCCCCTCCTATAATCCGGCCCTGGATCTACCAGATCGGGTAACTTTTCTGGCCACAGATTTCTCTCCTCCAAGGGCAATGTCTTCAGTAAATCAATCACTACCTGGTTCATCTTCTCGCACATGCCGTTGGTCTGTGGGTGATAAGGTGTTGTCCGGATCTTCTTACCATACAAGTTGCAGAACTCATGGAACATTTCTGCCTCGAAAGCTGGACCTTGATCTGTGAGTACTCTTTCAGGATACCCATGTGGCCTACAGAAGTGCTGTTGGAAGGCTCTGGCTGCTGTCCTGGCTGTTAGATCTTTGACGGGCACAACCACCAGGAATCTTGTAAGGGAGCTCTCAGGCTGTCTCGATCCTTTCTGCGCAGGTTACACTGTCCACACTCCCAGCACCACCTCTCAATGGCCTTCCTCATGCCAGTCCAGTAGAACCTCTCTCGGAGCAATGTTTCCAACTTCTTCCACCCGAAGTGTCCAGCTCCATTGTGGTATGCTTCCAGGACCATTGATGCCTCTCTCTTTGGGACTATCACTTGCCAAACCAGCTCATGAGTGCGGGCATTGATACTCCTCCGACACAGCTTCCCTTCATAAATGAACAGCCGACCCTTCTCCTTCCACAGCTGCTGGGTCTTTTCAGGAGCATCCGACTCTGGACGTGAGTCAGCTCGTGTCAACAGCTCCTTCACCAGGCGGACTGCAGGGTCACTATCTTGCGTTTCCGCCCAGTCATGATGGGGCAAAGGATTCAGGGTGACCTCCTTCAAGCCAGACCGTCTGTCTCTCACTCCTTGAGCACGTTGGGCCGCAAATGGCCGGTGGAAGTGAGGTAGCTCTATCTCTTCAAGAGCCTCAGGGTCTTCTGCTGCATCTGGTAGGTTCGGCATTCTGGACAGTGCATCAGCATTGGCATTCTTGTGCCCTGCTCGGTACTTAATAGTAAACTCATAGTTAGACAGCCGAGCCATCCACCGCTGCTCCAGGGCACCCAGTTTTGCAGTGTCCAAGTGGGTCAACAGATTGTTGTCCGTGAAGATTGTAAACTTGGCTGAAGCTAGGTAATGCTTGAACCTTTCGGTGACCGCCCAGACTATGGCAAGGAACTCCAGCTTGAAAGAACTGTAATTATCCGGGTTCCTCTGAGTGGGACGCAGCTTCCTGCTGTCGTAGGAGATCACTTGCTCTTTTCCGTTCTGTACCTGCAACAGTACTGCTCCTAATCCCACGTTGCTGGCATCCGTGTACAGCACAAAGGGTTTCTCATAATCTGGGTAAGCCAGAACTTCGTCACCGGTGAGGGCCATCTTCAATCTGGTGAAGGACTTCTCCAATTCTTCAGTCCATTCAAACGTGGAATTCTTCTGCTTGCGTTTCTTGCATTGCCCCACTAGAAGGTTTTGCATCGGGGTAGCTATCTCAGTAAAGCCTTTGATGAATCTTCGGGAGTAGCCTACCAGTCCAAGGAATTGGCGTACCTCGTGGAGGTTGCTGGGCTTCTTCCAGTCCCGGATGACCGTGACCTTGTCAGGATCTGGAGCCACACCTTCTGCACTGACCACATGACCGAGGTACTGTACCTTGGGCTTCAGGAGGTGGAATTTGGAGGGCTTCACCTTCAGGCCAAAATTGGACAACGCTTCAAACACTTCAGCCAGGTATTCCAGGTGATCTTCATAGGTTTTGGAGAAAACAATGACATCATCCAGGTACAACAGGACTGTTTCAAAGTTCATGTGTCCCAGGCAGCACTCCATCAGCCGTTGAAATGTTCCTGGGGCAGTGCAGAGCCCAAATGGCATATAATTGAACTCACAGAGACCCATTGGAGTTGTAAATGCAGTTTTCTCCTTATCTGCCTCTGCCATGGGAACCTGCCAATACCCACTGGTGAGATCCAAGGTGGAAAAGTAATTAGCAGTTTTAAGTGCAGCTAAGGATTCCTCAATCCTAAGTAATGGGTAGGCATCTTTATGTGTAATGCTGTTAATTTTCCTGTAATCAATGCACATTCTTATGGTACCATCCCTTTTCTTTACAAATACTATGGGAGCTGCCCATGGGCTACAACTGTCTCGGATAACGCCTGCTTCCTTCATCTCCCTCAACATACTCTTAGCACACTGGTACTGTGTTGGGGGTATAGGTTTGTACCTCTCCTTTATGGGTGGATGGTCTCCAGTGGGGATATGATGTTGCACCCCTTTTGCCTGCCCAAAATCTAGTGGGTGTTTGCTGAATACCCGCTCATACTCTTGTGTCACTCTGTAAACCCCATTTCTCTGGTATGAAGGTGTAGAGTAAGTTCCCACCTGCAGTTGCTGGCACCATTCTTCTAGCTGCTTCACAGGGCCATTGTCCTCCACCTGGTCGGATGAGACCAAAGGCTCTGCTGCCTGCAATGAGTTGTTATTAACAGTGAGCAGTTTAGCAACTGTGGCGTACCGAGGTATTGTGACTAGTGTTGAGCGACTTTTGGATTTTTAGTGTCCATTTGAATGCCAAAAGCATAAATTCTTGTTACTTAAGCTTGTCAACCTTAATTTACTTCATAATACTAGTTATGCACTGAAAAATGGGGGTTATTTGGCTACAGTTGTGGGGGGGAGGGCTGACTCCAGGTTTTCGTGGGCCCAGGGCCAAAGAGCGCCCCTTTAACACATACCACAACTCATGATGCTCCGATACGGCAGAGAAATAGCGGTATAGTACAATGAAAAATACTTCACTTCTTACATCTCATGACTGATATCCATTTTAAATTCTCCAATACCTCCAAAAACGGACAGTATATTACTCCATACAGTATTATGGCCAGCGCTTAGTGCGCTATACAGAGTAATGAGGCCCATCTATTTCACCATACAGAATCATTATTCCCATATAATGTTTCAAACCGTATATGATGAGCTCCACATAATGCTACAGTATATGTTGGTCCCAATGGATGAAGCTCCACTGTCTTATGGGCCCAAATTATGCTCCATATATAATGGGCCCCATTTCTACTGCTCTAGTGTATAATGGGCCCTGTAAATGCTGCTCCAGTGTCTGATGTCCACCTTTGGAATGCTCCAGTGTATGGTGGGCCCCATATATCATTCACCAGAGTATAGTGCTCCCCAAAAATTGCTGTCCCAACATTGAAAACAATTACATAAGTCTCCTTGCTAGGGAATCCCTGCACTACTCTGAACTCCTTGTCGTCCCCATCTTCCATCTCACTGCACTTGGCTGTTTAGGCCCTCCCACCGGCAAAGACACTTTTGCGTACTATGCGGTGCCCTGTGCCAGTGCCATCGCCCACGAGTATGCCCCCCCACCTGCTCAAGGAACCTGCACTTTCATCTGCACCTTCCTCTTTGTCACCGTGTAAGGTGGTATAGTATGCGGGAAGGGGAACCTGAGTTTCCTCTGGGTCAGATTCTGGCTGTGTAGAGTGCGAGGGGAATGTAGTGGTCTGGGTGAATGTACCAGCAGCATCATCCAGCAGTGGCTGGGCCTCAGTGCACTTGTGGCATCCCCAAGAGTACGGTCGCCACTGTGGCATTGCCTTCCTCCTAGGGAGTGTGTTGTCAACCTTGGGAGCAACGAAGGATCTCTCTAGCAGTGAAACCAACACACAACACATTTCGCACTCAAGGCCAGCAGGGAGACCTCTGAACCTGACTGCTGAGGAGCTGCTCTCTGTGGTCGGGAGGAGATAAGTTAGGGCACTCTGTGCAGGGAAGGGGAAGTGTGTGGATGTGAGAAGGGGAGCTGGAGGATGAGCAGAGTTAAGGCTCACTCCTAGCTGGAGCGCATGGTCCGGATTCCGGTCTCCGAGTTTGTAGGGACACTGACGTTCCTGCAGCAGAAACCGGGGGAAGTAGCAGCTATAAATGCTTTGTACCCAACTAAGGCTCGGAGGCCCCAGCATCGATGTGTGCGAGGCAGAAGGAAAAGGCTACAGCTGTCTGCCATACAAGTAAAGTCTGAGGAACATCTGTTAGACAGGAGGCGTTTCAGTGAACCACGGACCTTTGAGTGCTTCCCCCACAAGCGCTAGACGTTCAGGAAGGTACATGTTGGCGGAGTGTTGGAAGGGAGCTTTCCATTCTGGTCCCGGAGGTTGGCAGAGGTCCTGACCCGGAGGACACAGCACGGAGGCAGGCATCTGTGTAACCTGCAGACTGTGAGTAAAGCTTTGGAACTGCACGCTCTGGTGTCCTACAGTTATGCCAGCACCGCTACATCTGGGTACCAGCACCTACACCGCCTGTGCCTTTCCCCCATCACTACATCTACACTTCCCTGGGACTCCAGCTCCACCTGTGGGGAGCTTCACCATCTTTGCTGCACAACACCATCAGTCCCAGAGGATCTGCATGCAGCGTCGGCCTAACATCTATGTTGCCTAACACCACAGGTGACGTCAAACTATCTATATAAACTCTTTACCATTATACCACGCCATTTACATGGGCGCCCAGGGCCACCGTCCGGGTCACTGCTGCTGTGACACATCCCACTGACACCGGCCCGGTACCGAGTACCCCACAGCCCTGGGAGGGCAACCCATATGCCGACTGCTGATCGGGCGGCGTTATTCCCACGAACCTCCAAACAGCGTCCCTGATGGCAAAGTTTTTGGTTTCCGGGGGCAGTATGATTGCAAAGCTGAACCTTAAAGGAATGTCCAAAAGGGCACCACCAGGAGTGGAGCCTGTGGCTTAATTGGACTGCACCCGGGAAACCACTACCATACAAGCTACAGAAAAGATGGACAGATTGCAAGCTTTGTCGATTCTGTGTGTGGTGTGGTATGTCCATTTGTAGTTGTGCTAGCGATTTCTCAGCTTTATTCCGTTAACGACCGAGACTCCGGCATGGCCCCGCGGTACGCGTCAAGCTTACTAGAGGGATACGCGAGGCTGTGGCACGTGAGATCGAGCAATAACAGGTCTAGCATTCCAGTACATGTCCGGGGCTGCATGCACGCTACACTGAAAGGACCAGCTTTTGTCGCTTACAGGTGCAGATGACCTGCTGAACTCCGTTAGTGATGGGGATCTGGGATTCAGATTATTCCCCGCGAACGATGATTTCCCAGTAAGTTCAGGTCAACCGCAATTCCGGAGTCAGGCCTAAACATCATTCCTGAAAAAATTACGTGTCCAAACCACAGGTGCTGTAGCTTGCTTAACAGCTCAGCAGCCGTTCTCAGGCCCAGTATGGATTCAACAACATTGTAGAAAGTTGATAAAGGGTACAGTTTCACCGGATAACACGTATATACAGTATGTAGCCTAGTTTACACATTAAAAATATATGTCTATAGATCAGGAAGCAGACTCAGATGTTCTCAGGCCCAGTATGGATTTGACCAGATTGTACAAAGTTGAGAAAGGGTACTTTATCACTGGATAGCAGGTATATATAGCATAGTTTAAACATGTAAAATCTCCGTGTTCTCAGTATGGATTACACAGCAATCTAAAACGTGGAAAAAAGGAAATGCATTTGAGGCGTACACAACTATATACTTTTGGTGTTATTTTTAAATCTTCATATATATTTCTGTCTCAGTAATACAGTCCAGCCTCTCCGCAATAGGAAATGAGATGCATACAGACATAAAGGCTATTGATTGCAGAAATCTAGGAATTATTATTCACGGGAAAAACTTCCATCACAATTCTCATAGGCGATGCTGACCCTCAATTAATTTGTGTGTTGAGACAGTGAAAACATTTTTTTGTGAATAAAGTCTTGCTGTATCGCACTTCCGTTGATTCCATCACTGTTACTCATCTCAATCCAATTTTTATCACAGGGAGCGATGTAAACATGGTGCTCACTGGCTATCATGATCTGTCACGTAACTTTGGAGTGCAAAAGACAGAAGCCACAGGCCGTAGGCGATTCTATTTGATTGGTATGAGAGGGCACATTTTGAAATGTGCGCCGGAATGTCACACGTTTGTGAGTAGGAAAACTGTGAAAGCTGATGATAAACCACCACTGCATCTCATTGTGAGTCGACGTCCATAAGAAATGGAAGCCACTGATCATCTGGAGCTAGAGCCCGGCCAGCAGGACAGGGCATAGCTACATCTTAACCATCATCTTTCAGTTCAATCAATTTGTAGTGGCAGTCCCAGTGAAGGATTTGACAGCCCAGACTACACAGCGGAGGAGCAGGGAGAGGTAAACATTGCAAATGCTGGGGCCCTGCCCAAGCAAGGGGGGCACACTCGTGGGCGTCGGTACTGGCACTGGGCCCCTCATAGTACGGCGGTGTGTCTGACGGCGGGTGTGCACCACCACTGTCAGAGACACTTGATTGCACTATGAGGGACCCTATGCCAGTGCCCGCGCCCAAGAGTCGGCCTACCCACCTGTCCAGGGCAACGGCACTCGCACGGTTTTGTGCGCTAGGTGGTGACCCCGGCAATGGGGGGGGCGCCCACTTAGAGAGGTTTACAAAGTGGCATATGTAGATGTGGGTCATTCAGCTGCTGCAAAAGGCGAAATAGGTCAAGTTCCCGGAATAGGAGGAGGACCAAAGCAAGCCATTTTTCTGGCAACCTATGTGTCATCAAGGGAAGATGGGACAAATTCCTTGGAAACCCATGTATGGTTCAGTTTAATGAAGGTTAGATCATCCACATTTTGGGTTAACAGACGGGTCCTTTTTTCTGTCAGGATTGATCCAGCTGCACTGAAGACTCTCTCCGATAGCACACTTGCAGCTGGGCAAGCGAGCTCCTGTAAGGCATATTGTGACAATTCCGGCCAGGTGTCCAGTTTAGCGGCCCAATAGTCAAAGGGGAATGACCTTTGCGGGAGAACATCAATATGGGAGGAAAAGTAGTTATTAACCATAGTTGACAACTGCTGTCTCCTGTCACTTTCCATCGATGCAGTATTACCAGTTGTGTGAGCGGTATTTGAAAAATCAGTCCACAACATTGTCATGAAACCCCTGTCTCCAACGCCACTTCTGCTGTGTGCACCACGAACACCTCTGCCAAGCTGCCCCCGGCCCGTACGGCTCGTGTGAGAACCATCACCGCTGCTGTGTGCTGGGAATGCCTCAAGCAACCGATTTACCAGAGTTGCTTGTTTATTAGCCAATATTAGGTCAAGGTTCTCCTGTGGCATGATGTTTTGTAATTTGCCTTTATAGCGTGGATCCAGGATGCTGGCCAACCAGTAGTCGTCATCGTTCATCATTTTGGCAATGCGGGGGTCCCTTTTTAGGATCTGCAAGGCATAATCTGACATGTGGGCCAATGTTCCCGGTGTCAATAATGTACTGCGAGTGCTGGAGGAGCACTTTCTGGCAAATCCACATCCCTCCAGTCACTCACAAACCCTGTACCAGACCTTGCCACGCCAACATTTTCACTTGCTCCACGAGATGCATCCTCCTCCCCTAACTAATCATTCCCATCATCATCCTCTTCCTCCTCTTCTTCCTCCACCTCGTCCAGGAGAGGTCCCTGAGCAGACAATGGCTGAATGTCATCAAGGATTCCCTCCACCTCTTCCTCCTCGTCAACATTGGCTGCAGACGCCTGCTCCTTAAGGTGCGTCAAAGTTTGCATGAGCAGACGCATAAGTGGGATGCTCATGCTTAGGATGGTGTCGTCTGCACTTACCAGCCGTGTGCATTCCTCAAAACACTGAAGGACTTTACAGAGGTCTTTCAGCTTCGACCACTGCACACCTGTCAACTCCATGTCTGCTCTCAAAGTGCCTGGCCGTGTATCCTCCCACAAATGCATTATGGCCTGCCTCTGCTCGCACAGCCGCTCCACCATGTGCAGGGTGGAGTTCCACCTTGTTGCAATGTCGATAATGAGGCGGTGGTTGGGAAGGTGGAGCAATCGCTGCAGCTTCTGCATACGAATGGAGTGTACAGGCGACCGGCGGATGTGCGCGCACAGTCTTCGCACCTTCTGGAGCAGGGCTGTTAACTCCGGATAATTTTTGAGGAAGCACTGCACCACCAGGTTCAAGGTGTGAGCCAAGCAAGGTATGTGGCTGAGTTTTGAAAGGGCTATGGCTGCCACAAAATTACGGCCGTTATCACTAACTACCTTGCCTGCCTCAAGATGTACACTGCCCAGCCATGACTCAGTTTGTCGCTGAAAGTACTCGGCCAGCACCTCGGCGGTGTGTCTGTCGCCCAAACACATCATCTGCAACACAGCCTGCTGACGCTTTCCACTAGCTGCTTGATAGGGGGACATCTCGTGTGCAACAGTGGCAGCTGCAGATGGAGTGCTCGTACGACTGCGCTCTGTGGAAGAGCTTTCGCTTCTGGAGGAGGAGGAGGGTCGAACGCCTACAGCCAACTGTTTCCTATACCGTGGGCTAGGCAGCACTGTCCCACCACCGCTGTCCCCTGTGGACCCTGCATCCACCAAATTAACCCAGTGCGCAGTGATGGACACGTAACGGCCCTGGCCATGCCGACTGGACCATGCATCAGTTGTGAGGTGCACCTTTCCACTCACTGACTGCTTGAGTGCATGGACAATGCAGTCTTTCACATGATGGTGGAGGGCTGGGATGGCTTTGCGAGAGAAGAAGTGGCGACTGGGTAGGTCATAGCATGGTACTGCATAGGCCATGAGTTCACGGAAAGCTGCGCTTTCCACCAACCGATAGGGCATCATCTCTAACGAGATTAGTTTGGCAATGTGGGCGTTCAAACCCAGTGTACGCGGATGAGAGACTGAGTACTTTCTTGACCTACTCATAGTGTCTGGGAGGGTGAGCTGGATTTGAGAGCTGCATATGGTGGAAGTAGCGGTGGACAGGGCGGACTGATAGAGGGTTGATGATGGTAATGGAGTTGGTGTTCTTTATGATGGCCTAGATTCAGTCTTTCCTTGATATAACAGTGGGATTCCATGACTGCTGTGGCCTTGCAACGACACCTCAACATTTGCTGTTGTGCTAACCGGTGGGCTTACAGTGGGGGAAACAATGTAACGTTGCTGACTACCTTCTTTGTGATCAGTTGCACATGTGGTACTTGAGGTTTGGTGCTGTGTCCACGCTTGCAAGTGCATGCTGGTTAAATGTCTTAGCATGCAACTGGTATTCAAATTTTTCAGATTTTTCCCTCGGCTAAAGGTCTTTGCGCACTTCTTACAGATAACCTTTGCCTGATCATGACATTTTGCGGCCTAGCACGCTGTGATATTTTGACCCTCTGGACAAGCTGTCCAGAAACTCTTTTGATTTTTGGAACCTGTCTTTGGAGTGATCCGGGCCTGCCAGATAACAGCTGTTGCGATGTCGATGTCTGCTGAGGATGCTCCTCCTCCTCATCTGAGCTATTGGAAGCAGCACCCTCTTCCCCCAATGGATGCCAATCTGGGTCAACAACTGGGTCATCCATCACCTCCTCTTCAATGTCATGTGCACCTTCCTCTGTGTCACCGTGTATGGTGGTATAGTGTGCGGGAAGGGGCACCTGAGTCTCATCAGGGTCAGAATCTGGCTCTGTACACTGCGAGGACAATGTAGTGCTCTGAGTGAATGTACCAGCAGAATCATCTATCAGTGGCTGTGCATCAGTGCACTCCATGTCAGATTCATCTTGGCCTGGGTAATTCACCATTTCACTTGATAATCCAGGCATGGTATGTGAAAACAGCTTCATGGAGTAATCAGTAGTATGGCCTGCGTCATCCTTCAATCTTGGTTGGGGTGAAGGACACAAGGAAAGGTGTGGTTCATAAACATGAGCCTCCAATGACGACTCAGTGCTTTTATTTTTTACAACTTCAGAAGAGGAGGCGATAGAGCTGGAGGCTGAGTCAGCAATGTAAGCCAAAACTTTTTCCTGAAGCTCTGGCTTTAAAAGCGGTTTCCCAACTCCCAGAAAACTAAGCCTTCGAGGCCTTGTGGAGCCAGACGATGACGCAGGCTCAACACCTCCTGCATTCGGTCCTATTTTGCTTTTGCCACTACCATCAGATCCACCACCAACACCATCATTACCAGCTGCCAACCCCCGCCCAATTCCACGGCCTCTTCCACCAGCCTTCCTCATTTTTGGTAGAAATGTAGACAAAATCCAAAAAACTATATAGTAATGTAAAACAAGGTACAAGGTCTCTATAGGACAGGGGAGATTTTGAATTTCTGCACACACTTGTGGACACTGGACACTTTTGGATTGTGTGAGGCCCACTGAATATCACAGCGCTATGTCACAGGCTCGATGTCGCAGGTGTGAAAAATGTCACTAGAGGATAACGGAGATTTTGAATTTCTGCACACACTTGTGGACACTGGACACTGGACACTTTTGGATTGTGTGAGTGAGGCCCACGGAATATCACAGCGCTATGTCACAGGCTCGATGTCGCAGGTGTGAAAAATGTCACTAGAGGATAACGGAGATTTTGAATTTCTGCACACACTTGTGGACACTGGACACTTTTGGATTGTGTGAGGCCCACTGAATATCACAGCGCTATGTCACAGGCTTAATGTCGCAGGTGTGAAAAATGTCACTAGAGGATAACGGAGATTTTGAATTTCAGCACACACTTGTGGACACTGGACACTTTTGGATTGTGTGAGGCCCACTGAATATAAAAGCGCTATGTCACAGGCAGAAATTGGCTAGTGTATGACAAACTACAAGGTGTATATAGAATTGGGCAGAATAGGAATCTCCCTAGAGTGTAGGTCTGTAAGAACGGAACAAGTCCTCGACTTATCCTTACAGAGTGACACACAGATAGCTTCTCTGTGGCCGTGATAACAGCCGTTACACCGTACTGAGAGAGGAGTGTGCACGTACACGGCTGTCCGGTGTATGTAAAATTGTCAAGCTCCGTGTTTTTTAAGTATACGGACTGACACACGCTGTCTCTCTATAGTTTTGAATGTGATCAAACAGCAAATATATTTAACTGTTTGAAAACTAGACAAAACTAGAAGGTGCAGGTCTGTAAGAACGGAACATGTCCTCGACTTATCCTTACAGAGCGACACACAGATAGCTTCACTGTGGCCGTGATAACAGCCGTTACACGGTACTGAGAGAGGAGCGTGCACGTACACAGCTGTCCGGTGTACGTAAAATTGTCAAGCTCTGTGTTTTTTAAGTATACGGACTGACACGCTGTCTCTATAGTTTTGAATGTGATCAAACAGCAAATATATTTAACTGTTTGAAAGCTAGACAAAACTAGAAGGTGCTGGTCTGTAAGAATGGAACATGTCCTCGACTTATCCTTACAGAGTGACACACAGATAGCTTCACTGTGGCTGTGATAACAGCCGTTACACGGTACTGTGTGAGGAGTGTGCACCGCTGTATGGTGTGAAAAAATGCACGCTCAGTACCTCACCAGGACAAAAAAAAAAAATTGGGATTGCTTTTAAAAAAGCAGTTTGCAGAGCAGTGGGAAAACAGCAATGCAGCTATCAGGAAGCCTTATTAGGCAGCCTAACAACCAACACCGCTGATCCACCACAATATAGCCTCCCCTTGCACTGCACACACAGTGACTGGTGTGTTGTACAGGCAAAATCGCTAGCAGCAGAAGCAGTTTTTGGTGTCTTCTTTCCTGCCTAACGCTCTCCCTACAAAATCATCAGCAGCAGCAGCTCTCCCTATTCTGAGATCAGCATGAGTAACATGGCGGTCGGCGTCCATGCCCTTTTATACCCCCTGTGACGCCCACCAAAGCAAGCCAATCACTTGCATGCCCTTCTGAAAGATGGTGGTGACCCCTGCCTATGTCATCACGTTGCCCACAGTGTCCGTGGATCCTGATTGGCTGAAAAAGAGCGCAAAACAAACTTTTGAAACGCGACTTTGGCGCTTAAGTCGCCGACCTCGTGGCCGACCTCATCCTAGGGTCGGGTTTCGTTTCATGAAACCCGACTTTGCCAAAAGTCGGCGACTTTTGAAATTTTTCGACCCGTTTCGCTCAACTCTACTGATGACACTGATACCTGTGTTCAGGATTGTGCTCAGTAACTATAGTGTCAGGGTGGCTCCGTTATACTGATTACACTGACATCTGTGATCAGGATTGTGCTCAGTGACTACACACAGTGTCAGGTCTGCCTGTTATACTTATTACACTGACACCTGTGATCAGGATTGTACTCAGTAACTACAGACAGTGTCAGGTCGGTGCCGTTATACTGATTACACTGACACCTGTGATCAGGATTGTGCTCAGTGACTACACACAATGTCAGGTCGGGGCCGTTATACTGATTACACTGACACATGTGATCAGGATTGTACTCAGTGACTACAGACAGTGTCAGGTCGGTGCTGTTATACTGATTACACTGACACCTGTGATCAGGATTGTACTCAGTGACTACAGACAGTGTCAGGTCGGTGCTGTTATACTGATTACACTGACACCTGTGATCAGGATTGTGCTCAGTAACTACAGACAGCGTCAGGTTGGTGCCGTTATACTGATTACACTGATACCTGTGATCAGGATTGTGCTCAGTGACTACACACAATGTCAGGTCGGGGCCGTTATACTGATTACACTGACACATGTGATCAGGATTGTACTCAGTGACTACAGACAGTGTCAGGTCGGTGCTGTTATACTGATTACACTGACACCTGTGATCAGGATTGTACTCAGTGACTACAGACAGTGTCAGGTCGGTGCTGTTATACTGATTACACTGACACCTGTGATCAGGATTGTGCTCAGTAACTACAGACAGCGTCAGGTTGGTGCCGTTATACTGATTACACTGATACCTGTGATCAGGATTGTGCTCAGTGACTACACACAATGTCAGGTCGGGGCCGTTATACTGATTACACTGACACCTGTGATCAGGATTGTACTCAGTGACTACAGACAGTGTCAGGTCGGTGCTGTTATACTGATTACACTGACAACTGTGATCAGGATTGTGCTCAGTAACTACAGACAGCGTCAGGTTGGTGCCGTTATACTGATTACACTGATACCTGTGATCAGGATTGTGCTCACTAACTACACACACACAGTGTCAGGTCGGGGCCGTTATACTGATTTCACTGAGACCCGTGATCAGGATTGTGCTCAGTGACAACAGACAGTGTCAGGTTGGCCCCTTGTAGAGATTACACTGACACCTGTGATCAGGATTGTGCTCAGTGCCTACAGACAGTGTCAGGTTTTCCCGTTATACTGATTACACTGACACCTGTGATCAGGATTGTGCTCAGTGCCTACAGGCAGTGTCAGGTTTTCCCATTATCTTTATTTTTCTTTATTTTTTTTTATATAGCGCTAACATATTCCGCAGCGCTTTACAGTTTGCACACACATTATCATCACTGTCCCCAATGGGGCTCACAATCTAAATTCCCTATTAGTATGTCTTTAGAATGTGGGAGGAAACCGGAGTACCCGGAGGAAACCCACGCAAACACGGGGAGAACATACAAACTCCTTGCAGATGATGTCCTTGGTGGGATTCGAACCCAGGACCTAACCACTGAGCCACCGTGCCGCCCCGTTATACTGATTACACTGACACCTGTGATCAGGATTGTGCTCAGTGACTACAGACAGTGTCAGGTAAGTGCCTTTATACTGATTACACTACCTGTGTTCAGGATTGTGCTCAGTAACTACAGACAGTGTCAGGTTGGCTCCGTTATACTGATTACACTGACATCTGTGATCAGGATTGTACTCAGTGACTACAGACAGTGTCAGGTTGGCTCCGTTATACTGATTACACTGACATCTGTGATCAGGATTGTGCTCAGTGACTACAGACATTGTCAGATTGGCCCGTTATACTGATTACACTGACATCTATGATCAGGATTGTGCTCAGTGACTACACACAGTGTCAGGTCAGCCTGTAATACTGATTACACTGACACCAGTGATCAGGATTGTGCTCAGTGACTACACACAGTGTCAGGTCGGTGCCGTTATACTGATTACACTGACACCTGTGATCAGGATTGTGCTCAGTAACTACAGACAGTGTAAGGACAGCGCCATTATACTGATTACACTGATACCTGTTATCAGGATTGTGCTCAGTAATACAGACAGCGTCAGGTTGATGATATACTGATTACACTGTTACCTGTGATCAGGATTGTGCTCACTAACTACACACAGTGTCAGGTCGGGGCCGTTATACTGATTACACTGACACCTGTGATGAGGATTGTGCTCAGTGACTACAGACAGTGTCAGGTCGATGCCGTTATACTGATTACACTTAAACCTGTGATCAGGATTGTGCTCAGTGACTACAGTGTGAGGTTGGGGCAGTTATACTGATTACACTGACACCTGTGATCTGGATTGTGCTCAGTGACTACAGTGTCAGGTCAGTGCCGTTATACTGTTTAGGCTGGAGTCACATTGCCGAATTTCTCATGCGATAATCGCATTGCATAGCACGGACTGGCCGGCACCTCTCCTGACCTGAGCATGACAGCGTGATGGATTACTATGCAGCTGTCTAGGTCACGTTAGGAGAGGTGCCGGCCAGGGCATGTTTTACAATCCGATTCTCGAACGAAAAATACGCCAGTGTGTCTCTGCCCCTACACTGATACCTGTGATCAGGATTTTGCTCAGTGACTGCAGACATTGTCAGGTCGAGGCCGTTATACTGATTAGGCCGGGATCACAAATGCGAAAAACACGGCGGAGTCTCGCATATTAATACCCGGCACTGCTGCCGACAGTCGGATCGGAGCTTGCGGCCGCATAGCAATACATGGAGCCGCACGCTCCGCTTCTGACTGCCGATGGCAGTGTCGGGTATTAATATGCAAGACTCGGCCGTGTTTCTCACATGTGTGATCCTGGCCTTACACTCATGATCTTGTATCTCCTGATGGACAGACCGGAGAAGTCTCCACCAGAGCATTTTCTTCTCACCATGTTTTCAGCCATTAAAAGGCACCTACCGCCCAGGACTTGTGTCACGCCGCCTCTGGGTACTGTCACGCCGCCTCTGCATACTCACCCGGCTGTCAGGCGGCGTGGGAGCAGAGGCCGGGTGAGTGACAGGCTCCTGACAGGCTCGCGGCCGACGGGGTCTCTGCATGCAATGCGCATGTGCCATAGGCCGCGGCCGCGCCTCCCTCCTGTTACTTGTGCTCCGGCAATGCCCTGACCCTGAAGCACCTACTGACCAATGGCAGACCAGACAGGGCCATATCAGGCAGCTCCCCCCCCGAGGGAGGCGCCTGATCGTTGTGTTTGCTAGCACACTGGCCCTGCTTCCTCATGTGCTCTCTGCAGTCTCGTAGTCCTGTCTTCAGTGATTCCTGCAGTAGCCTCGCAGTCCTGCCATCCGTGGTCCCTGCAGTATCCCTGCAGTCCGGTGCTCCATGGGCCCAGCTATCTATACTCCAGTCCTCCCTCCTGTGTTCCTGCTCCCGTCCTTCAGTCCTGCTCCTGTCCTGCCTCCGGTGTTCCTGCTCCATCCTGCTATCCACACTCCAGTCCTTTAGTCCTACTCCAGTCCTGCCTCCGGTGTTCCTGCTCCATCCTGCTATCCACACTCCAGTCCTACAGTTCTACTCCAGTCCTGCCTCCTGTGTTCCTGCTCCATCCAGCTATCCACGCTCCAGTCCTACAGTCCTACCCCAGTCCTGCCTCCCGTGTTCCTGCTCCGTCCTGTTGTCTATGCTTCAGTTCTGCACTCCTACTCCTGTCCGTCCTGAGCCATCCCTCTCGGTACCGGCTATCGTGGTACCCGAACCCCTAGGCCTGGTCCTAACGATCCCTGTATAGGGGTCGGCTCCTCCTGACAGCTCGCCCGGGGCCCCTCGGTGCCACGGTCCAGAGAGTCCACTCCTGGAGATCCCACTTCTGACCAGCCGTGGTAACAGTGCGATCAGGCCATGGACTCCACCGGTACTACTGCTGCTACCCAAAAGGAATTGCTCTTTTTGCGGGAGAATCAGGGACGCATCATGTCTGTCATGAAGTCTATGGACACCCGCTTGTCGGCCCTGCAGGTGGCTGATCCTGGAAATGCCACTCACCTGGCCAGTCTTCAACAGGAGCTGGGTCAGCAACGAGATACTCAAGTCCATATTTTGAATTATATGGCCTCCTTTGATAGCTGCTTGTCAGTCCTCCAGTCTGCTGCTGCGATCCCGACTCCTCCCCCCGTGTCTACAGCTTTCCCGGCGCCCCGCCTCGCCAAGCCGCCTCGGTTTACTGGTGATCCCAAACTCTGCAGGGGGCTCCTAAATCATTGTAGCCTCCATTTTGAATGGTTGCCTCAGCAGTATCCCTCTGACCGGGCCAAAGTGGCCTTCATTATGTCCCATCTGGAGGGAGAGGCCCTGTTTTGGCTGAATCCTCTCTGGGAACGTGACGATCCCGTTGTCTCGAGTCTTCCGGTCTTTTTGGATACTTTTCGTAGGGTTTACGACGTGCCGGGTTGGTTAGCCTCTGTCACCGAGTCTCTTTTTAACCTACATCAGGGTTCTCTCACGGTCGGACAGTACGCGATCCGCTTTCGCACTCTCTCCTCTGAGCTCGGCTGGAACAACGCGGCTTTTGTAGGGACATTCTGGCGCTGTCTTTCGAGCAGAATAAAGGATGAACTCACTGGTCAGGATACCCGACCACATTGGAGCATCTTGTCTCGCTGGCCACCCGCATCGACCTACCCACTTCCTGAAGAAGAGGTTGCAAAAAACCTTGAAACGCGTAGAATAAACCACTGTCAAACCTTATTAACCTTCTGGAATTTCATCATTTGGGCAGCGCGGACGAAATCCACGTATTCCTTTGCAGAGTTCAAGTCTTTGGTGAGAGCAGGGCATTTACAGCCTCCTACTCCTCTGGTATCTGTGTCAGGACCATCAGTATCCGTACCACCATGGAGACCAGGCTCCAGTTCTGTGCGCTCTCAAGCTGAGGGAGCTCGCCTTCTGCAGCTCAACCTCTCAGCTTCACACCTCCCGTCTGCACACTTCAGCCTCCGCAGACTATCTCACCCTTCTTCCTCCTGGCCCTCAGAGGACATTCTTCTCCAGGATCCTGGTTCAGAGTTCCCCCTGCTGGCCCGGAGTGGAACTGTGTTGCATGCATTAGGTTAACTGCTGGAGAGACCCATCACTGCTTCCAAGCCTGGCATTTACCCTCCCCTGGAGGAAGGCAAAGCCAGTGTGGCGACCATACCCCTGGGAGCACCACATTTCCCCCCCCCTAGTGAAAGTCAGCACTCCTGGGCTGAACAAAAAAATGAAAAACAACATATATAAACATATATAACATATAAACAACAATAATTGTACAAGATTTGAAAAAGATAAAAATGTACAAAAACCAAGTGTTCAAAAATGGTCCTATGATAACAAGTCCAACATCAATGTCCATGGTCCATTCCTGGCAAATGGTAACTATTTATAAATAAAGTTTTTGACCACACACAAGTCCTGTGGTTCAGTGTCCATGAAACAAAACTGGTAACTTCAAAGGGAACTCTTACAGGTTACCTGTAGTCACAAAACTTAGAAAACAGTTGCATATTTACATTCAATTTCAATATTCACATGTTACTTTACATGTGGAACCTAACTGACAGTACACCCTGTGTGGTACGAGTGGATCTGCGTTACACTGGTACTGTAGTGGGCCTTACTGTTTGTCTGGTTCTAACTACCGGTCTAGTGTGTAATTCTCTAGATACGCTCCTAGTAATTCTACATGGCACAGGGATACGTGACTGTCTAGGAACTCTTGGACTCACCATAGGCACAACAGGTTCACCACTGTCAGGGCGAGGGTTCTCTGGCTCCACTGCTGGTGTGGCTTCTGCAACCAGATTTTCCTGATCCTCTCGAGTCACGTCCTCCTGTGCTTCCACTTGGGGGAATAATAACACCGGCACCACTATTGCATCATTAATTCTAGTCCAGTTCGCAGGGAACTCCCCAAGCACTGTGCTGACCTTCTCTTCTTTCTCTACAGGTTGGATGTCATCTGACTCTTCTGCTGTTGCTTTCAACTGGTCAGGGCATAACTTCAAGTGGTCCCTGGATACCGCTGCTGAGGTCTCTCCTCCATCTTTACTAACAAGGCAGACTTTGGTATTATCAAAGTTTGAGGGCAGAATGGTATAAGGTTCAGCCTCCCATTGATCAACCAGCTTGTGCAACCTCCTCTTCCTTTTGAGGACTTGTTCTCCCGGCGAAAAGGGGACAGCAGGTGCATTCTGATTGTAAAGCTTCTCCTGCTTTTGTCTTGCCTGGGCCAGACTCTTCTCCACACACTCCTGTACTCTTCTGTACTGCTGCTGCCTCTCCTTGTCCCAGTCAGCATCTGGCGACGTTACTTCAGGCGTCAGGACTCCCATGTCCAAATCCACAGGCAGCCTACCTGGTCTCGCTCTCATCAGGTATGCTGGAGTACAGTTGGCAGAGTTCACTGGAATATGGTTGTAGAGATCTACCAGATCGGGTAACTTTTCTGGCCACAGATTTCTCTCCTCCAAGGGCAATGTCTTCAGTAAATCAATCACTACCTGGTTCATCTTCTCGCACATGCCGTTGGTCTGTGGGTGATAAGGTGTTGTCCGGATCTTCTTACAACCATACAAGTTGCAGAACTCATGGAACATTTCTGCCTCAAAAGCTGGACCTTGATCTGTGAGTACTCTTTCAGGATACCCATGTGGCTTACAGAAGTGCTGTTGGAAGGCTCTGGCCGCTGTCCTGGCTGTTAGATCTTTGACCACCAGGAATCTTGAGTAGTGGTCCGCAATGGTAAGGGCATAGACCGGCTTGGAACCAGCTTCACATGGTCCAGGGCTACCAACTCAAGGGGCTGTTTGGTGATGATTGGCTGTAAGGGAGCTCTCTGGCTGTCTCGATCCTTTCTGCGCAGGTTACACTGTCCACACTCCCAGCACCACCTCTCAATGGCCTTCCTCATGCCAGTCCAGTAGAACCTCTCTCGGAGCAATGTTTCCAACTTCTTCCACCCGAAGTGTCCAGCTCCATTGTGGTATGCTTCCAGGACCATTGATGACTCTCTCTTTGGGACTGTCACTTGCCAAACCAGCTCATGAGTGCGGGCATTGATACTCCTCCGACACAGCTTCCCTTCATAAATGAACAGCCGACCCTTCTCCTTCCACAGCTGCTGGGTTTCTTCAGGAGCATCCGACTCTGGACGTGAGTCAGCTCGTGTCAACAGCTCCTTCACCAGGCGGACTGCAGGGTCGCTATCTTGCATTTCTGCCCAGTCATGATGGGGCAAAGGATTCAGGGTGACCTCCTTCAAGCCAGACCGTCTGTCTCTCACTCCTTGAGCACGTTGGGCCGCAAATGGCTGGTGGAAGTGAGGTAGCTCTATCTCTTCAAGAGCCTCAGGGTCTTCTGCTGCATCTGGTAGGTTCGGCATTCTGGACAGTGCATCAGCATTGGCATTCTTGTGCCCTGCTCGGTACTTGATAGTAAACTCATAGTTAGACAGCCGAGCCATCCACCGCTGCTCCAGGGCACCCAGTTTTGCAGTGTCCAAGTGGGTCAACGGATTGTTGTCCGTGAAGATTGTAAACTTGGCTGAAGCTAGGTAATGCTTGAACCTTTCGGTGACCGCCCAGACTATGGCAAGGAACTCCAGCTTGAAAGAACTGTAATTATCCGGGTTCCTCTGAGTGGGACGCAGCTTCCTGCTGTCGTAGGAGATCACTTGCTCTTTTCCGTTCTGTACCTGCGACAGTACTGCTCCTAATCCCACGTTGCTGGCATCCGTGTACAGCACAAAGGGTTTCTCATAATCTGGGTAAGCCAGAACTTCGTCACCGGTGAGGGCCATCTTCAATCTGGTGAAGGACTTCTCCAATTCTTCAGTCAATTCAAACGTGGAATTCTTCTGCTTGCGTTTCTTGCATTGCCCCACTAGAAGGTTTTGCATCGGGGTAGCTATCTCAGTAAAGCCTTTGATGAATCTTCGGGAGTAGCCTACCAGTCCAAGGAATTGGCGTACCTCGTGGAGGTTGCTGGGCTTCTTCCAGTCCTGGATGACCGTGACCTTGTCAGGATCTGGAGCCACACCTTCTGCACTGACCACATGACCGAGGTACTGTACCTTGGGCTTCAGGAGGTGGCATTTGGAGGGCTTCACCTTCATGCCAAAATTGGACAACGCTTCAAACACTTCAGCCAGGTGTTCCAGGTGATCTTCATAGGTTTTGGAGAAAACAATGACATCATCCAGGTACAACAGGACTGTTTCAAAGTTCATGTGTCCCAGGCAGCACTCCATCAGCCGTTGAAATGTTCCTGGGGCAGTGCAGAGCCCAAATGGCATATAATTGAACTCACAGAGACCCATTTGAGTGGGTAAATGCTGTTTTCTCCTTATCTGCCTCTGCCACGGGAACATGCCAATACCCACTGGTGAGATCCAAGGTGGAAAAGTAATTAGCAGTTTTAAGTGCAGCTAAGGATTCCTCAATCCTAAGTAATGGGTAGGCATCTTTATGTGTAATGCTGTTAATTTTCCTGTAATCAATGCACATTCTCATGGTACCATCCTTTTTCTTTACAAATACTATGGGAGCTGCCCAGGGGCTACATCTGTCTCGGATAACGCCTGCTTCCTTCATCTCCCTCAACATACTCTTAGCACACTGGTACTGTGTTGGGGGTATAGGTTTGTACCTCTCCTTTATGGGTGGATGGTCTCCTGTGGGGCTATGATGTTGCACCCCTTTTGCCTGCCCAAAATCTAGTGGGTGTTTGCTGAATACCCGCCCCTACTCTTGTGTCACTCTGTAAACCCCATTTCTCTGGTATGAAGGTGTAGAGTCAGTTCCCACCTGCAGTTGCTGGCACCATTCTTCTAGCTGCTTCACAGGGCCATTGTCCTCCACCCGATCGGATGAGACCAAAGGCTCTGCTGCCTGCAATGAGTTGTTATTAACAGTGAGCAGTTTAGCAACTGTGGCGTACCTAGGTTTTGTGACTTCCTCCTCCCCACAATTCAAAAGGCGTACAGGTACTCTCCCTTTTTGTACATCAACCACCCCTCTGGCTGTCAGGATAGTGGGTCTGCTATCAGAGTATACTGGCTCTACCAATGCCTGGTAATCTTTTCCTCTGAGGCCTATAGCTGCCCGACACCAAACCAACATTTCACATCTGGGGGGTATTGTAATGGGGAAAGCATCACTCACTCTGACGCTGCCAATCTCTCCGCCAGAGAGTTCTACCTGTTGTCTTTGCATCAGGGCTCGGATCTCCTTCTGCAGGACTCTTTGTTCACCGGAACCAGCAGTTTCAGCCACCTGTTGCAACAAGACAATAACCTCATCAGTTGGGCCACGGGTGAGTTCAGAATCAGCCCAGTACCTCTTGTACAAAATATAATGCATAGTGGCCACATGGGAGCCAGTGGCCAGCAAAGCGTTCATGGGGATGCCGTCAATCACCACTGGAAGGATCAGTCTCCCTCCCACATACTTGGCTCTCCAGTTCTTTGGGCCTGGTGATCCTACTCCTGGGGGTTGGCCCTCTGCCCCAGGGGTTGCTCGTTTAAAGGACAAAATCTTGCAAGGTGACCTGCCTTGTAACAGCGGCGACAGATGGGACGTCCGTCCTGGTCATAGCGATCGTTGTTCCTTCCTCGAAGTGTTGGGGTTCTCCTCCTCCGGAGCTGCGGGACATCCTCTGGACTGGAAGCAAGTTGGACCTTTTCTTTGGAGGACTCCTGCAGGGACTGCACGGTTCTGGTGAGTGCATCCATTCCTTTGGTCAGCTCCTGGACCTGAAGACGCAGCTCCTCTGTTGGATCTTTATCCAAGGTCTGGGCATCAGCCTCCACAGGGATGGAAGAAAAAGGCGTTGTTTCCTGGTGGTAGGTGATCGCTAGGCGCCTCTGGGGCGCTGGACGGCTGTCAGTGGATTCGTGCAGTACCCGAATAGCCCTGACCTTGAAATTAGCAAAGTCCAGATCAGGGTCTTGCAGGGTTAGAATACGTATCTGCCCTCTGTGTACTGGACAGGAGCCTGAACTGCTCCTTTAACAGTTGATCTTCTTCCTTTACACTGTCAGGGTCAACTTGTTTAACTGCTCGCAGCGTCTCCTGCAGGTTGAGAGCATAGTCTCTGATACTGTTCTGTGCCCTCTGTTTACAGCCAAAGAACCCCATCTTGATTTCAGCTGCAGGGCGGATGTCAAAGGTGCTTCTCAGCTTGGCCAGGACCTTTGCAACAGTCTCTTTGTCAGTGTCCTGCCAGGCTTTCACCTCTCTCTGTGCTGCACCCGTTAGCTGTCCAATCAGGATATTCACTTTCTGGCTTTCAGACAGGGGGTAGACTTTGAACAAGCTGCACAGTCTCTCTTTAAATTCACTCAGGGTATGTGACTCACCCGAGTACTGCGGTAGCCAGGCCGCTCCCGGTATGTAGGGCAGGGATAGCGGCATTATGGGGACCGCTGCGGCGGGCGCTCCTCCTGGCGGTACCGCGGGGTTAGCAACGGCGTCCGCCGCTGCATTGGCTTTCGGCGCGGACATCATCTCCCCCCCTAGTTAACGTTAGACAGGGGCGGGGGTTGTGTGAGCCGCTTCACAGGCCCGACGTTCCGGGCTGTAGGCCTCAGCTCCTCCTCCTCTCGTGCGCTGTCCTCTCTTCCCGCGCGGCACTTCGCTTCTTCGCGCTCTGCAGCAGGCTCCGTCCACGACGGCCGGCCTCTTTTCTTCCAAGCAGCGCAGCAATGGCGGTTTCTGGCGCCAAATTCACACACAGTTCACAAACACAGGCTATGGCACACAGGACCCGGGGATACCGGGCTCCGTAATCCTGTTCGTGACGCCAAATTGGGTCGCCCTCCCAGGGCTGTGGGGTACTCGGTACCGGGCCGGTGTCAGGGGGATGTGTCACAGCAGCAGTGACCCGGTCCGTGGCCCTGGGCGCCCAAGCAATGGGAGATGTAGTTAATGGTAGAATAGTTTGTGACGCCTCCCCTGGAGGAAGGCAAAGCCAGGGTGGCGACCATACCCCTGGGGGCGCCACACCAGGGTCTGGCTAGAGATGGCAGATCAGCAGCAACTGGTGCAGTGTGTGCGACAGCTCGAGGCTCGCTTGGCCACCCTTGAGAAGTCTCTTGCAGCTGCGCAGGCCACTGATGCTGCTGTTCAGGCACTCACAGATGCCGTGGGGCGTATGTCCGTGTCCTCCCTTGTGCCGACAGTTACCTGCCTCCCGTTGCCACAAAAATTCTCTGGGGATGGCGCCTCCTGCAGGGGTTTCATCAGCCAGTGCTCTATACACCTGGAGCTGCTGGCTGCGCAATTCCCTACAGAGCGGGCTAATGTGGCCTTTATTATATCCCTACTGTCGGGCAAGGCTCTGGAATGGGCTACGCCTCTATGGGAACGTGGTGACCTCGAGATTCAGACTGTGGCCAACTTGCTAACAGCCATCAAGCAAGTATTTCTCGGTCCTCGGGTCAAGCACGATACGTCTCTTCAGCTGCTCGCCCTTACTCAGGGTTCGCTCTCAGTTAGCCAGTATGCCGTCCGTTTTCGGACACTGGCGTCCGAGTTGGAATGGTCCGACAGAGCGCTTATTCCCGTTTTTGGCGAGGTCTAGCAGAGCATGTGAAGGATGCTCTCTCCACTAGAGAGATCCCCACCAGTTTGGAAGAGCTAATTTCCGTCTCCTCATGTATCGACCTCCGTTTTTCGGAGCGCGGTATGGAGAGGGCTCACTCCAAGCGAAGAGCTGCCTCAGCTCCTAAATTTTTTGTACATCCTGAGCCGTCTGAGCCAGAGGTTATACCTCCTGAGCCCATGGAGTTGTCTCGTACCGATCTCAACACAGACTCTGATCAGGAATCCATTTGCGGTTGTCCCCATGTATGTGCGGTTTCTCCGGAAGCCAACTCCCCGCAATGGTCAGAATCTGAACCGGTCACCGAGACTTTTGTCCCTCCTCATCTTAGGGCTCAAGTTCTCGCATGGGCGCATGCTTCCTATGCGCCTCAACATCGAGGTTACATGCAAATCTCCAAGCTCTTGGCCGGAGCGTATTGGTGGCCTCATAGAGCTCGGGATATTAAAAAATTTATCCAGGCTTGCACTTCATGTGCCCAGGTTAACCTTCCTAAGCGGAGAGTAGTGATGGTCGCTGATTCGCGGCGGCGTTCAGTTGCATCGCCAGCTCCTGCCATCTCCCAGGTGTGTCTGTTGAAACCTAGTGACTTTTCTTCCACTGATGCCTTCCAGGTATCCCGGTTTACTGTAACACCTACCAGGACATCAAGATCGCCTTTGGGTGAGTTTGAGCCCAGGTTGATGGTTCGGAAGGCTCAGGGAGGAGGGGGCCCTAGGAGGGGGGGTAATGTTAGGAGTCTGATTTCTTCCTTCCCTATGGTGAAATCTAGACCCTTACATGCTGCAGTTTCCTGCGTTTCATCTGCGGTTGAGGAGATTGCAGAGGAGAGTGCCTTGCGGCAACGCTCTCCAGAGGCTAAGTCCTCTGTTCCCTCCACTGAGCATGCTCATGGGACGAGCTCCCATTGGAGTTCGGGAGTCACATGCTCAGGTCCTGTGTCTAATCCTATTGGCTCCTCCTGGTGCCTTGGAGACTTCCGGAAGGTCCCGTTTGGTATAAAAAGCGCGCATGGCTGTTCCGCCATGCGCTAGTATTTCATACTTGCTGCTGTGTGTATGGTGATGGATGCTTGGACTGGTGACTGACTTATTAAGAAACCTCTTCCCTCTGATAATACGATTGTGTGAGTGTTTGGGTACAGCCAGTAGCAGCGCTAGCGCCAGCGCGCATATGCTCCATCTTGCTCAGCAGCTTAGAGTCTGCATTGCGCCAGCGTTATTGCAGCGCATTGCCAGCGGCTCAGTTCTTGCCCTGCTGCAGTTGCAGATTTCTCTGCGTCCGCGGTTGCGACGCTTTGCACCTTATTTGACGGTAGGTCTAGACGGAGTAGTCCTGTAGGGAAGGTGACCTGACGGACGGATGGACTAGTCAGAGTGAAGAAGGAAAGGTTTGCACAGTGTAGGTAGGTGTCAGTTATTACAGTGGGGAAACAGCTAGGAAAGTGTAGTGGACGTGCAGTACCTTGGGTTGACCATTAGATGGCAGGGAGGAGTGTGAGCAAAGGACTTGACATCAGCTTAGGGCTTTAGAAACCGTTGGTCATGGGGGGCGGAGTTACAGTGACAGGGGACCGGGAGAGCTATAAATACTGAGGGAGGGTTCCAGAAAGTTCCAGTCCCCAGGGGGAGCTCCAGTAACAGGAGAACTGCGACAGTCTGTGCGCTGTGAGGAGAATCTAAACCAGGGGGACTGAGGAGAGAGAACGTCAGGGGGGTGGTCCTGATAGGAAGGACCGCAGAAGGGACGAGGCACTGGGTGTGAGACACCGTATTTGTCACGACGACTGATTAGTGGAAGCGCTGTTGGTTTACAGGCCTAAGGCGGCCACAGTGACGGACCTGTCAGGAGCGTCGACGAGGGAAGAGGGGACGGTGTGTGCATACACGTCCCCCAGTGTAATGTGCGGTGTGTAAGAAGCGGCCCTGGAAACGGAGGGCCGTGAGGTAAAGGAAGTGCGGTGTGCTTCTGAGGCCATCAGACGGACGGCGAGTGAAATAAACATGGACTTGTTGCACCCAGAATCTGCCTCCATTGTGTCTCTGTTTTCGTCTCTGTGCGGTAAGTAGAGGGACCACCCCCCCAGCCCGGCCCACCGACCCTACATTTGGCGTAGTCGGCAGGATCGCCGCCGCTAATACATCATCTTCTGCGGCAGGCCTGCCTTAAAGGATGGAGAAGGACTTGGACTGTGCTGCTTCGATAATAAATACCTGTGGATTACAATTGGCTTACCAGTGGATTACAAATTGGGAGCGCCGTGGTGACTCCGTGGTGCTGACAGAAGATCCGGGGCGGTATCAGGTGCTGCGCAAGATGGCGGCATTAATACAGCGCAGGGGAGAGGTCCGGGTGTTTGCAGTCGTGTTGAATGGACTGGGACCCCCTCCAACGTACCCCCGTGGACAGCAGTATGTGCCCGGAGGCCGACGCTCCCTTGTACTGGACCTTGGCAGATGGGTGGAAAGGCCTGCTGACTCCCCACCCAGCAGGAGGAGTGGCACAGAAGAAAAGCTTGGCTGTAGCTGTCTGGCGCCATTCGATTGCTGCCTAACGGACGGTATGAGACGCTGCGGGTGTCGGGGCATCGGCCGCCTGGAGTGGCAATGGAGACGGGAGATGGAGCTGTGCCAGAAGTCGCCCTCAGAGCCACGGGTGAGCAGCGGGATACTGATCTGGGGAGCGGAGTCATCGAGAGCGGCCGCCACCAATACCAGCAGAGGACTTCACAGCGGAGCCCCCGAGTCCGGAGGAACGGCCCGCCGGACAGTGGAGCAAGGAACGGAGGCTGCGGGGGCCACCGCGTGATGATGGGACGGAGGCTGCAGCGCCGGGGAAGGTGAGAGTACACCCGGCCCTATCAGTGACTCCGCAGGCAGCCCTCACCATTCTGCTGCAGCACGCGGCCCCCTGCGCACCGGAAGGCCTAGTTACCACGGGCCCCGTGGTGTATGCGGAACTGAGCGAGACCCCCGCTCAGGTCCCTGAGCTACCCTGCCCGGAGCTACCAGTGCGGCGTTCAGCCGAAGAAGACGCTGCTGCGCTCCCCTTGCCAAGAGCTGCCTTGTTGGAACCGGCCGTTACTCCGGCTCCGTTAGAAGTTTTGGATGCGGCCTACCCTGCGGCCGCGGTATTGCCAGCGTTAGAACCGGCTGCGGCCTGTTTGACAGGCCCTGTTACTCCAGCCCTCAAGAACCCGGCTGTCCTCACCCGCCACCCGGCCCCAGCGGCTGCTGGGCCACAGATTTCATCGGCCGCCTCTGCCCCACGCGCTTTAACAGCGAAGTCCCACCCACCGGACTCTGGGACTGGCACGGCACCCTCCGTTTGGGTCGCGGAGGTGATCAAACAAAAGAAAGTTCGGGAGCAGGAGGTATGGAGCCTGCTCCACTCAAAGGGGGAGGCTGGCATGGCGGTGGAAAGATCCCGGGGACGGCTGGTATACACCAACATCGATAGAGGATACGGTTTTATCTGGGATGAGACTGGACAAAAGGTTTATATTAAAGTGGCATCTATTCGTCACGGCCGGGCTCTACATGAGGGGGACTGGGTGTCGTACTACAAGGAGTACTGCCCCCGTGGCTACTACGCGGTAGCTGTGGTTGCTGAGCCAGAGGACCGTGAACCCCCGTAGTAAGAACTCCTAGGACACTCCCTATACCCCGGGCGCTCCACGGCTGTGGGGCCCCTCGCTGCCAGCGGTCTGGGAGTGGATTGAACTCTCGAAATTTCGTTGCATCGTTGTGACAGTTGATGTTAATTATAAGAAGTTAAAGTTGTTGGTTGTATAAAGCCTGGCACAGCGGGGTGTCAAGAAGCGAGGGAGTGCATATGTCCAAGGAAGGGGGGGAGAAGAAAAAAACGTGATGTTTATTTGTTAAATGCTGGTTTAAAGAAAATGAGCAAAAGAAAATGAAAAAAAAATATATAAAAATGGGTACTTGTGCTCAGGGCCGGCTCCAGGTTTTTGAGGGCCCCGGGCGAAATAGTCTCAGTGGGCCCCCCCTTGAACACATACCACGATTCATGATGCACAGATACAGCAGAGAAATATAGGTATAGTACAATGCCAGATTTCACTTCTTTCATGAGTGATAGCCATTGTAAATTCTACAATACCATACAGCAGAGGGGCTTTATACAAGTCAACCCCTTATATGCCAATTTTTGTGATGGGTGCTGCAGCATTTTTTTGTGTGGCGAAAAAAGCCGGACATGGCCGGATGAGGCCCTCCTGGCTCAGCGGGACAATAGTACTCAATGGAAAGTTCCGTCCGCCGGATCAGGCTTCTACCTGATCCGGTCACCGGATGGACGTTTTTGGCATGCGCATGTCCGGATCTCTCTCTCCATACCTTCGTCCCCGTTAAAGCCATGTCTCCTAAAGCCGGATCCCCATTTCAGGTGCCGTAAGGTGCGCCGCATCTACTTACGGCACCTCCGTTTCAGGCCGGTTCCGGCACTACATCATTTCGCCACACATGGCCAGAATGAGAAAACCGGATGTGTGAAACTTGCCTTAGATCAGTTTTAATTGTAAGAAATTTCTAGTGATGATTAAGACTAATGTAACATATATATATATATATATATATATATATATATATAGCGCATAAACGTTATCAAAATATAACTTCATAGCTTGTAACCCTATGAGAAAGCTAAAAAGGTAAAATTCAGAAATGATTGGTCCACCATATCATTCTTTTCCAATTGTTTTGAATGTTTTCTATAAATATTTAGAGCGTATTTAATACTCGTTTTATATTTCGTATGCCCTCTAATTTTCTGGCTTTGAACACTTTGCAGACTTTTGAAACAATCTGTGATCCAGTTTTCCACACCATATATTTTGCTCGGCGGGAATAAAAAAGTGTTACTTACTAGATTGCTTTTTTTTTGCCTTCGCTTGGTTTAATTTGCACTGTTGTTCAGGTCTGAAATAGGACCACAGCTTGTAGTCGCTGTTGACTGTCTCAAGGAGTATGAACCCTGGCTCATTGCACAGATAAAATGCACACTATTTTTCTGACCTGTATCAGGAGATCAGCTGCCAGTGTCCGGTGCGGCAGTCAGTGGATTGGAAGCTGCTGCAGCAGGAGCCGCCGGAGCGAGGAGCCTCACTGAGCGCCTGGGCCCGGGTGCCACTGCCAGCTGGAGCTGCCGCAGCAGGAGCCGCCGGCACCACCACTCACTGTCTTGGAGTTGGAGCAAGGACTGATGAGCCTCACTCAGCGAGCCGCAGCGCCAGCCACTCACTAGGAGATGTGCGACAGTGCGCCGCCCGTCGCTGATGTCCGGTCACCGCCCGGTCCCTCCATGTCCAGAGAGAGGCGCGCAGCACGCTTCACAAGCTCCTGCTTCCTCCTTCCGCCCCGTCCTATCTCCGCCTCATCACTTCCTCCCTGCGTCGCACACGTGACAAGAGACAGGGGAGGGGAGCTCTCCACGGTCTCCACCAATCAAACGACACTCCTGGGCTGCTGCTGGACTGCGATTGGCTAATGGCACGCGTCTCCTGCCGGCGCCACTGATTCAGATTCAAGGTCGCATTCCCCAGCAGTCAGACAGTGTGTCACCGTGTGTGGGCCCTTCCGTCACGCCAGGGCCCCGGCACTTGCCCGGGTACGCTGGGTGCTGACGCCGGGCCTGCAGCCCGCCCCTGCCACTGGGCCCCCAAAAAACCTTGGGCCCGGGGCGACCGCCCCATCCGCCCCTATTAAGATCCGCCATTGCTTGTGCTATTATAAAGTGGTTTAATGTATAATATGCCAAAGTAAAATGCAACAGGTCCGGGTAAGGGAAGGTCTGCGGGACCAAAGGAAAGTGTGAGATCCGGTAGGGATCTAAGAGTTGAGGAGGTCTGGGAGACCGGGACGCCGACCATGACATGAAAGTGAAAGAAAGGAAAATGAGTTGGAAGACGTGAGAGAGACAGCCGTCCTAGGTCAGGTCCCCAACACCACGGACACCCCTGAAGGAGGAAGGCGGGCGCTGTTAATGATCTGGAAGGTAAGAGACCTCGATCATGGCGTACCGAATAGTGGAAGGTGACAGTAGGGGAGAGTAGGGGAAGGTACATGCCATAGAGAGAATATGGGTGTACCTAGCCCAATTTGAAAGACGTTGTCATGTGGCGTGCGCGCTGGTGAGTAGCAGTAGGCTGCTCAGAGCATAGTGATCCCAGTATGGTTCGGCCCCCGCAGATAGTGGGTTTGGCTCAACAGCTGGTCCGACAACAGAATGTAGGTGTAGCTTCAGAACGACTAAGGCAGGGATGACGATTGTCGAGGACGACAATGGACAAAGGAAGGGGGAGTGTAGGGAAGGTGACCTGACGGACGGACGGACTAGTCAGAGTGAAGAAGGAAAGGTTTGCACAGTGTAGGTAGGTGTCAGTTATTACAGTGGGGAAACAGCTAGGAAAGTGTAGTGGACGTGCAGTACCTTGGGTTGACCATTAGATGGCAGGGAGGAGTGTGAGCAAAGGACTTGACATCAGCTTAGGGCTTTAGAAACCGTTGATCATGGGGGGCGGGGTTACAGTGACAGGGGACCGGGAGAGCTATAAATACTGTGGGAGGGTTCCAGAAGGTTCCAGTCCCCAGGGGGAGCTCCAGTAACAGGAGAACTGCGACAGTCTGTGCGCTGTGAGGAGAATCTAAACCAGGGGGACTGAGGAGAGAGAACATCAGGGGGGTGGTCCTGATAGGAAGAACTGCAGAAGGGACGAGGCACTGGGTGTGAGACACCGTATTTGTCACGACGACTGATCAGTGGAAGCGCTGTTGGTTTAAGGGCCTAAGGCGGCCACAGTGACAGACCTGTCAGGAGCGTCGACGAGTGAAGAGGGGACGGTGTGTGCATACACATCCCCCAGTGTAACGTGCGGTGTGTAAGAAGCGGCCCTGGAAACGGAGGGCCGTGAGGTGAAGGAAGTGCGGTGTGCTTCTGAGGCCGTCATGCGGACGGCAGGTGAGACATAAACTTGGACTTGTTGCACCCAGAATCTGCCTCTATCGTGTCTCTGTTTTCGTCTCTGCGCGGTAAGTAGAGGGACCACCCCCCCAGCTCGGCCCACCGACCCTACAGTCCTGCTGTTGAAGGCTACTCCTGTGACCGCGAATACCGCGACTATATCGCTGTGTGTCTGTGACTCTGAACAGACTCAGCGTTTAATTTGAGCTTATTTGTCTGCAGCTCTGTGATTATAACAGAGCTTGCTTTTGTGCACTGGGTGCCGTCTAACCCTTGTGCACATTACCGCCTTGTGCTCTGCCTCTCTAGCAGCGGTTTTTCCATCCACCGCACGATGGACCCTGGGTGGCGAAGGCACTTTATTTATTTTTTATTTAGTGTCTTCCGCCACTCCTAACAGGCAGAATCTACCCCGTCTCCCGCAGAGACCGTAGCCATGTCCAAGTACGTCCGGGAGAACCTCGCCAAAGGCTTTATACGGAAATCTTCCTCACCCGCAGGAGCCGGGTTTTTCTTCGTCAAGAAAAAGGACGGATCTCTACAGCTGTGCATTAACTATAGGGGCTTGAACGATATTACCATCAAGAACAGGTATCCTCTTCCACTTATTCCGGAGCTGTTTGACCGTCTCAGAGGGGCTCGGGTCTTCTCCAAGCTAGACCTCAGGGGAGCCTATAATCTGGTCCGTATCCACGCAGGTGACGAGTGGAAGACGGCTTTCAACACTCGAGACGGCCATTACGAGTACCTGGTCATGCCCTTTGGTCTCTGCAATGCTCCTGTGAATCATAGAATCATAGAATTGTAGAGATGGAAGGGACCTCCTGGGCCATCTGGTCCAACCCCCTGCTCAAAGCAGGATTCGCTAAATCATCCCAGTCAGATGTCTGTCCAGCCTCTGTTTGAAGACTTCCATTGAAGGAGAACTCACAACTTCTCGTGGCAGCCTGTTCCACTCATTGATCACTCTAACTGTCAAAAAGTTTTTTCTAATATCTAATCTGTGTCTCCTCCCATCATAGAAGGAAATTAAGTTAGTCTGACATGACTTATTAGTTACAAACCCATGCTGACTCTGTTTAATCACTTCATTCTTATCCAGGTATTGACATACATGTTGTTTAATAATTTGTTCAAAGATCTTTCCTGGTATAGAAGTCAGACTCACCGGCCTATAGTTGCCTGGGTCCACCTTCTTCCCCTTTTTGAAGATAGGAACAACATTTGCTCTTCTCCAGTCTTCTGGCACTTCTCCTGTTCTCCAAGAATTTTCAAAGATTATGGAGAGGGGTTCAAAAATTTCTTCTGCTATCTCCTTCAGTACTCTGGGGTGTAATTCATCTGGACCTGGAGACTTGAATTCATTTAGGTTAGCTAAGTGTTTCCTCACTATCTGTTTATAGATATCCTGGATTCTTCAATTCCCTTAATAGGACAGTGAATAACAGTTGATGTCACATTTCTTTTCTGAGAGAAAACAGATGCAAAATAGGAATTTAAAAGTTCAGCCTTCTCAACATCCTGTCTTACCATTTCATCATTTTCATCCTGTAAAAATCCTATAGCATCTTTGACTTTTCTTTTACTTTTGACATATCCCCAAAATCCTTTATTATTGCTTTTGACATCTCTTGCAAGCCTCAATTCATTTTCAGCTTTAGATTATCTGATTTGTGCCCTGCAGGTTCTGCAGACAGCATTATATTCTTCTTTAGATATGCCTCCCTCTTTCCATTTTATAAACATTTTTTTCTTCCTTTTTAGCATGTGCTTAAGTTCTGTGTTCATCCATCCTGGTTTCCTTAAATGCTTCCTATTCTTCCCTCTTTTCGGAATTGTTAACAACTGTGCTTTGAGAATTTCATTTTTCAAGATTTCCCATCCTTCCTGGACATTTTTGTCTTTAAGGATATCCAGCCATTGGATCCCTCCAATTCTCTTTCTGAATCCCTTAAAATCTGCCTTTCTGAAATCTAACCTTGACGTCTGAGTCTTCACAGGTCTTCCTCCTCTAGTTATCCAAAATTCTAAAATAGCATGGTCGCTACCTCCTAGGGTCCCAGCCACTTTTACCTCCTCAACCATTTCCTCCCTGTTTATAAGGATTAGATCCAAGGTAGCAGTTCCCCTTGTTTTCTCCCCTACCTTTTGGAAGATAAAGTTGTCAGCAAGAGAGGATAAGAATTTCCTTGACCTGTTAGTTTTGCCTGAGAGAGATTCCCAACAAATGTCTGGATAGTTGAAATCTCCCATGACAACTATGTCATATTGTTTGGAGAACTTGGCCATCTGATGCATAAAGAGTTCATCTATATCTTCAGCTTGCACAGGCGGCCTGTAGTAAATGCCTACAATGGTGTCCTTTCCATTGTTCTGTCCTTGTATTCTTACCCAAACAGTTTCCACAGAACTCCCAGTCTCTGAAGCTTCAATCTCTGTGCAGATATACGCGTTTCTAACATACAATGTGACACCTCCTCCTCGTTTATCAAGTCTGTTTCTTGCAAATAAGTTGTATCCTTCTAGTCTTGTATTCCAATCATGTGTATTGTCCCACCAAGTTTCAGTGATTCCAATGACATCATATTTCTGTTCCTGTGTTAGTAGTTCCAATTCTCCTTGTTTGTTGCCCATGCTTTGTGCATTAGTATAGAAACATTTTAGTTTTTGATTGGTTTCTCTTTCTCCAATATTTTTATTAATTAGATTCTTTTGTCTTTGTTCTTCCTTTCCACTTCTAATAGCAGAGTTCTCAATAGCATTTGTCAGGTGTATGGCTTTTTCTGGTCTTTTGCTTCCCTTCCCATGTTGTTCTAGTTTAAAGCTCTCCTTACAAGTGTACCAAGGCGACTTCCAAATACATGCTTTCCAGTCTTCGTAAGGTGCACCCCATCTCTAGCAAGTAGTCCATCGTAAAAGTAATTCACTCCGTGATCCATAAATCCAAATCGTTGCTGACGGCACCATCGACGTAGCCAGTTGTTCACCTGCAGAATCTTATTCCACCTCCTTGTTCCATGGCCATCCACTGGGAGGATGGAAGAGAAGACCACCTGCGCTCCCAGTTCTTTCACTTTCTTGCCTAAGTCTTCAAAGTCTCTCCAGATGGCTTCCAGGTCGTTTCTTGCGGTGTCATTTGTCCCCACATGTAGTAGCAGGAATGGGTAGTCATCTGTAGGTCTGAAGAGTCCTGATATCCTGTCAGACACATCTTTAATTTTTGCACCTGGGAGACAGCACTTTCTCTTGAAGTTATATCCGGTCTGCAGATAGCGGCCTCTGTTCCTCTCAACAGGGAATCCCCCATGACCACCACTCTCCGCTTCTTCTTCACAACATTTTTCTTTCTCCATCCAGGAGGACTCTGAAGGCGTACAAGGTTGCTGTTTGTTGGCAAAGTCTTATCCTGATGTATTTCTTCATCGTTTTCCTGCGTGAGAGCCTGGTACTGGTTCCTGAGCAGTATGGGTGCTGACTGCCTCCCGATCCTCCTGCTTCTCTGGGTCTCTGTGGTGTTTCAAGAGTTTGTCAATGAGATCTTCCGGGATCTCTTGTACTCCTGTGTGGTCGTGTACTTGGACAACATCCTCGTCTTCTCGCCAGATCTCTCGTCCCACAGAAAGAGTGTCCGCCTGGTGTTACAGCGTCTTCGGGAGAATCGCCTGTATGCTAAGATAGAGAAATGTCTCTTTGAACAGACCTTTCTGGTATACATTATCTCTGACGCTGGATTAAGGATGGATCCTGAGAAGTTGACTGCCATTTTCAAATAGTCTCGCCCCGTCGGAGTAAGGGCGATACAACGGTTTCTCGGATTTGCCAATTATTACCGGCATTTCATCTCTCACTTTTCCGCAATAACTAAACCTATTTCTGCTCTCACCCGTAAAGGGACTACTCCCAATGATTGGACTCCTGAGGCGGAGGAGGCCTTTCAAACCCTAAAACGGGCTTTCTCCACGGCCCCGGTCCTGCATCGTCCTGAGAGCAACTGACCCTTTGTACTCGAGGTGGACGCTTCCTCGACAGGTGCCAGGGCAGTATTGTCCCAGAGATCCACCTCTGGTCGTCTGCACCCCTGTGGCTTCTAAGGCCTTCTCTCCATCCGAGTGTAACTACTCGATCGGCGACTGGGAACTCCTGGCCATTAAGTTGGCCTTAGAAGAATGGCGTCATCTCCTGGAGGGGGTTGTCCATCCCTTTGTCATCTTCTCGGATCACAAGAATCTGACCTATCTCCAGTCTGCCCAGAGACACAACCCTAGTCAGGCCAGATGGTCCTTATTTTTTGCCCGATTTGACTTTGAGCTCCGTTTTCGCCCCGGCAACAAGAATACCAAAGACGACGCTCTGTCCAGGGTCTTCCAGCCACACAAAACAGCAGAGGAACCTTCGCATATCTTTGACCCCACTAGAATCATCACAGTGGCTCCAGTGAACTGGCTTTTTCCACCTCCTGGCAAGACGCTTGTGCCTGAAAACCTCAAGCGAAAAGTCCTTCTATGAGGGCACTCCTCCAGACTGGCCGGCCATGCCAGAACTAAGAAGACCCTTGCCCTTATCACGCGTCACTACTGGTGGCTCACGCTTCGCCAAGATGTACTCGATTTCGTGGCCTCCTCTCCCTCCTGTGCAAAAAACAAAGTGCCACGACGACCTCCATCCGGCTTGTTGCTTCCGTTGCCCGTCCCTGCGGTTCCTTGGGAACACATTGCCATGGATTTCATCACTGATCTACCCCGTTCTTCTGGCTGTACAGTCATCTTGGTGGTGGTGGATCGTTTCTCCAAGATGGCCCACTTCGTCCCTCTGCCCGGTCTCCCCTCGGCTCCTGAGTTGGCCAAAGTTCTCATCCATCAAATCTTCAGACTCCATGGACTACCTCAACGCATTGTGTCTGACCGAGGGGTTCAATTCACCTCCAAGTTCTGGCGGGCACTTTGTAAGCTCATGAACGTTTCCCTCGACTTCTCCTCTGCCTACCATCCACAGTCCAATGGGCAAGTGGAGCGTACCAACCAGACGTTGACTGGGTACCTACGTCTTTTCTCCAATGCCCACCAGAACGATTGGATTGACTTACTCCCCTGGGCAGAGTTCGCCTATAACAACAATGCTGGCGAGTCCTCTGCCAAGTCTCCGTTTTTCATTGTGTTTGGCAGACATTCTGGTGTTCCCCTTACGTTAACTCCTGCCTCCGAAGTACCCGCGGCCAATGCCTTGTCCTCTGAATTTTCAAAGAACTGGGCTGAGACCAACATGTCACTCAAGAGGGCCGCTGATCGGATGAAGAATTATGCCAACAAGAAGAGATTTTATTCCCCACTGTATCGTGTCGGGGACAAAGTCTGGCTCTCGTCCAAATTTATCCCGTTGAAACTGCGTTCTTACAAGTTGGGTCCACGCTACATCGGTCCATTTGAAATTCTTGGCCGTATCAACGAAGTCGCCTACAAATTGAGGTTGTCTGCTTCGCTCCGGGTCCCGAACACCTTCCACGTCTCTCTCCTGAAACCTGTGGTACTGAATCGCTTCCATTCCTTGTCTGATCCTGGCTCTCAGCCGGTTGGTGCCGATGATGTCTTTGAAGTGGAGGACATTATCGCCATGAAGAAGGTTAGAGGTAGGACTCTTTTTCTTATTGACTGGAAGGGCTTTGGTCCTGAGGAGAGATCCTGGGAACCTCGGGAGAATATCAGTGCTCCCCGTATCCTCAAGAGATTTTTTGCTAATCTCAGGGGAGGGCGGCTTAGGGGAGGGGGTACTGTCATGCCGCCTCTGCATACTCACCCAGCCTTCGCTTCCACGCCGCAGCCCCCCCGCTGCCCGACAGCCACGGCAGTCCCTTCTGACAGGCTCGCGGCCGACGGGGTCTCTGCATGCAATGCGCATGTGCCATAGGCCGCGGCCGTGCCTCCCTCCTGTTACTTGTGCTCCGGCAATGCCCTGACCCGGAAGCACCTACTGACCAATGGCAGACCAGACAGGGCCATATCAGGCCGTTCCCCCCTGAGGGAGGCACCTGATCGTTGTGTTTGCTAGCACACTGGCCCTGCTTCCTCGTGTGCTCTCTGCAGTCTCGCAGTCCTGTCTTCAGTGATTCCTGCAGTAGCCCTGCAGTCCTGCCATCCGTGGTCCCTGCAGTATCCCCGCAGTCCGGTGCTCCGTGGGCCCAGCTATCTATACTCCAGTCCTCCCTCCTGTGTTCCTGCTCCGTCCGGCCATCCACGCTCCCGTCCTTCAGTCCTGCTCCAGTCCTGCCTCCAGTGTTCCTGCTCATTCCTGCTATCCACACTCCAGTCCTTAAGTCCTGCTCCAGTCCTGCCTCCGGTGTTCCTGCTCATTCCTGCTATCCACACTCCAGTCCTTCAGTCCTACTCCAGTCCTGCCTCCGGTGTTCCTGCTCCATCCTGCTATCCACGCTCCAGTCCTACAGTTCTACTCCAGTCCTGCCTCCCGTTTTCCTGCTCCTTCCTGTTGTCTATGCTTCAGTCCTGCACTCCTACTCCAGTCTGTCCTGAGCCGTCCCTCTCAGTACTGGCTATCGTGGTACCCGAACCCCTAGGCCTGGTCCTAACGATCCCTGTATAGGGGTCAGCTCCACCTGGCAGCTCGCCCGGGGCCCCTCGGTGCCACGGTCCAGAGGGTCCACTCCTGGAGATACCACTTCTGACCAGCCGTGGTAACAACTTGCAAGTTTTAACATATTTATTGCGGTCATCAAGCACCACCTAGTGTCAGTATGTGACATTACTTTTGACTTTTGCATTTTTTCTGTATATTAACATCTAGAGGCATATTTTGTGCATTGTACCTTGTAGCCATTAAACTTCTTTCGTGGCCATCTATAGCACCATCTAGTGGCACCTTGTAAGCATTATTCTTGTATTATGGTCATCTACCACCATCGACTGACACCTTGTAAGCATTATTCTTGTATTTTAGCCATCTAGCACCATCTAGTGGCACCTGGTAAGCATTTTTCTTGTATTTTGGCCTCCTAGCACCACCTAGTGGCACTTTGCATTTATTACCTTTGCATTGTGACCATCTAGGTCAAAGGTCCCACATGGTAAATGGGACGCACATAGTAAAAATTTTAATATCTTGGGTGCATTTTTGCTGGACAAGATTATGTTTTCAGTCATACCATTTTATATAACTTTTGGATTATGTTGTACAATTTTTTTTTAAATGGTGTACATCATGTGTTATGGTACAAGTTTTCTTTTCTACTTCAGTTTTTACATAAAATATAACTTTTAGGGACAAAATGTTTTTATTTTCAAATTCTTAATATGTAAGAAATGTCTTTCATATTTTCTATCCCACAGTTGGACCCATACGGTAATATCGTTTATCAATTGTCCCCAATCCTGTAATAACATCCCCTTCTTGAAGTAATGCCCCCATCCTGGTCCGATCTTTTAGTAATGTCCCCATATTATTTTCATCTTGTAGTAATGTCCCCATCCTTGTCCCCATCTTGTAGTAACGTCCCCATCCTGGTCCCCATATTGTGGTAATGTCTCCCATCCTGGTCCCTGTCTTGTAGTAATGTCTCCCATCCTGGTTCCCGTCTTGTAGTAAAGTCTCCCATCCTTGTCCCCATCTTGTAGTAATGTCTTACATCCTGATCCCCATCTTGCAGTAATGTCCTCCATCCTGGTCCCTTTCTTGTAGTAAGGTCTCTCATCCTGATCCACATCTTGTAGTAATGTGTCCCCATACTGGACCCCATCTTGTATTAATGTCCCCATCCTGATCCCATCCTGTAGTAATGTCCCCATCCTGATCCCCATCTTGCAGTGATGTCCTCCATCCTGGTCCCATCTTGTAGTAATGTCCTCCATCTTGATCCCATCTTGTGGTAATGTCTCCCATCCTGGTCCTCGTCTTGTAGTAATGTCTCCCATCCTGGTTCCCGCCTTGTACTAATGTCCACATCCTGGTCCCCATCTTGTAGTAATGTATCCCACCCCGGTCCCCGTCTTGTAGTAATGTCCCCATCCTGGTCCTCATCTTGCAGTAATGTCTTACATCCTGATCACCATCTTGCAGTAATGTCCTGCATCCCGGTCCCCGTCTCGTAGAAAGGTCTCCTATCCTGGTTCCCATCTTGTAGTAATGTCCTCATCCTGATCCCCATCTTGTAGTAATGTGCTCCCATCCTGGTCCCCATCTTGTAGTAATGTCCCCATCATGATCCCCATCTTGCATTAATGTCCTCCATCCTTGTCCTATCTTGTAGTAAGGTCTCCCATTCTGATCCCCATCTTGTAGTAATGTCCTCATACTGATCCCCATCTTGTAGTAATGTCTCCCATCCTGTTCCCCATCTTGTAGTAATGTCCTCATACTGATCCCCATCTTGTAGTAATGTCTCCCATCCTGGTCCTCATCTTGTAGTAATATCCCCATCCTGGTCCCCGTTTTGTAGTAATGTCTTACATCCTGGTCCCATCTTACAGTAATGTTCCCATCCTGATCCTCATCTTGCAATAATGTCCCCTTCCTGGTCCAATCTTGTAGTAATGTCTCCCATCCTGATCCCTATCTTGCAGTAATGTCCCCAACCTGTAGTAATGTTCCCATCCTGGTCCCCATATTGTGGTAATGTCTCCCATCTTGGTCCCCATATTGTGGTAATGTCTCCCATCCTGGTCCCCGTCTTGTAGTAATGTCTCCTATCCTGGTCCCCATCTTGTAGTAATGTCCCCATACTGGTCCCCATCTTGTAGTAATGTCTCCCATCCTGGTCTCCAAACCTTGTCCCCATCATGTAGTAATGTCTTCCATCCTGGTCCCTATCTTGTAGTAATGTCTCCCATCCTGGTCCTGTCTTGTAGTAATGTCTCCCATCCTGGTCCCTGTCTTGTAGTAATGTCTCCCATCCTGGTGCAATCTTGTAGTAATGACTCCCATCCTGCTCCCCGTCTTGTAGTAATGTCTCCCATCCTGGTCCCCATCTTGTAGTAATGTCTTCCATCCTGGTCCCCATCTTGTAGTAATTTCCCCATCCTGATCCCAATCTTGCTGTAATGTCTCCCATCCTAGTCCCTATCCTGTAGTAATGTCTCCCATCCTGGTCCCATCCAGTAGTAATGTCTCCAATCCTGGTCAAATCTTGTAGTAATGTCTCCCATCCTGGTCCACGTCTTGTAGTAATGTCTCCCATCCTGGTCCCTGTCTTGTAGTAATGTCTCCCATCCTGGTCCCCGTCTTGTAGTAATGTCTCCCATCGTGATCCCATCTTGAAGTAATATCTCCCATCCTGGTCCCCGTCTTGTAGTAATGTCATCATCCTGATCCCAAACTTGTAGTAATGTCTCCCATACTGGTCCCCATCTTGTAGTAATGTCTCCAATCCTGGTCCCCATCTTGTAGTAATGTATCCCATCCTGGTCCCCGTCTGGTAGTAATGTCTCCTATCCTGGTCCCCATCTTGTAGTAATGTCTCCCATCCTGGTCCCCATCTTGTAGTAATGTCTCCCATCCTGGTCCCCATCTTGTAGTAATGTCTCCCATCCTGGTCCCTGTCTTGTAGTAATGTCTCCTACCCTGGTCCCCATCTTGTAGTAATGTCTCCCATCCTGGTCCCCATCTTGTAGTAATGTCTCCTATCCTGGTCCCCGTCTTGTAGTAATGTCATCATCCTGATCCCAAACTTGTAGTAATGTCTCTCATCCTGGTCCCATCCTGTAATAATGTCTCCCATCCTGGTCTCCATCTTGTAGTAATGTCTCCCATCCTGGTCCCCATCTTGTAGTAATGTCTCTCATCCTGGTCCCCATCTTGTAGTAATGTCTCCCATCCTGGTCCCCATCTTGTAGTAATGTCTCTCATCCTGGTCCCATCCTGTAGTAATGTCTCCCATCCTGGTCCCCATCTTGTAGTAATGTCTCCCATCCTGGTCCCCGTCCTGTAGTAATGTCTCCCATCCTGGTCCCCATCTTGTAGTAATGTCTCCCATCCTGGTCCCATCCTGTAGTAATGTCTCCCATCCTGGTCCCATCCTGTAGTAATGTCTCCCGTCCTGGTTCCCGCCTTGTACTAATGTCCACATCCTGGTACCCATCTTGTAGTAATGTATCCCACCCCGGTCCCCGTCTTGTAGTAATGTCCCCATCCTGGTCCTCATCTTGCAGTAATGTCTTACATCCTGATCCCCATCTTGCAGTAATGTCCTGCATCCCGGTCCCCCTCTCGTAGAAAGGTCTCCTATCCTGGTTCCCATCTTGTAGTAATGTCCTCATCCTGATCCCCATCTTGTAGTAATGTGCTCCCATCCTGGTCCCCATTTTGTAGTAATGTCCCCATCATGATCGCCATCTTGCATTAATGTCCTCCATCCTTGCCCCATCTTGTAGTAAGGTCTCCCATTCTGATCCCCATCTTGTAGTAATGTCCTCATACTGATCCCCATCTTGTAGTAATGTCTCCCATCCTGTTCCCCGTCTTGTAGTAATGTCTCCCATCGTGATCCCATCTTGAAGTAATATCTCCCATCCTGGCCCCCGTCTTGTAGTAATGTCATCATCCTGATCCCAAACTTGTAGTAATGTCTCCCATACTGGTCCCCATCTTGTAGTAATGTCTCCAATCCTGGTCCCCATCTTGTAGTAATGTCTCCCATCCTGGTCCCCGTCTGGAAGTAATGTCTCCTATCCTGGTCCCCATCTTGTAGTAATGTCTCCCATCCTGGTCCCCATCTTGTAGTAATGTCTCCCATCCTGGTCCCCATCTAGTAGTAATGTCTCCCATCCTGGTCCCTGTCTTGTAGTAATGTCTCCTACCCTGGTCCCCATCTTGTAGTAATGTCTCCCATCCTGGTCCCCATCTTGTAGTAATGTCTCCTATCCTGGTCCCCGTCTTGTAGTAATGTCATCATCATGATCCCAAACTTGTAGTAATGTCTCTCATACTGGTCCCATCCTGTAATAATGTCTCCCATCCTGGTCTCCATCTTGTAGTAATGTCTACCATCCTGGTCCCCGCCCTGAAGTAATGTCTCCCATCCTGGTCCCGATCTTGTAGTAATGTCTCTCATCCTGGTCCCCATCTTGTAGTAATGTCTCCCATCCTGGTCCCCATCTTGTAGTAATGTCTCCCATCCTGGTCCCATCTTGTAGTAATGTCTCTCATCCTGGTCTCAATCTTGTAGTAATGTCTCTCATCCTGGTCCCATCCTGTAGTAATGTCTCCCATCCTGGTCCCCGTCCTGTAGTAATGTCTCTCATCCTGGTCCCCATCTTGTAGTAATGTCTCCCATCCTGGTCCCCATCTTGTAGTAATGTCTCCCATCCTGGTCCCATCATGTAGTAATGTCTCCCATACTGGACCCATCTTGTAGTAATGTCTCCCATCCTGGTCCCATCTTGTAGTAATGTCTCCCATCCTGGTCCCCATCTTGTAGTAATGTCTACCATCCTGGTCCCCGTCCTGTAGTAATGTCTCCCATCCTGGTCCCCATCTTGTAGTAATGTCTCCCATCCTGGTCCCCATCTTGTAGTAATGTCTCCCATCCTGGTCCCATCCTGTAGTAATGTCTCCCATCCTGGTCCCATCTTGTAATAATGATTCTCATCCTGGTCCCATCTTGTAGTAATGTCTCCCATCCTGGTCCCCATCCTGTAGTAATGTCTCCCATCCTGGTCCCCATCTTGTAGTAATGTCTACCATCCTGGTCCCCGTCCTGCAGTAATGTCTACCATCCTGGTCCCCGTCCTGCAGTAATGTCTACCATCCTGGTCCCCGTCCTGTAGTAATGTCTCCCATCCTGGTCCCCATCTTGTAGTAATGTCTCCCATCCTGGTCCCCATCTTGTAGTAATGTCTCCCATCCTGGTCCCATCTTGAAGTAATGTCTCTCATCCTGGTCCCATCCTGTAGTAATGTCTCCCATCCTGGTCCCCATCTTGTAGTAATGTCTACCATCCTGGTCCCCATCTTGTAGTAATGTCTACCATCCTGGTCCCCATCTTGTAGTAATGTCTCCCATCCTGGTCCCCATCTTGTAGTAATGTCTCCCATCCTGGTCCCATCTTGTAGTAATGTCTATCATCCTGGTCCCATCTTGTAGTAATGTCTCCCATCCTGGTCCCCATCTTGTAGTAATGTCTCCCATCCTGGTCCCATCTTGTAGTAATGTCTCTCATCCTGGTCCAATCTTGTAGTAATGTCTCCCATCCTGGTCCCCGTCTTGTAGTAATGTCTCCCATCCTGGTCCCATCTTGTAGTAATGTCTTACATCCTGATCCCCATCTTGCAGTAATGTCCTCCATCCTGGTCCCTTTCTTGTAGTATGGTCTCCCATCCTGATCCACATCTTGTAGTAATGTGTCCCAATACTGGTCCCCATCTTGTATTAATGTCCCCATCCTGATCCCATCCTTTCGTAATGTCCCCATCCTGATCCCCATCTTGCAGTGATGTCCTCCATCCTGGTCCCATCTTGTAGTAATGTCCTCCATCCTGATCCCATCTTGTGGTAATGTCTCCCATCCTGGTCCTCGTCTTGTAGTAATGTCTCCCATCCTGGCTCCCGCCTTGTACTAATGTCCACATCCTGGTCCCCATCTTGTAGTAATGTATCCCACCCCGGTCCCCGTCTTGTAGTAATGTCCCCATGCTGGTCCTCATCTTGCAGTAATGTCTCCCATCCTGGTCCCCGTCTTGTAGTAATGTCATCATCCTGATCCCAAACTTGTAGTAATGTCTACCATCCTGGTCCCCGTCCTGTAGTAATGTCTCCCATCCTGGTCCCCATCTTGCAGTAATGTCTCCCATCCTGGTACCCATCTTGTAGTAATGTCTCCTATCCTGGTCCCATCCTGTAGTAATGTCTCCCATCCTGGTCCCCATCTTGTAGTAATGTCTACCATCCTGGTCCCCGTCATGTAGTAATGTCTCCCATCCTGGTCCCCATCTTGTAGTAATGTCTCCCATCCTGGTACCCATCTTGTAGTAATGTCTCCTATCCTGGTCCCATCCTGTAGTAATGTCTCCCATCCTGGTCCCACCTTGTAGTAATGTCTCCCATCCTGGTCCCATCTTGTAGTAATGTCTCCCATCCTGGTCCCCATCTTGTAGTAATGTCTACCATCCTGGTCCCCGTCCTGTAGTAATGTCTCCCATCCTGGTCCCCATCTTGTAGTAATGTCTCCCATCCTGGTCCCCATCTTGTAGTAATGTCTCCCATCCTGGTCCCATCCTGTAGTAATGTCTCCCATCCTGGTCCCATCCTTTAGTAATGTCTCCCATCCTGGTCCCCATCTTGTAGTAATGTCTACCATCCTGGTCCCCGTCCTGTAGTAATGTCTCCCATCCTGGTCCCCATCTTGTAGTAATGTCTCCCATCCTGGTCCCCATCTTGTAGTAATGTATCCCACCCCGGTCGCCGTCTTGTAGTAATGTCCCCATCCTGGTCCTCATCTTGCAGTAATGTCTTACATCCTGATCCCCATCTTGCAGTAATGTCCTGCATCCCGGTCCCCGTCTCGTAGAAAGGTCTCCTATCCTGGTTCCCATCTTGTAGTAATGTCCTCATCCTGATCCCCATCTTGTAGTAATGTGCTCCCATCCTGGTCCCCATCTTGTAGTAATGTCCCCATCATGATCCCCATCTTGCATTAATGTCCTCCATCCTTGTCCCATCTTGTAGTAAGGTCTCCCATTCTGATCCCCATCTTGTAGTAATGTCCTCATACTGATCCCCATCTTGTAGTAATGTCTCCCATCCTGCTCCCCATCTTGTAGTAATGTCCTCATACTGATCCCCATCTTGTAGTAATGTCTCCCATCCTGGTCCTCATCTTGTAGTAATATCCCCATCCTGGTCCCCGTTTTGTATTAATGTCTTACATCCTGGTCCCATCTTACAGTAATGTTCCCATCCTGATCCTCATCTTGCAATAATGTCCCCTTCCTGGTCCAATCTTGCAGTAATGTCTCCCATCCTGATCCCTATCTTGCAGTAATGTCCCCAACCTGTAGTAATGTTCCCATCCTGGTCCCCATATTGTGGTTATGTCTCCCATCTTGGTCCCCATATTGTGGTAATGTCTCCCATCCTGGTCCCCGTCTTTTAGTAATGTCTCCTATCCTGGTCCCCATCTTGTAGTAATGTCCCCATACTGGTCCCCATCTTGTAGTAGTGTCTCCCATCCTGGTCTCCCATCCTTGTCCCCATCCTGTAGTAATGTCTTCCATCCTGGTCCCTATCTTGTAGTAATGTCTTCCATCCTGGTCCTGTCTTGTAGTAATGTCTCCCATCCTGGTCCCTGTCTTGTAGTAATGTCTCCCATCCTGGTGCAATCTTGTAGTAATGACTCCCATCCTGCTCCCCGTCTTGTAGTAATGTCTCCCATCCTGGTCCCCATCTTGTAGTAATGTCTTCCATCCTGGTCCCCATCTTGTAGTAATTTCCCCATCCTGATCCCCATCTTGCTGTATTGTCTCCCATCCTAGTCCCTATCCTGTAGTAATGTCTCCCATCCTGGTCCCATCCTGTAGTAATGTCTCCAATCCTGGTCAAATCTTGTAGTAATGTCTCCCATCCTGGTCCACGTCTTGTAGTAATGTCTCCCATCCTGGTCCCTGTCTTGTAGTAATGTCTCCCATCCTGGTCCCCGTCTTGTAGTAATGTCTCCCATCGTGATCCCATCTTGAAGTAATATCTCCCATCCTGGTCCCCGTCTTGTAGTAATGTCATCATCCTGATCCCAAACTTGTAGTAATGTCTCCCATACTGGTCCCCATCTTGTAGTAATGTCTCCAATCCTGGTCCCCATCTTGTAGTAATGTCTCCCATCCTGGTCCCCGTCTGGTAGTAATGTCTCCTATCCTGGTCCCCATCTTGTAGTAATGTCTCCCATCCTGGTCCCCATCTTGTAGTAATGTCTCCCATCCTGGTCCCCATCTTGTAGTAATGTCTCCCATCCTGGTCCCTGTCTTGTAGTAATGTCTCCTACCCTGGTCCCCATTGTGTAGTAATGTCTCCCATCCTGGTCCCCATCTTGTAGTAATGTTATCATCCTGATCCCAAACTTGTAGTAATGTCTCTCATCCTGGTCCCATCCTGTAATAATGTCTCCCATCCTGGTCTCCATCTTGTAGTAATGTCTACCATCCTGGTCCCCGTCCTGTAGTAATGTCTCCCATCCTGGTCCCCATCTTGTAGTAATGTCTCTAATCCTGGTCCCCATCTTGTAGTAATGTCTCCCATCCTGGTCCCCATCTTGTAGTAATGTCTCTCATCCTGGTCCCATCCTGTAGTAATGTCTCCCATCCTGGTCCCCATCTTGTAGTAATGTCTACCATCCTGGTCCCCGTCCTGTAGTAATGTCTCCCATCCTGGTCCCCATCTTGTAGTAATGTCTCCCATCCTGGTCCCCATCTTGTAGTAATGTCTCCCATCCTGGTCCCATCCTGTAGTAATGTCTCCCATCCTGGTCCCATCTTGTAGTAATGTCTCCCATCCTGGTCCCATCTTGTAGTAATGTCTCCCATCCTGGTCCCCATCTTGTAGTAATGTCTACCATCCTGGTCCCCGTCCTGTAGTAATGTCTCCCATCCTGGTCCCCATCTTGTAGTAATGTCTCCCATCCTGGTCCCCATCTTGTAGTAATGTCTCCCATCCTGGTCCCATCCTGTAGTAATGTCTCCCATCCTGGTCCCATCTTGTAGTAATGTCTCTCATCCTGGTCCCATCTTGTAGTAATGTCTCCCATCCTGGTCCCCATCCTGTAGTAATGTCTCCCATCCTGGTCCCCATCTTTTAGTAATGTCTACCATCCTGGTCCCCGTCCTGTTGTAATGTCTACCAACCTGGTCCCCGTCCTGTAGTAATGTCTCCCATCCTGGTCCCCATCTTGTAGTAATGTCTCCCATCCTGGTCCCCATATTGTAGTAAGGTCTCCCATCCTGGTCCCATGTTGTAGTAATGTCTCTCATCCTGGTCCCATCCTTTAGTAATGTCTCCCATCCTGGTCCCCATCTTGTAGTAATGTATACCATCCTGGTCCCCATCTTGTAGTAATGTCTCCCATCCTGGTCCCCATCTTGTAGTAATGTCTCCCATCCTGGTCCCATCTTGTAGTAATGTCTCTCATCCTGGTCCAATCTTGTAGTAATGTCTCCCATCCTGGTCCCCATCTTGTAGTAATGTCTCCCATCCTGGTCCCCATCTTGTAGTAATGTCTCTCATCCTGGTCCCATCTTGTAGTAATGTCTCTCATCCTGGTCCATTCTTGTAGTAATGTCTCCCATCCTGGTCCCATCTTGTAGTAATGTCTCTCATCCTGGTCCAATCTTGTAGTAATGTCTCCCATCCTGGTCCCCATCCTGTAGTAATGTCTACCATCCTGGTCCCCGTCTTGTAGTAATGTCTACCATCCTGGTCCCCGTCCTGTAGTAATGTCTCTCATCCTGGTCCAATCTTGTAGTAATGTCTCCCATCCTGGTCCCATCTTGTAGTAATGTCTCTCATCCTGGTCCAATCTTGTAGTAATGTTTCCCATCCTGGTCCCCATCCTGTAATAATGTCTACCATCCTGGTCCCCGTCTTGTAGTAATGTCTACCATCCTGGTCCCCGTCCTGTAGTAATGTCTCTCATCCTGGTCCAATCTTGTAGTAATGTCTCCCATCCTGGTCCCCATCTTGTAGTAATGTCTACCATCCTGGTCCCCGTCTTGTAGTAATGTCTACCATCCTGGTCCCCGTCCTGTAGTAATGTCTCCCATCCTGGTCCCCATCTTGTAGTAATGTCTACCATCCTGGTCCCCGTCATGTAGTAATGTCTACCATCCTGGTCCCCGTCCTGTAGTAATGTCTCCCATCCTGATCCCCATCTTGTAGTAATGTCTCCCATCCTGGTCCCCATCCTGTAGTAATGTCTACCATCCTGGTCCCCGTCTTGTAGTAATGTCTACCATCCTGGTCCGCGTCCTGTAGTAATGTATCTCATCCTGGTCCCATCTTGTAGTAATGTCTCTCATCCTGGTCCAATCTTGTAGTAATGTCTACCATCCTGGTCCCCGTCCTGTAGTAATGTCTACCATCCTGGTCCCCGTCCTGTAGTAATGTCTCCCATCCTGGTCCCCATCTTGTAGTAATGTCTCCCATCCTGGTCCCCATCCTGTAGTAATGTCTCCCATCCTGGTCCCCGTCCTGTAGTAATGTCTCCCAACCTGGTCACATCTTGTAGTAATGTCTCCCATCCTGGTCCCATCTTGTAGTAATGTCCCCATCCTTGTCCCCATCTTGTAGTAATGTCTCCTATCCTGGTCCCCATAATGTAGTAATGTCTCCCATCCTGGTCCCATCTCGAAGTAATGTCTCCTATCCTGGTCCCAGTCTTGTAGCAATGTCTCCTATCCTAGTCCCATCTTGTAGTAATGTCTCTCATCCTGGTCCCCGTCTTGTACTAATGTCTCCCATCCTGGTCCCCATCTTGTAGTAATGTCTACCATCCTGGTCCCCATCCTGTAGTAATGTCTCCCATCCTGGTCCCCATCTTGTAGTAATGTCTCCCATCCTGGTCCCCATCTTGTAGTAATGTCTCCCATCCTGGTCCCCATCTTGTAGTAATGTCTCCCATCTTGGTCCCCATCTTGTAGTAATGTCTCCCATCCTGGTCCCATCTTGTAGTAATGTCTCCCATCCTCGTCCCCGTCTTGTAGTAATGTCTCCCATCCTGGTCCCCGTCTTGTAGCAATGTCTCCTTTCCTGGTCCCATCTTGTAGTAATCTCTCCCATCCTGGTCCCATCTTGTAGTAATGTCTCCCATCCTGGTCCCCGTCTTTTAGTAATTTCTGACATCCTAGTCCCATCTTGTAGTAATGTCTCCCATCCTGGTCCCATCTTGTAGTAATTTCTCCCATGCTGGTCCATATCATGTAGTAATGTCCCCATCCTGGTCCCCATCTTGTAGTAATGTCTCCCATCCTGGTCCCATCTTGTAGTAATGTCTCCCATCCTGGTCCCCATCTTGTAGTAATGTCTCCCATCCTGGTCCCCATCTTGTAGTAATGTCTCCCATCGTGGTCCCATCTTGTAGTAATGTCTCCCATACTCGTCCTCGTCTTGTAGTAATGTCTTCCATCCTGGTCCCCATCTTGTAGCAATGTCTCCTATCCTGGTCCCATCTTGTAGTAATGTCTCTCATCCTGGTCCCCATCTTGTAGTAATGTCTCTCAACCTCGTCCCCGTCTTGTAGCAATGTCTCCTATCCTGGTCCCATTTTGTAGTAATGTCTCTCATCCTGGTCCCCATCTTGTAGTAATGTCTCCATCCTCGTCCCCGTCTTGTAGCAATGTCTCCTATCCTGGTCCCCATCTTGTAGTAATGTCTACCATCCTGGTCCCCGTCATGTAGTAATGTCTCCCATCCTGGTCCCCATCTTGTAGTAATGTCTCCCATCCTGGTACCCATCTTGTAGTAATGTCTCCTATCCTGGTCCCATCCTGTAGTAATGTCTCCCATCCTGGTCCCACCTTGTAGTAATGTCTCCCATCCTGGTCCCATCTTGTAGTAATGTCTCCCATCCTGGTCCCCATCTTGTAGTAATGTCTACCATCCTGGTCCCCGTCCTGTAGTAATGTCTCCCATCCTGGTCCCCATCTTGTAGTAATGTCTCCCATCCTGGTCCCCATCTTGTAGTAATGTCTCCCATCCTGGTCCCATCCTGTAGTAATGTCTCCCATCCTGGTCCCATCCTTTAGTAATGTCTCCCATCCTGGTCCCCATCTTGTAGTAATGTCTACCATCCTGGTCCCCGTCCTGTAGTAATGTCTCCCATCCTGGTCCCCATCTTGTAGTAATGTCTCCCATCCTGGTCCCCATCTTGTAGTAATGTATCCCACCCCGGTCGCCGTCTTGTAGTAATGTCCCCATCCTGGTCCTCATCTTGCAGTAATGTCTTACATCCTGATCCCCATCTTGCAGTAATGTCCTGCATCCCGGTCCCCGTCTCGTAGAAAGGTCTCCTATCCTGGTTCCCATCTTGTAGTAATGTCCTCATCCTGATCCCCATCTTGTAGTAATGTGCTCCCATCCTGGTCCCCATCTTGTAGTAATGTCCCCATCATGATCCCCATCTTGCATTAATGTCCTCCATCCTTGTCCCATCTTGTAGTAAGGTCTCCCATTCTGATCCCCATCTTGTAGTAATGTCCTCATACTGATCCCCATCTTGTAGTAATGTCTCCCATCCTGCTCCCCATCTTGTAGTAATGTCCTCATACTGATCCCCATCTTGTAGTAATGTCTCCCATCCTGGTCCTCATCTTGTAGTAATATCCCCATCCTGGTCCCCGTTTTGTATTAATGTCTTACATCCTGGTCCCATCTTACAGTAATGTTCCCATCCTGATCCTCATCTTGCAATAATGTCCCCTTCCTGGTCCAATCTTGCAGTAATGTCTCCCATCCTGATCCCTATCTTGCAGTAATGTCCCCAACCTGTAGTAATGTTCCCATCCTGGTCCCCATATTGTGGTTATGTCTCCCATCTTGGTCCCCATATTGTGGTAATGTCTCCCATCCTGGTCCCCGTCTTTTAGTAATGTCTCCTATCCTGGTCCCCATCTTGTAGTAATGTCCCCATACTGGTCCCCATCTTGTAGTAGTGTCTCCCATCCTGGTCTCCCATCCTTGTCCCCATCCTGTAGTAATGTCTTCCATCCTGGTCCCTATCTTGTAGTAATGTCTTCCATCCTGGTCCTGTCTTGTAGTAATGTCTCCCATCCTGGTCCCTGTCTTGTAGTAATGTCTCCCATCCTGGTGCAATCTTGTAGTAATGACTCCCATCCTGCTCCCCGTCTTGTAGTAATGTCTCCCATCCTGGTCCCCATCTTGTAGTAATGTCTTCCATCCTGGTCCCCATCTTGTAGTAATTTCCCCATCCTGATCCCCATCTTGCTGTATTGTCTCCCATCCTAGTCCCTATCCTGTAGTAATGTCTCCCATCCTGGTCCCATCCTGTAGTAATGTCTCCAATCCTGGTCAAATCTTGTAGTAATGTCTCCCATCCTGGTCCACGTCTTGTAGTAATGTCTCCCATCCTGGTCCCTGTCTTGTAGTAATGTCTCCCATCCTGGTCCCCGTCTTGTAGTAATGTCTCCCATCGTGATCCCATCTTGAAGTAATATCTCCCATCCTGGTCCCCGTCTTGTAGTAATGTCATCATCCTGATCCCAAACTTGTAGTAATGTCTCCCATACTGGTCCCCATCTTGTAGTAATGTCTCCAATCCTGGTCCCCATCTTGTAGTAATGTCTCCCATCCTGGTCCCCGTCTGGTAGTAATGTCTCCTATCCTGGTCCCCATCTTGTAGTAATGTCTCCCATCCTGGTCCCCATCTTGTAGTAATGTCTCCCATCCTGGTCCCCATCTTGTAGTAATGTCTCCCATCCTGGTCCCTGTCTTGTAGTAATGTCTCCTACCCTGGTCCCCATTGTGTAGTAATGTCTCCCATCCTGGTCCCCATCTTGTAGTAATGTTATCATCCTGATCCCAAACTTGTAGTAATGTCTCTCATCCTGGTCCCATCCTGTAATAATGTCTCCCATCCTGGTCTCCATCTTGTAGTAATGTCTACCATCCTGGTCCCCGTCCTGTAGTAATGTCTCCCATCCTGGTCCCCATCTTGTAGTAATGTCTCTAATCCTGGTCCCCATCTTGTAGTAATGTCTCCCATCCTGGTCCCCATCTTGTAGTAATGTCTCTCATCCTGGTCCCATCCTGTAGTAATGTCTCCCATCCTGGTCCCCATCTTGTAGTAATGTCTACCATCCTGGTCCCCGTCCTGTAGTAATGTCTCCCATCCTGGTCCCCATCTTGTAGTAATGTCTCCCATCCTGGTCCCCATCTTGTAGTAATGTCTCCCATCCTGGTCCCATCCTGTAGTAATGTCTCCCATCCTGGTCCCATCTTGTAGTAATGTCTCCCATCCTGGTCCCATCTTGTAGTAATGTCTCCCATCCTGGTCCCCATCTTGTAGTAATGTCTACCATCCTGGTCCCCGTCCTGTAGTAATGTCTCCCATCCTGGTCCCCATCTTGTAGTAATGTCTCCCATCCTGGTCCCCATCTTGTAGTAATGTCTCCCATCCTGGTCCCATCCTGTAGTAATGTCTCCCATCCTGGTCCCATCTTGTAGTAATGTCTCTCATCCTGGTCCCATCTTGTAGTAATGTCTCCCATCCTGGTCCCCATCCTGTAGTAATGTCTCCCATCCTGGTCCCCATCTTTTAGTAATGTCTACCATCCTGGTCCCCGTCCTGTTGTAATGTCTACCAACCTGGTCCCCGTCCTGTAGTAATGTCTCCCATCCTGGTCCCCATCTTGTAGTAATGTCTCCCATCCTGGTCCCCATATTGTAGTAAGGTCTCCCATCCTGGTCCCATGTTGTAGTAATGTCTCTCATCCTGGTCCCATCCTTTAGTAATGTCTCCCATCCTGGTCCCCATCTTGTAGTAATGTATACCATCCTGGTCCCCATCTTGTAGTAATGTCTCCCATCCTGGTCCCCATCTTGTAGTAATGTCTCCCATCCTGGTCCCATCTTGTAGTAATGTCTCTCATCCTGGTCCAATCTTGTAGTAATGTCTCCCATCCTGGTCCCCATCTTGTAGTAATGTCTCCCATCCTGGTCCCCATCTTGTAGTAATGTCTCTCATCCTGGTCCCATCTTGTAGTAATGTCTCTCATCCTGGTCCATTCTTGTAGTAATGTCTCCCATCCTGGTCCCATCTTGTAGTAATGTCTCTCATCCTGGTCCAATCTTGTAGTAATGTCTCCCATCCTGGTCCCCATCCTGTAGTAATGTCTACCATCCTGGTCCCCGTCTTGTAGTAATGTCTACCATCCTGGTCCCCGTCCTGTAGTAATGTCTCTCATCCTGGTCCAATCTTGTAGTAATGTCTCCCATCCTGGTCCCATCTTGTAGTAATGTCTCTCATCCTGGTCCAATCTTGTAGTAATGTTTCCCATCCTGGTCCCCATCCTGTAATAATGTCTACCATCCTGGTCCCCGTCTTGTAGTAATGTCTACCATCCTGGTCCCCGTCCTGTAGTAATGTCTCTCATCCTGGTCCAATCTTGTAGTAATGTCTCCCATCCTGGTCCCCATCTTGTAGTAATGTCTACCATCCTGGTCCCCGTCTTGTAGTAATGTCTACCATCCTGGTCCCCGTCCTGTAGTAATGTCTCCCATCCTGGTCCCCATCTTGTAGTAATGTCTACCATCCTGGTCCCCGTCATGTAGTAATGTCTACCATCCTGGTCCCCGTCCTGTAGTAATGTCTCCCATCCTGATCCCCATCTTGTAGTAATGTCTCCCATCCTGGTCCCCATCCTGTAGTAATGTCTACCATCCTGGTCCCCGTCTTGTAGTAATGTCTACCATCCTGGTCCGCGTCCTGTAGTAATGTATCTCATCCTGGTCCCATCTTGTAGTAATGTCTCTCATCCTGGTCCAATCTTGTAGTAATGTCTACCATCCTGGTCCCCGTCCTGTAGTAATGTCTACCATCCTGGTCCCCGTCCTGTAGTAATGTCTCCCATCCTGGTCCCCATCTTGTAGTAATGTCTCCCATCCTGGTCCCCATCCTGTAGTAATGTCTCCCATCCTGGTCCCCGTCCTGTAGTAATGTCTCCCAACCTGGTCACATCTTGTAGTAATGTCTCCCATCCTGGTCCCATCTTGTAGTAATGTCCCCATCCTTGTCCCCATCTTGTAGTAATGTCTCCTATCCTGGTCCCCATAATGTAGTAATGTCTCCCATCCTGGTCCCATCTCGAAGTAATGTCTCCTATCCTGGTCCCAGTCTTGTAGCAATGTCTCCTATCCTAGTCCCATCTTGTAGTAATGTCTCTCATCCTGGTCCCCGTCTTGTACTAATGTCTCCCATCCTGGTCCCCATCTTGTAGTAATGTCTACCATCCTGGTCCCCATCCTGTAGTAATGTCTCCCATCCTGGTCCCCATCTTGTAGTAATGTCTCCCATCCTGGTCCCCATCTTGTAGTAATGTCTCCCATCCTGGTCCCCATCTTGTAGTAATGTCTCCCATCTTGGTCCCCATCTTGTAGTAATGTCTCCCATCCTGGTCCCATCTTGTAGTAATGTCTCCCATCCTCGTCCCCGTCTTGTAGTAATGTCTCCCATCCTGGTCCCCGTCTTGTAGCAATGTCTCCTTTCCTGGTCCCATCTTGTAGTAATCTCTCCCATCCTGGTCCCATCTTGTAGTAATGTCTCCCATCCTGGTCCCCGTCTTTTAGTAATTTCTGACATCCTAGTCCCATCTTGTAGTAATGTCTCCCATCCTGGTCCCATCTTGTAGTAATTTCTCCCATGCTGGTCCATATCATGTAGTAATGTCCCCATCCTGGTCCCCATCTTGTAGTAATGTCTCCCATCCTGGTCCCATCTTGTAGTAATGTCTCCCATCCTGGTCCCCATCTTGTAGTAATGTCTCCCATCCTGGTCCCCATCTTGTAGTAATGTCTCCCATCGTGGTCCCATCTTGTAGTAATGTCTCCCATACTCGTCCTCGTCTTGTAGTAATGTCTTCCATCCTGGTCCCCATCTTGTAGCAATGTCTCCTATCCTGGTCCCATCTTGTAGTAATGTCTCTCATCCTGGTCCCCATCTTGTAGTAATGTCTCTCAACCTCGTCCCCGTCTTGTAGCAATGTCTCCTATCCTGGTCCCATTTTGTAGTAATGTCTCTCATCCTGGTCCCCATCTTGTAGTAATGTCTCCATCCTCGTCCCCGTCTTGTAGCAATGTCTCCTATCCTGGTCCCATCTTGTAGTAATGTCTCTCATCCTGGTCCCCGTCTTGTACTAATGTCTCCCATCCTGGTCCCCATCTTGTAGTAATGTCTACCATCCTGGTCCCCATCCTGTAGTAATGTCTCCCATCCTGGTCCCCATCTTGTAGTAATGTCTCCCATCCTGGTCCCCATCTTGTAGTAATGTCTCCCATCCTGGTCCCCATCTTGTAGTAATGTCTCCCATCTTGGTCCCCATCTTGTAGCAATGTCTCCCATCCTGGTCCCATCTTGTAGTAATGTCTCCCATCCTCGTCCCCGTCTTGTAGTAATGTCTCCCATCCTGGTCCCCGTCTTGTAGCAATGTCTCCTTTCCTGGTCCCATCTTGTAGTAATGTCTCCCATCCTGGTCCCATCTTGTAGTAATGTCTCCCATCCTGGTCCCCGTCTTTTAGTAATTTCTGACATCCTAGTCCCATCTTGTAGTAATGTCTCCCATCCTGGTCCCATCTTGTAGTAATTTCTCCCATGCAGGTCCATATCTTGTAGTAATGTCCCCATCCTGGTCCCCATCTTGTAGTAATGTCTCCCATCCTGGTCCCATCTTGTAGTAATGTCTCCCATCCTGGTCCCCATCTTGTAGTAATGTCTCCCATCCTGGTCCCCATCTTGTAGTAATGTCTCCCATCGTGGTCCCATCTTGTAGTAATGTCTCCCATACTCGTCCTCGTCTTGTAGTAATGTCTTCCATCCTGGTCCCCATCTTGTAGCAATGTCTCCTATCCTGGTCCCATCTTGTAGTAATGTCTATCATCCTGGTCCCCATCTTGTAGTAATGTCTCTCAACCTCGTCCCCGTCTTGTAGCAATGTCTCCTATCCTGGTCCCATTTTGTAGTAATGTCTCTCATCCTGGTCCCCATCTTGTAGTAATGTCTCCATCCTCGTCCCCGTCTTGTAGCAATGTCTCCTGTCCTGGTCCCATCTTGTAGTAATATCTCTCATCCTGGTCCCCATCTTGTAGTAATGTCTGCCATCCTGGTTCCCATCTTGTAGTAATGTCTCCATCCTCGTCTCCGTCTTGCGGTAATGTCTCCCATCCTTGTCCCCGTCTTGTAGCAATGTCTCCCCTCCTGGTCCCATCCTGTAGTAATGTCTCCCATCCTGGTTCGCGTCTTATAGTAATTTCTCCCATCCGGGTTCCCACCTTGTAGTAATGTCTGATATCCTGGTCCCATCTTGTAGTAATGTCTCTCATCCTGGTCCCCATCTTGTATTAATGTCTGCCATCCTGGTCCCCATCTTGTAGTAATGTCTCCATCCTCGTCCCCGTCTTGTAGCAGTGTCTCCTATCCTGGTCCCATCTTGTAGTAATGTCTCTCATCCTGGTCCCATCTTGTTGTAATGTCTCCCATCCTGGTTCCCGTCTTGTAGCAATGTCTCCTATCCTAGTCCCATCTTGTAGTAATGTCTCTCATCCTGGTCCCCGTCTTGTAGTAATGTCTCCCATCCTGGTCCCATCTTGTAGTAATTTCTCCCATGCTGGTCCACATCTTGTAGTAATGTCACCATCCTGGTCCCCATCTTGTAGTAATGTCTCCCATCCTGGTCCCATCTTGTAGTAATGTCTCCCATCCTGGTCCCCATCTTGTAGAATTGTCTCCCATCCTGGTCCCCATCTTGTAGTAATGTCTCCCATTCTGGTCCCCATCTTGTAGTAATGTCTCCCATCCTGGTCCCATCTTGTAGTAATGTCTCCCATCCTCGTCCCCGTCTTGTAGTAATGTCTCCCATCCTGGTCCCCATCTTGTAGCAATGTCTCCTATCCTGGTCCCATCTTGAAGTAATGTCTCTCATCCTGGTCCCCATCTTGTAGTAATGTCTCTCATCCTCATCCCCGTCTTGTAGCAATGTCTCCTATCCTGGTCCCATCTTGTAGTAATGTCTCTCATCCTGGTCCCCATCTTGTAGTAATGTCTCCATCCTCGTCCCCATCTTGTAGCAATGTCTCCTATCCTGGTCCCATCTTGTAGTAATATCTCTCATCCTGGTCCCCATCTTGTAGTAATATCTGCCATCCTGGTTCCCATCTTGTAGTAATGTCTCCATCCTCGTCCCCGTCTTGCGGTAATGTCTCCCATCCTGGTCCCCGTCTTGTAGCAATGTCTCCTTTCCTGGTCCCATCTTGTAGTAATGTCTCCCAACCTGGTCCCATCTTGTAGTAATGTCTCCCATCCAGGTCCCCGTCTTTTAGTAATTTCTGCCATCCTGGTCACCATCTTGTAGCAATGTCTCCTATCCTAGTCCCATCTTGTAGTAATGTCTCTCATCCTGGTCCCCGTCTTGTAGCAATGTCTCCTTTCCTGGTCCCATCTTGTAGCAATGTCTCCTATCCTGGTCCCATCTTGTAGCAATGTCTCCCATCCTGGTCCCCGTCTTTTAGTAATTTCTGCCATCCTGGTCCCCGTCTTGTAGCAATGTCTCCTATCCTATTCCCATCTTGTAGTAATGTCTCTCATCCTGGTCCCCGTCTTGTAGTAATGTCTCCCATCCTGGTCCCCGTCTTTTAGTAATTTCTGCCATCCTGGTCCCCGTCTTGTAGCAATGTCTCCTATCCTAGTCCCATCTTGTAGTAATGTCTCCCATCCTGGTCCCCGTCTTTTAGTAATTTCTGCCATCCTGGTCCCCGTCTTGTAACAATGTCTCCTATCCTAGTCCCATCTTGTAGTAATGTCTCCCATCCTGGTCTCCATCTTGTAGTAATGTCTCCATCCTCGTCCCCGTCTTGTAGCAATGTCTCCTATCCTGGTCCCATCTTGTAGTAATGTCTCTCATCCTGGTCCCCGTCTTGTACTAATGTCTCCCATCCTGGTCCCCATCTTGTAGTAATGTCTACCATCCTGGTCCCCATCCTGTAGTAATGTCTCCCATCCTGGTCCCCATCTTGTAGTAATGTCTCCCATCCTGGTCCCCATCTTGTAGTAATGTCTCCCATCCTGGTCCCCATCTTGTAGTAATGTCTCCCATCTTGGTCCCCATCTTGTAGCAATGTCTCCCATCCTGGTCCCATCTTGTAGTAATGTCTCCCATCCTCGTCCCCGTCTTGTAGTAATGTCTCCCATCCTGGTCCCCGTCTTGTAGCAATGTCTCCTTTCCTGGTCCCATCTTGTAGTAATGTCTCCCATCCTGGTCCCATCTTGTAGTAATGTCTCCCATCCTGGTCCCCGTCTTTTAGTAATTTCTGACATCCTAGTCCCATCTTGTAGTAATGTCTCCCATCCTGGTCCCATCTTGTAGTAATTTCTCCCATGCAGGTCCATATCTTGTAGTAATGTCCCCATCCTGGTCCCCATCTTGTAGTAATGTCTCCCATCCTGGTCCCATCTTGTAGTAATGTCTCCCATCCTGGTCCCCATCTTGTAGTAATGTCTCCCATCCTGGTCCCCATCTTGTAGTAATGTCTCCCATCGTGGTCCCATCTTGTAGTAATGTCTCCCATACTCGTCCTCGTCTTGTAGTAATGTCTTCCATCCTGGTCCCCATCTTGTAGCAATGTCTCCTATCCTGGTCCCATCTTGTAGTAATGTCTATCATCCTGGTCCCCATCTTGTAGTAATGTCTCTCAACCTCGTCCCCGTCTTGTAGCAATGTCTCCTATCCTGGTCCCATTTTGTAGTAATGTCTCTCATCCTGGTCCCCATCTTGTAGTAATGTCTCCATCCTCGTCCCCGTCTTGTAGCAATGTCTCCTATCCTGGTCCCATCTTGTAGTAATATCTCTCATCCTGGTCCCCATCTTGTAGTAATGTCTGCCATCCTGGTTCCCATCTTGTAGTAATGTCTCCATCCTCGTCTCCGTCTTGCGGTAATGTCTCCCATCCTGGTCCCCGTCTTGTAGCAATGTCTCCCCTCCTGGTCCCATCCTGTAGTAATGTCTCCCATCCTGGTTCGCGTCTTATAGTAATTTCTCCCATCCGGGTTCCCACCTTGTAGTAATGTCTGATATCCTGGTCCCATCTTGTAGTAATGTCTCTCATCCTGGTCCCCATCTTGTATTAATGTCTGCCATCCTGGTCCCCATCTTGTAGTAATGTCTCCATCCTCGTCCCCGTCTTGTAGCAGTGTCTCCTATCCTGGTCCCATCTTGTAGTAATGTCTCTCATCCTGGTCCCATCTTGTTGTAATGTCTCCCATCCTGGTTCCCGTCTTGTAGCAATGTCTCCTATCCTAGTCCCATCTTGTAGTAATGTCTCTCATCCTGGTCCCCGTCTTGTAGTAATGTCTCCCATCCTGGTCCCATCTTGTAGTAATTTCTCCCATGCTGGTCCACATCTTGTAGTAATGTCACCATCCTGGTCCCCATCTTGTAGTAATGTCTTCCTTCCTGGTCCCATCTTGTAGTAATGTCTCCCATCCTGGTCCCCATCTTGTAGAATTGTCTCCCATCCTGGTCCCCATCTTGTAGTAATGTCTCCCATTCTGGTCCCCATCTTGTAGTAATGTCTCCCATCCTGGTCCCATCTTGTAGTAATGTCTCCCATCCTCGTCCCCGTCTTGTAGTAATGTCTCCCATCCTGGTCCCCATCTTGTAGCAATGTCTCCTATCCTGGTCCCATCTTGAAGTAATGTCTCTCATCCTGGTCCCCATCTTGTAGTAATGTCTCTCATCCTCATCCCCGTCTTGTAGCAATGTCTCCTATCCTGGTCCCATCTTGTAGTAATGTCTCTCATCCTGGTCCCCATCTTGTAGTAATGTCTCCATCCTCGTCCCCATCTTGTAGCAATGTCTCCTATCCTGGTCCCATCTTGTAGTAATATCTCTCATCCTGGTCCCCATCTTGTAGTAATATCTGCCATCCTGGTTCCCATCTTGTAGTAATGTCTCCATCCTCGTCCCCGTCTTGCGGTAACGTCTCCCATCCTGGTCCCCGTCTTGTAGCAATGTCTCCTTTCCTGGTCCCATCTTGTAGTAATGTCTCCCAACCTGGTCCCATCTTGTAGTAATGTCTCCCATCCAGGTCCCCGTCTTTTAGTAATTTCTGCCATCCTGGTCACCATCTTGTAGCAATGTCTCCTATCCTAGTCCCATCTTGTAGTAATGTCTCTCATCCTGGTCCCCGTCTTGTAGCAATGTCTCCTTTCCTGGTCCCATCTTGTAGCAATGTCTCCTATCCTGGTCCCATCTTGTAGCAATGTCTCCCATCCTGGTCCCCGTCTTTTAGTAATTTCTGCCATCCTGGTCCCCGTCTTGTAGCAATGTCTCCTATCCTATTCCCATCTTGTAGTAATGTCTCTCATCCTGGTCCCCGTCTTGTAGTAATGTCTCCCATCCTGGTCCCCGTCTTTTAGTAATTTCTGCCATCCTGGTCCCCGTCTTGTAACAATGTCTCCTATCCTAGTCCCATCTTGTAGTAATGTCTCCCATCCTGGTCTCCATCTTGTAGTAATGTCTCCCATCCTGGTACCCATCTTGTAGTAATGTCTCCCATCCTCGTCCCCGTCTTGTAGAAATGTCTCCCATCCTGGTCCCATCTTGTAGTAATGTCTCTCATCCTGGTCCCCATCTTGTAGTAATGTCTCCATCCTCGTCCCCGTCTTGTAGCAATGTCTCCTATCCTGGTCCCATCTTGTAGTAATATCTCTCATCCTGGTCCCCATCTTGTAGTAATGTCTGCCATCCTGGTTCCCATCTTGTAGTAATGTCTCCATCCTCGTCCCCGTCTTGCGGTAATGTCCCCCTTCCTGGTCCCCGTCTTGTAGCAATGTCTCCCATCCTGGGCCCATCTTGTAATAATGTCTCCCCTCCTGGTCCCATCCTGTAGTAATGTCTCCCATCCTGGTTCCCGTCTTGTAGTAATTTCTCCCATCCTGGTCCCCGTCTTGTAGCAATGTCTCCCATCCTGGGCACATCTTGGAATAATGTCTCCCCTCCTGGTCCCATCCTGTAGTAATGTCTCCCATCCTGGTTCCCGTCTTGAAGTAATTTCTCCCATCCGGGTTCCCGCCTTGTAGTAATGTCTCCTATCCTAGTCCCATCTTGAAGTAATGTCACTCATCCTGGTCCCATCTTGAAGTAATGTCTGCCATCCTGGTCCCCATCTTGTAGTAATGTCTCCATCCTCGTCCCCGTCTTGTAGCAGTGTCTCCTATCCTGGTCCCATCTTGTAGTAATGTCTCTCATCCTGGTCCCCATCTTGTAGTAATGTCTCTCATCCTGGTCCCATCTTGTTGTAATGTCTCCCATCCTAGTCCCCGTCTTGTAGCAATGTCTCTTATCCCAGTCCCATCTTGTAGTAATGTCTCTCATCCTGGTCCCCGTCTTGTAGTAATGTCTCCCATCCTGGTCCCATCTTGTAGTAATTTCTCCCATGCTGGTCCACATCTTGTAGTAATGTCTCCCATCCTGCTCCCCATCTTGTAGTAATGTCTCCCATCCTGGTCCCATCTTGTAGTAATGTCTCCCATCCTCGTCCCCGTCTTGTAGTAATGTCTCCCATCCTGGTCCCCATCTTGTAGCAATGTCTCCTATCCTGGTCCCATCTTGTAGTAATGTCTCTCATCCTGGTCCCCATCTTGTAGTAATGTCTCTCATCCTCGTCCCCGTCTTGTAGCAATGTCTCCTATCCTGGTCCCATCTTGTAGTAATGTCTCTCATCCTGGTCCCCATCTTGTAGTAATGTCTCCATCCTCGTCCCCGTCTTGTAGCAATGTCTCCTATCCTGGTCCCCGTCTTGTAGTAATTTCTGCCATCCTGGTCCCCGTCTTGTAGCAATGTCTCCTATCCTAGTCCCATCTTGTAGTAATGTCTCTCATCCTGGTCCCCGTCTTGTAGTAATTTCTGCCATCCTGGTTCCCATCTTGTAGTAATGTCTCCATCCTCGTCCCCGTCTTGCGGTAATGTCTCCCATCCTGGTCCCTATCTTGTAGTAATGTCTCTCATCCTCGTCCCCGTCTTGTAGTAATGTCTCCCATCCTGGTCCCATCTTGTAGTAATGTCTATCATCCTGGTCCCCATCTTGTAGTAATGTCTTCATCATTGTCCCCGTCTTGTAGTAATGTGTCCTATCCTGGTCCCATCTTGTAGTAATATCTCTCATCCTGGTCCCCATCTTGTAGTAATGTCTGCCATCCTGGTTCCCATCTTGTAGTAATGTCTCCATCCTCGTCCCCATCTTGCGGTAATGTCTCCTATCCTGGTCCCCGTCTTGTAGCAATGTCTCCCATCCTGGGCCCATCTTTTAATAATGTCTCCCCTCCCTTTCCCATCCTGTAGTAATGTCTCCCATCCTGGTTCCCGTCTTGTAGTAATTTCTCCCATCCGGGTTCCCGCCTTGTAGTAATGTCTCCTATCCGGGTCCCATCTTGTAGTAATGTCTCTCATCCTGGTCCCCGTCTTGTAGTAATGTCTCCCATCCTGGTCCCCGTCTTTTAGTAATTTCTGCCATCCTGGTCCCCGTCTTGTAGCAATGTCTCCTATCCTAGTCCCATCTTGTAGTAATGTCTCTCATCCTGGTCCCCGTCTTGTAGTAATGTCTCCCATCCTGGTCCCATCTTGTAGTAATTTCTCCCATGCTGGTCCACATCTTGTAGTAATGTCCCCATCCTGGTCCCCATCTTGTAGTAATGTCTCCCATCCTGGTCCCATCTTGTAGTAATGTCTCCCATCCTGGTCCCCATCTTGTAGTAATGTCTCCCATCCTGGTCCCATATTGTAGCAATGTCTCCCATCCTGGTCCCCATCTCGTAGTAATGTCTCCCATCCTCGTCCCCGTCTTGTAGAAATGTCTCCTATCCTGGTCCCCATCTTGTAGTAATGTCTCCCATCCTGGTCCCATCTTGTAGTAATGTCTCTCATCCTGGTCCCCATCTTGTAGTAATGTCTTCATCCTCGTCCCCGTCTTGTAGCAATGTCTCCTATCCTGGTCCCATCTTGTAGTAATATCTCTCATCCTGGTCCCATTCTTGTAGTAATGTCTGCCATCCTGGTTCCCTTCTTGTAGTAAAGTCTCCATCCTCGTCCCCGTCTTGCGGTAATGTCCCCCATCCTGGTCCCCGTCTTGTAGCAATGTCTCCCATCCTGGGCCCATCTTGTAGTAATGTCTCCCATCCTGCTTCCCGTCTTGTAGTAATTTCTCCCATCCGGGTTCCCGCCTTGTAGTAATGTCTCCTATCCTAGTCCCATCTTGTAGTAATGTCTCTCATCCTGGTCCCCATCTTGAAGTAATGTCTGCCATCCTGGTCCCCAACTTGTAGTAATGTCTCCATCTTCGTCCCCGTCTTGCGGTAATGTCTCCCATCCTGGTCCCCATCTTGTAGCAATGTCTCCCATCCTGGTCCCATCTTGTAGTAATGTCTCCCATCCTCGTCCCCGTCTTGTAGTAATGTCTCCCATCCTGGTCCCCGACTTGTAGCAATGTCTCCTTTCCTGGTCCCATCTTGTAGTAATGTCTCCCATCCTGGTCCCATCTTGTCGTAATGTCTCCCATCCTCGTCCCCGTCTTGTAGTAATGTCTCCCATCCTGGTCCCCGTCTTGTAGCAATGTCTCCTTTCCTGGTCCCATCTTGTAGTAATGTTTCCCATCCTGGTCTCATCTTGTAGTAATGTCTCCCATCCTGGTCCCCGTCTTTTAGTAATTTCTGCCATCCTGGTCCCCGTCTTGTAGCAATGTCTCCCATCCTGGTCCCATCTTGTAGTAATTTCTCCCATGCTGGTCCACATCTTGTAGTAATGTCCCCATCCTGGTCCCCATCTTGTAGTAATGTCTCCCATCCTGGTCCCATCTTGTAGTAATGTCTCTCATACTGGTCCCCGTCTTGTAGTAATGTCTCCCATCCTGGTCCCATCTTGTAGTAATTTCTCCCATGCTGGTCCACATCTTGTAGTAATGTCCCCATCCTGGTCCCCATCTTGTAGTAATGTCTCCCATCCCGGTCCCATCATGTAGTAATGTCTCCCATCCTGGTCCCCATCTTGTAGTAATGTCTCCCATCCTCGTCCCCGTCTTGTAGAAATGTCTCCCATCCTGGTCCCATCTTGTAGTAATGTCTCTCATCCTGGTCCCCATCTTGTAGTAATGTCTCCATCCTCGTCCCCGTCTTGTAGCAATGTCTCCTATCCTGGTCCCATCTTGTAGTAATATCTCTCATCCTGGTCCCCATCTTGTAGTAATGTCTGCCAAACTGGTTCCCATCTTGTAGTAATGTCTCCATCCTCGTCCCCGTCTTGTGGAAATGTCCCCCATCCTGGTCCCCGTCTTGTAGCAATGTCTCCCATCCTGGGCCCATCTTGGAATAATGTCTCCCCTCCTGGTCCCATCCTGTAATAATGTCTCCCATCCTGGTTCCCGTCTTGTAGTAATTTCTCCCATCTGGGTTCCCGCCTTGTAGTAATGTCTCCTATCCTAGCCTCATCTTGTAGTAATGTCTCTCATCCTGGTCCCCATCTTGAAGTAATGTCTGCCATCCTGGTCCCCATCTTGTAGTAATGTCTCCATCCTCGTCCCCGTCTTGTAGCAGTGTCTCCTATCCTGGTCCCATCTTGTAGTAATGTCTCTCATCCTGGTCCCCATCTTGTAGTAATGTCTCTCATCCTGGTCCCATCTTGTTGTAGTGTCTCCCATCATAGTCCCCATCTTGTAGCAATGTCTCCTATCCCAGTCCCATCTTGTAGTAATGTCTCTCATCCTGGTCCCCGTCTTGTAGTAATGTCTCCCATCCTGGTCCCATCTTGTAGTAATTTCTCCCATGCTGGTCCACATCTTGTAGTAATGTCCCCATCCTGGTCCCATCTTGTAGTAATGTCCCCATCCTGGTCCCCATCTTGTAGTAATGTCTCCCATCCTGGTCCCATCTTGTAGTAATGTCTCCCATCCTGGTCCCCGTCTTGTAGTAATGTCTCCGATCCTGGTCCCCATCTTGTAGCAATGTCTCCTATCCTGGTCCCATCTTGTAGTAATGTCTCTCATCCTGGTCCCCATCTTGTAGTAATGTCTCTCATCCTCGTCCCCGTCTTGTAGCAATGTCTCCTATCCTGGTCCCATCTTGTAGTAATGTCTCCATCCTCGTCCCCGTCTTGTAGCAGTGTCTCCTATCCTGGTCCCATCTTGTAGTAATGTCTCTCATCCTGGTCCCCATCTTGTAGTAATGTCTCTCATCCTGGTCCCATCTTGTTGTAATGTCTCCCATCCTAGTCCCCGTCTTGTAGCAATGTCTCTTATCCCAGTCCCATCTTGTAGTAATGTCTCTCATCCTGGTCCCCGTCTTGTAGTAATGTCTCCCATCCTGGTCCCATCTTGTAGTAATTTCTCCCATGCTGGTCCACATCTTGTAGTAATGTCCCCATCCTGGTCCCCATCTTGTAGTAATGTCTCCCATCCTGTTCCCATCTTGTAGTAATGTCTCCCATCCTGGTCCCCATCTTGTAGTAATGTCTCCCATCCTGCTCCCCATCTTGTAGTAATGTCTCCCATCCTGGTCCCATCTTGTAGTAATGTCTCCCATCCTCGTCCCCGTCTTGTAGTAATGTCTCCCATCCTGGTCCCCATCTTGTAGCAATGTCTCCTATCCTGGTCCCATCTTGTAGTAATGTCTCTCATCCTGGTCCCCATCTTGTAGTAATGTCTCTCATCCTCGTCCCCGTCTTGTAGCAATGTCTCCTATCCTGGTCCCATCTTGTAGTAATGTCTCTCATCCTGGTCCCCATCTTGTAGTAATGTCTCCATCCTCGTCCCCGTCTTGTAGCAATGTCTCCTATCCTGGTCCCCGTCTTGTAGTAATTTCTGCCATCCTGGTCCCCGTCTTGTAGCAATGTCTCCTATCCTAGTCCCATCTTGTAGTAATGTCTCTCATCCTGGTCCCCGTCTTGTAGTAATTTCTGCCATCCTGGTTCCCATCTTGTAGTAATGTCTCCATCCTCGTCCCCGTCTTGCGGTAATGTCTCCCATCCTGGTCCCTATCTTGTAGTAATGTCTCTCATCCTCGTCCCCGTCTTGTAGTAATGTCTCCCATCCTGGTCCCATCTTGTAGTAATGTCTATCATCCTGGTCCCCATCTTGTAGTAATGTCTTCATCATTGTCCCCGTCTTGTAGTAATGTGTCCTATCCTGGTCCCATCTTGTAGTAATATCTCTCATCCTGGTCCCCATCTTGTAGTAATGTCTGCCATCCTGGTTCCCATCTTGTAGTAATGTCTCCATCCTCGTCCCCATCTTGCGGTAATGTCTCCTATCCTGGTCCCCGTCTTGTAGCAATGTCTCCCATCCTGGGCCCATCTTTTAATAATGTCTCCCCTCCCTTTCCCATCCTGTAGTAATGTCTCCCATCCTGGTTCCCGTCTTGTAGTAATTTCTCCCATCCGGGTTCCCGCCTTGTAGTAATGTCTCCTATCCGGGTCCCATCTTGTAGTAATGTCTCTCATCCTGGTCCCCGTCTTGTAGTAATGTCTCCCATCCTGGTCCCCGTCTTTTAGTAATTTCTGCCATCCTGGTCCCCGTCTTGTAGCAATGTCTCCTATCCTAGTCCCATCTTGTAGTAATGTCTCTCATCCTGGTCCCCGTCTTGTAGTAATGTCTCCCATCCTGGTCCCATCTTGTAGTAATTTCTCCCATGCTGGTCCACATCTTGTAGTAATGTCCCCATCCTGGTCCCCATCTTGTAGTAATGTCTCCCATCCTGGTCCCATCTTGTAGTAATGTCTCCCATCCTGGTCCCCATCTTGTAGTAATGTCTCCCATCCTGGTCCCATATTGTAGCAATGTCTCCCATCCTGGTCCCCATCTCGTAGTAATGTCTCCCATCCTCGTCCCCGTCTTGTAGAAATGTCTCCTATCCTGGTCCCCATCTTGTAGTAATGTCTCCCATCCTGGTCCCATCTTGTAGTAATGTCTCTCATCCTGGTCCCCATCTTGTAGTAATGTCTTCATCCTCGTCCCCGTCTTGTAGCAATGTCTCCTATCCTGGTCCCATCTTGTAGTAATATCTCTCATCCTGGTCCCATTCTTGTAGTAATGTCTGCCATCCTGGTTCCCTTCTTGTAGTAAAGTCTCCATCCTCGTCCCCGTCTTGCGGTAATGTCCCCCATCCTGGTCCCCGTCTTGTAGCAATGTCTCCCATCCTGGGCCCATCTTGTAGTAATGTCTCCCATCCTGCTTCCCGTCTTGTAGTAATTTCTCCCATCCGGGTTCCCGCCTTGTAGTAATGTCTCCTATCCTAGTCCCATCTTGTAGTAATGTCTCTCATCCTGGTCCCCATCTTGAAGTAATGTCTGCCATCCTGGTCCCCAACTTGTAGTAATGTCTCCATCTTCGTCCCCGTCTTGCGGTAATGTCTCCCATCCTGGTCCCCATCTTGTAGCAATGTCTCCCATCCTGGTCCCATCTTGTAGTAATGTCTCCCATCCTCGTCCCCGTCTTGTAGTAATGTCTCCCATCCTGGTCCCCGACTTGTAGCAATGTCTCCTTTCCTGGTCCCATCTTGTAGTAATGTCTCCCATCCTGGTCCCATCTTGTCGTAATGTCTCCCATCCTCGTCCCCGTCTTGTAGTAATGTCTCCCATCCTGGTCCCCGTCTTGTAGCAATGTCTCCTTTCCTGGTCCCATCTTGTAGTAATGTTTCCCATCCTGGTCTCATCTTGTAGTAATGTCTCCCATCCTGGTCCCCGTCTTTTAGTAATTTCTGCCATCCTGGTCCCCGTCTTGTAGCAATGTCTCCCATCCTGGTCCCATCTTGTAGTAATTTCTCCCATGCTGGTCCACATCTTGTAGTAATGTCCCCATCCTGGTCCCCATCTTGTAGTAATGTCTCCCATCCTGGTCCCATCTTGTAGTAATGTCTCTCATACTGGTCCCCGTCTTGTAGTAATGTCTCCCATCCTGGTCCCATCTTGTAGTAATTTCTCCCATGCTGGTCCACATCTTGTAGTAATGTCCCCATCCTGGTCCCCATCTTGTAGTAATGTCTCCCATCCCGGTCCCATCTTGTAGTAATGTCTCCCATCCTGGTCCCCATCTTGTAGTAATGTCTCCCATCCTCGTCCCCGTCTTGTAGAAATGTCTCCCATCCTGGTCCCATCTTGTAGTAATGTCTCTCATCCTGGTCCCCATCTTGTAGTAATGTCTCCATCCTCGTCCCCGTCTTGTAGCAATGTCTCCTATCCTGGTCCCATCTTGTAGTAATATCTCTCATCCTGGTCCCCATCTTGTAGTAATGTCTGCCAAACTGGTTCCCATCTTGTAGTAATGTCTCCATCCTCGTCCCCGTCTTGTGGAAATGTCCCCCATCCTGGTCCCCGTCTTGTAGCAATGTCTCCCATCCTGGGCCCATCTTGGAATAATGTCTCCCCTCCTGGTCCCATCCTGTAATAATGTCTCCCATCCTGGTTCCCGTCTTGTAGTAATTTCTCCCATCTGGGTTCCCGCCTTGTAGTAATGTCTCCTATCCTAGCCTCATCTTGTAGTAATGTCTCTCATCCTGGTCCCCATCTTGAAGTAATGTCTGCCATCCTGGTCCCCATCTTGTAGTAATGTCTCCATCCTCGTCCCCGTCTTGTAGCAGTGTCTCCTATCCTGGTCCCATCTTGTAGTAATGTCTCTCATCCTGGTCCCCATCTTGTAGTAATGTCTCTCATCCTGGTCCCATCTTGTTGTAGTGTCTCCCATCATAGTCCCCATCTTGTAGCAATGTCTCCTATCCCAGTCCCATCTTGTAGTAATGTCTCTCATCCTGGTCCCCGTCTTGTAGTAATGTCTCCCATCCTGGTCCCATCTTGTAGTAATTTCTCCCATGCTGGTCCACATCTTGTAGTAATGTCCCCATCCTGGTCCCATCTTGTAGTAATGTCCCCATCCTGGTCCCCATCTTGTAGTAATGTCTCCCATCCTGGTCCCATCTTGTAGTAATGTCTCCCATCCTGGTCCCCGTCTTGTAGTAATGTCTCCGATCCTGGTCCCCATCTTGTAGCAATGTCTCCTATCCTGGTCCCATCTTGTAGTAATGTCTCTCATCCTGGTCCCCATCTTGTAGTAATGTCTCTCATCCTCGTCCCCGTCATGTAGCAATGTCTCCTATCCTGGTCCCATCTTGTAGTAATGTCTCTCATCCTGGTCCCCATCTTGTAGTAATGTCTCCATCCTCGTCCCGGTCTTGTAGAAATGTCTCCTATCCTGATCCCATCTTGTAGTAATATCTCTCATCCTTGTCCCCATCTTGTAGTAATGTCTGCCATCCTGGTTCCCATCTTGTAGTAATGTCTCCATCCTCGTCCACGTCTTGCGGTAATGTCTCCCATCCTGGTCCCCGTCTTGTAGCAATGTCTCCCATCCTGGTCCCATCTTGTAGTAATGTCTCCCATACTCGTCCTCGTCTTGTAGTAATGTCTCCCATCCTGGTCCCCATCTTGTAGCAATGTCTCATATCCTGGTCCCATCTTGTAGTAATGTCTCTCATCCTGGTCCCCATCTTGTAGTAATGTCTCTCATCCTCGTCCCCGTCTTGTAGCAATGTCTCCTATCCTGGTACCATCTTGTAGTAATGTCTCTCATCCTGGTCCCCATCTTGTAGTAATGTCTCCATCCTCGTCCCCGTCTTGTAGCAATGTCTCCTATCCTGGTCCCATCTTGTAGTAGTATCTCTCATCCTGGTCCCCATCTTGTAGTAATGTCTGCCATCCTGGTTCCCATCTTGTAGTAATGTCTCCCATCCTGGTTCGCGTCTTGTAGTAATTTCTCCCATCCGGGTTCCCACCTTGTAGTAATGTCTGCTATCCTGGTCCCATCTTGTAGTAATGTCTCTCATCCTGGTCCCCATCTTGTAGTAATGTCTGCCATCCTGGTCCCCATCTTGTAGTAATGTCTCCATCCTCGTCCCCGTCTTGTAGCAGTGTCTCCTATCCTGGTCCCATCTTGTAGTAATGTCTCTCATCCTGGTCCCCATCTTGTAGTAATGTCTCTCATCCTGGTCCCATCTTGTTGTAATGTCTCCCATCCTGGTCCCCATCTTGTAGTAATGTCTCTCATCCTGGTCCCATCTTGTTGTAATGTCTCCCATCCTGGTCCCCGTCTTGTAGCAATGTCTCCTATCCTAGTCCCATCTTGTAGTAATGTCTCTCATCCTGGTCCCCGTGTTGTAGTAATGTCTCCCATCCTGGTCCCATCTTGTAGTAATTTCTCCCATGCTGGTCCACATCTTGTAGTAATGTCACCATCCTGGTCCCCATCTTGTAGTAATGTCTCCCATCCTGGTCCCCATCTTGTAGTAATGTCTCCCATCCTGGTCCCCATCTTGTAGTAATGTCTCCCATCCTCGTCCCCGTCTTGTAGTAATGTCTCCCATCCTGGTCCCCATCTTGCAGCAATGTCTCCTATCCTGGTCCCATCTTGTAGTAATGTCTCTCATCCTGGTCCCCATCTTGTAGTAATGTCTCCCATCCTGGTCCCCATCTTGTAGCAATGTCTCCTATCCTGGTCCCATCTTGTAGTAATGTCTCTCATCCTGGTCCCCATCTTGTAGTAATGTCTCCATCCTCGTCCCCATCTTGTAGCAATGTCTCCTATCCTGGTCCCATCTTGTAGTAATATCTCTCATTCTGGTCCCCATCTTGTAGTGATTTCTGCCATCCTGGTCCCCGTCTTGTAGCAATGTCTCCTATCCTAGTCCCATCTTGTAGTAATGTCTCTCATCCTGGTCCCCGTCTTGTAGTAATTTCTGCCATCCTGGTTCCCATCTTGTAGTAATGTCTCCATCCTTGTCCCCGTCTTGCGGTAATGTCTCCCATCCTGGTCCCCGTCTTGTAGCAATGTCTCTCATCCTGGTCCCATCTTGTAGTAATGTCTCCCATCCTTGTCCCCGTCTTGCAGTAATTTCTGCCATCCTGGTCCCCGTCTTGTAGCAATGTCTCCTATCCTAGTCCCATCTTGTAGTAATGTCTCCCATCCTGGTCCCCGTCTTATAGTAATGTCTCCCATCCTGGTCCCCGTCTTGTAGTAATTTCTGCCATCCTGGTCCCCGTCTTGTAGCAATGTCTCCTATCCTAGTCCCTTCTTGTAGTAATGTCTCTCATCCTGGTCCCCGTCTTGTAGTAATGTCTCCCTTCCTGGTACCATCTTGTAGTAATTTCTCCCATGCTAGTCCACATCTTGCAGTAATGTCCCCATCCTGGGCCCATCTTGTAGTAATGTCTCCCATCCTGGTCCCATCTTGTAGTAATGTCTCCCATCCTGGTCCCCATCTTGTAGTAATGTCTCCCATCCTGGTCCCCATCTTGTAGTAATGTCTCCCATCCTGGTCCCATCTTGTAGTAATGTCTCCCATCCTCGTCCCCGTCTTGTAGTAATGTCTCCCATCCTGGTCCCCATCTTGTAGCAATGTCTCCTATCCTGGTCCCATCTTGTAGTAATGTCTCTCATCCTGGTCCCTATCTTGTAGTAATGTCTCTCATCCTCGTCCCCGTCTTGTAGTAATGTCTCCCATCCTGGTCCCATCTTGTAGTAATGTCTATCATCCTGGTCCCCATCTTGTAGTAATGTCTCCATCATTGTCCCCGTCTTGTAGTAATGTGTCCTATCCTGGTCCCATCTTGTAGTAATATCTCTCATCCTGGTCCCCATCTTGTAGTAATGTCTGCCATCCTGGTTCCCATCTTGTAATAATGTCTCCATCCTCGTCCCCGTCTTGCGGTAATGTCTCCTATCCTGGTCCCCGTCTTGTAGCAATGTCTCCCATCCTGGGCCCATCTTTTAATAATGTCTCCCCTCCCTTTCCCATCCTGTAGTAATGTCTCCCATCCTGGTTCCCGTCTTGTAGTAATTTCTCCCATCCGGGTTCCCGCCTTGTAGTAATGTCTCCTATCCTGGTCCCATCTTGTAGTAATGTCTCTCATCCTGGTCCCCGTCTTGTAGTAATGTCTCCCATCCTGGTCCCCGTCTTTTAGTAATTTCTGCCATCCTGGTCCCCGTCTTGTAGCAATGTCTCCTATCCTAGTCCCATCTTGTAGTAATGTCTCTCATCCTGGTCCCCGTCTTGTAGTAATGTCTCCCATCCTGGTCCCATCTTGTAGTAATTTCTCCCATGCTGGTCCACATCTTGTAGTAATGTCCCCATCCTGGTCCCCATCTTGTAGTAATGTCTCCCATCCTGGTCCCATCTTGTAGTAATGTCTCCCATCCTGGTCCCCATCTTGTAGTAATGTCTCCCATCCTGGTCCCATCTTGTAGTAATGTCTCCCATCCTGGTCCCCATCTCGTAGTAATGTCTCCCATCCTCGTCCCCGTCTTGTAGAAATGTCTCCGATCCTGGTCCCCATCTTGTAGTAATGTCTCCCATCCTGGTCCCATCTTGTAGTAATGTCTCTCATCCTGGTCCCCATCTTGTAGTAATGTCTCCTATCCTGGTCCCATCTTGTAGTAATATCTCCCATCCTGGTCCCATCTTGTAGTAATGTCTCTCATCCTCGTCCCCGTCTTGTAGCAATGTCTCCTATCCTGGTCCCATCTTGTAGTAATATCTCTCATCCTGGTCCCATTCTTGTAGTAATGTCTGCCATCCTGGTTCCCATCTTGTAGTAATGTCTCTCATCCTGGTCCCCATCTTGCGGTAATGTCCCACATCCTGGTCCCCGTCTTGTAGCAATGTCTCCCATCCTGGGCCCATCTTGTAGTAATGTCTCCCATCCTGCTTCCCGTCTTGTAGTAATTTCTCCCATCCTGGTCCCATCTTGTAGTAATGTCTCTCATCCTGGTCCCCATCTTGAAGTAATGTCTGCCATCCTGGTCCCCAACTTGTAGTAATGTCTCCCATCCTGGTCCCATCTTGTAGTAATGTCTCCCATCCTCGTCCCCGTCTTGTAGTAATGTCTCCCATCCTGGTCCCCGTCTTGTAGCAATGTCTCCTTTCCTGGTCCCATCTTGTAGTAATGTCTCCCATCCTGGTCCCATCTTGTAGTAATGTCTCCCATCCTGGTCCCCGTCTTTTAGTAATTTCTGCCATCCTGGTCCCCGTCTTGTAGCAATGTCTCCCATCCTGGGCCCATCTTGTAGTAATGTCTCCCATCCTGCTTCCCGTCTTGTAGTAATTTCTCCCATCCGGGTTCCCGCCTTGTAGTAATGTCTCCTATCCTAGTCCCATCTTGTAGTAATGTCTCTCATCCTGGTCCCCATCTTGAAGTAATGTCTGCCATCCTGGTCCCCAACTTGTAGTAATGTCTCCATCTTCGTCCCCGTCTTGCGGTAATGTCTCCCATCCTGGTCCCCATCTTGTAGCAATGTCTCCCATCCTGGTCCCATCTTGTAGTAATGTCTCCCATCCTCGTCCCCGTCTTGTAGTAATGTCTCCCATCCTGGTCCCCGACTTGTAGCAATGTCTCCTTTCCTGGTCCCATCTTGTAGTAATGTCTCCCATCCTGGTCCCATCTTGTCGTAATGTCTCCCATCCTCGTCCCCGTCTTGTAGTAATGTCTCCCATCCTGGTCCCCGTCTTGTAGCAATGTCTCCTTTCCTGGTCCCATCTTGTAGTAATGTTTCCCATCCTGGTCTCATCTTGTAGTAATGTCTCCCATCCTGGTCCCCGTCTTTTAGTAATTTCTGCCATCCTGGTCCCCGTCTTGTAGCAATGTCTCCCATCCTGGTCCCATCTTGTAGTAATTTCTCCCATGCTGGTCCACATCTTGTAGTAATGTCCCCATCCTGGTCCCCATCTTGTAGTAATGTCTCCCATCCTGGTCCCATCTTGTAGTAATGTCTCTCATACTGGTCCCCGTCTTGTAGTAATGTCTCCCATCCTGGTCCCATCTTGTAGTAATTTCTCCCATGCTGGTCCACATCTTGTAGTAATGTCCCCATCCTGGTCCCCATCTTGTAGTAATGTCTCCCATCCCGGTCCCATCTTGTAGTAATGTCTCCCATCCTGGTCCCCATCTTGTAGTAATGTCTCCCATCCTCGTCCCCGTCTTGTAGAAATGTCTCCCATCCTGGTCCCATCTTGTAGTAATGTCTCTCATCCTGGTCCCCATCTTGTAGTAATGTCTCCATCCTCGTCCCCGTCTTGTAGCAATGTCTCCTATCCTGGTCCCATCTTGTAGTAATATCTCTCATCCTGGTCCCCATCTTGTAGTAATGTCTGCCAAACTGGTTCCCATCTTGTAGTAATGTCTCCATCCTCGTCCCCGTCTTGTGGAAATGTCCCCCATCCTGGTCCCCGTCTTGTAGCAATGTCTCCCATCCTGGGCCCATCTTGGAATAATGTCTCCCCTCCTGGTCCCATCCTGTAATAATGTCTCCCATCCTGGTTCCCGTCTTGTAGTAATTTCTCCCATCTGGGTTCCCGCCTTGTAGTAATGTCTCCTATCCTAGCCTCATCTTGTAGTAATGTCTCTCATCCTGGTCCCCATCTTGAAGTAATGTCTGCCATCCTGGTCCCCATCTTGTAGTAATGTCTCCATCCTCGTCCCCGTCTTGTAGCAGTGTCTCCTATCCTGGTCCCATCTTGTAGTAATGTCTCTCATCCTGGTCCCCATCTTGTAGTAATGTCTCTCATCCTGGTCCCATCTTGTTGTAGTGTCTCCCATCATAGTCCCCATCTTGTAGCAATGTCTCCTATCCCAGTCCCATCTTGTAGTAATGTCTCTCATCCTGGTCCCCGTCTTGTAGTAATGTCTCCCATCCTGGTCCCATCTTGTAGTAATTTCTCCCATGCTGGTCCACATCTTGTAGTAATGTCCCCATCCTGGTCCCATCTTGTAGTAATGTCCCCATCCTGGTCCCCATCTTGTAGTAATGTCTCCCATCCTGGTCCCATCTTGTAGTAATGTCTCCCATCCTGGTCCCCGTCTTGTAGTAATGTCTCCGATCCTGGTCCCCATCTTGTAGCAATGTCTCCTATCCTGGTCCCATCTTGTAGTAATGTCTCTCATCCTGGTCCCCATCTTGTAGTAATGTCTCTCATCCTCGTCCCCGTCATGTAGCAATGTCTCCTATCCTGGTCCCATCTTGTAGTAATGTCTCTCATCCTGGTCCCCATCTTGTAGTAATGTCTCCATCCTCGTCCCGGTCTTGTAGAAATGTCTCCTATCCTGATCCCATCTTGTAGTAATATCTCTCATCCTTGTCCCCATCTTGTAGTAATGTCTGCCATCCTGGTTCCCATCTTGTAGTAATGTCTCCATCCTCGTCCACGTCTTGCGGTAATGTCTCCCATCCTGGTCCCCGTCTTGTAGCAATGTCTCCCATCCTGGTCCCATCTTGTAGTAATGTCTCCCATACTCGTCCTCGTCTTGTAGTAATGTCTCCCATCCTGGTCCCCATCTTGTAGCAATGTCTCATATCCTGGTCCCATCTTGTAGTAATGTCTCTCATCCTGGTCCCCATCTTGTAGTAATGTCTCTCATCCTCGTCCCCGTCTTGTAGCAATGTCTCCTATCCTGGTACCATCTTGTAGTAATGTCTCTCATCCTGGTCCCCATCTTGTAGTAATGTCTCCATCCTCGTCCCCGTCTTGTAGCAATGTCTCCTATCCTGGTCCCATCTTGTAGTAGTATCTCTCATCCTGGTCCCCATCTTGTAGTAATGTCTGCCATCCTGGTTCCCATCTTGTAGTAATGTCTCCCATCCTGGTTCGCGTCTTGTAGTAATTTCTCCCATCCGGGTTCCCACCTTGTAGTAATGTCTGCTATCCTGGTCCCATCTTGTAGTAATGTCTCTCATCCTGGTCCCCATCTTGTAGTAATGTCTGCCATCCTGGTCCCCATCTTGTAGTAATGTCTCCATCCTCGTCCCCGTCTTGTAGCAGTGTCTCCTATCCTGGTCCCATCTTGTAGTAATGTCTCTCATCCTGGTCCCCATCTTGTAGTAATGTCTCTCATCCTGGTCCCATCTTGTTGTAATGTCTCCCATCCTGGTCCCCATCTTGTAGTAATGTCTCTCATCCTGGTCCCATCTTGTTGTAATGTCTCCCATCCTGGTCCCCGTCTTGTAGCAATGTCTCCTATCCTAGTCCCATCTTGTAGTAATGTCTCTCATCCTGGTCCCCGTGTTGTAGTAATGTCTCCCATCCTGGTCCCATCTTGTAGTAATTTCTCCCATGCTGGTCCACATCTTGTAGTAATGTCACCATCCTGGTCCCCATCTTGTAGTAATGTCTCCCATCCTGGTCCCCATCTTGTAGTAATGTCTCCCATCCTGGTCCCCATCTTGTAGTAATGTCTCCCATCCTCGTCCCCGTCTTGTAGTAATGTCTCCCATCCTGGTCCCCATCTTGCAGCAATGTCTCCTATCCTGGTCCCATCTTGTAGTAATGTCTCTCATCCTGGTCCCCATCTTGTAGTAATGTCTCCCATCCTGGTCCCCATCTTGTAGCAATGTCTCCTATCCTGGTCCCATCTTGTAGTAATGTCTCTCATCCTGGTCCCCATCTTGTAGTAATGTCTCCATCCTCGTCCCCATCTTGTAGCAATGTCTCCTATCCTGGTCCCATCTTGTAGTAATATCTCTCATTCTGGTCCCCATCTTGTAGTGATTTCTGCCATCCTGGTCCCCGTCTTGTAGCAATGTCTCCTATCCTAGTCCCATCTTGTAGTAATGTCTCTCATCCTGGTCCCCGTCTTGTAGTAATTTCTGCCATCCTGGTTCCCATCTTGTAGTAATGTCTCCATCCTTGTCCCCGTCTTGCGGTAATGTCTCCCATCCTGGTCCCCGTCTTGTAGCAATGTCTCTCATCCTGGTCCCATCTTGTAGTAATGTCTCCCATCCTTGTCCCCGTCTTGCAGTAATTTCTGCCATCCTGGTCCCCGTCTTGTAGCAATGTCTCCTATCCTAGTCCCATCTTGTAGTAATGTCTCCCATCCTGGTCCCCGTCTTATAGTAATGTCTCCCATCCTGGTCCCCGTCTTGTAGTAATTTCTGCCATCCTGGTCCCCGTCTTGTAGCAATGTCTCCTATCCTAGTCCCTTCTTGTAGTAATGTCTCTCATCCTGGTCCCCGTCTTGTAGTAATGTCTCCCTTCCTGGTACCATCTTGTAGTAATTTCTCCCATGCTAGTCCACATCTTGCAGTAATGTCCCCATCCTGGGCCCATCTTGTAGTAATGTCTCCCATCCTGGTCCCATCTTGTAGTAATGTCTCCCATCCTGGTCCCCATCTTGTAGTAATGTCTCCCATCCTGGTCCCCATCTTGTAGTAATGTCTCCCATCCTGGTCCCATCTTGTAGTAATGTCTCCCATCCTCGTCCCCGTCTTGTAGTAATGTCTCCCATCCTGGTCCCCATCTTGTAGCAATGTCTCCTATCCTGGTCCCATCTTGTAGTAATGTCTCTCATCCTGGTCCCTATCTTGTAGTAATGTCTCTCATCCTCGTCCCCGTCTTGTAGTAATGTCTCCCATCCTGGTCCCATCTTGTAGTAATGTCTATCATCCTGGTCCCCATCTTGTAGTAATGTCTCCATCATTGTCCCCGTCTTGTAGTAATGTGTCCTATCCTGGTCCCATCTTGTAGTAATATCTCTCATCCTGGTCCCCATCTTGTAGTAATGTCTGCCATCCTGGTTCCCATCTTGTAATAATGTCTCCATCCTCGTCCCCGTCTTGCGGTAATGTCTCCTATCCTGGTCCCCGTCTTGTAGCAATGTCTCCCATCCTGGGCCCATCTTTTAATAATGTCTCCCCTCCCTTTCCCATCCTGTAGTAATGTCTCCCATCCTGGTTCCCGTCTTGTAGTAATTTCTCCCATCCGGGTTCCCGCCTTGTAGTAATGTCTCCTATCCTGGTCCCATCTTGTAGTAATGTCTCTCATCCTGGTCCCCGTCTTGTAGTAATGTCTCCCATCCTGGTCCCCGTCTTTTAGTAATTTCTGCCATCCTGGTCCCCGTCTTGTAGCAATGTCTCCTATCCTAGTCCCATCTTGTAGTAATGTCTCTCATCCTGGTCCCCGTCTTGTAGTAATGTCTCCCATCCTGGTCCCATCTTGTAGTAATTTCTCCCATGCTGGTCCACATCTTGTAGTAATGTCCCCATCCTGGTCCCCATCTTGTAGTAATGTCTCCCATCCTGGTCCCATCTTGTAGTAATGTCTCCCATCCTGGTCCCCATCTTGTAGTAATGTCTCCCATCCTGGTCCCATCTTGTAGTAATGTCTCCCATCCTGGTCCCCATCTCGTAGTAATGTCTCCCATCCTCGTCCCCGTCTTGTAGAAATGTCTCCGATCCTGGTCCCCATCTTGTAGTAATGTCTCCCATCCTGGTCCCATCTTGTAGTAATGTCTCTCATCCTGGTCCCCATCTTGTAGTAATGTCTCCTATCCTGGTCCCATCTTGTAGTAATATCTCCCATCCTGGTCCCATCTTGTAGTAATGTCTCTCATCCTCGTCCCCGTCTTGTAGCAATGTCTCCTATCCTGGTCCCATCTTGTAGTAATATCTCTCATCCTGGTCCCATTCTTGTAGTAATGTCTGCCATCCTGGTTCCCATCTTGTAGTAAAGTCTCCATCCTCGTCCCCGTCTTGCGGTAATGTCCCACATCCTGGTCCCCGTCTTGTAGCAATGTCTCCCATCCTGGGCCCATCTTGTAGTAATGTCTCCCATCCTGCTTCCCGTCTTGTAGTAATTTCTCCCATCCTGGTCCCATCTTGTAGTAATGTCTCTCATCCTGGTCCCCATCTTGAAGTAATGTCTGCCATCCTGGTCCCCAACTTGTAGTAATGTCTCCCATCCTGGTCCCATCTTGTAGTAATGTCTCCCATCCTCGTCCCCGTCTTGTAGTAATGTCTCCCATCCTGGTCCCCGTCTTGTAGCAATGTCTCCTTTCCTGGTCCCATCTTGTAGTAATGTCTCCCATCCTGGTCCCATCTTGTAGTAATGTCTCCCATCCTGGTCCCCGTCTTTTAGTAATTTCTGCCATCCTGGTCCCCGTCTTGTAGCAATGTCTCCTATCCTAGTCCCATCTTGTAGTAATGTCTCTCATACTGGTCCCCGTCTTGTAGTAATGTTTCCCATCCTGGTCCCATCTTGTAGTAATTTCTCCCATGCTGGTTCACATCTTGTAGTAATGTCCCCATCCTGGTCCCCATATTGTAGTAATGTCTCCCATCCTGGTCCCATCTTGTAGTAATGTCTCCCATCCTGGTCCCCATCTTGTAGTAATGTCTCCCATCCTCGTCCCCGTCTTGTAGAAATGTCTCCCATCCTGGTCCCATCTTGTAGTAATGTCTCTCATCCTGGTCCCCATCTTGTAGTAATGTCTCCATCCTCGTCCCCGTCTTGTAGCAATGTCTCCTATCCTGGTCCCATCTTGTAGTAATATCTCTCATCCTGGTCCCCATCTTGTAGTAATGTCTGCCAAACTGGTTCCCATCTTGTAGTAATGTCTCCATCCTCGTCCCCGTCATGTGGTAATGTCCCCCATCCTGTTCCCCGTCTTGTAGCAATGTCTCCCATCCTGGGCCCATCTTGGAATAATGTCTCCCCTCCTGGTCCCATCCTGTAGTAATGTCTCCCATCCTGGTTCCCGTCTTGTAGTAATTTCTCCCATCCGGGTTCCCGCCTTGTAGTAATGTCTCCTATCCTAGCCCCATCTTGTAGTAATGTCTCTCATCCTGGTCCCCATCTTGAAGTAATGTCTGCCATCCTGGTCCCCATCTTGTAGTAATGTCTCCATCCTCGTCCCCGTCTTGTAGCAGTGTCTCCTATCCTGGTCCCATCTTGTAGTAATGTCTCTCATCCTGGTCCCCATCTTGTAGTAATGTCTCTCATCCTGGTCCCATCTTGTTGTAATGTCTCCCATCCTAGTCCCCGTCTTGTAGCAATGTCTCCTATCCCAGTCCCATCTTGTAGTAATGTCTCTCATCCTTGTCCCCGTCTTGTAGTAATGTCTCCCATCCTGGTCCCATCTTGTAGTAATTTTTCCCATGCTGGTCCACATCTTGTAGTAATGTCCCCATCCTGGTCCCCATCTTGTAGTAATGTCCCCATCCTGGTCCCCATCTTGTAGTAATGTCTCCCATCCTGGTCCCATCTTGTAGTAATGTCTCCCATCCTGGTCCCCGTCTTGTAGTAATGTCTCCGATCCTGGTCCCCATCTTGTAGCAATGTCTCCTATCCTGGTCCCATCTTGTAGTAATGTCTCTCATCCTGGTCCCCATCTTGTAGTAATGTCTCTCATCCTCGTCCCCGTCATGTAGCAATGTCTCCTATCCTGGTCCCATCTTGTAGTAATGTCTCTCATCCTGGTCCCCATCTTGTAGTAATGTCTCCATCCTCGTCCCGGTCTTGTAGAAATGTCTCCTATCCTGAACCCATCTTGTAGTAATATCTCTCATCCTGGTCCCCATCTTGTAGTAATGTCTGCCATCCTGGTTCCCATCTTGTAGTAATGTCTCCATCCTCGTCCCCGTCTTGCGGTAATGTCTCCCATCCTGGTCCCCGTCTTGTAGCAATGTCTCCCATCCTGGTCCCATCTTGTAGTAATGTCTCCCATACTCGTCCTCGTCTTGTAGTAATGTCTCCCATCCTGGTCCCCATCTTGTAGCAATGTCTCCTATCCTGGTCCCATCTTGTAGTAATGTCTCTCATCCTGGTCCCCATCTTGTAGTAATGTCTCTCATCCTCGTCCCCGTCTTGTAGCAATGTCTCCTATCCTGGTCCCATCTTGTAGTAATGTCTCTCATCCTGGTCCCCATCTTGTAGTAATCTCTCCATCCTCGTCCCCGTCTTGTAGCAATGTCTCCTATCCTGGTCCCATCTTGTAGTAATATCTCTCATCCTGGTCCCCATCTTGTAGTAATGTCTGCCATCCTGGTTCCCATCTTGTAGTAATGTCTCCATCCTCGTCTCCGTCTTGCGGTAATGTCTCCCATCCTGGTCCCCGTCTTGTAGCAATGTCTCCCATCCTGGGCCCATCTTGTAATAATGTCTCCCCTCCTGGTCCCATCCTGTAGTAATGTCTCCCATCCTGGTTCGCGTCTTTTAGTAATTTCTCCCATCCGGGTTCCCACCTTGTAGTAATGTCTCCCATCCTCGTCCCATCTTGTAGTAATTTCTCCCATGCTGGTCCACATCTTGTAGTAATGTCCCCATCCTGGTCCCCATCTTGTAGTAATGTCTCCCATCCTGGTCCCATCTTGTAGTAATGTCTCTCATACTGGTCCCCGTCTTGTAGTAATGTCTCCCATCCTGGTCCCATCTTGTAGTAATTTCTCCCATGCTGGTCCACATCTTGTAGTAATGTCCCCATCCTGGTCCCCATCTTGTAGTAATGTCTCCCATCCCGGTCCCATCTTGTAGTAATGTCTCCCATCCTGGTCCCCATCTTGTAGTAATGTCTCCCATCCTCGTCCCCGTCTTGTAGAAATGTCTCCCATCCTGGTCCCATCTTGTAGTAATGTCTCTCATCCTGGTCCCCATCTTGTAGTAATGTCTCCATCCTCGTCCCCGTCTTGTAGCAATGTCTCCTATCCTGGTCCCATCTTGTAGTAATATCTCTCATCCTGGTCCCCATCTTGTAGTAATGTCTGCCAAACTGGTTCCCATCTTGTAGTAATGTCTCCATCCTCGTCCCCGTCTTGTGGTAATGTCCCCCATCCTGGTCCCCGTCTTGTAGCAATGTCTCCCATCCTGGGCCCATCTTGGAATAATGTCTCCCCTCCTGGTCCCATCCTGTAATAATGTCTCCCATCCTGGTTCCCGTCTTGTAGTAATTTCTCCCATCTGGGTTCCCGCCTTGTAGTAATGTCTCCTATCCTAGCCTCATCTTGTAGTAATGTCTCTCATCCTGGTCCCCATCTTGAAGTAATGTCTGCCATCCTGGTCCCCATCTTGTAGTAATGTCTCCATCCTCGTCCCCGTCTTGTAGCAGTGTCTCCTATCCTGGTCCCATCTTGTAGTAATGTCTCTCATCCTGGTCCCCATCTTGTAGTAATGTCTCTCATCCTGGTCCCATCTTGTTGTAGTGTCTCCCATCATAGTCCCCATCTTGTAGCAATGTCTCCTATCCCAGTCCCATCTTGTAGTTATGTCTCTCATCCTGGTCCCCGTCTTGTAGTAATGTCTCCCATCCTGGTCCCATCTTGTAGTAATTTCTCCCATGCTGGTCCACATCTTGTAGTAATGTCCCCATCCTGGTCCCATCTTGTAGTAATGTCCCCATCCTGGTCCCCATCTTGTAGTAATGTCTCCCATCCTGGTCCCATCTTGTAGTAATGTCTCCCATCCTGGTCCCCGTCTTGTAGTAATGTCTCCGATCCTGGTCCCCATCTTGTAGCAATGTCTCCTATCCTGGTCCCATCTTGTAGTAATGTCTCTCATCCTGGTCCCCATCTTGTAGTAATGTCTCTCATCCTCGTCCCCGTCATGTAGCAATGTCTCCTATCCTGGTCCCATCTTGTAGTAATGTCTCTCATCCTGGTCCCCATCTTGTAGTAATGTCTCCATCCTCGTCCCGGTCTTGTAGAAATGTCTCCTATCCTGATCCCATCTTGTAGTAATATCTCTCATCCTGGTCCCCATCTTGTAGTAATGTCTGCCATCCTGGTTCCCATCTTGTAGTAATGTCTCCATCCTCGTCCCCGTCTTGCGGTAATGTCTCCCATCCTGGTCCCCGTCTTGTAGCAATGTCTCCCATCCTGGTCCCATCTTGTAGTAATGTCTCCCATACTTGTCCTCGTCTTGTAGTAATGTCTCCCATCCTGGTCCCCATCTTGTAGCAATGTCTCCTATCCTGGTCCTATCTTGTAGTAATGTCTCTCATCCTGGTCCCCATCTTGTAGTAATGTCTCTCATCCTCGTCCCCGTCTTGTAGCAATGTCTCCTATCCTGGTACCATCTTGTAGTAATGTCTCTCATCCTGGTCCCCATCTTGTAGTAATGTCTCCATCCTCGTCCCCGTCTTGTAGCAATGTCTCCTATCCTGGTCCCATCTTGTAGTAGTATCTCTCATCCTGGTCCCCATCTTGTAGTAATGTCTGCCATCCTGGTTCCCATCTTGTAGTAATGTCTCCCATCCTGGTTCGCGTCTTGTAGTAATTTCTCCCATCCGGGTTCCCACCTTGTAGTAATGTCTGCTAATCTGGTCCCATCTTGTAGTAATGTCTCTCATCCTGGTCCCCATCTTTTAGTAATGTCTGCCATCCTGGTCCCCATCTTGTAGTAATGTCTCCATCCTCGTCCCCGTCTTGTAGCAGTGTCTCCTATCCTGGTCCCATCTTGTAGTAATGTCTCTCATCCTGGTCCCCATCTTGTAGTAATGTCTCTCATCCTGGTCCCATCTTGTTGTAATGTCTCCCATCCTGGTCCCCATCTTGTAGTAATGTCTCTCATCCTGGTCCCATCTTGTTGTAATGTCACCCATCCTGGTCCCCGTCTTGTAGCAATGTCTCCTATCCTAGTCCCATCTTGTAGTAATGTCTCTCATCCTGGTCCCCGTGTTGTAGTAATGTCTCCCATCCTGGTCACATCTTGTAGTAATTTCTCCCATGCTGGTCCACATCTTGTAGTAATGTCACCATCCTGGTCCCCATCTTGTAGTAATGTCTCCCATCCTGGTCCCCATCTTGTAGTAATGTCTCCCATCCTGGTCCCCATCTTGTAGTAATGTCTCCCATCCTCGTCCCCGTCTTGTAGTAATGTCTCCCATCCTGGTCCCCATCTTGCAGCAATGTCTCCTATCCTGGTCCCATCTTGTAGTAATGTCTCTCATCCTGGTCCCCATCTTGTAGTAATGTCTCCCATCCTGGTCCCCATCTTGTAGCAATGTCTCCTATCCTGGTCCCATCTTGTAGTAATGTCTCTCATCCTGGTCCCCATCTTGTAGTAATGTCTCCATCCTCGTCCCCATCTTGTAGCAATGTCTCCTATCCTGGTCCCATCTTGTAGTAATATCTCTCATTCTGGTCCCCATCTTGTAGTGATTTCTGCCATCCTGGTCCCCGTCTTGTAGCAATGTCTCCTATCCTAGTTCCATCTTGTAGTAATGTCTCTCATCCTGGTCCCCGTCTTGTAGTAATTTCTGCCATCCTGGTTCCCATCTTGTAGTAATGTCTCCATCCTTGTCCCCGTCTTGCGGTAATGTCTCCCATCCTGGTCCCCGTCTTGTAGCAATGTCTCCCATCCTGGTCCCATCTTGTAGTAATGTCTCCCATCCTTGTCCCCGTCTTGCAGTAATTTCTGCCATCCTGGTCCCCGTCTTGTAGCAATGTCTCCTATCCTAGTCCCATCTTGTAGTAATGTCTCCCATCCTGGTCCCCATCTTATAGTAATGTCTCCCATCCTGGTCCCCGTCTTGTAGTAATTTCTGCCATCCTGGTCCCCGTCTTGTAGCAATGTCTCCTATCCTAGTCCCTTCTTGTAGTAATGTCTCTCATCCTGGTCCCCGTCTTGTAGTAATGTCTCCCTTCCTGGTCCCATCTTGTAGTAATTTCTCCCATGCTAGTCCACATCTTGCAGTAATGTCCCCATCCTGGGCCAATCTTGTAGTAATGTCTCCCATCCTGGTCCCATCTTGTAGTAATGTCTCCCATCCTGGTCCCCATCTTGTAGTTATGTCTCCCATCCTGGTCCCCATCTTGTAGTAATGTCTCCCATCCTGGTCCCATCTTGTAGTAATGTCTCCCATCCTCGTCCCCGTCTTGTAGTAATGTCTCCCATCCTGGTCCCCATCTTGTAGCAATGTCTCCTATCCTGGTCCCATCTTGTAGTAATGTCTCTCATCCTGGTCCCTATCTTGTAGTAATGTCTCTCATCCTCGTCCCCGTCTTGTAGTAATGTCTCCCATCCTGGTCCCATCTTGTAGTAATGTCTATCATCCTGGTCCCCATCTTGTAGTAATGTCTCCATCATTGTCCCCGTCTTGTAGTAATGTGTCCTATCCTGGTCCCATCTTGTAGTAATATCTCTCATCCTGGTCCCCATCTTGTAGTAATGTCTGCCATCCTGGTTCCCATCTTGTAGTAATGTCTCCATCCTCGTCCCCGTCTTGCGGTAATGTCTCCTATCCTGGTCCCCGTCTTGTAGCAATGTCTCCCATCCTGGGCCCATCTTTTAATAATGTCTCCCCTCCCTTTCCCATCCTGTAGTAATGTCTCCCATCCTGGTTCCCGTCTTGTAGTAATTTCTCCCATCCGGGTTCCCGCCTTGTAGTAATGTCTCCTATCCTAGCCCCATCTTGTAGTAATGTCTCTCATCCTCGTCCCCATCTTGAAGTAATGTCTGCCATCCTGGTCCCCATCTTGTAGTAATGTCTCCATCCTCGTCCCCGTCTTGTAGCAGTGTCTCCTATCCTGGTCCCATCTTGTAGTAATGTCTCTCATCCTGGTCCCCATCTTGTAGTAATGTCTCTCATCCTGGTCCCATCTTGTTGTAATGTCTCCCATCCTAGTCCCCGTCTTGTAGCAATGTCTCCTATCCCAGTCCCATCTTGTAGTAATGTCTCTCATCCTTGTCCCCGTCTTGTAGTAATGTCTCCCATCCTGGTCCCATCTTGTAGTAATTTTTCCCATGCTGGTCCACATCTTGTAGTAATGTCCCCATCCTGGTCCCCATCTTGTAGTAATGTCCCCATCCTGGTCCCCATCTTGTAGTAATGTCTCCCATCCTGGTCCCATCTTGTAGTAATGTCTCCCATCCTGGTCCCCGTCTTGTACTAATGTCTCCGATCCTGGTCCCCATCTTGTAGCAATGTCTCCTATCCTGGTCCCATCTTGTAGTAATGTCTCTCATCCTGGTCCCCATCTTGTAGTAATGTCTCTCATCCTCGTCCCCGTCATGTAGCAATGTCTCCTATCCTGGTCCCATCTTGTAGTAATGTCTCTCATCCTGGTCCCCATCTTGTAGTAATGTCTCCATCCTCGTCCCCGTCTTGTAGAAATGTCTCCTATCCTGATCCCATCTTGTAGTAATATCTCTCATCCTGGTCCCCATCTTGTAGTAATGTCTGCCATCCTGGTTCCCATCTTGTAGTAATGTCTCCATCCTCGTCCCCGTCTTGCGGTAATGTCTCCCATCCTGGTCCCCGTCTTGTAGCAATGTCTCCCATCCTGGTCCCATCTTGTAGTAATGTCTCCCATACTCGTCCTCGTCTTGTAGTAATGTCTCCCATCCTGGTCCCCATCTTGTAGCAATGTCTCCTATCCTGGTCCCATCTTGTAGTAATGTCTCTCATCCTGGTCCCCATCTTGTAGTAATGTCTCTCATCCTCGTCCCCGTCTTGTAGCAATGTCTCCTATCCTGGTCCCATCTTGTAGTAATGTCTCTCATCCTGGTCCCCATCTTGTAGTAATGTCTCCATCCTCGTCCCCGTCTTGTAGCAATGTCTCCTATCCTGGTCCCATCTTGTAGTAATATCTCTCATCCTGGTCCCCATCTTGTAGTAATGTCTGCCATCCTGGTTCCCATCTTGTAGTAATGTCTCCATCCTCGTCTCCGTCTTGCGGTAATGTCTCCCATCCTGGTCCCCGTCTTGTAGCAATGTCTCCCATCCTGGGCCCATCTTGTAATAATGTCTCCCCTCCTGGTCCCATCCTGTAGTAATGTCTCCCATCCTGGTTCGCGTCTTTTAGTAATTTCTCCCATCCGGGTTCCCACCTTGTAGTAATGTCTGCTATCCTGGTCCCATCTTGTAGTAATGTCTCTCATCCTGGTCCCCATCTTGTAGTAATGTCTGCCATCCTGGTCCCCATCTTGTAGTAATGTCTCCATCCTCGTCCCCGTCTTGTAGCAGTGTCTCCTATCCTGGTCCCATCTTGTAGTAATGTCTCTCATCCTGGTCCCCATCTTGTAGTAATGTCTCTCATCCTGGTCCCATCTTGTTGTAATGTCTCCCATCCTGGTCCCCATCTTGTAGCAATGTCTCCTATCCTAGTCCCATCTTGTAGTAATGTCTCTCATCCTGGTCCCCGTGTTGTAGTAATGTCTCCCATCCTGGTCCCATCTTGTAGTAATTTCTCCCATGCTGGTCCACATCTTGTAGTAATGTCACCATCCTGGTCCCCATCTTGTAGTAATGTCTCCCATTCTGGTCCCATCTTGTAGTAATGTCTGCCATCCTCGTCCCCGTCTTGTAGTAATGTCTCCCATCCTGGTCCCCATCTTGTAGAAATGTCTCCTATCCTAGTCCCATCTTGTAGTAATGTCTCTCATCCTGGTCCCCGTCTTGTAGTAATGTCTCCCATCCTTGTCCCCGTCTTGTAGTAATTTCTGCCATCATGGTCCCCGTCTTGTAGCAATGTCTCCTATCCTAGTCCCATCTTGTAGTAATGTCTCTCATCCTGGTCCCATCTTGTAGTAATTTCTCCCATGCTAGTCCACATCTTGCAGTAATGTCCCCATCCTGGTCCCCATCTTGTAGTAATGTCTCCCATCCTGGTCCCATCTTGTAGTAATGTCTCCCATCCTGGTCCCCATCTTGTAGTAATGTCTCCCATCCTGGTCCCCATCTTGTAGTAATGTCTCCCATCCTGGTCCCATCTTGTAGTAATGTCTCCCATCCTCGTCCCCGTCTCGTAGTAATGTCTCCCATCCTGGTCCCTATCTTGTAGCAATGTCTCCTATCCTGGTCCCATCTTGTAGTAATGTCTCTCATCCTGGTCCCTATCTTGTAGTAATGTCTCTCATCCTCGTCCCCGTCTTGTAGCAATGTCTCCTATCCTGGTCCCATCTTGTAGTAATGTCTATCATCCTGGTCCCCATCTTGTAGTAATGTCTCCATCCTTGTCCCCGTCTTGTAGTAATGTCTCCTATCCTGGTCCCATCTTGTAGTAATATCTCTCATCCTGGTCCCCATCTTGTAGTAATGTCTGCCATCCTGGTTCCCATCTTGTAGTAATGTCTCCATCCTCGTCCCCGTCTTGCGGTAATGTCTCCCATCCTGGTCCCCGTCTTGTAGCAATGTCTCCCATCCTGGGCCCATCTTTTAGTAATGTCTCCCCTCCTGGTCCCATCCTGTAGTAATGTCTCCCATCCTGGTTCCCGTCTTGTAGTAATTTCTCCCATCCGGGTTCCCGCCTTGTAGTAATGTCTCCTATCCTGGTCCCATCTTGTAGTAATGTCTCTCATCCTGGTCACCATCTTGTAGTAATGTCTGCCATCCTGGTCCCCATCTTGTAGTAATGTCTCCATCCTCATCCCCGTCTTGTAGCAATGTCTCCTATCCTGGTCCCATCTTGTAGTAATGTCTCTCATACTGGTCCCCATCTTGTAGTAATGTCTCTCATCCTGGTCCCATCTTGTAGTAATTTCTCCCATGCTGGTCCACATCTTGTAGTAATGTCCCCATCCTGGTCCCCATCTTGTAGTAATGTCTCCCATCCTGGTCCCATCTTGTAGTAATTTCTCCCATCCTGGTCCCCATCTTGTAGTAATGTCTCCCATCCTGGTCTCCATCTTGTAGTAATGTCTCCCATCCTGGTCCCATGTTGTAGTAATGTCTCCCATCCTCGTCCCCGTCTTGTAGTAATGTCTCCCATCCTGGTCCCCATCTTGTAGTAATGTCTCTCATCCTGGTCCCCATCTTGTAGTAATGTCTCTCATCCTCGTCCCCGTCTTGTAGCAATGTCTCCTATCCTGGTCCCATCTTGTAGTAATGTCTCTCATCCTGGTCCCCATCTTGTAGTAATGTCTCCATCCTCGTCCCCGTCTTGTAGCAATGTCTCCTATCTTGGTCCCATCTTGTAGTAATATCTCTCATCCTGGTCCCCATCTTGTAGTAATGTCTGCCATCCTGGTTCCCATCTTGTAGTAATATCTCTCATCCTGGTCCCCGTCTTGTAGCAATGTCTCCCATCCTGGTCCCCGTCTTGTAGCAATGTCTCCCATCCTGGTTCCTGTCTTGTAGTAATTTCTCCCATCCGGGTTCCCGCCTTGTAGTAATGTCTCCTATCCTGGTCCAATCTTGTAGTAATGTCTCTCATCCTGGTCCCCATCTTGTAGTAATGTCTGCCATCCTGGTCCCCATCTTGTAGTAATGTCTGCCATCCTGGTCCCCATCTTGTAGTAATGTCTCTCATCCTGGTCCCATCTTGTAGTAATGTCTCTCATCCTGGTCCCCATCTTGTAGTAATGTCTGCCATCCTGGTCCCCATCTTGTAGTAATGTCTCCATCCTTGTCCCCGTCTTGTAGCAATGTCTCCTATCCTGGTCCCATCTTGTAGTAATGTCTCTCATCCTGGTCCCCATCTTGTAGTAATGTCTCTCATCCTGGTCCCATCTTGTTGTAATGTCCCCCTTCTGGTCCCTGTAATTGATATAGAAGAGTTAATGGTTTGCTTTTATATCTCTTTAATTGCCTTTAAGAATTCAATTGCCTTTTGCCTTGTTATTGCTAGAATTATTCTTATGTAGACTATTAGTCTCTGTTTTCAAGGAAACTATACTTGTTATCATATTTGTTCTTCATAGTCAGTAACAACATGTTCTGGGTATTTTGTAAACAAGGTACGACCCTGAGGTGATGGTGGGGGCCACATGAGCTCCATCGAATTACATATTGTTGTAAATGGTATAAAATATTGCCTTGTATTTCATTACGTCAGATAAAGTGATTTTGCAGTAATGTCCCCATCCTGGTCCCCATCTTGTAGTAACGTCTCTTATCCTGTTCCCCGTCTTGTAGCAATGTCTCTCATCCTGGTCCCCATCTTGTAGTAATATCTCTCATCCTGGTCCCATCTTGTATTAATGTCTCTCATCCTGGTCCCCATCTTGTAGTAATGTCTGCCATCCTGGTCCCCATCTTGTAGTAATGTCTCTCATCCTGGTCCCCATCTTGTAGTAATGTCTCCCATCCTGGTCCCATCTTGTAGTAATGTCTCTCATCCTGGTCCCCATCTTGTAGTAATGTCTGCCATCCTGGTCCCCATCTTGTAGTAATGTCTCCTATCCTGGTCCCATCTTGTAGTAATGTCTCTCATCCTGGTCCCATCTTGTAGTAATGTCTCTCATCCTGGTCCCCATCTTGTAGTAATGTCTGCCATCCTGGTCCCCATCTTGTAGTAATGTCTCCTATCCTGGTCCCATCTTGTAGTAATGTCTCTCATCCTGGTCCCCATCTTGTAGTAATGTCTGCCATCCTGGTCCCCATCTTGTAGCAATGTCTCCTATCCTGGTCCCATCTTGTAGTAATGTCTCTCATCCTGGTCCCCATCTTGTAGTAATGTCTCTCATCCTGGTCCCATCTTGTAGTAATGTCTCTCATCCGGGTTCCCATCTTTGTAGTAATGTCTCCCATCCTGGTCCCATCTTGTAGTAATGTCTCCCATCCTGGTCCCCATCCTGCAGTAATGTCTCCCATCCTGGTCCCATCTTGTAGTAATGTCTCTCATCCTGGTCCCCATCTTGTAGTAATGTCTCTCATCCTGGTCCCATCTTGTTGTAATGTCCCCCTTCTGGTCCCCGTAATTGATATAGAAGAGTTAATGGTTTGCTTTTATATCTCTTTAATTGCCTTTAAGAATTCAATTGCCTTTTGCCTTGTTATTGCTAGAATTATTCTTATGTAGACTATTAGTCTCTGTTTTCAAGGAAACTATACTTGTTATCATATTTGTTCTTCATAGTCAGTAACAACATGTTCTGGGTACTTTGTAAACAAGGTACGACCCTGAGGTGATGGTGGGGGCCACATGAGCTCCATCGAATTACATATTGTTGTAAATGGTATAAAATATTGCCTTGTATTTCATTACGTCAGATAAAGTGATTTTGCAGTAATGTCCCCATCCTGGTCCCCATCTTGTAGTAACGTCTCTTATCCTGGTCCCATCCTGTTGTAATGTCTCCATATTGTGGTAATGTCTCCCATCCAGGATTGGAGAAGGAGGAAGCTCATCTGCATATTTCCGGTGTATTCTGGGAAGAGAAGAGTCGCCTTAAGCTGATCGATCGCTGGGACTTGCCGGGTCTTGCTGTTTGAGGACATCCATCATAGCCTGCATCAGCAATATGGAAGAGAAGAAAATTCACATGGTCACCTGCAACACATGCTACATGTTTACGGATCTTCCGGCCCAAAAGCTCAACTTTACCTGTCAGAAGTGCAAACTTGTTGCCCTCTTAGAGGAAAAGGTGCAGGGACTGGAAGAAAGAATAGCAACATTGAAGGTAATTAAAGAACATGAGGACTTCTTGGATGAAGCAGAAGCAACCATTCAGGATACGGAAAGTGAGAAAAGCTTCAGAGCACATACAGAGGCTGAAAAGTGGAGCCATGTGACGAAAAGAAACAAACCGATCAAGTGGTCATCACCACCCACACAGCTTAGTAACCAATATGAAGCCCTCATGCTGGAGAACGAAAAAGGCACAGCTCAGGATGATACCGTATCTACAAGAGAAGACACACTATCAACAAAAGAAGTTACTCTGTCAACAAAAGCGGAAACAAAAGACACTCAAAAACACTCACGAGCAACAAGCAGTGCGTCCGGAAAGAAAAGAAGAGTGGTAGTTGTGGGCGACTCACTACTAAGAGGCACGGAGGCAACTATCTGCAGGCCGGACGTAACCGCACGAGAAGTATGCTGCCTCCCAGGAGCAAAAATCAAGGATGTGGCCAACAGGATACCAACCATCCTCAAATCCAAGGACGACTACCCTTTCCTACTGATACATGTAGGCACAAACGACACGGCAAGAAATGACCTACCAACTATCTGCGAAGACTGTGAAATTCTGCGGAAGAAAATAAAGGAACAGAATGTACAAGTTGTTTTCTCATCCATCCTCCCAGTTGATGGCCATGGCATCAAAAGATGGAATAGGATACTAGAGGTGAACAACTGGCTACGACGGTGGTGCAGGCAGCAAGGATTTGGATTCTTGGACCATGGCGTGAATTACCTCTACGATACACCTCACAAAACCTGGGAAACACACATTCGCCAGAAGACTTGCCACACTCATCAGGAGGGCTTTACACTAGAAGAAGAGGGGATGGGAGGAAAAACAGCCGACAAGAACATGCAGCAGAAGGACAAACTAATCAAGGATACTAGATGTGGTACAGAGGACCCAAGACAGGGAACTCAGAAGGAAGCTAAGAAAAAGGAAGCAAAACTTCTTTCCTGCATGCTGACCAACTGTTAGGGACGGCAGAACGCACCAAATATAAATAAGGAGGTGCGTTCGCCGCCCGGGGTCCACCGTGCGGTAGGTGACAAGACCGCTGCTGGACAATGGCAGACACACTAGAAGATGGCGTACAGCGCTCGGGTTAACGTCACCCGAGAGCCTAAGAGTGACTCTGTTAAGACACAGAGTCGTCTCTGCAAAAAATAAGATAATGACGCTGGCCCTGTTAACCTCACAGGGAAACCAGTGGGTGGCGTTGCAGCCGCAAGTGCCAATAGACGCTGCTGGGCACAGCGCGGCTGTAACTGAAGCCGCAAGCGATGGTGCCAGAGAGCCGGACACCGACGGACGCTAGTGTAGGTGCGGTAAGCCCAGTGGCGCTAGCTTGCCACTACCTGGCGCTGACCTAAGAACACTCTCTGTCACCAATCGTATTATCCGAGGGAAGGGGTTTCATAATAAGTCAGTCACCAGTCCATGCATCCGTCACCATTCACACACATTGCAAGATAAGTCTACACTAGCGCATGACCGAGCCGCCATGCGGGCTTTTTATAGCCATGCGCTTCTGGGACCCTCCAGTACCCTGGAAAGGACCAATCAGATCTGACACAGGACCTGAACATGTGACCCCTGCTCTCCACTGAGAGGTCGCCTTGCGGGCATGCCAAGTAGCACGGCATGAGGGCTTAGCCTCTGGAGCGGTTCCCTGCAGAGCAGGTTGCGCTGCCATTGCTGCACCAGAGGTGGCAGCAACATCCAGGCTGCCAGAGCGAGTCTGAGCAGCACCTGGAGCATTCGGAGGAGAATGGGAGACCGCAGCATGTCTGGCTCTGGATTCCTGCCGTGCAGTGTCAGGAATCCGACGCCTAACACCAATGCAAGGAGCCTGACCAATAAGAGTGAAGATCTGGAGTTGGTAATGTATGAGGAAAAATACGACCTAGTAGGAATAACTGAGACATGGTCAGACGACAGCTATGACTGGGCGGCTAACTTGCAAGGATATGATTTGTTTAGGAGGGATCGTAAAAAAAGGAAAGTGGGCAGAGTCTGTCTATATATAAAGCCCACACTAAGAGAAGATATACAAGAGGGAAATGAAGAGGTGGAGTCTCTATGGGTGGAGATACAAGGAGGGAAAAGTAATAAAATCCTCATAGGGGTTTGTTATAAGCCACCAAATATAACAGAAACCACTGAGAATGTATTATTGAGACAAAGAGACAAAGCAGCAAATCCCAATGAGGTGATTATTATGGGGACTTCACCTACCCCGACATAGACCGGGAAACCGAAACCTGCGGATCTCAGAAAGGAAACCAATGTCTGTCAGTGACCAAGGATAATTATCTGTCCCCACTTGTGCAGGGCCCAACTAGAGGGACGGCCCTTCTGGACTTAATGTTAAGCCACAGGCCAGATAGAATAACAGAAGTCCGAGTGGATGGCACCGAGGGAACAGTGACCACAATATAATACAATGCCACTTGTCCTTCAGTAAGGTGCCCTGGAAGGGGGTCACGAAAACGCTGAATTTCAGGAAAGCAAAGTGTGAGCAGCTTAGAGAGGACCTTCCCCGAATTGATTGGGACAATGTCCTCAAAAATAGGAGCACAGAAAATAAATGGGAAACATTTAAATCAGTTTTACACACCCACTGCGAGCTAGCCATACCGTGCAGAAATAAAAGGGCTAGGAACAGGAGAACACCAATGTGGCTAAAGAAGGATGTAAAGAGGGCAATAAAGAACAAGAACAAGGCATTTAGGAAGCTAAAACAAGAAGGCAATGAAGAAGCATTAAAAAGTTATAGAGAAAAAATAAAATGTGTAAAAAACAAAAACATTTAGCAAAAGTGGAAACTGAGAGACTCATTGCTAAGGAAAGTAAAACAAACCCCAAACTATTCTTTAATTATATAAACAGTAAAAAGATTAAAATTGATGGTGTCGGCCCTTTAAAGAACAATGAGGGTGAAATCATAGAGAGCGATGTGGGAAAAGCAAATGTTTTAAATACTTTTTTCTCAACAGTGTTCACACAGGAAAAAGATTTGCCAGGGGAAATGCAGAGTGATAATGTAAACTCCCCATAAAGTATTACCTGCCTAACCCAGGAAGAAGTGCAGAACCGCCTTACTAAGATGAAAATGGACAAATCACCAGGCCCTGATGGCATTCACCCTCGGGTATTCAGGGAGTTAAGTAATGTGATAGACAGGCCTCTATTCCTTATATTTAAAGACTCTATAGAAACAGGGTCTGTTCCTTTTGATTGGCGGCAAGCAAATGTGGTACCAATATTCAAAAAGGGGTGTAAAAGGGAACCTGGAAACTATAGGCCAGTAAGCTTAATATCTGTTGTGGGTAAAATTTTTGAAGGGTTTCTAAGGGATACCATTATGGAATATCTCAATGTTAATAAATGTTTAACTCCATATCAACATGGATTTATGAAGGATCGCTCCTGTCAGACTAACCTGATCAGCTTCTATGAGGATGTAAGCTCTCAAATGGACCCAGGAGAATCATTGGATGTCATTTATCCCGACTTCTCTAAAGCATGTGACACTGTCCCACATAAAAGATTGGTAAGTAAGATGAGAAAGCTTGGGCTAGGGGAAAATGTGTGTAGATGGGGAGGTAGCTGGCTTAGTGATAGAAGACAAAGAGTGGTTATTAATGGGGCATCCTCAGACTGGGCCAGGGTTACTAGTGGGGGACCACAGGGGTCTGTATTGGGCCCTCTACTATTTATTATATTTATTAATGATCTAGTGGATGGCTTACACAGTAAAATATCAGTATTTGCAGATGATACAAAACTATGTAAGGTAGTTAACACAAAGGAGGACAGTTTGCAACTACAGACAGATTTGAGTACATTGGAGAATTGGGCTGAAAAATGGCAAATGAGGTTTAACACAGACAAGTGTAAGGTTATGCACATGGGAAGGAGAAACAGATGCTACAATTACTTACTAAATGGGAAGCTGCTGGGGAAATCAGACATGGAAAAAGACTTAGGCATCTTAGTCAATAAGAAGCTAAATTGGAGTGCCCAGTGTCAGGCAGCTGCCACCAAAGCAAATAGGGTCATGGGATGCATTAGAAGAGGTCTGGGGACACGAGATGTAAACATAATTCTCCCTCTGTACAAATCACTCGTCAGACCACACTTGGAGTATTGTGTGCAATTTTGGACGCCGGTGCTCAAGAAAGACATTACTGAACTTGAAAGGGTTCAAAGGCGGGCTACTAAAATGATAAATGGAGCTGGTTCACTACAATACCCAGAAAAGTTATCAAAATTAGGTCTATTTACTCTAGAAAAGAGAAGACTTAGGGGAGACTTAATATATATGTGCAAGTATATCAGAGGGCAATACAGAGATCTCTCCAATGAACTGTTTGTACCAAGGACTGTGACAAGAACAAGGGGGCGTTCTCTTCGTTTGGAGGAAAGACAATTTCTGCACCAGCATAGAAGAGGGTTCTTCACGGTAAGAGCAGTGAGGCTCTGGAATTCTCTTCCTGAGGAAGTGGTGATGGCCAACTCACTGAATGAATGTAAGAAAGAAATGGAGGCTTTTCTTGTGAGTAACAGTATAGAAGGTTACGAATAACAGAATATTATAGGTAGATGGTTGACCCAGCTTAGGGAAGGAACTTTTTTCCCTATGGAGAAAATTGGCTTCTACTCTGTGGGTTTTTTGCCTTCCCCAGGATCAACAATGCAGAACAGCTGCACTAAAAATAGGCTGAACTAGATGGACATAAGGTCTTCCTTCAGCCTTCAAAACTATTTCACTATGTTACAGTGGGTATAATCCTCTATTAATGCTTGGCGCAGTGGGTATAATACTCTGCTATTAGTGCTCGGCACAGTGAATATAATCCTCTATTGGTGTTTGGCACAGTGGGAACAGTCCTCTATGTATCTCTCTAGTGGTTGACTCAGTGGATATAATTCCTGCTATTAGCAGTTGGCACAGTGGGTATATTCCTGTATATGATAATTTGTTAATTTGCTCCGGGATTTAGATCCGGTGATTGGTGCGAAGCGCAAAGTGTGATGTGGGCAGATGTTCTCCTGATCACAGGCAGAGCGACCCTGTATTCCTGCACCGTCCCTCCCTGCCCATGTGGTGGCGCAGAAACACAGACAGCCCCTCTCATCACATGTAGGTATCCTGTCGATACCCCAATCCTGAGCCGCTGCTCAGTAGCGTTCACACCGGCGTCCATTCATCAGTGCAGCTGCATTCCACTCCTCGCAGCCATCCTACAACCCACAGGATCTCAGCAGCAGGAGACGTGGCACAACCACATTTATTACCAGCACTCGGATTTCTGCTCTGTAGTAACTGCAGCATCATAGGAGGTGACTGTGCGGCCGATAGATTCCTCCATACACCCGGATCATCTGTGCCCCACCTCACACTGAGACTACTCACTGGATCAGCTCCAGAAGGAAGAGAGAATGTCTCCCCCCAATGCTCAACGTCACAAGCCGGCACCTAAGCCAAAGGCACTGCCGAGAACTAGCTGACGGTACTGGAACCCGGATGGGTAGCAGAAGGTACCCATGAAAAACAAAGTTGCAAGGCCGCGAGCCGGCCGCAGTTACCGAAACCCACAGTCCTACAGGGGGTGCTTGTCCTATTGGCACTACGGAACCAGCCTTTGTTGCCAGATCCCGCAGCCCACATAGGAAGCACCAAAACTGCATGCACCATAGACTCGGCTAACCCGACCGCAACACGACAGGACAACGTATTGGTGGCAAAGTGACGTTGACACTACCCAGAAACAGCAGGCGTGCTGGAACCAGGCTGGGCAGGAGGGAGTGCCCGTGCCAAAGACACTGCCGAGAACCAGCTGACGGTGCTGGAACCCGGAGGGGCAGCAGAAGGAACAAGAGCCAATGGCACTACCGAGGAACAGCTGACGGTGCTGGAACCAGGTTACTAAGCAGGAGGTACCGCCAGTTGCTGCTCAGAAGTGCCGTCTGCACAGAGAAAAACACTAGCTCATGTGTTAGTGGGGTTCAGTAATGCCATCTCCTTCCCTGCTGTATGACCGGCAAAGTCTCCTGCTGCCTCCACTACTACTAGTAGTGGAAATGTGGACAGAGCAGGAGACATTGCCGGACACACAGCAGGGGAGCAGCTGGCGTTACTGAACCCCACTAACACAGGAGCAAGTGTTTTTCTCTGTGCAGTCGGCACTTCTGAGCATCAACTGGCAGTGTTGGAGCCCAGGGTCAATCATGGAGTAGGCTGAGGCCTACTTGGAACAAGTGTAAAATCTGATGTAGTTTGAATGTGGAGGGAGCAGGAGATATTGCCGTACACACAGCAGGGGAGCAGCTGGCGTTACTGAACCCCACTAACACAGGAGCTAGTGTTTTTCTCTGCAGTCGGCACTTCTGAGCAACAACTGGCGGTGTTGGAGCCCAGGTTCAATCAGGGTTTAGGCTGAGGCCTACTTGGAGCAAGTTTTATATCTGATGTAGTTTGAATGTGGAGGCAGCAGGAGACTTTGCCGGACACACAGCATGGGAGGAGCTGGCATTACTGAACCCCACTAACACAGGAGCTAGTGTTTTTCTCTGTGCAGACGGCACTTCTGAGCAGCAATTGGCAGTGTTGGAGCCCAGGATCAATCATGGAGTAGGCTGAGGCCTTCTTGGAGCAAGTGTAAAATCTGATGTAGTTTGAATGTGGAGGGAGCAGGAGATATTGCTGGACACACAGCAGGGGAGCAGCTGGCATTACTGAACCCCACTATACTGGAGCATGTGTTTTTCTCTGTGCAGACAGCACTTATGAGCAGCAACTGGCAGTGTTGGAGCCCAGGGTCAATCATGGAGTAGGCTGAGGCCTACTTGGAGCAAGTGTAAAATCTGATGTAGTTTGAATGTGGAGGGAGCAGTGTTATGAATGAGTCACCGGAGGAGGAAAAAACAAAAATACAAGCCAAGTCCAGAAAACCGGAGAGGTTGGTAGCTAGCGGATTGCAGACCCCTGATCCTATTCACAACAAGTAACAGTAGCCGTGGAGCGTTCCTTCTTTGGTCATAGACGCCTCTTTACAGCCGGAGAACTAAATAAGCCTAAAGAAAGAAAGGGGAAATCTAAACTGCCCCAGAGCAGACCCCAAAGCAATAGACAGCCCCCAACATGTATTGTCGGTGAAAACAGATGAAAACACAAACACAGACAGAAAAACAGGCAGAGCAAAGATGGGGCCCAACTAATTAGATAGGAAAGGACAGAAAAGATGCTGGCTACAATCCGCAAAAACGCTACCAAAAATGTCCCAACACGTCTGATAGGAAAAACGGCCCTGAAGTCACTAGACTTCAAAATCCCTATATCAGCACTCCGATATATTCTGAAGACAGAGCAAAAGAGATTTAACCGATCAGGGACAAACATGGAAATTCAGCAGAGCCTCAGCCGGGGATGTCAGAACACAAAACTAAGCAAATCAGACAAAATCTCATGGAACAATAACAGAGCAAAACTTAGCTTTAGAAGACAGGAACTGAACTGGAGGCCAGAGCTCAGAGCAGAGAAATCACCAGCAACCCTACAGGGCGTCGGCTGCCTTATATCCACTCAGAGATGCCGGATGTCCAATCGCAATCCACCTGTTCAGGTGACAGGTTTCTCCCATCCAAATCAGTTTCACCACCTCCTTTCACCAGCAGAGGGAGTTCATCGGACATCAAAGGTGAACGAGAAAATGAGCTCACAACAGTACCTCCCCCTTGAGGAGGGGTCACCGAACCCTCATCCACGCCACCAGGCCGATCAGGATGGGCCCGATGAAAAGCACGAACGAATCTTTCGGCATGAATATCAGATGCAGAGACCCAAGAATTATCCTCCTGGCCATAACCCTTCCACTTAACCAAATACTGGAGTCTCCATCTAGCCAGACGAGAATCCAGTATCTTCTCAACCTCATATTCCACATTACCTTCAACCAATACAGGGTCAGGAGGTGCCACCACAGGAACTACTGGCTCAACAAACCTCTTCAACAGAGACTTATGAAACTCGTTATGGATCTTAAATGTAACAGGAAGAGCCAATCGAAAAGAGACCGGAATAAGAATCTCCAAAATCTTGTAAGGTCCAATAAATCTAGGTTTAAACTTTGGAGAAGCCACCTTCATAGAGATATTCTTTGATGACAACCAAACCATATCACCCACCTTAATCCGGGGACCAATGGTCCTATGCCGGTTGGAAAACCGCTGGGCCTTTTCCTGGGAGAGAGACAACTTATCCACCACTTGGTCCCAAATCTGGTGCATTCTCTCCACCACAATATCAACACCTGGGCAGGCAGAAGACTCCACCTGCCCTGAAGAGAATCGAGGATGAAACCCAAAGATACAAAAAAAAGGTGACATCAAAGTGGCAGAACTAGCTCTATTATTTAAAGCAAATTCAGCCAAGGGCAAAAATGAGACCCAATCATCCTGATCAGCAGAGATAAAATATCTCAAATAAGACTCCAAAGTCTGGTTTGTTCTCCCTGTCTGCCCATTGGTCAGAGGGTGAAACGCAGAAGAGAAGGACAACTGAATTCCCAGGTTGGAACAAAAAGTCCTTCAAAATCTAGAGACAAACTGAACTCCTCTGTCAGATACAATGTTCTCAGGAATCCCATGCAAGCGAACCACCTGTTGCAAAAACAAGGGCACCAACTCTGAGGAAGATGGCAACTTAGGGAGTGGTACAAGATGGACCATCTTAGAGAATCTATCACAAATCACCCAGATAACAGTCATTCTCTGAGAGACAGGCAGATCAGAAATAAAATCCATTGAAATATGGGTCCATGGCCTCCTGGGCACCGGCAAAGGCATCAACAACCCACTAGAGCGAGAACAAGGTTTAGACCGGGAGCAAGTCCCACAGGACTGCACAAAATTCTTGACATCACGAGATAAGGCGGGCCACCAAAAAGACCGACTCACCAAATCTCTATTACCAAAAATACCTGGATGACCAGCCAATGCGGAGCAATGAAATTCAGACATTACTCTCTTCCTCCACTGGTCAGGAACATACAATTTTCCAATGGGACAACGCTCAGGTTTGTCCTCCTGAAACTCTTCCAGAGCACGTCTCAAATCGGGCGAGATGGCAGAAAGAATTACCCCCTCACCTAAGATGGTAGCAGGCTTGGTCACAATAGGAGAATCAGCAAAGAAACTCCTAGAGAGGGCGTCTGCCTTGACATTCTTAGTGCCCGGAAGAAAAGAGACCACAAAATCAAAACATGTGAAAAACAAGGCCCACCTAGCCTGTCTAGGATTCAAGCGTTTGGCCCACTCAAGGTAAATCAAGACTTGATGTCTAGCTCCCTCCAACCAATGTCTCCACTCCTCAAATGCCCATTTCATGGCTAACAGTTCTCGATTCCCCACATCATAGTTGCGTTCAGATGGGGAGAACTTTCGGGAAAAGAAAGCACAGTGATTCATTTTAGATGTTACCGGATCTTTTTGGGACAAAACAGCTCCTGCACCAATCTCAGAAGCGTCCACCTCTACCTGAAACGGGAGTGAGACATCAGGTTGCTGCAAAACCGGAGCAGAAGTGAACCTCTGCTTCAGCTCCTGAAAGGAAGAAACAGCCTCTGGAGACCAATTCAGCACATCAGCGCCCTTCTTAGTCAAATCAGTCAATGGTTTGGCAATACCAGAAAAATTAGCTATGAATTTACGATAAAAATTAGCAAAACCCAAAAACTTCTGGAGGGCCTTCAAAGAAGAGGGCTGAACCCAATCATAAATGGCCTGTACCTTGGCCGGGTCCATTTCAATAGTTGACGGAGACAAAATAAATCCCAAAAATGAAATCCTCTGTACACCAAAAAGGCATTTCGACCCCTTAACATACAGGGAATTCTCCCTCAAATCCGGAACACAGTCCGAACATGTTCCACATGAGAGTCCCAATCCCTGGAAAAGTTCAAAATATCATCCAGATAGATGATCAAAAATGTATCCACAAAGTCCCGGAAAATATCATTCATGAAGCACTGGAAGACAGAAGGGGCATTAGTGAGCCCAAAAGGCATCACCAGGTACTCAAAATGTCCCTCCGGAGTATTAAACGCCGTCTTCCATTCATCCCCCTGCTTAATGCGAATAAGATTATGTGCCCCCAGGAGCACAAGCTTAGTAAACCAGCAAGCACCTTTAACTCTGGAGAATAGATCAGAAATCAGGGGTAACGGATACTGATATTTAACAGTAATTTTGTTGAGGGCACGATAGTCAATACAAGGCCTTAATGAACCATCTTTCTTGGCCACGAAAAAAAACCCAGCACCCAAGGGTGAAGAGGATGGTCTAATATGACCCTTCTCCAACGACTCCTTAATATAAGATCGCATAGCCTCGTGCTCGGGTACAGATAAATTGAAAAGTCGACCCTTGGGAAATTTACACCCAGGGCTCAGCTCAATCGCACAGTCATAACTCCTATGAGGAGGCAATGACGCAGACTTACTCTCACTAAATACATCATAAAAATCAGCCAAATAGTCAGGAACATCATGCGACTGGGGAGAGGTGGAGAAAACAGGAGCGTCGCCAAGAGCACACCGACAACCCCAACTCACCACAGACACAGATTTCCAATCCAAAACCGGATTATGGATTTGCAACCAGGGAAACCCCAGAACAATGGTATCATGCAAATTATGCAACACCAAAAATCTGCAATTTTCTTGATGGTCTGGGGCGACCCGCATTACCACCTGGGTCCAAAACTGAGGTTTATTCTTCGCCAAAGGAGTAGCATCACTACCCCTCAAAGGGATAGGCATCCGCAGAGGTGTCATAGGAAACCCACAACGTTTAGCAAAATCCAAGTCCATCAGGTTCAGAGCCGCTCCTGAATCCACAAAAGCCTTAGCGGAAAATGTGGACAGGGAGCAGATCAGAGTAATTGCCAGAAGAAACTTAAGTTGTACACCACCCACAGCAAATGTGTGTGCAAAACGTTTCTCTCGTTTAGGGCAGACAGAAATAATATGAGAGTCATCTCCACAGAAAAAACACAGCTTATTACGCCTTCTGAACTCCTGACGTTGCACCCTAGACAAAACTCTATCACATTGCATAGGTTCAGACATTTGTTCAACAGGTGGCAACATTTCTTGTGTAATTTTACGTTCACATAAACGCTGATCAACCTGAATGGCTAATGACATAGAATCGTCAAGACCAGAGGGAACAGGAAATCCCACCATAGTATCTTTTACGGTTTCTGACAAACCCTTCCAAAAGAGAGCTGCCAATGCACTATCATTCCAGGTAGTAAGGACCGCCCACTTTTGGAATTTTTGACAGTACAACTCTGCAGAATCCTGACCCTGGCTCAATGCCAACAGGGTCTTTTCAGCTTGATCAATCGCATTAGGTTCATCATACAACAACCCCAAGGCTTGAAAAAATGCGTCCACATTAGTTAGAATAGGATCATCAGGTGTCAAAGAAAACGCCCAATCCTGGGGATCGCCGCGCAGCAAAGAGATGACAATTTTAACCTGCTGCGCAGAGCTCCCCGATGTGTTGGGCTTCAAGGCAAGAAATAATTTACAATTATTCTTAAAAATTCAAAAATTTAGACCGATCCCCAAAAAACACATCAGGAGTGTTTGGTTCAGCAGCGTGTGAATGAGCAAGATAGGCGGAAATTCCCTGCACTTCAGCAGCGAACTGCTACACACGATCAGACAATTGCTTAATCTCCATTAAGAAAAAAATCCTCCTACGGCCCAAGAGAAAAAGAGGAAAAAACATACAAAAGAAAAAAAAAAAAATTCTGACACTTTTTTTTTTTATACAATTCTTTCCTGCTATTGAGTACCCTAGAATCTGCGGTATGGCTGGTGATTCTGTTATGAATGAGTCACCGGAGGAGGAAAAAACAAAAATGCAATCCAAGTCCAGAAAACCGGAGAGGTTGGTAGCTAACGGATTGCAGACCCCTGATCCTATTCACACAACAGTAGCCGTGGAGTGTTCCTACGGTGATCCTAGACACCTCGTCACAGCCGGAGAGCTAACTAAGCCTAAAGAAAGAAAAGGGAAATCTAAACTGCCCCAGAGCAGACCCCAAAGCAATAGACAGCCCCCAACATGTATTGTCGGTGAAAACAGATGAAAACACAAACACAGACAGAAAGACAGACAGAGCAAACGATGGGGCCCAACTAACTAGATAGGAAAGGACAGAAAAGATGCTGGCTGCAATCCGTAAAAACCCTACCAAAAATGTCCCAACGCGTCTGATAGGAAAAACGACCCTGAAGTCACTAGACTTCAAAATCCCTATATCAGCACTCCGATATATTCTGAAGACAGAGCAAAAGAGATTTAACCGATCAGGGACAAACATGGAAATTCAGCAGAGCCTCAGCCGGGGATGTCAGAACACAAAACTAAGCAAATCAGACAAAATCTCATGGAACAATAACAGAGCAAAACTTAGCTTTAGAAGACAGGAACTGAACTGGAGGCCAGAGCTCAGAGCAGAGAAATCACCAGCAACCCTACAGGGCGTCGGCTGCCTTATATCCACTCAGAGATGCCGGATGTCCAATCACAATCCACCTGTTCAGGTGACAGGTTTCTCCCATCCAGATCAGTTTCACCACCTCCTTTCACCAGCAGAGGGAGTTCATTGGACATCAAAGGTGAACGAGAAAATGAGCTCACAACAGAGCAGGAGATATTGCCGGACACACAGCAGGGGAGCAGCTGGCGTTACTGAACCCCACTAACACAGGAGCTAGTGTTTTTCTCTGTGCAGATGGCACTTCTGAGCAACAACTGGCGGTGTTGGAGCCCAGGTTCAATCAGGGTTTAAGCTGAAGCCTACTTGGAGCAAGTTTTTTATCTGATGCAATTTGTGTCATGATCCCAGTGCAGGTTTTTGAGCTGCACACCGGGGGTTAATGTCTGGAGCTCTGTGCAGGTTTTGACCTGCACACTTGGGGTTAATGATTGTGGCCTCTTTCTGGTTCTAGGAGAGCTTCATAAACCCCTGGGTAGCTTCAATCCCTGCCAGTTATACTTTTGCCTTTGGCCGAGTGTGCTGACCCCCGTGTGCCTGTTTGTTGCTATAGCTTGTTTATATGGTTCTGACCCGATTCTGTTTCCCGTTGTGAGTTTGCCTGTTGATTTTGTACTGCGTTATTATCTGTGTATGACTCATTGCCTGTGACCTGACTACTCTCTGCTCGCCCCTCTTGTACCTTGCAGCTATCTGTGTATGACTCATTGCCTGTGACCTGACTACTCTCTGCTCGCCCCCTTTGGTACCTTGCAGCCATCTCTGTGTGTGACTTATTGGCTACGTCCTGACTATTCTCACTGTCTATGCCCCTTGGTAACTTTGTCTCGCAATTACTCTGCTAGGAATTGTCTTGCAGCTCCTAGCTCTGTGGAGTTTAGGCCACGCCTCTAGCAGTCACGTGCTTCAGGTCCTGCGGCTCTGAAGTACGCATCTATTCGCTTGCTGCCCGCTCCACAGGTAGCTTTGAGCACGCTTTCGCTTTACTCAGGGCAAGCGCACTGGCTCAGTGAGCAAGTTCAGTGCGGTGTCTCTGACAGTTTGAATGTGGAGGCAGCAGGAGACTTTGCCGGACACACAGCAGGGGAGCAGCTGGCGTTACTGAACCACACTAACACAGGAGCTAGTGTTTTTCTCTGTGCAGACGGCACTTCTGAGCAGCAATTGGCAGTGTTGGAGCCCAGGGTCAATCATGGAGTAGGCCGAGGCCTACTTGGAGCAAGTGTAAAATCTGATTGTTAGGACGGCGGAACGCACCAAATATAAACTAACAGGAGGTGCGTTCGCCGCCCGGAGTCCACCGTGCGGTAGGTGACAAGACCACTGCTGAACAATGACAGATGCACCTAATCAATGAGGTGCTGCGCTCGGGTTAACATCACCCGAACGCTAAGGACGGCTCTGTTCTGGCACAGAGTCGCAAGGAACAATGTGATGCCGAGACGCGGCTCTGTTAATGTCACAGAGGCCTGCGTGTGGCGTCGCGACAGCGACCAAGAGTAGCTGCGGTTAGTGCAGTGCAGCGGCAGGTAAAGCCGCAAATGTTGGCGCTGAGACACAGGTGCCGACGGACGCTAGTGTAGGCGAGGATCACGTGGCGTGTAGCTTGTGTGAGAATCATGTGGGAATAGTGGATGAGGGCAGGTATATCTCGCCCAGATTCCTTTCCTATGTGGCCTAGTCTGGTCAGTATCGCACCTGCTTACTAATGAATAATGGGAGGTGGATATAAAAGGATGCCAGGTGGTTGTGTGAGTGTCTCAGCCTGGGAACACAGAGAGCCTGTCTGTGTGAGAGACACACGTGAGTGGAAGCAGTGCCCACTGCAACTGTGGTTTGGCTGGACGGGAGAAGCCCGCCAGTTGTTAGTTAGGTTGTCCATTGTTTAGTTAGTGCCGGACAGGCAAGGATTTGTTTTATGTTTTATTTCCTTTTGCATTGCTTTCACCGTTAATAAACCTGACCCAGGGTCAGTTACACCTGAATCCCAGCTCTGCGCCTGAGTTTCATGCTGAACGCACGTGACCTTTGACCCCAGCAAAGCCGATCCCGGAGTGATCGTGATCACGTTGCAAGCATGAGCATGGAGGACGTGGTGAAAGCGCTGGTACAGTCCACCGCCGTCCAGCAAGAAGCTAATCGGGTGATGATGGCCCAGCTGAAGGAGTTGGTGGACATGACAGCTACCGATCGTTCGCTTCTCCAGCAGGTGACGCAGCGCCTGGCAAGCCTACAGGAGGTTAGCCTGGAAGCCGAGTCGAGAGTGATTCACGTGAGTCGGTACTGGCAGAAGATGACGACCGAAGATGACGTCGAGGCATACCTGACCACGTTTGAACGGACGGCGGTGCGAGAAAAATGGCCGAAGGCACGATGGGCCGGCCTGATTGCCCCGTTTCTTTCCGGTGAGGCCCAAAAGGCGTATTATGACTTGGAACCTGAAGCTGCGCAGGACTTTGACAAATTGAAAGCCGAGATCTTGGCCCGGCTGGGAGTGACGACCGCTGTCCGTGCACAGTGCATCAATGGACTTATCAGCCGGATAAACCACCACGGTCATCATCTCCACGTGGAACCGGTAAGACTGTTCCAGGGAGTAGGGGAGATGGAAAAATCCCTAAGACAGTGGGGGAGGAAAACGGGACTGCCCGCACTGCGAGGCCGAGAGTAACGAACTATGGTCTAAGCAAGGGGCCCGTTAGGTGTTTCCACTGCCAAGAGATGGGACATATTGCTGCGAACTGTCCGGTCACTACTGAACCCATGCAGTGCGACGTCACAGACTCTAAAAACCGCATGTCTATGGTTGCACGGGTAGTGAGTGTGAATGCCGGTCAAAAGGATGTGGAAAGGCATTTGTGTGATTTAACTGTTGATGGCAAAAATGTGGTGGCATTGTTAGACTCGGGAAGTGTGGTGACTCTGGTGAAGGCCAGTCTGGTGTCAGCCCCGACTGGACCATCAGACAAATTTTCTGTAACGTGTGTGCACGGAGACACCTGTTCGTACCTCACCACGGTCATATGCATTATTACTTCCTATGGGTCTGTGCAACATAAAGTGGGACTCGTCCCGGCGTTATTGCATGATGTTATCCTGGGCCGGGATTTTCCCCACTTCTGGCAATTGTGGGAGAATCAGTTGATGCCCTCGGGTAATAGTGTACATGATTCTTCTCCCAGGGCGCGTGTGGGTCCCGAACCCCTGGAAGAGGTCTCCCCGGAAGACTCGGGGGAAGAGTCTGCGGGAAATGACCTGCAGTTCCCGTTTTCAGTCATGGTGGGTGATACGGAGGAGACCGGGGAAGAGGAGGAGGCCGACAGCCGTCCACCTCCCCGTTTGCCGGATTTAGAAGTTCAGAAAGATGACTTCCAAAGCGAGCAAATAAAGGATCCTACCCTTTCTCAGGCTAGGACAAATGTAAAAGTGATAAATGGGGTACCCGTAGAACCGGGCTCTAGGCTGGCATATCCTTACATGGTTCTGGAGAATGATTTACTCTATCAGATAGAGAAAAAGGGGGAAGATACGGTGCAACGATTAGTCGTGCCAAAACCCTACCGGCGGCAGGTGCTGGACCTGGCCCACGGACATGTGATGGGAGGTCACCTGGGAGTCCAGAAAACCACCGAAAGGATATTACACTGTTTTGTTTGGCCAGGCATGCATCACGATATTCGTGTATATTGTGAGTCTTGTCCCGACTGCCAAGCCTCTGCACCTAAGCCCCGGTTCTGTAGCCCTTTGGTACCCCTACCTATTATTGAAGTCCCGTTTGAGAGGATTGGGATGGATTTAGTTGGGCCCCTTCCACGGTCTGCACGTGGACACCAACATATCCTGGTCATCTTGGATTATGCCACTCGTTACCCGGAGGCCATCCCTTGGCGTAACACGGCCACCAAGACGATTGCCAAGGAACTGGTGCATGTGTTTAGTCGGGTCGGTATACCAAAACAGATACTCACCGACCAGGGGACTCCCTTTATGTCCAGGGTAATGAAGGAGCTCTGCCGATTGTTACAAATCGAACCGTTACGCACATCCGTGTATCACCCTCAAACAGACGGGTTGGTTGAACGGTTCAATAAAACTCTGAAGCAGATGCTGAGAAAGGTGATAGACAAGGATGGGAAGAACTGGGACTATTTACTTCCGTATTTGCTTTTTGCCATCAGGGAAGTGCCCCAGTCTTCCACGGGGTTCTCGCCTTTCGAGTTATTGTACGCCCGACGTCCTCGCGGACTGTTAGACGTTGCAAAAGAAACCTGGGAGGGTCAGGTCACTCCGTTTAAAACAGTGATAGATCACGTCACACAAATGCAGGACCGTATTGCGGCTGTTATGCCTATCGTCAAAGAACACATGATGCAGGCTCAAGGAGCCCAAAAAAGAATCTATGATAGGGGCGCCAAGATCCGTACGTTTGCACCCGGAGATAGGGTGTTGATCCTGGTCCCCACGGTGGACAGTAAGTTCCTGGCAAAGTGGCAGGGCCCCTTTGAGATCAAGGAAAGAGTTGGTGAAGTAAACTACAAAGTATACCAGGCAGGTAAACGGAAACCTGAACAGATTTATCATGTAAATCTGATAAAACCCTGGAAAGATCGGTCTGCCTTGTCAGCGGAGCTGGCCCGTCCCGTCTGCTCCCATACCGTACCGGAGGTACGGGTTGCAGAGACTCTCTCGGAGCGGCAAAAGACTGAGGTCAGGCAGTTTCTACTTCACAACCAAAAGTTTTTCTCAGAAAAACCCGGGCAGACTACGCTAATGAAACATGACATTGTAACGGAACCTGGGGTCACAGTTCACGTAAAGCCCTACCGAATCCCGGAAGCGCGCCGTGAAGCCGTTTCCCGAGAAGTGAAGGAAATGTTAGAGTTAGTAGAGTTGAGCGAAACGGGTCGAAAAAATTCAAAAGTCGCCGACTTTTGGCAAAGTCGGGTTTCATGAAACGAAACCCGACCCTAGGATGAGGTCGGCCACGAGGTCGGCGACTTACGCGCCAAAGTCGCGTTTCAAAAGTTTGTTTTGCGCTCTTTTTCAGCCAATCAGGATCCACGGACACTGTGGGCAACGTGATGACCTAGGCACGGGTCACCACCATCTTTCAGAAGGGCATGCAAGTGATTGGCTTGCTTTGGTGGGCGTCACAGGGGGTATAAAAGGGCGTGCACGCCGACCGCCATCTTACTTCTGCCGATCTTAGTATAGGGAGAGGTTGCTGCTGATTCTGTAGGGAGAGCGTTAGGCAGGGAAGAAGACAAAAAAACTGCTTCTGCTGCTAGCGATTTGGCCTGCACAACACACAAGTCACTGTGTGTGCAGTGCAAGGGGAGGCTATATTGTGGTGTATCAGTGGTGTTGGTTGTTGGGCTGCCTTTTAAGGCTTCCTGACACGCTGGCATTGCTGTTTACCCACTGCTCCGCAAACTGCTTTTTTAAAAGCAATCCAATCTCCCTTATCCTCTAGTCACTTTTGTCACAGCTGTGCCATCGAGCCTGTCACATAGCGCTCAGATATCAGTGGGCCTCACACAATCCACAAGTGTCCAGTGTCCAAAAGTGTGCGCAGAGATTCAAAATCTCCATTATCCTCTCGTCACTTTGGTCACAGGCAGCTGTGCCATCGAGCGTGTCACATAGCGCTCAGATATCAGTGGGCCTCACACAATCCACAAGTGTCCAGTGTCCAAAAGTGTGCGCAGAGATTCAAAATCTCCATTATCCTCTCATCACTTTGGTCACAGGCAGCTGTGCCATCGAGCGTGTCACATAGCGCTCAGATATCAGTGGGCCTCACACAATCCACAAGTGTCCAGTGTCCAAAAGTGTGCGCAGAGATTCAAAATCTCCATTATCCTCTCGTCACTTTGGTCACAGGCAGCTGTGCCATCGAGCGTGTCACATAGCGCTCAGATATCAGTGGGCCTCACACAATCCACAAGTGTCCAGTGTCCAAAAGTGTGCGCAGAGATTCAAAATCTCCATTATCCTCTCGTCACTTTGGTCACAGGCAGCTGTGCCATCGAGCCTGTCACATAGCGCTCAGATATCAGTGGGCCTCACACAATCCACAAGTGTCCAGTGTCCAAAAGTGTGCGCAGAGATTCAAAATCTCCATTATCCTCTCGTCACTTTGGTCACAGGCAGCTGTGCCATCGAGCCTGTCACATAGCGCTCAGATATCAGTGGGCCTCACACAATCCAAAAGTGTCCACAAGTGTGTGCAGAAATTCTAAATCTCCCCTGTCCTATAGACACCTTGTACCTTGTTTTACATTACTATATAGTTTGTTGGATTTTGTCTACATTTCTACCAAAAATGAGGAAGGCTGGTGGAAGAGGCCGTGGAATTGGGCGGGGGTTGGCAGCTGGTAATGATGGTGTTGGTGGTGAATCTGATGGTAGTGGCAAGAGCAAAATAGGACCGAATGCAGGAGGTGCTGACCCTGCGTCATCGTCTGGCTACATAAGGCCTCGAACGCTTAGTTTTCTAGGAGTTGGCAAACCGCTTTTAAAGGCAGAGCATCAGGAAAAAGTTTTGTCTTACATTGCTGACTCAGCCTCCAGCTCTATCGCCTCCTCTTCTTCAGTTGTAAAAAGTAAAAGCACTGAGTCGTCATTGGAGGCTCATGTTCATGAACCACACCTTTCCTTGTGTCCTTCACCCCAACCAAGATTGAAGGATGACGCAGGCCATACTACTGATTACTCGATGGAGCTGTTTTCACATACCATGCCTGGATTATCAAGTGAAATGGTGAATTACCCAGGCCAAGATGAATCTGACTTGGAGTGCACTGATGCACAGCCGCTGATGGATGATTCTGCTGGTACATTCACTCAGAGCACTACATTGTCCTTGCAGTGTACAGAGCCAGATTCTGACCCTGATGAGACTCAGGTGCCCCTTCCCGCACACTATACCACCATACACGGTGACACAGAGGAAGGTGCACATGACATAGAAGAGGAGGTGATGGATGACCCAGTTGTTGACCCAGATTGGCATCCATTGGGGGAAGAGGGTGCTGCTCCCAATAGCTCAGATGAGGAGCATCCACATCAGACATCGACATCGCAACAGCTGTTATCTGGCAGGCCCGGAGCACTCCAAGGACAGGTTCCAAACATCAAAAGAGTTGCTGGACAGCTTGTCCAGAGGGTCAAAAGATCACAGCGTGCTAGGCCGCAAAATGTCTGCCAAAGTAGGAAGAGTGCAGTGTGGCACTTTTTTGAACAAAATCCTCATGATCAGGCCAAGGTTATCGGTAAGAAGTGCGCAAAGACCTTTAGCCGAGGGAAAAATCTGAAAAATTTGAATACCAGTTGCATGCTTAGACATTTAACCAGCATGCACTTGCAAGCGTGGACACAACACCAAACCTCAAGTGCCACATGTGCAACTGATCACAACGAAGGTAGTCAGCAACGCTACATTGTTTCCCCCACTGTAAGCCCACCGGTTAGCACAGCAGCAAATGTTGAGGTGTCGTTGCAAGACCACAGCAGTCAGGGAATCCCACTGTTATATCAACGAAAGACTGATTCTAGGCCATCAGAAAGAACACCAACTCCATCACCATCATCAACCCTCTCTCAGTCCGCCCTGTCCACCGCTACTTCCACCATATGCAGCTCTCAAGTCCAGCTCACCCTCCCAGACACTATGAGTAGGTCAAGAAAGTACTCAGTCTCTCATCCGCGTACACTGGGTTTGAACGCCCACATTGCCAAACTAATCTCGTTTGAGATGATGCCCTTTCGGTTGGTGGAAAGCACAGCTTTCCGCGAACTCATGGCCTATGCAGTACCACGCTATGACCTACCCAGTCGCCACTTCTTCTCTCGCAAAGCCATCCCAGCCCTCCACCATCATGTGAAAGACCGCATTGTCCATGCACTCAAGCAGTCAGTGAGCGGAAAGGTGCACCTCACAACTGATGCATGGTCCAGTCGGCAAGGCCAGGGCCGTTACGTGTCCATCACTGCGCACTGGGTTAATGTGGTGGATGCAGGGTCCACAGGGGACAGCGGTGGTGGGACAGTGCTGCCTAGCCCACGGTATAGGAAACAGTTGGCTGTAGGCGTTCGACCCTCCTCCTCCTCCTCCTCCTCCTCCAGAAGCGAAAGCTCGTCCACAGAGCGCAGTCGTACGAGCACTCCATCTGCAGCTGCCACTGTTGCACACGATGTGTCCCCCTATCGAGCAGCTAGTGGAAAGCGTCAGCAGGCTGTGTTGCAGATGATGTGTTTGGGCGACAGACACACCGCCGAGGTGCTGGCCGAGTACTTGAAGCGACAAACTGAGTCATGGCTGGGCAGTGTACATCTTCAGGCAGGCAAGGTAGTTAGTGATAACGGCCGTAATTTTGTGGCAGCCATAGCCCTTTCAAAACTCAGCCACATACCTTGCTTGGCTCACACCTTGAACCTGGTGGTGCAGTGCTTCCTCAAAAATTATCCGGAGTTAACAGCCCTGCTCCAGAAGGTGCGAAGACTGTGCGCGCACATCCGCCGGTCGCCTGTACACTCCGTTCGTATGCAGAAGCTGCAGCGATTGCTCCACCTTCCCAACCACCGCCTCATTATCGACATTGCAACAAGGTGGAACTCCACCCTGCACATGGTGGAGCGGCTGTGCGAGCAGAGGCAGGCCATAATGCATTTGTGGGAGGATACACGGCCAGGCACTTTGAGAGCAGACATGGAGTTGACAGGCGTGCAGTGGTCGAAACTGAAAGACCTTTGTAAAGTCCTTCAGTGTTTTGAGGAATGCACACGGCTGGTAAGCGCAGACGACGCCATCCTAAGCATGAGCATCCCACTGATGCGTCTGCTCATGCAAACTTTGACGCACCTTAAGGAGCAGGCGTCTGCAGCCAATGTTGATGAGGAGGAAGAGGAGGAGGGAATCCTTGATGACATTCAGCCATTGTCTGCTCAGGGACCTCTCCTGGACGAGGTGGAGGAAGAAGAGGAGGAGGAGGAGGATGATGGGGATGATTACTTAGGGGAGGAGGATGCATCTCGTGGGGCAAGTGAAAATGTTGGCGTGGCAAGGTCTGGTACAGGGTTTGTGCGTGACTGGAGGGATGTGGATTTGCCAGAAAGTGCTCCTCCACCCAGCACTCGCAGTGCATCATTGACACCGGGAACATTGGCCCACATGTCAGATTATGCCTTGCGGATCCTAAAAAGGGACCCCCGCATTGCCAAAATGATGAACGATGACGACTACTGGTTGGCCAGCATCCTGGATCCACGCTATAAAGGCAAATTACAAAACATCATGCCACAGGAGAACCTTGACCTAATATTGGCTACTAAACAAGCAACTCTGGTAAATCGGTTGCTTGAGGCATTCCCAGCACACAGCAGCGGTGATGGTTCTCACACGAGCCGTACGGGCCGGGGGCAGCTTGGCAGAGGTGTTCGTGGTGCACACAGCAGAAGTGGCGTTGGAGACAGGGGTTTCATGACAATGTTGTGTATTGATTTTTCAAATACCGCTCACACAACTGGTAATACTGCATCGATGGAAAGTGACAGGAGACAGCAGTTGTCAACTATGGTTACAAACTACTTTTCCTCCCATATCGATGTTCTCCCACACAGGTCATTCCCCTTTGACTATTGGGCCGCTAAACTGGACACCTGGCCTGAATTGGCCCAATATGCCTTACAGGAGCTCGCTTGCCCAGCTGCAAGTGTGCTATCGGAAAGAGTCTTCAGTGCAGCTGGATCAATCCTGACAGAAAAAAGGACCCGTCTGTCAACCCAAAATGTGGATGATCTAACCTTCATTAAAATGAACCACGCATGGGTTTCCAAGGATTTTGTCCCACCTTCCCCTGATGACACATAGGGTGACAGAAAAATGGCTTGCTTTGGTCCACCTCTTCCTGGTACTTCACCTATTTCGCCTTTTGCATCAGCTGAATGTCCAACATCAACATATGCCACTTTCTAAAACTCCCTAACTGTGCTGCCTCCCGCCCCCATGGCCGGGGTCACCACCTACCGCACGACACCGTGCGAGTGCCGTTGCCCTGGACAGGTGGGTAGGCCGACTCTTGGGCGCGGGCACTGGCACAGGGTCCCTCATAGTGCAATCAAGTGTCTCTGACGGTGGTGGTGCACACCCGCCGTCAGACACACCGCTGTACTATGAGGGGCCCAGTGCCAGTACCGACGCCCACGAGTGGGCCCCCCTTGCTTGGGCAGGGCCCCAGCATTTGCAATCTTTACCTCTCCCTGCTCCTCCGCTGTGTAATCTGGGCCGTCAAATCCATACTGTGCCTGACACCGTCTGAGCCTGCCTCCTGAGACATATATTTTGAATGTGTACGCTATCCATACATGTTATCCGGGGATACGGTACCCTTTCTAACCTTTGTGCAATCACGTGCAATCCATACTGTGCCTGACACCGTCTGAGCCTGCCTCCTGAGACATATATTTTGAATGTGTACGCTATCCATACATGTTATCCAGGGATACGGTACCCTTTCTAACCTTTGTGCAATCACGTGCAATCCATACTGGGCCTGACACCGTCTGAGCCTGCCTCCTGAGACATATATTTTGAATGTGTACGCTATCCATACATGTTATCCAGGGATACGGTACCCTTTCTAACCTTTGTGCAATCACGTGCAATCCATACTGGGCCTAACACCGTCTGAGCCTGCCTCCTGAGACATATATTTTGAATGTGTACGCTATCCATACATGTTATCCGGGGATACGGTACCCTTTCTAACCTTTGTGCAATCACGTGCAATCCATACTGGACCTAACACCGTCTGAGCCTGCCTCCTGAGACATATATTTTGAATGTGTACGCTATCCATACATGTTATCCGGGGATACGGTACCCTTTCTAACCTTTGTGCAATCACGTGCAATCCATACCGGGCCTAATACCGTCTGAGCCTGCCTCCTGAGACATATATTTTGAATGTGTACGCTATCCATACATGTTATCCGGGGATACGGTACCCTTTCTAACCTTTGTGCAATCACGTGCAATCCATACCGGGCCTAATACCGTCTGAGCCTGCCTCCTGAGACATATATTTTGAATGTGTACGCTATCCATACATGTTATCCGGGGATACGGTACCCTTTCTAACCTTTGTGCAATCACGTGCAATCCATACTGGGCCTAACACCGTCTGAGCCTGCCTCCTGAGACATATATTTTGAATGTGTACGCTATCCATACATGTTATCCGGGGATACGGTACCCTTTCTAACCTTTGTGCAATCACGTGCAATCCATACTGGGCCTAACACCGTCTGAGCCTGCCTCCTGAGACATATATTTTGAATGTGTACGCTATCCATACATGTTATCCAGGGATACGGTACCTTTTCTAACCTTTGTGCAATCACGTGCAATCCATACTGGGCCTGACACCGTCTGAGCCTGCCTCCTGAGACATATATTTTGAATGTGTACGCTATCCATACATGTTATCCAGGGATACGGTACCTTTTCTAACCTTTGTGCAATCACGTGCAATCCATACTGGGCCTGACACCGTCTGAGCCTGCCTCCTGAGACATATATTTTGAATGTGTACGCTATCCATACATGTTATCCAGGGATACGGTACCCTTTCTAACCTTTGTGCAATCACGTGCAATCCATACGGCTGGCGAGCTGTTAAGCAAGCTACAGCACCTGTCCAGACAAGTACAGGGATTCCCTAGCGAGGAGACTTATTTGATTGTTTTCAATGTTGGGACAGCAATTTTTGGGGAGCACTATACTCTGGAGAATGATAGATGGGGCCCACCATACACTGGAACATTCCAAAGGTGGACATCAGACACTGGAGCAGCATTTACAGGGCCCATTATACACTAGAGCATTAGAAATGGGGCCCATTATGTTTGGAGCATTATTTGGGCCCATAAGACAGTGGAGCTTCATCCATGGGGACCAACATATACTGTAGCATTATGTGGAGCTCATCATATACTGTTTCAAACATTATATGGGACCAATGATTCTGTATGGAGAAATAGATGGGCCTCGTCATGAGATGTAAAAAGTGAGGTATTTTTCATTGTACTATACCGCTATTTATCTGCCGTATCGGAGCATGATGAGTTGTGGTATGTGTTAAAGGGGCGCTCTTTCGCCCAGGGCACATGAAAACCTGCAGCCAGCCCTCCCCCCCACAACTTTAGCCAAATAACCCCCATTTTTCAGTGCGTAACTTGTATTATGAAGTTAATTAAGGTTGACAAGCTTAAGTAAGAAGAATTGATGCTTTTGGCATTCAAATGGGCACTGTAGGTGTGTTTCCTGTCCTCCTCTCACTGCCGACTTTTATTCCCCATTGACTTACATTGGGTTTCGTGTTTCGGGACGACCCCGACTTTTCCCTATAATCGGACGATCTTGCTCGACCCGACTTTTGGAAAAGTCGGGTTTCACGAAACGAAACGCGACCCTAAAAAACCAAAAGTCGCTCAACTCTAGTTAGGAGTCGTTGAGGAATCGCACAGTGCTTGGTCCAGCCCGATTGTGCTAATTCCTAAACCGGACGGCACCATCCGGTTCTGCAATGACTTCAGGAAACTGAATGCGGTCTCAAAATTTGATGCTTACCCCATGCCCCGGGTCGACGAGTTAATAGATCGGTTAGGAAAAGCCCGGTATATTACGACCCTAGACCTAACAAAGGCGTATTGGCAGATCCCTCTGGCGGAGGCTGCCAGAGAAAAGACGGCATTTGCTACCCCAGAAGGTCTATTTCAGTATGTGTATATGCCGTTTGGACTGCACGGGGCACCGGCGACCTTCCAGAGACTGATGGATCGAGTCCTGAGGCCGCATAGGCAGTACGCTTCGGCCTATTTGGATGACATTGTCATTTACAGCTTGGACTGGGAGACTCATCTCCAGAAAGTACAAGCTGTGATTGACGACCTGTGGGAGGCAGGTCTAACCGCGAACCCCAAGAAATGTCACATCGGGCTAGAAGAAGCCCGGTATTTGGGGTATGTAATTGGGAGGGGTGTTGTTAAACCCCAGGTTGATAAGATTCAGGCAGTTCAGGACTGGCCACAACCTGTCAACAAGAAGCAGGTACAAGCCTTCCTCGGGATCGCCGGCTATTATCGCCGGTTCATACCCAATTTTGCAGCCATCGCTACCCCCCTGACGGATCTTACAAAAGGGAAAGACTCCGTCATGATTAAATGGAATTTAGTGGCTGAAGAAGCCTTCCATGGCCTAAAACGGGCACTTTGCTCTCAGCCCGTACTGGTGACTCCAGACTTCCGCAGCGAGTTTGTGGTACAAACGGATGCCTCTGATACCGGCATCGGGGCCGTACTCTCACAAGTGAGGGACGGAGTGGAACACCCAGTCCTCTATCTCAGCAGAAAGCTGAATAAACACGAGCAAAGGTATGCAGTCGTAGAAAAAGAGTGCCTCGCCATTAAGTGGGCTCTAGAGGCCCTCAAATATTACCTGGTGGGCCGAAAGTTCAGGCTGATCACTGACCATGCCCCTCTCAAGTGGATGCACTTGAACAAGGAACGGAATAGCCGGGTGACCCGGTGGTTCCTTGCCCTGCAGGCCTACACTTTTACGGTGGAGCACCGCCCAGGGGTACAGATGGGGAATGCAGATGCCCTGTCCCGAGTGCACTGTTTGGCGGGTGTCATTGCTCGACTGGAGTGGTCTGAGCAGAGGGGGGGATATGTGAGAATCATGTGGGAATAGTGGATGAGGGCAGGTATATCTCACCCAGATTCCTTTCCTATGTGGCCTAGTCTGGTTAGTATCGCACCTGCTTACTAATGGATAATGGGAGGTGGATATAAAAGGATGCCAGGTGGTTGTGTGAGTGTCTCACCCTGGGAACACAGAGAGCCTGTCTGTGTGAGAGACACACGTGAGTGAAAGCAGTGCCCACTGCAACTGTGGTTTGGCTGGACGGGAGAAGCCCGCCAGTTGGTAGTTAGGTTGTCCATTGTTTAGTTAGTGCCGGACAGGCAAGGATTTGTTTTATGTTTTATTTCCTTTTGCATTGCTTTCACCGTTAATAAACCTGACCCAGGGTCAGTTACACCTGAATCCCAGCTCTGCGCCTGAGTTTCATGCTGAACGCACGTGACCTTTGACCCCAGCAAAGCCGATCCCGGAGTGTTTTATCACACTTGCCACAGGCTGAGACTGACTATCCAACTCTCTGTCACCATTCGTAATATCCGAGTGAAGGGGTTTCATAATGCGTCAGTCACCAGTCCACACATCCGTCACCATACACACACAGCATAATATGCTACACTAGCGCACTGCCGAGCTGTCTTGCGGGCTTTTTATAGCGATGCGCTTCCGGGACCTTCCATTAGCTTGGGAAGGACCAATCAGATCCGACGTAGGACCTGAGCATGTGACCCCTGCTCTCCAGTGAGAGGTCAAGTTGCGGGCATGCCCAGTAGCACGGCATGAGGACTTAGCCTCAGGAGCAGTTCCCTGCAGAGCAGGTTACGCTGCTATTACTGCACCAGAGGTGGCAGCAACATCCAGGCTGTCAGAGCGAGTCTGAGCAGCAAGCCTGGCTCGTCGTGTTTGCTGAGCAACACCCGGAGCGGTCGGGGAAGAATAGGAGACCGCAGGATGTCTGGCTCTAGACTCCTGCTGTGCAGTGCCAGGAATCCAACACCTAATATTACCCCCCCTAGGGTCCCCGCCTCACTGCACTCAAAAGCCGCAACCAGGAGTAATGCATGAATGTTCTCCACCGGCTCCCAGGTCCGAGCCTCGGGACCATGACCCTTCCAGTCCACCAAATAGAACTTTTTGCCACGGACAAACCTGCGCCCCATGATGGCGTTAACCTCATACTCGTCAGATGATAAGTCTGATGAACCGGTGGATGGCTCAGAAAACCGGACCATGTGAACTGGTTTGAGGAGGGACACATGAAACACGTCCGATATGGCCAAATGTGGAGGAAGAGCCAGGCGGTAGACCACTGAGCTAAGTCGCTCGAGGACCTTGAACGGTCCAATGTATCGTGGTGCGAATTTGGGAGACTCGACCCGCAATTTAATGTTCCGGGTGGAGAGCCACACCATGTCGCCAGGGGAGAAGCTTGGCGCGGGTCACCGCTGCGTGTCGGCGGACGCCCTCATCCTTTCTTTAGATGCCCGGATAGCATCCTGCGTGTGATGCCAAATGTCCCGGGCCTCCACTGCCCAGTCTGCCACCCTGGAGTCAGTTTAGGACACCGGCATTGGGACAGGGACGCGTGGGTGTTGACCATAATTTAGGAGAAAAGGCGTCTGACCAGTGGAAACGGCCACCGCATTGTTTAGGGCAAACTCAGCCCAAGGTAGCAAGGATGCCCAGTCATCCTGCCTGGCAGAGACAAAATGTCGTAGATAGGTGACCAAGGTCTGATTGGCCCTTTCGACCAAGCCATTCGTCTCGGGATGGTAGGCGGAAGACAGATTTAGCTCGATGCTGAGTAAGCTGCAGAGCTCCCTCCAAAAACGAGACGCAAACTGGGGGCCTCGGTCACTTACGATTTTGTCCGGCATACCATGTAGACGGAACACATGCTTAATGAACAGGACGGCCAGACCTCGGGCGGAGGGTAGGCGTGCGAGTGGCACCAGATGTACCATTTTGGAAAAATGGTCTGTAACCACCCAGATGACCGTACTGCCACTGGACTTGGGCAGGCCAACTATAAAGTCCATGCCCACCATTTCCCATGGTCTATCCGCTACTGGCAGGGAAAGCAAGAGCCCCGCTGGCCTCTGTCTAGAGGGCCTGTTCCGGGCACACGAGACGCATGCTTTCATGTATGCCTTGACGTCTCGAGCCATATGTGGCCACCAATATGACCTTGCCAGGAGTTCAATGGTCCGTTTATTACCAAAATGGCCACCTAGCCTGGAGGCATGTTCCCAGGCAAGAACCTCCGGCCGTAGCCAAGGGGGCACCAAGGTCTTGCCTGGCGGTACCGACTCGAGAGCAATAGGAGCCACGGTCGTAAAACTCTCCGGAGGGAGAATTAACCGAGGCTCAGCTTCTCCTTCTTCCGCTGAGACCACCGAGCGCGAGAGGGCATCTGCTCGGATATTCTTCTCCCCGGAGAGGTAGTGCAGGGTAAAGCGGAAGCGAGAGAAGAAGAGCGACCACCTGGCCTGACGGGAATTCAGGCGTTGAGCCGTCTGAAGATAGACCAGGTTTCTGTGGTCCGTGAACACCTGAAAGGGGAACCGGGCTCCCTCCAGGAGATGTCTCCACTCGGAGAAAGCCAATTTCATGGCCAGCAGCTCCCTGTCGCCGATGGAGTAATTTTTCTCCACCGGTGAGAAGGTCTTAGAATAGAAAAAGCAGGGATGCTTCCGACCTTGAGTATCCTTTTGGTAAAGGACTGCTCCTGCACCGACGGAAGAAGCGTCTACCTCAAGGATAAACGGCTTATCCACATCGGGACGTTGTAAAATGGGAGCGCCTGCAAAGTGGGACTTTATGGAGGAAAAAGCCTTAGAAACCTGTTCGGTCCACGCCTTAGGATTAGCTCCTTTTTTCGTGAGAGCAACCAAAGGAGCTACCAGAGTGGCGAAGTGGGGTATAAACTGATGGTAATAGTTGACGAACCCCAAAAAACGCTGCACCGCTTTAAGAGAATAGGATTCCTGCCAGTCCATAACCGCTTGCAGTTTGGCCGGATCCATAGCCAACCCCTGGGCCGAGATGACGTAGCCCAGAAATGACAAGGACTCCTGCTCAAACTGACAATTCTCCAGCTTGGCGACAGGGAATTCGCCCGCAGGTGGTCGAATACCCTGCAGACATCTTTCCGGTGGGTGGGCAAATCTGGCGAAAAGATGAGGATGTCATCCAGATAGAACAACAACGAGGTAGAAAGTCCTGGAAGACAGCGGGCGCATTACAAAGGCCGAAGGGCATGACCAGATATTCATAATGGCCATCCCGAGTGTTAAAAGCTGTCTTCCATTCGTCTCCCTCGCGAATACGGATCAGGTTGTATGCCCCTCGTTGTTCTAGCTTTGTGAAGAGCCGCTCCCCACGCAACCTGTCGAACAACTCGGAGATCAACGGGAGAGGGTACTTATTCTTTACCGTGATGACATTGAGACCCCGGTAGTTGATGCAGGGGAGCAACTCTCCGCTCTTCTTCTGAACGAAGAAGAAGCCTGCCCCAGCCGGTGACACCGACTTCCTGATAAAGCCCCGCGCCAGGTTCTCCTGGATATATTGGGACATTGCCTCTGTCTCCGGGAGAGACAATGGGTAGACACAACCTCGAGGAGGTTCTGTACCCGGCAGGAGGTCAATCGGGCAATCATAGGGATGGTGCGGCGGGAGTGTCTCCGCAGACTTCTTAGAGAAGACGTCCGCATACTGATGGTAGGGTTCAGGAAGCGTGGAGAGATCTGTAGGCAGCTCTGTAGACGCTACCTGGAGACTGTCCCTTAGACACCTTCCCTCGCAGTCCTTGTTCCAGCCCAGTATTCTCCCCAATGCCCAGTCAATGTGAGGGGAGTGACAACGAAGCCAGGGAACCCTGAGGAGTACCTGATCGATGCCATGAGGCATAATAAGCAAGGACAGGGTCTCCCAAAGTGAGGGGGACATGGCGAGACTGAGTGGGACCATCTGATGGGTCACTTGAGACGGCAATGGTGCCCCATCCACCACCCTGATGGTCAGAGGTTGTGGGAGTAATACCAGAAGGATAGTGTGACTCTGGGCAAAACTTGAGGACATAAAGTTCCCCTCGGCCCCGGAGTCCAGAGTAACCTCTGCCTCCCAGGTGGAGGAACCATTATCCAGAGTACCCCGGAATACTGGCTTAGGCGAAAAGGGTTCCATCTGGGACTGGCCACCACCTACAACCATGGAACGGGGTCGTCCCTTCGGCCGCTGAGGACATGTGCCAGCCGAGTGGCCAAAGTGTCGGCAGTGATAACAGCGCTCAGAGCCCCGCACCTGATGTGGCTTAGTACCGCTGCGAGATACCTCCATGGGCTCGATGGAGGGAGGCTCCTGTGCGGAATGGCTCAGCGGTTCGGTAAAGGTGGGAGCCAGGTTAATCTTACATCTGGATTGAGTCCTCTCCAGCCCGCGCTCCGTGAACCGGAGATCAATACGGGTGGAGACGGAGATCAATTCCTCCAGAGTTGTGGGAATATCTCGGCTGGCTAGAGCATGCTTGACGTGCTCAGCTAGGCTTCTCCAGAACACTGGGACTAATACTTTGTCCGGCCACTCCAGTTCGGAAGCCAATGTCCGAAACCGGACAGCATAATGGCTAACCGAGAGTCACCCTTGTGTTAAATCCAACAGTTGGAGAGCCGTATCGTGCGTGACCCGTGGTCCCAAGAAGACCTGCTTAAGAGCCGCGAGGAACTGAGCAGGCCCCTGAACCACGGGATCATCACATTCCCACAATGGTGTGGTCCACTGCAATGCCCGACCAGCTAACAAGGAGACAATAAAGCCCACCTTAGCCAGCTCTGTAGGAAACCATGCAGCCAGCAGTTCCAGTGAATGGAGCACTGACTGACGAATCCCCTACAGGTGGCACTTTCACCCAAAAACTTATCGGGGAGCGGGAGGGAAGAGATTGTTGGCGAGGGCAAAAGTGTGGGCACACGTGAAACGGCCTCAGCGACCGTCTGGGCGGCAGCTAGCGCAGCATTCGCAGCGGAGTTGGTGCTCTCAATAGCCGCCAACCTGCTCTCCAGCTGCCGAATGTAGCGCTGCAGCTGCTGCACGTCTGCCATTGTCAGCCAGACCCTGGCGCTAGTGTAATGTTATGACGGCGGAACGCACCAAATATAAAATAACAGGAGGCGCGTTCGCCGCCCGGAGTCCACCGTGCGGTAGGTGACAGCACCGCTGCAGAACAATGGTAGATGCACCTAATCAATGAGGTCACCCGAACGCTAAGGACGGTTCTTTTCTGGCACAGAGTCGCAAGGAACAATGTGATGCCGAGATGCGGCTCTGATAATGTCACAGAGGCCTGCGTGTGGCGTCGCGACAGCGACCAAGAGTAGCTGCGGTTAGTGCAGTGCAGCGGCAGGTAAAGCCGCAGACGTCGGCGCTGAGACACAGGCGCCGACGGACGCTAGTGTAGGCGAGGATCACGTGGCGTGTAGCTTACCACAAGCTGAGACTGACTATCCAACTCTCTGTCACCATTCGTAATATCCGAGGGAAGGGGTTTCATAATACGTCAGTCACTAGTCCACACATCCCTCACCATACACACACAGCATAATATGCTACACTAGCGCATCGCCGAGCCGCCATGCGGGCTTTTTATAGCGATGCGCTTCCGGGACCTTCCATTAGCTTGGGAAGGACCAATCAGATCCGACGTAGGACCTGAGCATGTGCCCCCTGCTCTCCAGTGAGAGGTCAAGTTGCGGGCATGCCCAGTAGCACGGCATGAGGACTTAGCCTCAGGAGCAGTTCCCTGCAGAGCAGATTGCGCTGCTATTACTGCACCAGAAGTGACAGCAACATCCAGGCTGTCAGAGCGAGTCTGAGCAGCAAGCCTGGCTCGCCGTGTATGCTGAGCAACACCTGGAGCGGTCGGGGAAGAATGGGAGACCGCAGGATGTCTGCCTCTGGACTGCTGCTGTGCAGTGTCAGGAATCTGATGCCTAACAATGATTTAGTTTGAATGTGGAGGGAGCAGGAGACTTTGCTGGACACACAGTAGGGGAGGAGCTGGCGTTACTGAACCCCACTAACACAGGAGCTAGTGTTTTTCTCTGTGCAGACGGCACTTCTGAGCAATAACTGGTGGTGTTGGAGCCCAGGTTCAATCAGGGTTTAGGCTGAGGCCTACTTGGAGCAAGTTTTATATCTGATGTAGTTTGAATGTGGAGGGAGCAGGAGACTTTGCTGGACACACAGCAGGGGAGGAGCTGGTGTTACTGAACCCCACTAACACAGGAGCTAGTGTTTTTCTCTGTGTAGACGGCACTTCTGAGCAATAACTGGCGGTGTTGGAGCCCAGGTTCAATCAGGGTTTAGGCTGAGGCCTACTTGGAGCAAGTTTTATATCTGATGTAGTTTGAATGTGGAGGCAGCAGGAGACTTTGCCGGACACACAGCAGGGGAGGAGCTGGCATTACTGAACCCCACTAACACAGGAGCTAGTGTTATTCTCTGCAGCCGGCACTTGTGAGCAACAACTGGCGGTGTTGGAGCCCAGGTTCAATCAGGGTTTAGGCTCAGGCCTACTTGGAGCAAGTTTTATATCTGATGTAGTTTGAATGTGGAGGCAGCAGGAGACTTTGCCGGACACACAGCAGGGGAGCAGCTGGCGTTACTGAACCCCACTAACACAGGAGGTAGTGTTTTTCTCTGTGCAGATGGCACTTCTGAGCAACAACTGGCGGTGTTGGAGCCCAGGTTCAATCAGGGTTTAAGCTGAAGCCTACTTGGAGCAAGTTTTTTTTATCTGATGTAGTTTGAATGTGGAGGCAGCAGGAGACTTTGCCGGACACACAGCAGGGGAGGAGCTGGCATTACTGAACCCCACTAACACAGGAGCTAGTGTTATTCTCTGCAGCCGGCACTTGTGAGCAACAACTGGTGGTGTTGGAGCCTAGGTTCAATCAGGGTTTAGGCTGAGGCCTACTTGGAGCAAGTTTTATATCTGATGTAGTTTGAATGTGGAGGCAGCAGGAGACTTTGCCGGACACACAGCAGGGGAGGAGCTGGCATTACTGAACCCCACTAACACAGGAGCTAGTGTTATTCTCTGCAGCCGGCACTTGTGAGCAACAACTGGCGGTGTTGGAGCCCAGGTTCAATCAGGGTTTAGGCTCAGGCCTACTTGGAGCAAGTTTTATATCTGATGTAGTTTGAATGTGGAGGCAGCAGGAGACTTTGCCGGACACACAGCAGGGGAGCAGCTGGCGTTACTGAACCCCACTAACACAGGAGGTAGTGTTTTTCTCTGTGCAGATGGCACTTCTGAGCAACAACTGGCGGTGTTGGAGCCCAGGTTTAATCAGGGTTTAAGCTGAAGCCTACTTGGAGCAAGTTTTTTTTATCTGATGTAGCTTGAATGTGGAGGCAGCAGGAGACTTTGCTGGACACACAGTAGGGGAGCAGCTGGCGTTACTGAACCCCACTAACACAGGAGCTAGTGTTTTTCTCTGTGCAGATGGCACTTCTGAGCAACAGCTGGTGGTGTTGGAGCCTAGGTTCAATCAGGGTTTAGGCTGAGGCCTACTTGGAGCAAGTTTTATATCTGATGTAGTTTGAATGTGGAGGCAGCAGGAGACTTTGCCGGACACACAGCAGGGGAGGAGCTGGCATTACTGAACCCCACTAACACAGGAGCTAGTGTTATTCTCTGCAGCCGGCACTTGTGAGCAACAACTGGCGGTGTTGGAGCCCAGGTTCAATCAGGGTTTAGGCTCAGGCCTACTTGGAGCAAGTTTTATATCTGATGTAGTTTGAATGTGGAGGCAGCAGGAGACTTTGCCGGACACACAGCAGGGGAGCAGCTGGCGTTACTGAACCCCACTAACACAGGAGGTAGTGTTTTTCTCTGTGCAGATGGCACTTCTGAGCAACAACTGGCGGTGTTGGAGCCCAGGTTTAATCAGGGTTTAAGCTGAAGCCTACTTGGAGCAAGTTTTTTTTATCTGATGTAGTTTGAATGTGGAGGCAGCAGGAGACTTTGCCGGACACACAGCAGGGGAGCAGCTGGCGTTACTGAACCCCACTAACACAGGAGCTAGTGTTTTTCTCTGTGCAGACGGCACTTCTGAGCAGCAACTGGCAGTGTTGGAGCACAGGGTCAATCATGGAGTAGGCTGAGGCCTACTTGGAGCAAGTGTAAAATCTGATGTAGTTTGAATCATAGAATCGTAGAGTTGGAAGGGACCTCCTGGGCCATCTGGTCCAACCCCCTGCTCAAAGCAGGATTCGCTAAATCATCCCAGTCAGGTGTCTGTCCAGCCTCTGTTTGAAGACTTCCATTGAAGGAGAACTCACCACTTCTCGTGGCAGCCTGTTCCACTCATTGATCACTCTAACTGTCAAAAAGTTTTTTCTAATATCTAATCTTTGTCTCCTCCCATTCAGTTTCATCCCATTGCTTCTAGTCTTTCCTTGTGCAAATGAGAATAAAGTTGATCCTTCTACAATGTGACAGCCCTTTAGATATTTGTAGACAGCTATTAAGTCTCCTCTCAGTCTTCTCTTTTGCAAACTAAACATTCCCAAATCCTGCAACCTTTCCTCATAAGACAGGGTTTGCAGACCGGTCACCATTCTGGTCGCTCTTTTCTGAATTTGCTCCAGTTTGTTGATGTCTTTTTTGAAATGTGGTGCCCAAAACTGGACACAATATTCCAGATGAGGTCTGACCAAAGAGGAGTAGAGGGAAATAATGACTTCACGTGATCTAGACTGTATGCTTCTGTTAATACATCCTAGAATTGCATTTGCCTTTTTTGCTGCTGCATCACACTGCTGACTCATATTCAGTCTGTGATCTATTAGTATACCCAAGTCTTTTTCACATGTGCTGTTGCTTAGCCCTATTCCTCCCATTCTATATATGCTTTTTTCATTTTTATTGCCCAGATGTAGTACTTTGCATTTCTCCCTGTTAAAAACCATTCTGTTAGTTGCTGCCCACTTCTCCAGTTTATTTAAATCTTTTTGAATCCTCTCTCTCTCTTCTCTAGTATTAGCTATCCCTCCTAGCTTTGTGTCATCAGCAAATGTAATCAGTTTACCCTCAATTCCTTCATCTAAATCGTTGATAAAGATGTTGAACAATACCGAGCCCGGGACAGAGCCCTGTGGTACCCCACTTGAGACATTCTTCCAACTGGATGTGCAGCCATTTACGACCACTCTTTGGGTCCGATTACTAAGCCAGTTATGAATCCACCTAATAGTTGCCTTGTCCATTCCATAGTTAGTCATTTTTTCAATAAGGATTGTATGAGAGACTTTGTCAAATGCTTTGCTGAAGTCAAGATATTCTATATCTACAGCATTTCCTTGATCCACCCAATCAGTGATACCGTCATAGAAGGAAATTAAGTTAGTCTGACATGACTTATTAGTTACAAACCCATGCTGACTCTGTTTAATCACTTCATTCTTATCCAGGTATTGACATACATGTTGTTTAATAATTTGTTCAAAGATCTTTCCTGGTATAGAAGTCAGACTCACCGGCCTATAGTTGCCTGGGTCCACCTTCTTCCCCTTTTTGAAGATAGGAACAACATTTGCTCTTCTCCAGTCTTCTGGGACTTCTCCTGTTCTCCAAGAATTTTCAAAGATTATGGAGAGGGGTTCAAAAATTTCTTCTGCTATCTCCTTCAGTACTCTGGGGTGTAATTCATCTGGACCTGGAGACTTGAATTCATTTAGGTTAGCTAAGTGTTTCCTCACTATCTGTTTATAGATATCCTGGATTCTTCTATTCCCTTAATAGGACAGTGAATAACAGTTGATGTTACATTTCCTTTCTGAGAGAAAACAGATGCAAAATAGGAATTTAAAAGTTCAGCCTTCTCAACATCCTGTCTTACCATTTCATCATTTTCATCCTGTAAAAATCCTATAGCATCTTTGACTTTTCTTTTACTTTTGACATATCCCCAAAATCCTTTATTATTGCTTTTGACATCTCTTGCAAGCCTCAATTCATTTTCAGCTTTAGCTAATCTGATTTGTGCCCTGCAGATTCTGCAGACAGCATTATATTCTTCTTTAGATATGCCTCCCTCTTTCCATTTTATAAACATTTTTTTCTTCCTTTTTAGCATGTGCTTAAGTTCTGTGTTCATCCATCCTGGCTTCCTTAAATGCTTCCTATTCTTCCCTCTTTTTGGAATTGTTAACAACTGTGCTTTGAGAATTTCATTTTTCAAGATTTCCCATCCTTCCTGGACATTTTTGTCTTTAAGGATATCCAGCCATTGGATCCCTCCAATTCTCTTTCTGAATCCCTTAAAATCTGCCTTTCTGAAATCTAACCTTGACGTCTGAGTCTTCACAGGTCTTCCGCCTCTAGTTATCCAAAATTCTAAAATAGCATGGTCGCTACCTCCGAGGGTCCCAGCCACTTTTACCTCCTCAACCATTTCCTCCCTGTTTATAAGGATTAGATCCAAGGTAGCAGTTCCCCTTGTTTTCTCCCCTACCTTTTGGAAGATAAAGTTGTCAGCTAGAGAGGTTAAGAATTTCCTTGACCTGTTAGTTTTGCCTGAGAGAGATTCCCAACAAATGTCTGGATAGTTGAAATCTCCCATGATAACTATGTCATATTTTTTGGAGAACTTGGCCATTTGATGCATAAAGAGTTCATCCATATCTTCAGCTTGCACAGGCGGCCTGTAGTAAATGCCTACAATGGTGTCCTTTCCATTGTTCTGTCCTTGTATTCTTACCCAAACAGTTTCCACAGAACTCCCAGTCTCTGAAGCTTCAATCTCTGTGCAGATATACGCGTTTCTAACATACAATGTGACACCCCCTCCTCGTTTATCAAGTCTGTTTCTTGCAAATAAGTTGTATCATTCTAGTCTTGTATTCCAATCATGTGTATCGTCCCACCAAGTTTCAGTGATTCCAATTACATCATATTTCTGTTCCTGTGTTAGTAGTTCCAATTCTCCTTGTTTGTTGCCCATGCTTTGTGCATTAGTATAGAAACACTTTAGTTTGTGATTGGTTTCTCTTTCTCCAATATTTTTATTAATTAGATTCTTTTGTCTTTGTTCTTCCTTTCCACTTCTAATAGCAGAGTTCTCAATAGCATTTGTCAGGTGTATGGCTTTTTCTGCTCTTTTGCTTCCCTTCCCACGTTGTTCTAGTTTAAAGCTCTCCTGATGAGTGTAGCAAGGCGACTTCCAAATACATGCTTTCCAGTCTTCGTAAGGTGCACCCCATCTCTAGCAAGTAGTCCATCGTATAAGTAATTCACTCCGTGATCCAGAAATCCAAATCGTTGCTGACGGCACCATTGACGTAGCCAGTTGTTCACCTGCAGAATCTTATTCCACCTCCTTGTTCCATGGCCATCCACTGGGAGGATGGAAGAGAAGACCACCTGCGCTCCCAGTTCTTTCACTTTCTTGCCTAAGTCTTCAAAGTCTCTGCAGATGGTTTCCAGGTCGTTTCTTGCGGTGTCATTTGTCCCCACATGTAGTAGCAGGAATGGGTAGTCATCTGTAGGTCTGAAGAGTCCTGATATCCTGTCAGACACATCTTTAATTTTTGCACCTGGAAGACAGCACATTTCTCTTGAGGTTATATCCGGTCTGCAGATAGCGGCCTCTGTTCCTCTCAACAGGGAATCCCCCATGACCACCACTCTCCGTTTCTTCTTCACAACATTTTTCTTTCTCCATCCAGGAGGACTCTGAAGGCGTACAAAGTTGCTGTTTGTTGGCAAAGTCTTATCCTGATGTATTTCTTCATCGTTTTCCAGCGTGAGAGCCTGGTACTGGTTTCTGAGCAGTATGGGTGCTGACTGCCTCCTGATCCTCCTGCTTCTCTGGGTCACATGTCTCCATTCCTCTGTTTCTTCAGGTGCACTTCGAATTTCTTCTCTTTCTGTAACATGAAGAGATAATTCTGCTCTGTCCAAGAACTCTTCACTAGTGTTGAGCTTTCCGAAACCGCAAGTATCGGGTATCGGCCGATATTTGCCGTATCGGAATTCCGATACCGAGTACCGATACTTTTTTCTTATCGGATACCGGAATCGGAAGTCCAAAATGCAAGGAGCCACTTTTGTGGCTCTGATTGGCTGCCAAAATGACGTCATCATGATGCGCTGTCTGTGCGCATCATGATGCGCCGTCAGTTCGGGCCTTCGGGGGGGGCTGTGCCGACTCTCCGGGGGGCTGTGCCGGCCTGCCGGTGGTCTGTGCAGGCTCCGGTGGTCTGTGCCGGCCTGCCGGGGGGCTGTGCCGGCCTGCCGGTGGTCTGTGCAGGCTCCGGTGGTCTGTGCCGGCCTGCCCGGGGGCTGTGTCGGCCTGCCGGTGGTCTGTGCAGGCTCCGGGGGCCTGTGCCGGCCTGCCGGTGGTCTGTGCAGGCTCCGGTGGTCTGTGCCGGCCTGCCGGGGGGCTGTGCCGGCCTGCCAGTGGTCTGTGCAGGCTCCGGGGGTCTGTGCAGGCATCGTCCGATGGGACTACAAGTCCCATCGGGCGATGCCTGCTACCATGACAGTGATTGACACATTAGCCAATGATGGGACAGTAGTAGTCCCATCATCCGGCTAATGTGTTAAATGTAAAAAAAAAAAAAAATTTACATGCAACATACATGCTACATACATGCTACATACATACAACATGCATACTACATATATACTACATATATACTACATGTAACATACATACTACATACATGCTACATACATACTACATACATAATACATATATACTACATGTAACATACATACTACATACATGCTACATACATACTACATACATAATACATATATACTACATGTAACATACATACTACATACATGCTACATACATACTAAATACATACAACATATATACTAAATGCATGCAACATGCATACTACATATATACTATATATACTACATGTAACATACATACTACATACACTCACTGGCCACTTTATTAGGTACACCTGTCCAACTGTGTGTTAAGACTTAATTTCTAATCAGCCAATCACATGGCGGCAACTCAGTGCATTTAGGCATGTAGACATGGTCAAGACAATCTCCTGCAGTTCAAACCGAGCATCAGTATGGGGAAGAAAGGTGATTTGAGTGCCTTTGAACGTGGCATGATTGTTGGTGCCAGAAGGGCTGGTCTGAGTATTTCAGAAACTGCTGATCTACTGGGATTTTCACGCACAACCATCTCTAGGGTTTACAGAGAATGGTCCGAAAAAGAAAAAAAATCCAGTGAGCGGCAGTTCTGTGGCCGGAAATGCCTTGTTGATGCCAGAGGTCAGAGGAGAATGGGCAGACTGGTTCGAGCTGATAGAAAGGCAACAGTGACTCAAATTGCCACCCGTTACAACCAAGGTAGGCAGAAGAGCATCTCTGAACGCACAGTGCGTCGAACTTTGAGGCAGATGGGCTACAGCAGCAGAAGACCACACCGGGTACCACTCCTCTCAGCTAAGAACAGGAAACTGAGGCTACAATTTGCACAAACTCATCGAAATTGGACAGTAGAAGATTGGAAAAACGTTGCCTGGTCTGATGAGTCTCGATTTCTGCTGCGACATTCGGATGGTAGGGTCAGAATTTGGCGTAAACAACATGAAAGCATGGATCCATCCTGCCTTGTATCAACGGTTCAGGCTGGTGGTGGTGGTGTCATGGTGTGGGGAATTTTTTCTTGGCACTCTTTGGGCCCCTTGGTACCAATTGAGCATCGTTGCAACGCCACAGCCTACCTGAGTATTGTTGCTGACCATGTCCATCCCTTTATGACCACAATGTACCCAACATCTGATGGCTACTTTCAGCAGGATAATGCGCCATGTCATAAAGCTCGAATCATCTCAGATTGGTTTCTTGAACATGACAATGAGTTCACTGTACTCAAATGGCCTCCTCAGTCACCAGATCTCAATCCAATAGAGCATCTTTGGGATGTGGTGGAACGGGAGATTCGCATCAGGGATGTGCAGCCGACAAATCTGCGCCAACTGTGTGATGCCATCATGTCAATATGGTCCAAAATCTCTAAGGAATGCTTCCAGCACCTTGTTGAATCTCTGCCACGAAGAATTGAGGCAGTTCTGAAGGCAAAAGGGGGTCCAACCCCTTACTAGCATGGTGTACCTAATAAAGTGGCCAGTGAGTGTATATACTACATGCTACATACATGCAACATACACACTACATGCTACATACATGCAACATACTACATGCATACTACATACATACTACATGCATGCAACATACATACTACATATATACCACATGCATGCAACATGCATACTACATATATACTGCATATATACTACATGCATGCAACATACATATATACTACATACAATACATACATATAGACATACAGTACATATAACATAGAGTACATACTCACCATCACTTGTCACTTTGATCCCCGAAGCCATTGTCGCCTGAGGAATAAATATCAAAATAAAAAAACACCAATATACTTACCCCGATCCGCAGAAGTCCACGAGGGTCCCACATCCATCTTGCGTGGAGAACAGCAGCATCAGCTGATGCTACCGTTCTCTACCAGCTCCAGGAATACAATGACGGAAGGTAGGTATCCTTCCGCACTGTATTCCTCCGCCACTGTAAAAAAAAAGTCCATAGTCTCACTTTATGCCATTGCTGCGTGGGAATTTCCCACGCAGCAATGGCATAAAGTGAGACTAGGGACTTTTTTTTTTTTAAAGTGGTGGAGGAATACAGTGCGGAAGGATACCTACCTTCCGTCATTGTATTCCTGGAGCTGGTAGAGAACGGTAGCATCAGCTGATGCTGCTGTTCTCCACGCAAGATGGACGTGGGACCCTCGTGGACTTCTGCGGATCGGGGTAAGTATATTGGTGTTTTTTTTATTTTGATATTTATTCCTCAGGCGACAATGGCTTCGGGGATCAAAGTGACAAGTGACGGTGAGTATGTACTCTATGTTATATGTACTGTATGTCTATATGTATGTATTGTATGTAATATATATGTATGTTGCATGCATGTAGTATATATGCAGTATATATGTAGTATGCATGTTGCATGCATGTGGTATATATGTAGTATGTATGTTGCATGCATGTAGTGTATGTATGTAGCATGTATGTAGCATGTATGTAGCATGTATGTAGTATGCATGTAGTATATATGTAGTATGCATGTTACATGTAGTATATATAGTATATATGTAGTATGCATGTTGCATGCATGTAGTATATATGTATTATGTATGTAGCATGTATGTAGTATGTATGTAGTATGCATGTAGTATGTATGTTACATGTAGTATATATAGTATATATGTAGTATGCATGTTGCATGCATGTAGTATATATGTTGTATGTATGTTGCATGCATGTAGTATATATGTATTATGTATGTAGTATGTATGTAGCATGTATGTAGTATGCATGTAGTATATATGTTGTATGTATGTTGCATGCATGTAGTATATATGTATTATGTATGTAGCATGTATAGTATGTAGCATGCATGTAGTATGCAGCATGTATGTAGTATGTATGTTACATGTAGTATATATGTAGTATGCATGTTGTATGTATGTAGCATGTATGTAGTATGTATGTTGCATGTAGTATATATGTAGTATGCATGTTGTATGTATGTAGCATGTATGTAGCATGTAAATTTTTTTTTTTTTTTTACATTCAACACATTAGCCGGATGGTGGGACTACTACTGTCCCATCATTGGCTAATGTGTCAATCACTGTCATGGTAGCAGGCATCGCCCGATGGGACTTGTAGTCCCATCGGACGATGCCTGCACAGACTACCGGAGCCTGCACAGACCCCCCGGCAGGCCGGCACAGACCACCGGAGCCTGCACAGACCCCCCGGCAGGCCGGCACAGCCCCCCGGCAGGCCTGCACAGACCCCCCCGGCAGGCCGACACAGCCCCCCGAAAGGCCCGTACAGACCCCAGAGAGGCTGTACAAGGCAAAAATAGGTTTTTTCTTATTCCGATACCGGAAGTCCCATAGAGTTGAATGGGACTTCCGGTATCGGAATCGGCGATACCCGATATTTTTTTTAGATCGGCCGATCCATTCCGATCCGATACTTTTAAGTATCGGACGGTATCGCTCAACACTACTCTTCACCTTCCTTAATGATCTTCAACATAGCTAACCTCTCTTCAAGATTTTGCAACTTTTCCTCCAAAAGGGACACAAGCTTGCATTTGTGGCATGTGAAGTTTGGCTTTTCCACTGGTAAATCTGTGAACATGTAGCAAGAAATGCAGCTCACCAAATGGCTCCTGGCCTCTTCCATCTTGAGATTTCTTAAAAACGATGAAAGATGAGCCAAAATTCGGTTTTTTGAATGTGGAGGGAGCAGGAGATATTGCCGGACACACAGCAGGGGAGCAGCTGGCGTTACTGAACCGCACTAACAGAGGAGCTAGAGTTTTTCTCTGTGCAGACGGCACTTCTGAGCAACAACTGATGTTGTTGGAGCCTAGGTTCAATCAGGGTTTAGGCTAAGGCCTACTTGGAGCAAGTTTTATATCTGATGTAGTTTGAATGTGGAGGCAGCAGGAGACTTTGCCGGACACACAGCAGGGGAGCAGCTGGCATTACTGAACCCCACTAACACAGGAGCTAGTGTTTTTCTCTGTGCAGACGGCACTTCTGAGCAACAACTGGCGGTGTTGGAGCCCAGGGATTACAGTTCAGGTGGTAGAAACATGAACACAACAGGAGACCTGGATACTGTTGCCAACTAATTATTTATTCTGGAAGAGGACTGGCAAATTCCGGTGAGATCAAGGCCTTGTTCATTTTCAGAAAAGTAAGCCGGTCAACGTTATTGGAGGATAGTCGCGTGCGACGGTCTGTTAGTACACCACCTGCGGCACTAAAGACGCGTTTCGATAATACTCTAGCAGCAGGGCAAGCCAGCACCTCCAATGCATACTGGCTAAGCTCTGGCCATGTATCCAGCTTAGAGACCCAAAAATTGACGGGGGAAGAGCCGTCTGGGAGTACATCGAGAGGGCAAGACATGTAGTCTGTCACCATCTGACGGAAACGTTGCCTCCTGCTGACTGGAGCCATCTGTGATGGTGTAGACATTTGTGGCGGGCACACAAAACTTTGCCACATTTGGGCCATAGTGGTCTTGCCTTGTGCTGAGGCGCTGCCTCTGCTCCCTCTGTGTAGAGCTTCCTCCACTGCCTCGACGCACAGAGCTGCTTTGTAAAGCACTAGCACCACTGCTGTTGGTTGGAATGGAGAACATGATGGACTGCACCAGTGTGTCTTGGTACTCCCGCACTTTACGCTCCCGATTCAGCGGTGCTATGAGGCTTTGTAAGTTGTCCCGGTAGTGAGGATCTAGCAGGGTGTACACCCAATAATCAGCCGTGTTGTGAATGTGGGCGATGCGGCGGTCGTTTCTCAGGCACTGCAGCATGAAATCAACCATGTGCTGCAGACTCCCAACTGCCCAAGAACCTCTGTCCCCTGCTTGAGTCGTCATCTGTGCCTGCTCTGCATCACCCCACCCTCGCTGTACATACTGACTAGAGCTTTGTGTACCTCCCTCCTGTGGAGAGATGTCTTCCTCCTCCATCGACTCCTCGTCATCCTCCTCACACTGTGTCCCCTGCCTAGGCCTTTGTGAGGAAGCATGTAGTGCAGACTGTCCAGAAGCAGATGGCATTTGGGACTAATCATCCTCCACCTCTTCCGAAACCTCCTCCCTTAGTGCTTGCGGTGTTTTTTGAAGCAGGCAGATAAGGGGGACAGTCATGCTGACTAGTGCATCATCTGCACTCGCCATCCGAGTGGAATCATCGAAGGCACGCAAAACGAAGCAGATGTCCTTCATAGAGCCCACTCAGTGGTGCTGAAGTGTGACCGGCGCACACTGCAACTTGTTTGTGTTAGGCATCGGATTCCAGGCACTGCACAGCAGGAATCCAGAGCCAGACATCCTGCAGTCTCCCATTCTTCCCCGACCGCTCCAGGTGTTGCACAGCAAACTCGGCGAGCCAGGATTGCTGCTCAGACTCGCTCTGACAGCCTGGATGTTGCTGCCACCTCTGGTGCAGTAATAGCAGTGCAACCTGCTCTGCAGGGAACTGCTCCTGAGGCTAAGTCCTCGTGCCGTGCTACTGGGCATGCCCGCAACATGACCTCTCACTGGAGAGCAGGGGTCACATGCTCAGGTCCTTCGTCGGATCTGATTGGCCCTTCCCAAGCTAATGGAAGGTCCCGGAAGCGCATCGCTATAAAAAGCCCGCATGGCGGCTCGGCGATGCGCTAGTGTAGCATATTATTCTGTGTGTGTATGATGATGGATGTGTGGACTAGCGACTGACGCATTATGAAACCCCTTCCCTCGGATATTACGAATGGTGACAGAGAGTTGGATAGTCAGTCTCAGTCTGTGGCAAGCTACACGCCACGTGATCCGCGCCTACACTAGCGTCCGTCGGCGCCTGTGTCTCAGCGCCGACGTCTGCAGTTTTACCTGCCGCTGCGCTGCACTAACCACAGCTACTCTTGGTCGCTGTCGCGACGCCACACGCAGGCCTCTGTGACATTAACAGAGCCGCGTCTCGGCATCACATTGTTCCTTGCGACTCTGTGCCAGAACAGACCCGTCCTTAGCGTTTGGGTGACGTTAACCTGAGCGCAGTACCTCAGTGATTAGGTGCATCTGCCATTGTTCAGCAGCGGTCTTGTCACCTACCGCACGGTGGACTCCGGGCGGCGAACGCACCTCCTGTTATTTTATATTTGGTGCGTTCCGCCGTCCTAACATTACACTAGCGCCAGGGTCTGGCTGACAATGGCAGACGTGCAGCAGCTGCAGCGCTACATTTGGCAGCTGGAGAGCAGATTGGCGGCTATTGAGAGCACCAACTCCGCTGCGAATGCTGCGCTAGCTGCCGCCCAGACGGTCGCTGAGGCCGTCTCACGTGTGCCCACACTTTTGCCCTCGCCAACAATCCCTTCCCTCCCGCTCCCCGATAAGTTTTCGGGTGAAAGTGCCACCTGTAGGGGATTCGTCAGTCAGTGCTCCATTCACCTGGAGCAGCTGGCTGCATGGTTTCCTACAGAGCGGGCTAAGGTGGGCTTTATTGTCTCCTTGTTAGCTGGTCGGGCATTGCAGTGGGCCACACCATTGTGGGAACGTGATGATCCCGTGGTTCAGGGGCCTGCTCAGTTCCTCGCAGCTCTGAAGCAGGTCTTCTTGGGACCACGGGTCACGCACGATACGGCTCTCCAACTGTTGGCGTTAACACAAGGGTCACTCTCGGTTAGCCATTATGCTGTCCGGTTTCGGACATTGGCTTCCGAACTGGAGTGGCCGGACAAAGTGTTAGTCCCAGTGTTCTGGAGAAGCCTAGCTGAGCATGTCAAGGATGCTCTAGCCACCCGAGATATTCCCACAACTCTGGAGAAATTGATCTCCGTCTCCACCCGTATTGATCTCCGGTTCACGGAGCGCGGGCTGGAGAGGACTCAATCCAGACGTAAGATTAACCTGGCTCCCACCTTTACCGAACCGCTGAGCCATTCCGCACAGGAGCCTCCCTCCATCGAGCCCATGGAGGTATCTCGCACCGGTACTAAGCCACATCAGGTGCGGGGCTGTGTGCGCTGTTATCACTGCCGACACTTTGGCCACTCGGCTGACACATGTCCTCAGCGGCCGAAGGGACGACCCCGTTCCATGGTTGTAGGTGGTGGCCAGTCCCAGATGGAACCCTTTTCGCCTAAGCCAGTATTCCGGGGTACTCTGGATAATGGTTCCTCCACCTGGGAGGCAGAGGTTACTCTGGACTCCGGGGCCGAGGGGAACTTTAGGTCCTCGAGTTTTGCCCAGAGTCACACTATCCCTCTGGTATTACTCCCACAACCTCTGACCATCAGGGTGGTGGATGGGGCACCATTGCCGTCTCAAGTGACCCATCAGACGGTCCCACTCGGTCTCGCCATGTCCCCCTCACATCGGGAGACCCTGTCCTTGCTTATTATGCCTCATGGCATCGATCAGGTACTCCTCGGGGTTCCCTGGCTTCGTTGTCACTCCCCTCACATTGATTGGGCGTCGGGGAGAATTCTGGGCTGGAGCAAGGACTGCGAGGGAAGGTGTCTAAGGGACAGTCTCCAGGTAGCGTCTACAGAGCTGCCTACAGATCTCCCCACGCTTCCTGAACCCTACCATCAGTATGCGGACGTCTTCTCTAAGAAGTCTGCGGAGACACTCTCGCTGCACCGTCCCTATGATTGCCCGATTGACCTCCTCCCGGGCACAGAACCTCCTCGAGGTTGTGTCTACCCATTGTCTCTCCCGGAGACAGAGGCAATGTCCCAATATATCCGGGAGAACCTGGCGCGGGGCTTTATCAGGAAGTCGGTGTCACCGGCTGGGGCAGGCTTCTTCGTTCAGAAGAAGAGCGGAGAGTTACGCCCCTGCATCAACTACCGGGGTCTCAATGTCATCACGGTAAAGAATAAGTACCCTCTCCCGTTGATCTCCGAGTTGTTCGACAGGTTGCGTGGGGCGCGACTCTTCACAAAGCTAGACCTACGAGGGGCATACAACCTGATCCGTATTCGCGAGGGAGACGAATGGAAGACAGCTTTTAACACTCGGGATGGCCATTATGAATATCTGGTCATGCCCTTCGGCCTTTGTAATGCACCCGCTGTCTTCAGGGACTTCGTCAACGACGTCTTCCGTGACATGCTTTCTACCTCGGTGGTGGTCTATCTGGATGACATCCTCATCTTTTCGCCAGATTTGCCCACCCACCAGAAAGATGTCCGCAGGGTATTCGACCGCCTGAGGGCGAATTCCCTGTTCGCCAAGCTGGAGAATTGTCAGTTTGAGCAGGAGTCCTTGCCATTTCTGGGTTACGTCATCTCGGCCCAGTGGTTGGCTATGGATCCGGCCAAACTGCAAGCGGTTATGGACTAGCAGGAACCCCATTCTCTTAAAGCGGTGCAGCGCTTTTTGGGGTTCGTCAATTATTACCGTCAGTTTATACCCCACTTCTCCACTCTGGTAGCTCCTTTGGTTGCTCTCACGAAAAAAGGAGCTAATCCTAAGGCGTGGACCGAACAGGTTTCTAAGGCTTTTTCCTCCATAAAGTCCCACTTTGCAGGCGCTCCCATTTTACACCGTCCCGATGTGGATAAGCCGTTTATCCTTTAGGTAGACGCTTCTTCTGTCGGTGCAGGAGCAGTCCTTTACCAAAAGGATGCTCAAGGTCGGAAGCATCCCTGCTTCTTCTATTCTAAGACCTTCTCACCGGCGGAGAAAAATTACTCCATCGGCGACAGGGAGCTGCTGGCCATAAAATTGTCTTTCTCCGAGTGGAGACATCTCCTGGAGGGAGCCCGGTTCCCCTTTCAGGTGTTCACGGACCACAAAAACCTGGTCAATCTTCAGACGGCTCAACGCCTGAATTCCCGTCAGGCCAGGTGGTCGCTCTTCTTCTCTCGCTTCCGCTTTACCCTGCACTACCTCTCCGGGGAGAAGAACATCCGAACAGATGCCCTCTCGTGCTCGGTGGTCTCAGCGGAAGAAGGAGAAGCTGAGCCTCGGTTAATTCTCCTTCCGGAGAGTTTTACGACCGTGGCTCCTATCGCTTTCGAGTCGGTACCGCCAGGCAAGACCTTGGTGCCCCCCCAGCTACGGCCGGAGGTTCTTGCCTGGGCACATGCCTCCAGGCTAGGTGGCCATTTTGGTAATAAACGGACCACCGAACTCCTGGCAAGGTCATATTGGTGGCCACATATGGCTCGAGACGTCAAGGCATACGTGAAAGCATGCGTCTCGTGTGCCCGGAACAGGCCCTCTAGACAGAGGCCGGCGGGGCTCTTGTTTCCCCTGCCAGTAGCGGATAGACCATGGGAAAAGGTGGGCATGGACTTTATAGTTGGCCTGCCCAAGTCCAGTGGCAGTACGGTCATCTGGGTGGTTACCGACCATTTTTCCAAAATGGTATATCTGGTGCCACTCGCACGCCTACCCTCCGCCCGAGGTCTGGCCATCCTGTTCATTAAGCATGTGTTCCGTCTACATGGTATGCCGGACAAAATCGTAAGTGACCAAGGCCCCCAGTTTGCGTCTCGTTTTTGGAGGGAGCTCTGCAGCTTACTCAGCATCGAGCTAAATCTGTCTTCCGCCTACCATCCCGAGACGAATGGCTTGGTCGAAAGGGCCAATCAGACCATGGTCACCTATCTACGACATTTTGTCTCTGCCAGGCAGGATGACTGGGCATCCTTGCTACCTTGGGCTGAGTTTGCCCTAAACAATGCGGCGGCCGATTCCACTGGTCAGACGCCTTTTCTCCTAAGTTATGGTTAACACCCACGCATTCCTGTCCCAATGCCGGTGTCCTCCACTGACTCCAGGGTGGCAGACTGGGCAGTGGAGGCCCGGGACATTTGGGATCACACGCAGGATGCTATCCGGGCATCTAAAGAAAGGATGAGGGCGTCCGCCGACACGCACCGGCGACTCGCGCCAAGCTTCTCCCCTTGCGACATGGTGTGGCTCTCCACCCGGAACATTAAATTGCGGGTCGAGTCTCCCAAATTCGCACCACGATACATTGGACCGTTCAAAGTCCTCGAGCGACTCAGCTCAGTGGTCTACCGCCTGGCTCTTCCTCCACATTTGGCCATATCGGACGTGTTTCATGTGTCCCTCCTCAAACCAGTTCACATGGTCCGGTTTTCTGAGCCATCCACCAGTTCATCAGACTTATCGTCTGACGAGTATGAGGTTAACGCCATAGTGGGGCGTAGGTTTGTCCGTGGCAAAAAGTTGTATATGGTGGACTGGAAGGGTAATGGTCCCGAGGCTCGGACATGGGAGCCGGTGGAGAACATTCATGCACCGCTCCCGGTCGTGGCTTTTGAGCGCAGTGAGGCAACCCTGGGGGGGGGGGGGGGGTAATGTTAGGCGTCAGATTCCTGGCACTGCACAGCGGGAGTCCAGAGCCAGACATCCTGCAGTCTCCCATTCTTCCCCAACCGCTCCAGGTGTTGCTCAGCAAACACGGCGAGCCAGACTTGCTGCTCAGACTCGCTCTGACAGCCTGGATGTTGCTGCCACCTCTGGTGCAGTAATAGCAGCGCAACCTGCTCTGCAGGGAACTGCTCCTGAGGCTAGGTCCTCATGCCGTGCTACTGGGCATGCCCGAGACTTGACCTCTCACTGGAGAGCAGGGGTCACATGCTCAGGTCCTACGTCGGATCTGATTGGTCCTTCCCAAGCTAATGGAAGGTCCTGGAAGCGCATCGCTATAAAAAGCCCGCATAGCGGCTCGGCGATGCGCTAGTGTAGCATATTATGCTGTGTGTGTATGGTGATGGATGTGTGGACTGGTGACTGACGCATTATGAAACCCCTTCCCTCGGATATTACGAATGGTGACAGAGAGTTGGATAGTCAGTCTCAGCCTGTGTCAAGCTACACGCCACGTGATCCTCGCCTACACTAGCGTCCGTCGGCGCTTATGTCTCAGCGCCGACGTCTGCGGCTTTACCTGCCGCTGCGCCGCACTAACCGCAGCTACTCTTGGTCGCTGTCGCGACGCCACACGCAGGCCTCTGTGACATTAACAGAGCCGCGTCTCGGCATCACATTGTTCCTTGCGACTCTGTGCCAGAACAGAGCCGTCCTTAGCGTTCGGGTGACGTTAACCCGAGCGCAGTACCTCATAGATTAGGTGCATCTGCCATTGTTCAGCAGCGGTCTTGTCACCTACCGCACGGTGGACTCCGGGCGTCGAACGCACCTCCTGTTATTTTATATTTGGTGCGTTCCGCCGTCCTAACAGTTTGCGCCTGATGCAGCTGGTACTCCATGACTGCTGCCTGCTGCTCACACAATCGCTCCAACATATGTAACGTTGAATTCCACCTGGTGGGGAGGTCACATATGATGCGATGTTCTGGAAGGCATAATCGGCACTGCAGAGCAGCAAGGCGCGATCTTGCCATGCTGGAACGCTGAAAGTGAGCGCACTCTATGCGGACCTTGTGCAGCAGTGCATCAAGATCCGGATAGTCCCTCAGAAAGCTCTGCATGACCAAGTTGAGCACATGTGCCAGACATGGGATGTGAGTGAGGTTGTCTAGGCCCAGAGCTGCCACCAGATTTCGGCCATTGTCACACACTACCAAGCCTGGCTGGAGATTCGCTGGCACAAACCACACGTCGCTCTCCTGCTTGATGGCATTCCAGAGCTCCTGCGCTGTGTGGCTTCGATTCCCCAAAGAAATTAATTTCAGTACGGCGTGTTGACGTTTGGCCACGGCTGTGCTCATATCGGTCGTAACAGGCTCCTGCTGCGCTGTTTCAGAGGAACTGGAGTAGGAGGAGGAGTCTATGTGTACAGACTGGATTCCTGCAATCCGTGGAGTTGGCAGAACACGTACAGAGCCACTCTCCAGATCTGTACCCGGCTCCACAACATTGACCCAATGGGCAGTGAGGGAAAGGTATCGTCCCTGTCCATGGTTATTGGTCCACGCATCAGTGGTCAGGTGGACCTTGCTACTGACGGCGTTTAGTAGCGCATGTTTTATTTTTCCCTCCACATGTTTTTGCAGGGCAGGGACGGCTCGCCTGCTGAAATAAAAGCGGCTGGGCACGGTGTATTGTGGGACTGCCAATGCCATGAAGTTCCGGAAGGTGTCAGTCTCCACCAGCCTGAATGAGAGCATTTCAAGGGCCAGTAGTTTGGCAATGCTAGCATTCAGAGCCTGTGGTCGGGGATGGTTTGCCGAGTATGGCCGCCTTTTCTCCCATGCCTGTGCGACCGATGGCTGTAGAGTGGCATGGGAGTGTGAGGATGACAGGGAACGTGGTGCTGTGGGTGGAATGTCACAGGGTCTCCGGACAACAGTGCCAGAGGTTCTTCCATGGCGATCCTGTGAGGAAGCCGAACCAGCTGTGTGTGAGCTGGAGGAAGAGGCCCCAACACAAGCTTAACAAATTATTAAACAACATGTATGTCAGTACCTGGATAAGAATGAAGTGATTAAACAGAGTCAGCATGGGTTTGTAACTAATAAGTCATGTCAGACTAACTTAATTTCCTTCTATGACGGAATCACTGATTGCGTGGATCAAGGAAATGCTGTAGATATAGTATATCTTGACTTCAGCAAAGCATTTGACAAAGTCTCTCATACAATCCTTATTGAAAAAATGACTAAGTATGGAATGGACAAGGCAACTGTTAGGTGGATTCATAACTGGCTTACTGATCGGACCCAAAGAGTGGTCGTAAATGGCTGCACATCCAGTTGGAAGAATGTCTCAAGTGGGGTACCACAGGGCTCTGTCCTGGGCCCTGTATTGTTCAACATCTTTATCAACGATTTAGATGAAGGAATTGAGGGTAAACTGATTAAATTTGCTGATGACACAAAGCTAGGAGGGATAGCTAATACTAGAGAAGAGAGAGAGAGGATTCAAAAAGATTTAAATAAACTGGAGAAGTGGGCAGCAACTAACAGAATGGTTTTTAACAGGGAGAAATGCAAAGTACTACATCTGGGCAATAAAAATGAAAAAAGCATATATAGAATGGGAGGAATAGGCCTAAGCAACAGCACATGTGAAAAAGATTTGGGTATACTAATAGATTACAGACTGAATATGAGTCAACAGTGTGGTGCAGCAGCAAAAAAGGCAAATGCAATTCTAGGATGTATTAACAGAAGCATACAGTCTAGATCACGTGAAGTCATTATTTCCCTCTACTCCTCTTTGGTCAGACCTCATCTGGAATATTGTGTCCAGTTTTGGGCACCACATTTTAAAAAAGACATCAACAAACTGGAGCAAGTTCAGAAAAGAGCGACCAGAATGGTGACCGATCTGCAAACCCTGTCTTATGAGGAAAGGTTGCAGGATTTGGGAATGTTTAGTTTGCAAAAGAGAAGACTGAGAGGAGACTTAATAGCTGTCTTCAAATATCTAAAGGGCTGTCACATTGTAGAAGGATCAACTTTATTCTCATTTGCACAAGGAAAGACTAGAAGCAATGGGATGAAACTGAATGGGAGAAGACATAGATTAGATATTAGAAAAAACTTTTTGACAGTTAGAGTGATCAATGAGTGGAACAGGCTGCCACGAGAAGTGGTGAGTTCTCCTTCAATGGAAGTCTTCAAACAGAGGCTGGACAGGCATCTGACTGGGATGATTTAGCGAATCCTGCTTTGAGCAGGGGGTTGGACCAGATGGCCCAGGAGGTCCCTTCCAACTCTACGATTCTATGATTCTAAGCTGAAGAGGTGGTAGGTGGTGCTGTACGTTGACCTACGTCTTCAGTGTGTCTGTGTAACTCCACCTCGTGCTTGGTCCGCACATGTTTCCACATATTAGTGGTATTGAGGTTGCTGACACTTTTCCCTCTTTTGACTTTCTGATGACACAGCTTGCATTTGACAAAGCAAATGTCATCTGCAACTGTGTCAAAAAAGGACCACGCACTGCAAGTCCTGGGAGCGCCCGTTTTGGGTTTTGGAAGAGGAATGCTCCTAACGGGTGCCGAAGTGGAGGCTACAGGCAACCAAGTCTGCCCCCGCCCTCTCCCTCCTGTCTTGGCCGTTCGGGGAATCTCTTCCTCAGAGCTGCTCCCACCACCTTCCTGTTCCTCACACCATGATGGGTCAAGGACCTCATCATCTACACTCCCCTCTTCAAACACCTGCTTCTCCTGGGTAGTCTCGGCAGCACCGTACGCACCAGAAAGTGGCATCTGAGTCTCATCATGTGAGGCATACAGAGGTGTGCTGATCATAGGCACTGGCCCACCCGCCTCTTCAGATTCAGAGGGACAAAGAAGTTGCGCATCACTGCATACTCCCTCTTCTTCACATTCTAGAATGCTGCTTGGCTGGCCCCCTCTTTCCAAGCCAACAGATTCTGAGAACAGAAGTAAAGATTGAGATGGCTCCTGTCCAGGGCTCTCTGACTGCCTGGGCAATTTGGCAGGTGGTGAAGAGACAGATGGTTGCTCTTCGGTGCTCTGGCCCTGAGAGGATGTGGAAGTCATTGAAGTGGATGCGTTAGCTGCCATCCATCCGACAACGGCTTCAATTTGTTCGTCACGCAGCAGTGGGGTACGGCGAGGTCCTACAAAGCTGCGCATGAAGGACTGTTGCCTGGTAAAAGTGGGGGATGCCGGGTCACTGGTGCCCGCAGCAGGCACAGAATCCCCACGTCCTCTCCCTGCTGAAACTCCACGGCCATGACCACGTGCCTTACTCCCTGCCTTCTTCATCTTGGTAGACTGATAAAGATAGGCAGAAAAGGACAAAGGGGGGCCTTTGTGTGCTTATTCCTGAACTGCTGCTAACAGGTATAAGAAACACTAATTTTATGAAGTGTGTGGACTACACTTTAATATGAGCTAATGTGGCCTACACAAGTGTCAAGTGGAGTGTTTGGTGAACTTTATTTACGTGTTTTTTTAAAAAAAACCCAAAAAGGATGTGACCAAAGATTTGAAAGTGATAGTATCTCTAACTTTTTGGAGCTATTACAATGCAGGAAGGTAACCTACAATGCAATAGATGAGGCTCCAAAAAATAGGCTAATACTAATCTGGCTGCAGCTGCAGGGCACAAGCCAGAAAAAAGGCTCCTCTATCTACTTCTATATAGTGTTTGCAACCAACCAATGTAGATGGATACGGATGGAAGCACACTAATAGGAGAAAAAAAATCAGGAAAAATGAGCTGCAATAAAACAAAAAAAGGACTATGTATGAGGCAGTGACGCACGCTGAGCGGACTACAACCAGAGGTGGCTGCAGAACACACTACAACGTGAGCTGCACTCACACACAGAGACCTCACAGACAGCCGTGAACAGTGCAGAGAACTGGGCACTAGCACTGACAGGCTGCAGAAAGGCTCCGCTGTCTACTCCTATAGTGTTTGCAACCAATGTAGATGGATACGGATGGATGCACACTAATAGGAGAAATCAGGAAAAATGAGCAGCAATAAAAAAAAACAAAACATATACAGTATGAGGCAGTGACGCACACTGAGCGGCCTACAACCAGAGGTGGGTGCAGAACACACTACACCGTGAGCTGCACTCACACAGACCTTGCAGACAGCTGTGAACAGCGCTGCAAGGCAAAAGAAAGCTACAGTGATTGATAATGTAGCCTGGGTAAAGCACAATATAGCAAATCGCTATCTCTAACTGTCCCTCAGAGTCTTGATCAGCAGCCTGTCCCTAACTGAATTCACAGCAGAGTGAACCCTAAATGGGGGCGGCTTTTATAGTGCATCATGACATCATTTCAGCAGCCAATCACAGCCATGCCATTAGTTAACATGCCTACATGCCTAACAGGATGTGCCCACACTTCTGAGGATTCCTCATTGGCTGAATCAAATCAAACTGGCTCATAGCATTATGGGAACTTCCGATTCCAGTACTCGATATGCTAAAAGTATCGGTACTCAGTATTGGAATTACGATACTGCGAATATCGGCCGATACCCGATACTTGCGGTATCGGAATGCTAAACACTAGTCTCTGTACAATCACCGGGCCGGATCCTCTGTGTGGGCGCCGATCCCACCACAGAGCCGATAATCCCAGCCTTGCTTGGTCACTTGAAGCATTATGCGCCTTGTGCCGGGGTTAGGGTTAGTGCTTGGCACAGTGGGTAAAATCCTCTGGTATTAGTGCTTGAGACAGTGGGTAAAAATCCTCTATTAGTGATTGTATTGATTGGCATAATCCTCTATTAGTGCTTGGCACAGTGGGTATAATCCTCTATTAGTGCCTGGCATTGTGAATATAATAATCTATTAGTGCTTGGCACAGTGGGTATAATCATCTATTAGTGCTTGGCACAGTAAGTAAAATCCTCTATTAGTACCTGGCAGAGTGAGTATAATCCTCTATTAGTGCTTGGCACAGTAGGTAAAAATCCTCTGCTATTAGTGCTTGGTTCAATGGGTATAATCCTCTGGTATTAGTGCTTGAGACAGTGGGTACAATCTGCTATTAGTACTTGGCACAGTGGGTATAACCCTCTATTAGTGCCTGGCACAGTGGTTAAAATACGCTATTAGTGCTCGGCACAGTGGGTATAATCCTCAATTAGTGCTTTGCATTATTATAATCCTCTATTAGTGTCTGGCACAGTGAATATAATCCTCTATATATCTTTCTAGTGGGTGACTCAGTGGATATAATTCCTGCTATTAGCAGTTGGCACAGTGGGTATATTCCTGTATTTGATAATTTGCTCCGGGATTTAGATCCGGTGATTGGCGCAAAGTGTGATGTGGGCAGATGTTCTCCTGATCACAGGCAGAGCGACCCTGTATTCCTGCACCGTCCCTCCCTGCCCATGTGGTGGCGCAGAAACAGCCCCTCTCATCGCATGTAGGTATCCTGTTGATACCCCAATCCTGAGCCGCTGCTCAGTAGCGTTCACACCGGCGTCCATTCATCAGTGCAGCCGCATTCCACTCTTCGCAGCCATCCTACAACCCACAGGATCTCAGCAGCAGGAGACGTGGCACAACCACATTTATTACCAGCACTCGGATTTCTGCTCTGTAGTAACTGCAGCATCATAGGAGGTGACTGTGCGGCCGATCGATTCCCCCATACACCCGGATCATCTGTGCCCCACCTCACACTGAGACTACTCACTGGATCAGCTCCAGAAGAGAGAACGTCTCCCCCAATGCGCAACGTCACAAGCCGGTCCCGGCGATCACACCAGCAGCGACCGCTAGACCCCAGCGGGAATTGCAGCCTCTCACGTGAGATGTGGGCGGCTCTGAGAAGAGCCTTTGGGTTGTCAGGACAGAGACGAGGATACAATTAACCTCCGAAGCCGTAGAGAGTGCGGCCCTGGCGCTTGAGCGCGTACACCACGTCCATGGCGGTGACGGTCTTCCTCTTGGCGTGCTCGGTGTAGGTGACGGCGTCACGGATCACGTTCTCCAGGAAGACTTTCAGGACGCCGCGGGTCTCCTCATAGATGAGGCCGGAGATGCGCTTCACTCCTCCCCTGCGAGCCAGACGGCGGATGGCAGGCTTGGTGATGCCCTGGATGTTATCACGGAGCACCTTCCTGTGCCGCTTGGCGCCGCCCTTCCCGAGACCTTTCCCTCCTTTACCGCGACCAGACATCGTTCAGGAAATCTTCAGACGACTGTAAGGGGTCAGCGCTGAGTCCTGCTTTATATGGAGGCTAGGCGGACCGGAGTGAAAACTGCACAGTGATGACGCGTAACGGAGATGTTTGTTTTCCTGAATTGGCATTTTCAGCCCCTCCCCTTTCTCGCTGATTGGCTGAGCACAGGACAGTTGGTGATGTGAATTTCCCGCTTCTCTGTATTATGCTAACAAGAAAATTCCGCAAACCTCGTCCTGTCAGCGCCGCTGGAGGAACGAGAAATTACTGACAATGTGAGATTCCGGCCTGGAAATAATTCAATCTCTGGGAGATCATCATCAGTCAGACGCCTCCACCTGACCGGAGAGCTATGAGTGCCTGGCACAGTGGGTATAATCCTCTATTAGTGCTTGGCACAGTGGGTATAATCCCCCATTAGTGCTTGGCACAGTGGGTATAATCCTCTATTAGTGCTTGTCACAGTGAGTATAATCATCTATTAGTGCTTGGCACAGTGGATATAATCCTCTATTAGTGCTTGGCACAGTCGGTATAATCCCCTATTAGTGCTTGGCACAGCGGGTATAATCCTCTATTAGTGCTTGGCACAGTGGGTATAATCCCCTATTAGTGCTTGGCACAGTGGGTATAATCCTCTATTTGTGCTTGTCACAGTGAGTATAATCATCTATTAGTGCTTGGCACAGTGGATATAATCCTCTATTAGTGCCTGGCACAGTGGGTATAATCCTCTATTAGTGCCTGGCACAGTGGGTATAACCCTCTATTAGTGCCTGGCACAGTGGGTATAATCCCCTATTAGTGCTTGGCACAGTGGGTATAATCCTCTATTAGTGCCTGGCACAGTGGGTATAATCCCCTATTAGTGCTTGGCACAGCGGGTATAATCCTCTATTAGTGCCTGGCACAGTGGGTATAATCCTCTATTAGTGCTTGGCACAGCGGGTATAATCCTCTATTAGTGCTTGGCACAGTCGGTATAATCCCCTATTATTGCTTGGCACAGTGGGTATAATCCCCTATTAGTGCTTGGCACAGTGGGTATAATCCTCTATTAGTGCTTGTCACAGTGAGTATAATCATCTATTAGTGCTTGGCACAGTGGATATAATCCTCTATTAGTGCTTGGCACAGTGGGTATAATCCCCTATTAGTGCCTGGCACAGTGGGTATAATCCCCTATTAGTGCTTGGCACAGTGGGTATAATCCTCTATTAGTGCCTGGCACAGTGGGTATAATCCCCTATTAGTGCTTGGCACAGCGGGTATAATCCTCTATTAGTGCCTGTCACAGTGGGTATAATCCCCTATTAGTGCTTGACACAGTGGGTATAATCCTCTATTAGTGCTTGGAGGCACAGTGGGTATAATCCTCTATTAGTGCTTGGCACAGTGGGTATAATCCTCTATTAGTGCTTGGCACAGTGGGTATAATCCTCTATTAGTGCTTGGCACAGTGGGTATAACCATCTATTAGTGCTTGGCACAGTGGGTATAATCCTCTATTAGTGCCTGGCACAGTGGGTATAACCGTCTATTAGTGCCTGGCACAGTGGGTATAATCCTCTATTAGTGCAGGTTCATGGTCGGTGTTACTGGATGTATTCTCAGTGACTCCAGGCGGCGTACATATTGGGAGATCCCAGCGCTGATTGTCTCCAGTGGCCGCAGCACCAGGGAGTGTGGAATTCCCGTTTATCCTCAGCTGACTCCATACTGGGCGGTATACAGCACTACAGAGGCCACATATGCTGTATACTGCCATCTAGTGCTGAATACTCATATACTGCAGCAAGGATTCCAGAAAAATCTGTCTAATCTATAGATAAGGTTGAATACCCTCACTATAATGCCGATTACCTCCATATAGTCATGTATATCTCCATAAAGTGCCGTAAGCGCCCTCTATACTGCTATACAGCCCCGAATAGTGAAGAATCCAACATAGTGCTGACACCTCCATATAGGGCTGTATATACTGCTGTTTACACATCATACACTGCTATATATCACCATACGGGACTGCATACCTCCATATAGTGCTGTAAAATCAATATCATGCAGTATACCGCCCTATCTGGCTGTAAATGCTGGAGATCTCCATATACTTCTGTAACACCGTGCTGTATACAGCCAATTACCGATCCATACACATGTTTTGGTATATACCCTTCAAGAAGTACTGTATACCTCCATATAGCGCTAATAGCCCTCCATATAGTCTCTATTCCTGGATAGACTGCTGCATATACCCCCATACAGTGCTGTCTCCGTCCAGATGGTGCTGTTAGCATCGAACAAGGCGGAATACACTCCGGATCTTGCAGCAAACCCGACCTCCATATAGTGCGGTCTTCTGCCATATAGCGCTGATCACTCTGCAATGCTCCCGATGGCGCTGGATACAGAGATCTGGACACACTGGGATTGATGGGCGCCTGTGTCTCCTTCTGGCCTCTCAGCAGCTCCAGGACTACGGGCAGATCCCGGGGCTCCTCCCGGCTCCTTCCTGCCTCCTCCGCCAGTGACCTCTATAGACATGTGGGGGAGATGTCAGGGAGGAGGAGGACACGGAGACAGCGGCTCTGCTGCCCGGTCCTGGCCGGTAATGGACGCTTATCCCGGGCAAGGAAGCACAAGGGGAGAGCGGAGCTTCACCCGTCTCAGACAGGAGGTGCGGGGCCTGTGTCCAGTGTCAGCCAATAGAAGCTCAGGAGGACGCAGCTCGGCAGCCAATCAGTGCGCAGTGTGACTGTATATATGAGGCTGCTCCCGCTCAGTCCTCAGTGTTTTCCTTGCAGAAGATTATTCTGGCAGTTCCTCGTTACACAATGGCAGAGACCGCGCCAGCCGCCGCTCCTCCTCCTCCCGCCGAACCGGCTGCCAAGTCCAAGAAGCAGGTAAAGAAACCCGCTGCAGGGAGCGCCAAGAAGAGCAAGAAGCCCTCCGGCCCCAGCGTGTCCGAGCTGATAGTCAAAGCCGTGTCCGCCTCCAAGGAGCGCAGCGGGGTGTCTCTGGCCTCCCTGAAGAAGGCTCTGGCTGCCGGAGGGTACGATGTGGAGAAGAATAACAGCCGCCTGAAGCTGGCCGTCAGGGGTCTGGTCACCAAGGGCGCCCTGCTCCAGATAAAGGGCAGCGGCGCCTCCGGGTCATTCAAGCTGAACAAGAAGCAGGAGACCAAGGACAAGAAAAAGCCGGCGGCTGCGGCCAAGAAACCCGCAGCCAAGAAAGCGGCCAAATCCCCGAAGAAGCCCAAGAAGGCTCCGACCGCGGCCAAGAAGAGCCCGAAAAAGGCCAAGAAGCCCGCTGCAGCCAAAAAAGCAGCCAAGAGCCCTAAGAAGCCGAAGGCCGCTCCGAAGCCCAAGAAGGTGACAAAGAGCCCCGCTAAGAAGGCGGCAAAACCCAAAGCTGCCAGGACTCCGGCTAAGAAGGCGGCTAAATCCAAGAAGCCCGTGGCCAAGAAATAAGCGGAGCCGCCCTGTCCTCATCCCACAAAGGCTCTTATCAGAGCCACCACCTCCTCCCTGCAGAGCTGTATGATCAGTGGCACCACCTCCTCCCTGCAGAGCTGTATGATCAGTGGCACCACCTCCTCCCTGCAAAGCTGTATGATCAGTGGCACCACCTCCTCCCTGCAGAGCTGTATGATCAGTGCCACCACCTCCTCCCTGCAGAGCTGTATGATCAGTGCCACCAACTCCTCACTGCAGTGCTGTATGATCAGTGCCACCACCTCCCTGCAGAGCTGTATGATCAGTGCCACCACCTCCTCCCTGCAGAGCTGTATGATCAATGCCACCACCTCCTCCCTGCAGAGCTGTATGATCAGTGCCACCTCCTCCCTGCAGAGCTGTATGATCAGTGCCACCACCTCCTCCCTGCAGAGCTGTATGATCAGTGCCACCACCTCCTCACTGCAGTGCTGTATGATCAGTGCCACCACCTCCCTGCAGAGCTGTATGATCAGTGCCACCACCTCCTCCCTGCAGAGCTGTATGATCAATGCCACCACCTCCTCCCTGCAGAGCTGTATGATCAGTGCCACCTCCTCCCTGCAGAGCTGTATGATCAGTGCCACCACCTCCTCCCTGCAGAGCTGTATGATCAGTGCCACAACCTCCTCCCTGCAGAGCTGTATGATCAGTGCCACCACCTCCTCTCTGCAGAGCTGTATGATCAGTGCCACCTCCTCCCTGCAGAGCTGTGTGATCAGTGCCTCCTCCTCCTCCCTGCAGAGCTGTGTGATCAGTGCCTCCTCCTCCCTGCAGAGCTGTATGATCAGTGCCACAACCTCCTCCCTGCAGAGCTGTATGATCAGTGCCACCTCCTCCCTGCAGAGCTGTGTGATCAGTGCCTCCTCCTCCCTGCAGAGCTGTATGATCAGTGCCACCACCCCCTCCCTGCAGAGCTGTATGATCAGTGCCACCACCTCCTCCCTGCAGAGCTGTATGATCAGTGCCACCACCTCCTCCCTGCAGAGCTGTATGATCAGTGCCACCACCTCCCTGCAGAGCTGTATGATCAGTGCCACCTCCTCCCTGCAGAGCTGTGTGATCAGTGCCACCACCTCCTCCCTGCAGAGCTGTATGATCAGTGCCACCACCTCCTTCCTGCAGAGCTGTGTGATCAGTGCCTCCTCCTCCTCCCTGCAGAGCTGTATGATCAGTGCCACCACCTCCTTCCTGCAGAGCTGTATGATCAGTGCCACCTCCTCCCTGCAGAGCTGTGTGATCAGTGCCACCTCCTCCCTGCAGAGCTGTATGATCAGTGCCACCTCCTCCCTGCAGAGCTGTATGATCAGTGCCACCTCCTCCCTGCAGAGCTGTATGATCAGTGCCACCTCCTCCCTGCAGAACTGTATGATCACTGCTACCTCCTCCCTGCAGAGCTGTATGATCAGTGCCACCTCCTCCCTGCAGAGCTGTATGATCAGTGCCACCTCCTCCCTGCAGAGCTGTATGATCAGTGCCACCTCCTCCCTGCAGAGCTGTATGATCAGTACCACCTCCTCACTGCAGAGCTGTATGATCAGTGCCACCTCCTCCCTGCAGAGCTGTATGATCAGTGCCACCACCTCCTCCCTGCATAGCTGTATGATCAGTGCCACCACCTCCTCCCTGCAGAGCTGTATGATCAGTGCCACCTCCTTCCTGCATAGCTGTATGATCAGTGCCACCACCTCCTCCCTGCAGAGCTGTATGATCAGTGCCTCCTCTGCAGTTTATGAGCTGCTGATAATCCGGGCGCAGTGTCAGGATGGGTGTGATCTGGTGATAATGGGGAGCTGCACTGTACAGCGCTGTGTACACGGGGTCATGGCAGTGCGGTGGCGGCTGCTCCAGGTCTCCTCCTGTGCTGGAGATGACGTCACCGGATTTCTCTATTCTGTACAGCGGGAGATGAGCGCGATCTGCTGAGAGCCGCATCATGGAGGAGGCGGGGTTACAGGGCGGGAGGCCGCGGTTTGCTTCACGATAATTGGTCAAACAAATCAGGTTTTTATTGGCTTCTATTTAATGTAATCACCAATGGCGTGCAGGGGGCGTGTTTCCTATAGACCAATGAGGACGCGCACTAGGGGATAAATACCCTGCTCTTGCCGCTCCTCACATCACATCTGTGTACATCTATTCAGAGCTATGGCCAGAACCAAGCAGACCGCCCGTAAATCCACCGGAGGGAAAGCTCCCCGCAAGCAGCTGGCCACTAAGGCAGCCAGGAAGAGCGCTCCTGCAACTGGCGGAGTGAAGAAGCCGCATCGTTACCGCCCAGGAACAGTCGCTCTCCGTGAGATCCGCCGCTACCAGAAGTCCACCGAGCTGCTGATCCGTAAGCTTCCCTTCCAGCGCCTGGTGAGGGAGATCGCCCAGGACTTCAAGACCGATCTGCGCTTCCAGAGCTCGGCGGTGATGGCCCTGCAGGAGGCCAGCGAGGCTTATCTGGTGGGGCTGTTCGAGGACACTAACCTGTGCGCCATCCACGCCAAGAGGGTCACCATCATGCCCAAAGACATCCAGCTGGCCCGCAGGATCCGTGGGGAGAGAGCTTAGATCTTTCCGAGCACCAACCACAACACAAAGGCTCTTCTCAGAGCCACCAAATTCTCCCACAGATGAGCTCCTTCCTGCCATTTCTCCTTCCTCCTCGGTTCGGTAATATCTAGGCTGCTTAGTCCACAGTTGTCTGAGGGCCGTTATTCTGGCCGGTTCCGTTATCGGTAGATCCAGCGGTTCTGTTCCTGCTTCCATGCAGCTTTATATACAGAAGGGGGAAATGAGCAGCGCACGGTCACTAAGGAGTTAACCGGAGGAGTCCATACCTGGCTCTGGGATTAGTCGCGCCTGCGTACTTCTCTCATTGGCTGATCAGACCCGTTGATAGTTTTGAATTCCCCGCTCAATCCCTTTCCTGTCCTTCGGATTATTCCCCTCTTAGTAGCGGAGATCGCTGTGACGTGAGCCGTCCGGTCTGGGGCAGCTGCACCCGCAGAGCTCAGAGTCCTGCTCCCCGGAGCTGCTGATCGCTCCCCTGATCGGCCGCCGCCGTTACCTTCCCTTCATCTCACAGCAGCACTCCGAGCTCTGTACTGTGCACAGAGGGGTCTGTGTCCGGATATAGCGCCCATACACCCTGTTACAAGGCTCAACCCCAGAATAGATCGGAAAGTGCAAACAGCGGTGCGAGCTCCAGGGGCTGAAGACAGGGGCAGCACCGAGAGAGGAGGCCGCAGCCGGGACCGCAGTGTGTCCGGAGGAAGAGAGCCGCCCGGGGCTGCGACATCGAGTCCCGAGATCACAGGGACCCACTGAGCCCGGGGCAGCTCCATAGAGAGCAGCGACCTCCTCCTGGTCTCTGTTGTTGGAGGCGCCGACACTCTGTGTCCCTGACTGATCGCAGCCGCGAATCTCTCCCCGTCTCCGGCAGATGTGACCGCAGCGGTCGGCGCTTCCCCACTGATCTCATCGCCCTCTGCTTTAGGCTAATGGCGTCGGATTATTATGGAGTCACAATTGTCATTCACGGAACACAAAGCAACCTCAGAAATGAGATCAGAAACCAGCCCCGAATCTCTGCCCATCGCCCTCAGCATCTATTCATCCTGTGACCAGAGACCCGGGCGGTGTCGGACACCTCAGGAAGGAGAGGACACAGGAGCAGCTGTGAGGAGGACACGGCCCTACACGGAGGAGCAGCTCTATAGTGAGTGGGTGGGCGGCTCTTAGAAGAGCCTTTGTGGTGATGGCGGAGCAGATCTCACTTGGCGCTGGTGTACTTGGTGACGGCCTTGGTGCCCTCGGACACGGCGTGCTTGGCCAGCTCTCCGGGCAGCAGCAGGCGCACAGCGGTCTGGATCTCCCGGGAGGTGATGGTGGAGCGCTTGTTGTAGTGAGCCAGGCGGGAGGCTTCCCCTGCGATGCGCTCGAAGATGTCATTGACGAAGGAGTTCATGATGCCCATGGCCTTGGAGGAGATGCCGGTGTCGGGGTGGACCTGCTTCAGCACCTTGTACACGTAGATGGCGTAGCTCTCCTTCCTGCTCTTCCTCCGCTTCTTGCCGTCCTTCTTCTGAGTCTTGGTCACGGCTTTCTTGGAGCCCTTCTTGGGAGCTGGAGCAGACTTGGCGGGATCAGGCATGATGGGACAGAGAAACGTCTCAGCACAAGAGAGAAGAATAACGATCTGCTCCTCCCAGAGGCATTTATAGCCCGGCCATGCAAATGAGCTCTGCTGTCAGACTGCCGTGCTATTGGGTGACAAAGTCATGTGACCAACGGACCCGTCAGTCGCTCCGCCCACTGTAGCTCATTGGTGGCTCCACAAGTCTGATTTACATTGGTAACTTAAGATCCATCCAATGACAGGAGAGGAGGGCGGGGCAGATGATGATAAAAGCGACAGCCGCGCAGCTATTGCCTCATATCACCCAGATTCTTCTCGCTTTCTGCTTGTTATCAGCGGTCACCATCATGTCTGGACGCGGCAAACAAGCAGGGAAGGTCCGCGCTAAAGCCAAGACCCGCTCATCCCGGGCAGGACTGCAGTTCCCGGTCGGCCGTGTGCACAGGCTTCTCCGCAAGGGTAACTACGCCGAGAGGGTGGGCTCCGGTCTATCTGGCCGCTGTGATCCTGGAATTGGCCGGTAATGCGGCCCGGGACAACAAGAAGACCCGCATCATCCCCCGACACCTGCAGCTGGCGGTGCGCAATGACGAGGAGCTGAACAGGCTGCTGGGTGGGGTGGCCATCGCCCAGGGGGGCGTCCTGCCCAACATCCAGGCCGTGCTGCTGCCCAAGAAGACCGAGAGTAGCAAATCCGGCAAGAGCAAGTGAGCGCTACCGCCGATCCCATCTACACAACCAAAGGCTCTTCTGAGAGCCACCCACCCTTTCACCACCAGAGCTGACGCCGCTGATCTCGGAGGATGGGTCACACTGGGGTCTGCACCGGGCGGTATATAGAGATCATTCTGTAGGATCCAGGCTCTTCTAAGATCCCCCACATTTTCTCATCAGAGCTGATCTCGGCCGGTGGTCCCCACTGGTGTCTGCGCCGGGGGCGGTATAGAGAGCTCTGTACCCACGATCTTGGCTCTTGTGCTGCGGGCACCAGAGACTGCAGTCTGCTCCTGATGATACCGCAGCAGCTCTTGCCGCAGTGTCTGTATGGGCCGCAGAGTGTGCAGCGAATACAGGAGGTGACGGGAAACTTTCTCCCGGGAGCGGAGGAGGCGCCGAGCTGTCCCCCGCATCAGTGAGAAGCCGCTTCACCATAAAACACTGCGGCTACTGACGACCTCTGTCCTGACAGTCCCAGGAAGGGCGACACGTCCTGATGGATCTGTGGTGAGTCCGACAGGAAGATCGCGCTTCTCACAGACCGCCAATGACCGCGACGCACAGTGAATATAATCCTCTATTAGTGCCTGGCACAGTGGGTAAAAATCCTCTGCTATTAGTGCTTGGCACAATGGGTATAATCCTCTATTATTGTTCGTCACAGTGGGTATAATCCTCTATTAGTAAATTATTACAAATTATTATAAAGAAATTAGTTTGAGTACTGCCTGTTGACGTTTGGCCACGGCTGTGCTCATATCGGGTTATCTAGGTTTAAACTGGAGAAGCCACCTTCATAGAGGTATTCTTTCATGACAACCAAACCATATCACCCACCTTAAACCGGGGACCAATGGTCCTATGCCGGTTGGAAAACCGCTGGGCCTTTTCCTGGGAGAGAGACAACTTATCCACCACTTGGTCCCAGATCTGGTGCATTCTCTCCACCACAGTGTCATCACCTGGGCAGGCAGAAGGCTCCACCTGCCCTGAAGAGAATCGAGGATGAAACCCAAAGTTACAAAAAAAAAAGGTGACATCAAAGTGGCAGAACTAGCTCTATTATTTAAAGCAAATTCGGCCAAGGGCAAAAATGAGACCCAATCATCCTGATCGGCAGATATAAAACATCTCAAATACGACTCCAAAGTCTGGTTTGTTCTCTCCGTCTACCCATTGGTCTGAAGGTGAAACGCAGAGGAGAAGGACAACTGAATTCCCAGCTTGGAACAAAAAGTCCTCCAAAATCTAGAGACAAACTGAACTCCTGTCAGATACAATGTTCTCAGGAATCCCATGCAAGCGAACCACCTGTTGCAAAAAAAAGGGCACCAACTCTGAGGAAGATGGCAACTTAGGGAGTGGTACAAGATGGACCATCTTAGAGAATCTATCACAAATCACCCAAATAACAGTCATTCTCTGACAGACAGGCATATCCGAGATAAAATCCATTGAAATATGGGTCCATGGCCTCCTGGGCATCGGCAAAGGCATCTACAACCCACTAGAGCGAGAACAAGGTTTAGACCGGGAGCAAGTCCCACAGGACTGCACAAAATTCCTGACATCACGAGATAAGGTGGGCCTCCAAAATGACCGACTCACCAAATCTCTAGTACCAAAAATACCTGGATGACCAGCCAATGCGGAGCATTGAACTTCAGACATCACTCTCTTCCTGCACTGGTCAGAAACATACAATTTTCCAATGGGACAACCCTCAGGTTTGTCCTCCTGAAACTCTTCCAGAGCACGTCTCAAATCGGGCGAGATGGCAGAAAGAACTACCCCCTCGCCTAAGATGGTAACAGGCTTGGTCACAATAGGAGAATCAGCAAAGAAACTCCTAGAGAGGGCGTCTGCCTTGACATTCTTAGTGCCCGGAAGAAAAGAGACCACAAAATCAAAACGTGTGAAAAACAAGGCCCATCTAGCCTGTCTAGGATTCAAGCGTTTGGCCGACTCAAGGAAAAACAAATTCTTGTGGTCAGTGAGGACCACGACTTGATGTCTAGCTCCCTCCAACCAATGTCTCCACTCCTCAAATGCCCATTTCATGGCTAACAGTTCCCGATTCCCCACATCATAGTTGCGTTCAGATGGGGAGAACTTTCGGGAAAAGAAAGCACATTTTAGATGTTACCGGATCTTTTTGGGACAACACAGCTCCTGCACCAATCTCAGAAGCGTCCACCTCTACCTGAAACGGGAGTGAGACATCAGGTTTCCGTAAAACCGGAGCAGAAGTGAACCTCTGCTTCAGCTCCTGAAAGGAAGAAACTGTTAAGGGCTGGCGGAACACACCAAATAATAAGATGGTGTTTAGGTGCGTTCGCAGCCCGAGGTCCACCGTGCAGAGGTGTTAACTGCTGGTGCAATAACGGCACACACGGGGTTAACCTCACCCAAGGTGTACCGAGGCGAACTCTTATGACTTAGAGCCGCACCACCGCAAATAATAGACGCCGTAGCCTGTTTTCGCTCACAGAGCTCGGCAGAGTAAGTGCTAGCGTAACGTCACAGGACTCAGCCCTTAGAGAGCAGGACTGAAGTCCCTCTAGACCGCTAGCGCCCGGCACCGCGACTGCGATACCAACAGGGATCAAATAAATGGCGTGTGCAAGTGTGCAGACGGCCGGTATGCACTGTGGCCTACAGGCTAGCCACTAGCAGGCGCTGACTCAGACTCTAAACCCTAACAACAGACGTATCAAAGGGTAGGGGTTTCATAATGAGTCAGACACCATGCATGCATCCATCATCATACACACCAAACTATTTGAGTCTATCTTAGCGCATGGCCGAGCGGCCATGCGAACCTTTTATAGCCGCAGGCGTCCGTGATCCTCCTTGCTTCTCGGATGGGCCAATCCGAAAACGAGCAGGACCTGAGCACATGACCTTTGATCTCCAATGGGAGATCACTCCACAGGCATGCTCAGTGGCCCGACATGAGGACTTAGTCCCTGGAGGATCTTGCTGCTGAGCAGCATGCATTACCAAAGCTGAACCAGGGGTGGCAGCAGCAAGCAAACCCACGGAGCTGGTCTGGACAGGGCGCCGGGACCGACGAGTTTGCTGAGCAAGCTCCTCTGCGGCTGGGGAGGAATGGGAGACCCTCGGAGGCAAGGCTCGGGATTCCCGCTGTGCAGCGCCGGGAATCCGACGCCTAACAGAAACAGCCTCTGGAGACCAATTCAGCACATCAGCGCCCTTCTTAGTCAAATCAGTCAATGGTTTGGCAATACCAGAAAAATTAGCTATGAATTTAAGATAAAAATTAGCAAAACCCAAAAACTTCTGGAGGGCCTTCAAAGAAGTGGGCTGAACCCAATCATAAATGGCCTGTACCTTGGCTGGGTCCATTTCAATAGTTGACAGAGACAAAATAAATCCCAAAAATGAAATCCTCTGTACACCAAAAAGGCATTTCGATCCCTTAACATACAGGGAATTCTCCCTCAAAATCTGGAACACAGTCCGAACATGTTCCACATGAGAATCCCAATCCTTGGAAAAGATCAAAATATCATCCAGATAGATGATCAAAAATTTATCCACAAAGTCTCGGAATATATCGTTCATGAAGCACTGGAAGACAGAAGGGGCATTAATGAGCCCAAAAGGCATCACCAGGTACTCAAAATGTCCCTCCGGAGTGTTAAACGCCGTCTTCCATTCATCCCCCTGCTTAATGCGAATAAGATTATACACCCCCCTGAGGTCAAGCTTGGTAAACCAGCAAGCACCTTTAACTTTGGAGAATAGATCAGAAATCAGGGGTAACGGATACTGATATTTAATAGTAATTTTGTTGAGGGCACGATAATCAATACAAGGCCTTAATGAACCATCTTTCTTGGCCATGAAAAAAATCCAGCACCCAAGGGTGAAGAGGATGGTCTGATATGACCCTTCCCCAACGACTCCTTAATATAAGATCGCATAGCCTCGTGCTCTGGTACGGATAAAATGAAAAGTCGACCCTTGGGAAATTTACACCCAGGGCTCAGCTCAATTGCACATTGTCATAACTCCTATGAGGAGGCAAAGACGCAGACTCATTCTCACTAAATACATCATAATAATCAGCCAAATAGTCAGGAACATCATGCAACTGGGGAGAGGTGGAGAAAACAGGAGCGTCACCAAGAGCACACCGACAACCCCAACTCACCACAGACACAGATTTCCAATCCAAAACTGGATTATGGATTTGCAACCAGGGAAATCCCAGAACAATGGTATCATGCAAATTATGCAACACCAAAAATCTGCAATTTTCTTGATGGTCTGGGGCGACCCGCATTACCACCTGGGTCCAAAACTGAGGTTTATTCTTCGCCAAAGGAGTAGCATCAATCCCCCTCAAAGGGATAGGCGTCCGCAGAGGTGTCATAGGAAACCCACAACGTTTAGCAAAATCCAAGTCCATCAGGTCCAGAGCCGCTCCTGAATCCACAAAAGCCTTAGCGGAAAATGTGGACAGGGAGCAGATCAGAGTAATTGCCAGAAGAAATTTAAGTTGTACACCATCCACAGCAAATGTGTTAAGCGTCGGATTCCTGGCACTGCACAGCAGGAATCCAGAGCCAGACATCCTGCGGTCTCCCATTCTTCCTCAACCGCTCCGGGTGTTGCTCAGCAAACACGGCGAGCCAGGCCTGCTGCTCAGACTCGCTCTGGCAGCCTGGATGTTGCTGCCACCTCTGGTGCAGCAATGGCAGCGCAACCTGCTTTGCAGGGAACCGCTCCTGAGGCTAAGTCCTCATGCCGTGCTACTGGGCATGCCCGCAACTTGACCTCTCACTGGAGAGCAGGGGTCACATGCTCAGGTCCTGCGTCGGATCTGATTGGTCCTTCCCAAGCTAATGGAAGGTTCCGGAAGTGCATCGCTATAAAAAGCCCGCAGGGCGGCTCGGCGATGCGCTAGTGTAGACTTATCTTGCTATGTGTGTGAATGGTGACGGATGCATGGACTGTTGGCTGACTCATTATGAAACCCCTTCCCTCGGATAATACGATTGGTGACAGAGAGTGTTCTTAGGTCAGCACCAATTAGAGGCAAGCTACGCCACAGTGCTGCTTCGCCTACACTAGCGTCCGTCGGTGCCCGGTCCTCGGCGCCGACGCTTGCGGCTATAGTTGCCGCTGCGCTGCATTAACAGCAGCTATTGGTGTTCGCGGCTGCGACGCCACACGCTGACTCCTGTGACGATAACAGGGCCAGCACCTTTGTATTTATTTCTGGCAAGCGACTCTGTGTCTGAACAGAGCCGCTCCTAGCGTTCGGGTGACATTAACCCGTGCGCACTACTTCACCTTCTGGTGCATCTGCCATTGCCCAGCAGCGGTCCTACCAACTACCGCACGGTGGACCCCGGGCGGCGAACGCACCTCTTATTATTTTATATCTGGTGCGTTCCGCCGACCATAACATTACACTAGCGCCAGGGTCTGGCTGACAATGGCAGACGTGCAGCAGCTGCAGCGCTACATTCGGCAGCTGGAGAGCAGGTTGGCGGCTATCGAGAGCACCAACTCAGCTGCGAATGCTGCTCTAGCTGCCGCCCAGACGGTCGCTGAGGCCGTCTCACGTGTACCCACACTCTTGCCCTCGCCGACAATCTCTTCCCTCCCGCTCCCCGATAAGTTTTCGGGTGAAAGCGCCACCTGTAGGGGATTCGTCAGTCAGTGCTCCATTCACCTGGAGTTGCTGGCTGCACGGTTTCCTACAGAGCGGGCTAAGGTGGGCTTCATTGTCTCCTTATTGTCTGGCCGGGCATTGCAGTGGGCCACGCCATTGTGGGAACGTGATGATCCTCTGGTTCAGGGGCCTGCTCAGTTCCTCGCGGCTCTGAAGCAGGTCTTCTTAGGACCACAGGTCACGCACGATACGGCTCTCGACCTGTTGTCCTTAACGCAAGGGTCACTCTCGGTTAGCCATTATGCTGTCCGGTTTCGGACATTGGCTTCCGAACTGGAGTGGCCGGACAAAGTATTAGTCCCAGTGTTCTGGAGAAGCCTAGCTGAGCACGTCAAGGATGCTCTAGCTACCCGAGATATTCCCACAACTCTGGAGGAATTGATCACCGTCTCCACCCGTATTGATCTCCGGTTCAAGGAGCGCGGGTTGGAGAGGACTCAATCCCGGCGTAAAATTAACCTGGCTCCCACCTTTACCGAACCGCTGAGCCATTTCGCACAGGAGTCTCCCTCCACCGAGCCCATGGAGGTATCTCGCACCGGTACTAAGCCACGTCAGGTGCGGGGCTCCGTGCGCTGTTACCACTGCCAACACTTTGGCCACACGGCTGGCACATGTCCTCAGCGGCCGAAGGGACGACCCCGTTCCATGGTTGTAGGTGGTGGCCAGTCCCAGATGGAGTCCTTTTCGCCTAAGCCGGTATTCCGGGGTACCCTAGATAATGTTTCCTCCACCTGGGAGGCAGAGGTCACTCTGGATTCCGGGGCCGAGGGGAACTTTATGTCCTCGAGTTTTGCCCAGAGTCACACTATCCCTCTGGTATTACTCCCACAACCTCTGACCATCAGGGTGGTGGATGGGGCACCATTGCCGTCTCGAGTGACCCATCAGACGGTCCCACTCGGTCTCGCCATGTCCCCCTCACATCCGGAGACCCTGTCCTTGCTTATTATGCCTCATGGCATCGATCAGGTACTCCTTGGGGTTCCCTGGCTTCGATGTCACTCCCCTCACATTGATTGGGCTTCGGGGAGAATATTGGGCTGGAGCAAGGACTGCGAGGGTAGGTGTCTCAGGGACAGTCTTCAGGGAGCGTCTACGGAGCTGCCTACAAACCTCTCCACGCTCCCTGAACCTTACCATCAATATGCGGACGTCTTCTCTAAGAAGTCCGCGGAGACACTCCCACCGCACCGTCCCTATGACTGCCCGATTGACCTCCTGCCAGGCACAGAACCTCCTCGAGGTTGTGTTTACCCATTATCTCTCCCGGAGACGGAGGCAATGTCCCAATACATCAGGGAGAACCTGGCACGGGGCTTTATCAGGAAGTCGGTGTCACCGGCCGGGGCAGGCTTCTTCGTTCAGAAGAAGAGCAGAGAGTTACGCCCTTGCATCGACTACCGGGGTCTCAATGCCATCACGGTCAAGAATAAGTACCCTCTCCCGTTGATCTCCGAGTTGTTCGACAGGTTGCGTGGGGCGCGACTCTTTACTAAGCTAGATCTACGAGGGGCATACAACCTGATCCGTATTCGTGAGGGAGACGAGTGCAAGACAGCTTTTAATACTCGGGATGGCCATTATGAATATCTGGTCATGCCCTTTGGCCTTTGTAATGCGCCCACTGTCTTCCAGGATTTCGTCAACGACGTCTTCCGTGACATGCTTTCTACCTCGGTGGTAGTCTATCTGGATGACATCCTCATCTTTTCGCCAGATTTGCCCACCCACCGGAAAGATGTCTGCAGGGTATTTGACCGCCTACGGGCGAATTTCCTGTTCGCCAAGCTGGAGAAGTGTCTGTTCGAGCAGGAGTCCTTGCCATTTCTGGGCTACGTCATCTCGGCCCAGGGGTTGACTATGGATCTGGCCAAACTGCAAGCGGTTATGGACTGGCAGGAACCCCATTCTCTTAAAGCGGTGTAGCGCTTTTTAGGGTTCGTTAACTATTATCGCCAGTTTATACCCCACTTTTCCACCCTGGTAGCTCCTTTGGTTGCTCTCACGAAAAAAGGAGCTAATCCTAAGGCGTGGACCGAACAGGTTTCTAAGGCCTTTTCCTCCGTAAAGTCCCACTTTGCAGGCGCTCCCATTTTACACCGTCCCGATGTGGATAAGCCGTTTATCCTTGAGGTAGACGCTTCTTCCGTCTGTGCAGGAGCAGTCCTTTACCAAAAGGATGTTCAAGGTCGGAAGCATCCCTGCTTCTTCTAAGACCTTCTCACCGGCGGAGCAAAATTACTCCATCGGCGACAGGGAGCTGCTGGCCATGAAATTGGCTTTTTCCGAGTGGAGACATCTCCTGGAGGGAGCCCGGTTCCCCTTTCAGGTCTTCACGGACCATAAAAACCTGGTCTATCTTCAGACGGCCCAACGCCTGAATTCCCGTCAGGCCAGGTGGTCGCTCTTCTTTTCTCGCTTCCGCTTTACCCTACACTACCTCTCCTGGGAGAAGAACGTCCGAGCAGATGCCCTCTCACGCTCGGTGGTCTCAGCGGAGGAGGGAGAAGCGTAGCCTCGGTTAATTCTCCCTCCAGAGAGTTTTACGACCGTGGCTCCTATCGATCTCGAGTCGGTACCGCCAGGCAAGACCTTAGTGCCCCCTCGGCTACGGCCAGAGGTTCTTGCCTGGGCACATGCCTCCAGGCTAGGTGGCCATTTTGGTAATAAACGGACCACCGAACTCCTGGCAAGGTCATATTGATGGCCGCATATGGCTCGAGACGTCAAGGCATACGTGAAAGCATGTGTCTCGTGTGCCCGGAACAGGCCCTCTAGACCAGGGGTCCCCAACCGCCGGTCCGCGGCCCAGCACCGGGCCGTTGCAGTGCCCTTGCCGGTCCGCGGACACAAGGGGAGCCGGGGGGCGGTGCAGCAGCTGATACTCACCCTGCATCCCGCGGCGGCTTCATCCAGCGGCGGCTTCATCCAGCGCTGAGCGGTCACGTGCTACCGCTCATTTAAGGTCATGAATATGGACGCCACTCATCTCCCATAGGCGTGGCGTCCATATTCATGGACCTTAATGAGCGGTAGCACGTGACCGCTCCGCACAGGAAGAAGCTGAAGCGTCGCGAGATGCAGGGACGTGCAGCGACGGGAAGGAAGTTCAGCGACGTGAGGGTAAGTATGATGGGGAGGATGGGGGAGCCAAGCGGAGCCATAAATATAAGGGAGAGAGAGTGGGAGCGGAGCCATATACACAGGGGAGGGAGAGTGGGAGCGGAGCCATATACACAGGGGAGGGAGAGTGGGAGCGGAGCCATATACACAGGGGAGGGAGAGTGGGAGCGGAGCCATATACACAGGGGAGGGAGAATGGGAGCGGAGCCATATACACAGGGGAGGGAGAATGGGAGCGGAGCCGTATACACAGGGGAGGGAGAATGGGAGCGGAGCCATATACACAGGGGAGGGAGAATGGGAGCGGAGCCATATACACAGGGGAGGGAGACTGGGAGCAGAGCCATATACACAGGGGAGGGAGACTGGGAGCGGAGCCATATATACAGGGGAGGGAGACTGGGAGCGGAGCCATATATACAAGGGAGGGAGAATGGGAGCAGAGCCATATACACAGGGGAGGGAGACTGGGAGCGGAGCCATATACACAGGGGAGGGAGAATGGGAGCGGAGCCATATATACAAGGGAGGGAGAATGGGAGTGGAGCCGTATACACAGGGGAGGGAGAATGAGAGCGGAGCCATATACACAGGGGAGGGAGACTGGGAGCGGAGCCATATACACAGGGGAGGGAGACTGGGAGTGGAGCCATATACACAGGGGAGGGAGACTGGGAGCGGAGCCATATACACAGGGGAGGGAGACTGGGAGCGGAGCCATATACACAGGGGAGGGAGAGTGGGAGCGGAGCCATATATACAAGGGAGGGAGGGTGGGAGCGGAGCCATATACAAGGGAGGGAGACTGGGAGCGGGCCATATACACAGGGGAGGGAGACTGGGAGCGGAGCCATATATACAGGGGAGGGAGAATGGGAGCGGAGCCATATACACAGGAGGGAGACTGGGAGCGGAGCCATATACACAGGGGAGGGAGAATGGGAGCGGAGCCATATACACAGGGGAGGGAGAATGAGAGCGGAGCCATATACACAGGGGAGGGAGAGTGGGAGCAGAGCCATATATACAAGCGAGGGAGACTGGGAACGGAGCCATATATACAAGGGAGGGAGAGTGGGAGCGGAGCCATATACACAGGGGAGGGAGAATGGGAGCAGAGCCATATATACGAGGGAGGGAGACTGGGAGCTGAGCCATATATACAAGGGAGGCCGGGAGAGTGGGAGCGGAGCCATGCATACAGGATGGGACAGGGGAGCCATGTATACAGGATAGAAGAGTGGGAGCAGAGCCATGCATACAGGATGGGAGGATGGGAGCGGAGCCATGTATACAGGATGGGAGAGTGGGAGCAGAGCCATGTATACAGGATGGGACAGGGGAGCCACACAGAGCTGGACGGGGGGGACCACACATACATTTTCTGATGATTAGAAAATAATCAGCATGTACAGTACTCCAGTACAATTGTTCTTAAGTGCTCAATGCTCCATTTCCTTGTAGGTTCCAATCATCATTAGCAGTGACGGTCATCAGTAGAAGTAGCCCGGTGCTCCCACTGAAACAGAAACAAGTCAGGTGCTCCCACTCATTCAAAACCTATGGTGAGTTGAGTCACATTAAAAATGTTATAATTAAATGATAAATATGCACGGCTAAACTACAACCGCGTCCATAGCCCCGCCCCCTTATGACCAAAGCCCCGCCCCTGTCACACCTCCATCCCCGCCCTGCCGGGCCATGGAAGAATGGTCTTGGTTCAAGCCGGTCCCTGGTGCAAAAAGGGTTGGGGACCACTGCTCTAGACAGAGGCCGGCGGGGCTCTTGTTTCCCCTGCCAGTAGCGGATAGACCATGGGAAATGGTGGGCATTGACTTTATAGTTGGCCTGCCCAAGTCCAGTGGCAGTACGGTCATCTGGGTGGTTACCGACCATTTTTCCAAAATGGCACATCTGGTGCCACTCGCACGCCTACCCTCCGCCCGAGGTCTGGCCGTCCTGTTCATTAAGCATGTATTCCGTTTACATGGTATGCCGGACAAAATCGTAAGTGACCGAGGTCCGCAGTTTGCGTCTCGGTTTTGGAGGGAGCTCTGCAGCTTACTCAGCATCGAGCTAAATCTGTCTTCCGCCTACCATCCCGAGACGAATGGCTTTGTCGAAAGGGCCAATCAGACCTTGGTCACCTATCTACGACATTTTGTCTCTGCCAGGCAGGATGACTGGGCATCCTTGCTGCCTTGGGCTGAGTTTGCCCTAAACAATGCGGTGGCCGATTCCACTGGTCAGACGCCTTTTCTCCTAAATTATGGTCAACACCCTCGCGTCCCTGTCCCAATGCCGGTGTCCTCCGCTGACTCCAGGGTGGCAGACTGGGCAGTGGAGGGCCGGGACATTTGGGATCGCACGCAGGATGCTATCCGGGCATCTAAAGAAAGGATGAGGGCGTCCGCCGACACGCACCAAGCTTCTCCCCTGGTGACATGGTGTGGCTCTCCACCCGGAATATCAAACTGCGGGTCGAGTCTCCCAAATTCGCACCACGTTACATTGGACTGTTCAAGGTCCTCGAGCGACTTAGCTCAGTGGTCTACCGCCTGGCTCTTCCTCCACATTTGGCCATATCGGACATGTTTCATGTGTCCCTCCTCAAACCAGTTCACATAGTCCGGTTTTCTGAACCATCCACCGGGTCATCAGACTTATCGTCTGACGGGTTTGAGGTTAATGCCATCGTGGGGCGCAGGCTTGTCCGTGGCAAATAGTTTTATTTGGTGGACTGGAAGGGTCAAGGTCCTGAGGCTCGGACCTGGGAGCCGGTGGAGAACATTCATGCACCGCTCCTGATCGCTGCTTTTGAGCGCGGTGGGGCGGGGGGCGGGGGGTAATGTTGGGCGTCGGATTCCTGGCACTGCACAGCAGGAATCCAGAGCCAGACATGCTGCGGTCTCCCATTCTTCTTCAACCGCTCCGGGTGTTGCTCAGCAAACACAGCGAGCCAGGCTTACTGCTCAGACTCGCTCTGGCAGCCTGGACGTTGCTGCCACCTCTGGTGCAGTAATAACAGCGCAACCTGCTTTGCAGGGAACCGCTCCTGAGGCTAAGTCCTCATGCCGTGCTACTGGGCATGCCCGCAACTTGACCTCTCACTGGAGAGCAGGGGTCACATGCTCAGGTCCTGCGTCGGATCTGATTGGTCCTTCCCAAGCTAATGGAAGGTTCCGGAAGCGCATCGCTATAAAAAGCCCGCAGGGCGGCTCGACGATGCGCTAGTGTAGACTTATCTTGCTATGTGTGTGAATGGTGATGGATGCATGGACTGGTGGCTGACTCATTATGAAACCCCTTCCCTTGGATAATACGATTGGTGACAGAGAGTGTTCTTAGGTCAGCACCAGGTAGAGGCAAGCTACGCCACAGTGCTGCTTCGCCTACACTAGCGTCCGTCGGTGCCCGGTCCTCGGCGCCGACGCTTGCGGCTATAGTTGCCGCTGCGCTGCATTAACAGCAGCTATTGGTGTTCGCGGCTGCGACGCCACACGCTGACTCCTGTGACGATAACAGGGCAAGCACCTTTGTATATATTTCTGGCAAGCGACTCTGTGTCTGAACAGAGCCGCTCCTAGCGTTCAGGTGACGTTAACCCGTGCGCACTACTTCACCTTCTGGTGCATCTGCCATTGCCCAGCAGCGGTCTTATCAACTACCGCACGGTGGACCCCGGGCGGCGAACGCACCTCTTATTATTTTATATCTGTTGCGTTCCGCCGACCATAACAAAATGTGTGTGCAAAGCGTTTCTCTCGTTTATGGCAGACAGAAATATTATGAGAGGCGTCTCCACAGAAAAAACACAGCTTATTACGCCTTCTGAACTCCTGACGCTGCGCCCCAGGCAAAACTCTATCACATTGCATAGGTTCAGACATTTGTTCAACAGGTGGCAACATTTCTCGTGTAATTTTACGTTCACATAAACGCCGATCCACCTGAATGGCTAATGACATAGAATCGTCAAGACCAGAGGGAACAGGAAATCCCACCATAGTATCTTTTATGGTTTCTGACAAACCCTTCTGAAAGAGAGCTGCCAATGCATTATCATTCCAGGTAGTAAGGACCGCCCACTTTCGGAATTTTTGACAGTACAACTCTGCAGAATCCTGACCCTGGCTCAATGCCAACAGGGCTTTTTCAGCTTGATCAATAGCATTAGGTTCATCATACAACAACCCCAAGGCTTGAAAAAATGCGTCCACATTAGTTAGAATAGAATCATCAGGTGTCAAAGAAAACGCCCAATCCTGGGGATCGCCGCGCAGCAAAGAGATGACAATTTTAACCTGCTGTGCAGAGCTCCCCGATGAGTTAGGCTGCAAGGCAAGAAATAATTTACAATTATTCTTAAAATTCAAAAATTTAGACCGATCCCCAAAAAACACATCAGGAGTAGGGATCTTTGGTTCAGCAGCGTGTGAATGAGCGAGATTGGAGGAAATTCCCCGCACTTCAGCAGCGAACTGCTCCATACAATCAGACAATTGCTTAATCTCCATCAAGAAAAAATTCCTCCTACGGCCCCAGAGAAAAAGAGGAAAAAATATACAAAAGAAAAAAAAAAAATTCTGACACTTTTTGTTTTTTTTTTACAATTCCTTTCTGCTATTGAGTACCCTAGAATCTGCGGTATGGCTGGTGATTCTGTTATGAATGAATCACCGGAGGAGGAAAAAACAAAAATGCAAGTCAAGTCCATAAAACCGGAGAGGTTGGTAGCTAACGGATTGCAGACCCCTGATCCTATTCACACAACAGTAGCCGTAGGGGGTTCCTACGGTGATCCTAGACACCTCGTCACAGCCAGAGAGCTAAATAAGCCTAAAGAAAGAAAAGGGAAATCTAAACTGCCCCAGAGCAGACCCCAAAGCAATAGACAGCCCCCATCATGTATTGTCGGTGAAAACAGATGAAAACACTAACACAGACAGAAAGACAGACAGAGCAAACGATGGGGTCCAACTAACTAGATAGGAAAGGACAGAAAAGATGCTGGCTGCAATCTGCAAAAACCCTACCAAAAATTTCCCAACACGTCTGATAGGAAAAACGGCCCTGAAGTCACTAGACTTCAAAATCCCTATATCAGCACTCCGATATATTCTGAAGACAGAGCAAAAGAGATTTAACCGATCAGGGACAAAAATGGAAATTCAGCAGAGCCCCAGCTGGGGCTGTCAGAACAAAAAACTAAGCAAATCAGACAAAATCTCATGGAACGATAACAGAGCAAAACTTAGCTTTAGAAGACAGGAACTGAACTGGAGGCCAGAGCTCAGAGCAGAGAAATCACCAGCAACCCTACAGGGTGTCGGCTGCCTTATATCCACTCAGAGATTCCGGATGTCCAATCGCAATCCACCTGTTCAGGTGACAGGTTTCTCCCATCCAAATCAGTTTCACCACCTCCTTTCACCAGCAGAGGGAGTTCATCGGACATCAAAGGTGAACGAGAAAATGAGCTCACAACAGAGCAGGAGATGTTGCCGGACACACAGCAGGGGAGCAGCTGGCGTTATTGAACCCCACTAACACAGGAGCTAGTGTTTTTCTCTGTGCAGATGGCACTTCTGAGCAGCAACTGGCAGTGTTGGAGCCCAGGGTCAATCATGGAGTAGGCTGAGGCCTACTTGGAGCAAGTGTAAAATCTGATTGTTAGGACGGCGGAACGCACCAAATATAAAATAACAGGAGGTGCGTTCGCCGCCCGGAGTCCACCGTGCGGTAGGTGAGAAGACCGCTGCTGAACAATGGCAGATGCACTTAATCAATGAGGTGCTGCGCTCGGGTTAACGTCACCCGAACGCTAAGGACGGCTCTGTTCTGGCACAGAGTCGCAAGGAACAATGTGATGCCGAGACTCGGCTCAGTTAATGTCACAGAGGCCTGCGTGTGGCGTCGCGACAGCGACCAAGAGTAGCTGCGGTTAGTGCAGCGCAGCGGCAGGTAAAGCCGTAGACGTCGGCGCTGAGACACAGGCGAACAAGATAATGAGCTCACAACAGAGCATGAGATATTGCCGGATACACAGCAGGGGAGCAGCTGGCGTTACTGAACCCCAATAACACAGGAGCTAGTGTTTTTCTCTGTGCAGACGGCACTTCTGAGCAACAACTGGCTGCGTTGGAGCCCAGGGATTACAGTTCAGGTGGTAGAAACATGAACACAACAGGAGACCCGGATACTGTTGCCAACTAATTATTTATTCTGGAAGAGGACTGGCAAATTCCGGTGAGATCCAGGCCTTGTTCATTTTCAGAAAAGTAAGCCGGCCAACGTTATCGAAGGATAGTCACGTGCGACGATCTGTTAGTACACCACCTGCTGCACTAAAGACGCGTTTCGATAATACTCTAGCAGCAGGGCAAGCCAGCACCTCCAATGCATACTGGCTAAGCTCTGGCCATGTATCCAGCTTAGAGACCCAAAAATTGACGGGGGAAGAGCCGTCTGGGAGTACACTGACAGGGCAAGACATGTAGTCTGTCACCATCTGACGAAAACGTTGCCTCCTGCTGACTGGAGCCGTCTGTGATGGTGTAGACATTTGTGGCGGGCACTCAAAACTTTGCCACATTTGGGCCATACTGGTCTTGCCTTGTGCTGAGGCGCTGCCTCTGCTCCCTCTGTGTAGAGCTTCCTCCACTGCCTCGACGCACAGAGCTGCTTTGTAAAGCACTAGCACCACTGCTGTCGGGTGGAATGGAGAACACGATGGACTGCACCAGTGTGTCTTGGTACGCCCGCATTTTACGCTCCCGGTTCAACGGTGCTATGAGGCTTTGTAAGTTGTCCCGGTAGCGAGGATCTAGGAGGGTGTACACCCAATAATCAGCCGAGTAGAGAATGTGGGCGATGCGGCGGTCGTTTCTCAGGCATTGCAGCATGAAATCAACCATGTGCTGCAGACTCCCAACTGCCCAAGAACCTCTGTCCCCTGCTTGAGTCGTCATCTGTGCCTGCTCTGCATCACCCCACCCTCGCTGTACATACTGACTAGAGCTTTGTGTACCTCCCTCCTGTGGAGAGATGTCTTCCTCCTCCATCGACTCCTCCTCATCCTCCTCACACTGTGTCCCCTGCCTAGGCCTTTGTGAGGAAGCACGTAGTGCAGACTGTCCAGAAGCAGATGGCATTTGGGACTCCTCATCCTCCACCTCTTCCAAAACCTCCTCCCTTAGTGCTTGCGGTGTTTTTTGAAGCATGCAGATAAGGGGGACAGTCATGCTGATTAGTGCATCATCTGCACTGGCCATCCGCGTGGAGTCAGCGAAGGCACGCAAAATGGGGCAGATGTCCTTCATAGAGGCCCACTCAGTGGTGCTGAAGTGTGACCGGCGCACAGTGCGACTTGTTTGCGGCTGATGCAGCTGGTACTCCATGACTGCTGCCTGCTGCTCACACAACCGCTCCAACATATGTAACGTTGAATTCCACCTGGTGGGTAGGTCACATATGATGCGATGTTCCGGAAGGCGTAATCGTCGCTGCAGAGCAGCAAGGCGCGATCTTGCCATGCTGGAACGACGCAAGTGAGCGCACTGCACTCTTTGCGGACCTAGTGCAGCAGTGCATCAAGATCCGGATAGTCCCTCAGAAAGCTCTGCACGACCAAGTTCAGCACATGTGCCAGACATGGGATGTGAGTGAGGTTGCCTAGGCCCAGAGCTGCCACCAGATTTCGGCCATTGTCACACACTACCAAGTCTGGCTGGAGATTCGCTGGCACAAACCACACGTCGCTCTCCTGCTTGATGGCATTCCAGAGCTCCTGCGCTGTGTGGCTTCGATTCCCCAAAGAGATTAATTTCAGTACGGCCTGTTGACGTTTGGCCACGGCTGTTCTCATATCGGTCGTAACAGGCTCCTGCTGCGCTGTTTCAGAGGAACTTGAGTAGGAGTAGGAGTCAATGTGTACAGACTGGAGTCCTGCAATCCGTGGAGTTGGCAAAATACGTAGAGCGCCACTCTCCAGATCTGTACCTGGCTCCACAACATTGACCCAATGGGCAGTGAGGGAAAGGTATCGTCCCTGTCCATGGCTACTGGTCCACGCATCGGTGGTCAGGTGGACCTTGCTACTGACGGCGTTTAGTATCGCATGTTTTATGTTTGCCTCCACATGCTTTTGCAGGGCAGGGACGGCTCGCCTGCTGAAATAAAAGCGGCTGGGCACGGTGTATTGTGGGACTGCCAATGCCATGAAGTCCCGGAAGGTGTCAGTCTCCACTAGCCTGAATGAGAGCATTTCAAGGGCCAGTAGTTTGGCAATGCCAGCATTCAGAGCCTGTGCTCGGGGATGGTTTGCCGAGTATGGCCACCTTTTCTCCCATGCTTGTGCGACCGATGGCTGTAGAGTGGCCTGGGAGTGAGGATGACAGGGAACGTGGTGCTGTGGATGGAATGTCACAGGGTCTCCGGACAACAGTGCCAGAGGTTCTTCCTTGGCGATCCTGTGAGGAAGCTGAACCAGCTGTGTGTGAGCTGGAGGAAGAGGCCCCAACACGAGCTGAAGAGGTGGTAGGTGGTGCTGTACGTTGGCCTACGTCTTCAGTGTGTCTGTGTAACTCCACCTCGTGCTTGGTCCGCACATGTTTCCACATTTTTGTGGTATTGAGATTGCTGACACTTTTCCCTCTTTTGACTTTCTGATGACACAGCTTGCATTTGACAAAGCAAATGTCATCTACAACTGTGTCAAAAAAGGACCACGCACTGCAATTCCTGGGAGTGCACGTTTTGGGTTTTGGAAGAGGAATGCTCCTAACGGGTGCCGAAGTGGAGGCTACAGGCAACCAAGTCTGCCCCTGCCCTCCTGTCTTGGCCGTTCGGGGAATCTCTTCCTCAGAGCTGCTCCCACCACCTTCCTGTTCCTCACGCCATGATGGGTCAAGGACCTCATTATCTACACTCCCCTTTTCAAACACCTGCTTCTCCTGGGTAGTCTCGCCAGCACCGTACGCAACAGAAAGTGGCACCTGAGTCTCATCATGTGAGGCGTACAGAGGTGTGCTGACCATAGGCACTGGCCCACCCGCCTCTTCAGATTCTGAGGGACAAAGCAGTTGCGCATCACTGCATACTCCCTCTTCTTCACATTCTTGAATGCTGCTTGGCTGGCCCCCTCTTTCCAAGCCAACAGATTCTGAGAACAGAAGTAAAGATTGAGATGGCTCCTGTCCAGGGCTCTCTGACTGCCTGGGCACTTTGGCAGGTGGTGAAGAGACAGATGGTTGCTCTTCGGTGCTCTGGCCCTGAGAGGATGTGGAAGTCATTGAATTCGATGCGTTAGTTGCCATCCATCCAACAACTGCTTCAATTTGTTCCTCCCGCAGCAGTGGGGCACGGCGAGGTCCTACAAAGCTGCGCATAAAGGACTGTTGACTGCTAAAACTGGGGGATGCTGACTCACTGGTGCCAACAGCAGGCACAGAATCCCTACGTCCTCTCCCTGCAGAATCCCCACGTCCTCTCCCTGCTGAAACTCCACGCCCACGACCACGTGCCTTACTCCCTGCCTTCTTCATCTTGATAGACTGATAAAGACAGGCAGAAAAGTACAAAGGGGGGGCTTAGTGTGCTTATTCCTGAACAGCTGGTTACAGGTATAAGAAACACTAATTTTATAAAGTGTGTGGACTACACTTTAATGGGAGCTAATGTGGCCTACACAACTGTCAAGTGGAGTGTTGGGTGAACTTTATTTACGTGTTTTTTTTTTTTAAAAAAACAAAAAGGATGTGACCAAAGATTTGAAAGTGATAGTATCTCTAACTTTTTGGAGCTATTACAATGCAGGAAGGTAACCTACAATGCAATAGATGAGGCTCCAAAAAATAGGCTAATACTAATCTGGCTGCGGCTGCAGGGCACAAGCCAACAGAAAGGCTCCTCTATCTACTCCTATATAGTGTTTGCAACCAACCAATGTACATGGATACGGATGGAAGCACACTAATAGGAGAAAAAAATCAGGAAAAATGAGCTGCAATAAAACAAAGAAAGGACTATGTATGAGGCAATGACACACGCTGAGCGGACTACAACCAGAGGTGGCTGCAGAACACACTACAACGTGAGCTGCACTCACACAGAGACCTCACAGACAGCCGTGAACAGTGCAGAGAACTGGGCACTAGCACTGACAGGCTGCAGAAAGGCTCCGCTGTCTACTCCTATAGTGTTTGCAACCAATGTATATGGATACGGATGGATGCACACTAATAGGAGAAATCAGGAAAAATGAGCAGCAATAAAAAAAAAAAAACATATACAGTATGAGGCAGTGACGCACGCTGAGCGGCCTACAACCAGAGGTGGCTGCAGAACACACTACACCGTGAGCTGCAGACCTTGCAGACAGCTGTGAACAGCGCTGCAAGGCAAAAGAAAGCTCAGGTGATTGCAAAAGTAGCCTGGGTAAAGCACAATATAGCAAATCGCTATCTCTAACTGTCCCTCACAGTCTTGATCAGCAGCCTGTCCCTAACTGAATTCACAGCAGAGTGAACCCAGAATGGGGGCGGCTTTTATAGTGCATCATGACACCATTTCAACAGCCAATCACAGCCATGCCATTAGTTAACATGCCTACATGCCTAACAGGATGTGCCCACACTTCTGAGGATTCCCATTGGCTGAATCAAAGCGAGCGGGCTGATAGCATTATGGGAACTTCCGATTCCGGTATTCGATATGCTAAAAGTATCGGTACTCAGTATCGGAATTACGATACCGCGAATATCGGCCGATACCCGATACTTGCGGTATCGGAATGCTCAACATTAGTCTCTGTACAATCACCGGGCCGGATCCTCTGTGTGGGCGACGATCCAACCACAGAGCCGATAATCCCAGCCTTGCTTGGTTACCTGAAGCATTATGGGCACAGTGGGTAAAATCCTCTCCTGTTAGTTTGGCACAGGGGGTATAATCCTCTATTAGTGCTTGGCACAGTGGGTAAGATCCTCTATTAGTGTTTGGCACAGTGGGTATAATCCTGTATTAGTACTTGAGACAGTGGGTATAATCTGCTATTAGTACTTGACACAGTGGGTATAATCCTCTTTTAGTGCTTGGCACAATGGGCATAATCCCCTGGTATTAGTGCTAGGCACAGTGGGTATAATCTTCTATTAAGGCTTGAGACAGTGGGTATAATCCCCTATTAGTGCCTGGCACAGTGAATATAATGCTCTATTAGCTCTTAGCATAGTGGGTATAATCATCTATTAGTGCTTGGAATAGTGAGTAAAATCCTCTGGTATTAGTGCTTGAGACAGTGGTTATAATCTGCCATTAGTACTTTGCACAGTGGGTAAAATCCTCTGGTATTAGAATCATAGAATCATAGAATCGTAGAGTTGGAAGGGACCTCCTGGGCCATCTGGTCCAACCCCCTGCTCAAAGCAGGATTCGCTAAATCATCCCAGTCAGATGTCTGTCCAGCCTCTGTTTGAAGACTTCCATTGAAGGAGAACTCACCACTTCTCGTGGCAGCCTGTTCCACTCATTGATCACTCTAACTGTCAAAAAGTTTTTTCTAATATCTAATCTGTGTCTCCTCCCATTCAGTTTCATCCCATTGCTTCTAGTCTTTCCTTGTGCAAATGAGAATAAAGTTGATCCTTCTACAATGTGACAGCCCTTTAGATATTTGTAGACAGCTATTAAGTCTCCTCTCAGTCTTCTCTTTTGCAAACTAAACATTCCCAAATCCTGCAACCTTTCCTCATAAGACAGGGTTTGCAGACCGGTCACCATTCTGGTCGCTCTTTTCTGAATTTGCTCCAGTTTGTTGATGTCTTTTTTGAAATGTGGTGCCCAAAACTGGACACAATATTCCAGATGAGGTCTGACCAAAGAGGAGTAGAGGGAAATAATGACTTCACGTGATCTAGACTGTATGCTTCTGTTAATACATCCTAGAATTGCATTTGCCTTTTTTGCTGCTGCATCACACTGTTGACTCATATTCAGTCTGTGATCTATTAGTATACCCAAGTCTTTTTCACATGTGCTGTCACTTAGCCCTATTCCTCCCATTCTATATATGCTTTTTTCGTTTTTATTGCCCAGATGTAGTACTTTGCATTTCTCCCTGTTAAAAACCATTCTGTTAGTTGCTGCCCACTGCTCCAGTTTATTTATATCTTTTTGAATCCTCTCTCTCTCTTCTCTAGTATTAGCTATCCCTCCTAGCTTTGTGTCATCAGCAAATTTAATCAGTTTACCCTCAATTCCTTCATCTAAATCGTTGATAAAGATGTTGAACAATACAGGGCCCAGGACAGAGCCCTGTGGTACCCCACTTGAGACATTCTTCCAACTGGATGTGCAGCCATTTACGACCACTCTTTGGGTCCGATCACTAAGCCAGTTATGAATCCACCTAACAGTTGCCTTGTCCATTCCATACTTAGTCATTTTTTCAATAAGGATTGTATGAGAGACTTTGTCAAATGCTTTGCTGAAGTCAAGATATACTATATCTACAGCATTTCCTTGATCCACCCAATCAGTGATACCGTCATAGAAGGAAATTAAGTTAGTCTGACATGACTTATTAGTTACAAACCCATGCTGACTCTGTTTAATCACTTCATTCTTATCCAGGTATTGACATACATGTTGTTTAATAATTTGTTCAAAGATCTTTCCTGGTATAGAAGTCAGACTCACCGGCCTATAGTTGCCTGGGTCCACCTTCTTCCCCTTTTTGAAGATAGGAACAACATTTGCTCTTCTCCAGTCTTCTGGCACTTCTCCTGTTCTCCAAGAATTTTCAAAGATTATGGAGAGGGGTTCAAAAATTTCTTCTGCTATCTCCTTGCTTGGCACAGTGTGTAAAATCATCTTCTGTTAGTTCTTGGCACAATGGGTATAATCCTCTTTTAGTGCTTGGCAAAGTGGGCATAAAATCCTCTATTAGTGTTTGGCACAGTGGGTAAAAATCCTCTGCTATTACTGCTTGGCTCAATGGGTATAATCCTCTATTAGTGCTTGACACAGTGGGCATATATCTCTATTAGTGCATGGCACAGTGGGTATAATCCTCTATCAGTGATTGGCACAGTGGGTATAATCCTGCATCTGGAGACAGTGGGTATAATCTGCTGTTAGTACTTGGCACAGTGGGTATAATCCTCTATTAGTGCCTCGCACAATGGGCATAATCCTCTGGTATTAGTGCTTGGCACAGTGGGTATAATCTTCTATTAATGCTTGAGACAGTGGGTATAATCTGCTATTAGTACTTTTCACAGTAGGTATAATCCTCTATTGGTGCCTCCTAGCACAGTGGGTAAAATACTCTATTATTTCTTGGCACAGTGAATATAACCCTGAATTAGTGCTTGGCACAGTGGGTACTATCCTCTGGTATTAGTCCTTGGCACAGTGAATATAATCCTCTGGAATTAGTGCTTGACACAGTGGGTGTAATCCCCTATTATTGCCTGGCACAGTGAATATATTGCTCTATTAGTTCTTGGCATAGTGGGTATAATCATCTATTAGTGCTTGGAACAGTGAATAAAATCCTCTGGTATTAGTGCTTGAGACAGTGGTTATAATCTGCCATTAGTACTTTGCACAGTGGGTAAAATCCTCTGGAATTAGTGCTTGGCACAGTGAATATAATCCTCTGGTATTAGTGCCTGGAACAGTGGGTAAAATAATCTGCTGTTAGTGCTTGGCACAGGGGGTATAATCCTCTATTATTGTTCGTCACAGTGAGTAAAATCCTCTGGTAATAGTGCTTGGCACAGGGGGTATAATCCTCTGTTAGTGCCTGGCACAGTGAATATAATCCTCTATTAGTGCTTGGCACAGTGGGTATAATTCCCTGTTAGTGCTTGGCACAGTGGGTAAAAATCCTCTATTACTGCTTCGATCAATGGATATAATCCTCTATTAGTGCTTTGTACAGTGGGTATAATCCTCTATTAGTGCTTGGCACAGTGGGTATAATCCTCTTTTAGTGCATGACACAATGGGTATAATCCTCTTTTAGTGCTAGGCACAGTGGGCAGAATCCTGTATTAGTGCTTGAGACAGTGTATATAATCCTCTATTGGTGCCTGGAATAGTGAATATAATGCTCTATTAGTGCATGGCATAGTGGGTAAAATCCTCTACTAGTGCTTGGCACAGTGGGAAAATCATCTGCTGTTAGTGCTTGGCACAATGGGTATAAGTCTCTATTAGTACCTGACACAGTGGGTAAAATCCTCTATTAGTGCTTGGCACAGAGGGTATAATCCTCTGGTAGTGCTTGGAACAGTGAATGTAATCGTCTGGAATCAGTGCTTGAGACAGTGGGTATAATCTGCTATTAGTACTTGGCACAGTGGGTATAATCCTGTATTAGTGCTTTTTCACAGTGGGTACTATCCTCTGGTATTAGTCCTTGGCACAGTGGGTATATTCCCCTATTATTGCCTGGCACAGTGAATATAATGCTCTATTAGTAATTGGCATAGTGGGTATAATCCTCTATTACTGCTTTGAACAGTGAGTAAAATCCTCTGGTATTAGTGCTTGGCACAGTGAAATTAATCCTCTGGTATTAGTGATTGGCACAGTGGGTAAAATCCTCTATTAGTGCATGATATAGTGGGTATAATCCTCTGTTAGTGCCTGGCACAATCCTCTATTAGTGTTTGGCACAGTGGGTATAATCCTCTATTAGTGCTTGGCACAGTGGGTATAATTCCCTATTAGTGCTTGGCACAGTGGGTATAATTCCCTATTAGTGCTAGGCACAGTGGGTATAATTCCCTATTAGTGCTAGGCACAGTGGGTATAATTCCCTATTAGTGCTTGGCACAGTGGGTATAATCCTCTATTAGTGCTTGGCACAGTGGGTATAATCCCCTATTAGTGCTTGGCACAGTGGGTATAATCCTCTATTAGTGCTTGGCACAGTGGGTATAATCCCCTATTAGTGCTTGGCACAGTGGGTATAATCCCCTATTAGTGCTAGGCACAGTGGGTATAATCCCCTATTAGTGCTTGGCACAGTGGGTATAATTCCCTATTAGTGCTTGGCACAGTGGGTATGATCCTCTATTAGTGCTTGGCACAGTGGGTATAATCCTCTATTAGTGCTTGGCACAGTGGGTATAATCCTCTATTAGTGCTTGGCACAGTGGGTATAATTCCCTATTAGTGCTTGGCACAGTGGGTATAATTCCCTATTAGTGCTAGGCACAGTGGGTATAATTCCCTATTAGTGCTAGGCACAGTGGGTATAATTCCCTATTAGTGCTTGGCACAGTGGGTATAATTCCCTATTAGTGCTAGGCACAGTGGGTATAATCCCCTATTAGTGCTTGGCACAGTGGGTATAATTCCCTATTAGTGCTTGGCACAGTGGGTATGATCCTCTATTAGTGCTTGGCACAGTGGGTATAATCCTCTATTAGTGCTTGGCACAGTGGGTATAATCCTCTATTAGTGCTTGGCACAGTGGGTATAATTCCCTATTAGTGCTTGGCACGGTGGGTATAATTCCCTATTAGTGCTAGGCACAGTGGGTATAATTCCCTATTAGTGCTAGGCACAGTGGGTATAATTCCCTATTAGTGCTTGGCACAGTGGGTATAATTCCCTATTAGTGCTTGGCACAGTGGGTATGATCCTCTATTAGTGCTTGGCACAGTGGGTATGATCCTCTATTAGTGCTTGGCACAGTGGGTATAATCCTCTATTAGTGCTTGGCACAGTGGGTATAATCCTCTATTAGTGCTTGGCACAGTGGGTATAATTCCCTATTAGTGCTTGGCACAGTGGGTATAATCCTCTATTAGTGATTGGCACAGTGGGTATAATTCCCTATTAGTGCTTGGCACAGTGGGTATAATTCCCTATTAGTGCTAGGCACAGTGGGTATAATTCCCTATTAGTGCTAGGCACAGTGGGTATAATTCCCTATTAGTGCTTGGCACAGTGGGTATAATTCCCTATTAGTGCTAGGCACAGTGGGTATAATTCCCTATTAGTGCTTGGCACAGTGGGTATAATTCCCTATTAGTGCTTGGCACAGTGGGTATAATTCCCTATTAGTGCTAGGCACAGTGGGTATAGTTCCCTATTAGTGCTTGGCACAGTGGGTATAATTCCCTATTAGTGCTTGGCACAGTGGGTATAATTCCCTATTAGTGCTTGGCACAGTGGGTATAATTCCCTATTAGTGCTTGGCACAGTGGGTATAATCCCCTATTAGTGCTTGGCACAGTGGGTATAATCCCCTATTAGTGCTAGGCACAGTGGGTATAGTTCCCTATTAGTGCTTGGCACAGTGGGTATAATTCCCTATTAGTGCTAGGCACAGTGGGTATAGTTCCCTATTAGTGCTTGGCACAGTGGGTATAATTCCCTATTAGTGCTTGGCACAGTGGGTATAATTCCCTATTAGTGCTTGGCACAGTGGGTATAATTCCCTATTAGTGCTTGGCACAGTGGGTATAATTCCCTATTAGTGCTAGGCACAGTGGGTATAATTCCCTATTAGTGCTAGGCACAGTGGGTATAATTCCCTATTAGTGCTTGGCACAGTGGGTATAATTCCCTATTAGTGCTAGGCACAGTGGGTATAATTCCCTATTAGTGCTTGGCACAGTGGGTATAATTCCCTATTAGTGCTAGGCACAGTGGGTATAATTCCCTATTAGTGCTTGGCACAGTGGGTATAATTCCCTATTAGTGCTTGGCACAGTGGGTATGATCCAGCGGTTCTGTTCCTGCTTCCCTCCCTGCAGTCTCTGTACAATCACCGAGCCGGATCCTCTGTTGGCGCCGATCCCACTACAGAGCCGGTAATCCCGGCCTTGCTTGGTTACCAGAAGCACAGGGCGCGGCCATTACAAGGCGATGTCTGCGTCTCTTCACCCTGGGGTTCTGTGCAGCACCGGCCGCAGAACAGACCAGGAAGCGCGAGCAGCATCTCCCGGGATCCGAGGGGAGAGCAGAGAAGGGGGAAATGAGCAGCGCACGGTCACTAAGGAGTTAACCGGAGGAGTCCATACCCGGCTCTGGGATTGGTCGGCGCCTGCGGACTTCTCTCATTGGCTGATCACAGACCCGTTGATGGTTTTGAATTTCCCGCTCAATCCCTTTCCTGTCCTTCGGATTATTCCCCTCTGCTTAGTAGCGGAGATCGCTGTGACGTGAGCCGTCCGGTCTGGGGCAGCTGCACCCGCAGAGCACAGAGTCCTGCTCCCCGGAGCTGCTGATCGCTCCCCTGATCGGCCGCCGCCGTTACCTTCCCTTCATCTCACAGCAGCACTCCGAGCTCTGTACTGTGCACAGAGGGGTCTGTGTCCGGATATAGCGCCCATACACCCTGTTACAAGGCTCAACCCCAGAATAGATCAGAAAGTGCAAACAGCGGTGCGAGCTCCAGGGGCTGAAGACAGGGGCAGCACCGAGAGAGGAGGCCGCAGCCAGGACCGCAGTGTGTCCGGAGGAAGAGAGCCGCCCGGGCTGCGACATCGAGTCCCGAGATCACAGGGACCCACTGAGCCCGGGGCAGCTCCATAGAGAGCAGCGACCTCCTCCTGGTCTCTGTTGGAGGCGCCGGCACTAGGGGCAGAGCTGTGGTTCCATAGTTGGGGGTCATTGATTCCTTTCCACACATCTCGGATGACGTTACTGTAGAGTTGGGACCTGGTGACAGAGCAGTGGGTATAATCCTCTATATATCTCTCTAGTGGGTGACTCAGTGGATATAATTCCTGCTATTAGCAGTTGGCACAGTGGGTATATTCCTGTATATGATAATTTGCTCCGGGATTTAGATCCGGTGATTGGCGCAAAGTGTGATGTGGGCAGATGTTCTCCTGATCACAGGCAGAGCGACCCTGTATTCCTGCACCGTCCCTCCCTGCCCATGTGGTGGCGCAGAAACACAGACAGCCCCTCTCATCGCATGTAGGTATCCTGTTGATACCCCAATCCTGAGCCGCTGCTCAGGAGCGTTCACACCGGCGTCCATTCATCAGTGCAGCCGCATTCCACTCCTCGCAGCCATCCTACAACCCACAGGATCTCAGCAGCAGGAGACGTGGCACAACCACATTTATTACCAGCACTCGGATTTCTGCTCTGTAGTAACTGCAGCATCATAGGAGGTGACTGTGCGGCCGATCGATTCCTCCATACACCCGGATCATCTGTGCCCCACCTCACACTGAGACTACTCACTGGATCAGCTCCAGAAGAGAGAACGTCTCCCCCAATGCGCAACGTCACAAGCCGGTCCCGGCGATCACACCAGCAGCGACCGCTAGACCCCAGCGGGAATTGCAGCCTCTCACGTGAGATGTGGGCGGCTCTGAGAAGAGCCTTTGGGTTGTCAGGACAGAGACGAGAATACAATTAACCTCCGAAGCCGTAGAGAGTGCGGCCCTGGCGCTTGAGCGCGTACACCACGTCCATGGCGGTGACGGTCTTCCTCTTGGCGTGCTCGGTGTAGGTGACGGCGTCACGGATCACGTTCTCCAGGAAGACTTTCAAGACGCCGCGGGTCTCCTCATAGATGAGGCCGGAGATGCGCTTCACTCCTCCCCTGCGAGCCAGACGGCGGATGGCAGGCTTGGTGATGCCCTGGATGTTATCACGGAGCACCTTCCTGTGCCGCTTGGCGCCGCCCTTCCCGAGACCTTTCCCTCCTTTGCCGCGACCAGACATCGTTCAGGAAATCTTCAGACGACCGTGCGGGGTCAGCGCTGAGTCCTGCTTTATATGGAGGCTAGGCGGACCGGAGTGAGAACTGCACAGTGATGACGCGTACCGGAGATGTTTGTTGTCCTGAATTGGCATTTTCAGCCCCTCCCCTTTCTCGCTGATTGGCTGAGCACAGGACAGTTGGTGATTTGAATTTCCCGCTTCTCTGTATTATGCTAACAAGAAAATTCCGCAAACCTCGTCCTGTCAGCGCCGCTGGAGGAACGAGAAATTACTGACAATGTGAGATTCCGGCCTGGAAATAATTCAATCTCTGGGAGATCATCATCAGTCAGACGCCTCCACCTGACCGGAGAGCTATTAGTGCCTGGCATAGTGGGTATAATCCTCTATTAGTGCCTGGCACAGTGGGTATAATCCTCTATTAGTGCTTGGCACAGTGGGTATAATCCCCTATTAGTTCTTGGCATAGTGAGTATAATCCTCTGGTATTAGTGCTTGGCACAGTGGGTATAATCCTCTGGTATTAGTGCTTGGCACAGTGGGTATAATCAACTATTAGTTCCTGGCACAGTGGGTATAATCCTCTATTAGTGCTTGGCACAGTGGGTATAATCCCCTATTAGTTCTTGGCATAGTGAGTATAATCCTCTGGTATTAGTGATTGGCACAGAGGGTATAATCCTCTGTTAGTGTCTGGCACAGTGAATGTAATCGTCTGGGATCAGTGCTTGAGACAGTGGGTATAATCTGCTATTAGTACTTGGCACTGTGGGTATAATCCTTTTTTAGTGCCTTCTAGCAAAGTGGGAATAATAATAAGGCCGGAGTCACACTAACCTGCGCAAAATACGCTCCGTATTTTACATGCGTAATACGGATGAATCACCACTAAATAGTGCTCCGTAGGTCATCCGTAAGCAAGGTGAGGTCGCGTATTTTGCGCATGTGTGTCTCCGTATGCAATCCGTATGGCGAGATTTTCTCGCAGCCTTGCAAAATGGACATTTAGCGGTTTTGAGGCCTGCAAACAATTTAAATCATTAGCCTGCACCCTATTTAGACACTCAGGAACAGGTGGCTGCCTACATTCTGTCCATTTGTCACCTTGCTTTCACGAGGTGTGTTGGTGTTCTTTGTGCAGCATGGCAGAGGGTCTGACATTCAATACAACTGAGCAGGTTCTCTTTACCCGGCTTTTGTCACGGCGCTTTGGCCAACCATATCCTGTGATAGTGGATCCGCGGAGGAGGAGACTCATGTGGGTACATCCACTTTGAGGCAACGACTCACAAGAGGTCATTTTCACCGCCTCTATTCTTCCCTGCGGGAGCATCCGGAGAAATTTTACCAGTACTGTCGAATGAGCATTTCTACATTTGATCGACTCTTGGAGACAGTGCGCCCTGGGATCACCTACCAGGACACAAGGATGCGCAAAGCCATATCTGCAGAGGAGCGACTTCTACTCACAATACGGTATGTGCTACACAACCACATTCTCTATGTTCATAATGTGTGTGTGTTAATTTATGTTTTTTGGCCTTCTTGGACAAAGTTTCATACCCTCATCTTACTCAAAATATGTTTCACCTGACACACCAGAATGTTACATCTAATATGTCCTGCATATCACTTAGTCATTGTGCCACCAAATATGTGTGTGTTGTTCTCTCTCATTTCCTACCAAGTTTGGTCGGCATGTAACTGATTTTTTTTTACTTTAGCCATTCTAAACTAAACTATTTCTGTTGTTCTTCAGCTTCCTGTCCACTGGCCTGTCTTATGTCGCCCTCCACCATGAGTTTCTCATTGGAAAGTCAACCATTTCAGGCATAGTGAGGTCTACATGTGCAGAAATCTGGACAAGACTCCATCAGGTGGTCATGCCCGAGCCCAGGATGGAAGACTGGTTAAGGATTTCAAGGGACTTTGAGGAGGACTGCGAGTTTCCAAATTGTATTGGGGCCCTGGATGGCAAACATATCAGGGTGCGCAAGCCGCCGAACTCTGGCTCCCAATTCTTCAATTATAAACAATACTTTTCTGTTGTATTGTTGGCTCTGGTAGACCCTCAATACAAGTTTATAGTTGTTGACATTGGGGCCTATGGAAGGACGGGAGACTCTAGAGTCTTCAATACTTCCATAATGGGTCGGCGGCTACGCACCAACCAGTTGGATCTACCACCACCACGCCAGCTACCAGGCTCCCCCGAACAATCAGTCCCTTATGTCCTTGTGGCAGATGAGGCCTTTCAGTTATCACGCAATGTCATGAGGCCATATCCCCGGCACAACCTTGACCACAGGCGCAGAATTTTTAACTTGCGCCTATCACGTGCTAGGCGACTGGTGGAGTATTCCTTTGGCATTCTTTGTGCCAAATGGCGGGTCCTCCAGTCTGCCATTCAGTTGAGTGAGCAAAATGTGAATGAAGTTGTGAAAGCCTGTGTGGTTCTTCATAACTTCACCAGGATACATGATAGTTCCTCCTCTGCTGGTGTTGTGCGTAGGCCGGACAATGTGCGCAGGGTGAGACCACCTATCAACCCTCAACGTAGACCGCTCTCTGGCCTCAAAGTGCGTAATATTTTCACAAATTACTTTATCTCACCTGAGGGGGCAACTTCTTGGCAAGAGCATGCTGTGTCTATGTTATAATTTGTTGCTTTAAGTGTGTCTAAATATATATTACTCAAGCCTTAATGATTCTATGACTGTTTCATTGCATTGGTTGGTGTCTGTTAGTATGTTGTGAGGGATTGTGAGAAATCACACAGAGACGTTAACTAGAGTAGACAAATTTTTAGATTTGCCTTTTGTTTTTTTGTTTTGCTTAAAGGCAAACATAATTTTGCCATAACACAGATTTGGCAATGGCCAAAATGACCCTTTGTGCCTTCTTTAACTTGGTGTAAAATTAACATTACAGAAAAAAACTGCAACAAACATTATGCAATAACAACATTGCTGCATGACTACATTAACCTAGATTTGGCAACAAAGGGTGAGCTCCATCACCTAAATAAAGGCAACAAGATAACACTCACATTTCCTCATAATGTTTTCCAATCATAGAAAGATTCCACCATGACAGGCAAGGCTACCTCACATCTTTCACACAGATATTACCTGTCTGTAGAACAGACAATATTTAAGCATGCTATACTGGAAAGGATGAAAATACAAAACTCACTTGTTAAGACATAGAGAGAGCGTGATATTGTGAATGCTGGTCGCCTTGATTTGTTTTACTAGAGATTGCTAACAACAAAGGTGACTACTTCACTAAGGCAAGCACGCCTTTCCTAGGCATTAGCAAGTGAGTAGTGTATTTTCGTCTTTTCAGGTAACAGTATAGCGCATTTAAATATTCTCTTTTATACACACATGTAATATCTGTGTGAAAGGCGTGAGGTAGCGTTGCCTGTCATGATGGATTGTTTCATATGTTTGGAAAACATTGTTTAAAAATGTGAGTGTTAAATTATGTTCTAAATGTTGGTGAAGGAGAACACCTGTTTTTTTGGTCTAGATTAGGAGCACCAGTTACATGTCACTGGACATCTCCAAACATTAGAATAATAAATCCTCATATGTAGGGGAAGGGGAACGTGGAGGAACAGCCTGTGGGTGCTGCTGGACATTGTGGCCAACATCGCCCTGTGTGGGGCCATACTGTTGCCCATGATGCTGTTGTTGTCCAGCCTCCTGGGCCTGTTGGGGATACTGGCCAGAGTAATGATGATGATGGTGAGGGGCTTCTTGTTGGCTCTGGTAGGCCCGTGGCTCATACCCACCAAGATAGCCAGATCATCCCCAACCAGGTTGGGACCAGCCTCCAACACTGGGTGGGTACAAGTGGCCATATTGGTGGGGTTGGCTTGATGAAGACATTTGGGGCTGCGGAATAGAAGGATGGGTAGGGGGAGGAAGGGCTTGAGGTGTTGGCCCACGTATTAGGGGCTGTTCAGACCCTGCTTGAGCAAGCATCTGTGTGGATGGTCTCATGCGCATTAAATTTCTTGGTGAGAGCTGCCACCTCTCCAGAAATTCAAACACCTCATATGGGGTATTGGGGGGGGGGGTGCTTGCATCAAGCAGGATCTGAATACACCCCCTAATACGGAGCCTGACCTCACGGGTAAGGGCACGGAGATAAAGGGTGAGGCTACGTGCATAGGCCTCCTCACCATCATCTGTAGTGACTCTGGACAAGTAATTCAGCACCCCAGTGTCCACATTGGTCCTGCTCTCTTGAATAGTGACCTGGCGCCTTCTTCTTGTTCGCCGTGATGTAAGAGCAGCCTGTGGGGAGGGCCTGATCTGGGCAGTTGGGCTGCTGCTCAAGTTGCCCGGCTCTTCCAGGATGGGTGAGGTGGCAGCAGCAGACCGTCCTGGTGGTGTTGTGTGTAAGCCAGCCATTGTGTGGTCTTGTGATGCCTCCTCTTCAGCCATCCTTCTTGTAGGGGGAGAAGATGGGCCAGCCACCTCATCCCCTACAGGATCTATAATGGGCTCTGCCTCTGAGGCCGTTCCTCGATCCGTAAGGTTGGATTGAGTTCTGTTATGAAATAGAACAGAGGCAAAAATACATCAATATTTTTATCCCTGTAAAGTATTTGTGTAATGTTTTTGTGTCATGTGGTGTGAGGTATGTACTTACGGTCTCAGATCCAGAATTGGGGCGAGGAAGTTCAGCCGGTCATAGTAGATGTATTTGCGCTTTACATGGCCAGCATCCCCACTCCTGGACCGCTGCTGGCGTTCCTGGCGGTATTGGTCCCGGATGCTTCTCCACCGTTTCATCACATCTTCCACTGCAATGTGACAGGAAAGATTGTCAAAATCACATATTTGAGAGGTCACATTTTCTACCAGTAGTCTAGGCATGGGGCCTTCTGGGGTGTGCGTTCTACCCATGGTGGCATATGTAATTGGGCCGATACCCAGGGTCTCATTAGCTCCCCTGAAACTAATTTTATTGGCTAGGAGGATGAGGAGCTTGTGGCCTAACCCCTAATTATGGCTGTGAGAAGCCACGTGTCACATCCTAATGTAACGGCCTCATGAGGCTAATAAAAGTACATGCCCAGGAAGGGGGGGGGGCTGATTGTAGAGTCATTTTATAGCGCGCGCTAACGGTAATTATATTTTTATGGTTGCACTTACGAATTTTCTGCTGCTCATCACGTGGTCTGTCACCAAAGTCATGGTACATCTGGCGACAGATGCGCCTCCATGACGCCTCCTTTCTTGTGCGGTTCGCATAGTTTGCGTCGCGTGGGTCCCATATTTCTGGACGCTCCTGCACCAGCACAATGAGGAGCTCTACATTAATATATGTGGACGCCATGCTGCTGCTGTACTCCGTGGGGGCGTACTTCCGGGATGTCTGGAGCGCTTTTTGAGCTCATTTGCATGTCTACGCTTCCTGATGATGGATTGGCCCATTTCCTGTCACAAGCCAAAAGATCTGCGTATTGCTCGCAGGTCACACGTGTGTTCAGGGTGTAATCCGTATTTTTTGCGCACCCATAGACTTGCATTGGCGTATTACGGGCGTAGTACGCTGACAGTCCCAGCATGCTGCGAGTGGCACGGAGCGGAGGATACGGAGGAGAAATATACGGCTGGTGCGAGTGACCCCATAGAGAATCATTTGTCCGTGTCTAATGCGTGCTTTTTGCGCCTCTCACGCACCCGTATTCCTCGCCAGTGTGACTCCGGCCTTATATTCACTGTGGCAAGCACTAATAGAGTATTAGGCCGGAGTCACACTGGCGAGGAATACGGGTGCGTGAGAGGCGCAAAAAGCACGCATTAGACACGGACCAATAATTCTCTATGGGGTCACTCGCACCAGGCGTATATTTCTCCTCCGTATCCTCCGCTCCGTGCCACTCGCAGCATGCTGGGACTGTCAGCGTACTACGCCCGTAATACGCCAATGCAAGTCTATGGGTGCGCAAAAAATACGGATTACACCCTGAACACACGTGTGACCTGCGAGCAATACGCAGATCTTTTGGCTTGTGACAGGAAATGGGCCAATCCATCATCAGGAAGCGTAGACATGCAAATGAGCTCAAAAAGCGCTCCAGACATCCCGGAAGTACGCCTCCACGGAGTACAGCAGCAGCATGGCGTCCACATATATTAATGTAGAGCTCCTCATTGTGCTGGTGCAGGAGCGTCCAGAAATATGGGACCCACGCGATGCAAACTATGCAAACCGCACAAGAAAGGAGGCGTCATGGAGGCGCATCTGTCGCCAGATGTAACATGACTTTGGTGACAGACCACGTGATGAGCAGCAGAAAATTCGTAAGTGCAACAATAAAAATATAATTACCGTTAGCGCGCGCTATAAAATGACTCTACAATCAGCCCCCCCCTTCCTGGGCATGTACTTTTATTAGCCTCATGAGGCCGTTACATTAGGATGTGACACGTGGCTTCTCACAGCCATAATTAGGGGTTAGGTCACAAGCTCCTCATCCTCCTAGCCAATAAAATTAGTTTCAGGGGAGCTAATGAGACCCTGGGTATCGGCCCAATTACATATGCCACCATGGGTAGAACGCACACCCCAGAAGGCCCCATGCCTAGACTACTGGTAGAAAATGTGACCTCTCAAATATGTGATTTTGACAATCTTTCCTGTCACATTGCAGTGGAAGATGTGATGAAACGGTGGAGAAGCATCCGGGACCAATACCGCCGGGAACGCCAGCAGCGGTCCAGGAGTGGGGATGCTGGCCATGTAAAGCGCAAATACATCTACTATGACCGGCTGAACTTCCTCGCCCCAATTCTGGCTCTGAGACCGTAAGTACATACCTCACACCACATGACACAAAAACATTACACAAATACTTTACAGGGACAAAAATATTGATGTATTTTTGCCTCTGTTCTATTTCATAACAGAACTCAATCCAACCTTACGGATCGAGGAACGGCCTCAGAGGCAGAGCCCATAATAGATCCTGTAGGGGATGAGGTGGCTGGCCCATCTTCTCCCCCTACAAGAAGGATGGCTGAAGAGGAGGCATCACAAGACCACACAATGGCTGGCCTACACAACACACCACCAGGACGGTCTGCTGCTGCCACCTCACCCATCCTGGAAGAGCCGGGCAACTTGAGCAGCAGCCCAACTGCCCAGATCAGGCCCTCCCCACAGGCTGCTCTTACATCACGGCGAATAAGAAGAAGGCGCCAGGTCACTATTCAAGAGAGCAGGACCAATGTGGACACTGGGGTGCTGAATTACTTGTCCAGAGTCACTACAGATGATGGTGAGGAGGCCTATGCACGTAGCCTCACCCTTTATCTCCGTGCCCTTACCTGTGAGGTCAGGCTCCGTATTAGGGGGTGTATTCAGATCCTGCTTGATGCAAGCACCCCCCCAATACCCCATATGAGGTGTTTGAATTTCTGGAGAGGTGGCAGCTCTCACCAAGAAATTTAATGCGCATGAGACCATCCACACAGATGCTTGCTCAAGCAGGGTCTGAACAGCCCCTAATACGTGGGCCAACACCTCAAGCCCTTCCTCCCCCTACCCATCCTTCTATTCCGCAGCCCCAAATGTCTTCATCAAGCCAACCCCACCAATATGGCCACTTGTACCCACCCAGTGTTGGAGGCTGGTCCCAACCTGGTTGGGGACGATCTGGCTATCTTGGTGGGTATGAGCCACGGGCCTACCAGAGCCAACAAGAAGCCCCTCACCATCATCATCATTACTCTGGCCAGTATCCCCAACAGGCCCAGGAGGCTGGACAACAACAGCATCATGGGCAACAGTATGGCCCCACACAGGGCGATGTTGGCCACAATGTCCAGCAGCACCCACAGGCTGTTCCTCCACGTTCCCCTTCCCCTACATATGAGGATTTATTATTCTAATGTTTGGAGATGTCCAGTGACATGTAACTGGTGCTCCTAATATAAATGAAAAAACAGGTGTTCTCCTTCACCAACATTTAGAACATAATTTAACATTCACATTTTTAAACAATGTTTTCCAAACATATGAAACAATCCATCATGACAGGCAACGCTACCTCACGCCTTTCACACAGATATTACATGTGTGTATAAAAGAGAATATTTAAATGCGCTATACTGTTACCTGAAAGGATGAAAATACACTACTCACTTGCTAATGCCTAGGAAAGGCGTGCTTGCCTTTAGTTAAGTAGTCACCTTTGTTATTAGCAATCTCTAGTAAAACAAATCAAGGCGACCAGCCTTCACAATATCACGCTCTCTCTATGTCTTAACAAGTGAGTTTTGTATTTTCATCCTTTCCAGTATAGCATGCTTAAATATTGTCTGTTCTACAGACAGGTAATATCTGTGTGAAAGATGTGAGGTAGCCTTGCCTGTCATGGTGGAATCTTTCTATGATTGGAAAACATTATGAGGAAATGTGAGTGTTATCTTATTCACTTTATTTAGGTGATGGAGCTCACCTTTTGTTGCCAAATCCAGGTTAATGTAGGCATGCAGCAATGTTGTTATTGCATAATGCTTGGTGCATTTTTTTTCTGTAATGTTAATTTCACACCAAGTTAAAGAAGGCACAAAGGGTCATTTTGGCCATTGCCAAATTTGTGTTATGGCAAAATTATGTTTGCCTTTAAGCAAAACAAAAAAACAAAAGGCAAATCTAAAAATTTGTCTACTCTAGTTAACGTCTCTGTGTGATTTCTCACAATCCCTCACAACTAGAGTTGAGCGATACCGTCCGATACTTCAAAGTATCGTATCGGATGGTATCGGCCGATCTTTAAAAAAAGTATCGGTATCGCCGATTCCGATACCGGAAGTCCCATTCAAGTCTATGGGACTTCCGGTATCGGAATAAGAAAAACCCTTTCCTGCCCTTGTACAGCCTCTCTGCGGTCTGTACGGGCCTTTCGGGGGGCTGTGCCGGCCTGCCAGGGGGTCTGTGCAGGCTCCGGTGGTCTGTGCCGGCCTGCCGGTGGTCTGTGCAGGCTCCGGGGGGCTGTGCAGGCTCCGGGGGGCTGTGCCGGCCTGCCGGGGGGCTGTGCCGGCCTGCCGGGGGGCTGTGCCGGCCTGCCGGGGGGCTGTGCAGGCTCCGGGGGGATGTGCCGGCCTGCCGGGGGGCTGTGCCGGCCTGCCGGGGGGCTGTGCAGGCTCCGGGGGTCTGTGCAGGCATCGTCCGATGGGACTGAAAGTCCCATCGGGCGATGCCTGCTACCATGACAGTGATTGACACATTAGCCAATGATGGGACAGTAGTAGTCCCATCATCCGGCTAATGTGTTAAATATAAAAAAAAAAAAAAAAAAAAATTACATGCTACATACATACAACATGCATACTACATACATGCTACATTCATACTACATAAATACTACATGCAACATACATACTACATATATACTACATGCATGCTACATACATACTGCATGCTACATACATACCACATATATACTACATACATACTACATGCTACATGCTACATACATAACACATATATACTACATGCATGCTACATACATACTACATGCTACATACATACCACATACATACTACATACATACTACATGCATGCTACATACATGCTACATACATACTGCATACATACTACATACATACTACATGCATGCTACATACATACTACATACATACTACATGCTACATACATACTACATACATACTACATGCATGCTACATACATACTACATACATACTACATGCATGCTACATACATACTACATGCATGCTACATACATACTACATGCTACATACATACTGCATACATACTGCATGCTACATACATACTACATACATACTACATACATACTACATGCATGCTACATACATACTACATACATACTACATACATACTACATATACTACATGCATGCAACATACATACTACATATATACTACATGCATGCAACATACATACTACATATATACTACATGCATGCAACATGCATACTACATATACTACATGCATGCAACATGCATACTACATATATACTACATGCATGCAACATACATACTACATATACTACATGCATGCAACATGCATACTACATATACTACATGCATGCAACATGCATACTACATATACTACATGCATGCAACATACATACTACATATATACTACATGCATGCTACATACATACTACATATACTACATGCATGCAACATGCATACTACATATACTACATGCATGCAACATGCATACTACATATACTACATGCATGCAACATGCATACTACATATACTACATGCATGCAACATACATACTACATATATACTACATGCATGCAACATGCATACTACATATACTACATGCATGCAACATGCATACTACATATACTACATGCATGCAACATACATACTACATATATACTACATGCATGCTACATACATACTACATATACTACATGCATGCAACATGCATACTACATATACTACATGCATGCAACATGCATACTACATATACTACATGCATGCAACATACATACTACATATATACTACATGCATGCTACATACATACTACATATACTACATGCATGCAACATGCATACTACATATACTACATGCATGCAACATACATACTACATATATACTACATGCATGCAACATGCATACTACATATATACTACATACATGCTACATACATACTACATATATACTACATACATACTACATACATACTACATGCATGCTACATGCATGCTACATACATACTACATGCATGCTACATGCATGCTACATACATACTACATGCATGCTACATACATACTACATGCATGCTACATACATACTACATGCATGCTACATGCATGCTACATACATACTACATGCTACATACATACCACATATGTGTGGGAATTTCCACACAGCAATGGCATAAAGTGAGACTAGGGACTTTTTTTTTTTAAGTGGCGGAGGAATACAGTGCGGAAGGATACCTACCTTTCGTCATTGGATTCCTGCAGCCCGTAGAGAACGGCAGCATCATCTGATGCTGCAGTTCTCTACCCAAGATCGTCGTGGGACACACTCGTGGACTGCTTCGGATCGTGGGTGAGTATTTTTGTGGTTTGTTATGTTAATATTTATCCCGGAAAAGACAATGGCTTCGGGGAACAATGTGACAAGTATTGGTAAGTATGTTACTCTATGTTATATGTACTGTATGTCTATGTATGTATTGTATGAATGTATTGTATGTATGTAGTATATATGTGGTATGTATGTAGCATGTAGTATGTATGTAGCATGCATGTAGCATGTATGTAGCATGTATGTAGTATATATGTAGTATGTATGTAGCATGTAGTATGTATGTAGCATGCATGTAGTATATATGTAGTATGTATGTAGCATGCATGTAGTATATATGTAGTATGTATGTAGCATGCATGTAGTATGTATGTAGTATGTATGTAGTATGTATGTAGCATGCATGTAGTATATATGTAGTATGTATGTAGCATGCATGTAGTATGTATGTAGCATGCATGTAGTATGTATGTAGTATGTATGTAGCATGCATGTAGTATGTATGTAGCATGCATGTAGTATGTATGTAGTATGTATGTAGCATGCAGTATGTATGTAGCATGTATGTAGTATGTATGTAGCATGCAGTATGTATGTAGCATGTATGTAGCATGTATGTAGTATATATGTAGTATGTATGTAGCATGCATGTAGTATGTATGTAGTATGTATGTAGCATGTAGTATGTATGTAGTATGTATGTAGTATGTATGTAGCATGCAGTATGTATGTAGCATGTATGTAGTATGTATGTAGTATATATGTAGTATGTATGTAGTATTTTTTTTTTTTTTTTTTAACATTTAACACATTAGCCGGATGATGGGACTACTACTGTCCCATCATTGGCTAATGTGTCAATCACTGTCATGGTAGCAGGCATCGCCCGATGGGACTTGTAGTCCCATCGGACGATGCTTGCACAGACCTCCGGACATCAGCACAGCCCCCCGGCAGGCCGGCACAGCCCCCCGGCAGGCCGGTACAGACCCCCACAGGGTGCACAGACCACCGGCAGGCCGGCACAGCCCCCCGGCAGGCCGGTACAGACCCCGGGCAGTCCACACAGCCCCCCGGCAGGCCGGCACAGCCCCCCGGCAGGCCGGCAGAGACCCCCGGAAGGCCCGAAATGACGGCGCATCATGATGCGCACACACCGCGCATCATGATGACGTCAGGCCGTCAATCAACTGAACTTCCGATTCCGATGCCGAATTCCGATATTGAAAAAATATCGGAAGTCGGTATCGGAATTCCGATACAGCAAGTATCGGCCGATACCCGATACTTGAGGTATCGGAATGCTCAACACTACTCACAACATACTAACAGACACCAACCAATGCAATGAAACACTCATAGAATCATTAAGGCTTGAGTAATATATATTTAGACACACTTAAAGCAACAAATTAGACCATAGACACAGCATGCTCTTGCCAAGAAGTTGCCCCCTCAGGTGATATAAAGTAATTCGTGAATATATCACGCACTTTGAGGCCAGAGAGCGGTCTACGTTGAGGGTTGATAGGTGGTCTCACCCTGCGCGCATTGTCCGGCCTACGAACAACACCAGCAGAGGAGGAGCAATCATGTATCCTGGTGAAGTTATGAAGAACCACACAGGCTTTCACAACTTCATTCACATTTTGCTCACTCAACTGAATGGCAGACTGGAGTACCCGCCATTTGGCACAAAGAATGCCAAAGGAACACTCCACCAGTCGCCTAGCACGTGATAGGCGCAAGTTAAAAATTCTGCGCCTGTGGTCAAGGTTGTGCCGGGGATATGGCCTCATGACATTGCGTGATAACTGAAAGGCCTCATCTGCCACAAGGACATAAGGGACTGATTGTTCGGGGGAGCCTGGTAGCTGGCGTGGTGGTGGTAGATCCAACTGGTTGGTGCGTAGCCGCCGACCCATTATGAAGTATTGAAGACTCTAGAGTCTCCCGTCCTTCCATAGGCCCCAATGTCAACAACTATAAACTTGTATTGAGGGTCTACCAGAGCCAACAATACAACAGAAAAGTATTGTTTATAATTGAAGAATTGGGAGCCAGAGTTCGGCGGCTTGCGCACCCTGATATGTTTGCCATCCAGGGCCCCAATACAATTTGGAAACTGGCAGTCCTCCTCAAAGTCCCTTGAAATCCTTAACCAGTCTTCCATCCTGGGCTCGGGCATGACCACCTGATGGAGTCTTGTCCAGATTTCTGCACATGTAGACCTCACTATGCCTGAAATGGTGGACTTTCCAATGAGAAACTCATGGTGGAGGGCGACATAAGACAGGCCAGTGGACAGGAAGCTGTAGAACAACAGAAATAGTACAGTTTAGAATGGCTAAAGTAAAAAAAAATCAGTTACATGCCGACCAAACTTGGTAGGAAATGAGAGAGAACAACACACACATATTTGGTGGCACAATGACTAAGTGATATGCAGGACATATTAGATGTAACATTCTGCTGTGTCAGGTGAAACATATTTTGAGTAAGATGAGGGTATGAAACTTTGTCCAAGAAGGCCAAAAAACATAAATTAACACACACATTATGAACACAGAGAATGTGGTTGTGCAGTACATACCGTATTGTGAGTAGAAGTCGCTCCTCTGCAGATATGGCTTTGCGCATCCTTGTGTCCTGAAAGGTGATCCCAGGGCGCACTGTCTCCAAGAGTCGATCAAATGTGGAAATGCTCATTCGACAGTACTGGTAAAATTTCTCCGGATGCTCCCGCAGAGAAGAATAGAGGCGGTGAAAATGACCTCTTATGAGTCGTTGCCTCAAAAGTGGATGGACCCACATGAGTCTCCTCCTCCGCGGATCCACTATCACAGGATATGGTTGGCCAAAGCGCCGTGACAAAAGCCGGGTAAAGAGAACCTGCTCAGTTGTATTGAATGTCAGACCCTCTGCTATGCTGCACAAAGAACACCAACACACCTCGTGAAAGCAAGGTGACAAATGGACAGAATGGAGGCAGCCACCTGTTCCTGAGTGTCTAAATAGGGTGCAGGCTAATGATTTAAATTGTTTGCAGGCCTCAAAACCGTTAAATGTCCATTTTGCAAGGCTGCAAGAAAATCTCGCCATACGGATTACATACGGATTACATACGGATACACACATGCGCAAAATACGCGACCTCACCTTGCTTACGGATGACCTACGGAGCACTATTTAGTGGTGATTCATCCGTATTACGCATGTAAAATACGGAGCGTATTTTGCGCAGGTTAGTGTGACTCCAGCCTTATTATTATTCCCACTGTGCTAGAAGGCACTAAAAAAGGATTATACCCACAGTGCCAAGTACTAATAGCAGATTATACCCACTGTCTCAAGCACTGATCCCAGACGATTACATTCACTGTGCCAGACACTAACAGAGGATTATACCCTCTGTGCCAAGCACTAATACCAGAGGATTATACCCACTGTGCCAAGCACTAATGGGGGATTATACCCACTGTGCCAAGCACTAATACCAGAGGATTATACCCACTGTGCCAAGCACTAATGGGGGATTATACCCACTGTGCCAAGCACTAATACCAGAGGATTATACCCTCTGTGCCAAGCACTAATACCAGAGGATTATACCCTCTGTGCCAAGCACTAATACCAGAGGATTATACCCACTGTGCCAAGCACTAATGGGGGATTATACCCACTGTGCCAAGCACTAATACCAGAGGATTATACCCACTATGCCAGGCACTCATAGCTCTCAGGTCAGGTGGAGGCGTCTGAATGATGATCTCCCAGAGATTGGATTATTTCCAGGCCGGAATCTCACATTGTCAGTAATTTCTCGTTCCTCCAGCGGCGCTGACAGGACGAGGTTTGCGGAATTTTCTTGTTAGCATAATACAGAGAAGCGGGAAATTCACATCACCAACTGTCCTGTGCTCAGCCAATCAGCGAGAAAGGGGAGGGGCTGAAAATGGCAATTCAGGAAAACAAACATCTCCGGTATCGCGTCATCACTGTGCAGTTCTCACTCCGGTCCGCCTAGCCTCCATATAAAGGAGGACTCAGCGCTGACCCTTCACAGTCGTCTGAAGATTTTCTGAACGATGTCTGGTCGCGGTAAAGGAGGGAAAGGTCTCGGGAAGGGCGGCGCCAAGCGGCACAGGAAGGTGCTCCGTGATAACATCCAGGGCATCACCAAGCCTGCCATCCGCCGTCTGGCTCGCAGGGGAGGAGTGAAGCGCATCTCCGGCCTCATCTATGAGGAGACCCGCGGCGTCCTGAAAGTCTTCCTGGAGAACGTGATCCGTGACGCCGTCACCTACACCGAGCACGCCAAGAGGAAGACCGTCACCGCCATGGACGTGGTGTACGCGCTCAAGCGCCAGGGCCGCACTCTCTACGGCTTCGGAGGTTAATTGTATTCTCGTCTCTGTCCTGACAACCCAAAGGCTCTTCTCAGAGCCGCCCACATCTCACGTGAGAGGCTGCAATTCCCGCTGGGGTCTAGCGGTCGCTGCTGGTGTGATCGCCGGGACCGGCTTGTGACGTTGCGCATTGGGGGGAGACGTTCTCTCTTCTGGAGCTGATCCAGTGAGTAGTCTCAGTGTGAGGTGGGGCACAGATGATCCGGGTGTATGGGGGAATCGATCGGCCGCACAGTCACCTCCTATGATGCTGCAGTTACTACAGAGCAGAAATCCGAGTGCTGGTAATAAATGTGGTTGTGCCACGTCTCCTGCTGCTGAGATCCTGTGGGTTGTAGGATGGCTGCGAGGAGTGGAATGCGGCTGCACTGATGAATGGACGCCGGTGTGAACGCTCCTGAGCAGCGGCTCAGGATTGGGGTATCAACAGGATACCTACATGCGATGAGAGGGGCTGTCTGTGTTTCTGCGCCACCACATGGGCAGGGAGGGACGGTGCAGGAATACAGGGTCGCTCTGCCTGTGATCAGGAGAACATCTGCCCACATCACACTTTGCACCAATCACCGGATCTAAATCCCGGAGCAAATTATCATATACAGGAATATACCCACTGTGCCAACTGCTATAGCAGGAATTATATCCACTGAGTCACCCACTAGAGAGATATACAGAGGATTATATTCACTGTGCCAGACACTAATAGAGCATTATACCCATTGAGCCAAGTACTAATAGCAGAGGATTTTTACCCACTGTGCCAAGCACTAAAAGAGGATAATAATTCTGTAAAGCACTAATTGAGGATTATTCCCACTGTGCCAACCACTAACCCTAACCCCGGCACAACGCGCATAATGCTTCAGGTAACCAAGCAAGGCTGGGATTATCGGCTCTGTGGTGGGATCGGCGCCAACAGAGGATCCAGCCCGGTGATTGTACAGAGACTAGTGTTGAGCATTCCGATACCGCAAGTATCGGGTATCGGCCGATATTCGCAGTATTGTAATTCCGATACTGAGTACCGATACTTTTAGCATATCGAGTACTGGAATCGGAAGTTCCCATAATGCTATCAGCCCGCTCGCTTTGATTCAGCCAATGGGAATCCTCAGAAGTGTGGGCACATCCTGTTAGGCATGTAGGCATGTTAACTATTGGCATGGCTGTGATTGGCTGCTGAAATGATGTCATGATGCACTATAAAAGCCGCCCCCCATTTAGGGTTCACTCTGCTGTGAATTCAGTTAGGGACAGGCTGCTGATCAAGACTCTGAGGGACAGTTAGAAATAGCGATTTGCTATATTGTGCTTTACCCAGGCTACTTTTGCAATCAGTGTAGCTTTCTTTTGCCTTGCAGCGCTGTTCACAGCTGTATGCAAGGTCTGTGTGAGTGCAGCTCACGGTGTAGTGTGTTCTGCAGCCACCTCTGGTTGTAGGCCGCTCAGCGTGCGTCACTGCCTCATACTGTACATGTTTTTTTTTTTATTGCTGCTCATTTTTCCTGATTTCTCCTATTAGTGTGGATCCATCCGTATCCATCTACATTGGTTGCAAACACTATAGGAGTAGACAGCGGAGCCTTTCTGCAGCCTGTCAGTGCTAGTGCCCAGTTCTCTGCACTGTTCACGGCTGTCTGTGAGGTCTCTGTGTGAGTGCAGCTCACGTTGTAGTGTGTTCTGCAGCCACCTCTGGTTGTAGTCCGCTCAGCGTGCATCACTGCCTCATACATAGTCCTTTCATTGTTTTATTGCAGCTCATTTTTCCTGATTTTTTTCTCCTGTTAGTGTGCTTCCATCCGTATCCATCTACATTGGTTGGTTGCAAACACTATATAGGAGTAGATAGAGGAGCCTTTCTGTTGGCTTGTGCCCTGCAGCCGCAGCCAGATTAGTATTAGCCTATTTTTTGGAGCCTCATCTTTTGCATTGAAGGTTACCTTCCTGCATTGTAATAGCTCCAAAAAGTTAGAGATACTCTCACTTTTTTAAATCTTTGGTCACATTCTTTTTGTTTTTTAAAAAAAAAAAAAAACACGTAAATAAAGTTCACCAAACACTCCACTTGACAGTTGTGTAGGCCACATTAGCTCCCATTAAAGTGTAGTCGACACACACACTTTATAAAATTAGTGTTTCTTATACCTGTAAGCAGCTGTTCAGGAATAAGCACACTAAAGCCCCCCTTTGTACTTTTCTGCCTGTCTTTATCAGTCTACCAAGATGAAGAAGGCAGGGAGTAAGGCACGTGGTCGTGGAGTTTCAGCAGGGAGAGGACGGGGGGATTCAGCAGGGAGAGGACGTGGGGATTCTGTGCCTGCTGCGGCCACCAGTGACCCGGCATCCCCCAGTTTTAGCAGGCAACAGTCCTTTATGCGTAGCTTTTTAGGACCTCGCCATACCCCACTGCTGCGTGACGAACAAACTGAAGCAGTTGTCGGATGGATGGCAGCTAATGCATTGAATTCAATGACTTCCACATCCTCTCAGGGCCAGAGCACCGAAGAGCAACCATCTGTCTCTTCACCACCTGCCAAATTGCCCAGGCAGTCAGAGAGCCCTGGACAGGAGCCATTTCAATCTTTACTTCTGTTCTCAGAATCTGTTGGCTTGGAAAGAGGTGGCCAGCCAAGCAGCATTCTAGAGCGTGAAGAAGAGGGAGTATGCAGTGATGCGCAACTGCTTTGTCCCTCTGAATCTGAAGAGGCGGGTGGGCCAGTGCCTATGGTCAGCACACCTCAGTACGCATCAGATGATGATAAGACTCAGGTGCCACTTTCTGTTGCGTACGGTGCTGCCGAGACTACCCAGGAGAAGCAGGTGTTTGAAGAGGGGAGTGTAGATGATGAGGTCCTTGACCCATCATGGCGTGAGGAACAGGAAGGTGGTGGGAGCAGCTCTGAGGAAGAGATTCCCCGAACGGCCAAAACAGGAGGGGGCAGACTTGGTTGCCTGTAGCCTCCACTTTGGCACCCGTTAGGAGCATTCCTCTTCCAAAACCCAAAACGGGCGCTCCCAAGACTTGCAGTGCGTGGTCCTTTTTTGACACAGTTGTTGATGACATTTGCTTTGTCAAATGCAAGCTGTGTCATCAGAAAGTCAAAAGAGGGAAAAGTGTCAGCAACCTCAATACCACAAATATGTGGAAACATGTGCGGACCAAGCACGAGCTGGAGTTACACAGACACACTGAAGACGTAGGCCAACGTACAGCACCACCTACCACCTCTTCAGCTCATGTTGGGGCCTCTTCCTCCAGCTCACACACAGCTGGTTCGGCTTCCTCACAGGATCGCCAAGGAAGAACCTCTGGCACTGTTGTCCGGAGACCCTGTGACATTCCACCCACAGCACCACGTTCCCTGTCATCCTCACACTCCCAGGCCACTCTACAGCCATCGGTAGCACAGGCATGGGAGAAAAGGCGGCCATACTCGGCAAACCATCCCCGAGCACAGGCTCTGAATGCTAGCATTGCCAAACTACTGGCCCTTGAAATGCTCTCATTCAGGCTGGTGGAGACTGACACCTTCCGGAACTTCATGGCATTGGCTTTCCCACAATACACTGTGCCCAGCCGCTTTTATTTCAGCAGGCAAGCCGTCCCTGCCCTGCAAAAACATGTGGAGGGAAAAATAAAACATGCGCTACTAAACGCCGTCAGTAGCAAGGTCCACCTGACCACCGATGCGTGGACCAGTAACCATGGACAGGGACGAGACCTTTCCCTCACTGCCCATTGGGTCAATGTTGTGGAGCCGGGTACAGATCTGGAGAGTGGCGCTGTACGTGTTCTGCCAACTCCACGGATTGCAGGAATCCAGTCTGTACACATAGACTCCTCCTCCTACTCAAGTTCCTCTGAAACAGCGCAGCAGGAGCCTGTTACGACCGATATGAGCACAGCCGTGGCCAAACGTCAACAGGCCGTACTGAAATTAATTTCATTGGGGAATTGAAGCCACACAGCGCAGGAGCTCTGGAATGCCATCAAGCAGGAGAGCGACGTATGGTTTGTGCCAGCGAATCTCCAGCCAGGCTGGGTAGTGTGTGACAATGGCCGAAATCTGGTGGCAGCTCTGGGCCTAGGCAACCTCACTCACATCCCATGTCTGGCACATGTGCTCAGCTTGGTCGTGCAGAGTTTTCTGAGGGACTATCCGGATCTTGATGCACTGCTGCACAAGGTCCGCATAGAGTGCGCTCACTTGCGTCGTTCCAGCATGGCAAGATCGCGCCTTGCTGCTCTGCAGCGCCAATTACGCCTTCCGGAACATCACATCATATGTGACCTACCCACCAGGTGGAATTCTATGTTACTTATGTTGGAGCGGTTGTGTGAGCAGCAGGCAGCAGTCATGGAGTACCAGCTGCATCAGGCGCAAACAAGTCGCACTGTGCACCGGTCACACTTCAGCACCACTGAGTGGGCCTCTATGAAGGACATCTGCCTCGTTTTGCGTGCCTTCGATGATTCCACGCGGATGGCGAGTGCAGATGATGCACTAGTCAGCATGACTGTCCCCCTTATCTGCCTGCTTCAAAAAACACTGCAAGCAGTAAGGGAGGAGGTTCTGGAAGAGGTGGAGGATGAGGAGTCTCAAATGCCATCTGCTTCTGGACAGTCTGCACTACGTGCTTCCTCACAAAGGCCTAGGCAGGGGACACTTTGTGAGGAGGATGAGGAGGAGTCGATGGAGGAGGAAGACATCTCTCCACAGGAGGGAGGTACACAAAGCTCTAGTCAGTATGTACAGCGACGGTGGGGTGATGCAGAGCAGGCAGAGATGAAGACTCAAGCAGGGGACAGCGGTTCTTGGGCAGTTGGGAGTCTGCAGCACATGGTTGACTTCATGCTGCAGTGCCTGAAAAACGACCGCCGCATCGCCCATATTCTCAACACAGCTGATTATTGGGTGTACACACTCCTAGATCCTCGCTACCGGGACAACTTACAAAGCCTCACGGTTGAACTGGGAGCGTAAAATGTACCAAGACACACTGGTGCAGTCCATCATGTTCTCCATTCCAACCAACAGCACTGCTGCTAGTGCTTTACAAAGCAGCTCTGTGCATCGAGGCAGTGGAGGAAGCTCTGCACAGAGGGAGCAGAGGCAGCGCCGCAGCACAAGGCAAGACCAGTATGGCCCAAATGAGTCAAAGTTTTGAGTGCCCGCCACAAATGTCTACACCATCACAGATGGCTCCAGTCAGCAGGAGGCAACGTTTCCGTCAGATGGTGACAGACTACATGTCTTGACCTCTCAGTGTACTCCCAGACGGCTCTTCCCCCGTCAATTTTTGGGTCTCTAAGCTGGATACATGGCCAGAGCTTAGCCAGTATGCATTGGAGGTGCTGGCTTTCCCTGCTGCCAGTGTATTATCGAAACGCGTCTTTAGTGCAGCAGGTGCTGTACTAACAGACCGTCGCACGCGACTATCCTTCGATAACGTTGACCGGCTTACTTTTCTGAAAATGAACAAGGCCTGGATCTCACCGGAATTTGCCAGTCCTCTTCCAGAATAAATAATTAGTTGGCAACAGTATCCAGGTGTCCTGTTGTGTTCATGTTTCAACCACCTGAACTGTAATCCCTGGGCTCCAACACCGCCAGTTGTTGCTCAGAAGTGCCGTCTGCACAGAGAAAAACACTCGCTCCTGTGTTAGTGGGGTTCAGCAACGTCAGCTGCTCCCCTGCTTTGTATGCGGCAATATCTCCTGCTCCCTCCGCATTCAAACTACATCAGATTTTACACTTGCTCCAAGTAGGCCTCAGCCTACTCCATGATTGACCCTGGGCTCCAACACTGCCAGTTGTTGCTCAGAAGTGCCGTCTGCACAGAGAAAAACACATGCTCCAGTGTTAGTGGGGTTCAATAACGCCAGCTGCTCCCCTGCTGTGTGTCCGGCAATATCTCCTGCTCCCTCCACATTCAAACTACATCAGATTTTACACTTGCTCCAAGTAGGCCTCAGCCTACTCCATGATTGACCCTAGGCTCCAACACTGCCAGTTGTTGCTCAGAAGTGCCGTCTGCACAGAGAAAAACACATGCTCCAGTGTTAGTGGGGTTCAATAACGCCAGCTGCTCCCCTGCTGTGTGTCCGGCAATATCTCCTGCTCCCTCCACATTCAAACTACATCAGATTTTACACTTGCTCCAAGTAGGCCTCAGCCTACTCCATGATTGACCCTGGGCTCCAACACTGCCATCTGCACAGAGAAAAACACTAGTTCCTTTGTTAGTGGGGTTCAGTAACGCCAGCTGCTCTGATTGGTCCTTCCCAAGCTAATGGAAGGTTCCGGAAGCGCATCGCTATAAAAAGCCCGCAGGGCGGCTCGGCGATGCGCTAGTGTAGACTTATCTTGCTATTTGTGTGAATGGTGACGGATGCATGGACTGTTGGCTGACTCATTATGAAACCCCTTCCCTCGGATAATACGATTGGTGACAGAGAGTGTTCTTAGGTCAGCACCAGGTAGAGGCAAGCTACGCCACAGTGCTGCTTCGCCTACACTAGCGTCCGTCGGTGCCCGGTCCTCGGCGCCGACGCTTGCGGCTATAGTTGCCGCTGCGCTGCATTAACAGCAGCTATTGGTGTTCGCGGCTGCGACGCCACACGCTGACTCCTGTGACGATAACAGGGCCAGCACCTTTGTATTTATTTCTGGCAAGCGACTCTGTGTCTGAACAGAGCCGCTCCTAGCGTTCGGGTGACATTAACCCGTGCGCACTACTTCACCTTCTGGTGCATCTGCCATTGCCCAGCAGCGGTCTTACCAACTACCGCACGGTGGACCCCGGGCGGCGAACGCACCTCTTATTATTTTATATCTGGTGCGTTCCAACGACCATAACATTACACTAGCGCCAGGGTCTGGCTGGCAATGGCAGACGTGCAGCAGCTGCAGCGCTACATTCGGCAGCTGGAGAGCAGGTTGGCGGCTATCGAGAGCACCAACTCAGCTGCGAATGCTGCGCTAGCTGCCGCCCAGACGGTCGCTGAGGCCGTCTCACGTGTACCCACACTCTTGCCCTCGCCGACAATCTCTTCCCTCCCGCTCCCCGATAAGTTTTCGGGTGAAAGCGCCACCTGTAGGGGATTCGTCAGTCAGTGCTCCATTCACCTGGAGTTGCTGGCTGCACGGTTTCCTACAGAGCGGGCTAAGGTGGGCTTCATTGTCTCCTTATTGTCTGGCCGGGCATTGCAGTGGGCCACGCCATTGTGGGAACGTGATGATCCTGTGGTTCAGGGGCCTGCTCAGTTCCTTGCGGCTCTGAAGCAGGTCTTCTTAGGACCACGGGTCACGCACGATACGGCTCTCGACCTGTTGTCCTTAACACAAGGGTCACTCTCGGTTAGCCATTATGCTGTCCGGTTTCGGACATTGGCTTCCGAACTGGAGTGGCCGGACAAAGTATTAGTCCCAGTGTTCTGGAGAAGCCTAGCTGATCACATCAAGGATGCTCTAGCTACCCGAGATATTCCCACATCTCTGGAGGAATTGATCGCCGTCTCCACCCGTATTGATCTCCGGTTCACGGAGCGCGGGTTGGAGAGGACTCAATCCCGACGTAAAATTAACCTGGCTCCCACCTTTACCGAACCGCTGAGCCATTCCGCACAGGAGTCTCCCTCCACCGAGCCCATGGAGGTATCTCGCACCGGCACTAAGTCACGTCAGGTGCGGGGCTCCGTGCGCTGTTACCACTGCCAACACTTTGGCCACACGGCTGGCACATGTCCTCAACGGCCGAAGGGACGACCCCGTTCCATGGTTGTAGGTGGTGGCCAGTCCCAGATGGAGTCCTTTTCACCTAAGCCGGTATTCCGGGGTACCCTAGATAATGGCTCCTCCACCTGGGAGGCAGAGGTCACTCTGGATTCCGGGGCCAAGGGGAACTTTATGTCCTCGAGTTTTGCCCAGAGTCACACTATCCCTCTGGTATTACTCCCACAACCTCTGACCATCAGGGTGGTGGATGGGGCACCATTGCCGTCTCGAGTGACCCATCAGACGGTCCCACTCGGTCTCGCCATGTCCCCCTCACATCCGGAGACCCTGTCCTTGCTTATTATGCCTCATGGCATCGATCAGGTGCTCCTTGGGGTTCCCTGGCTTCGATGTCACTCCCCTCACATTGATTGGGCTTCGGGGAGAATATTGGGCTGGAGCAAGGACTGCGAGGGTAGGTGTCTCAGGGACAGTCTTCAGGTAGCGTCTACGGAGCTGCCTACAAACCTCTCCACGCTCCCTGAACCTTACCATCAATATGCGGACGTCTTCTCTAAGAAGTCCGCGGAGACACTCCCGCCGCACCGTCTCTATGACTGCCCGATTGACCTCCTGCCAGGCACAGAAACTCCTCGAGGTTGTGTTTACCCATTATCTCTCCCGGAGACGGAGGCAATGTCCCAATACATCCGGGAGAACCTGGCACGGGGCTTTATCAGGAAGTCGGTGTCACCGGCCGGGGCAGGCTTCTTCTTCGTTCAGAAGAAGAGCAGAGAGTTACGCCCTTGCATCGACTACTGGGGTCTCAATGCCATCACGGTAAAGAATAAGTACCTTCTCCCATTGATCTCCGAGTTGTTCGACAGGTTGCGTGGGGCGCGACTCTTTACTAAGCTAGATCTACGAGGGGCATACAACCTGATCCGTATTCGTGAGGGAGACGAGTGGAAGACAGCTTTTAATACTCGGGATGGCCATTATGAATATCTGGTCATGCCCTTCGGCCTTTGTAATGCGCCCGCTGTCTTCCAGGATTTCGTCAACGACGTCTTCCGTGACATGCTTTCTACCTCGGTGGTGGTCTATCTGGATGACATACTCATCTTTTCGCCAGATTTGCCCACCCACCGGAAAGATGTCTGCAGGGTAGAGTTGAGCGACTTTTGGTTTTTCAGGGTCGCGTTTCGTTTTGTGAAACCCGACTTTTCCAAAAGTCGGGTCGAGCAAGATCGTCCGATTATAGGGAAAAGTCGGGGTCGTCCCGAAACACGAAACCCAATGTAAGTCAATGGGGAATAAAAGTCGGCAGTGAGAGGAGGACAGGAAACACACCTACAGTGCCCATTTGAATGCCAAAAGCATCAATTCTTCTTACTTAAGCTTGTCAACCTTAATTAACTTCATAATACAAGTTACGCACTGAAAAATGGGGGTTATTTGGCTAAATTTGTGGGGGGGGAGGGCTGGCTGCAGGTTTTCATGTGCCCTGGGCGAAAGAGCGCCCCTTTAACACATACCACAACTCATCATGCTCCGATACGGCAGAGAAATAGCGGTATAGTACAATGAAAAATACCTCACTTTTTACATCTCATGACGAGGCCCATCTATTTCTCCATACAGAATCATTGGTCCCATATAATGTTTGAAACAGTATATGATGAGCTCCACATAATGCTACAGTATATGTTGGTCCCCATGGATGAAGCTCCACTGTCTTATGGGCCCAAATAATGCTCCAAACATAATGGGCCCCATTTCTAATGCTCTAGTGTATAATGGGCCCTGTAAATGCTGCTCCAGTGTCTGATGTCCACCTTTGGAATGTTCCAGTGTATGGTGGGCCCCAGCTATCATTCTCCAGAGTATAGAGCTCCCCAAAAATTGCTGTCCCAACATAGAAAACAATCAAATAAGTCTCCTCGCTAGGGAATCCCTGTACTTGTCTGGACAGGTGCTGTAGCTTGCTTAACAGCTCGCCAGCCGTTCTCACGCCCAGTATGGATTGCACGTCATTGCACAAAGGTTAGAAGGGGTACCGTATCCCCGGATAACATGTATGGATAGCGTACACATTCAAAATATATGTCTATACAGCATGAGGCAGGCTCAGACGGTGTTAGGCCCAGTATGGATTGCACGTCATTGCACAAAGGTTAGAAGGGGTACCGTATCCCCGGATAACATGTATGGATAGCGTACACATTCAAAATATATGTCTATACAGCATGAGGCAGGCTCAGACGGTGTTAGGCCCAGTATGGATTGCACGTCATTGCACAAAGGTTAGAAGGGGTACCGTATCCCCGGATAACATGTATGGATAGCGTACACATTCAAAATATATGTCTATACAGCAAGAGGCAGGCTCAGATGGTGTTAGGCCCAGTATGGATTGCACGTGATTGCACAAAGGTTAGAAAGGGTACCGTATCCCTGGATAACATGTATGGATAGCGTACACATTCAAAATATATGTCTATACAGCATGAGGCAGGCTCAGACGGTGTTAGGCCCAGTATGGATTGCACGTCATTGCACAAAGGTTAGAAGGGGTATCGTATCCCCGGATAACATGTATGGATAGCGTACACATTCAAAATATATGTCTATACAGCATGAGGCAGGCTCAGACGGTGTTAGGCCCAGTATGGATTGCACGTCATTGCACAAAGGTTAGAAGGGGTACCGTATCCCCGGATAACATGTATGGATAGCGTACACATTCAAAATATATGTCTATACAGCATGAGGCAGGCTCAGACAGTGTTAGGCCCAGCATGGATTGCACGTCATTGCACAAAGGTTAGAAAGGGTACCGTATCCCTGGATAACATGTATGGATAGCGTACACATTCAAAATATATGTCTCAGGAGGCAGGCTCAGACGGTGTCAGGCACAGTATGGATTTGACGGCCCAGATTACACAGCGGAGGAGCAGGGAGAGGTAAAAATTGCAAATGCTGGGGCCCTGGCCCAGCAAGGGGGGCCCACTCGTGGGCGTCGGTACTGGCACTGGGCCCCTCATAGTACAGCGGTGTGTCTGACGGCGGGTGTGCACCACCACCGTCAGAGACACTTGATTGCACTATGAGGGACCCTGTGCCAGTGCCCGCGCCCAAGAGTCGGCCTACCCACCTGTCCAGGGCAACGGCACTCGCACGGTGTCGTGCGCTAGGTGGTGACCCCGGCCATGGGGGGGGAGGCAGCACAGTTAGGGAGTTTTAGAAAGTGGCATATGTTTATGTTGGAAATTCAACTGATGCAAAAGGCGAAATAGGTGAAGTACCAGGAAGAGGTGGACCAAAGCAAGCCATTTTTCTGTCACCCTATGTGTCATCAGGGGAAGGTGGGACAAAATCCTTGGAAACCCATGCGTGGTTCATTTTAATGAAGGTTAGATCATCCACATTTTGGGTTGACAGACGGGTCCTTTTTTCTGTTAGGATTGATCCAGCTGCACTGAAGACTCTTTCCGATAGCACACTTGCAGCTGGGCAAGCGAGCTCCTGTAAGGCATATTGTGCCAATTCAGGCCAGGTGTCCAGTTTAGCGGCCCAATAATCAAAGGGGAATGACCTGTGTGGGAGAACATCGATATGGGAGGAAAAGTAGTTTGTAACCATAGTTGACAACTGCTGTCTCCTGTCACTTTCCATCGATGCAGTATTACCAGTTGTGTGAGCGGTATTTGAAAAATCAGTCCACAACATTGTCATGAAACCCCTGTCTCCAACGCCACTTCTGCTGTGTGCACCACGAACACCTCTGCCAAGCTGCCCCCGGCCCGTACGGCTCGTGTGAGAACCATCACCGCTGCTGTGTGCTGGGAATGCCTCAAGCAACCGATTTACCAGAGTTGCTTGTTTATTAGCCAATATTAGGTCAAGGTTCTCCTGTGGCATGATGTTTTGTAATTTGCCTTTATAGCGTGGATCCAGGATGCTGGCCAACCAGTAGTCGTCATCGTTCATCATTTTGGCAATGCGGGGGTCCCTTTTTAGGATCCGCAAGGCATAATCTGACATGTGGGCCAATGTTCCCGGTGTCAATGATGCACTGCGAGTGCTGGGTGGAGGAACACTTTCTGGCAAATCCACATCCCTCCAGTCACGCACAAACCCTGTACCTGACCTTGCCACGCCAACATTTTCACTTGCCCCACGAGATGCATCCTCCTCTCCTAAGTAATCATCCCCATCATCCTCCTCCTCCTCTTCTTCCTCCACCTCGTCCAGGAGAGGTCCCTGAGCAGACAATGGCTGAATGTCATCAAGAATTCCCTCCTCCTCTTCCTCCTCATCAACATTGGCTGCAGACGCCTGCTCCTTAAGGTGCGTCAAAGTTTGCATGAGCAGACGCATAAGTGGGATGCTCATGCTTAGGATGGCGTCGTCTGCGCTTACCAGCCGTGTGCATTCCTCAAAACACTGAAGGACTTTACAAAGGTCTTTCAGCTTCGACCACTGCACGCCTGTCAACTCCATGTCTGCTCTCAAAGTGCCTGGCCGTGTATCCTCCCACAAATGCATTATGGCCTGCCTCTGCTCGCACAGCCGCTCCACCATGTGCAGGGTGGAGTTCCACCTTGTTGCAATGTCGATAATGAGGCGGTGGTTGGGAAGGTGGAGCAATCGCTGCAGCTTCTGCATACGAACGGAGTGTACAGGCGACCGGCGGATGTGCGCGCACAGTCTTCGCACCTTCTGGAGCAGGGCTGTTAACTCCGGATAATTTTTGAGGAAGCACTGCACCACCAGGTTCAAGGTGTGAGCCAAGCAAGGTATGTGGCTGAGTTTTGAAAGGGCTATGGCTGCCACAAAATTACGGCCGTTATCACTAACTACCTTGCCTGCCTCAAGATGTACACTGCCCAGCCATGACTCAGTTTGTCGCTTCAAGTACTCGGCCAGCACCTCGGCGGTGTGTCTGTCGCCCAAACACATCATCTGCAACACAGCCTGCTGACGCTTTACACTAGCTGCTCGATAAGGGGACACCTCGTGTGCAACAGTGGCAGCTACAGATGGAGTGCTTGTACGACTGCGCTCTGTGGACGAGCTGTCACTTCTGGAGGAGGAGGAGGAGGAGGGTCGAACGCCTACAGCCAACTGTTTCCTATACCGTGGGCTAGGCAGCACTGTCCCACCACCGCTGTCCCCTGTGGACCCTGCATCCACCACATTAACCCAGTGCGCAGTGATGGACACGTAACGGCCCTGGCCATGCCGACTTTACCATGCATCAGTTGTGAGGTGCACCTTTCCGCTCACTGACTGCTTGAGTGCATGGACAATGCGGTCTTTCACATGATGGTGGAGGGCTGGGATGGCTTTGCGAGAGAAGAAGTGGCGACTGGGTAGGTCATAGCGCGGTACTGCATAGGCCATGAGTTCGCGGAAAGCTGTGCTTTCCACCAACCGAAAGGGCATCATCTCAAACGAGATTAGTTTGGCAATGTGGGCGTTCAAACCCAGTGTACGCGGATGAGAGACTGAGTACTTTCTTGACCTACTCATAGTGTCTGGTAGGGTGAGCTGGACTTGAGAGCTGCATATGGTGGAAGTAGCGGTGGACAGGGCGGACTGAGAGAGGGTTGATGATGGTGATGGAGATGTTGTTCTTTCTGATGGCCTAGAATCAGTCTTTCGTTGATATAACAGTGGGATTCCCTGACTGCTGTGGCCTTGCAACGACACCTCAACATTTGCTGCTGTGCTAACCGGTGTGCTTACAGTGGGGGAAACAATGTAGCGTTGCTGACTACCTTTGTTGTGATCAGTTGCACATGTGGCACTTGAGGTTTGGTGTTGTGTCCACGCTTGCAAGTGCATGCTGGTTAAATGTCTAAGCATGCAACTGGTATTCAAATTTTTCAGATTTTTCCCTCGGCTAAAGGTCTTTGCGCACTTCTTACAGATAACCTTGGCCTGATCATGAGGATTTTGTTCAAAAAAGTGCCACACTGCACTCTTCCTACTTTGGCAGACATTTTGCGGCCTAGCACGCTGTGATCTTTTGACCCTCTGGACAAGCTGTCCAGCAACTCTTTTGATGTTTGGAACCTGTCTTTGGAGTGCTCCGGGCCTGCCAGATAACAGCTGTTGCGATGTCGATGTCTGCTGTTGATGCTCCTCATCTGAGCTATTGGAAGCAGCACCCTCTTCCCCCAATGGATGCCAATCTGGGTCAACAACTGGGTCATCCATCACCTCCTCTTCTATGTCATGTGCACCTTTCTCTGTGTCACCGTGTATGGTGGTATAGTGTGCGGGAAGGGGCACCTGAGTCTCATCAGGGTCAAAATCTGGCTCTGTACACTGCGAGGACAATGTAGTGCTCTGAGTGAATGTACCAGCAGAATCATCCATCAGCGGCTGTGCATCAGTGCACTCCATGTCAGATTCATCTTGGCCTGGGTAATTCACCATTTGACTTGATAATCCAGGCATGGTATGTGAAAACAGCTCCATGGAGTAATCAGTAGTATGGCCTGCGTCATCCTTCAATCTTGGTTGGGGTGAAGGACACAAGGAAAGGTGTGGTTCATGAACATGAGCCTCCAATGACGACTCAGTGCTTTTACTTTTTACAACTGAAGAAGAGGAGGCGATAGAGCTGGAGGCTGAGTCAGCAATGTAAGACAAAACTTTTTCCTGATGCTCTGCCTTTAAAAGCGGTTTGCCAACTCCTAGAAAACTAAGCGTTCGAGTCCTTATGTAGCCAGACGATGACGCAGGGTCAGCACCTCCTGCATTCGGTCCTATTTTGCTCTTGCCACTACCATCAGCAGATCCACCACCAACACCCTCATTACCAGCTGCCAACCCCCGCCCAATTCCACGGCCTCTTCCACCAACCTTCCTCATTTTTGGTAGAAATGTAGACAAAATCCAACAAACTATATAGTAATGTAAAACAAGGTACAAGGTGTCTATAGGACAGGGGAGTTTTAGAATTTCTGCACACACTTGTGGACAGTGGACACTTGTGGATTGTGTGCGGCCCACTGATATCTGAGCGCTATGTGACACGCTCGATGGCACAGCTGCCTGTGACCAAAGTGACGAGAGGATAATGGAGATTTTGAATCTCTGCGCACACTTTTGGACACTGGACACTTGTGGATTGTGTGAGGCCCAATGAATATCTGAGCGCTATGTGACACGCTCGATGGCACAGCTGCCTGTGACCAAAGTGACGAGAGGATAAGGGAGATTGGATTGCTTTTAAAAAAGCAGTTTGCGGAGCAGTGGGTAAACAGCAATGCAGCCGTCAGGAAGCCTTAAAAGGCAGCCCAACAACCAACACCACTGATAAACCACAATATAGCCTCCCCTTGCACTGCACACACAGTGACTGGTGTGTTGTGCAGGCCAAATTGCTAGCAGCAGAAGCAGTTTTTTGGTCTTCTTCCCTGCCTAACGCTCTCCCTACAGAATCAGCAGTAACCTCTCCCTATACTAAGATCGGCAGAAGTAAAATGGCGGTCGGCGTGCACGCCCTTTTATATCCCCTGTGACGCCCACCAAAGCAAGCCAATCACTTGCATGCCCTTCTGAAAGATGGTGGTACCCGTGCCTATGTCATCACGTTGCCCACAGTGTCCGTGGATCCTGATTGGCTGACGCGCACTAGGGGATAAATACCCTGCTCCTGCCGCTCCTCACATCACATTTGTGTACATCTATTCAGAGCTATGGCCAGAACCAAGCAGACCGCCCGTAAATCCACCGGAGGGAAAGCTCCCCGCAAGCAGCTGGCCACTAAGGCAGCCAGGAAGAGCGCTCCTGCTACTGGCGGAGTGAAGAAGCCGCATCGTTACCGCCCAGGAACAGTCGCTCTCCGTGAGATCCGTCGCTACCAGAAGTCCACCGAGCTTCTGATCCGTAAGCTTCCCTTCCAGCGCCTGGTGAGGGAGATCGCCCAGGACTTCAAGACCGATCTGCGCTTCCAGAGCTCGGCGGTGATGGCCCTGCAGGAGGCCAGCGAGGCTTATCTGGTGGGGCTGTTCGAGGACACCAACCTGTGCGCCATCCACGCCAAGAGGGTCACCATCATGCCCAAAGACATCCAGCTGGCCCGCAGGATCCGTGGGGAGAGAGCTTAGATCTTCCCGAGCACCGACCACAACACAAAGGCTCTTCTCAGAGCCACCAAATCCTCCCACAGATGAGCTCCTTCCTGCCATTTCTCCTTCCTTCCTCCTGGTTCGGTAATATCTGGGCTGCTTTGTCCACAGTTGTCTGAGGGCCGTTATTCTGGCCGGTTCCGTTATCGGTAGATCCAGCGGTTCTGTTCCTGCTTCCATGCAGCCTCATACAGAAGGGGGAATTGAGCAGCGCACGGTCACTAAGGAGTTAACCGGAGGAGTCCATACCTGGCTCTGGGATTGGTCGCGCCTGCGAACTTCTCTCATTGGCTGATCACAGACCCGTTGATGGTTTTGAATTTCCCGCTCAATCCCTTTCCTGTCCTTCGGATTATTCCCCTCTGCTTAGTAGCGGAGATCGCTGTGACGTGAGCCGTCCGGTCTGGGGCAGCTGCACCCGCAGAGCTCAGAGTCCTGCTCCCCGGAGCTGCTGATCGCTCCCCTGATCGGCCGCCGCCGTTACCTTCCCTTCATCTCACAGCAGCACTCCGAGCTCTGTACTGTGCACAGAGGGGTCTGTGTCCGGATATAGCGCCCATACACCCTGTTACAAGGCTCAACCCCAGAATAGATCGGAAAGTGCAAACAGCGGTGCGAGCTCCAGGGGCTGAAGACGGGCAGCACCGAGAGAGGAGGCCGCAGCCAGGACCGCAGTGTGTCCGGAGGAAGAGAGCCGCCCGGGCTGCGACATCGAGTCCCGAGATCACAGGGACCCGCTGAGCCCGGGGCAGCTCCATAGAGAGCAGCGACCTCCTCCTGGTCTCTGTTGGAGGCGCCGGCACTAGGGGCAGAGCTGTGGTTCCATAGTTGGGGTCATTGATTCCTTTCCACACATCTCGGATGACGTTACTGTAGAGTTGGGACCTGGTGACAGAGCAGTGGGTATAATCCTCTATATATCTCTCTAGTGGGTGACTCAGTGGATATAATTCCTGCTATTAGCAGTTGGCACAGTGGGTATATTCCTGTATATGATACTTTGCTCCGGGATTTAGATCCGGTGATTGGTGCAAAGTGTGATGTGGGCAGATGTTCTCCTGATCACAGGCAGAGCGACCCTGTATTCCTGCACCGTCCCTCCCTGCCCATGTGGTGGCGCAGAAACACAGACAGCCCCTCTCATCGCATGTAGGTATCCTGTTGATACCCCAATCCTGAGCCGCTGCTCAGGAGCGTTCACACCGGCGTCCATTCATCAGTGCAGCCGCATTCCACTCCTCGCAGCCATCCTACAACCCACAGGATCTCAGCAGCAGGAGACGTGGCACAACCACATTTATTACCAGCACTCGGATTTCTGCTCTGTAGTAACTGCAGCATCATAGGGGACTGTGCGGCCGATCGATTCCCCCATACACCCGGATCATCTGTGCCCCACCTCACACTGAGACTACTCACTGGATCAGCTCCAGAAGAGAGAACGTCTCCCCCCACTGCTCAACGTCACAAGCCGGTCCCGGCGATCACACCAGCAGCGACCGCTAGACCCCAGCGGGAATTGCAGCCTCTCACGTGAGATGTGGGCGGCTCTGAGAAGAGCCTTTGGGTTGTCAGGACAGAGACGAGAATACAATTAACCTCCGAAGCCGTAGAGAGTGCGGCCCTGGCGCTTGAGCGCGTACACCACGTCCATGGCGGTGACGGTCTTCCTCTTGGCGTGCTCGGTGTAGGTGACGGCGTCACGGATCACGTTCTCCAGGAAGACTTTCAGGACGCCGCGGGTCTCCTCATAGATGAGGCCGGAGATGCGCTTCACTCCTCCCCTGCGAGCCAGACGGCGGATGGCAGGCTTGGTGATGCCCTGGATGTTATCACGGAGCACCTTCCTGTGCCGCTTGGCGCCGCCCTTCCCGAGACCTTTCCCTCCTTTACCGCGACCAGACATCGTTCAGGAAATCTTCAGACGACTGTGAGGGGTCAGCGTTGAGTCCTCCTTTATATGGAGGCTAGGCGGACCGGAGTGAGAACTGCACAGTGATGACGCGTACCGGAGATGTTTGTTTTCCTGAATTGGCATTTTCAGCCCCTCCCCTTTCTCGCTGATTGGCTGAGCACAGGACAGTTGGTGATGTGAATTTCCCGCTTCTCTGTATTATGCTAACAAGAAAATTCCGCAAACCTCGTCCTGTCAGCGCCGCTGGAGGAACGAGAAATTACTGACAATGTGAGATTCCGGCCTGGAAATAAATCAATCTCTGGGAGATCATCATCAGTCAGACGCCTCCACCTGACCGGAGAGCTATTAGTGCCTGGCATAGTGGGTATAATCCTCTATTAGTGCCTGGCACAGTGGGTATAATCCTCTATTAGTGCTTGGCACAGTGGGTATAAACCTCTATTAGTGCTTGGCACAGTGGGTATAAACCTCTATTAGTGCTTGGCACAGTGGGTATAAACCTCTATTAGTGCTTGGCACAGTGGGTATAATCCTCTATTAGTGCTTGGCATAGTGGGTATAATCCTCTATTAGTGTTTGGCACAGGGGGTATAATCCTCTTAATGCCTGGCACAGTGGGTATAATCCTTTATTAGTGCTTGGAGGCACAGTGGGTATAATCCTCTATTAGTGCTTGGAGGACCAGTGGGTATAACCCTCTATTAGTGCTTGGCACAGTGGGTATAAACCTCTATTAGTGCTTGGCACAGTGGGTATAAACCTCTATTAGTGCTTGGCACAGTGCGTATAATCCCCTATTAGTGCTTGGCACAGTGGGTATAATCATCTATTAGTGCTTGGCACAGTGGGTATAATCCCCTATTAGTGCCTGGCACATTGGGTATAATCCTCTATTAGTGCTTGGCACAGTGGACATAATCCTCTATTAGTGCTTGGAGGCACAGTGGGTATAATCCTCTATTAGTGCTTGGCACAGTGGGTATAATCATCTATTAGTGCTTGGCACAGTGGGTATAATCCTCTATTAGTGCTTGGCACAGTGGGTATAATCCTCTATTAGTGCCTGGCACAGTGGGTATAATCCTCTATTAGTGCTTGGCACAGTGGGTATAATCCTCTTTTAGTGCCTTGCACAGTGGGTATAATCCTCTATTAGTGCTTGGCACAGTGGGTATAATCCTCTATTAGTGCTTGGAGGCACAGTGGGTATAATCCTCTATTAGTGCCTGGCACAGCGGGTATAATCCTCTATTAGTGCTTGGCACAGTGGGTATAATCCTCTATTAGTGCAGGTTCATAGTCGGTGTTACTGGATGTATTCTCAGTGACTCCAGGCGGCGTACATATTGGGAGATCCCAGCGCTGATTGTCTCCAGTGGCCGCAGCACCAGGTAGTGTGGAATTCCCGTTTATCCTCAGCTGACTCCATACTGGGCGGTATACAGCACTACAGAGGCCACATATGCTGTATACTGCCATCTAGTGCTGAATACTCATATAATGCTGCAAGGATTCCAGAAAAATCTGTATAATCTATAGATAAGGTTGAATACCCTCACTATAATGCCGATTACCTCCATATAGTCATGTATATCTCCATAAAGTGCCGTAAGCGCCCTCTATACTGCTATACAGCCCCGAATAGTCAAGAATCCAACATAGTGCTGACTAGAGTTGAGCGAAACGGGTTGAAAAAATTCAAAAGTCCCGGACTTTTGGCAAAGTCGGGTTTCATGAAACGAAACCCGACCCTAGGATGAGGTCGGCCACGAGTTCGGCGACTTACGCGCCAAAGTCGCGTTTCAAAAGTTTGTTTTGCGCTCTATTTCAGCCAATCAGGATCCACGGACACTGTGGGCAACGTGATGACATAGGCACGGGTCACCACCATCTTTCAGAAGGGCATGCAAGTGATTGGCTTGCTTTGGTGGGCGTCACAGGGGGTATAAAAGGGCGTGCACGCCGACCGCCATCTTACTTCTGCCGATCTTTGTATAGGGAGAGGTTGCTGCTGATTCTGTAGGGAGAGCGTTAGGCAGGGAAGAAGACCAAAAAACTGCTTCTGCTGCTAGCGATTTTGCATGTACAACACACCAGTCACTGTGTGTGCAGTGGAAGGGGAGGCTATATTGTGGTGGATGAGCGGTGTTGGTTGTTAGGCTGCCTTCTAAGGCTTCCTGACAGCTGCATTGCTGTTTACCCACTGCTCCGCAAACTGCTTTTTTAAAAGCAATCCCAATTTTTTTTTTTGTCCTGCTGAGGTGCTGAGCGTGCATTTTTTCACACCATACAGCAGTGTACGCTCCTCACACAGTACCGTGTAACGGCTGTTATCACAGCCACAGTGAAGCTATCTGTGTGTCACTCTGTGAGAATAAGTGGAGGACATGTTCCGTTCTTACAGACCTGCACCTACTAGTTTTGTCTAGCTTTCAAACAGTTAAATATATTTGCTGTTTGATCACATTCAAAACACATTCAAAATATATGTCTATACATCAGGAGGCAGGCTCAGACGGTGTTAGGCCCAGTATGGATTGCACGTGATTGCACAAAGGTGAGAAAGGGTACCGCATCCCCAGATAACATGTATGGATAGCGTACACATTCAAAATATATGTCTATACATCAGGAGGCAGGCTCAGACGGTGTTAGGCCCAGTATGGATTGCACGTGATTGCACAAAGGTGAGAAAGGGTTCCGTATCCCCAGATAACATGTATGGATAGCGTACACATTCAAAATATATGTCTATACATCAGGAGGCAGGCTCAGACGGTGTTAGGCCCAGTATGGATTGCACGTGATTGCACAAAGGTGAGAAAGGGTACCGTATCCCCGGATAACATGTATTGATAGCGTACACATTCAAAATATATGTCAATACATCAGGAGGCAGGCTCAGACGGTGTCAGGCCCAGTATGGATTGCACGTGATTGTACAAAGGTTAGAAAGGGTACCGTATCCCCAGATAACATGTATGGATAGCGTACACATTCAAAATATATGTCTATACATCAGGAGGCAGGCTCAGACGGTGTCAGGCCCAGTATGGATTGCACGTGATTGCACAAAGGTGAGAAAGGGTTCCGTATCCCCGGATAACATGTATTGATAGCGTACACATTCAAAATATATGTCAATACATCAGGAGGCAGGCTCAGACGGTGTCAGGCCCAGTATGGATTGCACGTGATTGCACAAAGGTTAGAAAGGGTACCGTATCCCCAGATAACATGTATGGATAGCGTACACATTCAAAATATATGTCTATACATCAGGAGGCAGGCTCAGACGGTGTCAGGCCCAGTATGGATTGCACGTGATTGCACAAAGGTGAGAAAGGGTTCCGTATCCCCAGATAACATGTATGGATAGCGTACACATTCAAAATATATGTCTATACATCAGGAGGCAGGCTCAGATGGTGTTAGGCCCAGTATGGATTGCAAGTGATTGCACAAAGGTGAGAAAGGGTACCGTATCCCCGGATAACATGTATAGATAGCGTACACATTCAAAATATATGTCTATACATCAGGAGGCAGGCTCAGAAGGTGTTAGGCCCAGTATGGATTTGACGGCCCAGACTACACAGTGGAGGAGCAGGGAGAGGTAAAGATTGCAAATGCTGGGGCCCTGCCCAAGCAAGGGGGGCCCACTCGTGGACGTCGGTACTGGCACTGGGCCCCTCATAGTACGGCGGTGTGTCTGACGGCGGGTGTGCACCACCACCGTCAGAGACACTTGATTGCACTATGAGGGACCCTGTGCCAGTGCCCGCGCCCAAGAGTCGGCCTACCCACCTGTCCAGGGCAACGGCACTCGCACGGTGTCGTGCGCTAGGTGGTGACCCCGGCCATGGGGGGAGGAGGCAGCACAGTTAGGGAGTTTTAGAAAGTGGCATATGTTGATGTTGGACATTCAGCTGATGCAAAAGGTGAAATAGGTCAAGTCCCAGGAAGAGCTGGACCAAAGCAAGCCATTTTTCTGTCACCCTATGTGTCATCAGGGGAAGGTGGGACAAAATCCTTGGAAACCCATGCGTGGTTCATTTTAATGAAGGTTAGATCATCCACATTTTGGGTTGACAGACGGGTCCTTTTTTCTGTCAGGATTGATGCAGCTGCACTGAAGACTCTTTCCGATAGCACACTTGCAGCTGGGCAAGCGAGCTCCTGTAAGGCATATTGTGCCAATTCAGGCCAGGTGTCCAGTTTAGCGGCCCAATAGTCAAAGGGGAATGACCTGTGTGGGAGAACATCGATATGGGAGGAAAAGTAGTTTGTAACCATAGTTGACAACTGCTGTCTCCTGTCACTTTCCATCGATGCAGTATTACCAGTTGTGTGAGCGGTACTTGAAAAATCAGTCCACAACATTGTCATGAAACCCCTGTCTCCAACGCCACTTCTGCTGTGTGCACCACGAACACCTCTGCCAAGCTGACCCTGGCCTGTACGGCTCGTGTGAGAACCATCACCGCTGCTGTGTGCTGGGAAAGCCTCAAGCAACCGATCTACCAGAGTTGCATATATAGAATGGGAGGAATAGGGCTAAGTGACAGCACATGTGAAAAAGACTTGGGTATACTAATAGATCACAGACTGAATATGAGTCAACAGTGTGATGCAGCAGCAAAAAAGGCAAATGCAATTCTAGGATGCATTAACAGAAGCATACAGTCTAGATCACGTGAAGTCATTATTTCCCTCTACTCCTCTTTGGTCAGACCTCATCTGGAATATTGTGTCCAGTTTTGGGCGCCACATTTTAAAAAAGACATCAACAAACTGGAGCAAGTTCAGAAAAGAGCGACCAGAATGGTGACCGGTCTGCAAACCCTGTCTTATGAGGAAAGGTTGCAGGATTTGGGAATGTTTAGTTTGCAAAAGAGAAGACTGAGAGGAGACTTAATAGCTGTCTACAAATATCTAAAGGGCTGTCACATTGTAGAAGGATCAACTTTATTCTCATTTGCACAAGGAAAGACTAGAAGCAATGGGATGAAACTGAATGGGAGGAGACACAGATTAGATATTAGAAAAAACTTTTTGACAGTTAGAGTGATCAATGAGTGGAACAAGCTGCCACGAGAAGTGGTGAGTTCTCCTTCAATGGAAGTCTTCAAACAGAGGCTGGACAAACATCTGACTGGGATGATTTAGCGAATCCTGCTTTGAGCAGGGGGATGGACCAGATGGCCCAGGAGGTCCCTTCCAACTCTACGATTCTATGATTCTATGATTAGCCAATATTAGGTCAAGGTTCTCCTGTGGCGTGATGTTTTGTAATTTGCCTTTATAGCGTGGATCCAGGATGCTGGCCAACCAGTAGTCGTCATCGTTCATCATTTTGGCAATGCGGGGGTCCCTTTTTAGGATCTGCAAGGCATAATCTGACATGTGGGCCAGTGTTCCCGGTGTCAATGATGCACTGCGAGTGCTGGTTGGAGGAGCACTTTCTGGCAAATCCACATCCCTCCAGTCACGCACAAGCCCTGTACCAGACCTTGCCACGCCAACATTTTCACTTGCCCCACGAGATGCATCCTCCTCCCCTAAGTAATCATCCCCATCATCATCCTCCTCCTCCTCTTCTTCCTCCACCTCGTCCAGGAGAGGTCCCTGAGCAGACAATGGCTGAATGTCATCAAGGATTCCCTCCTCCTCTTCCTCCTCATCAACATTGGCTGCAGACGCCTGCTCCTTAAGGTGCGTCAAAGTTTGCATGAGCAGACGCATAAGTGGGATGCTCATGCGTAGGATGGCGTCGTCTGCGCTTACCAGCCGTGTGCATTCCTCAAAACACTGAAGGACTTTACAGAGGTCTTTCAGCTTCGACCACTGCACACCGGTCAACTCCATGTCTGCTCTCAAAGTGCCTGGCCGTGTATCCTCCCACAAATGCATTATGGCCTGCCTCTGCTCGCACAGCCGCTCCACCATGTGCAGGGTGGAGTTCCACCTTGTTGCAATGTCGATAATGAGGCGGTGGTTGGGAAGGTGGAGCAATCGCTGCAGCTTCTGCATACGAACGGAGTGTACAGGCGACCGGCGGATGTGCGCGCACAGTCTTCGTACCTTCTGGAGCAGGGCTGTTAACTCCGGATAATTTTTGAGGAAGCACTGCACCACCAGGTTCAAGGTGTGAGCCAAGCAAGGTATGTGTCTGAGTTTTGAAAGGGCTATGGCTGCCACAAAATTACGGCCGTTATCACTAACTACCTTGCCTGCCTCAAGATGTACACTGCCCAGCCATGACTCAGTTTGTCGCTGAAAGTACTCGGCCAACACCTCGGCGGTGTGTCTGTCGCCCAAACACATCATCTGCAACACAGCCTGCTGACGCTTTCCACTAGCTGCTCGATAGGGGGACACATCGTGTGCAACAGTGGCAGCTGCAGATGGAGTGCTCGTACGACTGCGCTCTGTGGACGAGCTTTCGCTTCTGGAGGAGGAGGAGGAGGGTCGAACGCCTACAGCCAACTGTTTCCTATACCGTGGGCTAGGCAGCACTGTCCCACCACCGCTGTCCCCTGTGGACCCTGCATCCACCACATTAACCCAGTGCGCAGTGATGGACACGTAACGGCCCTGGCCATGCCGACTGGACCATGCATCAGTTGTGAGGTGCACCTTTCCGCTCACTGACTGCTTGAGTGCATGGACAATGCGGTCTTTCACATGATGGTGGAGGGCTGGGATGGCTTTGCGAGAGAAGAAGTGGCGACTGGGTAGGTCATAGCGTGGTACTGCATAGGCCATGAGTTCGCGGAAAGCTGCGCTTTCCACCAACCGAAAGGGCATCATCTCAAACGAGATTAGTTTGGCAATGTGGGCGTTCAAACCCAGTGTACGTGGATGAGAGACTGAGTACTTTCTTGACCTACTCATAGTGTCTGGGAGGGTGAGCTGGACTTGAGAGCTGCATATGGTGGAAGTAGCGGTGGACAGGGCGGACTGAGAGAGGGTTGATGATGGTGATGGAGTTGGTGTTCTTTCTGATGTCCTAGATTCAGTCTTTCGTCGATATAACAGTGGAATTCCCTGACTGCTGTGGCCTTGCATCAACACCTCAACATTTGCTGCTGTGCTAACCGGTGGGCTTACAGTGGGGGAAACAATGTAGCGTTGCTGACTACCTTCGTTGTGATCAGTTGCACATGAGGTACTTGAGGTTTGGTGTTGTGTCCACGCTTGCAAGTGCATGGTGGTTAAATGTTTAAGCATGCAACTGGTATTCAAATTTTTCAGATTTTTCCCTCGGCTAAAGGTCTTTGCGCACTTCTTACAGATAACCTTGGCCTGATCATGAGGATTTTGTTCAAAAAAGTGCCACACTGCACTCTTTCTACTATGGAAGACATTTTGCGTCCTTGCACGCTGTGCTATTTTGACCGTCTGGCCAAGCAGTCAAGCAACTTTTCGGTTTTTTGGAACCTGTCTTTGGAGTGCTCCGGGCCTGCCAGATAACAGCTGTTGCGATGTTGATGTCTGCGGCGGATGCTCCTCCTCCTCTTCTGAGCTATTGGCAGCGGCACCCTCTTCCCCCAATGGATGCCAATCTGGGTCAACAACTGGGTCATCCATCACCTCCTCTTCAATGTCATGTGCACCTTCCTCTGTGTCACCGTGTATGGTGGTATAGTGTGCGGGAAGGGGCACCTGAGTCTCATCAGGGTCAGAATCTGGCTCTGTACACTGCGAGGACAATGTAGTGCTCTGAGTGAATGTACCAGCAGAATCATCCATCAGCGGCTGTGCATCAGTGCACTCCATGTCAGATTCATCTTGGCCTGGGTAATTCACCATTTCACTTGATAATCCAAGCATGGTATGTGAAAACAGCTCCATGGAGTAATCAGTAGTATTGTTAAGGGCTGGCGGAACACACCAAATAATAAGATGGTGTTTAGGTGCGTTCGCAGCCCGAGGTCCACCGTGCAGAGGTGTTAACTGCTGCTCGGCAATGGCGGACGCGATATGGCGGTGCAATAACGGCACATACGGGGTTAACCTCACCCAAGGTGTACCGAGGCGATCTCTTATAACTTAGAGCCGCACTACCGCAAATAATAGATGTCGTAGCCTGTTTTCGCTCACAGAGCTCGGCAGCAGCAAGCAAACCCACGGAGCTGGTCTGGACAGAGCGCCGGGACTGACGAGTTTGCTGAGCAAGCTCCTCTGCGGCTGGGAAGGAATGGGAGACCGTCAGAGGCAAGGCTTGGGATTCCCGCTGTGCAGCGCCGGAAATCCGACGCCTAACATTACCCCCCCTCCTAGGGCCCCCGCCTCGCTCCGCTCAAACTCTGCAATGAGAAGAGGAGCGTGGATATTCTCCACCAGGTCCGGGCCTCTGGACCATGACCCTTCCAATCCACCAAGTAAAACTTTTTGCCCCGCATCACCTTGCATCCCACGATGGCATTGACCTCAAACTCGTCAGACGACAGATCTGATGTTCTGGCAGCTGGCTCAGAAAACCGGGACATGTGAACTGGCTTGAGGAGAGACACATGAAACGTGTCCGAGATAGCCATGTGTGGTGGAAGGGCTAGACGGTAGACCACAGGATTAATCTGCTCGAGGACCTTGAAAGGACCGATGTAGCGTGGTGCGAACTTAGCGGATTCCACCCGCAGCCTGATGTTACGGGCAGAGAGCCACACTAAGTCGCCAGGGGCAAAGGTCAGAAGCAGGGCGCCGGCAGGTATCAGCGGAGGACCTCATTCTCTCCTTGGAGGCCCGGATAGCATCCTGCGTGTGGTCCCAAATGTTACGTGCTTCCACCGCCCAGTCTGCCACCCTAGAGTCGGTGGATGACACGGGCATGGGCACGGGGACGCGCGGATGCTGACCATAATTTAAGAGAAATGGGGTCTGACCGGTGGAATCGGCTACCGCGTTGTTCAAGGCGAACTCCGCCCACGGCAGTAAGGACGCCCAATCATCCTGCCTAGCTGAGACAAAATGTCGCAGATATGTCACCAGGGTCTGGTTGGCTCTCTCCACCAACCCATTCGTCTCGGGATGATAGGCCGAAGAGAGATTTAGCTCAATGCTGAGCAGAGAACAGAGCTCTCTCCAGAACCGAGAAGCAAACTGGGGACCCCGGTCGCTGACAATCTTATCCGGCATGCCGTGTAGGCGGAAAACATATTTAATGAACAATGCCGCTAGGCCTCGTGCCGACGGTAACCGAGAGAGTGGTACTAGGTGCACCATCTTGGAGAAATGATCGGTGATCACCCAGATGACGGTGCTGCCACTGGACTTGGGCAGACCCACCACAAAGTCCATACCAACCATCTCCCAGGGCCTGTCCGCAACCGGCAGAGGATAGAGTAACCTAGCGGGCCGCTGCCGAGAGGGCCGATTCTGGGCGCAAGAGACGCACGCCTGAATATAGCCCTTGACGTCACGGGCCATATGCGGCCACCAGTACGTCCTCGCCAGTAGTTCAGTTTGATCCCGAAATGACCTCCCACTGTGGACGAATGAGCCCACGAGAGGACCTCCGGTCGCAGATGGACAGCGACAAAAGTCTTGCCCGGAGGTACAGACTCAAGAGCAACCAGAGCCACGGTCCTCAGGCTCTCCGATGGGACTATCAGTGAGGCTCCTCCTCCTCCTCTGATGACACCACAGAGCGAGAAGGAGCATCGGCTCGGACGTTCTTCTCCCTTGAGAGAAAATGTAGTGTGAAATGGAACCGGGAGAAGAACAAGGACCATCTGGCCTGACGAGAATTCAGCCGCTGAGCCGTCTGCAAATAGACCAAATGTTTGTGATCGGTGAACACCTGGAAAGGATGGCGAGCCCCCTCCAGGAGATGTCTCCATTCTGAGAAGGCCAGTTTCATTGCTAGCAACTCTCTGTCCCCGATGGAATAATTCCTCTCCGCCGGTGTGAAGGTCTTGGAGAAGAAGAAGCATGGGTGCTTCCGACCTTGCGAGTCCTTCTGGAAATGGACCGCCCCAGCACCGACGGAGGAGGCATCCACTTCTAGAATGAATGGCTTATCTACATCAGGGCGATGTAGAATGGGAGCGCTAGCAAAATGGGACTTAATGGAGGCGAAAGCCTTGGAGACAGTCTCCGACCACAGTTTGGGGTTCGCACCCTTCTTGGTGAGGGCTACCACGGGTGCAACCAAAGTTGAGAAATGGGGAATGAATTGGCGATAGTAATTTATGAACCCCATAAAGCGCTGCACCGCTTTGAGAGAATGGGGTTCCTGCCAATCCATCACCGCCTGTAGCTTGGCAGGATCCATGGCCAAACCCTGGGCTGAGATGATGTAACCCAGGAAAGGCAAGGACTCAAACACACATTTCTCCAATTTGGCATAGAGGGAGTTGGCCCGCAGGAGATCGAAAACTTTGCGAACATCTCTCCGGTGGGAGTCAATATCTGGAGAAAAAATAAGAATATCATCCAGATAGACTACTACCGAGGTGGCAAGCATATCCCGGAAGATATCGTTCACAAAATCTTGGAAGACGGCTGGGGCGTTACATAGCCCGAAGGGCATCACCAGATATTCATAGTGCCCATCTCTGGTGTTAAATGCCGTCTTCCATTCGTCCCCATCACGGATGCGAATCAGGTTATAGGCTCCCCGCAGATCAAGCTTAGTAAACACTCTCGTTCCCCGTAGCCTATCAAATAGTTCCGATATCAGGGGCAGAGGATACTTGTTCTTAACGGTTATGGCGTTAAGTCCCCTGTAATCGATGCACGGACGTAATTCCCCATTCTTCTTTTGGACAAAGAAGAATCCCGCTCTCGCCGGGGACACCGACTTCCTAATGAATCCCCTTGCCAGATTCTTCCTGATATACTGCGACATGGCCTCTGTCTCTGGGAGAGATAGGGGGTATACTCGACCCCGGGAGGCTCAGCGCCGGGCAAGAGGTCAATAGGACAGTCGTAAGGGCGGTGCGGCGGAAGGATCTCCGCCGCCTTCTTGGAGAAAACGTCTGCATTCTGCCGATATGGCTTGGGAAGCGAGGAGAGATCTGCAGGAACCTCAGAAGTAGCGACCAGAATGCAGTCCCTCAGACACCTACCCTCGCAGGATTTACTCCAAGCGAGGATTTTCCCCGAGGACCAGTCTATGTGGGGAGAGTGGGCCCGTAACCAGGGAACCCCTAGGAGGACCTGGTCGATACCTTCTGGCATCACAAGGAGAGACAGCATCTCCTGATGAGACGGAGACGTAATAGGAGGGGGAGGATGGAAAGTGGCTGGAGGGGGTGCAGATGTAATAGGAGGGGAAGGATGGAAAGTGGCTGGAGGGGGTGCAGATGTAATAGGAGGGGGAGGATGGAAAGTGGCTGGAGGGGGTGCAGGTGGAGGAACTACAGTGGTGGGAGGTGAAGGTTGGGAGGTAACCTGCTGTAGAGCACCGTGGCACGAATGCATTACATGCATCTGCTGGGTAGGAGATAGTGTTGCCATGCGCTCCACAACAGACCTGAAAAAGTTGTGGTTTGGCGAAGATCTTGCTTCTGAATGCATGGTTTGCAGAAGTGTCTTCACCTCCAGAATGCTGGAGTTGATCTGCTGAAAGCCTGCGGAGATTTGCTCTGACAAGACTTTTAGACAGTTCTGGAAAGATGCATTCAGATGCAAGAACTCTGGCGCATAACTCTTTTCCTGACCCCTCTGCCGCTGCCGCCCAGTACCCGCAGGTGTACTAGAGGTGGCAGGGGCAGAAGGGTGGGGTAAAGGGAAAGCGATCTCCTCACCAGCAGCTTCATGTAATGTAGGCAGCCACGATGCTCCTGTGCTGGTGGATGGGACAGATGGGTCGAATGTGTGGGAAGGCTGGGAAGGTGCAGATGTACCGGGGCGGTCGAAGTGTCCCTCGGTGCCGGTCTCCTCAGGGATCGCCTCAGAAGGGTCCAATCGTGCAGGCTCCCGAGTGCTGCTCACCGTGCTGTGGAATAAAGAGAAAAAAAAACAATTAAAATACTGACATGGTATGGCCCTGGCTGAAAAAAAAAAGTTACATCTAACATTTTTTTTCACATGTGGTGTGTAATATTTACCTTCTAGTGACCATTGTTTCCCGGAGGAACGACAGGGCTTGTGCGTACTTGTACTTGCTCCTGCGTCCTCCAGATCCACTCGGGGCCCGCATCTCTTTATTGAACTCCTTCTTGAAACGATCCCTCACAGACCGCCACCGATTCACAATTCTGTTCCCTGAAACGAGAAAGGACAAAGTGGTTAGTATACAACATCAGTGTTTCACAAACTCCAGTCCTCATGGTCCCCAGGGGTCATGTTTTCAGGATTTCCATAGTAAATAGAAATCCTGAACACATGATCCGTGGGGACCACGAGGACTGGAGTTCGGGAAACACTGGTTTACATCAAGCAACCGGTACTGTATATACTTACGCTCTTTAATCTGGGCCCGAACATCGAGGTCCTCCCAGCGGCCCACAAGGAGCGAACAGATTTCCTCCCAGAGTCGTCGGGTAACGATAAGGTCAGCGTGGCGGCGGTCAGCCATATTCCAGAGTGGCTCCCTTTCTCTGACGAGATCGATGAGGCGGTCCACATCAATCCCTCCATCCTCACCGTCAGAGTCGGGAGCACGCTGTGAAGGCTGTTAAAGAAAAAGACAAAAATAACATAATTAGCCTCCACAAAAGAAATGAAATAAAAAGTGCAAAAAAACAAAGCAAAAATATTTATACTTACACGCTGGTGACCGCCGCGTTGCTGTCGCCGACGACCCTGGGAGGCACTGCGAGGACCTCTTGGCCGAGCACCAGATTGGGAAGACTAGAGAAAAAAACAAAAAATGTTATGTCTTTGGATGTAGGCATTTGTTTGCTGTGTGTGGTCTGCAGAACATTGTTTTCTATGTGTTGTGTGTAGTGTGATGTTGTGTTTCTGCGTTTGATGCAAAAAACTTACCAATTGTGAGCCCACTCCAGGTGTCTGTCCACCCCTTCCTTCTTCTTCTGGGAGCTCCTCTTCATCTTGTGATTCCTGTTTTGAAATAAAAGGCAATGAATAGACATATATTACAGAGATGATGGATTTTGGAAATAAAAACTTACCGTCAAACGCTGACGATGCGAGGGAGGGCTCCCAGAAGATGATGTGCTGTCTTCCTGGTGGCCACACTCCATGCCTGTGGGTGGTGTTCCACCTGCTGCCATTGCTGCTGCTGCTGCTGCTGCATCTATTGGGCAGCTGTTGAATAAAGAGAAACAAAGGGCCAATGAATATCTTGATATTCAATAGCCCTAGTTTGGAGGAATGGGGGATTTGATAATTACCGTCTCTCATCTGCTGCTGGCCTCCCCTCCTCAGCATGTTCCATTTGCTGCTCCATTTGGGGTGGTGGTGGTGCTGATGGTGCTGCAGTGGTCTCCTGCCTTCTCCTGCTGCGCTTGGTTGTTTTCTTGGGTGGCATGTTGGGTGTGGCTGTGGGTCCCACTGTCTTGCTTTTATATATGTCTTGTGGGCAGAGCTACTGAGCATGCTCAGACCAAAAAAACCGGATCCGGCCACCGGATCCGGCCTTCGCCGGATCCGGCGCATTGCGGCGCTCATAAGCACATGCTAAAAAGGAAGCAAAAAATGTTTATAAAATGGAAAGAAGGAGGCATATCTAAAGAAGAATATAATGCTGTCTGCAGAACCTGCAAGGCACAAATCAGATTATCTAAAGCTGAAAATGAATTGAGGCTTGCAAGAGATGTCAAAAGCAATAATAAAGGATTTTGGGGATATGTCAAAAGTAAAAGAAAAGTCAAAGATGCTATAGGATTTTTACAGGATGAAAATGATGAAATGGTAAGACAGGATGTTGAGAAGGCTGAACTTTTAAATTCCTATTTTGCATCTGTTTTCTCTCAGAAAGGAAATGTAACATCAACTGTTATTCACTGTCCTATTAAGGAAATAGAAGAATCCAGGATATCTATAAACAGAAAGATAGTGAGGAAACACTTAGCTAACCTAAATGTATTCAAGTCTCCAGGTCCAGATGAATTACACCCCAGAGTACTGAAGGAGATAGCAGAAGAAATTTTTGAACCCCTCTCCATAATCTTTGAAAATTCTTGGAGAACAGGAGAAGTGCCAGAAGACTGGAGAAGAGCAAATGTTGTTCCTATCTTCAAAAAGGGGAAGAAGGTGGACCCAGGCAACTATAGGCCGGTGAGTCTGACTTCTATACCAGGAAAGATCTTTGAACAAATTATTAAACAACATGTATGTCAATACCTGGATAAGAATGAAGTGATTAAACAGAGTCAGCATGGGTTTGTAACTAATAAGTCATGTCAGACTAATTTAATTTCCTTCTATGATGGTATTACTGATTGGGTGGATCAAGGAAATGCTGTAGATATAGTATATCTTGACTTCAGCAAAGCATTTGACAAAGTCTCTCATACAATCCTTATTGAAAAAATGACTAAGTATGGAATGGACAAGGCAACTGTTAGGTGGATTCATAACTGGCTTAGTGATCGGACCCAAAGAGTGGTCGTAAATGGCTGCACATCCAGTTGGAAGAATGTCTCAAGTGGGGTACCACAGGGCTCTGTCCTGGGCCCTGTATTGTTCAACATCTTTATCAACGATTTAGATGAAGGAATTGAGGGTAAACTGATTAAATTTGCTGATGACACAAAGCTAGGAGGGATAGCTAATACTAGAGAAGAGAGAGAGAGGATTCAAAAAGATTTAAATAAACTGGAGAAGTGGGCAGCAACTAACAGAATGGTTTTTAACAGGGAGAAATGCAAAGTACTACATCTGGGCAATAAAAATGAAAAAAGCATATATAGAATGGGAGGAATAGGGCTAAGTGACAGCACATGTGAAAAAGACTTGGGTATACTAATAGATCACAGACTGAATATGAGTCAACAGTGTGATGCAGCAGCAAAAAAGGCAAATGCAATTCTAGGATGTATTAACAGAAGCATACAGTCTAGATCACGTGAAGTAATTATTTCCCTCTACTCCTCTTTGGTCAGACCTCATCTGGAATATTGTGTCCAATTTTGGGCACCACATTTTAAAAAAGACATCAACAAACTGGAGCAAGTTCAGAAAAGAGCGACCAGAATGGTGACCGGTCTGCAAACCCTGTCTTATGAGGAAAGGTTGCAGGATTTGGGAATGTTTAGTTTGCAAAAGAGAAGACTGAGAGGAGACTTAATAGCTGTCTACAAATATCTAAAGGGCTGTCACATTGTAGAAGGATCAACTTTATTCTCATTTGCACAAGGAAAGACTAGAAGCAATGGGATGAAGCTGAATGGGAGGAGACACAGATTAGATATTAGAAAAAACTTTTTGACAGTTAGAGTGATCAATGAGTGGAACAGGCTGCCACGAGAAGTGGTGAGTTCTCCTTCAATGGAAGTCTTCAAACAGAGGCTGGACAGACATCTAACTGGGATGATTTAGCGAATCCTGCTTTGAGCAGGGGGTTGGACCAGATGGCCCAGGAGGTCCCTTCCAACTCTACGATTCTATGATTCTATGATTCTAGACTTTCATTGTGTGAAAAAGCCGGACGTGTCCGGCTTTTACCCCGGAGACAAAAAACGTTACAGTAGCCGTTTTTTCCAGACGCCGGATCGCGACACATTGCCGGATCCGGCGAAAACCGGATGAAACGCATGGCCATCCGGCGGGATCCGGCGCAAATGCAAGTCAATGGGGGGGAAACCGGATCCGGCATTGCATTTCGCCGGATCCGGTTTCTGTCAAAAGCGCCAGATCGCGCCTGACGGCGAAAACCTGATGTGTGAAAGAGGCCTAAGCCAGTTATGAATCCACCTAACAGTTGCCTTGTCCATTCCATACTTAGTCATTTTTTCAATAAGGATTGTATGAGAGACTTTGTCAAATGCTTTGCTGAAGTCAAGATATACTATATCTACAGCATTTCCTTGATCCACCCAATCAGTGATACCGTCATAGAAGGAAATTAAGTTAGTCTGACATGACTTATTAGTTACAAACCCATGCTGACTCTGTTTAATCACTTCATTCTTATCCAGGTATTGACATACATGTTGTTTAATAATTTGTTCAAAGATCTTTCCTGGTATAGAAGTCAGACTCACCGGCCTATAGTTGCCTGGGTCCACCTTCTTCCCCTTTTTGAAGATAGGGACAACATTTGCTCTTCTCCAGTCTTCTGGCACTTCTCCTGTTCTCCAAGAATTTTCAAAGATTATGGAGAGGGGTTCAAAAATTTCTTCTGCTATCTCCTTCAGTACTCTGGGGTGTAATTCATCTGGACCTGGAGACTTGAATTCATTTAGGTTAGCTAAGTGTTTCCTCACTTTCTTTCTGTTTATAGATATCCTGGATTCTTCTATTCCCTTAATAGGACAGTGAATAACAGTTGATTTCACATTTCCTTTCTGAGAGAAAACAGATGCAAAATAGGAATTTAAAAGTTCAGCCTTCTCAACATCCTGTCTTACCATTTCATCATTTTCATCCTGTAAAAATCCTATAGCAACTTTGACTTTTCTTTTACTTTTGACATATCCCCAAAATCCTTTATTATTTCTTTTGACATCTCTTGCAAGCCTCAATTCATTTTCAGCTTTAGATAATCTGATTTGTGCCCTGCAGGTTCTGCAGACAGCATTATATTCTTCTTTAGATATGCCTCCCTCTTTCCATTTTATAAACATTTTTTTCTTCCTTTTTAGCATGTGCTTAAGTTCTGTGTTCATCCATCCTGGTTTCCTTAAATGCTTCCTATTCTTCCCTCTTTTCGGAATTGTTAACAACTGTGCTTTGAGAATTTCATTTTTCAAGATTTCCCATCCTTCCTGGACATTTTTGTCTTTAAGGATATCCAGCCATTGGATCCCTCCAATTCTCTTTCTGAATCCCTTAAAATCTGCCTTTCTGAAATCTAACCTTGACGTCTGAGTCTTCACAGGTCTTCCGCCTCTAGTTATCCAAAATTCTAAAATAGCATGGTCGCTACCTCCTAGGGTCCCAGCCACTTTTACCTCCTCAACCATTTCCTCCCTGTTTATAAGGATTAGATCCAAGGTAGCAGTTCCCCTTGTTTTCTCCTTTACCTTTTGGAAGATAAAGTTGTCAGCAAGAGAGGATAAGAATTTCCTTGACCTGTTAGTTTTGCCTGAGAGAGATTCCCAACAAATGTCTGGATAGTTCAAATCTCCCATGACAACTATGTCATATTTTTTGGAGAACTTGGCCATTTGATGCATAAAGAGTTCATCCATATCTTCAGCTTGCACAGGTGGCCTGTAGTAAATGCCAACAATGGTGTCCTTTCCATTGTTCTGTCCTTGTATTCTTACCCAAACAGTTTCCACAGAACTCCCAGTCTCTGAAGCTTCAATCTCTGTGCAGATATACACGTTTCTAACATACAATGCGACACCCCCTCCTCGTTTATCAAGTCTGTTTCTTGCAAATAAGTTGTATCCTTCTAGTCTTGTATTCCAATCATGTGTATTGTCCCACCAAGTTTCAGTGATTCCAATGACATCATATTTCTTTTCCTGCGTTAGTAGTTCCAATTCTCCTTGTTTGTTGCCCATGCTTTGTGCATTAGTATAGAAACATTTTAGTTTGTGATTGGTTTCTGTTTCTCCATTATTTTTATTAATTAGATTCTTTTGTCTTTGTTCTTCCTTTCCACTTCTAATAGCAGAGTTCTCAATAGCATTTGTCAGGTGTATGGCTTTTTCTGGTCTTTTGCTTCCCTTCCCATGTTGTTCTAGTTTAAAGCTCTCCTTACAAGTGTAGCAAGGCGACTTCCAAATACATGCTTTCCAGTCTTCGTAAGGTGCACCCCATCTCTAGCAAGTAGTCCATCGTATAAGTAGTTCACTCCGTGATCCAGAAATCCAAATCGTTGCTGACGGCACCATCGACGTAGCCAGTTGTTCACCTGCAGAATCTTATTCCACCTCCTTGTTCCATAGCCATCCACTGGGAGGATGGAAGAGAAGACCACCTGCGCTCCCAGTTCTTTCACTTTCTTGCCTAAGTCTTCAAAGTCTCTGCAGATGGTTTCCAGGTCGTTTCTTGAGGTGTCATTTGTCCCCACATGTAGTAGCAGGAATGGGTAGTCATCTGTAGGTCTGAAGAGTCCTGATATCCTGTCAGACACATCTTTAATTTTTGCACCTGGAAGACCTGTTTCAGAGCGACCAAGAAGTGGGTGGCACTCTGTACCAGGGGATCCCCACGCTCCCACAGTGGAGTGGCCCATTCCAAGGCCCTGCCCGACAGGATAAACTATCGGACCTCAGCTGGGCAGAGATGCAGGAACTGGTCTTTGATCATCAGGTCCTTTAGCAGCTCAAAGGAATCAACTGACAGTCCATGGAGTCACTGGTCAAAGTGGGTCCTGAGTCCTTGCACCACATACTGTAGCTATAGCTATCGTGTGGGCCACGTTGGAGGTTCCGGAACTTCTTTCGGTATACCTCAGGTGTCAGCCGGTATTTGGCGATCAGAACCTGCTTGATGGCATCATAGTCGTCATCGTCTTCTGGCGGTAGAGAAGCAAACATCTCCAGAGCTTTGCCTTTTAGCCCTGGGGTCAAGTATCTGGCCATTGGTCCTTAGCCAGCCGGTACTGTCTGCAGGCTTTCTCAAAGGCTCGCAGAAATGTGTCCAAGTCCCCGTCCTTTTTCATCACGGGAAAATGCTCTGGCCAGGGTTTAGGACTCTGGGCGATGCTGGGCTCACTGCTTTGGGCTGTGGGGGCATTCCTCCCCGCTGGAGCACCTCCAGTTCATGGGCCCTCTGCGCTTGGCGCTCGGCTCTCTCAGCCTGTGCTTAGCGCTCGGCTCTCTCCTCCCGCTCGGCTCGCTGCTCCTCTCTCTCCTGAGCTTGCTGGATCAGCTTCAGACGTCCATCATGGTCTTCGGCAGGGAGTGCGTCCAAGGCCGCTTGCAGGTAGGGGTCCAGCCTGGCCTGGTTGCATGTGGGGCCGGCTTACGGTGGATGGACCTCAGATGCAGCGCCACCTTGGCTAGGGCCGGCTTCTGCGCCCGATGGGCTCTGTGCATTGTCCAGCTGCAACAGAGCCGCGATCAATTAGTCTCTGGTTTTGTTTGTGGCGTCAATGCCTCGGTACGTGCATACTCCAGCAAGAGTTTCCTTTTTCTGCTGTGTATACCAGCGTTCTCCTTTTGCCGCCATGGTTGCCAAATAAAAGATAGAAAAGAAAAACGAAGAAAAGGGAGGGAATACTCGCACTTACACACTAATGTCTCAGTACTAGTAACCACTGAGTCTGTTCTCCAAAACCTATGATGCAGGATTCCCGCAGGAACCGTGCAGGTCTTTAGTGAGAGGAATGATTGCTCAAACCAAATCACTAATGCTCTATGAAAATCCCACTGCTGCCACCAATATGTGATGAAAACGCACCCTGTGCCACCAATATGTCACGATCCCACCACCGGCACGGGTTTGTCAGCGGACAGATAGATGTGACGCACTGCCGGCACACGGCTATCACAGGCACAGTGGGGGCTTATCTTAGTTATCCCACCACTGGCACCATGTGACAAAAATACAGCAAGCTAATCTTGCTCTAACAATTTATCGCAGGGGGGTTATTTTGGATGCCTCACCACTGCTAACAACCTTCCAAGAACTGCGGGGATTTATGGATATGCCACTTTGTCAGTTCCACTTTGGAACTCGCAGCTCTCCGACGCCCCCCTTACCCTCAGGTCAGTCAGGGAACTGCACCTAGGATAAATAGTTGTCGGATGGGCTGTTTGTTGTGCACGAACAATTAGACTACTGCAGTAACGGAATTATCAATGCTTTGGCCACAGCCACTCAATCAGCATATAAGACCCTTCCGTACTGTCAACTAGCCCAACCAACCGAACACACCACGCTGCCACCAGCCACGATTCACTTAATCAAAGAGTTAATTAAGAGGGTCCGTGGCAAACCCCCAAATTAGTAGCGATTATCTAAAAAAGGCACATAGTTCTTTTCTTAGAGCATGAAGGCAGACTGATAATTTTATCATTTACTAGCTGAAGAGCGCGGCGCTGCCCGGGCATAGTAACTAACTGTGGTTAGTTATAGGAAATTATAATTATCCTCCATCCCATAGTCCCGTGCCCATATACCCATCATACATATCCTCCATCCCATAGTCCCGTGCCCATATACCCATCACACATCCTCCATCCCATAGCCCCGTGCCCATATACCCATCACATATCCTCCATCACATAGTCCCGTGCCCATATACCCATCATACATCCTCCATCCCATAGTCCCATGCCAATATACCCATCACACATCCTCCATCCCATAGTCCCGTGCCCATATACCCATCATACATCCTCCATCCCATAGTCCCGTGCCCATATACCCATCACACATCCTCCATCCCATAGTCCCATGCCCATATACCCATCATAAATATCCTCCATCCCATAGTCCCGTGCCCATATACCCATCACACATCCTCCATCCCATAGTCCCATGCCCATATACCCATCATACATCCTCCATCCCATAGTCCCATGCCCATATACCCATCATACATCCTCCATCCCATAGTCCCGTGCCCATATACCCATCATACATCCTCCATCCCATAGTCCCATGCCAATATACCCATCACACATCCTCCATCCCATAGTCCCGTGCCCATATACCCATCATACATCCTCCATCCCATAGTCCCGTGCCCATATACCCATCACACATCCTCCATCCCATAGTCCCATGCCCATATACCCATCATACATCCTCCATCCCATAGTCCCATGCCCATATACCCATCATACATCCTCCAGATATGCCTCCCTTTTTCCATTTTATAAAAATTTTTTTCTTCCTTTTTAGCATGTGCTTAAGTTCTGTGTTCATCCATCCTGGTTTCCTTAAATGCTTCCTATTCTTCCCTCTTTTCGGAATTGTTAAAAAAGTTAACAGCAAGAGAGGATAAGAATTTCCTTGACCTGTTAGTTTTGCCTGAGAGAGATTCCCAACAAATGTCTGGATAGTTGAAATCTCCCATGACAACTATGTCATATTTTTTGGAGAACTTGGCCATTTGATGCATAAAGAGTTCATCCATATCTTCAGCTTGCACAGGCGGCCTGTAGTAAATGCCTACAATGGTGTCCTTTCCATTGTTCTGTCCTTGTATTCTTACCCAAACAGTTTCCACAGAACTCCCAGTCTCTGAAGCTTCAATCTCTGTGCAGATATACGTGTTTCTAACATACAATGCGACACCCCCTCCTCGTTTATTAAGTCTGTTTCTTGCAAATAAGTTGTATCGTTCTAGTCTTGTATTCCAATCATGTGTATTGTCCCACCAAGTTTCAGTGATTCCAATGACATCATATTTCTTTTCCTGCGTTAGTAGTTCCAATTCTCCTTGTTTGTTGCCCATGCTTTGTGCATTAGTATAGAAACATTTTAGTTTGTGATTGGTTTCTCTTTCTCCAATATTTTTATTAATTAGATTCTTTCGTCTTTGTTCTTCCTTTCCACTTCTAATAGCAGAGTTCTCAATAGCATTTGTCAGGTGTATGGCTTTTTCTGGTCTTTTGCTTCCCTTCCCATGTTGTTCTAGTTTAAAGCTCTCCTTACAAGTGTAGCAAGGCGACTTCCAAATACATGCTTTCCAGTCTTCGTAAGGTGCACCCCATCTCTAGCAAGTAGTCCATCATATAAGTAGTTCACTCCGTGATCCAGAAATCCAAATCGTTGCTGACGGCACCATCGATGTAGCCAGTTGTTCCCCTGCAGAATCTTATTCCACCTCCTTGTTCCATGGCCATCCACTGGGAGGATGGAAGAGAAGACCACCTGCGCTCCCAGTTCTTTCACTTTCTTGCCTAAGTCTTCAAAGTCTCTGCAGATGGTTTCCAGGTCGTTTCTTGCGGTGTCATTTGTCCCCACATGTAGTAGCAGGAATGGGTAGTCATCTGTAGGTCTGAAGAGTCCTGATATCCTGTCAGACACATCTTTAATTTTTGCACCTGGAAGACCTGTTTCAGAGCGACCAAGAAGTGGGTGGCACTCTGTACCAGGGGATCCCCACGCTCCCACAGTGGAGTGGCCCATTCCAAGGCCCTGCCCGGCAGGATAAACTGTCGGACCTCAGCTGGGCAGAGATGCAGGAACTGGTCTTTGATCATCAGGTCCTTTAGCAGCTCAAAGGAATCAACTGACAGTCCATGGAGTCACTGGTCAAAGTGGGTCCTGAGTCCTTGCACCACATACTGTAGCTATAGCTATCGTGTGGGCCACGTTGGAGGTTCCGGAACTTCTTTCGGTATACCTCAGGTGTCAGCCGGTATTTGGCGATCAGAACCTGCTTGATGGCATCATAGTCGTCATCGTCTTCTGGCGGTAGAGAATTAAACATCTCCAGAGCTTTGCCTTTTAGCCCTGGGGTCAAGTATCTGGCCCATTGGTCCTTAGCCAGCCGGTACTGTCTGCAGGCTTTCTCAAAGGCTCGCAGAAATATGTCCAAGTCCCCTTCCTTTTTCATCACGGGAAAATGCTCTGGCCAGGGTTTAGGACTCTGGGCGTTGCTGGGCTCACTGCTTTGGGCTGTGGGGGCATTCCTCCCCGCTGGAGCACCTCCAGTTCATGGGCCCTCTGCGCTTGGCGCTCGGCTCTCTCAGCCTGTGCTTGGCGCTCGGCTCTCTCCTCCCGCTCGGCTCGCTGCTCCTCTCTCTCCTGAGCTTGCTGGATCAGCTTCAGACGTCCATCATGGTCTTCGGCAGGGAGTGCGTCCAAGGCCGCTTGCAGGTAGGGGTCCAGCCTGGCCTGGTTGCATGTGGGGCCGGCTTACGGTGGATGGACCTCAGATGCAGCACCACCTTGGCTAGGGCCGGCTTCTGCGCCCGATGGGCTCTGTGCATTGTCCAGCTGCAACAGAGCCGCGATCAATTAGTCTCTGGTTTTGTTTGTGGCGTCAATGCCTCGGTACGTGCATACTCCAGCAAGAGTTTCCTTTTTCTGCTGTGTATACCAGCGTTCTCCTTTTGCCGCCATGGTTGCCAAATAAAAGATAGAAAAGAAAAACGAAGAAAAGGGAGGGAATACTCGCACTTACACACTAATGTCTCAGTACTAGTAACCACTGAGTCTGTTCTCCAAAACCTATGATGCAGGATTCCCGCAGGAACCGTGCAGGTCTTTAGTGAGAGGAATGATTGCTCAAACCAAATCACTAATGCTCTATGAAAATCCCACTGCTGCCACCAATATGTGATGAAAACGCACCCTGTGCCACCAATGTGTCACGATCCCACCACCGGCACGGGTTTGTCAGCGGACAGATAGATGTGACGCACTGCCGGCACACGGCTATCACAGGCACAGTGGGGGCTTATCTTAGTTATCCCACCACTGGCACCATGTGACAAAAATACAGCAAGCTAATCTTGCTCTAACAATTTACCGCAGGGGGGTATTTTGGATGCCTCACCACTGCTAACAACCTTCCAAGAACTGCGGGGATTTATGGATATGCCACTTTGTCAGTTCCACTTTGGAACTCGCAGCTCTCCGACGCCCCCCTTACCCTCAGGTCAGTCAGGGAACTGCACCTAGGATAAATAGTTGTCGGATGGGCTGTTTGTTGTGCACGGACAATTAGACTACTGCAGTAAGGGAATTATCAATGCTTTGGCCACAGCCACTCAATCAGCATATAAGACCCTTCCGTACTGTCAACTAGCCCAACCAACCGAACACACCACGCTGCCACCAGCCACGATTCACTTAATCAAAGAGTTAATTAAGAGGGTCCGTGGCAAACCCCCAAATTAGTAGCGATTATCTAAAAAAGGCACATAGTTCTTTTCTTAGAGCATGAAGGCAGACTGATAATTTTATCATTTACTAGCTGAAGAGCGCGGCGCTGCCCGGGCATAGTAACTAACTGTGGTTAGTTATAGGAAATTATAATTATCCTCCATCCCATAGTCCCGTGCCCATATACCCATCATACATATCCTCCATCCCATAGTCCCGTGCCCATATACCCATCACACATCCTCCATCCCATAGCCCCGTGCCCATATACCCATCACATATCCTCCATCCCATAGTCCCGTGCCCATATACCCATCATACATCCTCCATCCCATAGTCCCATGCCAATATACCCATCATACATATCCTCCATCCCATAGTCCCATGCCCATATACCCATCATACCCATCATACATCCTCCATCCCATAGTCCCGTGCCCATATACCCATCACACATCCTCCATCCCATAGTCCCGTGCCCATATACCCATCATACATCCTCCATCCCATAGTCCCATGCCCATAAACCCATCATACATCCTCCATCCCATAGTCCCGTGCCCATATACCCATCATACATCCTCCATCCCATAGTCCCGTGCCCATATACCCATCACACATCCTCCATCCCATAGTCCCGTGCCCATATACCCATCACACATCCTCCATCCCATAGTCCCGTGCCCATATACCCATCATACATCCTCCATCCCATAGTCCCGTGCCCATATACCCATCATACATCCTCCATCCCATAGTCCCATGCCAATGTCTGGTCGCGGTAAAGGAGGGAAAGGTCTCGGGAAGGGCGGCGCCAAGCGGCACAGGAAGGTGCTCCGTGATAACATCCAGGGCATCACCAAGCCTGCCATCCGCCGTCTGGCTCGCAGGGGAGGAGTGAAGCGCATCTCCGGCCTCATCTATGAGGAGACTCGCGGCGTCTTGAAAGTCTTCCTGGAGAACGTGATCCGTGACGCCGTCACCTACACCGAGCACGCCAAGAGGAAGACCGTCACCGCCATGGACGTGGTGTACGCGCTCAAGCGCCAGGGCCGCACTCTCTACGGCTTCGGAGGTTAATTGTATTCTCGTCTCTGTCCTGACAACCCAAAGGCTCTTCTCAGAGCCGCCCACATCTCACGTGAGAGGCTGCAATTCCCGCTGGGGTCTAGCGGTCGCTGCTGGTGTGATCGCCGGGACCGGCTTGTGACGTTGCGCATTGGGGGAGACGTTCTCTCTTCTGGAGCTGATCCAGTGAGTAGTCTCAGTGTGAGGTGGGGCACAGATGATCCGGGTGTATGGGGGAATCGATCGGCCGCACAGTCACCTCCTATGATGCTGCAGTTACTACAGAGCAGAAATCCGAGTGCTGGTAATAAATGTGGTTGTGCCACGTCTCCTGCTGCTGAGATCCTGTGGGTTGTAGGATGGCTGCGAGGAGTGGAATGCAGCTGCACTGATGAATGGACGCCGGTGTGAACGCTCCTGAGCAGCGGCTCAGGATTGGGGTATCAACAGGATACCTACATGCGATGAGAGGGGCTGTCTGTGTTTCTGCGCCACCACATGGGCAGGGAGGGACGGTGCAGGAATACAGGGTCGCTCTGCCTGTGATCAGGAGAACATCTGCCCACATCACACTTTGCACCAATCACCGGATCTAAATCCCGGAGCAAATTATCATATACAGGAATATACCCACTGTGCCAACTGCTAATAGCAGGAATTATATCCACTGAGTCACCCACTAGAGAGATATATAGAGGATTATACCCACTGCTCTGTCACCAGGTCCCAACTCTACAGTAACGTCATCCGAGATGTGTGGAAAGGAATCAATGACCCCAACTATGGAACCACAGCTCTGCCCCTAGTGCCGGCGCCTCCAACAGAGACCAGGAGGAGGTCGCTGCTCTCTATGGAGCTGCCCCGGGCTCAGTGGGTCCCTGTGATCTCGGGACTCGATGTCGCAGCCCGGGCGGCTCTCTTCCTCCGGAGACACTGCGGTCCTGGCTGCGGCCTCCTCTCTCGGTGCTGCCCCTGTCTTCAGCCCCTGGAGCTCGCACCGCTGTTTGCACTTTCCGATCTATTCTGGGGTTGAGCCTTGTAACAGGGTGTATGGGCGCTATATCCGGACACAGACCCCTCTGTGCACAGTACAGAGCTCGGAGTGCTGCTGTGAGATGAAGGGAAGGTAACGGCGGCGGCCGATCAGGGGAGCGATCAGCAGCTCCGGGGAGCAGGACTCTGTGCTCTGCGGGTGCAGCTGCCCCAGACCGGACGGCTCACGTCACAGCGATCTCCGCTACTAAGCAGAGGGGCCGGGAATAATCCGAAGGACAGGAAAGGGATTGAGCGGGAAATTCAAAACCATCAACGGGTCTGTGATCAGCCAATGAGAGAAGTCCGCAGGCGCGACCAATCCCAGAGCCAGGTATGGACTCCTCCGGTTAACTCCTTAGTGACCGTGCGCTGCTCAATTCCCCCTTCTGTATGAGGCTGCATGGAAGCAGGAACAGAACCGCTGGATCTACCGATAACGGAACCGGCCAGAATAACGGCCCTCAGACAACTGTGGACAAAGCAGCCCAGATATTACCGAACCAGGAGGAAGGAGCTCATCTGTGGGAGGATTTGGTGGCTCTGAGAAGAGCCTTTGTGTTGTGGTTGGTGCTCGGGAAGATCTAAGCTCTCTCCCCCCGGATCCTGCGGGCCAGCTGGATGTCTTTGGGCATGATTGTTACCCTCTTGGCGTGGATGGCGCAGAGGTTGGTGTCCTCGAACAGTCCCACCAGATAAGCCTCGCTGGCCTCCTGCAGGGCCATCACCGCCGAGCTCTGGAAGCGCAGATCGGTCTTGAAGTCCTGGGCGATCTCCCTCACCAGGCGCTGGAAGGGAAGCTTACGGATCAGCAGCTCGGTGGACTTCTGGTAGCGACGGATCTCACGGAGAGCGACTGTTCCTGGGCGGTAACGATGCGGCTTCTTCACTCCGCCAGTAGCAGGAGCGCTCTTCCTGGCTGCCTTAGTGGCCAGCTGCTTGCGGGGAGCTTTCCCTCCGGTGGATTTACGGGCGGTCTGCTTGGTTCTGGCCATAGCTCTGAATAGATGTACACAAACATGATGTGAGGAGCGGCGGGAGCAGGGTATTTATCCCCTAGTGCGCGTCCTCATTGGTCTATAGGAAACACGCCCCCTGCTCGCCATTGGTGCTTACATTAAATAGAAGCCAATAAAAACCTGATTTGTTTGACCAATTATCGTGAAGCAAACCGCGGCCTCCCGCCCTGTAACCCCGCCTCCTCCATGATGCGGCTCTCAGCAGATCGCGCTCATCTCCCGCTGTACAGAATAGAGAAATCCGGTGACGTCATCTCCAGCGCAGGAGGAGACCTGGAGCAGCCGCCACCGCACTGCCATGACCCCGTGTACACAGCGCTGTACAGTCCAGCTCCCCATTATCACCAGATCACACCCATCCTGACACTGCGCCCGGATTATCAGCAGCTCATAAACTGCAGAGGAGGCACTGATCATACAGCTCTGCAGTGAGGAGGTGGCACTGATCATACAGCTCTGCAGGGAGGAGGTGGTGGCACTGATCATACAGCTCTGCAGGGAGGAGGAGGAGGCACTGATCATACAGCTCTGCAGGAAGGAGGTGGTACTGATCATACAGCTCTGCAGGGAGGAGGTGACACTGATCATACAGCTCTGCAGGGAGGAGGTGGTGGCACTGATCATACAGCTCTACACCTTTCAGCTCTCAGTGAGCGGAAAGGTGCACCTCACAACTGATGCATGGTCCAGTCGGCATGGCCAGGGCCGTTACGTGTCCATCACTGCGCACTGGGTTAATGTGGTGGATGCAGGGTCCACAGGGGACAGCGGTGGTGGGACAGTGCTGCCTAGCCCACGGTATAGGAAACAGTTGGCTGTAGGCGTTCGACCCTCCTCCTCCTTCTCCTCCAGAAGCGAAAGCTCGTCCACAGAGCGCAGTCGTACAAGCACTCCATCTGCAGCTGCCAGTGTTGCACACGATGTGTCCCCCTATCGAGCAGCTAGTGGAAAGTGTCAGCAGGCTGTGTTGCAGATGATGTGTTTGGGCGACAGACACACCGCCGAGGTGCTGGCCGAGTACTTGAAGCGACAAACTGAGTCATGGCTGGGCAGTGTACATCTTGAGGCAGGCAAGGTAGTTAGTGATAACGGCCGTAATTTTGTGGCAGCCATAGCCCTTTCAAAACTCAGCCACATACCTTGCTTGGCTCACACCTTGAACCTGGTGGTGCAGTGCTTCCTCAACAATTATCCGGAGTTAACAGCCCTGCTCCAGAAGGTGCAAAGACTGTGCGCGCACATCCGCCGGTCGCCTGTACACTCCGTTCGTATGCAGAAGCTGCAGCGATTGCTCCACCTTCCCAACCACCGCCTCATTATCGACATTGCAACAAGGTGGAACTCCACCCTGCACATGGTGGAGCGGCTGTGCGAGCAGAGGCAGGCCATAATGCATTTGTGGGAGGATACACGGCCAGGCACTTTGAGAGCAGACATGGAGTTGACAGGCGTGCAGTGGGCGAAGCTGAAAGACCTCTGTAAAGTCCTTCAGTGTTTTGAGGAATGCACACGGCTGGTAAGCGCAGACGACGCCATCCTAAGCATGAGCATCCCACTTATGCGTCTGCTCATGCAAACTTTGACGCACCTTAAGGAGCAGGCGTCTGCAGCCAATGTTGATGAGGAGGAAGAGGAGGAGGGAATCCTTGATGACATTCAGCCATTGTCTGCTCAGGGACCTCTCCTGGACGAGGTGGAGGAAGAAGAGGAGGAGGAGGATGATGATGGGGATGATTACTTAGGGGAGGAGGATGCATCTCGTGGGGCAAGTGAAAATGTTGGCGTGGCAAGGTCTGGTACAGGGTTTGTGCATGACTGGAGGGATGTGGATTTGCCAGAAAGTGCTCCTCCACCCAGCACTCGCAGTGCATCATTGACACCGGGAACATTGGCCCAAATGTCAGATTATGCCTTGCGGATCCTAAAAAGGGACCCCCGCATTGCCAAAATGATGAACGATGACGACTACTGGTTGGCCAGCATCCTGGATCCACGCTATAAAGGCAAATTACAAAACATCATGCCACAGGAGAACCTTGACCTAATATTGGCTAATAAACAAGCACTCTGGTAAATCGGTTGCTTGAGGCATTCCCAGCACACAGCAGCGGTGATGGTTCTCACACGAGCCGTACGGGCCGGGGGCAGCTTGGCAGAGGTGTTCGTGGTGCACACAGCAGAAGTGGCGTTGGAGACAGGGGTTTCATGACAATGTTGTGGACTGATTTTTCAAATACCGCTCACACAACTGGTAATACTGCATCGATGGAAAGTGACAGGAGACAGCAGTTGTCAACTATGGTTACAAACTACTTTTCCTCCCATATCGATGTTCTCCCACACAGGTCATTCCCCTTTGACTATTGGGCCGCTAAACTGGACACCTGGCCTGAATTGGCCCAATATGCCTTACAGGAGCTCGCTTGCCCAGCTGCAAGTGTGCTATCGGAAAGAGTCTTCAGTGCAGCTGGATCAATCCTGACAGAAAAAAGGACCCGTCTGTCAACCCAAAATGTGGATGATCTAACCTTCATTAAAATGAACCACGCATGGGTTTCCAAGGATTTTGTCCCACCTTCCCCTGATGACACATAGGGTGACAGAAAAATGGCTTGCTTTGGTCCACCTCTTCCTGGTACTTCACCTATTTCGCCTTTTGCATCAGCTGAATGTCCAACATCAACATATGCCACTTTCTAAAACTCCCTAACTGTGCTGCCTCCCCCCCCATGGCCGGGGTCACCACCTACCGCACGACACCGTGCGAGTGCCGTTGCCCTGGACAGGTGGGTAGGCCGACTCTTGGGCGCGGGCACTGGCACAGGGTCCCTCATAGTGCAATCAAGTGTCTCTGACGGTGGTGGTGCACACCCGCCGTCAGACACACCGCTGTACTATGAGGGGCCCAGTGCCAGTACCGACGCCCACGAGTGGGCCCCCCTTGCTTGGGCAGGGCCCCAGCATTTGCAATCTTTACCTCTCCCTGCTCCTCCGCTGTGTAATCTGGGCCGTCAAATCCATACTGTGCCTGACACCGTCTGAGCCTGCCTCCTGAGACATATATTTTGAATGTGTACGCTATCCATACATGTTATCCGGGGATACGGTACCCTTTCTAACCTTTGTGCAATCACGTGCAATCCATACTGTGCCTGACACCGTCTGAGCCTGCCTCCTGAGACATATATTTTGAATGTGTACGCTATCCATACATGTTATCCAGGGATACGGTACCCTTTCTAACCTTTGTGCAATCACGTGCAATCCATACTGGGCCTGACACGTCTGAGCCTGCCTCCTGAGACATATATTTTGAATGTGTACGCTATCCATACATGTTATCCAGGGATACGGTACCCTTTCTAACCTTTGTGCAATCACGTTCAATCCATACTGGGCCTAACACCGTCTGAGCCTGCCTCCTGAGACATATATTTTGAATGTGTACGCTATCCATACATGTTATCCGGGGATACGGTACCCTTTCTAACCTTTGTGCAATCACGTGCAATCCATACTGGGCCTAACACCGTCTGAGCCTGCCTCCTGAGACATATATTTTGAATGTGTACGCTATCCATACATGTTATCCGGGGATACGGTACCCTTTCTAACCTTTGTGCAATCACGTGCAATCCATACCGGGCCTAACACCGTCTGAGCCTGCCTCCTGAGACATATATTTTGAATGTGTACGCTATCCATACATGTTATCCGGGGATACGGTACCCTTTCTAACCTTTGTGCAATCATGTGCAATCCATACTGGGCCTAACACCGTCTGAGCCTGCCTCCTGAGACATATATTTTGAATGTGTACGCTATCCATACATGTTATCCGGGGATAAGGTACCCTTTCTAACCTTTGTGCAATCATGTGCAATCCATACTGGGCCTAACACCGTCTGAGCCTGCCTCCTGAGACATATATTTTGAATGTGTATGCTATCCATACATGTTATCCGGGGATACGGTACCCTTTCTAACCTTTGTGCAATCACGTGCAATCCATGCTGTGCCTGACACCGTCTGAGCCTGCCTCCTGAGACATATATTTTGAATGTGTACGCTATCCATACATGTTATCCAGGGATACGGTACCCTTTCTAACCTTTGTGCAATCACGTGCAATCCATACTGGGCCTAACACCGTCTGAGCCTGCCTCCTGAGACATATATTTTGAATGTGTACGCTATCCATACATGTTATCCGGGGATACGGTACCCTTTCTAACCTTTGTGCAATCACGTGCAATCCATACTGGGCCTAACACCGTCTGAGCCTGCCTCCTGAGACATATATTTTGAATGTGTACGCTATCCATACATGTTATCCAGGGATACGGTACCTTTTCTAACCTTTGTGCAATCACGTGCAATCCATACTGGGCCTGACACCGTCTGAGCCTGCCTCCTGAGACATATATTTTGAATGTGTACGCTATCCATACATGTTATCCGGGGATACGGTACCCTTTCTAACCTTTGTGCAATCACGTGCAATCCATACTGGGCCTAACACCGTCTGAGCCTGCCTCCTGAGACATATATTTTGAATGTGTACGCTATCCATACATGTTATCCAGGGATACGGTACCTTTTCTAACCTTTGTGCAATCACGTGCAATCCATACTGGGCCTGACACCGTCTGAGCCTGCCTCCTGAGACATATATTTTGAATGTGTACGCTATCCATACATGTTATCCAGGGATACGGTACCCTTTCTAACCTTTGTGCAATCACGTGCAATCCATACTGGGCGTGAGAACGGCTGGCGAGCTGTTAAGCAAGCTACAGCACCTGTCCAGACAAGTACAGGGATTCCCTAGTGAGGAGACTTATTTGATTGTTTTCAATGTTGGGACAGCAATTTTTGGGGAGCACTATACTCTGGAGAATGATAGATGGGGCCCACCATACACTGGAACATTCCAAAGGTGGACATCAGACACTGGAGCAGCATTTACAGGGCCCATTATACACTAGAGCATTAGAAATGGGGCCCATTATGTTTGGAGCATTATTTGGGCCCATAAGACAGTGGAGCTTAATAATAATAATAATAAATTTTATTTTTATAGCGCCGACATATTCCGCAGCACTTTACATTTCACATTTCACATTTCACATTTCACTTTACATTTCACAGCTTCATCCATGGGGACCAACATATACGGTAGCATTATGTGGAGCTCATCATATACTGTTTCAAACATTATATGGGACCAATGATTCTGTATGGAGAAATAGATGGGCCTCGTCATGAGATGTAAAAAGTGAGGTATTTTTCATTGTACTATACCGCTATTTATCTGCCGTATCGGAGCATGATGAGTTGTGGTATGTGTTAAAGGGGCGCTCTTTCGCCCAGGGCACATGAAAACCTGCAGCCAGCCCTCCCCCCCCCCACAACTTTAGCCAAATAACCCCCATTTTTCAGTGCGTAACTTGTATTATGAAGTTAATTAAGGTTGACAAGCTTAAGTAAGAAGAATTGATGCTTTTGGCATTCAAATGGGCACTGTAGGTGTGTTTCCTGTCCTCCTCTCACTGCCGACTTTTATTCCCCATTGACTTACATTGGGTTTCGTGTTTCGGGACGACCCCGACTTTTCCCTATAATCGGACGATCTTGCTCGACCCGACTTTTGGAAAAGTCGGGTTTCACGAAACGAAACGCGACCCTAAAAAACCAAAAGTCGCTCAACTCTAGTTAGGAGTCGTTGAGGAATCGCACAGTGCTTGGTCCAGCCCGATTGTGCTAATTCCTAAACCGGACGGCACCATCCGGTTCTGCAATGACTTCAGGAAACTGAATGCGGTCTCAAAATTTGATGCTTACCCCATGCCCCGGGTCGACGAGTTAATAGATCGGTTAGGAAAAGCCCGGTATATTACGACCCTAGACCTAACAAAGGCGTATTGGCAGATCCCTCTGGCGGAGGCTGCCAGAGAAAAGACGGCATTTGCTACCCCAGAAGGTCTATTTCAGTATGTGTATATGCCGTTTGGACTGCACGGGGCACCGGCGACCTTCCAGAGACTGATGGATTGAGTCTTGAGGCCACATAGGCAGTACGCTTCGGCCTATTTGGATGACATTGTCATTTACAGCTTGGACTGGGAGACTCATCTCCAGAAAGTACAAGCTGTGATTGACGACCTGTGGGAGGCAGGTCTAACCGCGAACCCCAAGAAATGTCATATCGGGCTAGAAGAAGCCCGGTATTTGGGGTATGTAATTGGGAGGGGTGTTGTTAAACCCCAGGTTGATAAGATTCAGGCAGTTCAGGACTGGCCACAGCCTGTCAACAAGAAGCAGGTACAAGCCTTCCTCGGGATCGCCGGCTATTATCGCCGGTTCATACCCAATTTTGCAGCCATCGCTACCCCCCTGACGGATCTTACAAAAGGGAAAGACTCCGTCATGATTAAATGGAGTTTAGCGGCTGAAGAAGCCTTCCATGGCCTAAAACGGGCACTTTGCTCTCAGCCTGTACTGGTGACTCCAGACTTCCGCAGCGAGTTTGTGGTACAAACGGATGCCTCTGATACCGGCATCGGGGCCGTACTCTCACAAGTGAGGGACGGAGTGGAACACCCAGTCCTCTATCTCAGCAGAAAGCTGAATAAACACGAGCAAAGGTATGCAGTCGTAGAAAAAGAGTGCCTCGCCATTAAGTGGGCTCTAGAGGCCCTCAAATATTACCTGGTGGGCCGAAAGTTCAGGCTGATCACTGACCATGCCCCTCTCAAGTGGATGCACTTGAACAAGGAACGGAATAGCCGGGTGACCCGGTGGTTCCTTGCCCTGCAGGCCTACACTTTTACGGTGGAGCACCGCCCAGGAGTACAGATGGGGAATGCAGATGCCCTGTCCCGAGTGCACTGTTTGGCGGGTGTCATTGCTCGACTGGAGTGGTCTGAGCAGAGGGGGGGATATGTGAGAATCATGTGGGAATAGTGGATGAGGGCAGGTATATCTCGCCCAGATTCCTTTCCTATGTGGCCTAGTCTGGTTAGTATCGCACCTGCTTACTAATGGATAATGGGAGGTGGATATAAAAGGATGCCAGGTGGTTGTGTGAGTGTCTCACCCTGGGAACACAGAGAGCCTGTCTGTGTGAGAGACACACGTGAGTGAAAGCAGTGCCCACTGCAACTGTGGTTTGGCTGGACGGGAGAAGCCCGCCAGTTGGTAGTTAGGTTGTCCATTGTTTAGTTAGTGCCGGACAGGTAAAGATTTGTTTTATGTTTTATTTCCTTTTGCATTGCTTTCACCGTTAATAAACCTGACCCAGGGTCAGTTACACCTGAATCCCAGCTCTGCGCCTGAGTTTCATGCTGAACGCACATGACCTTTGACCCCAGCAAAGCCGATCCCGGAGTGTTTTATCACACTTGCCACAGGCTGAGACTGACTATCCAACTCTCTGTCACCATTCGCAATATCCGAGTGAAGGGGTTTCATAATGCGTCAGTCACCAGTTCACACATCCGTCACCATACACATACAGCATAATATGCTACACTAGCGCACTGCCGAGCCGCCTTGCGGGCTTTTTATAGCGATGCGCTTCCGGGACCTTCCATTAGCTTGGGAAGGACCAATCAGATCCGACGTAGGACCTGAGCATGTGACCCCTGCTCTCCAGTGAGAGGTCAAGTTGCGGGCATGCCCAGTAGCACAGCATGAAAGTTAGGCGTCGGATTCCTGGCACTGCACAGCACAGCAGGAATCCAGAGCCAGACATCCTGCGGTCTCCCATTCTCCTCCGACCGCTCGGACTCCTGCTCAGCAATCTCAGCGAACCAGGCATTCCCCGCAGACTCGTTCTGTGAGCCTGGATGTTGCTACCACCTCTGGTGCAGCAATGATAACGCAACCTGCTTTGCAGGGAACTGCTCTAGAGGCTAAGTCCTCGCGCCGTGCGACTGGGCATGCCCGCAACTTGTCCTCTCAGTGGAGAGCAGGGGTCACATGTGAAGGTCCTATGTCGGATCTGATTGGTCCTTCCTATAGTACTGGAAGGTCCCGGAAGCGCATGGCTATAAAAAGCCTGCATGGCGGCTCGGCCATGCGCTAGTGTAGCATATTATGCTGTGTGTGTGTATGGTGATGGATGCATGGACTGGTGTCTGACTTATTATGAAACCCCTTCCCTCGGATATTACGAATGGTGACAGTATGTTGGGTTAGTCAGCTCCAGATTGTGGCAGGCTACACGCCACTGAGCCTCCCTCACCTACACTAGCGTCCGTCGGTGCCCGGCTCCTCCGGCATCGTCGCTTAGCGGCTTCAGTTACGGCCGCGCTGCAGTAGTAGCAGCTTTTGGTGTTCGCAGCTGCGACGCCACACGCCGGCTGACCTGTGCAGCTAACAGGTTCAGCCTTTACGTCTAGTTCATACTTTGGCGTCTCTGTGACTAAACAGAGTCCGCTCTCAGGCTCTCGGGTGACGTTAACCCGAGCGCTGTTTCGCACTTCTAGCGTATCTGCCATTGTCCAGCAGCGGTCTTGTCATCTACCGCACGGTGGACCCCGGGCGGCGAACGCGCCTTCCATTATTTATATCTGGTGCGTTCCGCCGACCCTAACATTACACTAGCGCCAGGGTCTGGCTGGCAATGGCAGACGTGCAGCAGCTGCAGCGCTACATTCGGCAGCTGGAGAGCAGGTTGGCGGCTATTGAGAGCACCAACTCAGCTGCGAATGCTGCGCTAGCTGCTGCTCAGACAGTCGCTGAGGCTGTCTCACGTGCGCCCACACTTTTGCCCCTGCCGACAATGTCTCGCCTCCCGCTCCCCGATAAGTTTTCGGGTGATAGTGCCTCCTGTAGGGGATTCGTTAGTCAGTGCTCCATCCAGCTGGAGTTGCTGGCTGCACGGTTCCCTACGGAGCGTGCTAAGGTGGGATTTATTGTCTCTCTGTTGTCTGGCCGGGCATTACAGTGGGCCACGCCATTGTGGGTGATCCCGTGGTACAGGGGGCTGCTCAGTTCCTCGCGGCTCTGAAGCAAGTCTTCTTGGGACCACGGGTCACCCACGATACGGCTCTCCAACTGTTATCTTTAACACAAGGGTCACTTTCGGTTAGCCATCATGCTGTCCAGTTTCGGACACTGGCTTCCGAGTTAGAGTGGCCGGACAAAGTGTTGGTCCCGGTGTTTTGGAGAGGCCTGGCTGAGCACGTAAAAGATGCTCTAGCTACTAGGGAGATTCCCACCAGTTTGGAGGAGTTGATCGCCGTTTCCACCCGCATTGATCTCCGCTACACGGAGCGCGGGTTGGAACGAGCGCAATCCAAACGTAGGGTTAATTTGGCTCCCACCTTTTCTGAGCCGCTGAAATTTCCCGCACAGGAGCACCTCTCCTCTGAGCCTATGGAGGTGTCTCGCACCGGCACTAAGTTGCGTCCGATGCGAACCTCTGTGCGCTGTTATCAGTGCCGACAGTTGGGCCACTCGGCTGGCACATGCCCTCAGCGGCCGAAAAGACGACCACGTTCAGTGGCCGTAGGTGGTGGTCAATCCAAGGTGGGACCCTTTTCACCCAAACCGGTGTTCCGGGGTACATTAGATAGTGGGTCCTCCTCCTGGGAGGCAGAGGTCACCCTGGATTCCGGGGCCGAGGGGAACTTTATGTCCTCGACTTTTGCCCAGAGACACGCTATCCCTCTGGTGATACTCCCCCAACCTCTGACCATCAGGGTGGTAAATGGGGCACCGTTACCATCTCAGGTGACCCATCAGACAGCCCCACTCGGACTCTCTATTTCACCCTCACATCGGGAGACTCTGTCCCTGCTAATTATGCCCAATGGCATCGATCAGGTGCTCCTCGGAGTTCCCTGGCTTCGTTGCCACTCCCCGCATATTGACTGGGCTTCAGGGAGGATACTGGGCTGGGGCAAGGACTGTGAGGGAAGGTGCCTGAGGGGCAGCGTTCAGGTGGCTTCCACAGAAGTGCCTGCGGATCTCTCCTCGCTCCCCAAACCCTACCACCATTACGCGGACGTCTTCTCTAAGAAGTCTGCGGAGACGCTCCCACCGCACCGTTCCTATGATTGCCCGATTGATCTCCTGCCAGGCACAGAGCCTCCCCGAGGCTGTGTTTACCCTTTATCACTCCCTGAGACGGAGGCTATGTCCCAGTATATCCGGGAGAACCTGGCTAGGGGTTTCATCAGAAAATCGGTGTCACCGGCTGGTGCCGGGTTCTTCTTCGTACAGAAGAAGAACGGAGAGCTACGCCCCTGCATCGACTACCGAGGTCTCAATGCTATCACAGTTAAAAACAAATACACCCTACCGTTGATCTCGGAGTTATTTGACAGGTTGCGGGGGGCCCGGATCTTTACTAAACTAGATCTGCAGGGTGCATACAACCTGATCCGCATTCGCGAAGGAGACGAATGGAAGACAGCTTTTAATACCAGGGATGGCCATTACGAATACCTGGTTATGCCCTTTGGCCTTTGTAATGCCCCAGCTGTCTTCCAAGATTTTGTCAACGACGTCTTCCGCGACATGCTCTCTACCTCGGTGGTGGTCTATCTGGATGACATACTCATCTTTTCGCCAGATTTTACCACCCACCGGATAGACGTCTGCAGGGTCTTTGACCGTCTGCGGGCGAACTCGTTATTTGCCAAGCTGGAGAAGTGCCAGTTTGAGCAGGAGTCCTTGCCGTTCCTGGGCTATATCATCTCGGCCCAGGGGCTGGCCATGGATCCGGCCAAACTACAAGCGGTTATGGACTGGCAGGAACCCCATTCCCTCAAAGCGGTGCAGCGCTTTTTGGGGTTCGTGAATTACTACCGCCAGTTCATACCACACTTTTCCACACTGGTGGCTCCTTTGGTTGCTCTCACCAAGAAAGGAGCTAACCCCAATGCTTGGTCAGAACATGTCTCCAAGGCCTTCTCGGCTATAAAATCACATTTTGCTGGCGCTCCCATATTACATCGTCCCGATGTGGATAAGCCGTTTATCCTTGAGGTAGACGCTTCTTCCGTCGGTGCAGGAGCAGTCCTTTATCAAAAGGATGCTCAAGGTCGGAAGCACCCCTGCTTCTTCTATTCCAAGACCTTCTCACCGGCGGAGAAAAATTACTCCATCGGCGACAGGGAGCTGCTAGCCATGAAGTTGGCTTTTTCTGAATGGAGACATCTCCTGGAGGGAGCCCGGTTTCCCTTTCTGGTATATACGGACCATAAAAACCTGGTCTATCTATAGACGGCCCAACGCCTGAATTCCCGTCAGGCCAGGTGGTCGCTCTTCTTCTCACGATTCCGCTTCACCCTCCACTACCTCTCTGGAGAGAAGAACGTCCGTGCGGATGCTCTCTCACGTTCAGTGGTCTCAGCGGAGGAAGGAGAAGCTGAGCCTCGGTTAATTCTCCCGCCGGAGAGTTTTACGACCGTGGCTCCAGTTGCGCTCGAGTCGGTACCACCGAGCAAGACCTTGGTGCCTCCTTAGCTACGGCCGGAGGTCCTCGCCTGGGCACATGCCTCCAGAGTGGGTGGCCATTTTGGTAAAAAACGGACCGCCGAACTCCTGGCAAGGTCATATTGGTGGCCACATATGGCTCGAGATGTCAAGGAGTACGTGCAGGCATGTGTTTCGTGTGCTCGGAACAGACCCTCTAGACAGAGGCCGGCGGGGCTGTTGTTTCCCCTGCCAGTGGCGGATAGACCATGGGAGATGGTTGGCATGGACTTCATAGTTGGCCTGCCCAAGTCTGGTGGCAGTACGGTCATCTGGGTGGTCACCGACCATTTTTCCAAAATGGTGCATCTGGTGCCACTCGCACGCCTGCCTTCCGCTCGAGGTCTGGCCACCTTGTTCATTAAACACGTATTCCGTCTACATGGCATGCCGGACAAAATCGTGAGTGACCGTGGTCCCCAGTTTGCGTCTCGGTTTTGGAGGGAGCTCTGCAGTTTACTCAGCATCGAGCTAAATCTATCCTCCGCTTACCATCCCGAGACGAATGGCTTGGTCGAGAGAGCCAATCAGACCTTGGTCACCTATTTACGACATTTTGTCTCTGCCAGGCAGGATGACTGGGCATCCTTGCTACCTTGGGCAGAATTTGCCCTAAACAATGCGGTGGCTGATTCCACTGGTCAGACGCCCTTTCTCCTAAACTATGGCCAACATCCACGTGTCCCTGTCCCGATGCCAGTGTCCTCCACTGACTCCAGGGTGGCAGACTGGGCAGTGGAGGCCCGGGACATTTGGGATCGCACTCAGGATGCTATCCGGGCATCTAAAGAAAGGATGAGGGCGTCCGCCGACATGCATCGGCGGCCTGCGCCAAGCTTCTCCCCTGGCGACATGGTATGGCTCTCCACCCGAAACATTAAACTGCGGGTTGAGTCTCCCAAGTTCGCACCGCGATACATTGGACCATTCAAGGTCCTCGAGCGACTTAGCTCGGTGGTCTACCGCCTGGCTCTACCTCCACATTTGGCCATTTCGGACGTGTTCCATGTGTCCCTCCTCAAACCAGTTCACATGGTCCGGTTTTCTGAGTCATCTGCCGGGTCATCAGACTTATCGTCTGATGAGTTTGAGGTTAACGCCATCGTGGGGCGCAGGTTTGTCCGTGGCAAAAAATTTTATTTGGTGGACTGGAAGGGTCATGGGCTCGAGGCTCGGACCTGGGAGCCGGTGGAAAATATTCACGCACCGCTCCTGATCGCGGCCTTTGAGCGCAGTGAGGTTCAGCAGGGGGGGGCCCTAGGAGGTGGGGGTAATGTTAGGCGTCGGATTCCTGGCACTGCACAGCAGGAATCCAGAGCCAGACATCCTGCGGTCTCCCATTCTCCTCCGACCGCTCGGACTCCTGCTCAGCAATCTCGGCGAACCAGGCATTCCCCACAGACTCGTTCTGTGAGCCTGGATGTTGCTGCCACCTCTGGTGCAGCAATGATAACGCAACCTGCTTTGCAGGGAACTGCTCTAGAGGCTAAGTCCTCGCGCCGTGCGACTGGGCATGCCCGCAACTTGTCCTCTCAGTGGAGAGCAGGGGTCACATGTGAAGGTCCTATGTCGGATCTGATTGGTCCTTCCTATAGTACTGGAAGGTCCCGGAAGCGCATGGCTATAAAAAGCCTGCATGGCGGCTCGGCCATGCGCTAGTGTAGCATATTATGCTGTGTATGTATGGTGATGGATGCATGGACTGGTGTCTGACTTATTATGAAACCCCTTCCCTCGGATATTACGAATGGTGACAGTATGTTGGGTTAGTCAGCTCCAGATTGTGGCAGGCTACACGCCACTGAGCCTTCCTCACCTACACTAGCGTCCGTCGGTGCCCGGCTCCTCCGGCATCGTCGCTTAGCGGCTTCAGTTACGGCCGCGCTGCAGTAGTAGCAGCTTTTGGTGTTCGCAGCTGCGACGCCACACGCCGGCTGACCTGTGCAGCTAACAGGTTCAGCCTTTACGTCTAGTTCATACTTTGGCGTCTCTGTGACTAAACAGAGTCCGCTCTCAGGCTCTCGGGTGACGTTAACCCGAGCGCTGTTTCGCACTTCTAGCGTATCTGCCATTGTCCAGCAGCGGTCTTGTCATCTACCGCACGGTGGACCCCGGGCGGCGAACGCGCCTTCCATTATTTATATCTGGTGCGTTCCGCCGACCCTAATACTAGGGCCCCCTCCTCTCTGAGCCTCGCTCCGCTCAAACTCTGCAATGAGAAGAGGAGCGTGGATATTCTCCACCGGCTCCCAGGTCCGGGCCTCTGGACCATGACCCTTCCAATCCACCAAGTAAAACTTTTTGCCCCGCATCACCTTGCATCCCACGATGGCATTGACCTCAAACTCGTCAGACGACAGATCTGATGTTCTGGTAGCTGGCTCAGAAAACCGGGACATGTGAACTGGCTTGAGGAGAGACACATGAAACGTGTCCGAGATAGCCAAGTGTGGTGGAAGGGCTAGATGGTAGACCACAGGATTAATCTGCTCGAGGACCTTGAAAGGACCGATGTAGCGTGGTGCGAACTTAGCGGATTCCACCCGCAGCCTGATGTTACGGGCAGAGAGCCACACTAAGTCGCCAGGGGCAAAGGTCAGAGCAGGGCGCCGGCGGGTATCAGCGGAGGACCTCATTCTCTCCTTGGAGGCCCGGATAGCATCCTGCGTGCGGTCCCAAATGTCACGTGCCTCCACCGCCCAGTCTGCCACCCTAGAGTCGGTGGATGACACGGGCATGGGCACGGGGACGCGCAGATGCTGACCGTAATTTAAGAGAAATGGGGTCTGACCGGTGGAATCGGCTACCGCGTTGTTCAAGGCGAACTCCGCCCACGGCAGTAAGGACGCCCAATCATCCTGCCTAGCCGAGACAAAATGTCTCAGATATGTCACCAGGGTCTGGTTGGCTCTCTCCACCAACCCATTCGTCTCGGGATGATAGGCCGAAGAGAGATTTAGCTCAATGCTGAGCAGAGAACAGAGCTCTCTCCAGAACCGAGAAGCAAACTGGGGACCCCGGTCGCTGACAATCTTATCCGGCATGCCGTGTAGGCGGAAAACATATTTAATGAACAATGCCGCTAGGCCTCGTGCCGACGGTAGCCGAGAGAGTGGTACTAGGTGCACCATCTTGGAGAAATGATCGGTGATCACCCAGAAGACGGTGCTGCCACTGGACTTGGGCAGACCCACCACAAAGTCCATACCAACCATCTCCCAGGGCCTGTCCGCAACCGCCTGAATATAGTCCTTGACGTCACGGGCCATATGCGGCCACCAGTACGTCCTCGCCAGTAGTTCAGTGGTCCGTTTGATCCCGAAATGACCTCCCACTCTGGACGAATGAGCCCACGAGAGAACCTCCGGTCGCAGATGGACAGCGGCAAAAGTCTTGCCCGGAGGTACAGACTCAAGAGCAACCGGAGCCACGGTCCTCAGGCTCTCCGATGGGACTATCAGTCGAGGCTCCTCCTCCTCCTCTGATGACACCACAGAGCGAGAAAGAGCATCGGCTCGGACGTTCTTCTCCCCGGAGAGAAAATGTAGTGTGAAATGGAACCGGGAGAAGAACAAGGACCATCTGGCCTGACGAGAATTCAGCCGCTGAGCCGTCTGCAAATAGACCAAATTTTTGTGATCGGTGAACACCTGGAAAGGATGGCAAGCCCCCTCCAGGAGATGTCTCCATTCTGAGAAGGCCAGCTTCATTGCTAGCAACTTTCTGTCCCCGATGGAATAATTCCTCTCCGCCGGTGTGAAGGTCTTGGAGAAGAAGAAGCATGGGTGCTTCCAACCTTGCGAGTCCTTCTGGAAAAGGACCGCCCCAGCACCGACGGAGGAGGCATCCACTTCTAGAATGAATGGCTTATCTACATCAGGGCGATGTAGAATGGGAGCGCTAGCAAAATGGGACTTAATGGAGGCGAAAGCCTTGGAGACAGTCTCCGACCACAGTTTGGGGTTCGCACACTTCTTGGTGAGGGCTACCACGGGTGCAACCAAAGTTGAGAAATGGGGAATGAATTGGCGATAGTAATTTATGAACCCCATAAAGCGCTGCACCGCTTTGAGAGAATGGGGTTCCTGCCAATCCATCACCGCCTGTAGCTTGGCAGGATCCATGGCCAAACCCTGGGCTGAGATGATGTAACCCAGGAAAGGCAAGGACTCCTGCTCAAACACACATTTCTCCAATTTGGCATAGAGGGAGTTGGCCCGCAGGAGATCGAAAACTTTGCGAACATCTCTCCGGTGGGAGTCAATATCTGGAGAAAAAATAAGAATATCATCCAGATAGACTACTACCGAGGTGGCAAGCATATCCCGGAAGATATCGTTCACTAAATCTTGGAAGACGGCTGGGGCGTCACATAGCCCGAAGGGCATCACCAGATATTCATAGTGCCCATCTCTGGTGTTAAATGCCGTCTTCCATTCGTCCCCATCACGGATGCGAATCAGGTTATAGGCTCCCCGCAGATCAAGCTTAGTAAACACTCTCGCTCCCCGTAGCCTATCAAATAGTTCCGATATCAGGGGCAGAGGATACTTGTTCTTAACGGTTATGGCGTTAAGTCCCCTGTAATCGATGCACGGACGTAATTCCCCATTCTTCTTTTGGACAAAGAAGAATTCCGCTCCCGCCGGGGACACCGACTTCCTAATGAATCCCCTTGCCAGATTCTCCCTGATATACTGCGACATGGCCTCTGTCTCTGGGAGAGATAGGGGGTATACTCGACCCCGAGGAGGCTCAGCGCCGGGCAAGAGGTCAATAGGACAGTCGTAAGGGCGGTGCGGCGGATGGATCTCCGCCGCCTTCTTGGAGAAAACGTCTGCATACTGCCGATATGGCTTGGGAAGCGAGGAGAGATCTGCAGGAACCTCAGAAGTAGCGACCTGAATGCAGTCCCTCAGACACCTACCCTCGCAGGACTTACTCCAAGCGAGGATTTTCCCCGAGGACCAGTCTATGTGGGGAGAGTGGGCCCGTAACCAGGGAAGCCCTAGGAGGACCTGGTCGATACCTTCTGGCATCACAAGGAGAGACAGCATCTCCTGATGAGACGGAGACAGTGAGAGTCTCAGTGGAGCCGTTTGGTGGGTGATTAGGGACGGGAGTGTCGCCCCATTCACCACCCTAATGGTGACTGGCTGAGGTAGCAAGACCAGAGGGACTGCGTGTTGTTGAGCGAAGGCAGATGACATAAAGTTGCCCTCCGCTCCAGAGTCCACGCAAACCTCCACCATCAGAGTGGAAGACTCAAACTCTAACGCCCCTTTAAACAGGAGCTTGGAGGAGAAATTAGCTGTGTCTAGTAGACCCCCTCCGATAACCACTAGACGGGGGCGTTTCCCGGCCGCTGTGGGCACAGGTTAGCGTGGTGCCCAGTCTGCCGACAACGGAAGCAGACTGGGGGTACCCGCACGGACCAGACCCTGGACCCAGAGCGGGACACCTCCATGGCCTCTGGAGGCTCAGGCGGTGGGCCGAGGGGTTCCAGCGGTCTGGCAAAATTTGGAGCCAACTTATAGCGTTGGCGGGACCTGGAGCGCTCCAACCCTCGCTCAGTGAAGCGAACGTCAATCCGGGTGGAGACTGTAATGAGCTCCTCTAGGGTGGTAGGCACCTCCCTGGTGGCCAGGGCGTCCTTGACATGATCAGCCAGGCCTCTCCAGAATATGGGTATGAGCACCTTATCTGGCCACTCCAGCTCAGAGACCAGAGTTCTGAAGAGGATGGCATACTGGCTGACCAAAGACGAACCCTGGGTTAGCGCCAGTAACTGGAGTGCCGTGTCATGTGTGACCTGAGGTCCCAGGAACACCTGTTTCAGAGCGACCAAGAAGTGGGTGCCACTCTGTACCAGGGGATCCCCATGCTCCCACAGTGGAGTGGCCCATTCCAAGGCCCTGCCCGACAGGAGGGAGATGATAAATCCCACCTTGGCCCGCTCAGAGGGAAATCGTGTAGCCAGCAGCTCTAGGTGAATGGAGCACTGACTCACGAAACCCCTACACGAAGCACTATCCCCTGAGAACTTCTCGGGAGGCGGGACAAGGTCGGGGCAGGACTGGCCGTGGAGACATGAGCGACAGCCTCTGTAGCTGCCTGAACGGCGACCGAGGTAACATCCGCAGCTGAGGTGGAACGCTCTAGCGCTGCCAACCTACCCTCCAGCTGCTGGATGTACCTATGCAGTCGTTGTTCATGCGCCATTATCGGCCAGACCCTGGCGCTAAGATAATGTTAAGGGCTGGCGGAACACACCAAATAATAAGATGGTGTTTAGGTGCGTTCGCAGCCCTAGGTCCACCGTGCAGAGGTGTTAACTGCTGCTCGGTAATGGCGGACGCGATATGGCGGTGCAATAACGGCACACACGGGATTAACCTCACCCAAGGTGTACCGAGGCGAACTCTTATGACTTAGAGCCGCACCACCGCAAATAATAGACGCCGTAGCCTGTTTTCGCTCACAGAGCTCGGCAGAGTAAGTGCTAGCGTAACGTCACAGGACTCAGCCCTTAGACAGCAGGACTGAAGTCCCTCTAGACCGCTAGCGCCCGGCACCGCGACTGCGATACCAACAGGGATCAAATAAATGGCGTGTGCAAGTGTGCAGACGGCCGGTATGCACTGTGGCCTACAGGCTAGCCACTAGCAGGCGCTGACTCAGACTCTAAACCCTAACAACAGACGTATCAAAGGGTAGGGGTTTCATAATGAGTCAGACACCAGATACATGCATCCATCATCATACACACCAAACTATTTGAGTCTATCTTAGCACATGGCCGAGCGGCCATGCGAACCTTTTATAGCCGCAGGCGTCCGTGATCCTCCTTGCTTCTCGGATGGGCCAATCCGAACACGAGCAGGACCTGAGCACATGACCTTTGATCTCCAATGGGAGATCACTCCACAGGCATGCTCAGTGGCCCGACATGAGGACTTAGTCCCTGGAGGATCTTGCTGCTGAGCAGCATGCATTGCCAAAGCTGAACCATGGGTGGCAGCAGCAAGCAAACCCACGGAGCTGGTCTGGACAGGGTGCCGGGACCGATGAGTTTGCTGAGCAAGCTCCTCTGCGGCTGGGGAGGAATGGGAGACCGTCAGAGGCAAGGCTCGGGATTCCCGCTGTGCAGCGCCAGAAATCCGACGCCTAACAGAAACAGCCTCTGGAGACCAATTCAGCACATCAGCACCCTTCTTAGTCAAATCAGTCAATGGTTTGGCAATACCAGAAAAATTAGCTATGAATTTAAGATAAAAATTAGCAAAACCCAAAAACTTCTGGAGGGCCTTCAAAGAAGTGGGCTGAACCCAATCATAAATGGCCTGTACCTTGGCCGGGTCCATTTCAATAGTTGACAGAGACAAAATAAATCCCAAAAATGAAATCCTCTGTACTCCAAAAAGGCATTTTGATCCCTTAACATACAGGGAATTCTCCCTCAAAATCTGGAACATAGTCTGAACATGTTCCACATGAGAATCCCAATCCTTGGAAAAGATCAAAATATCATCCAGATAGATGATCAAAAATTTATCCACAAAGTCTCGGAATATATCGTTCATGAAGCACTGGAAGACAGAAGGGGCATTAGTGAGCCCAAAAGGCATCACCAGGTACTCAAAATGTCCCTCTGGAGTATTAAACGCCGTCTTCCATTCATCCCCCTGCTTAATGCGAATAAGATTATACGCCCCCTGAGGTCAAGCTTGGTAAACCAGCAAGTACCTTTAACTTTGGAGAATAGATCAGAAATCAGGGGTAACGGATACTGATATTTAATAGTAATTTTGTTGAGGGAACGATAATCAATACAAGGCCTTATTGAACCATCTTTCTTGACCACGAAAAAAAACCCAGCACCCAAGGGGGAAGAGAATGGTCTAATATGACCCTTCTCCAATGCCTCCTTAATATAAGATCGCATAGCCTCGTGCTCGGGTACGGATAAAATGAAAAGCCGACCCGTGGGAAATTTACACCCAGGGCTCAGCTCAATTGCACATTGTCATAACTCCTATGAGGAGGCAAAGACGCAGACTCATTCTCACTAAATACATCATAATAATCAGCCAAATAGTCAGGAACATCATGCAACTGGGGAGAGGTGGAGAAAACAGGAGCGTCACCAAGAGCACACCGACAACCCCAACTCACCACAGACACAGATTTCCAATCCAAAACTGGATTACGGATTTGCAACCAGGGAAATCCCAGAACAATGGTATCATGCAAATTATGCAACACCAAAAATCTGCAATTTTCTTGATGGTCTGGGGCGACCCGCATTACCACCTGGGTCCAAAACTGAGGTTTATTCTTCGCCAAAGGAGTAGCATCAATCCCCCTCAAAGGGATAGGCGTCCGCAGAGGTGTCATAGGAAACCCACAACGTTTATCAAAATCCAAGTCCATCAGGTTCAGAGCCGCTCCTGAATCCACAAAAGCCTTAGCGGAAAATGTGGACAGGGAGCAGATCTGAGTAATTGCCAGAAGAAATTTAAGTTGTACACCACCCACAGCAAATGTGTTAAGCGTCGGATTCCTGGCACTGCACAGCAGGAATCCAGAGCCTGATATCCTGCGGTCTCCCATTCTTCCTCAACCGCTCCAGGTGTTGCTCAGCAAACACGGCGAGCCAGGCCTGCTGCTCAGACTCGCTCTGGCAGCCTGGATGTTGCTGCCACCTCTGGTGCAGCAATGGCAGCACAACCTGCTTTGCAGGGAACCGCTCCTGAGGCTAAGTCCTCATGCCGTGCTACTGGGCATGCCCGCAACTTGACCTCTCACTGGAGAGCAGGGGTCACATGCTCAGGTCCTGCGTCGGATCTGATTGGTCCTTCCCAAGCTAATGGAAGGTTCTGGAAGCGCATCGCTATAAAAAGCCCGCAGGGCGGCTCGGCGATGCGCTAGTGTAGACTTATCTTGCTATGTGTGTGAATGGTGACGGATGCATGGACTGTTGGCTGACTCATTATGAAACCCCTTCCCTCGGATAATACGATTGGTGACAGAGAGTGTTCTTAGGTCAGCACCAGGTAGAGGCAAGCTACGCCACAGTGCTCCTTCGCCTACACTAGCGTCCGTCGGTGCCCGGTCCTCGGCGCCGACGCTTGCGGCTATAGTTGCCGCTGCGCTGCATTAACAGCAGCTATTGGTGTTCGCGGCTGCGACGCCACACGCTGACTCCTGTGACGATAACAGGGCCAGCACCTTTGTATTTATTTCTGGCAAGCGACTCTGTGTCTGAACAGAGCCGCTCCTAGCGTTCGGGTGACATTAACCCGTGCGCACTACTTCACCTTCTGGTGCATCTGCCATTGCCCAGCAGCGGTCTTACCAACTACCGCACGGTGGACCCCGGGCGGCGAACGCACCTCTTATTATTTTATATCTGGTGCGTTCCGCCGACCATAACATTACACTAGCGCCAGGGTCTGGCTGGCAATGGCAGACGTGCAGCAGCTGCAGCGCTACATTCGGCAGCTGGAGAGCAGGTTGGCGGCTATCGAGAGCACCAACTCAGCTGCGAATGCTGCGCTAGCTGCCGCCCAGACGGTCGCTGAGGCCGTCTCACGTGTACCCACACTCTTGCCCTCGCCAACAATCTCTTCCCTCCCGCTCCCCGATAAGTTTTCGGGTGAAAGCGCCACCTGTAGGGGATTCGTCAGTCAGTGCTCCATTCACCTGGAGTTGCTGGCTGCACGGTTTCCTACAGAGCGGGCTAAGGTGGGCTTCATTGTCTCCTTATTGTCTGGCCGGGCATTGCAGTGGGCCACGCCATTGTGGGAACGTGATGATCCTGTGGTTCAGGGGCCTGCTCAGTTCCTCGCGGCTCTGAAGCAGGTCTTCTTAGGACCACGGGTCACGCACGATACGGCTCTCGACCTGTTGTCCTTAACACAAGGGTCACTCTCGGTTAGCCATTATGCTGTCCGGTTTCGGACATTGGCTTCCGAACTGGAGTGGCCGGACAACGTATTAGTCCCAGTGTTCTGGAGAAGCCTAGCTGAGCACGTCAAGGATGCTCTAGCTACCCGAGATATTCCCACAACTCTGGAGGAATTGATCGCCGTCTCCACCCGTATTGATCTCCGGTTCACGGAGCGCGGGTTGGAGAGGACTCAATCCCGACGTAAAATTAACCTGGCTCCCACCTTTACCGAACCGCTGAGCCATTCCGCACAGGAGTCTCCCTCCACCGAGCCCATGGAGGTATCTCGCACCGGCACTAAGCCACGTCAGGTGCGGGGCTCCGTGCGCTGTTACCACTGCCAACACTTTGGCCACACAGCTGGCACATGTCCTCAGCGGCCGAAGGGACGACCCCGTTCCATGGTTGTAGGTGGTGGCCAGTCCCAGATGGAGTCCTTTTCGCCTAAGCCGGTATTCCGGGGTACCCTAGATAATGGTTCCTCCACCTGGGAGGCAGAGGTCACTCTGGATTCTGGGGCCGAGGGGAACTTTATGTCCTCGAGTTTTGCCCAGAGTCACACTATCCCTCTGGTATAACTCCCACAACCTCTGACCATCAGGGTGGTGGATGGGGCACCATTGCCGTCTCGAGTGACCCATCAGACGGTCCCACTCGGTCTCGCCATGTCCCCCTCACATCCGGAGACCCTGTCCTTGCTTATTATGCCTCATGGCATCGATCAGGTACTCCTTGGGGTTCCCTGGCTTCGATGTCACTCCCCTCACATTGATTGGGCTTCGGGGAGAATATTGGGCTGGAGCAAGGACTGCGAGGGTAGGTGTCTCAGGGACAGTGTTCAGGTAGCATCTACGGAGCTGCCTACAAACCTCTCCACGCTCCCTGAACCTTACCATCAATATGCGGACGTCTTCTCTAAGAAGTCCGCGGAGACACTCCCGCCGCACCGTCCCTATGACTGCCCGATTGACCTCCTGCCAGGCACAGAACCTCCTCGAGGTTGTGTTTACCCATTATCTCTCCCGGAGACGGAAGCAATGTCCCAATACATCTGGGAGAACCTGGCACGGGGCTTTATCAGGAAGTCGGTGTCACCGGCCGGGGCAGGCTTCTTCTTCGTTCAGAAGAAGAGCAGAGAGTTACGCCCTTGCATCGACTACCGGGGTCTCAATGCCATCACGGTAAAGAATAAGTACCCTCTCCCGTTGATCTCCGAGTTGTTCGACAGGTTGCGTGGGGCGCGACTCTTTATTAAGCTAGATCTACGAGGGGCATACAACCTGATCCGTATTCGTGAGGGAGACGAGTGGAAGACAGCTTTTAATACTCGGGATGGCCATTATGAATATCTGGTCATGCCCTTCGGCCTTTGTAATGCGCCCGCTGTCTTCCAGGATTTCGTCAACGACGTCTTCCGTGACATGCTTTCTACCTCGGTGGTAGTCTATCTGGATGACATCCTCATCTTTTCGCCAGATTTGCCCACCCACCGGAAAGATGTCTGCAGGGTATTTGACCGCCTACGGGCGAATTTCCTGTTCGCCAAGCTGGAGAAGTGTCAGTTCGAGCAGGAGTCCTTGCCATTTCTGGGCTACGTCATCTCGGCCCAGGGGTTGACTATGGATCTGGCCAAACTGCAAGCGGTTATGGACTGGCAGGAACCCCATTCTCTTAAAGCGGTGTAGCGCTTTTTAGGGTTCGTTAACTATTATCGCCAGTTTATACCCCACTTTTCCACCCTGGTAGCTCCTTTGGTTGCTCTCACGAAAAAAGGAGCTAATCCTAAGGCGTGGACCGAACAGGTTTCTAAGGCCTTTTCCTCCGTAAAGTCCCACTTTGCAGGCGCTCCCATTTTACACCGTCCCGATGTGGATAAGCCGTTTATCCTTGAGGTAGACGCTTCTTCCGTCTGTGCAGGAGCAGTCCTTTACCAAAAGGATGCTCAAGGTCGGAAGCATCCCTGCTTCTTCTATTCTAAGACCTTCTCACCGGCGGAGCAAAATTACTCCATCGGCGACAGGGAGCTGCTGGCCATGAAATTGGCTTTTTCCGAGTGGAGACATCTCCTGGAGGGAGCCCGGTTCCCCTTTCAGGTCTTCACGGACCATAAAAACCTGGTCTATCTTCAGACGGCCCAACGCCTGAATTCCCGTCAGGCCAGGTGGTCGCTCTTCTTTTCTCGCTTCCGCTTTACCCTACACTACCTCTCCGGGGAGAAGAACGTCCGAGCAGAAGCCCTCTCACGCTCGGTGGTCTCAGCGGAGGAGGGAGAAGCGTAGCCTCGGTTAATTCTCCCTCCAGAGAGTTTTACGACCGTGGCTCCTATCGCTCTCGAGTCGGTACCGCCAGGCAAGACCTTAGTGCCCCCTTGGCTACGGCCAGAGGTTCTTGCCTGGGCACATGCCTCCAGGCTAGGTGGCCATTTTGGTAATAAACGGACCACCGAACTCCTGGCAAGGTCATATTGGTGGCCGCATATGGCTCGAGACGTCAAGGCATACGTGAAAGCATGTGTCTCGTGTGCCCGGAACAGGCCCTCTAGACCAGGGGTCCCCAACCGCCGGTCCGCGGCCCAGCACCGGGCCGTTGCAGTGCCCTTGCCGGTCCGCGGACACAAGGGGAGCCGGGGGGCGGTGCAGCAGCTGATACTCATCCTGCATCCCGCGGCGGCTTCATCCAGCGGCGGCTTCATCCAGCGCTGAGCGGTCACGTGCTACCGCTCATTTAAGGTCATGAATATGGACGCCACTCATCTCCCATAGGCGTGGCGTCCATATTCATGGACCTTAATGAGCGGTAGCACGTGACCGCTCCGCACAGGAAGAAGCTGAAGCGCCGCGAGATGCAGGGACGTGCAGCGACGGGAAGGAAGTTCAGCGACGTGAGGGTAAGTATGATGGGGAGGATGGGGGAGCCAAGCGGAGCCATAAATATAAGGGAGAGAGAGTGGGAGCGGAGCCATATACACAGGGGAGGGAGAGTGGGAGCGGAGCCATATACACAGGGGAGGGAGAGTGGGAGCGGAGCCATATACACAGGGGAGGGAGAGTGGGAGCGGAGCCATATACACAGGGGAGGGAGAATGGGAGCGGAGCCGTATACACAGGGGAGGGAGAATGGGAGCGGAGCCGTATACACAGGGGAGGGAGAATGGGAGCGGAGCCATATACACAGGGGAGGGAGAGTGGGAGCGGAGCCATATACACAGGGGAGGGAGACTGGGAGCAGAGCCATATACACAGGGGAGGGAGACTGGGAGCGGAGCCATATACACAGGGGAGGGAGACTGGGAGCGGAGCCATATACACAGGGGAGGGAGAGTGGGAGCGGAGCCATATATACAAGGGAGGGAGGGTGGAAGCGGAGCCATATACACAGGAGGGAGAATGGGAGCGGAGCCATATACACAGGGGAGGGAGACTGGGAGCGGAGCCATATATACAAGGGAGGGAGACTGGGAGCGGAGCCATATACACAGGGGAGGGAGACTGGGAGCGGAGCCATATATACAAGGGAGGGAGAATGGGAGCGGAGCCATATACACAGGGGAGGGAGACTGGGAGCGGAGCCATATATACAAGGGAGGGAGAATGGGAGCGGAGCCATATACACAGGAGGGAGAATGGGAGCGGAGCCATATATACAAGGGAGGGAGACTGGGAGCGGAGCCATATACACAGGGGAGGGAGAGTGGGAGCGGAGCCATATACACAGGAGGGAGAATTGGAGCGGAGCCATATACACAGGGGAGAGAGAATGGGAGCGGAGCCATATACACAGGGGAGGGAGAATGGGAGCGGAGCCATATACACAGGGGAGGTAGAATGGGAGCGGAGCCATATATACAAGGGAGGGAGAATGAGAGCGGAGCCATATACACAGGGGAGGGAGAATGGGAGCGGAGCCATATACACAGGGGAGGGAGACTGGGAGCGGAGCCATATATACAAGGGAGGGAGAATGGGAGCGGAGCCATATATACAAGGGAGGGAGAGTGGGAGCGGAGCCATATATACAAGGGAGGGAGAGTGGGAGCAGAGCCATATATACAAGGGAGGGAGACTGGGAGCGGAGCCATATACACAGGGGAGGGAGAGTGGGAGCGGAGCCATATATACAAGGGAGGGAGAGTGGGAGCAGAGCCATATATACAAGGGAGGGAGAGTGGGAGCGGAGCCATATATACAAGGGAGGGAGAATGGGAGCGGAGCCATATATACAAGGGAGGGAGACTGGGAGCGGAGCCATACATACAAGGGAGGGAGAGTGGGAGCAGAGCCATATATACAAGGGAGGGAGACTGGGAGCGGAGCCATATACACAGGGGAGGGAGAGTGGGAGCGGAGCCATATACACAGGAGGGAGAATTGGAGCGGAGCCATATACACAGGGGAGAGAGAATGGGAGCGGAGCCATATACACAGGGGAGGGAGAGTGGGAGCGGAGCCATATACACAGGGGAGCGAGAATGGGAGCGGAGCCATATATACAAGGGAGTGAGAATGGGAGCGGAGCCATATACACAGGGGAGGGAGAATGGGAGCGGAGCCATATACACAGGGGAGGGAGAATGGGAGCGGAGCCATATACACAGGAGGGAGAATGGGAGCGGAGCCATATACACAGGGGAGGGAGAATGGGAGCGGAGCCATATACACAGGGGAGGGAGAATGGGAGCGGAGCCATATACACAGGGGAGGGAGAATGGGAGCGGAGCCATATACACAGGGGAGGGAGAGTGGGAGCGGAGCCATATACACAGGGGAGAGAGAATGGGAGCGGAGCCATATACACAGGGGAGGGAGAATGAGAGCGGAGCCATATACACAGGGGAGAGAGAATGGGAGCGGAGCCATATACACAGGGGAGGGAGAATGGGAGCGGAGACATATATACAAGGGAGGGAGAATGGGAGCGGAGCCATATACACAGGGGAGGGAGAGTGGGAGCGGAGTCATATACACAGGGGAGAGAGAATGGGAGCGGAGCCATATACACAGGGGAGGGAGAATGGGAGCGGAGCCATATATACAAGGGAGGGAGAATGGGAGCGGAGCCATATACACAGGGGAGGGAGAATGGGAGCGGAGCCGTATATACAAGGGAGGGAGAATGGGAGCGGAGCCATATACACAGGGGAGGGAGAGTGGGAGCGGAGTCATATACACAGGGGAGAGAGAATGGGAGCGGAGCCATATACACAGGGGAGAGAGAATGGGAGCGGAGCCATATACACAGGGGAGAGAGAATGGGAGCGGAGCCATATACACAGGGGAGGGAGAATGGGAGCGGAGCCATATACACAGGGGAGGGAGAATGGGAGCGGAGCCATATACACAGGGGAGGGAGAATGGGAGCGGAGCCATATACACAGGGGAGGGAGACTGGGAGCGGAGCCATATACACAGGGGAGGGAGAATGGGAGCGGAGCCATATACACAGGGGAGGGAGAATGGGAGCGGAGCCATATACACAGGGGAGGGAGAATGGGAGCAGAGCCATATATACAATGGAGGGAGAGTGGGAGCGGAGCCATATATACAAGGGAGGGAGAGTGGGAGCGGAGCCATATACACAGGGGAGGGAGACTGGGAGCGGAGCCATATACACAGGGGAGGGAGAATGGGAGCAGAGCCATATATACAATGGAGGGAGAGTGGGAGCGGAGCCATATATACAAGGGAGGGAGAGTGGGAGCGGAGCCATGCATACAGGATGGGACAGGGGAGCCATGTATACAGGATAGAAGAGTGGGAGCAGAGCCATGTATACAGGATGGGAGAGTGGGAGCAGAGCCATGTATACAGGATGGGACAGGGGAGCCACACAGAGCTGGACGGGGGGGACCACACATACATTTTCTGATGATTAGAAAATAATCAGCATGTACAGTACTCCAGTACAATTGTTCTTAAGTGCTCAATGCTCCATTTCCTTGTAGGTTCCAATCATCATTAGCAGTGACGGTCATCAGTAGAAATAGCCCGGTGCTCCCACTGAAACAGAAACAAGCCAGGTGCTCCCACTCATTCAAAACCTATGGTGAGTTGAGTCACATTAAAAATGTTATAATTAAATGATAAATATGCACTGCTAAACTACAACCGCGTCCATAGCCCCGCCCCCTTATGACCAAAGCCCCGCCCCTGTCACACCTCCATCCCCGCCCTGCCGGGCCATGGAAGAATGGTCTTGGTTCAAGCCGGTCCCTGGTGCAAAAAGGGTTGGGGACCACTGCTCTAGACAGAGGCCGGCGGGGCTCTTGTTTCCCCTGCCAGTAGCGGATAGACCATGGGAAATGGTGGGCATTGACTTTATAGTTGGCCTGCCCAAGTCCAGTGGCAGTACGGTCATCTGGGTGGTTACCGACCATTTTTCCAAAATGGCACATCTGGTGCCACTCGCACGCCTACCCTCCGCCCGAGGTCTGGCCGTCCTGTTCATTAAGCATGTATTCCGTTTACATGGTATGCCGGACAAAATCGTAAGTGACCGAGGTCTGCAGTTTGCGTCTCGGTTTTGGAGGGAGCTCTGCAGCTTACTCAGCATCGAGCTAAATCTGTCTTCCGCCTACCATCCCGAGACGAATGGCTTTGTCGAAAGGGCCAATCAGATCTTGGTCACCTATCTACGACATTTTGTCTCTGCCAGGCAGGATGACTGGGCATCCTTGCTGCCTTGGGCTGAGTTTGCCCTAAACAATGCGGTGGCCGATTCCATACTGCAATCCATACTGGGCCTAACACCGTCTGAGCCTGCCTCCTGAGACATATATTTTGAATGTGTACGCTATCCATACATGTTATCCGGGGACACGGTACCCTTTCTAACCTTTGTGCAATCACGTGCAATCCATACTGTGCCTGACACCGTCTGAGCCTGCCTCCTGAGACATATATTTTGAATGTGTACGCTATCCATACATGTTATCCGGGGATACGGTACCCTTTCTAACCTTTGTGCAATCACGTGCAATCCATACTGGGCCTAACACCGTCTGAGCCTGCCTCCTGAGACATATATTTTGAATGTGTACGCTATCCATACATGTTATCCAGGGATACGGTACCTTTTCTAACCTTTGTGCAATCACGTGCAATCCATACTGGGCCTGACACCGTCTGAGCCTGCCTCCTGAGACATATATTTTGAATGTGTACGCTATCCATACATGTTATCCAGGGATACGGTACCCTTTCTAACCTTTGTGCAATCACGTGCAATCCATACTGGGCGTGAGAACGGCTGGCGAGCTGTTAAGCAAGCTACAGCACCTGTCCAGACAAGTACAGGGATTCCCTAGTGAGGAGACTTATTTGATTGTTTTCAATGTTGGGACAGCAATTTTTGGGGAGCACTATACTCTGGAGAATGATAGATGGGGCCCACCATACACTGGAACATTCCAAAGGTGGACATCAGACACTGGAGCAGCATTTACAGGGCCCATTATACACTAGAGCATTAGAAATGGGGCCCATTATGTTTGGAGCATTATTTGGGCCCATAAGACAGTGGAGCTTAATAATAATAATAATAAATTTTATTTTTATAGCGCCGACATATTCCGCAGCACTTTACATTTCACATTTCACATTTCACATTTCACTTTACATTTCACAGCTTCATCCATGGGGACCAACATATACGGTAGCATTATGTGGAGCTCATCATATACTGTTTCAAACATTATATGGGACCAATGATTCTGTATGGAGAAATAGATGGGCCTCGTCATGAGATGTAAAAAGTGAGGTATTTTTCATTGTACTATACCGCTATTTATCTGCCGTATCGGAGCATGATGAGTTGTGGTATGTGTTAAAGGGGCGCTCTTTCGCCCAGGGCACATGAAAACCTGCAGCCAGCCCTCCCCCCCCCCACAACTTTAGCCAAATAACCCCCATTTTTCAGTGCGTAACTTGTATTATGAAGTTAATTAAGGTTGACAAGCTTAAGTAAGAAGAATTGATGCTTTTGGCATTCAAATGGGCACTGTAGGTGTGTTTCCTGTCCTCCTCTCACTGCCGACTTTTATTCCCCATTGACTTACATTGGGTTTCGTGTTTCGGGACGACCCCGACTTTTCCCTATAATCGGACGATCTTGCTCGACCCGACTTTTGGAAAAGTCGGGTTTCACGAAACGAAACGCGACCCTAAAAAACCAAAAGTCGCTCAACTCTAGTTAGGAGTCGTTGAGGAATCGCACAGTGCTTGGTCCAGCCCGATTGTGCTAATTCCTAAACCGGACGGCACCATCCGGTTCTGCAATGACTTCAGGAAACTGAATGCGGTCTCAAAATTTGATGCTTACCCCATGCCCCGGGTCGACGAGTTAATAGATCGGTTAGGAAAAGCCCGGTATATTACGACCCTAGACCTAACAAAGGCGTATTGGCAGATCCCTCTGGCGGAGGCTGCCAGAGAAAAGACGGCATTTGCTACCCCAGAAGGTCTATTTCAGTATGTGTATATGCCGTTTGGACTGCACGGGGCACCGGCGACCTTCCAGAGACTGATGGATTGAGTCTTGAGGCCACATAGGCAGTACGCTTCGGCCTATTTGGATGACATTGTCATTTACAGCTTGGACTGGGAGACTCATCTCCAGAAAGTACAAGCTGTGATTGACGACCTGTGGGAGGCAGGTCTAACCGCGAACCCCAAGAAATGTCATATCGGGCTAGAAGAAGCCCGGTATTTGGGGTATGTAATTGGGAGGGGTGTTGTTAAACCCCAGGTTGATAAGATTCAGGCAGTTCAGGACTGGCCACAGCCTGTCAACAAGAAGCAGGTACAAGCCTTCCTCGGGATCGCCGGCTATTATCGCCGGTTCATACCCAATTTTGCAGCCATCGCTACCCCCCTGACGGATCTTACAAAAGGGAAAGACTCCGTCATGATTAAATGGAGTTTAGCGGCTGAAGAAGCCTTCCATGGCCTAAAACGGGCACTTTGCTCTCAGCCTGTACTGGTGACTCCAGACTTCCGCAGCGAGTTTGTGGTACAAACGGATGCCTCTGATACCGGCATCGGGGCCGTACTCTCACAAGTGAGGGACGGAGTGGAACACCCAGTCCTCTATCTCAGCAGAAAGCTGAATAAACACGAGCAAAGGTATGCAGTCGTAGAAAAAGAGTGCCTCGCCATTAAGTGGGCTCTAGAGGCCCTCAAATATTACCTGGTGGGCCGAAAGTTCAGGCTGATCACTGACCATGCCCCTCTCAAGTGGATGCACTTGAACAAGGAACGGAATAGCCGGGTGACCCGGTGGTTCCTTGCCCTGCAGGCCTACACTTTTACGGTGGAGCACCGCCCAGGAGTACAGATGGGGAATGCAGATGCCCTGTCCCGAGTGCACTGTTTGGCGGGTGTCATTGCTCGACTGGAGTGGTCTGAGCAGAGGGGGGGATATGTGAGAATCATGTGGGAATAGTGGATGAGGGCAGGTATATCTCGCCCAGATTCCTTTCCTATGTGGCCTAGTCTGGTTAGTATCGCACCTGCTTACTAATGGATAATGGGAGGTGGATATAAAAGGATGCCAGGTGGTTGTGTGAGTGTCTCACCCTGGGAACACAGAGAGCCTGTCTGTGTGAGAGACACACGTGAGTGAAAGCAGTGCCCACTGCAACTGTGGTTTGGCTGGACGGGAGAAGCCCGCCAGTTGGTAGTTAGGTTGTCCATTGTTTAGTTAGTGCCGGACAGGTAAAGATTTGTTTTATGTTTTATTTCCTTTTGCATTGCTTTCACCGTTAATAAACCTGACCCAGGGTCAGTTACACCTGAATCCCAGCTCTGCGCCTGAGTTTCATGCTGAACGCACATGACCTTTGACCCCAGCAAAGCCGATCCCGGAGTGTTTTATCACACTTGCCACAGGCTGAGACTGACTATCCAACTCTCTGTCACCATTCGCAATATCCGAGTGAAGGGGTTTCATAATGCGTCAGTCACCAGTTCACACATCCGTCACCATACACATACAGCATAATATGCTACACTAGCGCACTGCCGAGCCGCCTTGCGGGCTTTTTATAGCGATGCGCTTCCGGGACCTTCCATTAGCTTGGGAAGGACCAATCAGATCCGACGTAGGACCTGAGCATGTGACCCCTGCTCTCCAGTGAGAGGTCAAGTTGCGGGCATGCCCAGTAGCACAGCATGAAAGTTAGGCGTCGGATTCCTGGCACTGCACAGCACAGCAGGAATCCAGAGCCAGACATCCTGCGGTCTCCCATTCTCCTCCGACCGCTCGGACTCCTGCTCAGCAATCTCAGCGAACCAGGCATTCCCCGCAGACTCGTTCTGTGAGCCTGGATGTTGCTACCACCTCTGGTGCAGCAATGATAACGCAACCTGCTTTGCAGGGAACTGCTCTAGAGGCTAAGTCCTCGCGCCGTGCGACTGGGCATGCCCGCAACTTGTCCTCTCAGTGGAGAGCAGGGGTCACATGTGAAGGTCCTATGTCGGATCTGATTGGTCCTTCCTATAGTACTGGAAGGTCCCGGAAGCGCATGGCTATAAAAAGCCTGCATGGCGGCTCGGCCATGCGCTAGTGTAGCATATTATGCTGTGTGTGTGTATGGTGATGGATGCATGGACTGGTGTCTGACTTATTATGAAACCCCTTCCCTCGGATATTACGAATGGTGACAGTATGTTGGGTTAGTCAGCTCCAGATTGTGGCAGGCTACACGCCACTGAGCCTCCCTCACCTACACTAGCGTCCGTCGGTGCCCGGCTCCTCCGGCATCGTCGCTTAGCGGCTTCAGTTACGGCCGCGCTGCAGTAGTAGCAGCTTTTGGTGTTCGCAGCTGCGACGCCACACGCCGGCTGACCTGTGCAGCTAACAGGTTCAGCCTTTACGTCTAGTTCATACTTTGGCGTCTCTGTGACTAAACAGAGTCCGCTCTCAGGCTCTCGGGTGACGTTAACCCGAGCGCTGTTTCGCACTTCTAGCGTATCTGCCATTGTCCAGCAGCGGTCTTGTCATCTACCGCACGGTGGACCCCGGGCGGCGAACGCGCCTTCCATTATTTATATCTGGTGCGTTCCGCCGACCCTAACATTACACTAGCGCCAGGGTCTGGCTGGCAATGGCAGACGTGCAGCAGCTGCAGCGCTACATTCGGCAGCTGGAGAGCAGGTTGGCGGCTATTGAGAGCACCAACTCAGCTGCGAATGCTGCGCTAGCTGCTGCTCAGACAGTCGCTGAGGCTGTCTCACGTGCGCCCACACTTTTGCCCCTGCCGACAATGTCTCGCCTCCCGCTCCCCGATAAGTTTTCGGGTGATAGTGCCTCCTGTAGGGGATTCGTTAGTCAGTGCTCCATCCAGCTGGAGTTGCTGGCTGCACGGTTCCCTACGGAGCGTGCTAAGGTGGGATTTATTGTCTCTCTGTTGTCTGGCCGGGCATTACAGTGGGCCACGCCATTGTGGGTGATCCCGTGGTACAGGGGGCTGCTCAGTTCCTCGCGGCTCTGAAGCAAGTCTTCTTGGGACCACGGGTCACCCACGATACGGCTCTCCAACTGTTATCTTTAACACAAGGGTCACTTTCGGTTAGCCATCATGCTGTCCAGTTTCGGACACTGGCTTCCGAGTTAGAGTGGCCGGACAAAGTGTTGGTCCCGGTGTTTTGGAGAGGCCTGGCTGAGCACGTAAAAGATGCTCTAGCTACTAGGGAGATTCCCACCAGTTTGGAGGAGTTGATCGCCGTTTCCACCCGCATTGATCTCCGCTACACGGAGCGCGGGTTGGAACGAGCGCAATCCAAACGTAGGGTTAATTTGGCTCCCACCTTTTCTGAGCCGCTGAAATTTCCCGCACAGGAGCACCTCTCCTCTGAGCCTATGGAGGTGTCTCGCACCGGCACTAAGTTGCGTCCGATGCGAACCTCTGTGCGCTGTTATCAGTGCCGACAGTTGGGCCACTCGGCTGGCACATGCCCTCAGCGGCCGAAAAGACGACCACGTTCAGTGGCCGTAGGTGGTGGTCAATCCAAGGTGGGACCCTTTTCACCCAAACCGGTGTTCCGGGGTACATTAGATAGTGGGTCCTCCTCCTGGGAGGCAGAGGTCACCCTGGATTCCGGGGCCGAGGGGAACTTTATGTCCTCGACTTTTGCCCAGAGACACGCTATCCCTCTGGTGATACTCCCCCAACCTCTGACCATCAGGGTGGTAAATGGGGCACCGTTACCATCTCAGGTGACCCATCAGACAGCCCCACTCGGACTCTCTATTTCACCCTCACATCGGGAGACTCTGTCCCTGCTAATTATGCCCAATGGCATCGATCAGGTGCTCCTCGGAGTTCCCTGGCTTCGTTGCCACTCCCCGCATATTGACTGGGCTTCAGGGAGGATACTGGGCTGGGGCAAGGACTGTGAGGGAAGGTGCCTGAGGGGCAGCGTTCAGGTGGCTTCCACAGAAGTGCCTGCGGATCTCTCCTCGCTCCCCAAACCCTACCACCATTACGCGGACGTCTTCTCTAAGAAGTCTGCGGAGACGCTCCCACCGCACCGTTCCTATGATTGCCCGATTGATCTCCTGCCAGGCACAGAGCCTCCCCGAGGCTGTGTTTACCCTTTATCACTCCCTGAGACGGAGGCTATGTCCCAGTATATCCGGGAGAACCTGGCTAGGGGTTTCATCAGAAAATCGGTGTCACCGGCTGGTGCCGGGTTCTTCTTCGTACAGAAGAAGAACGGAGAGCTACGCCCCTGCATCGACTACCGAGGTCTCAATGCTATCACAGTTAAAAACAAATACACCCTACCGTTGATCTCGGAGTTATTTGACAGGTTGCGGGGGGCCCGGATCTTTACTAAACTAGATCTGCAGGGTGCATACAACCTGATCCGCATTCGCGAAGGAGACGAATGGAAGACAGCTTTTAATACCAGGGATGGCCATTACGAATACCTGGTTATGCCCTTTGGCCTTTGTAATGCCCCAGCTGTCTTCCAAGATTTTGTCAACGACGTCTTCCGCGACATGCTCTCTACCTCGGTGGTGGTCTATCTGGATGACATACTCATCTTTTCGCCAGATTTTACCACCCACCGGATAGACGTCTGCAGGGTCTTTGACCGTCTGCGGGCGAACTCGTTATTTGCCAAGCTGGAGAAGTGCCAGTTTGAGCAGGAGTCCTTGCCGTTCCTGGGCTATATCATCTCGGCCCAGGGGCTGGCCATGGATCCGGCCAAACTACAAGCGGTTATGGACTGGCAGGAACCCCATTCCCTCAAAGCGGTGCAGCGCTTTTTGGGGTTCGTGAATTACTACCGCCAGTTCATACCACACTTTTCCACACTGGTGGCTCCTTTGGTTGCTCTCACCAAGAAAGGAGCTAACCCCAATGCTTGGTCAGAACATGTCTCCAAGGCCTTCTCGGCTATAAAATCACATTTTGCTGGCGCTCCCATATTACATCGTCCCGATGTGGATAAGCCGTTTATCCTTGAGGTAGACGCTTCTTCCGTCGGTGCAGGAGCAGTCCTTTATCAAAAGGATGCTCAAGGTCGGAAGCACCCCTGCTTCTTCTATTCCAAGACCTTCTCACCGGCGGAGAAAAATTACTCCATCGGCGACAGGGAGCTGCTAGCCATGAAGTTGGCTTTTTCTGAATGGAGACATCTCCTGGAGGGAGCCCGGTTTCCCTTTCTGGTATATACGGACCATAAAAACCTGGTCTATCTATAGACGGCCCAACGCCTGAATTCCCGTCAGGCCAGGTGGTCGCTCTTCTTCTCACGATTCCGCTTCACCCTCCACTACCTCTCTGGAGAGAAGAACGTCCGTGCGGATGCTCTCTCACGTTCAGTGGTCTCAGCGGAGGAAGGAGAAGCTGAGCCTCGGTTAATTCTCCCGCCGGAGAGTTTTACGACCGTGGCTCCAGTTGCGCTCGAGTCGGTACCACCGAGCAAGACCTTGGTGCCTCCTTAGCTACGGCCGGAGGTCCTCGCCTGGGCACATGCCTCCAGAGTGGGTGGCCATTTTGGTAAAAAACGGACCGCCGAACTCCTGGCAAGGTCATATTGGTGGCCACATATGGCTCGAGATGTCAAGGAGTACGTGCAGGCATGTGTTTCGTGTGCTCGGAACAGACCCTCTAGACAGAGGCCGGCGGGGCTGTTGTTTCCCCTGCCAGTGGCGGATAGACCATGGGAGATGGTTGGCATGGACTTCATAGTTGGCCTGCCCAAGTCTGGTGGCAGTACGGTCATCTGGGTGGTCACCGACCATTTTTCCAAAATGGTGCATCTGGTGCCACTCGCACGCCTGCCTTCCGCTCGAGGTCTGGCCACCTTGTTCATTAAACACGTATTCCGTCTACATGGCATGCCGGACAAAATCGTGAGTGACCGTGGTCCCCAGTTTGCGTCTCGGTTTTGGAGGGAGCTCTGCAGTTTACTCAGCATCGAGCTAAATCTATCCTCCGCTTACCATCCCGAGACGAATGGCTTGGTCGAGAGAGCCAATCAGACCTTGGTCACCTATTTACGACATTTTGTCTCTGCCAGGCAGGATGACTGGGCATCCTTGCTACCTTGGGCAGAATTTGCCCTAAACAATGCGGTGGCTGATTCCACTGGTCAGACGCCCTTTCTCCTAAACTATGGCCAACATCCACGTGTCCCTGTCCCGATGCCAGTGTCCTCCACTGACTCCAGGGTGGCAGACTGGGCAGTGGAGGCCCGGGACATTTGGGATCGCACTCAGGATGCTATCCGGGCATCTAAAGAAAGGATGAGGGCGTCCGCCGACATGCATCGGCGGCCTGCGCCAAGCTTCTCCCCTGGCGACATGGTATGGCTCTCCACCCGAAACATTAAACTGCGGGTTGAGTCTCCCAAGTTCGCACCGCGATACATTGGACCATTCAAGGTCCTCGAGCGACTTAGCTCGGTGGTCTACCGCCTGGCTCTACCTCCACATTTGGCCATTTCGGACGTGTTCCATGTGTCCCTCCTCAAACCAGTTCACATGGTCCGGTTTTCTGAGTCATCTGCCGGGTCATCAGACTTATCGTCTGATGAGTTTGAGGTTAACGCCATCGTGGGGCGCAGGTTTGTCCGTGGCAAAAAATTTTATTTGGTGGACTGGAAGGGTCATGGGCTCGAGGCTCGGACCTGGGAGCCGGTGGAAAATATTCACGCACCGCTCCTGATCGCGGCCTTTGAGCGCAGTGAGGTTCAGCAGGGGGGGGCCCTAGGAGGTGGGGGTAATGTTAGGCGTCGGATTCCTGGCACTGCACAGCAGGAATCCAGAGCCAGACATCCTGCGGTCTCCCATTCTCCTCCGACCGCTCGGACTCCTGCTCAGCAATCTCGGCGAACCAGGCATTCCCCACAGACTCGTTCTGTGAGCCTGGATGTTGCTGCCACCTCTGGTGCAGCAATGATAACGCAACCTGCTTTGCAGGGAACTGCTCTAGAGGCTAAGTCCTCGCGCCGTGCGACTGGGCATGCCCGCAACTTGTCCTCTCAGTGGAGAGCAGGGGTCACATGTGAAGGTCCTATGTCGGATCTGATTGGTCCTTCCTATAGTACTGGAAGGTCCCGGAAGCGCATGGCTATAAAAAGCCTGCATGGCGGCTCGGCCATGCGCTAGTGTAGCATATTATGCTGTGTATGTATGGTGATGGATGCATGGACTGGTGTCTGACTTATTATGAAACCCCTTCCCTCGGATATTACGAATGGTGACAGTATGTTGGGTTAGTCAGCTCCAGATTGTGGCAGGCTACACGCCACTGAGCCTTCCTCACCTACACTAGCGTCCGTCGGTGCCCGGCTCCTCCGGCATCGTCGCTTAGCGGCTTCAGTTACGGCCGCGCTGCAGTAGTAGCAGCTTTTGGTGTTCGCAGCTGCGACGCCACACGCCGGCTGACCTGTGCAGCTAACAGGTTCAGCCTTTACGTCTAGTTCATACTTTGGCGTCTCTGTGACTAAACAGAGTCCGCTCTCAGGCTCTCGGGTGACGTTAACCCGAGCGCTGTTTCGCACTTCTAGCGTATCTGCCATTGTCCAGCAGCGGTCTTGTCATCTACCGCACGGTGGACCCCGGGCGGCGAACGCGCCTTCCATTATTTATATCTGGTGCGTTCCGCCGACCCTAATACTAGGGCCCCCTCCTCTCTGAGCCTCGCTCCGCTCAAACTCTGCAATGAGAAGAGGAGCGTGGATATTCTCCACCGGCTCCCAGGTCCGGGCCTCTGGACCATGACCCTTCCAATCCACCAAGTAAAACTTTTTGCCCCGCATCACCTTGCATCCCACGATGGCATTGACCTCAAACTCGTCAGACGACAGATCTGATGTTCTGGTAGCTGGCTCAGAAAACCGGGACATGTGAACTGGCTTGAGGAGAGACACATGAAACGTGTCCGAGATAGCCAAGTGTGGTGGAAGGGCTAGATGGTAGACCACAGGATTAATCTGCTCGAGGACCTTGAAAGGACCGATGTAGCGTGGTGCGAACTTAGCGGATTCCACCCGCAGCCTGATGTTACGGGCAGAGAGCCACACTAAGTCGCCAGGGGCAAAGGTCAGAGCAGGGCGCCGGCGGGTATCAGCGGAGGACCTCATTCTCTCCTTGGAGGCCCGGATAGCATCCTGCGTGCGGTCCCAAATGTCACGTGCCTCCACCGCCCAGTCTGCCACCCTAGAGTCGGTGGATGACACGGGCATGGGCACGGGGACGCGCAGATGCTGACCGTAATTTAAGAGAAATGGGGTCTGACCGGTGGAATCGGCTACCGCGTTGTTCAAGGCGAACTCCGCCCACGGCAGTAAGGACGCCCAATCATCCTGCCTAGCCGAGACAAAATGTCTCAGATATGTCACCAGGGTCTGGTTGGCTCTCTCCACCAACCCATTCGTCTCGGGATGATAGGCCGAAGAGAGATTTAGCTCAATGCTGAGCAGAGAACAGAGCTCTCTCCAGAACCGAGAAGCAAACTGGGGACCCCGGTCGCTGACAATCTTATCCGGCATGCCGTGTAGGCGGAAAACATATTTAATGAACAATGCCGCTAGGCCTCGTGCCGACGGTAGCCGAGAGAGTGGTACTAGGTGCACCATCTTGGAGAAATGATCGGTGATCACCCAGAAGACGGTGCTGCCACTGGACTTGGGCAGACCCACCACAAAGTCCATACCAACCATCTCCCAGGGCCTGTCCGCAACCGCCTGAATATAGTCCTTGACGTCACGGGCCATATGCGGCCACCAGTACGTCCTCGCCAGTAGTTCAGTGGTCCGTTTGATCCCGAAATGACCTCCCACTCTGGACGAATGAGCCCACGAGAGAACCTCCGGTCGCAGATGGACAGCGGCAAAAGTCTTGCCCGGAGGTACAGACTCAAGAGCAACCGGAGCCACGGTCCTCAGGCTCTCCGATGGGACTATCAGTCGAGGCTCCTCCTCCTCCTCTGATGACACCACAGAGCGAGAAAGAGCATCGGCTCGGACGTTCTTCTCCCCGGAGAGAAAATGTAGTGTGAAATGGAACCGGGAGAAGAACAAGGACCATCTGGCCTGACGAGAATTCAGCCGCTGAGCCGTCTGCAAATAGACCAAATTTTTGTGATCGGTGAACACCTGGAAAGGATGGCAAGCCCCCTCCAGGAGATGTCTCCATTCTGAGAAGGCCAGCTTCATTGCTAGCAACTTTCTGTCCCCGATGGAATAATTCCTCTCCGCCGGTGTGAAGGTCTTGGAGAAGAAGAAGCATGGGTGCTTCCAACCTTGCGAGTCCTTCTGGAAAAGGACCGCCCCAGCACCGACGGAGGAGGCATCCACTTCTAGAATGAATGGCTTATCTACATCAGGGCGATGTAGAATGGGAGCGCTAGCAAAATGGGACTTAATGGAGGCGAAAGCCTTGGAGACAGTCTCCGACCACAGTTTGGGGTTCGCACACTTCTTGGTGAGGGCTACCACGGGTGCAACCAAAGTTGAGAAATGGGGAATGAATTGGCGATAGTAATTTATGAACCCCATAAAGCGCTGCACCGCTTTGAGAGAATGGGGTTCCTGCCAATCCATCACCGCCTGTAGCTTGGCAGGATCCATGGCCAAACCCTGGGCTGAGATGATGTAACCCAGGAAAGGCAAGGACTCCTGCTCAAACACACATTTCTCCAATTTGGCATAGAGGGAGTTGGCCCGCAGGAGATCGAAAACTTTGCGAACATCTCTCCGGTGGGAGTCAATATCTGGAGAAAAAATAAGAATATCATCCAGATAGACTACTACCGAGGTGGCAAGCATATCCCGGAAGATATCGTTCACTAAATCTTGGAAGACGGCTGGGGCGTCACATAGCCCGAAGGGCATCACCAGATATTCATAGTGCCCATCTCTGGTGTTAAATGCCGTCTTCCATTCGTCCCCATCACGGATGCGAATCAGGTTATAGGCTCCCCGCAGATCAAGCTTAGTAAACACTCTCGCTCCCCGTAGCCTATCAAATAGTTCCGATATCAGGGGCAGAGGATACTTGTTCTTAACGGTTATGGCGTTAAGTCCCCTGTAATCGATGCACGGACGTAATTCCCCATTCTTCTTTTGGACAAAGAAGAATTCCGCTCCCGCCGGGGACACCGACTTCCTAATGAATCCCCTTGCCAGATTCTCCCTGATATACTGCGACATGGCCTCTGTCTCTGGGAGAGATAGGGGGTATACTCGACCCCGAGGAGGCTCAGCGCCGGGCAAGAGGTCAATAGGACAGTCGTAAGGGCGGTGCGGCGGATGGATCTCCGCCGCCTTCTTGGAGAAAACGTCTGCATACTGCCGATATGGCTTGGGAAGCGAGGAGAGATCTGCAGGAACCTCAGAAGTAGCGACCTGAATGCAGTCCCTCAGACACCTACCCTCGCAGGACTTACTCCAAGCGAGGATTTTCCCCGAGGACCAGTCTATGTGGGGAGAGTGGGCCCGTAACCAGGGAAGCCCTAGGAGGACCTGGTCGATACCTTCTGGCATCACAAGGAGAGACAGCATCTCCTGATGAGACGGAGACAGTGAGAGTCTCAGTGGAGCCGTTTGGTGGGTGATTAGGGACGGGAGTGTCGCCCCATTCACCACCCTAATGGTGACTGGCTGAGGTAGCAAGACCAGAGGGACTGCGTGTTGTTGAGCGAAGGCAGATGACATAAAGTTGCCCTCCGCTCCAGAGTCCACGCAAACCTCCACCATCAGAGTGGAAGACTCAAACTCTAACGCCCCTTTAAACAGGAGCTTGGAGGAGAAATTAGCTGTGTCTAGTAGACCCCCTCCGATAACCACTAGACGGGGGCGTTTCCCGGCCGCTGTGGGCACAGGTTAGCGTGGTGCCCAGTCTGCCGACAACGGAAGCAGACTGGGGGTACCCGCACGGACCAGACCCTGGACCCAGAGCGGGACACCTCCATGGCCTCTGGAGGCTCAGGCGGTGGGCCGAGGGGTTCCAGCGGTCTGGCAAAATTTGGAGCCAACTTATAGCGTTGGCGGGACCTGGAGCGCTCCAACCCTCGCTCAGTGAAGCGAACGTCAATCCGGGTGGAGACTGTAATGAGCTCCTCTAGGGTGGTAGGCACCTCCCTGGTGGCCAGGGCGTCCTTGACATGATCAGCCAGGCCTCTCCAGAATATGGGTATGAGCACCTTATCTGGCCACTCCAGCTCAGAGACCAGAGTTCTGAAGAGGATGGCATACTGGCTGACCAAAGACGAACCCTGGGTTAGCGCCAGTAACTGGAGTGCCGTGTCATGTGTGACCTGAGGTCCCAGGAACACCTGTTTCAGAGCGACCAAGAAGTGGGTGCCACTCTGTACCAGGGGATCCCCATGCTCCCACAGTGGAGTGGCCCATTCCAAGGCCCTGCCCGACAGGAGGGAGATGATAAATCCCACCTTGGCCCGCTCAGAGGGAAATCGTGTAGCCAGCAGCTCTAGGTGAATGGAGCACTGACTCACGAAACCCCTACACGAAGCACTATCCCCTGAGAACTTCTCGGGAGGCGGGACAAGGTCGGGGCAGGACTGGCCGTGGAGACATGAGCGACAGCCTCTGTAGCTGCCTGAACGGCGACCGAGGTAACATCCGCAGCTGAGGTGGAACGCTCTAGCGCTGCCAACCTACCCTCCAGCTGCTGGATGTACCTATGCAGTCGTTGTTCATGCGCCATTATCGGCCAGACCCTGGCGCTAAGATAATGTTAAGGGCTGGCGGAACACACCAAATAATAAGATGGTGTTTAGGTGCGTTCGCAGCCCTAGGTCCACCGTGCAGAGGTGTTAACTGCTGCTCGGTAATGGCGGACGCGATATGGCGGTGCAATAACGGCACACACGGGATTAACCTCACCCAAGGTGTACCGAGGCGAACTCTTATGACTTAGAGCCGCACCACCGCAAATAATAGACGCCGTAGCCTGTTTTCGCTCACAGAGCTCGGCAGAGTAAGTGCTAGCGTAACGTCACAGGACTCAGCCCTTAGACAGCAGGACTGAAGTCCCTCTAGACCGCTAGCGCCCGGCACCGCGACTGCGATACCAACAGGGATCAAATAAATGGCGTGTGCAAGTGTGCAGACGGCCGGTATGCACTGTGGCCTACAGGCTAGCCACTAGCAGGCGCTGACTCAGACTCTAAACCCTAACAACAGACGTATCAAAGGGTAGGGGTTTCATAATGAGTCAGACACCAGATACATGCATCCATCATCATACACACCAAACTATTTGAGTCTATCTTAGCACATGGCCGAGCGGCCATGCGAACCTTTTATAGCCGCAGGCGTCCGTGATCCTCCTTGCTTCTCGGATGGGCCAATCCGAACACGAGCAGGACCTGAGCACATGACCTTTGATCTCCAATGGGAGATCACTCCACAGGCATGCTCAGTGGCCCGACATGAGGACTTAGTCCCTGGAGGATCTTGCTGCTGAGCAGCATGCATTGCCAAAGCTGAACCATGGGTGGCAGCAGCAAGCAAACCCACGGAGCTGGTCTGGACAGGGTGCCGGGACCGATGAGTTTGCTGAGCAAGCTCCTCTGCGGCTGGGGAGGAATGGGAGACCGTCAGAGGCAAGGCTCGGGATTCCCGCTGTGCAGCGCCAGAAATCCGACGCCTAACAGAAACAGCCTCTGGAGACCAATTCAGCACATCAGCACCCTTCTTAGTCAAATCAGTCAATGGTTTGGCAATACCAGAAAAATTAGCTATGAATTTAAGATAAAAATTAGCAAAACCCAAAAACTTCTGGAGGGCCTTCAAAGAAGTGGGCTGAACCCAATCATAAATGGCCTGTACCTTGGCCGGGTCCATTTCAATAGTTGACAGAGACAAAATAAATCCCAAAAATGAAATCCTCTGTACTCCAAAAAGGCATTTTGATCCCTTAACATACAGGGAATTCTCCCTCAAAATCTGGAACATAGTCTGAACATGTTCCACATGAGAATCCCAATCCTTGGAAAAGATCAAAATATCATCCAGATAGATGATCAAAAATTTATCCACAAAGTCTCGGAATATATCGTTCATGAAGCACTGGAAGACAGAAGGGGCATTAGTGAGCCCAAAAGGCATCACCAGGTACTCAAAATGTCCCTCTGGAGTATTAAACGCCGTCTTCCATTCATCCCCCTGCTTAATGCGAATAAGATTATACGCCCCCTGAGGTCAAGCTTGGTAAACCAGCAAGTACCTTTAACTTTGGAGAATAGATCAGAAATCAGGGGTAACGGATACTGATATTTAATAGTAATTTTGTTGAGGGAACGATAATCAATACAAGGCCTTATTGAACCATCTTTCTTGACCACGAAAAAAAACCCAGCACCCAAGGGGGAAGAGAATGGTCTAATATGACCCTTCTCCAATGCCTCCTTAATATAAGATCGCATAGCCTCGTGCTCGGGTACGGATAAAATGAAAAGCCGACCCGTGGGAAATTTACACCCAGGGCTCAGCTCAATTGCACATTGTCATAACTCCTATGAGGAGGCAAAGACGCAGACTCATTCTCACTAAATACATCATAATAATCAGCCAAATAGTCAGGAACATCATGCAACTGGGGAGAGGTGGAGAAAACAGGAGCGTCACCAAGAGCACACCGACAACCCCAACTCACCACAGACACAGATTTCCAATCCAAAACTGGATTACGGATTTGCAACCAGGGAAATCCCAGAACAATGGTATCATGCAAATTATGCAACACCAAAAATCTGCAATTTTCTTGATGGTCTGGGGCGACCCGCATTACCACCTGGGTCCAAAACTGAGGTTTATTCTTCGCCAAAGGAGTAGCATCAATCCCCCTCAAAGGGATAGGCGTCCGCAGAGGTGTCATAGGAAACCCACAACGTTTATCAAAATCCAAGTCCATCAGGTTCAGAGCCGCTCCTGAATCCACAAAAGCCTTAGCGGAAAATGTGGACAGGGAGCAGATCTGAGTAATTGCCAGAAGAAATTTAAGTTGTACACCACCCACAGCAAATGTGTTAAGCGTCGGATTCCTGGCACTGCACAGCAGGAATCCAGAGCCTGATATCCTGCGGTCTCCCATTCTTCCTCAACCGCTCCAGGTGTTGCTCAGCAAACACGGCGAGCCAGGCCTGCTGCTCAGACTCGCTCTGGCAGCCTGGATGTTGCTGCCACCTCTGGTGCAGCAATGGCAGCACAACCTGCTTTGCAGGGAACCGCTCCTGAGGCTAAGTCCTCATGCCGTGCTACTGGGCATGCCCGCAACTTGACCTCTCACTGGAGAGCAGGGGTCACATGCTCAGGTCCTGCGTCGGATCTGATTGGTCCTTCCCAAGCTAATGGAAGGTTCTGGAAGCGCATCGCTATAAAAAGCCCGCAGGGCGGCTCGGCGATGCGCTAGTGTAGACTTATCTTGCTATGTGTGTGAATGGTGACGGATGCATGGACTGTTGGCTGACTCATTATGAAACCCCTTCCCTCGGATAATACGATTGGTGACAGAGAGTGTTCTTAGGTCAGCACCAGGTAGAGGCAAGCTACGCCACAGTGCTCCTTCGCCTACACTAGCGTCCGTCGGTGCCCGGTCCTCGGCGCCGACGCTTGCGGCTATAGTTGCCGCTGCGCTGCATTAACAGCAGCTATTGGTGTTCGCGGCTGCGACGCCACACGCTGACTCCTGTGACGATAACAGGGCCAGCACCTTTGTATTTATTTCTGGCAAGCGACTCTGTGTCTGAACAGAGCCGCTCCTAGCGTTCGGGTGACATTAACCCGTGCGCACTACTTCACCTTCTGGTGCATCTGCCATTGCCCAGCAGCGGTCTTACCAACTACCGCACGGTGGACCCCGGGCGGCGAACGCACCTCTTATTATTTTATATCTGGTGCGTTCCGCCGACCATAACATTACACTAGCGCCAGGGTCTGGCTGGCAATGGCAGACGTGCAGCAGCTGCAGCGCTACATTCGGCAGCTGGAGAGCAGGTTGGCGGCTATCGAGAGCACCAACTCAGCTGCGAATGCTGCGCTAGCTGCCGCCCAGACGGTCGCTGAGGCCGTCTCACGTGTACCCACACTCTTGCCCTCGCCAACAATCTCTTCCCTCCCGCTCCCCGATAAGTTTTCGGGTGAAAGCGCCACCTGTAGGGGATTCGTCAGTCAGTGCTCCATTCACCTGGAGTTGCTGGCTGCACGGTTTCCTACAGAGCGGGCTAAGGTGGGCTTCATTGTCTCCTTATTGTCTGGCCGGGCATTGCAGTGGGCCACGCCATTGTGGGAACGTGATGATCCTGTGGTTCAGGGGCCTGCTCAGTTCCTCGCGGCTCTGAAGCAGGTCTTCTTAGGACCACGGGTCACGCACGATACGGCTCTCGACCTGTTGTCCTTAACACAAGGGTCACTCTCGGTTAGCCATTATGCTGTCCGGTTTCGGACATTGGCTTCCGAACTGGAGTGGCCGGACAACGTATTAGTCCCAGTGTTCTGGAGAAGCCTAGCTGAGCACGTCAAGGATGCTCTAGCTACCCGAGATATTCCCACAACTCTGGAGGAATTGATCGCCGTCTCCACCCGTATTGATCTCCGGTTCACGGAGCGCGGGTTGGAGAGGACTCAATCCCGACGTAAAATTAACCTGGCTCCCACCTTTACCGAACCGCTGAGCCATTCCGCACAGGAGTCTCCCTCCACCGAGCCCATGGAGGTATCTCGCACCGGCACTAAGCCACGTCAGGTGCGGGGCTCCGTGCGCTGTTACCACTGCCAACACTTTGGCCACACAGCTGGCACATGTCCTCAGCGGCCGAAGGGACGACCCCGTTCCATGGTTGTAGGTGGTGGCCAGTCCCAGATGGAGTCCTTTTCGCCTAAGCCGGTATTCCGGGGTACCCTAGATAATGGTTCCTCCACCTGGGAGGCAGAGGTCACTCTGGATTCTGGGGCCGAGGGGAACTTTATGTCCTCGAGTTTTGCCCAGAGTCACACTATCCCTCTGGTATAACTCCCACAACCTCTGACCATCAGGGTGGTGGATGGGGCACCATTGCCGTCTCGAGTGACCCATCAGACGGTCCCACTCGGTCTCGCCATGTCCCCCTCACATCCGGAGACCCTGTCCTTGCTTATTATGCCTCATGGCATCGATCAGGTACTCCTTGGGGTTCCCTGGCTTCGATGTCACTCCCCTCACATTGATTGGGCTTCGGGGAGAATATTGGGCTGGAGCAAGGACTGCGAGGGTAGGTGTCTCAGGGACAGTGTTCAGGTAGCATCTACGGAGCTGCCTACAAACCTCTCCACGCTCCCTGAACCTTACCATCAATATGCGGACGTCTTCTCTAAGAAGTCCGCGGAGACACTCCCGCCGCACCGTCCCTATGACTGCCCGATTGACCTCCTGCCAGGCACAGAACCTCCTCGAGGTTGTGTTTACCCATTATCTCTCCCGGAGACGGAAGCAATGTCCCAATACATCTGGGAGAACCTGGCACGGGGCTTTATCAGGAAGTCGGTGTCACCGGCCGGGGCAGGCTTCTTCTTCGTTCAGAAGAAGAGCAGAGAGTTACGCCCTTGCATCGACTACCGGGGTCTCAATGCCATCACGGTAAAGAATAAGTACCCTCTCCCGTTGATCTCCGAGTTGTTCGACAGGTTGCGTGGGGCGCGACTCTTTATTAAGCTAGATCTACGAGGGGCATACAACCTGATCCGTATTCGTGAGGGAGACGAGTGGAAGACAGCTTTTAATACTCGGGATGGCCATTATGAATATCTGGTCATGCCCTTCGGCCTTTGTAATGCGCCCGCTGTCTTCCAGGATTTCGTCAACGACGTCTTCCGTGACATGCTTTCTACCTCGGTGGTAGTCTATCTGGATGACATCCTCATCTTTTCGCCAGATTTGCCCACCCACCGGAAAGATGTCTGCAGGGTATTTGACCGCCTACGGGCGAATTTCCTGTTCGCCAAGCTGGAGAAGTGTCAGTTCGAGCAGGAGTCCTTGCCATTTCTGGGCTACGTCATCTCGGCCCAGGGGTTGACTATGGATCTGGCCAAACTGCAAGCGGTTATGGACTGGCAGGAACCCCATTCTCTTAAAGCGGTGTAGCGCTTTTTAGGGTTCGTTAACTATTATCGCCAGTTTATACCCCACTTTTCCACCCTGGTAGCTCCTTTGGTTGCTCTCACGAAAAAAGGAGCTAATCCTAAGGCGTGGACCGAACAGGTTTCTAAGGCCTTTTCCTCCGTAAAGTCCCACTTTGCAGGCGCTCCCATTTTACACCGTCCCGATGTGGATAAGCCGTTTATCCTTGAGGTAGACGCTTCTTCCGTCTGTGCAGGAGCAGTCCTTTACCAAAAGGATGCTCAAGGTCGGAAGCATCCCTGCTTCTTCTATTCTAAGACCTTCTCACCGGCGGAGCAAAATTACTCCATCGGCGACAGGGAGCTGCTGGCCATGAAATTGGCTTTTTCCGAGTGGAGACATCTCCTGGAGGGAGCCCGGTTCCCCTTTCAGGTCTTCACGGACCATAAAAACCTGGTCTATCTTCAGACGGCCCAACGCCTGAATTCCCGTCAGGCCAGGTGGTCGCTCTTCTTTTCTCGCTTCCGCTTTACCCTACACTACCTCTCCGGGGAGAAGAACGTCCGAGCAGAAGCCCTCTCACGCTCGGTGGTCTCAGCGGAGGAGGGAGAAGCGTAGCCTCGGTTAATTCTCCCTCCAGAGAGTTTTACGACCGTGGCTCCTATCGCTCTCGAGTCGGTACCGCCAGGCAAGACCTTAGTGCCCCCTTGGCTACGGCCAGAGGTTCTTGCCTGGGCACATGCCTCCAGGCTAGGTGGCCATTTTGGTAATAAACGGACCACCGAACTCCTGGCAAGGTCATATTGGTGGCCGCATATGGCTCGAGACGTCAAGGCATACGTGAAAGCATGTGTCTCGTGTGCCCGGAACAGGCCCTCTAGACCAGGGGTCCCCAACCGCCGGTCCGCGGCCCAGCACCGGGCCGTTGCAGTGCCCTTGCCGGTCCGCGGACACAAGGGGAGCCGGGGGGCGGTGCAGCAGCTGATACTCATCCTGCATCCCGCGGCGGCTTCATCCAGCGGCGGCTTCATCCAGCGCTGAGCGGTCACGTGCTACCGCTCATTTAAGGTCATGAATATGGACGCCACTCATCTCCCATAGGCGTGGCGTCCATATTCATGGACCTTAATGAGCGGTAGCACGTGACCGCTCCGCACAGGAAGAAGCTGAAGCGCCGCGAGATGCAGGGACGTGCAGCGACGGGAAGGAAGTTCAGCGACGTGAGGGTAAGTATGATGGGGAGGATGGGGGAGCCAAGCGGAGCCATAAATATAAGGGAGAGAGAGTGGGAGCGGAGCCATATACACAGGGGAGGGAGAGTGGGAGCGGAGCCATATACACAGGGGAGGGAGAGTGGGAGCGGAGCCATATACACAGGGGAGGGAGAGTGGGAGCGGAGCCATATACACAGGGGAGGGAGAATGGGAGCGGAGCCGTATACACAGGGGAGGGAGAATGGGAGCGGAGCCGTATACACAGGGGAGGGAGAATGGGAGCGGAGCCATATACACAGGGGAGGGAGAGTGGGAGCGGAGCCATATACACAGGGGAGGGAGACTGGGAGCAGAGCCATATACACAGGGGAGGGAGACTGGGAGCGGAGCCATATACACAGGGGAGGGAGACTGGGAGCGGAGCCATATACACAGGGGAGGGAGAGTGGGAGCGGAGCCATATATACAAGGGAGGGAGGGTGGAAGCGGAGCCATATACACAGGAGGGAGAATGGGAGCGGAGCCATATACACAGGGGAGGGAGACTGGGAGCGGAGCCATATATACAAGGGAGGGAGACTGGGAGCGGAGCCATATACACAGGGGAGGGAGACTGGGAGCGGAGCCATATATACAAGGGAGGGAGAATGGGAGCGGAGCCATATACACAGGGGAGGGAGACTGGGAGCGGAGCCATATATACAAGGGAGGGAGAATGGGAGCGGAGCCATATACACAGGAGGGAGAATGGGAGCGGAGCCATATATACAAGGGAGGGAGACTGGGAGCGGAGCCATATACACAGGGGAGGGAGAGTGGGAGCGGAGCCATATACACAGGAGGGAGAATTGGAGCGGAGCCATATACACAGGGGAGAGAGAATGGGAGCGGAGCCATATACACAGGGGAGGGAGAATGGGAGCGGAGCCATATACACAGGGGAGGTAGAATGGGAGCGGAGCCATATATACAAGGGAGGGAGAATGAGAGCGGAGCCATATACACAGGGGAGGGAGAATGGGAGCGGAGCCATATACACAGGGGAGGGAGACTGGGAGCGGAGCCATATATACAAGGGAGGGAGAATGGGAGCGGAGCCATATATACAAGGGAGGGAGAGTGGGAGCGGAGCCATATATACAAGGGAGGGAGAGTGGGAGCAGAGCCATATATACAAGGGAGGGAGACTGGGAGCGGAGCCATATACACAGGGGAGGGAGAGTGGGAGCGGAGCCATATATACAAGGGAGGGAGAGTGGGAGCAGAGCCATATATACAAGGGAGGGAGAGTGGGAGCGGAGCCATATATACAAGGGAGGGAGAATGGGAGCGGAGCCATATATACAAGGGAGGGAGACTGGGAGCGGAGCCATACATACAAGGGAGGGAGAGTGGGAGCAGAGCCATATATACAAGGGAGGGAGACTGGGAGCGGAGCCATATACACAGGGGAGGGAGAGTGGGAGCGGAGCCATATACACAGGAGGGAGAATTGGAGCGGAGCCATATACACAGGGGAGAGAGAATGGGAGCGGAGCCATATACACAGGGGAGGGAGAGTGGGAGCGGAGCCATATACACAGGGGAGCGAGAATGGGAGCGGAGCCATATATACAAGGGAGTGAGAATGGGAGCGGAGCCATATACACAGGGGAGGGAGAATGGGAGCGGAGCCATATACACAGGGGAGGGAGAATGGGAGCGGAGCCATATACACAGGAGGGAGAATGGGAGCGGAGCCATATACACAGGGGAGGGAGAATGGGAGCGGAGCCATATACACAGGGGAGGGAGAATGGGAGCGGAGCCATATACACAGGGGAGGGAGAATGGGAGCGGAGCCATATACACAGGGGAGGGAGAGTGGGAGCGGAGCCATATACACAGGGGAGAGAGAATGGGAGCGGAGCCATATACACAGGGGAGGGAGAATGAGAGCGGAGCCATATACACAGGGGAGAGAGAATGGGAGCGGAGCCATATACACAGGGGAGGGAGAATGGGAGCGGAGACATATATACAAGGGAGGGAGAATGGGAGCGGAGCCATATACACAGGGGAGGGAGAGTGGGAGCGGAGTCATATACACAGGGGAGAGAGAATGGGAGCGGAGCCATATACACAGGGGAGGGAGAATGGGAGCGGAGCCATATATACAAGGGAGGGAGAATGGGAGCGGAGCCATATACACAGGGGAGGGAGAATGGGAGCGGAGCCGTATATACAAGGGAGGGAGAATGGGAGCGGAGCCATATACACAGGGGAGGGAGAGTGGGAGCGGAGTCATATACACAGGGGAGAGAGAATGGGAGCGGAGCCATATACACAGGGGAGAGAGAATGGGAGCGGAGCCATATACACAGGGGAGAGAGAATGGGAGCGGAGCCATATACACAGGGGAGGGAGAATGGGAGCGGAGCCATATACACAGGGGAGGGAGAATGGGAGCGGAGCCATATACACAGGGGAGGGAGAATGGGAGCGGAGCCATATACACAGGGGAGGGAGACTGGGAGCGGAGCCATATACACAGGGGAGGGAGAATGGGAGCGGAGCCATATACACAGGGGAGGGAGAATGGGAGCGGAGCCATATACACAGGGGAGGGAGAATGGGAGCAGAGCCATATATACAATGGAGGGAGAGTGGGAGCGGAGCCATATATACAAGGGAGGGAGAGTGGGAGCGGAGCCATATACACAGGGGAGGGAGACTGGGAGCGGAGCCATATACACAGGGGAGGGAGAATGGGAGCAGAGCCATATATACAATGGAGGGAGAGTGGGAGCGGAGCCATATATACAAGGGAGGGAGAGTGGGAGCGGAGCCATGCATACAGGATGGGACAGGGGAGCCATGTATACAGGATAGAAGAGTGGGAGCAGAGCCATGTATACAGGATGGGAGAGTGGGAGCAGAGCCATGTATACAGGATGGGACAGGGGAGCCACACAGAGCTGGACGGGGGGGACCACACATACATTTTCTGATGATTAGAAAATAATCAGCATGTACAGTACTCCAGTACAATTGTTCTTAAGTGCTCAATGCTCCATTTCCTTGTAGGTTCCAATCATCATTAGCAGTGACGGTCATCAGTAGAAATAGCCCGGTGCTCCCACTGAAACAGAAACAAGCCAGGTGCTCCCACTCATTCAAAACCTATGGTGAGTTGAGTCACATTAAAAATGTTATAATTAAATGATAAATATGCACTGCTAAACTACAACCGCGTCCATAGCCCCGCCCCCTTATGACCAAAGCCCCGCCCCTGTCACACCTCCATCCCCGCCCTGCCGGGCCATGGAAGAATGGTCTTGGTTCAAGCCGGTCCCTGGTGCAAAAAGGGTTGGGGACCACTGCTCTAGACAGAGGCCGGCGGGGCTCTTGTTTCCCCTGCCAGTAGCGGATAGACCATGGGAAATGGTGGGCATTGACTTTATAGTTGGCCTGCCCAAGTCCAGTGGCAGTACGGTCATCTGGGTGGTTACCGACCATTTTTCCAAAATGGCACATCTGGTGCCACTCGCACGCCTACCCTCCGCCCGAGGTCTGGCCGTCCTGTTCATTAAGCATGTATTCCGTTTACATGGTATGCCGGACAAAATCGTAAGTGACCGAGGTCTGCAGTTTGCGTCTCGGTTTTGGAGGGAGCTCTGCAGCTTACTCAGCATCGAGCTAAATCTGTCTTCCGCCTACCATCCCGAGACGAATGGCTTTGTCGAAAGGGCCAATCAGATCTTGGTCACCTATCTACGACATTTTGTCTCTGCCAGGCAGGATGACTGGGCATCCTTGCTGCCTTGGGCTGAGTTTGCCCTAAACAATGCGGTGGCCGATTCCACTGGTCAGACGCCCTTTCTCCAAAATTATGGTCAACACCCTCGCGTCCCTGTCCCAATGCCGGTGTCCTCCGCTGACTCCAGGGTGGCAGACTGGGCAGTGGAGGCCCGGGACATTTGGGATCGCACGCAGGATGCTATCCGGGCATCTAAGGAAAGGATGAGGGCGTCCGCCGACACGCACCAAGCTTCTCCCCTGGCGACATGGTGTGGCTCTCCACCCGGAATATCAAACTGCGGGTCGAGTCTCCCAAATTCGCACCACGTTACATTGGACTGTTCAAGGTCCTCGAGCGACTTAGCTCAGTGGTCTACCGCCTGGCTCTTCCTCCACATTTGGCCATATCGGACGTGTTTCATGTGTCCCTCCTCAAACCAGTTCACATAGTCCGGTTTTCTGAACCATCCACCGGGTCATCAGACTTATCATCTGACGAGTTTGAGGTTAATGCCATCGTGGGGCGCAGGTTTGTCCGTGGCAAATAGTTTAATTTGGTGGACTGGGGGGGTCATGGTCCTGAGGCTCGGACCTGGTGGAGAACATTCATGCACTGCTCCTGATTGTGGCTTTTGAGCGCAGTGAGGCTCGGAGGGAAGGGGGCCAATGTTGGGTGTCAGATTCCGGGCACTGCACAGCAGGAATCCAGAGCCAGACATCCTGCGGTCTCCCATTCTTCTTCAACCGCGCCGGGTGTTGCTCAGCAAACACAGCAAGCCAGGCTTACTGCTCAGACTCGCTCTGGCAGCCTGGATGTTGCTGCCACCTCTGGTGCAGTAATAGCAGCGCAACCTGCTTTGCAGGGAACCGCTCCTGAGGTTAAGTCCTCATGCCGTGCTACTGGGCATGCCCGCAACTTGACCTCTCACTGGAGAGCAGGGGTCACATGCTCAGGTCCTGCGTCGGATCTGATTGGTCCTTCCCAAGCTAATGGAAGGTTCCGGAAGCGCATCGCTATAAAAAGCCCGCAGGGCGGCTCGACGATGCGCTAGTGTAGACTTATCTTGCTATGTGTGTGAATGGTGACGGATGCATGGACTGGTGGCTGACTCATTATGAAACCCCTTCCCTCGGATAATACGATTGGTGACAGAGAGTGTTCTTAGGTCAGCACCAGGTAGAGGCAAGCTACGCCACAGTGCTCCTTCGCCTACACTAGCGTCCGTCGGTGCCCGGTCCTCGGCGCCGACGCTTGCGGCTATAGTTGCCGCTGCGCTGCATTAACAGCAGCTATTGGTGTTCGCGGCTGCGACGCCACACGCTGACTCCTGTGACGATAACAGGGCCAGCACCTTTGTATATATTTCTGGCAAGCGACTCTGTGTCTGAACAGAGACGCTCCTAGCGTTCGGGTGACGTTAACCCGTGCGCACTACTTCACCTTCTGGTGCATCAGCCATTGCCCAGCAGCGGTCTTACCAACTACCGCACGGTGGACCCCGGGCGGCGAACGCACCTCTTATTATTTTATATCTGGTGCGTTCCGCCGACCATAACAAAATGTGTGTGCAAAGCGTTTCTCTCGTTTAGGGCAGACAGAAATATTATGAGAAGCGTCTCCACAGAAAAAACACAACTTATTACGCCTTCTGAACTCCTGACGCTGCGCCCCAGGCAAAACTCTATCACATTGCATAGGTTCAGACATTTGTTCAACAGGTGGCAACATTTCTCGTGTAATTTTACGTTCACATAAACGCCGATCCACCTGAATGGCTAATGACATAGAATCGTCAAGACCAGAGGGAACAGGAAATCCCACCATAGTATCTTTTACGGTTTCTGACAAACCCTTCTGAAAGAGAGCTGCCAATGCACTATCATTCCAGGTAGTAAGGACCGCCCACTTTCGGAATTTTTGACAGTACAACTCTGCAGAATCCTGACCCTGGCTCAATGCCAACAGGGCTTTTTCAGCTTGATCAATAGCATTAGGTTCATCATACAACAACCCCAAGGCTTGAAAAAATGCGTCCACATTAGTTAGAATAGAATCATCAGGTGTCAAAGAAAACGCCCAATCCTGGGGATCGCCAAGCAGCAAAGAGATGACAATTTTAACCTGCTGTGCAGAGCTCCCCGATGAGTTAGGCTTCAAGGCAAGAAATAATTTACAATTATTCTTAAAATTCAAAAATTTAGACCGATCCCCAAAAAACAAATCAGGAGTAGGGATCTTTGGTTCAGCAGCGTGTGAATGAGCGAGATTGGAGGAAATTCCCCGCACTTCAGCAGCAAACTGCTCCATACAATCAGACAATTGCTTAATCTCCATCAAGAAAAAATTCCTCCTACGGCCCCAGAGAAAAAGAGGAAAAAATATACAAAAGAAAAAAAAAATTCTGACACTTTTTGTTTTTTTTTTACAATTACTTCCTGCTATTGAGTACCCTAGAATCTGCGGTATGGCTGGTGATTCTGTTATGAATGAGTCACCGGAGGAGGAAAAAACAAAAATGCAAGTCAAGTCCAGAAAATCGGAGAGGTTGGTAGCTAACGGATTGCAGACCCCTGATCCTATTCACACAACAGTAGCCGTGGGGGGTTCCTACGGTGATCCTAGACACCTCGTCACAGCCAGAGAGCTAAATAAGCCTAAAGAAAGAAAAGGGAAATCTAAACTGCCCCAGAGCAGACCCCAAAGCAATAGACAGCCCCCAACATGTATTGTCGGTGAAAACAGATGAAAACACTAACACAGACAGAAAGACAGACAGAGCAAACGATGGGGTGCAACTAACGAGATAGGAAAGGACAGAAAAGTTGCTGGCTGCAATCTGCAAAAACACTACCAAAAATTTCCCAACACGTCTGATAGGAAAAACGGCCCTGAAGTCACTAGACTTCAAAATCCCTATATCAGCACTCCGATATATTCTGAAGACAGAGCAAAAGAGATTTAACCGATAGGGACAAAAATGGAAATTCAGCAGAGCCCCAGCCGGGGCTGTCAGAACAAAAAACTAAGCAAATCAGACAAAATCTCATGGAACGATAACAGAGCAAAACTTAGCTTTAGAAGACAGGAACTGAACTGGAGGCCAGAGCTCAGAGCAGAGAAATCACCAGCAACCCTACAGGGTGTCGGCTGCCTTATATCCACTCAGAGATTCCGGATGTCCAATCGCAATCCACCTGTTCAGGTGACAGGTTTCTCCCATCCAAATCAGTTTCACCACCTCCTTTCACCAGCAGAGGGAGTTCATCGGACATCAAAGGTGAATGAGAAAATGAGCTCACAACAGAGCAGGAGATATTGCCGGACACACAGCAGGGGAGCAGCTGGCGTTACTGAACCCCACTAACACAGGAGCTAGTGTTTTTCTCTGTGCAGATGGCACTTCTGAGCAGCAACTGGCAGTGTTGGAGCCCAGGGTCAATCATGGAGTAGGCTGTGGCCTACTTGGAGCAAGTGTAAAATCTGATTGTTAGGACGGCGGAACGCACCAAATATAAAATAACAGGAGGTTCGTTCGCCGCCTGGAGTCCACCGTGCGGTAGGTGAGAAGACCGCTGCTGAACAATGGCAGATGCACCTAATCAATGAGGTGCTGCGCTCGGGTTAACGTCACCCGAACGCTAAGGACGGCTCTGTTCTGGCACAGAGTCGCAAGGAACAATGTGATGCCGAGACTCGGCTCAGTTAATGTCACAGAGGCCTGCGTGTGGCGTCGCGACAGCGACCAAGAGTAGCTGCGGTTAGTGCAGCGCAGCGGCAGGTAAAGCCATAGACGTCGGCGCTGAGACACAGGCGAACAAGAAAATGAGCTCACAACAGAGCATGAGATATTGCCGGACACACAGCAGGGGAGCAGCTGGCGTTACTGAACCCCAATAACACAGGAGCTAGTGTTTTTCTCTGTGCAGATGGCACTTCTGAGCAACAACTGGCTGCGTTGGAGCCCAGGGATTACAGTTCAGGTGGTAGAAACATGAACACAACAGGAGACCCGGATACTGTTGTCAAGGTGAAAATATATTTTCTTATATAACTTTTATACTTTTATACTGTGAAACAATAAGTTTTTCCTAATTGCTTGCTAATGCAAATGTAACTGTATTAAAGATGGCTGCCAGTGTTCACTTTCACTTAAATTCAGTGTCTAAAGAGTTAAGTTAAGTTTCATTTCTCCTAAAAAAGATAACTCAGGAATGTGAAGAAGAAGTAACCATCGGGAGACGTTTTGACGAATCAGAGAGAGACTGGACACTAGATGTATACTGCATAAACCCCGCCTAATGCACGCCTTCCCCTAACACTCAATATAGTATTGTGTATTTGTAAATAAAGCCAGTTGTTGTACTGCTCCTGACAGGTGTGGATGCGGGACATTAGCTAAGACTGAATCAGCTGCGTGTCTGAGTCATTCTTAATTGGTACCAGATGTTTTGCGCTCGCACAATGATTTGGAATGACTGGTGAATGAGGATTTATTGTCGTTTACGACCCCGACAATTTGGAGCCCAACGGGGGGCGTGGACAGTGATCCGAGGCTCCTCTGGACCCATGCCTGGATGTCTGTGGATGATACCTGTAGTGGCTGACCTCGAGGACTGATCACCCTCCAAAACACGGTAAGTGAGATCATATACACTGTATGTGTCACACTTGCTAGTGTCTCAGCCGTTATTGGTTTGTCTGTGGTCTCCTTGGGTCTGAGGGGTGACCGGTCGAGTGGTGAGACTGAGTGCGATCCTGTGCCACGCTCTGAACCAGCAACTGAGAGACGTCGCATTCTGCGCGTCCTCGTGTACACCACACCTCCTCCACCGGTCATTGTACTCCATTCAACCACCCTACCCGTGACTATTGTCTAGTAGTGAAGTGGAGTGATAAATTGAGCTAGTTGCAGATTGTGGGGCAACTTAGAGGAAGGGATAGGAGACGCAGCCTCTGTGATATTGTACCAGCTAGGTAATTAAGACGTCCCGAGAAGGGACCACCTGTATTTCTGTGGAGGGCTCTCACTAGGAGACCGCCTCCCGACTGTTGGAATATCGTGGCAGGATAATCTGTTAATCACTGCTGTTCAAGGTTAGGGAAAGGAAATATTGAGCGCGAGGCTCTTTTCCTAGTACGTCGAACGTGAGGCTCCGTACTGTGGAACATCAGTGTTGATATCGCTACCAGTGGTTTTTCTGCAGAGAACCATAGTATTCTGTAAGAGTCATGCTGCGTATCTTAAAGCAGAAGAAGTCTGTGCCCCACAAGTTAGATGAGGATGCTGTGGAGGTCAAGGCAATAGTAGCGTCACGGGAAGGCAAGAAGGCAGTCAAGAATGTTGAGAGATTGTATAAGCATGTAGGATTGCCCTCGTCAGGGAGATTACAGCCGGCTATGTGGCATAATCTCATAGAGAACAAACGAGGCATGTTGAAAGATAAAGGATTGTTAGAACAAGCACAAGCTCATCTGCGAGTTGCGCGAGGCTTGAAGAATGAAGGATGGAAAGAGATTGATGGGGAAGGAGGATCAGACAATGCGGAACCTGTGTTTGGTTATAAAATGCCTTTGAACTGTGATCTTATAGATTGTAAAATGGCCGCCGTGCCACTGATGATGAAAATGCAGTCCCAACCACCGCCCTATAATGGCGACAAGACGAGCTCTCCAGAAGCGTGGGTGTGTCCTGTTTGTGGCGTGCAGAATCCAACCTGGGTGGAAACCTGCCGTGTGTGTGGGGCGGGCCGTCCTTGGGGTTCCGCCCAGACCATGGACGGAAGTGGGGCATGCCACGCCTCCACCGGCAGCCATCTTGGTGCACCCGGAATTCCTCCCCAGCCACTATGTCCGCTGGTAACACTTTCCGGCGAGTACTATCAGGGCCCACCACGTCCTGAGAAACCTCCGGCACCGACCGATGCTGTTCCCACCTCTAATGTTCCTGTTTCTGTTCCGGCCTCTGGGCCTAGTCTCCCGGTGCAACCCACTGTGATATTTGTAAATACACCTGGTCAAGGTCCCTTCACTCTTGATGCCCTGACCGGCAGTACGGCTTTCCGGTCCGTAATGCGTATGAGGCGCCAAGCTATCGGAGATGATGAGGGATCAGAAGATTCTGACAATCAGGTTGCTACAATTCCCCCTGCCCCGCCACTGCTATTAGGTCCGTTCGAATCCCCCCGGCCCGGAAGGAGCCCACTACCTACCCCTCTCAACAAATCCTCTAGGTTGCCCCATGACCCTGAAATCTGGTTCCCCTGTCATTCACGCTATAACATCACACCTCAGGGCTCCCAGGTTCTTTTCTCAGTGGGGTATGGGGACATAGTTACCCACCAGGTAGGAGCCATAGTGAACCCAGCTAACTCTACCCTGTCGCATAGAGGTGGTTTGGCCCAACAGATAGCTAAAAAGGGAGGCCCAGCCATAACCCAAGAGTGTCAGGCCTACCTTACCAATTATGGCCCCTTGCATCCAGGAGACGCTATGTCCACCCAGGGAGGGAATTTGCCCTGTGATATAGTGTTACACACTGCAGGCCCTATATATGATTACAGGACACCCGAGCATTGCCGTACAATATTGCAGACCGCCTTACAGACAGTGCTTATCTTTGCAGGACGGCTAGGGAGAGATACACTTCCTCGTAGAACTTTGGCTATACCATTGATATCTTCAGGACTCTTTGGATACCCACTGGGCCCCTGTATGAAGGAACACGTTGAAGTCATCAAGAATTGTCTCCAATCAACCCCAGATCTCGATTTACAAGAAGTTAGGATCGTCTGTTACCATGAATCCGGATTAGAGGGCATCATGCCCTTGGTAGCTGAATACATGATACCACTGATGCACACAGGTATAAAGCCCCTGGATGAGGTAATACCCACAGCACCCCCAACTGCCCCGAAGGATGAGGCAGTGACACATGACGAAGAAGAAGAAGGGCTGAAGCTGAAATACAAACCCTTCACTCCGGTACAAATTGATGCTATTGTTAACAAGTTACCTGACCCGGACAAATTTCCCATGCAGTATGTAAGGAAACTGGAACAGACTAGGAGCATCTACGGGGCTACATGGTCTGATCTATCAGGCATCACCTCAATCAAAGCCTCCGAATATTTTCTCCCCACCATCATGAAGGAATTGGACCCCACTAAAGCAGGACCTCTCAACAAGTTCAAGTCTGGAAAGGAGTTTATCGCTCAACTCACAAAGTGGGCCCAGGATCGTCTCTGTGACGAAGCAGGATCAATACAGGATATACAACAAGAATCTGGTGGAGCTGTGGAGAAATACGCTGCCAGACTAACTATGCAGTTTGAAGACTTGGGTTATTCAACTCATGTGAAGACGCAGGCAGCCTTGTTGGTCCGTGCTTTTATTGATGGTCTGGAAGATCCACTGAAGGATAAGGTCATGAAGCTTCGTCCCGAATTACCTGATGGTCCCCTAAAACAGGCCCTCACTGTTGTGAAGAGTTATCAGAAAATGCTTCAAAGGGAAGAAAAAGAAGCAGAAAAGGAAGCAGAGAAGGAAGCACAGAAGGACAAAGGCAAGAAGAAACCCGCCATGTATATGGCAGAAGCCTCAGAAGTACCTGTTATGATGTATCAGGCTCAGGATCGGTATGGATCACCACGCTTGAGGCCGAGAGGGTCCCAGGGCCAAAACTACAGGGACAGACCAGTTCGTGATGACCAAGGGAGACCTCTGTGTTGGGAGTGTGCCAGCCCTGGTCATATGAGAAGAAGTTGTCCTCGCAGGGGGCACCCTCAGAGACCTCTTCCTCCTCCACACTCATGAAGTTCAGGCCAACCGGTGCCCACTTTTCCCGCCACCTGTACTTCCTCGTCTTGTGGTACAGTGACCCTGGAAGTGGACAATCAACCTCTCAAGTTCTTAGTGGACACTGGGGCGGCCACCTCTGTTATCTCTTCATCTCAGCTGCCTCCTATAATCTCCCTGTCTTCAGATTTCCTCACATGTATTGGAGTTGAAGGTCAACAAACCTCATCACCACTCACTGTTCCCGTCCCAGCTGGCCCATTCTCTGGTGTCTTTGCCAAATTTCTGGTGTCTGAAACCTGCCCCGTCAACCTTCTAGGAGCTGACCTCCTTCAAAGGCTTCACGCTACCATCATCTTCGGTGATCAAGGGATGGAATTGCAATTACAAGATCCTGCCTCACAACAAGGCACTGAAGATCGTTGTGTCCTTAAGGCTTTCCCTCTGATGATGATGACTCTGCAAACGACACCTTCCCCGGATTTGCCCAATCTACCTACCACTCTGTGGTCAACTGGACCTGAGGATGTGGGTCTGCTCAAAGTGCCTCCAGTAAAAGTCCACCTCAAACCTGGGCACCCATACCCCAGACTACCTCAGTATCCGCTTAAGGCTGCCCAAGAGCGGAGCCTTGGAGTTCAGATTACCTCCCTCTTACATTCTGGAGTGCTAATCAGATGTGTTTCACCCTGTAACACACCCCTGTTTCCAGTGAAGAAGAAGACAGCTCCTGGAGACCCTCCGAAGTACAGACTTGTACAGGACCTCAGAGCAGTCAATTCAGCCACCATCTTGGAAACTCCTGTGGTACCCAACCCAAACACCTTGCTTTCTCAAGTGCCTACTTCAGCAACACTCTTCACCGTTATTGACCTGGCTAATGCTTTCTTCAGTGTCCCGCTTCATGAAGACTCACAGTTTTTATTTGCCTTCACGTTTCAAGGATCTCAGCTGACCTGGACCAGGACACCACAGGGTGCCCAGAACTCCCCTAACCAGTTCACTCATGCTATGAAGATGACCCTGGATCCGTGGGTGTTACAGAATCTTCATGTCACGCTTCTCCAGTATGTTGATGACCTACTCCTCTGTGGAACTGAAGAGAATCTGTTTGCTGCTTCTGAGTCCTTGCTCCTTTTTCTTCATTCTGCCAACTGCAAAGTCTCAAAGGCCAAGGTCCAGTGGTGCAAAGAGAAAGTCGTCTTCCTCGGACACTGCATCTCTCAAGGCTCGAGACACCTCACCGAGGACAGAAAACATGCAATCGAGGATATCCCTTATCCAAAGACATACTCTGCTATGCAGTCTTTCTTAGGACTCATTACCTACTGCAGACAGTGGATTCCGGATGCTTCAAGACTCATGCAACCTTTGTATGATTGCCTCAAGACTGGAGGACCGGACTGGGATCATGCTGAAAATCCGTATATCTATGCTCAGCAAAAGGACTGTTTCCTGGCTCTCAAGGAAGCTGTTGTCAGCGCCCCTGCTCTGGGTCTCCCTGACTACACTCAGCCGTTTCATCTCTTTGTTTCAGAATCTGAAGGACATGCCTCTGGTGTGCTGGCACAGAAACATGCTGATCGTTTCCGTCCTCTGGCCTACTACTCAGCCAGGCTAGACCCTGTTGCCAGAACTGCTCCTTCCTGCCTCAAGGCTGTGCATGCAGCCCATGTTCTTCTGGATAAGTCTGCTGACATAGCACTTGGTCATGACTTGGTCATTCAAGCTGGACATGATCTCTCTGCTGTCCTCCAACAAACATCTCCTAAGCATCGAACGAGCCAAAGACATCTCAGACTTCAGTGCTCTCTACTTCTGCCCTCCAACATCACCTTCCAGAAATGTACTACCATCAACCCAGCCACTTTGCTTCCACATTCTAGGGGGGAGTTCCCTGACGGGTATAAGGACTTACCAGACGGGAGGTCACCTGATGACCCGCATGACTGTGTAAAAGCACTGGAACAAGAAGCCTCTGCACCACAAAATGTGGTAACTCAAGAACTTCTCAACCCTGATTTGCAACTATGGACTGATGGATCTCGATTTGCAGACTCTTATGGCAAGTTCCACACTGGATATGCGGTCACCACTGAAACAGAAGTCCTTCTGGCTGAAGCCTTGCCACCTCACCTTTCGGCTCAAGAAGCCGAACTTGTGGCCCTACAACAAGCATGTTATCTAGCAGAAGGGAAGACGGCCAATGTCTACACTGACTCAAGATACGGCTATGGAATCTGTCACGATTTTGGATTCCTGTGGAAGTCCCGAGGGTTCATTACGGCTACAGGAACCCCTGTTAAACATGCACTAAGGATTAAAGCCCTGATGAAGGCATTGGAGCTACCTGTACAAATTGCGGTGATCAAGGTCAAAGCTCACGGGAAAGTCAATTCGAAGGAGACTAGAGGAAACCATTTAGCAGATCAAGCTGCCAAAGCTGCTGCCATAAAGAATGTCTCAGCAAAGTGGGAAGAAGAAGAAACAGCACCAGAAAAACCCTGTTGGGAAGGCACTGATACACCTGTGATGCCTGTGCTTACCAGAGCACAAACAAGAGAACAGGCAACCAAAGAAGCTACCCAAGCCGAAGGAGAACGAGACTTTGAGAAGTCCGAAGCCCGAAGAAAGAAGAGGGAGTTGATAGAAGACATGGAAATGGAATACCCTGCCACCGGATCTGTCTGGAAGCCAGCCCGACCACCTGAAGAGAGATTGTGGGAAGAACAAAAGTTGACCTCTAAAGAAGAAAAGAAGCAGTGGGAAGCTGCAGGAGCCATTCATGGGAATCGTAGTTCTGCCGGACAATACCAATTTCCTAGACTCTATAAGGTGGATGGGAAACCCTGTCTACCCAAAAGAATGTATCCAGCCGTTGCAGCATGGGCTCATGGATCAACTCATCGAGGAAAGAACCAAGCTCTGGCCTGTATCAAGAAGCTCTACTGGGCCCCAGGAATCTCTACCACTGTCACAGCCTACTCAAGAGCCTGCCCAGTCTGTGCCATCTGTAACCCAACAGCCACCGCCAAGGTTCCACTTCAGCATCTTGCCAAACCAGACTACCCTTGGCAGAGAATCCAGGTTGATCATATTCAGATGCCCAAGTCAGGAAAGTATGAGTATGTCCTAGTGGCTGTGGATATGTTCTCAGGATGGCCCGAAGCCTACTCAGTGACCAACATGACTGCCAAAACTACAGCTAAGAAGCTCATCACTGAAATTTCGTGCAGATTTGGAATTCCCGAAGTTGTTGAATCAGATCAAGGCCCAGCCTTCACTGCCAATGTCTACGAGGAATTGTGGCACATGTTAGGGACAGATTTGGGTCTGCACACCCCCTATCACCCCTCCAGTTCAGCCAAAGTTGAGAGAATGAACTCCACAATTAAGACCCAGTTGCTTAAAATGAGCCAGGACCTCCCACTCCCATGGCCAGATTTGCTCCCCGTGGTCCTATACCATATCAGACACACCCCACAGGGAAAACACGGCCTGACTCCCTTTGAGATTCTTTTTGGTGCTCCACCTAAAATAGGAGACATTAGGCCACAAGAGTTGTCTGAGACAAATGATAAAGTTGTACAATTTGTGATTGCATTGTCTAAGGAACTGTCTAACACCCACTCTACAGTTTCTGCTTCTCTTCCAGAATCCACAGGTGACGTGGTCCATGACTTTGTGCCAGGAGACCTGGTGTATGTGAAAAAGTTTGTGCGCAGAGATTGTCTCCAGCCGAGATTTGAAGGACCCCACACGATGATCCTGGTCACCCCCACTGCAGTAAAACTTGAAGGAAAGAGCACCTGGATTCATGCTTCACACTGTAAAAGAGACCGAACCAGTGTTTAGTCACAGTAGTGACTGAAGGGAAATGTTGCTGTTGTTTTTGACCTTGGGACTGGGGGCCATCCTCGCCCCTACCTCTTCGGCCCCTATTGTAAATAAGAATTCTGGTCCCTTTATTCTCTGGGTAAACCTGACAGCCCCGGTGAATATCTGGCGATTTGATTTCTGTGATGTAGTCAAGTGCCTTGAGACTGAACGGGTGGTAGAGGGGATCATCCAGTTCTATATGTGTGTTATTATTGTCATTATTGGACAGATGCTGCCTGGAGTACGGGGAATGATTGGGGATATAAACCTAGCGAAGCCATGTTCCCCAAGGATGGGACGGGTAGGAGTCTTCGTGAGAGAATGCATCTAACAGCCCTTCTGCAACCATTTAGGGGCTGTAAATGGGGTAGAAGCTGTCACCCCCTTCTCCTAAATCTTGAAAGCCCTCAATCTGCTGATCTGCAGACGTTCGTACTAGGAAGGCATTATAATTATGTATTTAGTGCTGGACCTTATGCGTATTTAGGCCATATACGGCTTCAGGATATTAGCTTCAGACCAACCAAGGCCCCCGTTACCAGTACACCTAAAATAGGCCCAGGTGAGCGTTTGCAAAATGTAGTTAATGAAGTGATCCCCATTCCAGGTCTCAGTTGGCAAGAGGTTTTCTCCATAGAAACACAAACAGCCCCAAGGAAAAATTTGTGGTTAGAATGGGTGAGGTACAATGTAAAAGTCCAGAATATCTCTGTAGGATGTATTGCTTGTGCTGCTGCGAATACACACCTATACACACATGCATTGCTTTTCCCTGATGACAACACCACTGCCTGTGCCATGAATTTGTTGAAAGGTTTGAAGCCCACTGATTGCCCAGATTACGTCCCACTAATTCATAAGGAACCCAAACTAAAGGTCCCAGGAGAAGTAACTGTATTAGCTGACAATTACACCTGCTATAATTCCCACGACACCACAGGTACACCAGTAGGGATCTTCGAGACAGGTTTCTGCAAAGAGAATAGTTCTCTAGATACTGACTTGTTAATCAAACATACACAATATGTGTATGACATTTATTGGTTATGTGGAGATGGTAAGCTCCGTCCTAGGTTGCCAAATGCCTGGACAGGCCAATGCACCCTTGTTAAACTAGCTATGCAGTTCAAGATTCTACCCTGGGATCCAAAGATACCTGATGAACCTACCAGGAAAAGGAGAAGCCTCGATCAGCTCCATATGAGTTATGAAGAAGATCCACTAGTATATATCGATGCTATTGGAGTGCCAAGGGGGGTGCCTGACCAATTTAAAGCCCAGAACCAGATCTATGCTGGCTTTGCTTCTATAATCCCACAGGTGCAGATTAATAAAAATGTTGAATGGATCAATTACATATATTACAGTGAACAAAGGTTTGTCAATTTCAGCCAAGATGCCTTCCAAGGTATAGTTGAAGAATTGGGCCCTAACACTAGAATGACAGTCCAAAATCGACTAGCCCTTGATATGATATTAGCTGAGAAAGGAGGAGTTTGTGGGATGGTGGGAGAGGAGTGTTGTACCTATATCCCTCAGAACTCTGGAGTGAATGGAAAAACCATGATAGCCCTTAAAAAGATAACTGGGTTAGCAGCAGAATTGAAAACTAATGCTGGAGTAGACACATCTTTCTTTTCCGGCTGGTTGGGTGGACTCAAGGGATTCCTTCAACAAGCTTGTATAGTACTGATTGCCCTCCTTGTAATTGGATCAATAACTCTTTGTTGTGTTATTCCCTTGTATAAAAAGGTTATTGCCAAAGCAACTCCGACTGGCACCTTCCTCAATCAAGAAGTAGACCCACCAGAGTACGATGGTACTGATCTAGGGGAGATCCCTAAGTATATTCCCCTCAAGAGAGTAGACAAAACCCCCCATTCTCAGATGAAGTTAAGAGACTTAGTTTAGGGACAGCGGGAGAACTCCATGTGAGGTTAGTGAAGGGTTCAGCTGCCTGGAGGCCTCTCGCTAGGGGAGAGCTTCTGAGGTGTCTGGATGAAGAAATCCACCTCCCCTTTTCCCATCGCATGGACAGTCTCGAAGGATCTTTCATTAAGGGAAAAACTTAGTGTTTAGGGGGGATTGTCAAGGTGAAAATATATTTTCTTATATAACTTTTATACTTTTATACTGTGAAACAATAAGTTTTTCCTAATTGCTTGCTAATGCAAATGTAACTGTATTAAAGATGGCTGCCAGTGTTCACTTTCACTTAAATTCAGTGTCTAAAGAGTTAAGTTAAGTTTCATTTCTCCTAAAAAAGATAACTCAGGAATGTGAAGAAGAAGTAACCATCGGGAGACGTTTTGACGAATCAGAGAGAGACTGGACACTAGATGTATACTGCATAAACCCCGCCTAATGCACGCCTTCCCCTAACACTCAATATAGTATTGTGTATTTGTAAATAAAGCCAGTTGTTGTACTGCTCCTGACAGGTGTGGATGCGGGACATCAGCTAAGACTGAATCAGCTGCGTGTCTGAGTCATTCTTAATTGGTACCAGATGTTTTGCGCTCGCACAATGATTTGGAATGACTGGTGAATGAGGATTTATTGTCGTTTACGACCCCGACACTGTTGCCAACTAATTATTTATTCTGGAAGAGGACTGGCAAATTCCGGTGAGATCCAGGCCTTGTTCATTTTCAGAAAAGTCAGCCGGTCAACGTTATTGGAGGATAGTCGCGTGCGACGGTCTGTTAGTACACCACCTGCTGCACTAAAGACGCGTTTCGATAATACTCTAGCAGCAGGGCAAGCCAGCACCTCCAATGCATACTGGCTAAGCTCTGGCCATGTATCCAGCTTAGAGACCCAAAAATTGACGGGGGAAGAGCCGTCTGGGAGTACACTGAGAGGGCAAGACATGTAGTCTGTCACCATCTGACGGAAACGTTGCCTCCTGCTGACTGGAGCCGTCTGTGATGGTGTAGACATTTGTGGCGGGCACTCAAAACTTTGCCACATTTGGGCCATAGTGGTCTTGCCTTGTGCTGAGGCGCTGCCTCTGCTCCCTCTGTGTAGAGCTTCCTCCACTGCCTCGACGCACAGAGCTGCTTTGTAAAGCACTAGCACCACTGCTGTCGGGTGGAATGGAGAACACGATGGCCTGCACCAGTGTGTCTTGGTACTCCCGCATTTTACGCTCCCGGTTCAACGGTGCTATGAGGCTTTGTAAGTTGTCCCGGTAGCGAGGATCTAGGAGGGTGTACACCCAATAATCAGCTGTGTTGAGAATATGGGCGATGCGGCGGTCGTTTCTCAGGCACTGCAGCATGAAATCAACCATGTGCTGCAGACTCCCAACTGCCCAAGAACCTCTGTCCCCTGCTTGAGTCGTCATCTGTAACTGCTCTGCATCACCCCACCCTCGCTGTACATACTGACTACTAGAGCTTTGTGTACCTCCCTCCTCTGGAGAGATGTCTTCCTCCTCCATCGACTCCTCCTCATCCTCCTCACACTGTGTCCCTTGCCTAGGTCTTTGTGAGGAAGCACGTAGTGCAGACTGTCCAGAAGCAGATGGCATTTGGGACTCCTCATCCTCCACCTCTTCCAAAACCTCCTCCCTTAGTGCTTGCGGTGTTTTTTGAAGCATGCAGATAAGGGGGACAGTCATGCTGATTAGTGCATCATCTGCACTGGCCATCCGCGTGGAGTCAGCGAAGGCACGCAAAACGAAGCAGATGTCCTTCATAGAGGCCCACTCAGTGGTGCTGAAGTGTGACCGGCGCACAGTGCGACTTGTTTGCGCCTGATGCAGCTGGTACTCCATTACTGCTGCCTGCTGCTCACACAACCGCTCCAACATATGTAACGTTGAATTCCTCCTGGTGGGTAGGTCACATATGATGCGATGTTCCGGAAGGCGTAATCGGCGCTGCAGAGCAGCAAGGCGCGATCTTGCCGTGCTGGAACGCCGCAAGTGAGCGCACTCTATGCGGACCTAGTGCAGCAGTGCATCAAGATCCGGATAGTCCCTCAGAAAGCTCTGCACGACCAAGTTCAGCACATGTGCCAGACATGGTATGTGAGTGAGGTTGCCTAGGCCAAGAGCTGCCACCAGATTTCGGCCATTGTCACACACTACCAAGCCCGGCTGGAGATTCGCTGGCACAAACCACACGTCGCTCTCCTTACATTAGAATCATAGAATCGTAGAGTTGGAAGGGACCTCCTGGGCCATCTGGTCCAACCCCCTGCTCAAAGCAGGATTCGCTAAATCATCCCAGTCAGATGTCTGTCCAGCCTCTGTTTGAAGACTTCCATTGAAGGAGAACTCACCACTTCTCGTGGCAGCCTGTTCCACTCATTGATCACTCTAACTGTCAAAAAGTTTTTTCTAATATCTAATCTGTGTCTCCTCCCATTCAGTTTCATCCCATTGCTTCTAGTCTTTCCTTGTGCAAATGAAAATAAAGTTGATCCTTCTACAATGTGACAGCCCTTTAGATATTTGTAGACAGCTATTAAGTCTCCTCTCAGTCTTCTCTTTTGCAAACTAAACATTCCCAAATCCTGCAACCTTTCCTCATAAGACAGGGTTTGCAGACCGGTCACCATTCTGGTCGCTCTTTTCTGAACTTGCTCCAGTTTGTTGATGTCTTTTTTAAAATGTGGTGCCCAAAACTGGACACAATATTCCAGATGAGGTCTGACCAAAGAGGAGTAGAGGGAAATAATGACTTCACGTGATCTAGACTGTATGCTTCTGTTAATACATCCTAGAATTGCATTTGCCTTTTTTGCTGCTGCATCACACTGTTGACTCATATTCAGTCTGTGATCTATTAGTATACCCAAGTCTTTTTCACATGTGCTGTCACTTAGCCCTATTCCTCCCATTCTATATATGCTTTTTCCATTTTTATTGCCCAGATGTAGTACTTTGCATTTCTCCCTGTTAAAAACCATTCTGTTAGTTGCTGCCCACTTCTCCAGTTTATTTAAATCTTTTTGAATCCTCTCTCTCTCTTCTCTAGTATTAGCTATCCCTCCTAGCTTTGTGTCATCAGCAAATTTAATCAGTTTACCCTCAATTCCTTCATCTAAATCGTTGATAAAGATGTTGAACAATACAGGGCCCAGGACAGAGCCCTGTGGTACCCCACTTGAGACATTCTTCCAACTGGATGTGCAGCCATTTACGACCACTCTTTGGGTCCGATCACTAAGCCAGTTATGAATCCACCTAACAGTTGCCTTGTCCATTCCATACTTAATCATTTTTTCAATAAGGATTGTATGAGAGACTTTGTCAAATGCTTTGCTGAAGTCAAGATATACTATATCTACAGCATTTCCTTGATCCACCCAATCAGTGATACCATCATAGAAGGAAATTAAGTTAGTCTGACATGACTTATTAGTTACAAACCCATGCTGACTCTGTTTAATCACTTCATTCTTATCCAGGTATTGACATACATGTTGTTTAATAATTTGTTCAAAGATCTTTCCTGGTATAGAAGTCAGACTCACCGGCCTATAGTTACCTGGGTCCACCTTCTTCCCCTTTTTGAAGATAGGAACAACATTTGCTCTTCTCCAGTCTTCTGGCACTTCTCCTGTTCTCCAAGAATTTTCAAAGATTATAGAGAGGGCTTTTTCTGGTCTTTTGCTTCCCTTCCCATGTTGTTCTAGTTTAAAGCTCTCCTTACAAGTGTAGCAAGGCGACTTCCAAATACCTGCTTTCCAGTCTTCGTAAGGTGCACCCCATCTCTAGCAAGTAGTCCATCGTATAAGTAGTTCACTCCGTGATCCAGAAATCCAAATCGTTGCTGACGGCACCATCGACGTAGCCAGTTGTTCACCTGCAGAATCTTATTCCACCTCCTTGTTCCATGGCCATCCACTGGGAGGATGGAAGAGAAGACCACCTGCGCTCCCAGTTCTTTCACTTTCTTGCCTAAGTCTTCAAAGTCTCTGCAGATGGTTTCCAGGTCGTTTCTTGCGGTGTCATTTGTCCCCACATGTAGTAGCAGGAATGGGTAGTCATCTGTAGGTCTGAAGAGTCCTGATATCCTGTCAGACACATCTTTAATTTTTGCACCTGGAAGACAACACATTTCTCTTGAAGTTATATCCGGTCTGCAGATAGCGGCCTCAGTTCCTCTCAACAGGGAATCCCCCATGACCACCACTCTCCGTTTCTTCTTCACAACATTTTTCTTTCTCCATCCAGGAGGACTCTGAAGGCGTACAAGGTTGCTGCTTGTTGGCAAAGTCTTATCCTGATGTATTTCTTCATCGTTTTCCTGCGTGAGAGCCTGGTACTGGTTTCTGAGCAGTATGGGTGCTGACTGCCTCCTGATCCTCCTGCTTCTCTGGGTCACATGTCTCCATTCCTCTGTTTCTTCAGGTGCACTTCGAATTTCTTCTCTTTCTGTAACATGAAGAGATAATTCTGCTCTGTCCAAGAACTCTTCACCTTCCTTAATGATCTTCAACGTAGCTAACCTCGCTTCGAGATTTTGCAACTTTTCCTCCAACAGGGACACAAGCTTGCATTTGTGGCATGTGAAGTTTGGCTTTTCCACTGGTAAGTCTGTGAACATGTAGCAAGAAATGCAGCTCACCAAATGGCTCCTGGCCTCTTCCATCTTGAGATTTCTTAAAAACGATGAAAGATGAGCCCAAATTCGCGCGCCGAAAGGCGCGCAGTTTTTCCGATTTCCTCTTTTCAGCTGCAACGGCCAAAACCCAGTGATTGTTGAGCTCGCGGAGACTCTTCACTTATCCCAGAAGGCACTGGGAATATGCAAATGATCTCCTCAAGACTCTTCCCCTGGTTTTCCGATTTCCTCTTTTCAGCTGCAACGGCCAAAGCCCAGTGATCGTTGAGCTCGCGGAGACTCTTCACTTATCCCAGAAGGCACTGGGAATATGCAAATGATCTCCTCAAGACTCTTCCCCTGGTTTTCCGATTTCCTCTTTTCAGCTGCAACGGCCAAAACCCAGTGATCGTTGAGCTCGCGGAGACTCTTCACTTATCCCAGAAGGCACTGGGAATATGCAAATGATCTCCTCAAGACTCTTCCCCTGGTTTATGGCATTCCAGAGCTCCTGCGCTGTGTGGCTTCGATTCCCCAAAAAGATTAATTTCAGTACAGCCTGTTGACGTTTGGCCACGGCTGTTCTCATATCGGTCGTAACAGGCTCCTGCTCTGCTGTTTCAGAGGAACTTGAGTAGGATGAGGAGTCTATGTGTACAGACTGGATTCCTGCAATCCGTGGAGTTGGCAGAACACGTACAGCGCCACTCTCCAGATCTGTACCCGGCTCCACAACATTGACCCAATGGGCAGTGAGGGAAAGGTCTCGTCCCTGTCCATGGTTACTGGTCCACACATCGGTGGTCAGGTGGACCTTGCTACTGACGGCGTTTAGTAGCGCATGTTTTATGTTTGCCTCCACATGCTTTTGCAGGGCAGGGACGGCTCGCCTGCTGAAATAAAAGCAGCTGGGCACATTGTATTGTGGGACTGCCAATGCCATGAAGTCCCGGAAGGTGTCAGTCTCCACTAGCCTGAATGAGAGCATTTCAAGGGCCAGTAGTTTTGCAATGCCAGCATTCAGAGCCTGTGCTCGGGGATGGTTTGCCGAGTATGGCCGCCTTTTCTCCCATGCCTGTGCTACCGATGGCTGTAGAGTGGCCTGGGAGTGAGGATGACTGAGAACGTGGTGCTGTGGATGGAATGTCACAGGGTCTCCGGACAACAGTGCCAGAGGTTCTTCCTTGGCGATCCTGTGAGGAAGCCGAACCAGCTGTGTGTGAGCTGGAGGAAGAGGCCCCAACACGAGCTGAAGAGGTGGTAGGTGGTGCTGTACGTTGGCCTACGTCTTCAGTGTGTCTGTGTAACTCAAGCTTGTGCTTGGTCCGCACATGTTTCCACATATTTGTGGTATTGAGGTTGCTGACACTTTTCCCTCTTTTGACTTTCTGATGACACAGCTTGCATTTGACAAAGCAAATGTCATCTGCAACTGTGTCAAAAAAGGACCACGCACTGCAATTCCTGGGAGTGCACGTTTTGGGTTTTGGAAGAGGAATGCTCCTAACGGGTGCCGAAGTGGAGGCTACAGGCAACCAAGTCTGCCCCCTCCCTCCTGTCTTGGCCGTTCGGGGAATCTCTTCCTCAGAGCTGCTCCCACCACCTTCCTGTTCCTCACGCCATGATGGGTCAAGGACCTCATCATCTACACTCCCCTTTTCAAACACCTGCTTCTCCTGGGTTGTCTCGCCAGCACCGTACGCAACAGAAAGTGGCACCTGAGTCTCATCATGTGAGGCGTACAGAGGTGTGCTGACCATAGGCACTGGCCCACCCGCCTCTTCAGATTCTGAGGGACAAAGCAGTTGCGCATCACTGCATACTCCCTCTTCTTCACACTCTAGAATGCTGCTTGGCTGGCCCCCTCTTTCCAAGCCAACAGATTCTGAGAACAGAAGTAAAGATTGAGATGGCTCCTGTCCAGGGCTATCTCACTGCCTGGGCACTTTGGCAGGTGGTGAAGAGACAGATGGTTGCTCTTCGGTGCTCTGGCCCTGAGAGGATGTGGAAGTCATTGAATTCGATGCGTTAGCTGCCATCCATCCAACATCTGCTTCAATTTGTTTGTCCCGCAGCAGTGGGGCACGGCGAGGTCCTACAAAGCTGTGCATAAAGGACTGTTGCCTGCTAAAACTGGGGGATGCTGACTCACTGGTGCCAACAGCAGGCACAGAATCCCTACGTCCTCTCCCTGCAGAATCCCCACCTCCTCTACCTGCTGAAACTCCACGCCCACGACCACGTGCCTTACTCCCTGCCTTCTTCATCTTGATAGACTGATAAAGACAGGCAGAAAAGTACAAAGGGGGGCCTTAGTGTGCTTATTCCTGAACAGCTGGTTACAGGTATAAGAAACACTAATTTTATAAAGTGTGTGGACTACACTTTAATGGGAGCTAATGTGGCCTACACAACTGTCAAGTGGAGTGTTGGGTGAACTTTATTTACGTGGTTTTTTTTTTAAAAAACAAAAAGGATGTGACCAAAAATTTGAAAGTGATAGTATCTCTAACTTTTTGGAGCTATTACAATGCAGGAAGGTAACCTACAATGCAATAGATGAGGCTCCCAAAAATAGGCTAATACTAATCTGGCTGCGGCTGCAGGGCACAAGCCAACAGAAAGGCTCCTCTATCTACTCCTATATAGTGTTTGCAACCAACCAATGTACATGGATACGGATGGAAGCACACTAACAGGAGAAAAAAATCAGGAAAAATGAGCTGCAATAAAACAAAGAAAGGACTATGTATGAGGCAGTGACGCACGCTGAGCGGACTACAACCAGAGGTGGCTGCAGAACACACTACAACGTGAGCTGCACTCACACAGAGACCTCACAGACAGCCGTGAACAGTGCAGAGAACTGGGCACTAGCACTGACAGGCTGCAGAAAGGCTCCGCTGTCTACTCCTATAGTGTTTGCAACCAATGTATATGGATACGGATGGATGCACACTAATAGGAGAAATCAGGAAAAATGAGCAGCAATAAAAAAAAACATATACAGTATGAGGCAGTGACGCACGCTGAGCGGCCTACAACCAGTGGTGGCTGCAGAACACACTACACCGTGAGCTGCAGACCTTGCAGACAGCTGTGAACAGCGCTGCAAGGCAAAAGAAAGCTCAGGTGATTGCAAAAGTAGCCTGGGTAAAGCACAATATAGCAAATCGCTATCTCTAACTGTCCCTCACAGTCTTGATCAGCAGCCTGTCCCTAACTGAATTCACAGCAGAGTGAACCCAGAATGGGGGCGGCTTTTATAGTGCATCATGACACCATTTCAGCAGCCAATCACAGCCATGCCATTAGTTAACATGCCTACATGCCTAACAGGATATGCCCACACTTCTGAGGATTCCCATTGGCTGAATCAAAGCGAGCGGGCTGATAGCATTATGGGAACTTCCGATTCCGGTATTCGATATGCTAAAAGTATCGGTACTCAGTATCGGAATTACGATACCGCGAATATCGGCCGATACCCGATACTTGCGGTATCGGAATGCTCAACATTAGTCTCTGTACAATCACCGGGCCGGATCCTCTGTGTGGGCGACGATCCAACCACAGAGCCGATAATCCCAGCCTTGCTTGGTTACCTGAAGCATTATGGGCACAGTGGGTAAAATCCTCTGCTGTTAGTGCTTGGCACAGGGGGTATAATCCTCTATTAGTGCTTGGCACAGTGGGTAAGATCCTCTATTAGTGTTTGGTACAGTGGGTATAATCCTGTATTAGTACTTGAAACAGTGGGTATAATCTGCTATTAGTACTTGACACAGTGGGTATAATCCTCTTTTAGTGCTTGGCACAATGGGCATAATCCCCTGGTATTAGTGCTAGGCACAGTGGGTATAATCTTCTATTAAGGCTTGAGACAGTGGGTATAATCCCCTATTAGTGCCTGGCACAGTGAATATAATGCTCTATTAGCTCTTAGCATAGTGGGTATAATCATCTATTAGTGCTTGGAATAGTTAGTAAAATCCTCTGGTATTAGTGCTTGAGACAGTGGTTATAATCTGCCATTAGTACTTTGCACAGTGGGTAAAATCCTCTGGTATTAGAATCATAGAATCATAGAATCGTAGAGTTGGAAGGGACCTCCTGGGCCATCTGGTCCAACCCCCTGCTCAAAGCAGGATTCGCTAAATCATCCCAGTCAGATGTCTGTCCAGCCTCTGTTTGAAGACTTCCATTGAAGGAGAACTCACCACTTCTCGTGGCAGCCTGTTCCACTCATTGATCACTCTAACTGTCAAAAAGTTTTTTCTAATATCTAATCTGTGTCTCCTCCCATTCAGTTTCATCCCATTGCTTCTAGTCTTTCCTTGTGCAAATGAGAATAAAGTTGATCCTTCTACAATGTGACAGCCCTTTAGATATTTGTAGACAGCTATTAAGTCTCCTCTCAGTCTTCTCTTTTGCACGCTAAACATTCCCAAATCCTGCAACCTTTCCTCATAAGACAGGGTTTGCAGACCGGTCACCATTCTGGTCGCTCTTTTCTGAACTTGCTCCAGTTTGTTGATGTCTTTTTTAAAATGTGGTGCCCAAAACTGGACACAATATTCCAGATGAGGTCTGACCAAAGAGGAGTAGAGGGAAATAATGACTTCACGTGATCTAGACTGTATGCTTCTGTTAATACATCCTAGAACTGCATTTGCCTTTTTTGCTGCTGCATCACACTGTTGACTCATATTCAGTCTGTGATCTATTAGTATACCCAAGTCTTTTTCACATGTGCTGTCACTTAGCCCTATTCCTCCCATTCTATATATGCTTTTTTCATTTTTATTGCCCAGATGTAGTACTTTGCATTTCTCCCTGTTAAAAACCATTCTGTTAGTTGCTGCCCACTGCTCCAGTTTATTTAAATCTTTTTGAATCCTCTCTCTCTCTTCTCTAGTATTAGCTATCCCTCCTAGCTTTGTGTCATCAGCAAATTTGATTAGTTTACCCTCAATTCCTTCATCTAAATCATTGATAAAGATGTTGAACAATACAGGGCCCAGGACAGAGCCCTGTGGTACCCCACTTGAGACATTCTTCCAACTGGATGTGCAGCCATTTACGACCACTCTTTGGGTCCGATCACTAAGCCAGTTATGAATCCACCTAACAGTTGCCTTGTCCATTCCATACTTAGTCATTTTTTCAATAAGGATTGTATGAGAGACTTTGTCAAATGCTTTGCTGAAGTCAAGATATACTATATCTACAGCATTTCCTTGATCCACCCAATCAGTGATTCTATCATAGAAGGAAATTAAGTTAGTCTGACATGACTTATTAGTTACAAACCCATGCTGACTCTGTTTAATCACTTCATTCTTATCCAGGTACTGACATACATGTTGTTTAATAATTTGTTCAAAGATCTTTCCTGGTATAGAAGTCAGACTCACCGGCCTATAGTTGCCTGGGTCCACCTTCTTCCCCTTTTTGAAGATAGGAACAACATTTGCTCTTCTCCAGTCTTCTGGCACTTCTCCTGTTCTCCAAGAATTTTCAAAGATTATGGAGAGGGGTTCAAAAATTTCTTCTGCTCTCTCCTTGCTTGGCACAGTGTGTAAAATCATCTTCTGTTAGTTCTTGGCACAATGGGTATAATCCTCTTTTAGTGCTTGGCACAGTGGGTATAATCCTCTATTAGTGCTTGGTAAAGTGGGCATAAAATCCTCTATTAGTGTTTGGCACAGTGGGTAAAAATCCTCTGCTATTACTGCTTGGCTCAATGGGTATAATCCTCTATTAGTGCTTGACACAGTGGGCATAATCCTCTATTAGTGCTTGGCACAGTGGGTATAATCCTCTATTAGTGATTGGCACAGTGGGTATAATCCTGCATTAGTTCTGGAGACAGTGGGTATAATATGCTGTTAGTACTTGGCACAGTGGATATAATCCTCTATTAGTGCCTCGCACAATGGGCATAATCCTCTGGTATTAGTGCTTGGCACAGTGGGTATAATCTTCTATTAATGCTTGAGACAGTGGGTATAATCTGCTATTAGTACTTTTCACTGTGGGCAAAATACTCTATTAGTTCTTGGCACAGTGAATATAACCCTGAATTAGTGCTTGGCACAGTGGGTACTATCCTCTGGTATTAGTCCTTGGCACAGTGAATATAATCCTCTGGAATTAGTGCTTGACACAGTGGGTGTAATCCCCTATTATTGCCTGGCACAGTGAATATATTGCTCTATTAGTTCTTGGCATAGTGGGTATAATCATCTATTAGTGCTTGGAACAGTGAATAAAATCCTCTGGTATTAGTGCTTGAGATAGTGGTTATAATCTGCCATTAGTACTTTGCACAGTGGGTAAAATCCTCTGGAATTAGTGCTTGGCACAGTGAATATAATCCTCTGGTATTAGTGCCTGGAACAGTGGGTAAAATAATCTGCTGTTAGTGCTTGGCACAGGGGGTATAATCCTCTATTATTTTTCGTCACAGTGAGTAAAATCCTCTGGTAATAGTGCTTGGCACAGGGGGTATAATCCTCTGGTATTAGTCCTTGGCACAGTGAATATAATCCTCTGGAATTAGTGCTTGAGACAGTGGGTATAATCCCCTATTATTGCCTGGCACAGTGAATATAATGCTCTATTAGTAATTGGCATAGTGGGTATAATCCTCTATTACTGCTTTGAACAGTGAGTAAAATCCTCTTGTATTAGTGCTTGGCACAGTGGGTAAAATCCTCTGCTGTAAGTGCTTGGCACAATGGGAATAATCCTCTATTAGCGCATGATATAGTGGGTATAATCCTCTGTTAGTGCCTGGCACAGTGGGTATAATCCCCTATTAGTGCTTGGCACAGTGGGTATAATTCCCTATTAGTGCCTGGCACAGTGGGTATAATCCTCTATTAGTGCTTGGCACAGTGGGTATAATCCCCTATTAGTGCTTGGCACAGTGGGTATAATCCCCTATTAGTGCTTGGCACAGTGGGTATGATCCTCTATTAGTGCTTGGCACAGTGGGTATAATCCCCTATTAGTGCTTGGCACAGTGGGTATAATCCTCTATTAGTGCTTGGCACAGTGGGTATAATCCCCTATTAGTGCTTGGCACAGTGGGTATGATCCTCTATTAGTGCTTGGCACAGTGGGTATAATCCTCTATTAGTGCTTGGCACAGTGGGTATAATTCCCTATTAGTGCTTGGCACAGTGGGTATAATCCCCTATTAGTGCTTGGCACAGTGGGTATAATCCCCTATTAGTGCTTGGCACAGTGGGTATAATTCCCTATTAGTGCTTGGCACAGTGGGTATAATTCCCTATTAGTGCTTGGCACAGTGGGTATAATTCCCTATTAGTGCTTGGCACAGTGGGTATAATTCCCTATTAGTGCTAGGCACAGTGGGTATAATTCTCTATTAGTGCCTGGCACAGTGGGTATAATCCCCTATTAGTGCCTGGCACAGTGGGTATAATCCTCTATTAGTGCTTGGCACAGTGGGTATAATCCCCTATTAGTGCTAGGCACAGTGGGTATAATCCTCTATTAGTGCCTGGCACAGTGGGTATAATCCCCTATTAGTGCCTGGCACAGTGGGTATAATCCTCTATTAGTGCTTGGCACAGTGGGTATAATCCCCTATTAGTGCTTGGCACAGTGGGTATAATCCCCTATTAGTGCTTGGCACAGTGGGTATGATCCTCTATTAGTGCTTGGCACAGTGGGTATAATCCCCTATTAGTGCTTGGCACAGTGGGTATAATCCTCTATTAGTGCTTGGCACAGTGGGTATAATTCCCTATTAGTGCTAGGCACAGTGGGTATAATCCTCTATTATTGCCTGGCACAGTGGGTATAATCCCCTATTAGTGCCTGGCACAGTGGGTATAATCCTCTATTAGTGCTTGGCACAGTGGGTATAATCCCCTATTAGTGCTTGGCACAGTGGGTATAATCCCCTATTAGTGCTTGGCACAGTGGGTATGATCCTCTATTAGTGCTTGGCACAGTGGGTATAATCCCCTATTAGTGCTTGGCACAGTGGGTATAATCCTCTATTAGTGCTTGGCACAGTGGGTATAATCCCCTATTAGTGCTTGGCACAGTGGGTATGATCCTCTATTAGTGCTTGGCACAGTGGGTATAATCCTCTATTAGTGCTTGGCACAGTGGGTATAATTGCCTATTAGTGCTTGGCACAGTGGGTATAATCCCCTATTAGTGCTTGGCACAGTGGGTATAATCCCCTATTAGTGCTTGGCACAGTGGGTATAATTCCCTATTAGTGCTTGGCACAGTGGGTATAATCCTCTATTAGTGCTTGGCACAGTGGGTATAATCCCCTATTAGTGCTTGGCACAGTGGGTATGATCCTCTATTAGTGCTTGGCACAGTGGGTATAATCCTCTATTAGTGCTTGGCACAGTGGGTATAATTCCCTATTAGTGCTTGGCACAGTGGGTATAATCCCCTATTAGTGCTTGGCACAGTGGGTATAATCCCCTATTAGTGCTTGGCACAGTGGGTATAATTCCCTATTAGTGCTTGGCACAGTGGGTATAATTCCCTATTAGTGCTTGGCACAGTGGGTATAATTCCCTATTAGTGCTTGGCACAGTGGGTATAATTCCCTATTAGTGCTTGGCACAGTGGGTATAATCCCCTATTAGTGCTTGGCACAGTGGGTATGATCCTCTATTAGTGCTTGGCACAGTGGGTATAATCCCCTATTAGTGCTTGGCACAGTGGGTATAATCCTCTATTAGTGCTTGGCACAGTGGGTATAATTCCCTATTAGTGCTAGGCACAGTGGGTATAATCCTCTATTAGTGCCTGGCACAGTGGGTATAATCCCCTATTAGTGCCTGGCACAGTGGGTATAATCCTCTATTAGTGCTTGGCACAGTGGGTATAATCCCCTATTAGTGCTTGGCACAGTGGGTATAATCCCCTATTAGTGCTTGGCACAGTGGGTATGATCCTCTATTAGTGCTTGGCACAGTGGGTATAATCCCCTATTAGTGCTTGGCACAGTGGGTATAATCCTCTATTAGTGCTTGGCACAGTGGGTATAATCCCCTATTAGTGCTTGGCACAGTGGGTATGATCCTCTATTAGTGCTTGGCACAGTGGGTATAATCCTCTATTAGTGCTTGGCACAGTGGGTATAATTCCCTATTAGTGCTTGGCACAGTGGGTATAATCCCCTATTAGTGCTTGGCACAGTGGGTATAATCCCCTATTAGTGCTTGGCACAGTGGGTATAATTCCCTATTAGTGCTTGGCACAGTGGGTATAATCCTCTATTAGTGCTTGGCACAGTGGGTATAATCCTCTATTATTGCCTGGCACAGTGAATATATTGCTCTATTAGTTCTTGGCATAGTGGGTATAATCATCTATTAGTGCTTGGAACAGTGAATAAAATCCTCTGGTATTAGTGCTTGAGATAGTGGTTATAATCTGCCATTAGTACTTTGCACAGTGGGTAAAATCCTCTGGAATTAGTGCTTGGCACAGTGAATATAATCCTCTGGTATTAGTGCCTGGAACAGTGGGTAAAATAATCTGCTGTTAGTGCTTGGCACAGGGGGTATAATCCTCTATTATTTTTCGTCACAGTGAGTAAAATCCTCTGGTAATAGTGCTTGGCACAGGGGGTATAATCCTCTGGTATTAGTCCTTGGCACAGTGAATATAATCCTCTGGAATTAGTGCTTGAGACAGTGGGTATAATCCCCTATTATTGCCTGGCACAGTGAATATAATGCTCTATTAGTAATTGGCATAGTGGGTATAATCCTCTATTACTGCTTTGAACAGTGAGTAAAATCCTCTTGTATTAGTGCTTGGCACAGTGGGTAAAATCCTCTGCTGTAAGTGCTTGGCACAATGGGAATAATCCTCTATTAGCGCATGATATAGTGGGTATAATCCTCTGTTAGTGCCTGGCACAGTGGGTATAATCCCCTATTAGTGCTTGGCACAGTGGGTATAATTCCCTATTAGTGCCTGGCACAGTGGGTATAATCCTCTATTAGTGCTTGGCACAGTGGGTATAATCCCCTATTAGTGCTTGGCACAGTGGGTATAATCCCCTATTAGTGCTTGGCACAGTGGGTATGATCCTCTATTAGTGCTTGGCACAGTGGGTATAATCCCCTATTAGTGCTTGGCACAGTGGGTATAATCCTCTATTAGTGCTTGGCACAGTGGGTATAATCCCCTATTAGTGCTTGGCACAGTGGGTATGATCCTCTATTAGTGCTTGGCACAGTGGGTATAATCCTCTATTAGTGCTTGGCACAGTGGGTATAATTCCCTATTAGTGCTTGGCACAGTGGGTATAATCCCCTATTAGTGCTTGGCACAGTGGGTATAATCCCCTATTAGTGCTTGGCACAGTGGGTATAATTCCCTATTAGTGCTTGGCACAGTGGGTATAATTCCCTATTAGTGCTTGGCACAGTGGGTATAATTCCCTATTAGTGCTTGGCACAGTGGGTATAATTCCCTATTAGTGCTAGGCACAGTGGGTATAATTCTCTATTAGTGCCTGGCACAGTGGGTATAATCCCCTATTAGTGCCTGGCACAGTGGGTATAATCCTCTATTAGTGCTTGGCACAGTGGGTATAATCCCCTATTAGTGCTAGGCACAGTGGGTATAATCCTCTATTAGTGCCTGGCACAGTGGGTATAATCCCCTATTAGTGCCTGGCACAGTGGGTATAATCCTCTATTAGTGCTTGGCACAGTGGGTATAATCCCCTATTAGTGCTTGGCACAGTGGGTATAATCCCCTATTAGTGCTTGGCACAGTGGGTATGATCCTCTATTAGTGCTTGGCACAGTGGGTATAATCCCCTATTAGTGCTTGGCACAGTGGGTATAATCCTCTATTAGTGCTTGGCACAGTGGGTATAATTCCCTATTAGTGCTAGGCACAGTGGGTATAATCCTCTATTATTGCCTGGCACAGTGGGTATAATCCCCTATTAGTGCCTGGCACAGTGGGTATAATCCTCTATTAGTGCTTGGCACAGTGGGTATAATCCCCTATTAGTGCTTGGCACAGTGGGTATAATCCCCTATTAGTGCTTGGCACAGTGGGTATGATCCTCTATTAGTGCTTGGCACAGTGGGTATAATCCCCTATTAGTGCTTGGCACAGTGGGTATAATCCTCTATTAGTGCTTGGCACAGTGGGTATAATCCCCTATTAGTGCTTGGCACAGTGGGTATGATCCTCTATTAGTGCTTGGCACAGTGGGTATAATCCTCTATTAGTGCTTGGCACAGTGGGTATAATTGCCTATTAGTGCTTGGCACAGTGGGTATAATCCCCTATTAGTGCTTGGCACAGTGGGTATAATCCCCTATTAGTGCTTGGCACAGTGGGTATAATTCCCTATTAGTGCTTGGCACAGTGGGTATAATCCTCTATTAGTGCTTGGCACAGTGGGTATAATCCCCTATTAGTGCTTGGCACAGTGGGTATGATCCTCTATTAGTGCTTGGCACAGTGGGTATAATCCTCTATTAGTGCTTGGCACAGTGGGTATAATTCCCTATTAGTGCTTGGCACAGTGGGTATAATCCCCTATTAGTGCTTGGCACAGTGGGTATAATCCCCTATTAGTGCTTGGCACAGTGGGTATAATCCCCTATTAGTGCTTGGCACAGTGGGTATAATTCCCTATTAGTGCTTGGCACAGTGGGTATAATTCCCTATTAGTGCTTGGCACAGTGGGTATAATTCCCTATTAGTGCTTGGCACAGTGGGTATAATCCCCTATTAGTGCTTGGCACAGTGGGTATGATCCTCTATTAGTGCTTGGCACAGTGGGTATAATCCCCTATTAGTGCTTGGCACAGTGGGTATAATCCTCTATTAGTGCTTGGCACAGTGGGTATAATTCCCTATTAGTGCTAGGCACAGTGGGTATAATCCTCTATTAGTGCCTGGCACAGTGGGTATAATCCCCTATTAGTGCCTGGCACAGTGGGTATAATCCTCTATTAGTGCTTGGCACAGTGGGTATAATCCCCTATTAGTGCTTGGCACAGTGGGTATAATCCCCTATTAGTGCTTGGCACAGTGGGTATGATCCTCTATTAGTGCTTGGCACAGTGGGTATAATCCCCTATTAGTGCTTGGCACAGTGGGTATAATCCTCTATTAGTGCTTGGCACAGTGGGTATAATCCCCTATTAGTGCTTGGCACAGTGGGTATGATCCTCTATTAGTGCTTGGCACAGTGGGTATAATCCTCTATTAGTGCTTGGCACAGTGGGTATAATTCCCTATTAGTGCTTGGCACAGTGGGTATAATCCCCTATTAGTGCTTGGCACAGTGGGTATAATCCCCTATTAGTGCTTGGCACAGTGGGTATAATTCCCTATTAGTGCTTGGCACAGTGGGTATAATCCTCTATTAGTGCTTGGCACAGTGGGTATAATCCTCTATTATTGCCTGGCACAGTGAATATATTGCTCTATTAGTTCTTGGCATAGTGGGTATAATCATCTATTAGTGCTTGGAACAGTGAATAAAATCCTCTGGTATTAGTGCTTGAGATAGTGGTTATAATCTGCCATTAGTACTTTGCACAGTGGGTAAAATCCTCTGGAATTAGTGCTTGGCACAGTGAATATAATCCTCTGGTATTAGTGCCTGGAACAGTGGGTAAAATAATCTGCTGTTAGTGCTTGGCACAGGGGGTATAATCCTCTATTATTTTTCGTCACAGTGAGTAAAATCCTCTGGTAATAGTGCTTGGCACAGGGGGTATAATCCTCTGGTATTAGTCCTTGGCACAGTGAATATAATCCTCTGGAATTAGTGCTTGAGACAGTGGGTATAATCCCCTATTATTGCCTGGCACAGTGAATATAATGCTCTATTAGTAATTGGCATAGTGGGTATAATCCTCTATTACTGCTTTGAACAGTGAGTAAAATCCTCTTGTATTAGTGCTTGGCACAGTGGGTAAAATCCTCTGCTGTAAGTGCTTGGCACAATGGGAATAATCCTCTATTAGCGCATGATATAGTGGGTATAATCCTCTGTTAGTGCCTGGCACAGTGGGTATAATCCCCTATTAGTGCTTGGCACAGTGGGTATAATTCCCTATTAGTGCCTGGCACAGTGGGTATAATCCTCTATTAGTGCTTGGCACAGTGGGTATAATCCCCTATTAGTGCTTGGCACAGTGGGTATAATCCCCTATTAGTGCTTGGCACAGTGGGTATGATCCTCTATTAGTGCTTGGCACAGTGGGTATAATCCCCTATTAGTGCTTGGCACAGTGGGTATAATCCTCTATTAGTGCTTGGCACAGTGGGTATAATCCCCTATTAGTGCTTGGCACAGTGGGTATGATCCTCTATTAGTGCTTGGCACAGTGGGTATAATCCTCTATTAGTGCTTGGCACAGTGGGTATAATTCCCTATTAGTGCTTGGCACAGTGGGTATAATCCCCTATTAGTGCTTGGCACAGTGGGTATAATCCCCTATTAGTGCTTGGCACAGTGGGTATAATTCCCTATTAGTGCTTGGCACAGTGGGTATAATTCCCTATTAGTGCTTGGCACAGTGGGTATAATTCCCTATTAGTGCTTGGCACAGTGGGTATAATTCCCTATTAGTGCTAGGCACAGTGGGTATAATTCTCTATTAGTGCCTGGCACAGTGGGTATAATCCCCTATTAGTGCCTGGCACAGTGGGTATAATCCTCTATTAGTGCTTGGCACAGTGGGTATAATCCCCTATTAGTGCTAGGCACAGTGGGTATAATCCTCTATTAGTGCCTGGCACAGTGGGTATAATCCCCTATTAGTGCCTGGCACAGTGGGTATAATCCTCTATTAGTGCTTGGCACAGTGGGTATAATCCCCTATTAGTGCTTGGCACAGTGGGTATAATCCCCTATTAGTGCTTGGCACAGTGGGTATGATCCTCTATTAGTGCTTGGCACAGTGGGTATAATCCCCTATTAGTGCTTGGCACAGTGGGTATAATCCTCTATTAGTGCTTGGCACAGTGGGTATAATTCCCTATTAGTGCTAGGCACAGTGGGTATAATCCTCTATTATTGCCTGGCACAGTGGGTATAATCCCCTATTAGTGCCTGGCACAGTGGGTATAATCCTCTATTAGTGCTTGGCACAGTGGGTATAATCCCCTATTAGTGCTTGGCACAGTGGGTATAATCCCCTATTAGTGCTTGGCACAGTGGGTATGATCCTCTATTAGTGCTTGGCACAGTGGGTATAATCCCCTATTAGTGCTTGGCACAGTGGGTATAATCCTCTATTAGTGCTTGGCACAGTGGGTATAATCCCCTATTAGTGCTTGGCACAGTGGGTATGATCCTCTATTAGTGCTTGGCACAGTGGGTATAATCCTCTATTAGTGCTTGGCACAGTGGGTATAATTGCCTATTAGTGCTTGGCACAGTGGGTATAATCCCCTATTAGTGCTTGGCACAGTGGGTATAATCCCCTATTAGTGCTTGGCACAGTGGGTATAATTCCCTATTAGTGCTTGGCACAGTGGGTATAATCCTCTATTAGTGCTTGGCACAGTGGGTATAATCCCCTATTAGTGCTTGGCACAGTGGGTATGATCCTCTATTAGTGCTTGGCACAGTGGGTATAATCCTCTATTAGTGCTTGGCACAGTGGGTATAATTCCCTATTAGTGCTTGGCACAGTGGGTATAATCCCCTATTAGTGCTTGGCACAGTGGGTATAATCCCCTATTAGTGCTTGGCACAGTGGGTATAATCCCCTATTAGTGCTTGGCACAGTGGGTATAATTCCCTATTAGTGCTTGGCACAGTGGGTATAATTCCCTATTAGTGCTTGGCACAGTGGGTATAATTCCCTATTAGTGCTTGGCACAGTGGGTATAATCCCCTATTAGTGCTTGGCACAGTGGGTATGATCCTCTATTAGTGCTTGGCACAGTGGGTATAATCCCCTATTAGTGCTTGGCACAGTGGGTATAATCCTCTATTAGTGCTTGGCACAGTGGGTATAATTCCCTATTAGTGCTAGGCACAGTGGGTATAATCCTCTATTAGTGCCTGGCACAGTGGGTATAATCCCCTATTAGTGCCTGGCACAGTGGGTATAATCCTCTATTAGTGCTTGGCACAGTGGGTATAATCCCCTATTAGTGCTTGGCACAGTGGGTATAATCCCCTATTAGTGCTTGGCACAGTGGGTATGATCCTCTATTAGTGCTTGGCACAGTGGGTATAATCCCCTATTAGTGCTTGGCACAGTGGGTATAATCCTCTATTAGTGCTTGGCACAGTGGGTATAATCCCCTATTAGTGCTTGGCACAGTGGGTATGATCCTCTATTAGTGCTTGGCACAGTGGGTATAATCCTCTATTAGTGCTTGGCACAGTGGGTATAATTCCCTATTAGTGCTTGGCACAGTGGGTATAATCCCCTATTAGTGCTTGGCACAGTGGGTATAATCCCCTATTAGTGCTTGGCACAGTGGGTATAATTCCCTATTAGTGCTTGGCACAGTGGGTATAATCCTCTATTAGTGCTTGGCACAGTGGGTATAATCCCCTATTAGTGCTTGGCACAGTGGGTATGATCCTCTATTAGTGCTTGGCACAGTGGGTATAATCCTCTATTAGTGCTTGGCACAGTGGGTATAATTCCCTATTAGTGCTTGGCACAGTGGGTATAATCCCCTATTAGTGCTTGGCACAGTGGGTATAATCCCCTATTAGTGCTTGGCACAGTGGGTATAATTCCCTATTAGTGCTTGGCACAGTGGGTATAATTCCCTATTAGTGCTTGGCACAGTGGGTATAATTCCCTATTAGTGCTTGGCACAGTGGGTATAATTCCCTATTAGTGCTAGGCACAGTGGGTATAATTCCCTATTAGTGCTTGGCACAGTGGGTATAATTCCCTATTAGTGCTTGGCACAGTGGGTATAATCCCCTATTAGTGCTAGGCACAGTGGGTATAATTCCCTATTAGTGCTAGGCACAGTGGGTATAATTCCCTATTAGTGCTTGGCACAGTGGGTATAATTCCCTATTAGTGCTAGGCACAGTGGGTATAATTCCCTATTAGTGCTAGGCACAGTGGGTATAATTCCCTATTAGTGCTAGGCACAGTGGGTATAATTCCCTATTAGTGCTTGGCACAGTGGCTATAATTCCCTATTAGTGCTAGGCACAGTGGGTATAATTCCCTATTAGTGCTTGGCACAGTGGGTATAATTCCCTATTAGTGCTAGGCACAGTGGGTATAATTCCCTATTAGTGCTTGGCACAGTGGGTATAATTCCCTATTAGTGCTTGGCACAGTGGGTATAATTCCCTATTAGTGCTAGGCACAGTGGGTATAATTCCCTATTAGTGCTTGGCACAGTGGCTATAATTCCCTATTAGTGCTAGGCACAGTGGGTATAATTCCCTATTAGTGCTTGGCACAGTGGGTATAATTCCCTATTAGTGCTAGGCACAGTGGGTATAATTCCCTATTAGTGCTTGGCACAGTGGGTATAATTCCCTATTAGTGCTTGGCACAGTGGGTATAATTCCCTATTAGTGCTTGGCACAGTGGGTATAATCCCCTATTAGTGCTTGGCACAGTGGGTATAATCCCCTATTAGTGCTAGGCACAGTGGGTATAATTCCCTATTAGTGCTAGGCACAGTGGGTATAGTTCCCTATTAGTGCTTGGCACAGTGGGTATAATTCCCTATTAGTGCTAGGCACAGTGGGTATAGTTCCCTATTAGTGCTTGGCACAGTGGGTATAATTCCCTATTAGTGCTTGGCACAGTGGGTATAATCCTCTATTAGTGCTTGGCACAGTGGGTATAATTCCCTATTAGTGCTTGGCACAGTGGGTATAATTCCCTATTAGTGCTAGGCACAGTGGGTATAATTCCCTATTAGTGCTAGGCACAGTGGGTATAATTCCCTATTAGTGCTTGGCACAGTGGGTATAATTCCCTATTAGTGCTAGGCACAGTGGGTATAATTCCCTATTAGTGCTTGGCACAGTGGGTATAATTCCCTATTAGTGCTTGGCACAGTGGGTATAATTCCCTATTAGTGCTAGGCACAGTGGGTATAATTCCCTATTAGTGCTAGGCACAGTGGGTATAATTCCCTATTAGTGCTTGGCACAGTGGGTATGATCCAGCGGTTCTGTTCCTGCTTCCCTCCCTGCAGTCTCTGTACAATCACCGAGCCGGATCCTCTGTTGGCGCCGATCCCACTACAGAGCCGGTAATCCCGGCCTTGCTTGGTTACCAGAAGCACAGGGCGCGGCCATTACAAGGCGATGTCTGCGTCTCTTCACCCTGGGGTTCTGTGCAGCACCGGCCGCAGAACAGACCAGGAAGCGCGAGCAGCATCTCCCGGGATCCGAGGGGAGAGCAGAGAAGGGGGAAATGAGCAGCGCACGGTCACTAAGGAGTTAACCGGAGGAGTCCATACCCGGCTCTGGGATTGGTCGGCGCCTGCGGACTTCTCTCATTGGCTGATCACAGACCCGTTGATGGTTTTGAATTTCCCGCTCAATCCCTTTCCTGTCCTTCGGATTATTCCCGGCCCCTCTGCTTAGTAGCGGAGATCGCTGTGACGTGAGCCGTCCGGTCTGGGGCAGCTGCACCCGCAGAGCACAGAGTCCTGCTCCCCGGAGCTGCTGATCGCTCCCCTGATCGGCCGCCGCCGTTACCTTCCCTTCATCTCACAGCAGCACTCCGAGCTCTGTACTGTGCACAGAGGGGTCTGTGTCCGGATATAGCGCCCATACACCCTGTTACAAGGCTCAACCCCAGAATAGATCAGAAAGTGCAAACAGCGGTGCGAGCTCCAGGGGCTGAAGACAGGGGCAGCACCGAGAGAGGAGGCCGCAGCCGGGACCGCAGTGTGTCCGGAGGAAGAGAGCCGCCCGGGCTGCGACATCGAGTCCCGAGATCACAGGGACCCACTGAGCCCGGGGCAGCTCCATAGAGAGCAGCGACCTCCTCCTGGTCTCTGTTGGAGGCGCCGGCACTAGGGGCAGAGCTGTGGTTCCATAGTTGGGGTCATTGATTCCTTTCCACACATCTCGGATGACGTTACTGTAGAGTTGGGACCTGGTGACAGAGCAGTGGGTATAATCCTCTATATATCTCTCTAGTGGGTGACTCAGTGGATATAATTCCTGCTATTAGCAGTTGGCACAGTGGGTATATTCCTGTATTTGATAATTTGCTCCGGGATTTAGATCCGGTGATTGGCGCAAAGTGTGATGTGGGCAGATGTTCTCCTGATCACAGGCAGAGCGACCCTGTATTCCTGCACCGTCCCTCCCTGCCCATGTGGTGGCGCAGAAACAGCCCCTCTCATCGCATGTAGGTATCCTGTTGATACCCCAATCCTGAGCCGCTGCTCAGGAGCGTTCACACCGGCGTCCATTCATCAGTGCAGCCGCATTCCACTCCTCGCAGCCATCCTACAACCCACAGGATCTCAGCAGCAGGAGACGTGGCACAACCACATTTATTACCAGCACTCGGATTTCTGCTCTGTAGTAACTGCAGCATCATAGGAGGTGACTGTGCGGCCGATCGATTCCCCCATACACCCGGATCATCTGTGCCCCACCTCACACTGAGACTACTCACTGGATCAGCTCCAGAAGAGATAACGTCTCCCCCCAATGCGCAACGTCACAAGCCGGTCCCGGCGATCACACCAGCAGCGACCGCTAGACCCCAGCGGGAATTGCAGCCTCTCACGTGAGATGTGGGCGGCTCTGAGAAGAGCCTTTGGGTTGTCAGGACAGAGACGAGAATACAATTAACCTCCGAAGCCGTAGAGAGTGCGGCCCTGGCGCTTGAGCGCGTACACCACGTCCATGGCGGTGACGGTCTTCCTCTTGGCGTGCTCGGTGTAGGTGACGGCGTCACGGATCACGTTCTCCAGGAAGACTTTCAAGACGCCGCGAGTCTCCTCATAGATGAGGCCGGAGATGCGCTTCACTCCTCCCCTGCGAGCCAGACGGCGGATGGCAGGCTTGGTGATGCCCTGGATGTTATCACGGAGCACCTTCCTGTGCCGCTTGGCGCCGCCCTTCCCGAGACCTTTCCCTCCTTTGCCGCGACCAGACATCGTTCAGGAAATTTTCAGACGACTGTGAAGAGTCAGCGCTGAGTCCTGCTTTATATGGAGGTTAGGCGGACCGGAGTGAGAACTGCACAGTGATGACGCGTACCGGAGATGTTTGTTGTCCTGAATTGGCATTTTCAGCCCCTCCCCTTTCTCGCTGATTGGCTGAGCACAGGACAGTTGGTGATTTGAATTTCCCGCTTCTCTGTATTATGCTAACAAGAAAATTCCGCAAACCTCGTCCTGTCAGCGCCGCTGGAGGAACGAGAAATTACTGACAATGTGAGATTCCGGCCTGGAAATAATTCAATCTCTGGGAGATCATCATCAGTCAGACGCCTCCACCTGACCGGAGAGCTATTAGTGCCTGGCATAGTGGGTATAATCCTCTATTAGTGCCTGGCACAGTGGGTATAATCCTCTATTAGTGCTTGGCACAGTGGGTATAATCCCCTATTAGTTCTTGGCATAGTGAGTATAATCCTCTGGTATTAGTGCTTGGCACAGTGGGTATAATCCTCTGGTATTAGTGATTGGCACAGAGGGTATAATCCTCTGTTAGTGTCTGGCACAGTGAATGTAATCGTCTGGGATCAGTGCTTGAGACAGTGGGTATAATCTGCTATTAGTATTTGGCACTGTGGGTATAATCCTTTTTTAGTGCCTTCTAGCAAAGTGGGAATAATAATAAGGCTGGAGTCACACTAACCTGCGCAAAATACGCTCCATATTTTACATGCGTAATACGGATGAATCACCACTAAATAGTGCTCCGTAGGTCATCCGTAAGCAAGGTGAGGTCGCGTATTTTGCGCATGTGTGTTTCCGTATGCAATCCGTATGGCGAGATTTTCTCGCAGCCTTGCAAAATGGACATTTAACGGTTTTCAGGCCTGCAAACAATTTAAATCATTAGCCTGCACCCTATTTAGACACTCAGAAACAGGTGGCTGCCTACATTCTGTCCATTTGTCACCTTGCTTTCACGAGGTGTGTTGGTGTTCTTTGTGCAGCATAGCAGAGGGTCTGACATTCAATACAACTGAGCAGGTTCTCTTTACCCGGCTTTTGTCACGGCGCTTTGGCCAACCATATCCTGTGATAGTGGATCCGCGGAGGAGGAGACTCATGTGGGTACATCCACTTTTGAGGCAACGACTCACAAGAGGTCATTTTCACCGCCTCTATTCTTCTCTGCGGGAGCATCCGGAGAAATTTTACCAGTACTGTCGAATGATCATTTCCACATTTGATCGCCTCTTGGAGACAGTGCGCCCTGGGATCACCTACCAGGACACAAGGATGCGCAAAGCGATATCTGCAGAGGAGCGACTTCTACTCACAATACGGTATGTACTGCACAACCACATTCTCTGTGTTCATAATGTGTGTGTTAATTTATGTTTTTTGGCCTTCTTGGACAAAGTTTCATACCCTCATCTTACTCAAAATATGTTTCACCTGACACACCAGAATGTTACATCTAATATGTCCTGCATATCACTTAGTCATTGTGCCACCAAATATGTGTGTGTTGTTCTCTCTCATTTCCTACCAAGTTTGGTCGGCATGTAACTGATTTTTTTTTACTTTAGCCATTCTAAACTGTACTATTTCTGTTGTTCTTCAGCTTCCTGTCCACTGGCCTGTCTTATGTCGCCCTCCACCATGAGTTTCTCATTGGAAAGTCCACCATTTCAGGCATAGTGAGGTCTACATGTGCAGAAATCTGGACAAGACTCCATCAGGTGGTCATGCCCGAGCCCAGGATGGAAGACTGGTTAAGGATTTCAAGGGACTTTGAGGAGGACTGCGAGTTTCCAAATTGTATTGGGGCCCTGGATGGCAAACATATCAGGGTGCGCAAGCCGCCGAACTCTGGCTCCCAATTCTTCAATTATAAACAATACTTTTCTGTTGTATTGTTGGCTCTGGTAGACCCTCAATACAAGTTTATAGTTGTTGACATTGGGGCCTATGGAAGGACGGGAGACTCTAGAGTCTTCAATACTTCCATAATGGGTCGGCGGCTACGCACCAACCAGTTGGATCTACCACCACCACGCCAGCTACCAGGCTCCCCCGAACAATCAGTCCCTTATGTCCTTGTGGCAGATGAGGCCTTTCAGTTATCACACAATGTCATGAGGCCATATCCCCGGCACAACCTTGACCACAGGCGCAGAATTTTGAACTTGCGCCTATCACGTGCTAGGCGACTGGTGGAGTGTTCCTTTGGCATTCTTTGTGCCAAATGGCGGGTCCTCCAGTCTGCCATTCAGCTGAGTGAGCAAAATGTGAATGAAGTTGTGAAAGCCTGTGTGGTTCTTCATAACTTCACCAGGATACATGATAGTTCCTCCTCTGCTGGTGTTGTGCGTAGGCCGGACAATGTGCGCAGGGTGAGACCACCTATCAACCCTCAACGTAGACCGCTCTCTGGCCTCAAAGTGCGTAATATTTTCACAAATTACTTTATCTCACCTGAGGGGGCAACTTCTTGGCAAGAGCATGCTGTGTCTATGTTATAATTTGTTGCTTTAAGTGTGTCTAAATATATATTACTCAAGCCTTTATGATTCTATGACTGTTTCATTGCATTGGTTGGTGTCTGTTAGTATGTTGTGATGGATTGTGAGAAATCACACAGAGACGTTAACTAGAGTAGACAAATTTTTAGTTTTGCCTTTTTTTTTTTTGTTTTGCTTAAAGGCAAACATAATTTTGCCATAACACAGATTTGGCAATGGCCAAAATGACCCTTTGTGCCTTCTTTAACTTGGTGTAAAATTAACATTACAGAAAAAATCTGCAACAAACATTATGCAATAACAACATTGCTGCATGCCTACATTAACCTGGATTTGGCAACAAAAGGTGAGCTCCATCACCTAAATAAAGGCAACAAGATAACACTCACATTTCCTCATAATGTTTTCCAATCATAGAAAGATTCCACCATGACAGGCAAGGCTACCTCACATCTTTCACACAGATATTACCTGTCTGTAGAACAGACAATATTTAAGCATGCTATACTGGAAAGGATGACAATACAAAACTCACTTGTTAAGACATAGAGAGAGCGTGATATTGTGAAGGCTGGTCGCCTTGATTTGTTTTACTAGAGATTGCTAACAACAAAGGTGACTACTTCACTAAGGCAAGCACGCCTTTCCTAGGCATTAGCAAGTGAGTAGTGTATTTTCATCCTTTCAGGTAACAGTATAGCGCATTTAAATATTCTCTTTTGTACACACATGTAATATCTGTCTGAAAGGCGTGAGGTGGCGTTGCCTGTCATGATGGATTGTTTCATATGTTTGGAAAACATTGTTTAAAAATGTGAATGTTAAATTATGTTCTAAATGTTGGTGAAGGAGAACACCTGTTTTTTTTGGTCTAGATTAGGAGCACCAGTTACATGTCACTGGACATCTCCAAACATTAGAATAATAAATCCTCATATGTAGGGGAAGGGGAACGTGGAGGAACAGCCTGTGGGTGCTGCTGGGCATTGTGGCCAACATCGCCCTGTGTGGGGCCATACTGTTGCCCATGATGCTGTTGTTGTCCAGCCTCCTGGGCCTGTTGGGGATACTGGCCAGAGTAATGATGATGATGGTGAGGGGCTTCTTGTTGGCTCTGGTAGGCCCGTGGCTCATACCCACCAAGATAGCCAGATCGTCCCCAACCAGGTTGGGACCAGCCTCCAACACTGGGTGGGTACAAGTGGCCATATTGGTGGGGTTGGCTTGATGAAGACATTTGGGGCTGCGTAATAGAAGGATGGGTAGGGGGAGGAAGGGCTTGAGGTGTTGGCCCACGTATTAGGGGCTGTTCAGACCCTGCTTGAGCAAGCATCTGTGTGGATGGTCTCATGCGCATTAAATTTCTTGGTGAGAGCTGCCACCTCTCCAGAAATTCAAACACCTCATATGGGGTATTGGGGGGGGGGGTGCTTGCATCAAGCAGGATCTGAATACACCCCCTAATACAGAGCCTGACCTCACGGGTAAGGGCACGGAGATAAAGGGTGAGGCTACGTGCATAGGCCTCCTCACCATCATCTGTAGTGACTCTGGACAAGTAATTCAGCACCCCTGTGTCCACATTGGTCCTGCTCTCTTGAATAGTGACCTGGCGCCGCCTTCTTGTTCGCCGTGATGTAAGAGCAGCCTGTGGGGAGGGCCTGATCTGGGCAGTTGGGCTGCTGCTCAAGTTGCCCGGCTCTTCCAGGATGGGTGAGGTTGCAGCTGCAGACCGTCCTGGTGGTGTTGTGTGTAGGCCAGCCACTGTGTGGTCTTGTGATGCCTCATCTTCAGCCATCCTTCTTGTAGGGGGAGAAGATGGGCCAGCCACCTCATCCCCTACAGGATCAATAACGGGCTCTGCCTCTGAGGCCGTTCCTCGATCCGTAAGGTTGGATTGAGTTCTGTTATGAAATAGAACAGAGGCAAAAATACATCAATATTTTTGTCCCTGTAAAGTATTTGTGTAATGTTTTTGTGTCATGTGGTGTGAGGTATGTACTTACGGTCTCAGATCCAGAATTGGGGCGAGGAAGTTCAGCCGGTCATAGTAGATGTATTTGCGCTTTACATGGCCAGCATCCCCACTCCTGGACCGCTGCTGGCGTTCCTGGCGGTATTGGTCCCGGATGCTTCTCCACCGTTTCATCACATCTTCCACTGCAATGTGACAGGAAAGATTGTCAAAATCACATATTTGAGAGGTCACATTTTCTACCAGTAGTCTAGGCATGGGGCCTTCTGGGGTGTGCGTTCTACCCATGGTGGCATATGTAATTGGGCCGATACCCAGGGTCTCATTAGCTCCCCTGAAACTAATTTTATTGGCTAGGAGGATGAGGAGCTTGTGGCCTAACCCCTAATTATGGCTGTGAGAAGCCACGTGTCACATCCTAATGTAACGGCCTCATGAGGCTAATAAAAGTACATGCACAGGAAGGGGGGGGCTGATTGTAGAGTCATTTTATAGCACGCGCTAACGGTAATTATATTTTTATGGTTGCACTTACGAATTTTCTGCTGCTCATCACGTGGTCTGTCACCAAAGTCATGTTACATCTGGCGACAGATGCGCCTCCATGACGCCTCCTTTCTTGTGCGGTTTGCATAGTTTGCATCGCGTGGGTCCCATATTTCTGGACGCTCCTGCACCAGCACAATGAGGAGCTCTACATTAATATATGTGGACGCCATGCTGCTGCTGTACTCCGTGGGGGCGTACTTCCGGGATGTCTGGAGCGCTTTTTGAGCTCATTTACATGGCTACGCTTCCTGATGATGGATTGGCCCATTTCCTGTCACAAGCCAAAAGATCTGCGTATTGCTCGCAGGTCACACGTGTGTTCAGGGTGTAATCCGTATTTTTTGCGCACCCATAGACTTGCATTGGCGTATTACGGGCGTAGTACGCTGACAGTCCCAGCATGCTGCGAGTGGCACGGAGCGGAGGATACGGAGGAGAAATATACGCCTGGTGCGAGTGACCCCATAGAGAATCATTGGTCCGTGTCTAATGCGTGCTTTTAGCGCCTCTCACGCACCCGTATTCCTCGCCAGTGTGACTCCGGCCTTATATTCACTGTGGCAAGCACTAATAGAGTATTAGGCCGGAGTCACACTGGCGAGGAATACGGGTGCGTGAGAGGCGCTAAAAGCACGCATTAGACACGGACCAATGATTCTCTATGGGGTCACTCGCACCAGGCGTATATTTCTCCTCCGTATCCTCCGCTCCGTGCCACTCGCAGCATGCTGGGACTGTCAGCGTACTACGCCCGTAATACGCCAATGCAAGTCTATGGGTGCGCAAAAAATACGGATTACACCCTGAACACACGTGTGACCTGCGAGCAATACGCAGATCTTTTGGCTGGTGACAGGAAATGGGCCAATCCATCATCAGGAAGCGTAGACATGTAAATGAGCTCAAAAAGCGCTCCAGACATCCCGGAAGTACGCCCCCACGGAGTACAGCAGCAGCATGGCGTCCACATATATTAATGTAGAGCTCCTCATTGTGCTGGTGCAGGAGCGTCCAGAAATATGGGACCCACGCGACGCAAACTATGCAAACCGCACAAGAAAGGAGGCGTCATGGAGGCGCATCTGTCGCCAGATGTAACATGACTTTGGTGACAGACCACGTGATGAGCAGCAGAAAATTCGTAAGTGCAACAATAAAAATATAATTACCGTTAGCGCGCGCTATAAAATGACTCTACAATCAGCCCCCCCCTTCCTGGGCATGTACTTTTATTAGCCTCATGAGGCCGTTACATTAGGATGTGACACGTGGCTTCTCACAGCCATAATTAGGGGTTAGGCCACAAGCTCCTCATCCTCCTAGCCAATAAAATTAGTTTCAGGGGAGCTAATGAGACCCTGGGTATCGGCCCAATTACATATGCCACCATGGGTAGAACGCACACCCCAGAAGGCCCCATGCCTAGACTACTGGTAGAAAATGTGACCTCTCAAATATCTGATTTTGACAATCTTTCCTGTCACATTGCAGTGGAAGATGTGATGAAACGGTGGAGAAGCATCCGGGACCAATACCGCCAGGAACGCCAGCAGCGGTCCAGGAGTGGGGATGCTGGCCATGTAAAGCGCAAATACATCTACTATGACCGGCTGAACTTCCTCGCCCCAATTCTGGCTCTGAGACCGTAAGTACATACCTCACACCACATGACACAAAAACATTACACAAATACTTTACAGGGACAAAAATATTGATGTATTTTTGCCTCTGTTCTATTTCATAACAGAACTCAATCCAACCTTACGGATCGAGGAACGGCCTCAGAGGCAGAGCCCATAATAGATCCTGTAGGGGATGAGGTGGCTGGCCCATCTTCTCCCCCTACAAGAAGGATGGCTGAAGATGAGGCATCACAGGACAACACAATGGCTGGCTTACACACAACACCACCAGGACGGTCTGCTGCTGCCACCTCACCCATCCTGGAAGAGCCGGGCAACTTGAGCAGCAGCCGAACTGCCCAGATCAGGCCCTCCCCACAGGCTGCTCTTACATCACGGCGAATAAGAAGAAGGCGCCAGGTCACTATTCAAGAGAGCAGGACCAATGTGGACACTGGGGTGCTGAATTACTTGTCCAGAGTCACTACAGATGATGGTGAGGAGGCCTATGCACGTAGCCTCACCCTTTATCTCCGTGCCCTTACCTGTGAGGTCAGGCTCCGTATTAGGGGATGTATTCAGATCCTGCTTGATGCAAGCACCCCCCCAATACCCCATATGAGGTGTTTGAATTTCTGGAGAGGTGGCAGCTATCACCAAGAAATGTAATGCGCATGAGACCATCCACACAGATGCTTGCTCAAGCAGGGTCTGAACAGCCCCTAATACGTGGGCCAACACCTCAACCCCTTCCTCCCCCTACCCATCCTTCTATTCCGCAGCCCCAAATGTCTTCATCAAGCCAACCCCACCAATATGGCCACTTGTACCCACCCAGTGTTGGAGGCTGGTCCCAACCTGGTTGGGGACGATCTGACTATCTTGGTGGGTATGAGCCACGGGCCTACCAGAGCCAACAAGAAGCCCCTCACCATCATCATCATTACTCTGGCCAGTATCCCCAACAGGCCCAGGAGGCTGGACAACAACAGCATCATGGGCAACAGTATGGCCCCACACAGGGCGATGTTGGCCACAATGTCCAGCAGCACCTACAGGCTGTTCAGCCACGTTCCCCTTCCCCTACATATGAGGATTTATTATTCTAATGTTTGGAGATGTCCAGTGACATGTAACTGGTGCTTCTAATCTAGACCAAAAAAAACAGGTGTTCTCCTTCACCAACATTTAGAGCATAATTTAACACTCACATTTTTAAACAATGTTTTCCAAACATATGAAACAATCCATCATGACAGGCAACGCTACCTCACGCCTTTCACACAGATATTACATGTGTGTATAAAAGAGAATATTTAAATGCGCTATACTGTTACCTGAAAAGACGAAAATACACTAATCACTTGCTAATGCCTAGGAAAGGCGTGCTTGCCTTAGTGAAGTAGTCACCTTTGTTATTAGCATTCTCTAGTAAAACAAATCAAGGCGACCAGCCTTCACAATATCACGCTCTCTCTATGTCTTAACAAGTGAGTTTTGTATTTTCATCCTTTCCAGTATAGCATGCTTAAATATTGTCTGTTCTACAGACAGGTAATATCTGTGTGAAAGATGTGAGGTAGCCTTGCCTGTCATGGTGGAATCTTTCTATGATTGGAAAACATTATGAGGAAATGTGAGTGTTATCTTATTGACTTTATTTAGGTGATGGAGCTCACCCTTTGTTGCCTAATCCAGGTTAATGTAGGCATGCAGCAATGTTGTTATTGCATAATGTTTGTTGCAGTTTTTTTCTGTAATGTTAATTTCACACCAAGTTAAAGAAGGCACAAAGGGTCATTTTGGCCATTGCCAAATTTGTGTTATGGCAAAATTATGTTTGCCTTTAAGCAAAACAAAAAAAAAAAGGGCAAAACTAAAAATTTGTCTACTCTAGTTAACGTCTCTGTGTGATTTCTCACAATCCCTCACAACATACTAACAGACACCAACCAATGCAAAGAAACAGTCATAGAATCATAAAGGCTTGAGTAATATATATTTAGACACACTTAAAGCAACAAATTAGACCATAGACACAGCATGCTCTTGCCAAGAAGTTGCCCCCTCAGGTGAGATAAAGTAATTCGTGAAAATATCACGCACTTTGAGGCCAGAGAGCGGTCTACGTTGAGGGTTGATAGGTGGTCTCACCCTGCGCGCATTGTCCGGCCTACGAACAACACCATCAGAGGAGGAACAATCATGTATCCTGGTGAAGTTATGCAGAACCACACAGGCTTTCACAACTTCATTCACATTTTGCTCACTCAACTGAATGGCAGACTGGAGTACCCGCCATTTGGCACAAAGAATGCCAAAGGAACACTCCACCAGTCGCCTAGCACGTGATAGGCGCAAGTTAAAAATTCTGCGCCTGTGGTCAAGGTTGTGCCGGGGATATGGCCTCATGACATTGCGTGATAACTGAAAGGCCTCATCTGCCACAAGGACATAAGGGACTGATTGTTCGGGGGAGCCTGGTAGCTGGCGTGGTGGTGGTAGATCCAACTGGTTGGTGCGTAGCCGCCGACCCATTATGAAGTATTGAAGACTCTAGAGTCTCCCGTCCTTCCATAGGCCCCAATGTCAACAACTATAAACTTGTATTGAGGGTCTACCAGAGCCAACAATACAACAGAAAAGTATTGTTTATAATTGAAGAATTGGGAGCCAGAGTTCGGCGGCTTGCGCACCCTGATATGTTTGCCATCCAGGGCCCCAATACAATTTGGAAACTGGCAGTCCTCCTCAAAGTCCCTTGATATCCTCAACCAGTCTTCCATCCTGGGCTCGGGCATGACCACCTGATGGAGTCTTGTCCAGATTTCTGCACATGTAGACCTCACTATGCCTGAAATGGTGGACTTTCCAATGAGAAACTCATGGTGGAGGGCGACATAAGACAGGCCAGTGGACAGGAAGCTGAAGAACAACAGAAATAGTACAGTTTAGAATGGCTAAAGTAAAAAAAAATCAGTTACATGCCGACCAAACTTGGTAGGAAATGAGAGAGAACAACACACACATATTTGGTGGCACAATGACTAAGTGATATGCAGGACATATTAGATGTAACATTCTGCTGTGTCAGGTGAAACATATTTTGAGTAAGATGAGGGTATGAAACTGTCCAAGAAGGCCAAAAAACATAAATTAACACACACATTATGAACATAGAGAATGTGGTTGTGTAGTACATAACGTATTGTGAGTAGAAGTCGCTCCTCTGCAGATATGGCTTTGCGCATCCTTGTGTCCTGAAAGGTGATCCCAGGGCGCACTGTCTCCAAGAGGCGATCAAATGTGGAAATGATCATTCGACAGTACTGGTAAAATTTCTCCGGATGCTCCCGCAGAGAAGAATAGAGGCGGTGAAAATGACCTCTTATGAGTCGTTGCCTCAAAAGTGGATGGACCCACATGAGTCTCCTCCTCCGCGGATCCACTATCACAGGATATGGTTGGCCAAAGCGCCGTGACAAAAGCCGGGTAAAGAGAACCTGCTCAGTTGTATTGAATGTCAGACCCTCTGCTATGCTGCACAAAGAACACCAACACCCCTCGTGAAAGCAAGGTGACAAATGGACAGAATGGAGGCAGCCACCTGTTTCTGAGTGTCTAAATAGGGTGCAGGCTAATGATTTAAATTGTTTGCAGGCCTCAAAACCGTTAAATGTCCATTTTGCAAGGCTGCGAGAAAATCTCGCCATACGGATTACATACGGATTACATACGGATACACACATGCGCAAAATACGCGACCTCACCTTGCTTACGGATGACCTACGGAGCACTATTTAGTGGTGATTCATCCGTATTACGCATGTAAAATACGGAGCGTATTTTGCGCAGGTTAGTGTGACTCCAGCCTTATTATTATTCCCACTGTGCTAGAAGGCACTAAAAAAGGATTATACCCACAGTGCCAAGTACTAATAGCAGATTATACCCACTGTCTCAAGCACTGATCCCAGACGATTACATTCACTGTGCCAGACACTAACAGAGGATTATACCCTCTGTGCCAAGCACTAATACCAGAGGATTATACCCTCTGTGCCAAGCACTAATACCAGAGGATTATACCCACTGTGCCAAGCACTAATACCAGAGGATTATACCCACTGTGCCAAGCACTAATGGGGGATTATACCCACTGTGAATCACTAATAGAGGATTATACCCACTAGGCCAGGCACTCATAGCTCTCAGGTCAGGTGGAGGCGTCTGAATGATGATCTCCCAGAGATTGGATTATTTCCAGGCCGGAATCTCACATTGTCAGTAATTTCTCGTTCCTCCAGCGGCGCTGACAGGACGAGGTTTGCGGAATTTTCTTGTTAGCATAATACAGAGAAGCGGGAAATTCACATCACCAACTGTCCTGTGCTCAGCCAATCAGCGAGAAAGGGGAGGGGCTGAAAATGCCAATTCAGGAAAACAAACATCTCCGGTACGCGTCATCACTGTGCAGTTCTCACTCCGGTCCGCCTAGCCTCCATATAAAGCAGGACTCAGCGCTGACCCCTTACAGTCGTCTGAAGATTTTCTGAACGATGTCTGGTCGCGGTAAAGGAGGGAAAGGTCTCGGGAAGGGAGGCGCAAAGCGGCACAGGAAGGTGCTCCGTGATAACATCCAGGGCATCACCAAGCCTGCCATCCGCCGTCTGGCTCGCAGGGGAGGAGTGAAGCGCATCTCCGGCCTCATCTATGAGGAGACTCGCGGCGTCCTGAAAGTCTTCCTGGAGAACGTGATCCGTGACGCCGTCACCTACACCGAGCACGCCAAGAGGAAGACCGTCACCGCCATGGACGTGGTGTACGCGCTCAAGCGCCAGGGCCGCACTCTCTACGGCTTCGGAGGTTAATTGTATTCTCGTCTCTGTCCTGACAACCCAAAGGCTCTTCTCAGAGCCGCCCACATCTCACGTGAGAGGCTGCAATTCCCGCTGGGGTCTAGCGGTCGCTGCTGGTGTGATCGCCGGGACCGGCTTGTGACGTTGCGCATTGGGGGGAGACGTTCTCTTCTGGAGCTGATCCAGTGAGTAGTCTCAGTGTGAGGTGGGGCACAGATGATCCGGGTGTATGGGGGAATCGATCGGCCGCACAGTCACCTCCTATGATGCTGCAGTTACTACAGAGCAGAAATCCGAGTGCTGGTAATAAATGTGGTTGTGCCACGTCTCCTGCTGCTGAGATCCTGTGGGTTGTAGGATGGCTGCGAGGAGTGGAATGCGGCTGCACTGATGAATGGACGCCGGTGTGAACGCTCCTGAGCAGCGGCTCAGGATTGGGGTATCAACAGGATACCTACATGCGATGAGAGGGGCTGTCTGTGTTTCTGCGCCACCACATGGGCAGGGAGGGACGGTGCAGGAATACAGGGTCGCTCTGCCTGTGATCAGGAGAACATCTGCCCACATCACACTTTGCACCAATCACCGGATCTAAATCCCGGAGCAAATTATCATATACAGGAATATACCCACTGTGCCAACTGCTAATAGCAGGAATTATATCCACTGAGTCACCCACTAGAGAGATATACAGAGGATTATATTCACTGTGCCAGACACTAATAGAGCATTATACCCATTGAGCCAAGTACTAATAGCAGAGGATTTTTACCCACTGTGCCAAGCACTAAAAGAGGATAATAATAATTCTGTAAAGCACTAATTGAGGATTATTCCCACTGTGCCGAGCACTAATAGAGGGTTATACCCACTATGCCAAGCACAAATAGATGATTATACCCACTATGCCAAGCACTAATAGAGGGTTATACCCACTGTGCCAAGCACTAATACCAGAGGATTTTACCCACTGTGCCAACCACTAACCCTAACCCCGGCACAACGCGCATAATGCTTCAGGTAACCAAGCAAGGCTGGGATTATCGGCTCTGTGGTGGGATCGGCGCCAACAGAGGATCCGGCCCGGTGATTGTACAGAGACTAGTGTTTAGCATTCCGATACCGCAAGTATCGGGTATCGGCCGATATTCGCAGTATTGTAATTCCGATACTGAGTACCGATACTTTTAGCATATCGAGTACTGGAATCGGAAGTTCCCATAATGCTATCAGCCCGCTCGCTTTGATTCAGCCAATGGGAATCCTCAGAAGTGTGGGCACATCCTGTTAGGCATGTAGGCATGTTAACTATTGGCATGGCTGTGATTGGCTGCTGAAATGATGTCATGATGCACTATAAAAGCCGCCCCCATTTAGGGTTCACTCTGCTGTGAATTCAGTTAGGGACAGGCTGCTGATCAAGACTCTGAGGGACAGTTAGAAATAGCGATTTGCTATATTGTGCTTTACCCAGGCTACTTTTGCAATCAGTGTAGCTTTCTTTTGCCTTGCAGCGCTGTTCACAGCTGTATGCAAGGTCTGTGTGAGTGCAGCTCACGGTGTAGTGTGTTCTGCAGCCACCTCTGGTTGTAGGCCGCTCAGCGTGCGTCACTGCCTCATACTGTACATGTTTTTTTTTTTATTGCTGCTCATTTTTCCTGATTTCTCCTATTAGTGTGGATCCATCCGTATCCATCTACATTGGTTGCAAACACTATAGGAGTAGACAGCGGAGCCTTTCTGCAGCCTGTCAGTGCTAGTGCCCAGTTCTCTGCACTGTTCACGGCTGTCTGTGAGGTCTCTGTGTGAGTGCAGCTCACGTTGTAGTGTGTTCTGCAGCCACCTCTGGTTGTAGTCCGCTCAGCGTGCATCACTGCCTCATACATAGTCCTTTCATTGTTTTATTGCAGCTCATTTTTCCTGATTTTTTTTCTCCTGTTAGTGTGCTTCCATCCGTATCCATCTACATTGGTTGGTTGCAAACACTATATAGGAGTAGATAGAGGAGCCTTTCTGCTGGCTTGTGCCCTGCAGCCACAGCCAGATTAGTATTAGCCTATTTTTTGGAGCCTCATCTTTTGCATTGAAGGTTACCTTCCTGCATTGTAATAGCTCCAAAAAGTTAGAGATACTCTCACTTTTTTAAATCTTTGGTCACATTCTTTTTGTTTTTTTAAAAAAAAAAAAAACATGTAAATAAAGTTCACCAAACACTCCACTTGACAGTTGTGTAGGCCACATTAGCTCCCATTAAAGTGTAGTCGACACACTTCATAAAATTAGTGTTTCTTATACCTGTAACCAGCTGTTCAGGAATAAGCACACTAAGGCCCCCCTTTGTACTTTTCTGCCTGTCTTTATCAGTCTACCAAGATGAAGAAGGCAGGGAGTAAGGCACGTGGTCGTGGAGTTTCAGCAGGGAGAGGACGAGGGGATTCAGCAGGTAGAGGACGTGGGGATTCTGTGCCTGCTGCGGCCACCAGTGACCCGGCATCCCCCAGTTTTAGCAGGCAACAGTCCTTTATGCGTAGCTTTTTAGGACCTCGCCATACCCCACTGCTGCGTGACGAACAAACTGAAGCAGTTGTCGGATGGATGGCAGCTAATGCATTGAATTCAATGACTTCCACATCCTCTCAGGGCCAGAGCACCGAAGAGCAACCATCTGTCTCTTCACCACCTGCCAAATTGCCCAGGCAGTCAGAGAGCCCTGGACAGGAGCCATTTCAATCTTTACTTCTGTTCTCAGAATCTGTTGGCTTGGAAAGAGGTGGCCAGCCAAGCAGCATTCTAGAGCGTGAAGAAGAGGGAGTATGCAGTGATGCGCAACTGCTTTGTCCCTCTGAATCTGAAGAGGCGGGTGGGCCAGTGCCTATGGTCAGCACACCTCAGTACGCATCAGATGATGATAAGACTCAGGTGCCACTTTCTGTTGCGTACGGTGCTGCCGAGACTACCCAGGAGAAGCAGGTGTTTGAAGAGGGGAGTGTAGATGATGAGGTCCTTGACCCATCATGGCGTGAGGAACAGGAAGGTGGTGGGAGCAGCTCTGAGGAAGAGATTCCCCGAACGGCCAAAACAGGAGGGGGCAGACTTGGTTGCCTGTAGCCTCCACTTTGGCACCCGTTAGGAGCATTCCTCTTCCAAAACCCAAAACGGGCGCTCCCAAGACTTGCAGTGCGTGGTCCTTTTTTGACACAGTTGTAGATGACATTTGCTTTGTCAAATGCAAGCTGTGTCATCAGAAAGTCAAAAGAGGGAAAAGTGTCAGCAACCTCAATACCACAAATATGTGGAAACATGTGCGGACCAAGCACGAGCTGGAGTTACACAGACACACTGAAGACGTAGGCCAACGTACAGCACCACCTACCACCTCTTCAGCTCATGTTGGGGCCTCTTCCTCCAGCTCACACACAGCTGGTTCGGCTTCCTCACAGGATCGCCAAGGAAGAACCTCTGGCACTGTTGTCCGGAGACCCTGTGACATTCCACCCACAGCACCACGTTCCCTGTCATCCTCACACTCCCAGGCCACTCTACAGCCATCGGTAGCACAGGCATGGGAGAAAAGGCGGCCATACTCGGCAAACCATCCCCGAGCACAGGCTCTGAATGCTAGCATTGCCAAACTACTGGCCCTTGAAATGCTCTCATTCAGGCTGGTGGAGACTGACACCTTCCGGAACTTCATGGCATTGGCTTTCCCACAATACACTGTGCCCAGCCGCTTTTATTTCAGCAGGCAAGCCGTCCCTGCCCTGCAAAAACATGTGGAGGGAAAAATAAAACATGCGCTACTAAACGCCGTCAGTAGCAAGGTCCACCTGACCACCGATGCGTGGACCAGTAACCATGGACAGGGAGGAGACCTTTCCCTCACTGCCCATTGGGTCAATGTTGTGGAGCCGGGTACAGATCTGGAGAGTGGCGCTGTACGTGTTCTGCCAACTCCACGGATTGCAGGAATCCAGTCTGTACACATAGACTTCTCCTCCTACTCAAGTTCCTCTGAAACAGCGCAGCAGGAGCCTGTTACGACCGATATGAGCACAGCCGTGGCCAAACGTCAACAGGCCGTACTGAAATTAATTTCATTGGGGAATTGAAGCCACACAGCGCAGGAGCTCTGGAATGCCATCAAGCAGGAGAGCGACATATGGTTTGTGCCAGCGAATCTCCAGCCAGGCTGGGTAGTGTGTGACAATGGCCGAAATCTGGTGGCAGCTCTGGGCCTAGGCAACCTCACTCACATCCCATGTCTGGCACATGTGCTCAGCTTGGTCGTGCAGAGTTTTCTGAGGGACTATCCGGATCTTGATGCACTGCTGCACAAGGTCCGCATAGAGTGCGCTCACTTGCGTCGTTCCAGCATGGCAAGATCGCGCCTTGCTGCTCTGCAGCGCCAATTACGCCTTCCGGAACATCACATCATATGTGACCTACCCACCAGGTGGAATTCTATGTTACTTATGTTGGAGCGGTTGTGTGAGCAGCATGCAGCAGTCATGGAGTACCAGCTGCATCAGGCGCAAACAAGTCGCACTGTGCACCGGTCACACTTCAGCACCACTGAGTGGGCCTCTATGAAGGACATCTGCCTCGTTTTGCGTGCCTTCGATGATTCCACGCGGATGGCGAGTGCAGATGATGCACTAGTCAGCATGACTGTCCCCCTTATCTGCATGCTTCAAAAAACACTGCAAGCAGTAAGGGAGGAGGTTCTGGAAGAGGTGGAGGATGAGGAGTCTCAAATGCCATCTGCTTCTGGACAGTCTGCGCTACGTGGTTCCTCACAAAGGCCTAGGCAGGGGACACTTTGTGAGGAGGATGAGGAGGAGTCGATGGAGGAGGAAGACATCTCTCCACAGGAGGGAGGTACACAAAGCTCTAGTCAGTATGTACAGCGACGGTGGGGTGATGCAGAGCAGGCAGAGATGAAGACTCAAGCAGGGGACAGCGGTTCTTGGGCAGTTGGGAGTCTGCAGCACATGGTTGACTTCATGCTGCAGTGCCTGAAAAACGACCGCCGCATCGCCCATATTCTCAACACAGCTGATTATTGGGTGTACACACTCCTAGATCCTCGCTACCGGGACAACTTACAAAGCCTCACGGTTGAACTGGGAGCGTAAAATGTACCAAGACACACTGGTGCAGTCCATCATGTTCTCCATTCCAACCGACAGCACTGCTGCTAGTGCTTTACAAAGCAGCTCTGTGCATCGAGGCAGTGGAGGAAGCTCTGCACAGAGGGAGCAGAGGCAGCGCCACAGCACAAGGCAAGACCACTATGGCCCAAATGAGTCAAAGTTTTGAGTGCCCGCCACAAATGTCTACACCATCACAGATGGCTCCAGTCAGCAGGAGGCAACGTTTCCGTCAGATGGTGACAGACTACATGTCTTGACCTCTCAGTGTACTCCCAGACGGCTCTTCCCCCGTCAATTTTTGGGTCTCTAAGCTGGATACATGGCCAGAGCTTAGCCAGTATGCATTGGAGGTGCTGGCTTTCCCTGCTGCCAGTGTATTATCGAAACGCGTCTTTAGTGCAGCAGGTGCTGTACTAACAGACCGTCGCACGCGACTATCCTTCGATAACGTTGACCGGCTTACTTTTCTGAAAATGAACAAGGCCTGGATCTCACCGGAATTTGCCAGTCCTCTTCCAGAATAAATAATTAGTTGGCAACAGTATCCAGGTGTCCTGTTGTGTTCATGTTTCAACCACCTGAACTGTAATCCCTGGGCTCCAACACCGCCAGTTGTTGCTCAGAAGTGCCGTCTGCACAGAGAAAAACACTCGCTCCTGTGTTAGTGGGGTTCAGCAACGTCAGCTGCTCCCCTGCTTTGTATGCGGCAATATCTCCTGCTCCCTCCGCATTCAAACTACATCAGATTTTACACTTGCTCCAAGTAGGCCTCAGCCTACTCCATGATTGACCCTGGGCTCCAACACTGCCAGTTGTTGCTCAGAAGTGCCGTCTGCACAGAGAAAAACACATGCTCCAGTGTTAGTGGGGTTCAATAACGCCAGCTGCTCCCCTGCTGTGTGTCCGGCAATATCTCCTGCTCCCTCCACATTCAAACTACATCAGATTTTACACTTGCTCCAAGTAGGCCTCAGCCTACTCCATGATTGACCCTAGGCTCCAACACTGCCAGTTGTTGCTCAGAAGTGCCGTCTGCACAGAGAAAAACACATGCTGCAGTGTTAGTGGGGTTCAATAACGCCAGCTGCTCCCCTGCTGTGTGTCCGGCAATATCTCCTGCTCCCTCCACATTCAAACTACATCAGATTTTACACTTGCTCCAAGTAGGCCTCAGCCTACTCCATGATTGACCCTGGGCTCCAACACTGCCATCTGCACAGAGAAAAACACTAGTTCCTTTGTTAGTGGGGTTCAGTAACGCCAGCTGCTCTGATTGGTCCTTCCCAAGCTAATGGAAGGTTCCGGAAGCGCATCGCTATAAAAAGCCCGCAGGGCGGCTCGGCGATGCGCTAGTGTAGACTTATCTTGCTATTTGTGTGAATGGTGACGGATGCATGGACTGTTGGCTGACTCATTATGAAACCCCTTCCCTCGGATAATACGATTGGTGACAGAGAGTGTTCTTAGGTCAGCACCAGGCAGTGGCAAGCTACGCCACAGTGCTCCTTCGCCTACACTAGCGTCCGTCGGTGCCCGGTCCTCGGCGCCGACGCTTGCGGCTATAGTTGCCGCTGCGCTGCATTAACAGCAGCTATTGGTGTTCGCGGCTGCGACGCCACACGCTGACTCCTGTGACGATAACAGGGCCAGCACCTTTGTATTTATTTCTGGCAAGCGACTCTGTGTCTGAACAGAGCCGCTCCTAGCGTTCGGGTGACATTAACCCGTGCGCACTACTTCACCTTCTGGTGCATCTGCCATTGCCCAGCAGCGGTCTTACCAACTACCGCACGGTGGACCCCGGGCGGCGAACGCACCTCTTATTATTTTATATCTGGTGCGTTCCGCCGACCATAACATTACACTAGCGCCAGGGTCTGGCTGGCAATGGCAGACGTGCAGCAGCTGCAGCGCTACATTCGGCAGCTGGAGAGCAGGTTGGCGGCTATCGAGAGCACCAACTCAGCTGCGAATGCTGCGCTAGCTGCCGCCCAGACGGTCGCTGAGGCCGTCTCACGTGTACCCACACTCTTGCCCTCGCCGACAATCTCTTCCCTCCCGCTCCCCGATAAGTTTTCGGGTGAAAGCGCCACCTGTAGGGGATTCGTCAGTCAGTGCTCCATTCACCTGGAGTTGCTGGCTGCACGGTTTCCTACAGAGCGGGCTAAGGTGGGCTTCATTGTCTCCTTATTGTCTGGCCGGGCATTGCAGTGGGCCACGCCATTGTGGGAACGTGATGATCCTGTGGTTCAGGGGCCTGCTCAGTTCCTCGCGGCTCTGAAGCAGGTCTTCTTAGGACCACAGGTCACGCACGATACGGCTCTCGACCTGTTGTCCTTAACACAAGGGTCACTCTCGGTTAGCCATTATGCTGTCCGGTTTCGGACATTGGCTTCCGAACTGGAGTGGCCGGACAAAGTATTAGTCCCAGTGTTCTGGAGAAGCCTAGCTGATCACATCAAGGATGCTCTAGCTACCCGAGATATTCCCACATCTCTGGAGGAATTGATCGCCGTCTCCACCCGTATTGATCTCCGGTTCACGGAGCGCGGGTTGGAGAGGACTCAATCCCGACGTAAAATTAACCTGGCTCCCACCTTTACCGAACCGCTGAGCCATTCCGCACAGGAGTCTCCCTCCACCGAGCCCATGGAGGTATCTCGCACCGGCACTAAGTCACGTCAGGTGCGGGGCTCCGTGCGCTGTTACCACTGCCAACACTTTGGCCACACGGCTGGCACATGTCCTCAGCGGCCGAAGGGACGACCCCGTTCCATGGTTGTAGGTGGTGGCCAGTCCCAGATGGAGTCCTTTTCACCTAAGCCGGTATTCCGGGGTACCCTAGATAATGGTTCCTCCACCTGGGAGGCAGAGGTCACTCTGGATTCCGGGGCCGAGGGGAACTTTATGTCCTCGAGTTTTGCCCAGAGTCACACTATCCCTCTGGTATTACTCCCACAACCTCTGACCATCAGGGTGGTGGATGGGGCACCATTGCCGTCTCGAGTGACCCATCAGACGGTCCCACTCGGTCTCGCCATGTCCCCCTCACATCCGGAGACCCTGTCCTTGCTTATTATGCCTCATGGCATCGATCAGGTGCTCCTTGGGGTTCCCTGGCTTCGATGTCACTCCCCTCACATTGATTGGGCTTCGGGGAGAATATTGGGCTGGAGCAAGGACTGCGAGGGTAGGTGTCTCAGGGACAGTCTTCAGGTAGCGTCTACGGAGCTGCCTACAAACCTCTCCACGCTCCCTGAACCTTACCATCAATATGCGGACGTCTTCTCTAAGAAGTCCGCGGAGACACTCCCGCCGCACCGTCTCTATGACTGCCCGATTGACCTCCTGCCAGGCACAGAAACTCCTCGAGGTTGTGTTTACCCATTATCTCTCCCGGAGACGGAGGCAATGTCCCAATACATCCGGGAGAACCTGGCACGGGGCTTTATCAGGAAGTCGGTGTCACCGGCCGGGGCAGGCTTCTTCTTCGTTCAGAAGAAGAGCAGAGAGTTACGCCCTTGCATCGACTACTGGGGTCTCAATGCCATCACGGTAAAGAATAAGTACCCTCTCCCGTTGATCTCCGAGTTGTTCGACAGGTTGCGTGGGGCGCGACTCTTTACTAAGCTAGATCTACGAGGGGCATACAACCTGATCCGTATTCGTGAGGGAGACGAGTGGAAGACAGCTTTTAATACTCGGGATGGCCATTATGAATATCTGGTCATGCCCTTCGGCCTTTGTAATGCGCCCGCTGTCTTCCAGGATTTCGTCAACGACGTCTTCCGTGACATGCTTTCTACCTCGGTGGTGGTCTATCTGGATGACATCCTCATCTTTTCGCCAGATTTGCCCACCCACCGGAAAGATGTCTGCAGGGTAGAGTTGAGCGACTTTTGGTTTTTCAGGGTCGCGTTTCGTTTTGTGAAACCCGACTTTTCCAAAAGTCGGGTCGAGCAAGATCGTCCGATTATAGGGAAAAGTCGGGGTCGTCCCGAAACACGAAACCCAATGTAAGTCAATGGGGAATAAAAGTCGGCAGTGAGAGGAGGACAGGAAACACACCTACAGTGCCCATTTGAATGCCAAAAGCATCAATTCTTCTTACTTAAGCTTGTCAACCTTAATTAACTTCATAATACAAGTTACGCACTGAAAAATGGGGGTTATTTGGCTAAATTTGTGGGGGGGGAGGGCTGGCTGCAGGTTTTCATGTGCCCTGGGCGAAAGAGCGCCCCTTTAACACATACCACAACTCATCATGCTCCGATACGGCAGAGAAATAGCGGTATAGTACAATGAAAAATACCTCACTTTTTACATCTCATGACGAGGCCCATCTATTTCTCCATACAGAATCATTGGTCCCATATAATGTTTGAAACAGTATATGATGAGCTCCACATAATGCTACAGTATATGTTGGTCCCCATGGATGAAGCTCCACTGTCTTATGGGCCCAAATAATGCTCCAAACAAAATGGGCCCCATTTCTAATGCTCTAGTGTATAATGGGCCCTGTAAATGCTGCTCCAGTGTCTGATGTCCACCTTTGGAATGTTCCAGTGTATGGTGGGCCCCATCTATCATTCTCCAGAGTATAGAGCTCCCCAAAAATTGCTGTCCCAACATAGAAAACAATCAAATAAGTCTCCTCGCTAGGGAATCCCTGTACTTGTCTGGACAGGTGCTGTAGCTTGCTTAACAGCTCGCCAGCCGTTCTCACGCCCAGTATGGATTGCACGTCATTGCACAAAGGTTAGAAGGGGTACCGTATCCCCGGATAACATGTATGGATAGCGTACACATTCAAAATATATGTCTATACAGCATGAGGCAGGCTCAGACGGTGTTAGGCCCAGTATGGATTGCACGTGATTGCACAAAGGTTAGAAAGGGTACCGTATCCCCGGATAACATGTATGGATAGCGTACACATTCAAAATATATGTCTATACAGCAAGAGGCAGGCTCAGATGGTGTTAGGCCCAGTATGGATTGCACGTCATTGCACAAAGGTTAGAAGGGGTACCGTATCCCCGGATAACATGTATGGATAGCGTACACATTCAAAATATATGTCTATACAGCATGAGGCAGGCTCAGACGGTGTTAGGCCCAGTATGGATTGCACGTCATTGCACAAAGGTTAGAAGGGGTACCGTATCCCCGGATAACATGTATGGATAGCGTACACATTCAAAATATATGTCTATACAGCAAGAGGCAGGCTCAGATGGTGTTAGGCCCAGTATGGATTGCACGTGATTGCACAAAGGTTAGAAAGGGTACCGTATCCCTGGATAACATGTATGGATAGCGTACACATTCAAAATATATGTCTCAGGAGGCAGGCTCAGACGGTGTTAGGCCCAGTATGGATTGCACATGATTGCACAAAGGTTAGAAAGGGTACCGTATCCCCGGATAACATGTATGGATAGCGTACACATTCAAAATATATGTCTATACAGCATGAGGCAGGCTCAGACGGTGTTAGGCCCAGTATGGATTGCACGTCATTGCACAAAGGTTAGAAGGGGTACCGTATCCCCGGATAACATGTATGGATAGCGTACACATTCAAAATATATGTCTATACAGCATGAGGCAGGCTCAGACAGTGTTAGGCCCAGTATGGATTGCACGTCATTGCACAAAGGTTAGAAAGGGTACCGTATCCCTGGATAACATGTATGGATAGCGTACACATTCAAAATATATGTCTCAGGAGGCAGGCTCAGACGGTGTCAGGCACAGTATGGATTTGACGGCCCAGATTACACAGCGGAGGAGCAGGGAGAGGTAAAGATTGCAAATGCTGGGGCCCTGGCCAAGCAAGGGGGGCCCACTCGTGGGCGTCGGTACTGGCACTGGGCCCCTCATAGTACAGCGGTGTGTCTGACGGCGGGTGTGCACCACCACCGTCAGAGACACTTGATTGCACTATGAGGGACCCTGTGCCAGTGCCCGCGCCCAAGAGTCGGCCTACCCACCTGTCCAGGGCAACGGCACTCGCACGGTGTCGTGCGCTAGGTGGTGACCCCGGCCATGGGGGGGGAGGCAGCACAGTTAGGGAGTTTTAGAAAGTGGCATATGTTTATGTTGGAAATTCAACTGATGCAAAAGGCGAAATAGGTGAAGTACCAGGAAGAGGTGGACCAAAGCAAGCCATTTTTCTGTCACCCTATGTGTCATCAGGGGAAGGTGGGACAAAATCCTTGGAAACCCATGCGTGGTTCATTTTAATGGAGGTTAGATCATCCACATTTTGGGTTGACAGACGGGTCCTTTTTTCTGTTAGGATTGATCCAGCTGCACTGAAGACTCTTTCCGATAGCACACTTGCAGCTGGGCAAGCGAGCTCCTGTAAGGCATATTGTGCCAATTCAGGCCAGGTGTCCAGTTTAGCGGCCCAATAATCAAAGGGGAATGACCTGTGTGGGAGAACATCGATATGGGAGGAAAAGTAGTTTGTAACCATAGTTGACAACTGCTGTCTCCTGTCACTTTCCATCGATGCAGTATTACCAGTTGTGTGAGCGGTATTTGAAAAATCAGTCCACAACATTGTCATGAAACCCCTGTCTCCAACGCCACTTCTGCTGTGTGCACCACGAACACCTCTGCCAAGCTGCCCCCGGCCAGTACGGCTCGTGTGAGAACCATCACCGCTGCTGTGTGCTGGGAATGCCTCAAGCAACCGATTTACCAGAGTTGCTTGTTTATTAGCCAATATTAGGTCAAGGTTCTCCTGTGGCATGATGTTTTGTAATTTGCCTTTATAGCGTGGATCCAGGATGCTGGCCAACCAGTAGTCGTCATCGTTCATCATTTTGGCAATGCGGGGGTCCCTTTTTAGGATCCGCAAGGCATAATCTGACATGTGGGCCAATGTTCCCGGTGTCAATGATGCACTGCGAGTGCTGGGTGGAGGAACACTTTCTGGCAAATCCACATCCCTCCAGTCACGCACAAACCCTGTACCAGACCTTGCCACGCCAACATTTTCACTTGCCCCACGAGATGCATCCTCCTCTCCTAAGTAATCATCCCCATCATCCTCCTCCTCCTCTTCTTCCTCCACCTCGTCCAGGAGAGGTCCCTGAGCAGACAATGGCTGAATGTCATCAAGAATTCCCTCCTCCTCTTCCTCCTCATCAACATTGGCTGCAGACGCCTGCTCCTTAAGGTGCGTCAAAGTTTGCATGAGCAGACGCATAAGTGGGATGCTCATGCTTAGGATGGCGTCGTCTGCGCTTACCAGCCGTGTGCATTCCTCAAAACACTGAAGGACTTTACAAAGGTCTTTCAGCTTCGACCACTGCACGCCTGTCAACTCCATGTCTGCTCTCAAAGTGCCTGGCCGTGTATCCTCCCACAAATGCATTATGGCCTGCCTCTGCCCGCACAGCCGCTCCACCATGTGCAGGGTGGAGTTCCACCTTGTTGCAATGTCGATAATGAGGCGGTGGTTGGGAAGGTGGAGCAATCGCTGCAGCTTCTGCATACGAACGGAGTGTACAGGCGACCGGCGGATGTGCGCGCACAGTCTTCGCACCTTCTGGAGCAGGGCTGTTAACTCCGGATAATTTTTGAGGAAGCACTGCACCACCAGGTTCAAGGTGTGAGCCAAGCAAGGTATGTGGCTGAGTTTTGAAAGGGCTATGGCTGCCACAAAATTACGGCCGTTATCACTAACTACCTTGCCTGCCTCAAGATGTACACTGCCCAGCCATGACTCAGTTTGTCGCTTCAAGTACTCGGCCAGCACCTCGGCGGTGTGTCTGTCGCCCAAACACATCATCTGCAACACAGCCTGCTGACGCTTTACACTAGCTGCTCGATAAGGGGACACCTCGTGTGCAACAGTGGCAGCTACAGATGGAGTGCTTGTACGACTGCGCTCTGTGGACGAGCTGTCGCTTCTGGAGGAGGAGGAGGAGGAGGGTCGAACGCCTACAGCCAACTGTTTCCTATACCGTGGGCTAGGCAGCACTGTCCCACCACCGCTGTCCCCTGTGGACCCTGCATCCACCACATTAACCCAGTGCGCAGTGATGGACACGTAACGGCCCTGGCCATGCCGACTTTACCATGCATCAGTTGTGAGGTGCACCTTTCCGCTCACTGACTGCTTGAGTGCATGGACAATGCGGTCTTTCACATGATGGTGGAGGGCTGGGATGGCTTTGCGAGAGAAGAAGTGGCGACTGGGTAGGTCATAGCGCGGTACTGCATAGGCCATGAGTTCGCGGAAAGCTGTGCTTTCCACCAACCGAAAGGGCATCATCTCAAACGAGATTAGTTTGGCAATGTGGGCGTTCAAACCCAGTGTACGCGGATGAGAGACTGAGTACTTTCTTGACCTACTCATAGTGTCTGGGAGGGTGAGCTGGACTTGAGAGCTGCATATGGTGGAAGTAGCGGTGGACAGGGCGGACTGAGAGAGGGTTGATGATGGTGATGGAGTTGTTGTTCTTTCTGATGGCCTAGATTCAGTCTTTCGTTGATATAACAGTGGGATTCCCTGACTGCTGTGGCCTTGCAACGACACCTCAACATTTGCTGCTGTGCTAACTGGTGGGCTTACAGTGGGGGAAACAATGTAGCGTTGCTGACTACCTTTGTTGTGATCAGTTGCACATGTGGCACTTGAGGTTTGGTGTTGTGTCCACGCTTGCAAGTGCATGCTGGTTAAATGTCTAAGCATGCAACTGGTATTCAAATTTTTCAGATTTTTCCCTCGGCTAAAGGTCTTTGCGCACTTCTTACAGATAACCTTGGCCTGATCATGAGGATTTTGTTCAAAAAAGTGCCACACTGCACTCTTCCTACTTTGGCAGACATTTTGCGGCCTAGCACGCTGTGATCTTTTGACCCTCTGGACAAGCTGTCCAGCAACTCTTTTGATGTTTGGAACCTGTCTTTGGAGTGCTCCGGGCCTGCCAGATAACAGCTGTTGCGATGTCGATGTCTGCTGTTGATGCTCCTCATCTGAGCTATTGGAAGCAGCACCCTCTTCCCCCAATGGATGCCAATCTGGGTCAACAACTGGGTCATCCATCACCTCCTCTTCTATGTCATGTGCACCTTTCTCTGTGTCACCGTGTATGGTGGTATAGTGTGCGGGAAGGGGCACCTGAGTCTCATCAGGGTCAAAATCTGGCTCTGTACACTGCGAGGACAATGTAGTGCTCTGAGTGAATGTACCAGCAGAATCATCCATCAGCGGCTGTGCATCAGTGCACTCCATGTCAGATTCATCTTGGCCTGGGTAATTCACCATTTGACTTGATAATCCAGGCATGGTATGTGAAAACAGCTCCATGGAGTAATCAGTAGTATGGCCTGCGTCATCCTTCAATCTTGGTTGGGGTGAAGGACACAAGGAAAGGTGTGGTTCATGAACATGAGCCTCCAATGACGACTCAGTGCTTTTACTTTTTACAACTGAAGAAGAGGAGGCGATAGAGCTGGAGGCTGAGTCAGCAATGTAAGACAAAACTTTTTCCTGATGCTCTGCCTTTAAAAGCGGTTTGCCAACTCCTAGAAAACTAAGCGTTCGAGTCCTTATGTAGCCAGACGATGACGCAGGGTCAGCACCTCCTGCATTCGGTCCTATTTTGCTCTTGCCACTACCATCAGCAGATCCACCACCAACACCCTCATTACCAGCTGCCAACCCCCGCCCAATTCCACGGCCTCTTCCACCAACCTTCCTCATTTTTGGTAGAAATGTAGACAAAATCCAACAAACTATATAGTAATGTAAAACAAGGTACAAGGTGTCTATAGGACAGGGGAGTTTTAGAATTTCTGCACACACTTGTGGACAGTGGACACTTGTGGATTGTGTGCGGCCCACTGATATCTGAGCGCTATGTGACACGCTCGATGGCACAGCTGCCTGTGACCAAAGTGACGAGAGGATAATGGAGATTTTGAATCTCTGCGTACACTTTTGGACACTGGACACTTGTGGATTGTGTGCGGCCCACTGATATCTGAGCGCTATGTGACACGCTCGATGGCACAGCTGCCTGTGACCAAAGTGACGAGAGGATAATGGAGATTTTGAATCTCTGCGTACACTTTTGGACACTGGACACTTGTGGATTGTGTGAGGCCCACTGATATCTGAGCGCTATGTGACACGCTCGATGGCACAGCTGCCTGTGACCAAAGTGACGAGAGGATAAGGGAGATTGGATTGCTTTTAAAAAAGCAGTTTGCGGAGCAGTGGGTAAACAGCAATGCAGCCATCAGGAAGCCTTAAAAGGCAGCCCAACAACCAACACCACTGATAAACCACAATATAGCCTCCCCTTGCACTGCACACACAGTGACTGGTGTGTTGTGCAGGCCAAATTGCTAGCAGCAGAAGCAGTTTTTTGGTCTTCTTCCCTGCCTAACGCTCTCCCTACAGAATCAGCAGTAACCTCTCCCTATACTAAGATCGGCAGAAGTAAAATGGCGGTCGGCGTGCACGCCCTTTTATATCCCCTGTGACGCCCACCAAAGCAAGCCAATCACTTGCATGCCCTTCTGAAAGATGGTGGTACCCGTGCCTATGTCATCACGTTGCCCACAGTGTCCGTGGATCCTGATTGGCTGACGCGCACTAGGGGATAAATACCCTGCTCCTGCCGCTCCTCACATCACATTTGTGTACATCTATTCAGAGCTATGGCCAGAACCAAGCAGACCGCCCGTAAATCCACCGGAGGGAAAGCTCCCCGCAAGCAGCTGGCCACTAAGGCAGCCAGGAAGAGCGCTCCTGCTACTGGCGGAGTGAAGAAGCCGCATCGTTACCGCCCAGGAACAGTCGCTCTCCGTGAGATCCGTCGCTACCAGAAGTCCACCGAGCTGCTGATCCGTAAGCTTCCCTTCCAGCGCCTGGTGAGGGAGATCGCCCAGGACTTCAAGACCGATCTGCGCTTCCAGAGCTCGGCGGTGATGGCCCTGCAGGAGGCCAGCGAGGCTTATCTGGTGGGGCTGTTCGAGGACACCAACCTCTGCGCCATCCACGCCAAGAGGGTCACCATCATGCCCAAAGACATCCAGTTGGCCCGCAGGATCCGGGGGGAGAGAGCTTAGATCTTCCCGAGCACCGACCACAACACAAAGGCTCTTCTCAGAGCCACCAAATCCTCCCACAGATGAGCTCCTTCCTGCCATTTCTCCTTCCTTCCTCCTGGTTCGGTAATATCTGGGCTGCTTAGTCCACAGTTGTCTGAGGGCCGTTATTCTGGCCGGTTCCGTTATCGGTAGATCCAGCGGTTCTGTTCCTGCTTCCATGCAGCCTCATACAGAAGGGGGAATTGAGCAGCGCACGGTCACTAAGGAGTTAACCGGAGGAGTCCATACCTGGCTCTGGGATTGGTCGCGCCTGCGAACTTCTCTCATTGGCTGATCACAGACCCGTTGATGGTTTTGAATTTCCCGCTCAATCCCTTTCCTGTCCTTCGGATTATTCCCCTCTGCTTAGTAGCGGAGATCGCTGTGACGTGAGCCGTCCGGTCTGGGGCAGCTGCACCCGCAGAGCTCAGAGTCCTGCTCCCCGGAGCTGCTGATCGCTCCCCTGATCGGCCGCCGCCGTTACCTTCCCTTCATCTCACAGCAGCACTCCGAGCTCTGTACTGTGCACAGAGGGGTCTGTGTCCGGATATAGCGCCCATACACCCTGTTACAAGGCTCAACCCCAGAATAGATCAGAAAGTGCAAACAGTGGTGCGAGCTCCAGGGGCTGAAGACAGGGGCAGCACCGAGAGAGGAGGCCGCAGCCGGGACCGCAGTGTGTCCGGAGGAAGAGAGCCGCCCGGGCTGCGACATCGAGTCCCGAGATCACAGGGACCCACTGAGCCCGGGGCAGCTCCATAGAGAGCAGCGACCTCCTCCTGGTCTCTGTTGGAGGCGCCGGCACTAGGGGCAGAGCTGTGGTTCCATAGTTGGGGTCATTGATTCCTTTCCACACATCTCGGATGACGTTACTGTAGAGTTGGGACCTGGTGACAGAGCAGTGGGTATAATCCTCTATATATCTCTCTAGTGGGTGACTCAGTGGATATAATTCCTGCTATTAGCAGTTGGCACAGTGGGTATATTCCTGTATATGATATTTTGCTCCGGGATTTAGATCCGGTGATTGGCGCAAAGTGTGATGTGGGCAGATGTTCTCCTGATCACAGGCAGAGCGACCCTGTATTCCTGCACCGTCCCTCCCTGCCCATGTGGTGGCGCAGAAACACAGACAGCCCCTCTCATCGCATGTAGGTATCCTGTTGATACCCCAATCCTGAGCCGCTGCTCAGGAGCGTTCACACCGGCGTCCATTCATCAGTGCAGCCGCATTCCACTCCTCGCAGCCATCCTACAACCCACAGGATCTCAGCAGCAGGAGACGTGGCACAACCACATTTATTACCAGCACTCGGATTTCTGCTCTGTAGTAACTGCAGCATCATAGGAGGTGACTGTGCGGCCGATCGATTCCCCCATACACCCGGATCATCTGTGCCCCACCTCACACTGAGACTACTCACTGGATCAGCTCCAGAAGAGAGAACGTCTCCCCCAATGCGCAACGTCACAAGCCGGTCCCGGCGATCACACCAGCAGCGACCGCTAGACCCCAGCGGGAATTGCAGCCTCTCACGTGAGATGTGGGCGGCTCTGAGAAGAGCCTTTGGGTTGTCAGGACAGAGACGAGAATACAATTAACCTCCGAAGCCGTAGAGAGTGCGGCCCTGGCGCTTGAGCGCGTACACCACGTCCATGGCGGTGACGGTCTTCCTCTTGGCGTGCTCGGTGTAGGTGACGGCGTCACGGATCACGTTCTCCAGGAAGACTTTCAAGACGCCGCGAGTCTCCTCATAGATGAGGCCGGAGATGCGCTTCACTCCTCCCCTGCGAGCCAGACGGCGGATGGCAGGCTTGGTGATGCCCTGGATGTTATCACGGAGCACCTTCCTGTGCCGCTTGGCGCCGCCCTTCCCGAGACCTTTCCCTCCTTTACCGCGACCAGACATCGTTCAGGAAATCTTCAGACGACTGTGAGGGGTCAGCGTTGAGTCCTCCTTTATATGGAGGCTAGGCGGACCGGAGTGAGAACTGCACAGTGATGACGCGTACCGGAGATGTTTGTTGTCCTGAATTGGCATTTTCAGCCCCTCCCCTTTCTCGCTGATTGGCTGAGCACAGGACAGTTGGTGATGTGAATTTCTCGCTTCTCTGTATTATGCTAACAAGAAAATTCCGCAAACCTCGTCCTGTCAGCGCCGCTGGAGGAACGAGAAATTACTGACAATGTGAGATTCCGGCCTGGAAATAAATCAATCTCTGGGAGATCATCATCAGTCAGACGCCTCCACCTGACCGGAGAGCTATTAGTGCCTGGCATAGTGGGTATAATCCTCTATTAGTGCCTGGCACAGTGGGTATAATCCCCCATTAGCGCTTGGCACAGTGGGTATAATCCTCTATTAGTGCTTGGCACAGTGGGTATAATCCTCTATTAGTGCTTGGCATAGTGGGTATAATCCTCTATTAGTGTTTGGCACAGGGGGTATAATCCTCTTAATGCCTGGCACAGGGGGTATAATCCTTTATTAGTGCTTGGAGGCACAGTGGGTATAATCCTCTATTAGTGCTTGGAGGACCAGTGGGTATAACCCTCTATTAGTGCTTGGCACAGTGGGTATAAACCTCTATTAGTGCTTGGCACAGTGGGTATAAACCTCTATTAGTGCTTGGCACAGTGGGTATAATCCCCTATTAGTGCTTGGCACAGTGGGTATAATCATCTATTAGTGCTTGGCACAGTGGGTATAATCCCCTATTAGTGCCTGGCACATTGGGTATAATCCTCTATTAGTGCTTGGCACAGTGGACATAATCCTCTATTAGTGCTTGGAGGCACAGTGGGTATAATCCTCTATTAGTGCTTGGCACAGTGGGTATAATCATCTATTATTGCTTGGCACAGTGGGTATAATCCTCTATTAGTGCTTGGCACAGTGGGTATAAGCCTCTATTATTGCCTTGCACAGTGGGTATAATCCTCTATTAGTGCTTGGCACAGTGGGTATAATCCTCTATTAGTGCCTGGCACAGTGGGTATAATCCTCTATTAGTGCTTGGCACAGGGGGTATAATCCTCTATTAGTGCTTGGAGGCACAGTGGGTATAATCCTCTATTAGTGCCTGGCACAGCGGGTATAATCCTCTATTAGTGATTGGCACAGTGGGTATAATCCTCTATTAGTGCTTGGCACAGTGGGTATAATCCTCTATTAGTGCTTGGCACAGTGGGTATAATCCTCTATTAGTGCTTGGCACAGTGGGTATAATCCTCTATTAGTGCTTGGCACAGGGGGTATAATCCTCTATTAGTGCTTGGAGGCACAGTGGGTATAATCCTCTATTAGTGCCTGGCACAGCGGGTATAATCCTCTATTAGTGCTTGGCACAGTGGGTATAATCCTCTATTAGTGCAGGTTCATAGTCGGTGTTACTGGATGTATTCTCAGTGACTCCAGGCGGCGTACATATTGGGAGATCCCAGCGCTGATTGTCTCCAGTGGCCGCAGCACCAGGGAGTGTGGAATTCCCGTTTATCCTCAGCTGACTCCATACTGGGCGGTATACAGCACTACAGAGGCCACATATGCTGTATACTGCCATCTAGTGCTGAATACTCATATAATGCTGCAAGGATTCCAGAAAAATCTGTATAATCTATAGATAAGGTTGAATACCCTCACTATAATGCCGATTACCTCCATATAGTCATGTATATCTCCATAAAGTGCCGTAAGCGCCCTCTATACTGCTATACAGCCCCGAATAGTCAAGAATCCAACATAGTGCTGACTAGAGTTGAGCGAAACGGGTTGAAAAAATTCAAAAGTCCCGGACTTTTGGCAAAGTCGGGTTTCATGAAACGAAACCCGACCCTAGGATGAGGTCGGCCACGAGGTCGGCGACTTACGCGCCAAAGTCGCGTTTCAAAAGTTTGTTTTGCGCTCTATTTCAGCCAATCAGGATCCACGGACACTGTGGGCAACGTGATGACATAGGCACGGGTCACCACCATCTTTCAGAAGGGCATGCAAGTGATTGGCTTGCTTTGGTGGGCGTCACAGGGGGTATAAAAGGGCGTGCACGCCGACCGCCATCTTACTTCTGCCGATCTTTGTATAGGGAGAGGTTGCTGCTGATTCTGTAGGGAGAGCGTTAGGCAGGGAAGAAGACAAAAAAACTGCTTCTGCTGCTAGCGATTTTGCCTGTGCAACACACCAGTCACTGTGTGTGCAGTGCAAGGGGAGGCTATATTGTGGTGGATGAGCGGTGTTGGTTGTTAGGCTGCCTTCTAAGGCTTCCTGACAGCTGCATTGCTGTTTACCCACTGTTCCGCAAACTGCTTTTTTAAAAGCAATCCCAATTTTTTTTTTTGTCCTGCTGAGGTGCTGAGCGTGCATTTTTTCACACCATACAGCAGTGTACGCTCCTCACACAGTACCGTGTAACGGCTGTTATCACAGCCACAGTGAAGCTATCTGTGTGTCACTCTGTGAGAATAAGTGGAGGACATGTTCCGTTCTTACAGACCTGCACCTACTAGTTTTGTCTAGCTTTCAAACAGTTAAATATATTTGCTGTTTGATCACATTCAAAACACATTCAAAATATATGTCTATACATCAGGAGGCAGGCTCAGACGGTGTTAGGCCCAGTATGGATTGCACGTGATTGCACAAAGGTGAGAAAGGGTACCGCATCCCCAGATAACATGTATGGATAGCGTACACATTCAAAATATATGTCTATACATCAGGAGGCAGGCTCAGACGGTGTTAGGCCCAGTATGGATTGCACGTGATTGCACAAAGGTGAGAAAGGGTTCCGTATCCCCAGATAACATGTATGGATAGCGTACACATTCAAAATATATGTCTATACATCAGGAGGCAGGCTCAGACGGTGTTAGGCCCAGTATGGATTGCACGTGATTGCACAAAGGTGAGAAAGGGTACCGTATCCCCGGATAACATGTATTGATAGCGTACACATTCAAAATATATGTCAATACATCAGGAGGCAGGCTCAGACAGTGTCAGGCCCAGTATGGATTGCACGTGATTGTACAAAGGTTAGAAAGGGTACCGTATCCCCAGATAACATGTATGGATAGCGTACACATTCAAAATATATGTCTATACATCAGGAGGCAGGCTCAGACGGTGTCAGGCCCAGTATGGATTGCACGTGATTGCACAAAGGTGAGAAAGGGTTCCGTATCCCCGGATAACATGTATTGATAGCGTACACATTCAAAATATATGTCAATACATCAGGAGGCAGGCTCAGACGGTGTCAGGCCCAGTATGGATTGCACGTGATTGCACAAAGGTTAGAAAGGGTACCGTATCCCCAGATAACATGTATGGATAGCGTACACTTTCAAAATATATGTCTATACATCAGGAGGCAGGCTCAGACGGTGTCAGGCCCAGTATGGATTGCACGTGATTGCACAAAGGTGAGAAAGGGTACCGTATCCCCGGATAACATGTATAGATAGCGTACACATTCAAAATATATGTCTATACATCAGGAGGCAGGCTCAGAAGGTGTTAGGCCCAGTATGGATTTGACGGCCCAGACTACACAGTGGAGGAGCAGGGAGAGGTAAAGATTGCAAATGCTGGGGCCCTGCCCAAGCAAGGGGGGCCCACTCGTGGACGTCGGTACTGGCACTGGGCCCCTCATAGTACGGCGGTGTGTCTGACGGCAGGTGTGCACCACCACCGTCAGAGACACTTGATTGCACTATGAGGGACCCTGTGCCAGTGCCCGCGCCCAAGAGTCGGCCTACCCACCTGTCCAGGGCAACGGCACTCGCACGGTGTCGTGCGCTAGGTGGTGACCCCGGCCATGGGGGGAGGAGGCAGCACAGTTAGGGAGTTTTAGAAAGTGGCATATGTTGATGTTGGACATTCAGCTGATGCAAAAGGTGAAATAGGTCAAGTCCCAGGAAGAGCTGGACCAAAGCAAGCCATTTTTCTGTCACCCTATGTGTCATCAGGGGAAGGTGGGACAAAATCCTTGGAAACCCATGCGTGGTTCATTTTAATGAAGGTTAGATCATCCACATTTTGGGTTGACAGACGGGTCCTTTTTTCTGTCAGGATTGATGCAGCTGCACTGAAGACTCTTTCCGATAGCACACTTGCAGCTGGGCAAGCGAGCTCCTGTAAGGCATATTGTGCCAATTCAGGCCAGGTGTCCAGTTTAGCGGCCCAATAGTCAAAGGGGAATGACCTGTGTGGGAGAACATCGATATGGGAGGAAAAGTAGTTTGTAACCATAGTTGACAACTGCTGTCTCCTGTCACTTTCCATCGATGCAGTATTACCAGTTGTGTGAGCGGTACTTGAAAAATCAGTCCACAACATTGTCATGAAACCCCTGTCTCCAACGTCACTTCTGCTGTGTGCACCACGAACACCTCTGCCAAGCTGACCCTGGCCCGTACGGCTCGTGTGAGAACCATCACCGCTGCTGTGTGCTGGGAAAGCCTCAAGCAACCGATCTACCAGAGTTGCATATATAGAATGGGAGGAATAGGGCTAAGTGACAGCACATGTGAAAAAGACTTGGGTATACTAATAGATCACAGACTGAATATGAGTCAACAGTGTGATGCAGCAGCAAAAAAGGCAAATGCAATTCTAGGATGCATTAACAGAAGCATACAGTCTAGATCACGTGAAGTCATTATTTCCCTCTACTCCTCTTTGGTCAGACCTCATCTGGAATATTGTGTCCAGTTTTGGGCGCCACATTTTAAAAAAGACATCAACAAACTGGAGCAAGTTCAGAAAAGAGCGACCAGAATGGTGACCGGTCTGCAAACCCTGTCTTATGAGGAAAGGTTGCAGGATTTGGGAATGTTTAGTTTGCAAAAGAGAAGACTGAGAGGAGACTTAATAGCTGTCTACAAATATCTAAAGGGCTGTCACATTGTAGAAGGATCAACTTTATTCTCATTTGCACAAGGAAAGACTAGAAGCAATGGGATGAAACTGAATGGGAGGAGACACAGATTAGATATTAGAAAAAACTTTTTGACAGTTAGAGTGATCAATGAGTGGAACAAGCTGCCACGAGAAGTGGTGAGTTCTCCTTCAATGGAAGTCTTCAAACAGAGGCTGGACAAACATCTGACTGGGATGATTTAGCGAATCCTGCTTTGAGCAGGGGGATGGACCAGATGGCCCAGGAGGTCCCTTCCAACTCTACGATTCTATGATTCTATGATTAGCCAATATTAGGTCAAGGTTCTCCTGTGGCATGATGTTTTGTAATTTGCCTTTATAGCGTGGATCCAGGATGCTGGCCAACCAGTAGTCGTCATCGTTCATCATTTTGGCAATGCGGGGGTCCCTTTTTAGGATCTGCAAGGCATAATCTGACATGTGGGCCAGTGTTCCCGCTGTCAATGATGCACTGCGAGTGCTGGTTGGAGGAGCACTTTCTGGCAAATCCACATCCCTCCAGTCACGCACAAGCCCTGTACCAGACCTTGCCACGCCAACATTTTCACTTGCCCCACGAGATGCATCCTCCTCCCCTAAGTAATCATCCCCATCATCCTCTTCCTCCTCCTCCTCTTCTTCCTCCACCTCGTCCAGGAGAGGTCCCTGAGCAGACAATGGCTGAATGTCATCAAGGATTCCCTCCTCCTCTTCCTCCTCATCAACATTGGCTGCAGACGCCTGCTCCTTAAGGTGCATCAAAGTTTGCATGAGCAGACGCATAAGTGGGATGCTCATGCTTAGGATGGCGTTGTCTGCGCTTACCAGCCGTGTGCATTCCTCAAAACACTGAAGGACTTTACAGAGGTCTTTCAGCTTCGACCACTGCACACCGGTCAACTCCATGTCTGCTCTCAAAGTGCCTGGCCGTGTATCCTCCCACAAATGCATTATGGCCTGCCTCTGCTCGCACAGCCGCTCCACTATGTGCAGGGTGGAGTTCCACCTTGTTGCAATGTCGATAATGAGGCGGTGGTTGGGAAGGTGGAGCAATCGCTGCAGCTTCTGCATACGAACGGAGTGTACAGGCGACCGGCGGATGTGCGCGCACAGTCTTCGCACCTTCTGGAGCAGGGCTGTTAACTCCGGATAATTTTTGAGGAAGCACTGCACCACCAGGTTCAAGGTGTGAGCCAAGCAAGGTATGTGGCTGAGTTTTGAAAGGGCTATGGCTGCCACAAAATTACGGCCGTTATCACTAACTACCTTGCCTGCCTCAAGATGTACACTGCCCAGCCATGACTCAGTTTGTCGCTGAAAGTACTCGGCCAACACCTCGGCGGTGTGTCTGTCGCCCAAACACATCATCTGCAACACAGCCTGCTGACACTTTCCACTAGCTGCTCGATAGGGGGACACCTCGTGTGCAACAGTGGCAGCTGCAGATGGAGTGCTCGTACGACTGCGCTCTGTGGACGAGCTTTCGCTTCTGGAGGAGGAGGAGGAGGGTCGAACGCCTACAGCCAACTGTTTCCTATACCGTGGGCTAGGCAGCACTGTCCCACCACCGCTGTCCCCTGTGGACCCTGCATCCACCACATTAACCCAGTGCGCAGTGATGGACACGTAACGGCCCTGGCCATGCCGACTTTACCATGCATCAGTTGTGAGGTGCACCTTTCCGCTCACTGACTGCTTGAGTGCATGGACAATGCGGTCTTTCACATGATGGTGGAGGGCTGGGATGGCTTTGCGAGAGAAGAAGTGGCGACTGGGTAGGTCATAGCGTGGTACTGCATAGGCCATGAGTTCGCGGAAAGCTGCGCTTTCCACCAACCGAAAGGGCATCATCTCAAACGAGATTAGTTTGGCAATGTGGGCGTTCAAACCCAGTGTACGTGGATGAGAGACTGAGTACTTTCTTGACCTACTCATAGTGTCTGGGAGGGTGAGCTGGACTTGAGAGCTGCATATGGTGGAAGTAGCGGTGGACAGGGCGGACTGAGAGAGGGTTGATGATGGTGATGGAGTTGGTGTTCTTTCTGATGTCCTAGATTCAGTCTTTCGTTGATATAACAGTGGGATTCCCTGACTGCTGTGGCCTTGCATCAACACCTCAACATTTGCTGCTGTGCTAACCGGTGGGCTTACAGTGGGGGAAACAATGTAGCGTTGCTGACTACCTTCGTTGTGATCAGTTGCACATGAGGTACTTGAGGTTTGGTGTTGTGTCCACGCTTGCAAGTGCATGCTGGTTAAATGTCTAAGCATGCAACTGGTATTCAAATTTTTCAGATTTTTCCCTCGGCTAAAGGTCTTTGCGCACTTCTTACAGGTAACCTTGGCCTGATCATGAGGATTTTGTTCAAAAAAGTGCCACACTGCACTCTTTCTACTATGGAAGACATTTTGCGTCCTTGCACGCTGTGCTATTTTGACCGTCTGGCCAAGCAGTCAAGCAACTTTTCGGTTTTTTGGAACCTGTCTTTGGAGTGCTCCGGGCCTGCCAGATAACAGCTGTTGCGATGTTGATGTCTGCGGCGGATGCTCCTCCTCCTCTTCTGAGCTATTGGCAGCGGCACCCTCTTCCCCCAATGGATGCCAATCTGGGTCAACACCTGGGTCATCCATCACCTCCTCTTCAATGTCATGTGCACCTTCCTCTGTGTCACCGTGTATGGTGGTATAGTGTGCGGGAAGGGGCACCTGAGTCTCATCAGGGTCAGAATCTGGCTCTGTACACTGCGAGGACAATGTAGTGCTCTGAGTGAATGTACCAGCAGAATCATCCATCAGCGGCTGTGCATCAGTGCACTCCATGTCAGATTCATCTTGGCCTGGGTAATTCACCATTTCACTTGATAATCCAAGCATGGTATGTGAAAACAGCTCCATGGAGTAATCAGTAGTATTGTTAAGGGCTGGCGGAACACACCAAATAATAAGATGGTGTTTAGGTGCGTTCGCAGCCCGAGGTCCACCGTGCAGAGGTGTTAACTGCTGCTCGGCAATGGCGGACGCGATATGGCGGTGCAATAACGGCACATACGGGGTTAACCTCACCCAAGGTGTACCGAGGCGATCTCTTATAACTTAGGCCTGTTTCACACTTCCGTTTTTTCAAATCCGTCAAAATCCGTTGTTTTCCGTAAAAAAACGGATCCGCCATTTTTTGCAGGATCCGTTTTTTTTTGTCCCATAGACTTCCATTACGGTTACCGCGGATCCGTCAAAAAAACGGATCCGTTTTTAAAAAACGGATCCGTTTGCATCAGTTTCCGTCAAAAAAACGGAAACGGATCCGTTTGGCGGACACAAAAACGGAAGTGTGAAACAGGCCTTAGAGCCGCACTACCGCAAATAATAGATGTCGTAGCCTGTTTTCGCTCACAGAGCTCGGCAGCAGCAAGCAAACCCACGGAGCTGGTCTGGACAGAGCGCTGGGACTGACGAGTTTGCTGAGCAAGCTCCTCTGCGGCTGGGAAGGAATGGGAGACCGTCAGAGGCAAGGCTTGGGATTCCCGCTGTGCAGCGCCGGAAATCCGACGCCTAACATTACCCCCCCTCCTAGGGCCCCCTCCTCTCTGAGCCTCGCTCCGCTCAAACTCTGCAATGAGAAGAGGAGCGTGGATATTCTCCACCAGGTCCGGGCCTCTGGACCATGACCCTTCCAATCCACCAAGTAAAACTTTTTGCCCCGCATCACCTTGCATCCCACGATGGCATTGACCTCAAACTCGTCAGACGACAGATCTGATGTTCTGGCAGCTGGCTCAGAAAACCGGGACATGTGAACTGGCTTGAGGAGAGACACATGAAACGTGTCCGAGATAGCCATGTGTGGTGGAAGGGCTAGACGGTAGACCACAGGATTAATCTGCTCGAGGACCTTGAAAGGACCGATGTAGCGTGGTGCGAACTTAGCGGATTCCACCCGCAGCCTGATGTTACGGGCAGAGAGCCACACTAAGTCGCCAGGGGCAAAGGTCAGAAGCAGGGCGCCGGCAGGTATCAGCGGAGGACCTCATTCTCTCCTTGGAGGCCCGGATAGCATCCTGCGTGTGGTCCCAAATGTTACGTGCTTCCACCGCCCAGTCTGCCACCCTAGAGTCGGTGGATGACACGGGCATGGGCACGGGGACGCGCGGATGCTGACCATAATTTAAGAGAAATGGGGTCTGACCGGTGGAATCGGCTACCGCGTTGTTCAAGGCGAACTCCGCCCACGGCAGTAAGGACGCCCAATCATCCTGCCTAGCTGAGACAAAATGTCGCAGATATGTCACCAGGGTCTGGTTGGCTCTCTCCACCAACCCATTCGTCTCGGGATGATAGGCCGAAGAGAGATTTAGCTCAATGCTGAGCAGAGAACAGAGCTCTCTCCAGAACCGAGAAGCAAACTGGGGACCCCGGTCGCTGACAATCTTATCCGGCATGCCGTGTAGGCGGAAAACATATTTAATGAACAATGCCGCTAGGCCTCGTGCCGACGGTAACCGAGAGAGTGGTACTAGGTGCACCATCTTGGAGAAATGATCGGTGATCACCCAGATGACGGTGCTGCCACTGGACTTGGGCAGACCCACCACAAAGTCCATACCAACCATCTCCCAGGGCCTGTCCGCAACCGGCAGAGGATAGAGTAACCCAGCGGGCCGCTGCCGAGAGGGCCGATTCTGGGCGCAAGAGACGCACGCCTGAATATAGCCCTTGACGTCACGGGCCATATGCGGCCACCAGTACGTCCTCGCCAGTAGTTCAGTTTGATCCTGAAATGACCTCCCACTGTGGACGAATGAGCCCACGAGAGGACCTCCGGTCGCAGATGGACAGCGACAAAAGTCTTGCCCGGAGGTACAGACTCAAGAGCAACCAGAGCCACGGTCCTCAGGCTCTCCGATGGGACTATCAGTGAGGCTCCTCCTCCTCCTCTGATGACACCACAGAGCGAGAAGGAGCATCGGCTCGGACGTTCTTCTCCCTGGAGAGAAAATGTAGTGTGAAATGGAACCGGGAGAAGAACAAGGACCATCTGGCCTGACGAGAATTCAGCCGCTGAGCCGTCTGCAAATAGACCAAATGTTTGTGATCGGTGAACACCTGGAAAGGATGGCGAGCCCCCTCCAGGAGATGTCTCCATTCTGAGAAGGCCAGTTTCATTGCTAGCAACTCTCTGTCCCCGATGGAATAATTCCTCTCCGCCGGTGTGAAGGTCTTGGAGAAGAAGAAGCATGGGTGCTTCCGACCTTGCGAGTCCTTCTGGAAATGGACCGCCCCAGCACCGACGGAGGAGGCATCCACTTCTAGAATGAATGGCTTATCTACATCAGGGCGATGTAGAATGGGAGCGCTAGCAAAATGGGACTTAATGGAGGCGAAAGCCTTGGAGACAGTCTCCGACCACAGTTTGGGGTTCGCACCCTTCTTGGTGAGGGCTACCACGGGTGCAACCAAAGTTGAGAAATGGGGAATGAATTGGCGATAGTAATTTATGAACCCCATAAAGCGCTGCACCGCTTTGAGAGAATGGGGTTCCTGCCAATCCATCACCGCCTGTAGCTTGGCAGGATCCATGGCCAAACCCTGGGCTGAGATGATGTAACCCAGGAAAGGCAAGGACTCAAACCCACATTTCTCCAATTTGGCATAGAGGGAGTTGGCCCGCAGGAGATCGAAAACTTTGCGAACATCTCTCCGGTGGGAGTCAATATCTGGAGAAAAAATAAGAATATCATCCAGATAGACTACTACCAAGGTGGCAAGCATATCCCGGAAGATATCGTTCACTAAATCTTGGAAGACGGCTGGGGCGTTACATAGCCCGAAGGGCATCACCAGATATTCATAGTGCCCATCTCTGGTGTTAAATGCCGTCTTCCATTCGTCCCCATCACGGATGCGAATCAGGTTATAGGCTCCCCGCAGATCAAGCTTAGTAAACACTCTCGCTCCCCGTAGCCTATCAAATAGTTCCGATATCAGGGGCAGAGGATACTTGTTCTTAACGGTTATGGCGTTAAGTCCCCTGTAATCGATGCACGGACGTAATTCCCCATTCTTCTTTTGGACAAAGAAGAATCCCGCTCTCGCCGGGGACACCGACTTCCTAATGAATCCCCTTGCCAGATTCTTCCTGATATACTGCGACATGGCCTCTGTCTCTGGGAGAGATAGGGGGTATACTCGACCCCGGGAGGCTCAGCGCCGGGCAAGAGGTCAATAGGACAGTCGTAAGGGCGGTGCGGCGGAAGGATCTCCGCCGCCTTCTTGGAGAAAACGTCTGCATTCTGCCGATATGGCTTGGGAAGCGAGGAAAGATCTGCAGGAACCTCAGAAGTAGCGACCAGAATGCAGTCCCTCAGACACCTACCCTCGCAGGATTTACTCCAAGCGAGGATTTTCCCCGAGGACCAGTCTATGTGGGGAGAGTGGGCCCGTAACCAGGGAACCCCTAGGAGGACCTGGTCGATACCTTCTGGCATCACAAGGAGAGACAGCATCTCCTGATGAGACGGAGACGTAATAGGAGGGGGAGGATGGAAAGTGGCTGGAGGGGGTGCAGATGTAATAGGAGGGGGAGGATGGAAAGTGGCTGGAGGGGGTGCAGATGTAATAGGAGGGGGAGGATGGAAAGTGGCTGGAGGGGGTGCAGGTGGAGGAACTACAGTGGTGGGAGGTGGAGGTTGGGAGGTAACCTGCTGTAGAGCACCGTGGCATGAATGCATTACATGCATCTGCTGGGTAGGAGATAGTGTTGCCATGCGCTCCACAACAGACCTGAAAAAGTTGTGGTTTGGCGAAGATCTTGCTTCTGAATGCATGGTTTGCAGAAGTGTCTTCACCTCCAGAATGCTGGAGTTGATCTGCTGAAAGCCTGCGGAGATTTGCTCTGACAAGACTTTTAGACAGTTCTGGAAAGATGCATTCAGATGCAAGAACTCTGGCGCATAACTCTTTTCCTGACCCCTCTGCCGCTGCCGCCCAGTACCCGCAGGTGTACTAGAGGTGGCAGGGGCAGAAGGGTGGGGTAAAGGGAAAGCGATCTCCTCACCAGCAGCTTCATGTAATGTAGGCAGCCACGATGCTCCTGTGCTGGTGGATGGGACAGATGGGTCGAATGTGTGGGAAGGCTGGGAAGGTGCAGATGTACCGGGGCGGTCGAAGTGTCCCTCGGTGCCGGTCTCCTCAGGGATCGCCTCAGAAGGGTCCAATCGTGCAGGCTCCCGAGTGCTGCTCACCGTGCTGTGGAATAAAGAGAAAAAAAAACAATTAAAATACTGACATGGTATGGCCCTGGCTGAAAAAAAAAAGTTACATCTAACATTTTTTTTCACATGTGGTGTGTAATATTTACCTTCTAGTGACCATTGTTTCCCGGAGGAACGACAGGGCTTGTGCGTACTTGTACTTGCTCCTGCGTCCTCCAGATCCACTCGGGGCCCGCATCTCTTTATTGAACTCCTTCTTGAAACGATCCCTCACAGACCGCCACCGATTCACAATTCTGTTCCCTGAAACGAGAAAGGAGTGGTTAGTATACAACATCAGTGTTTCCCAAACTCCAGTCCTCATGGTCCCCAGGGGTCATGTTTTCAGGATTTCCAAAGTAAATAGAAATCCTGAACACATGATCCGTGGGGACCACGAGGACTGGAGTTCGGGAAACACTGGTTTACATCAAGCAACCGGTACTGTATATACTTACGCTCTTTAATCTGGGCCCGAACATCGAGGTCCTCCCAGCGGCCCACAAGGAGCGAACAGATTTCCTCCCAGAGTCGTCGGGTAACGATAAGGTCAGCGTGGCGGCGGTCAGCCATATTCCAGAGCGGCTCCCTTTCTCTGACGAGATCGATGAGGCGGTCCACATCAATCCCTCCATCCTCACCGTCAGAGTCGGGAGCACGCTGTGAAGGCTGTTAAAGAAAAAGACAAAAATAACATAATTAGCCTCCACAAAAGAAATGAAATAAAAAGTGCAAAAAAACAAAGCAAAAATATTTATACTTACACGCTGGTGACCGCCGCGTTGCTGTCGCCGACGACCCTGGGAGGCACTGCGAGGACCTCTTGGCCGAGCACCAGATTGGGAAGACTAGAGAAAAAAACAAAAAATGTTATGTCTTTGGATGTAGGCATTTGTTTGCTGTGTGTGGTCTGCAGAACATTGTTTTCTATGTGTTGTGTGTAGTGTGATGTTGTGTTTCTGCGTTTGATGCAAAAAACTTACCAATTGTGAGCCCACTCCAGGTGTCTGTCCACCCCTTCCTTCTTCTTCTGGGAGCTCCTCTTCATCTTGTGATTCCTGTTTTGAAATAAAAGGCAATGAATAGACATATATTACAGAGATGATGGATTTTGGAAATAAAAACTTACCGTCAAACGCTGACGATGCGAGGGAGGGCTCCCAGAAGATGATGTGCTGTCTTCCTGGTGGCCACACTCCATGCCTGTGGGTGGTGTTCCACCTGCTGCCATTGCTGCTGCTGCTGCTGCATCTATTGGGCAGCTGTTGAATAAAGAGAAACAAAGGGCCAATGAATATCTTGATATTCAATAGCCCTAGTTTGGAGGAATGGGGGATTTGATAATTACCGTCTCTCATCTGCTGCTGGCCTCCCCTCCTCAGCATGTTCCATTTGCTGCTCCATTTGGGGTGGTGGTGGTGCTGATGGTGCTGCAGTGGTCTCCTGCCTTCTCCTGCTGCGCTTGGTTGTTTTCTTGGGTGGCATGTTGGGTGTGGCTGTGGGTCCCACTGTCTTGCTTTTATATATGTCTTGTGGGCAGAGCTACTGAGCATGCTCAGACCAAAAAAACCGGATCCGGCCACCGGATCCGGCCTTCGCCGGATCCGGCGCATTGCGGCGCTCATAAGCACATGCTAAAAAGGAAGCAAAAAATGTTTATAAAATGGAAAGAAGGAGGCATATCTAAAGAAGAATATAATGCTGTCTGCAGAACCTGCAAGGCACAAATCAGATTATCTAAAGCTGAAAATGAATTGAGGCTTGCAAGAGATGTCAAAAGCAATAATAAAGGATTTTGGGGATATGTCAAAAGTAAAAGAAAAGTCAAAGATGCTATAGGATTTTTACAGGATGAAAATGATGAAATGGTAAGACAGGATGTTGAGAAGGCTGAACTTTTAAATTCCTATTTTGCATCTGTTTTCTCTCAGAAAGGAAATGTAACATCAAGTGTTATTCACTGTCCTATTAAGGAAATAGAAGAATCCAGGATATCTATAAACAGAAAGATAGTGAGGAAACACTTAGCTAACCTAAATGTATTCAAGTCTCCAGGTCCAGATGAATTACACCCCAGAGTACTGAAGGAGATAGCAGAAGAAATTTTTGAACCCCTCTCCATAATCTTTGAAAATTCTTGGAGAACAGGAGAAGTGCCAGAAGACTGGAGAAGAGCAAATGTTGTTCCTATCTTCAAAAAGGGGAAGAAGGTGGACCCAGGCAACTATAGGCCGGTGAGTCTGACTTCTATACCAGGAAAGATCTTTGAACAAATTATTAAACAACATGTATGTCAATACCTGGATAAGAATGAAGTGATTAAACAGAGTCAGCATGGGTTTGTAACTAATAAGTCATGTCAGACTAATTTAATTTCCTTCTATGATGGTATTACTGATTGGGTGGATCAAGGAAATGCTGTAGATATAGTATATCTTGACTTCAGCAAAGCATTTGACAAAGTCTCTCATACAATCCTTATTGAAAAAATGACTAAGTATGGAATGGACAAGGCAACTGTTAGGTGGATTCATAACTGGCTTAGTGATCGGACCCAAAGAGTGGTCGTAAATGGCTGCACATCCAGTTGGAAGAATGTCTCAAGTGGGGTACCACAGGGCTCTGTCCTGGGCCCTGTATTGTTCAACATCTTTATCAACGATTTAGATGAAGGAATTGAGGGTAAACTGATTAAATTTGCTGATGACACAAAGCTAGGAGGGATAGCTAATACTAGAGAAGAGAGAGAGAGGATTCAAAAAGATTTAAATAAACTGGAGAAGTGGGCAGCAACTAACAGAATGGTTTTTAACAGGGAGAAATGCAAAGTACTACATCTGGGCAATAAAAATGAAAAAAGCATATACAGAATGGGAGGAATAGGGCTAAGTGACAGCACATGTGAAAAAGACTTGGGTATACTAATAGATCACAGACTGAATATGAGTCAACAGTGTGATGCAGCAGCAAAAAAGGCAAATGCAATTCTAGGATGTATTAACAGAAGCATACAGTCTAGATCACGTGAAGTAATTATTTCCCTCTACTCCTCTTTGGTCAGACCTCATCTGGAATATTGTGTCCAATTTTGGGCACCACATTTTAAAAAAGACATCAACAAACTGGAGCAAGTTCAGAAAAGAGCGACCAGAATGGTGACCGGTCTGCAAACCCTGTCTTATGAGGAAAGGTTGCAGGATTTGGGAATGTTTAGTTTGCAAAAGAGAAGACTGAGAGGAGACTTAATAGCTGTCTACAAATATCTAAAGGGCTGTCACATTGTAGAAGGATCAACTTTATTCTCATTTGCACAAGGAAAGACTAGAAGCAATGGGATGAAGCTGAATGGGAGGAGACACAGATTAGATATTAGAAAAAACTTTTTGACAGTTAGAGTGATCAATGAGTGGAACAGGCTGCCACGAGAAGTGGTGAGTTCTCCTTCAATGGAAGTCTTCAAACAGAGGCTGGACAGACATCTAACTGGGATGATTTAGCGAATCCTGCTTTGAGCAGGGGGTTGGACCAGATGGCCCAGGAGGTCCCTTCCAACTCTACGATTCTATGATTCTATGATTCTAGACTTTCATTGTGTGAAAAAGCCGGACGTGTCCGGCTTTTACCCCGGAGACAAAAAACGTTACAGTAGCCGTTTTTTCCAGACGCCGGATCGCGACACATTGCCGGATCCGGCGAAAACCGGATGAAACGCATGGCCATCCGGCGCGATCCGGCGCAAATGCAAGTCAATGGGGGGGAAACCGGATCCGGCATTGCATTTCGCCGGATCCGGTTTCTGTCAAAAGCGCCAGATCGCGCCTGACGGCGAAAACCTGATGTGTGAAAGAGGCCTAAGCCAGTTATGAATCCACCTAACAGTTGCCTTGTCCGTTCCATACTTTGTCATTTTTTCAATAAGGATTGTATGAGAGACTTTGTCAAATGCTTTGCTGAAGTCAAGATATACTATATCTACAGCATTTCCTTGATCCACCCAATCAGTGATACCGTCATAGAAGGAAATTAAGTTAGTCTGACATGACTTATTAGTTACAAACCCATGCTGACTCTGTTTAATCACTTCATTCTTATCCAGGTATTGACATACATGTTGTTTAATAATTTGTTCAAAGATCTTTCCTGGTATAGAAGTCAGACTCACCGGCCTATAGTTGCCTGGGTCCACCTTCTTCCCCTTTTTGAAGATAGGGACAACATTTGCTCTTCTCCAGTCTTCTGGCACTTCTCCTGTTCTCCAAGAATTTTCAAAGATTATGGAGAGGGGTTCAAAAATTTCTTCTGCTATCTCCTTCAGTACTCTGGGGTGTAATTCATCTGGACCTGGAGACTTGAATTCATTTAGGTTAGCTAAGTGTTTCCTCACTTTCTTTCTGTTTATAGATATCCTGGATTCTTCTATTCCCTTAATAGGACAGTGAATAACAGTTGATTTCACATTTCCTTTCTGAGAGAAAACAGATGCAAAATAGGAATTTAAAAGTTCAGCCTTCTCAACATCCTGTCTTACCATTTCATCATTTTCATCCTGTAAAAATCCTATAGCAACTTTGACTTTTCTTTTACTTTTGACATATCCCCAAAATCCTTTATTATTTCTTTTGACATCTCTTGCAAGCCTCAATTCATTTTCAGCTTTAGATAATCTGATTTGTGCCCTGCAGGTTCTGCAGACAGCATTATATTCTTCTTTAGATATGCCTCCCTCTTTCCATTTTATAAACATTTTTTTCTTCCTTTTTAGCATGTGCTTAAGTTCTGTGTTCATCCATCCTGGTTTCCTTAAATGCTTCCTATTCTTCCCTCTTTTCGGAATTGTTAACAACTGTGCTTTGAGAATTTCATTTTTCAAGATTTCCCATCCTTCCTGGACATTTTTGTCTTTAAGGATATCCAGCCATTGGATCCCTCCAATTCTCTTTCTGAATCCCTTAAAATCTGCCTTTCTGAAATCTAACCTTGACGTCTGAGTCTTCACAGGTCTTCCGCCTCTAGTTATCCAAAATTCTAAAATAGCATGGTCGCTACCTCCTAGGGTCCCAGCCACTTTTACCTCCTCAACCATTTCCTCCCTGTTTATAAGGATTAGATCCAAGGTAGCAGTTCCCCTTGTTTTCTCCTTTACCTTTTGGAAGATAAAGTTGTCAGCAAGAGAGGATAAGAATTTCCTTGACCTGTTAGTTTTGCCTGAGAGAGATTCCCAACAAATGTCTGGATAGTTGAAATTTCCCATGACAACTATGTCATATTTTTTGGAGAACTTGGCCATTTGATGCATAAAGAGTTCATCCATATCTTCAGCTTGCACAGGCGGCCTGTAGTAAATGCCTACAATGGTGTCCTTTCCATTGTTCTGTCCTTGTATTCTTACCCAAACAGTTTCCACAGAACTCCCAGTCTCTGAAGCTTCAATCTCTGTGCAGATATACGTGTTTCTAACATACAATGCGACACCCCCTCCTCGTTTATCAAGTCTGTTTCTTGCAAATAAGTTGTATCGTTCTAGTCTTGTATTCCAATCATGTGTATTGTCCCACCAAGTTTCAGTGATTCCAATGACATCATATTTCTTTTCCTGTGTTAGTAGTTCCAATTCTCCTTGTTTGTTGCCCATGCTTTGTGCATTAGTATAGAAACATTTTAGTTTGTGATTGGTTTCTCTTTCTCCAATATTTTTATTAATTAGATTCTTTCGTCTTTGTTCTTCCTTTCCACTTCTAATAGCAGAGTTCTCAATAGCATTTGTCAGGTGTATGGCTTTTTCTGGTCTTTTGCTTCCCTTCCCATGTTGTTCTAGTTTAAAGCTCTCCTTACAAGTGTAGCAAGGCGACTTCCAAATACATGCTTTCCAGTCTTCATAAGGTGCACCCCATCTCTAGCAAGTAGTCCATCGTATAAGTAGTTCACTCCGTGATCCAGAAATCCAAATCGTTGCTGACGGCACCATCGATGTAGCCAGTTGTTCCCCTGCAGAATCTTATTCCACCTCCTTGTTCCATGGCCATCCACAGGGAGGATGGAAGAGAAGACCACCTGCGCTCCCAGTTCTTTCACTTTCTTGCCTAAGTCTTCAAAGTCTCTGCAGATGGTTTCCAGGTCGTTTCTTGCGGTGTCATTTGTCCCCACATGTAGTAGCAGGAATGGGTAGTCATCTGTAGGTCTGAAGAGTCCTGATATCCTGTCAGACACATCTTTAATTTTTGCACCTGGAAGACCTGTTTCAGAGCGACCAAGAAGTGGGTGGCACTCTGTACCAGGGGATCCCCACGCTCCCACAGTGGAGTGGCCCATTCCAAGGCCCTGCCCGACAGGATAAACTGTCGGACCTCAGCTGGGCAGAGATGCAGGAACTGGTCTTTGATCATCAGGTCCTTTAGCAGCTCAAAGGAATCAACTGACAGTCCATGGAGTCACTGGTCAAAGTGGGTCCTGAGTCCTTGCACCACATACTGTAGCTATAGCTATCGTGTGGGCCACGTTGGAGGTTCCGGAACTTCTTTCGGTATACCTCAGGTGTCAGCCGGTATTTGGCGATCAGAACCTGCTTGATGGCATCATAGTCGTCATCGTCTTCTGGCGGTAGAGAATTAAACATCTCCAGAGCTTTGCCTTTTAGCCCTGGGGTCAAGTATCTGGCCCATTGGTCCTTAGCCAGCCGGTACTGTCTGCAGGCTTTCTCAAAGGCTCGCAGAAATATGTCCAAGTCCCCTTCCTTTTTCATCACGGGAAAATGCTCTGGCCAGGGTTTAGGACTCTGGGCGTTGCTGGGCTCACTGCTTTGGGCTGTGGGGGCATTCCTCCCCGCTGGAGCACCTCCAGTTCATGGGCCCTCTGCGCTTGGCGCTCGGCTCTCTCAGCCTGTGCTTGGCGCTCGGCTCTCTCCTCCCGCTCGGCTCGCTGCTCCTCTCTCTCCTGAGCTTGCTGGATCAGCTTCAGACGTCCATCATGGTCTTCGGCAGGGAGTGCGTCCAAGGCCGCTTGCAGGTAGGGGTCCAGCCTGGCCTGGTTGCATGTGGGGCCGGCTTACGGTGGATGGACCTCAGATGCAGCGCCACCTTGGCTAGGGCCGGCTTCTGCGCCCGATGGGCTCTGTGCATTGTCCAGCTGCAACAGAGCCGCGATCAATTAGTCTCTGGTTTTGTTTGTGGCGTCAATGCCTCGGTACGTGCATACTCCAGCAAGAGTTTCCTTTTTCTGCTGTGTATACCAGCGTTCTCCTTTTGCCGCCATGGTTGCCAAATAAAAGATAGAAAAGAAAAACGAAGAAAAGGGAGGGAATACTCGCACTTACACACTAATGTCTCAGTACTAGTAACCACTGAGTCTGTTCTCCAAAACCTATGATGCAGGATTCCCGCAGGAACCGTGCAGGTCTTTAGTGAGAGGAATGATTGCTCAAACCAAATCACTAATGCTCTATGAAAATCCCACTGCTGCCACCAATATGTGATGAAAACGCACCCTGTGCCACCAATATGTCACGATCCCACCACCGGCACGGGTTTGTCAGCGGACAGATAGATGTGACGCACTGCCGGCACACGGCTATCACAGGCACAGTGGGGGCTTATCTTAGTTATCCCACCACTGGCACCATGTGACAAAAATACAGCAAGCTAATCTTGCTCTAACAATTTACCGCAGGGGGGTATTTTGGATGCCTCACCACTGCTAACAACCTTCCAAGAACTGCGGGGATTTATGGATATGCCACTTTGTCAGTTCCACTTTGGAACTCGCAGCTCTCCGACGCCCCCCTTACCCTCAGGTCAGTCAGGGAACTGCACCTAGGATAAATAGTTGTCGGATGGGCTGTTTGTTGTGCACGGACAATTAGACTACTGCAGTAAGGGAATTATCAATGCTTTGGCCACAGCCACTCAATCAGCATATAAGACCCTTCCGTACTGTCAACTAGCCCAACCAACCGAACACACCACGCTGCCACCAGCCACGATTCACTTAATCAAAGAGTTAATTAAGAGGGTCCGTGGCAAACCCCCAAATTAGTAGCGATTATCTAAAAAAGGCACATAGTTCTTTTCTTAGAGCATGAAGGCAGACTGATAATTTTATCATTTACTAGCTGAAGAGCGCGGCGCTGCCCGGGCATAGTAACTAACTGTGGTTAGTTATAGGAAATTATAATTATCCTCCATCCCATAGTCCCGTGCCCATATACCCATCATACATATCCTCCATCCCATAGTCCCGTGCCCATATACCCATCACACATCCTCCATCCCATAGCCCCGTGCCCATATACCCATCACATATCCTCCATCCCATAGTCCCGTGCCCATATACCCATCATACATCCTCCATCCCATAGTCCCATGCCAATATACCCATCATACATATCCTCCATCCCATAGTCCCGTGCCCATATACCCATCATACCCATCATACATCCTCCATCCCATAGTCCCGTGCCCATATACCCATCACACATCCTCCATCCCATAGTCCCGTGCCCATATACCCATCATACATCCTCCATCCCATAGTCCCATGCCCATATACCCATCATACCCATCATACATCCTCCATCCCATAGTCCCGTGCCCATATACCCATCATACATCCTCCATCCCATAGTCCCGTGCCCATATACCCATCACACATCCTCCATCCCATAGTCCCGTGCCCATATACCCATCACACATCCTCCATCCCATAGTCCCGTGCCCATATACCCATCATACATCCTCCATCCCATAGTCCAGTGCCCATATACCCATCATACATCCTCCATCCCATAGTCCCATGCCAATGTCTGGTCGCGGTAAAGGAGGGAAAGGTCTCGGGAAGGGCGGCGCCAAGCGGCACAGGAAGGTGCTCCGTGATAACATCCAGGGCATCACCAAGCCTGCCATCCGCCGTCTGGCTCGCAGGGGAGGAGTGAAGCGCATCTCCGGCCTCATCTATGAGGAGACTCGCAGCGTCCTGAAAGTCTTCCTGGAGAACGTGATCCGTGACGCCGTCACCTACACCGAGCACGCCAAGAGGAAGACCGTCACCGCCATGGACGTGGTGTACGCGCTCAAGCGCCAGGGCCGCACTCTCTACGGCTTCGGAGGTTAATTGTATTCTCGTCTCTGTCCTGACAACCCAAAGGCTCTTCTCAGAGCCGCCCACATCTCACGTGAGAGGCTGCAATTCCCGCTGGGGTCTAGCGGTCGCTGCTGGTGTGATCGCCGGGACCGGCTTGTGACGTTGCGCATTGGGGGAGACGTTCTCTCTTCTGGAGCTGATCCAGTGAGTAGTCTCAGTGTGAGGTGGGGCACAGATGATCCGGGTGTATGGGGGAATCGATCGGCCGCACAGTCACCTCCTATGATGCTGCAGTTACTACAGAGCAGAAATCCGAGTGCTGGTAATAAATGTGGTTGTGCCACGTCTCCTGCTGCTGAGATCCTGTGGGTTGTAGGATGGCTGCGAGGAGTGGAATGCAGCTGCACTGATGAATGGACGCCGGTGTGAACGCTCCTGAGCAGCGGCTCAGGATTGGGGTATCAACAGGATACCTACATGCGATGAGAGGGGCTGTCTGTGTTTCTGCGCCACCACATGGGCAGGGAGGGACGGTGCAGGAATACAGGGTCGCTCTGCCTGTGATCAGGAGAACATCTGCCCACATCACACTTTGCACCAACCACCGGATCTAAATCCCGGAGCAAATTATCATATACAGGAATATACCCACTGTGCCAACTGCTAATAGCAGGAATTATATCCACTGTGTCACCCACTAGAGAGATATATAGAGGATTATACCCACTGCTCTGTCACCAGGTCCCAACTCTACAGTAACGTCATCCGAGATGTGTGGAAAGGAATCAATGACCCCAACTATGGAACCACAGCTCTGCCCCTAGTGCCGGCGCCTCCAACAGAGACCAGGAGGAGGTCGCTGCTCTCTATGGAGCTGCCCCGGGCTCAGTGGGTCCCTGTGATCTCGGGACTCGATGTCGCAGCCCGGGCGGCTCTCTTCCTCCGGACACACTGCGGTCCTGGCTGCGGCCTCCTCTCTCGGTGCTGCCCCTGTCTTCAGCCCCTGGAGCTCGCACCGCTGTTTGCACTTTCCGATCTATTCTGGGGTTGAGCCTTGTAACAGGGTGTATGGGCGCTATATCCGGACACAGACCCCTCTGTGCACAGTACAGAGCTCGGAGTGCTGCTGTGAGATGAAGGGAAGGTAACGGCGGCGGCCGATCAGGGGAGCGATCAGCAGCTCCGGGGAGCAGGACTCTGAGCTCTGCGGGTGCAGCTGCCCCAGACCGGACGGCTCACGTCACAGCGATCTCCGCTACTAAGCAGAGGGGCCGGGAATAATCCAAAGGACAGGAAAGGGATTGAGCGGGAAATTCAAAACCATCAACGGGTCTGTGATCAGCCAATGAGAGAAGTCCGCAGGCGCGACCAATCCCAGAGCCAGGTATGGACTCCTCCGGTTAACTCCTTAGTGACCGTGCGCTGCTCATTTCCCCCTTCTGTATGAGGCTGCATGGAAGCAGGAACAGAACCGCTGGATCTACCGATAACGGAACCGGCCAGAATAACGGCCCTCAGACAACTGTGGACTAAGCAGCCCAGATATTACCGAACCAGGAGGAAGGAAGGAGAAACGGCAGGAAGGAGCTCATCTGTGGGAGGATTTGGTGGCTCTGAGAAGAGCCTTTGTGTTGTGGTCGGTGCTCGGGAAGATCTAAGCTCTCTCCCCACGGATCCTGCGGGCCAGCTGGATGTCTTTGGGCATGATGGTGACCCTCTTGGCGTGGATGGCGCACAGGTTGGTGTCCTCGAACAGCCCCACCAGATAAGCCTCGCTGGCCTCCTGCAGGGCCATCACCGCCGAGCTCTGGAAGCGCAGATCGGTCTTGAAGTCCTGGGCGATCTCCCTCACCAGGCGCTGGAAGGGAAGCTTACGGATCAGCAGCTCGGTGGACTTCTGGTAGCGACGGATCTCACGGAGAGCGACTGTTCCTGGGCGGTAACGATGCGGCTTCTTCACTCCGCCAGTAGCAGGAGCGCTCTTCCTGGCTGCCTTAGTGGCCAGCTGCTTGCGGGGAGCTTTCCCTCCGGTGGATTTACGGGCGGTCTGCTTGGTTCTGGCCATAGCTCTGAATAGATGTACACAAACGTGATGTGAGGAGCGGCGGGAGCAGGGTATTTATCCCCTAGTGCGCGTCCTCATTGGTCTATAGGAAACACGCCCCCTGCTCGCCATTGGTGCTTACATTAAATAGAAGCCAATAAAAACCTGATTTGTTTGACCAATTATCGTGAAGCAAACCGCGGCCTCCCGCCCTGTAACCCCGCCTCCTCCATGATGCGGCTCTCAGCAGATCGCGCTCATCTCCCGCTGTACAGAATAGAGAAATCCGGTGACGTCATCTCCAGCGCAGGAGGAGACCTGGAGCAGCCGCCACCGCACTGCCATGACCCCGTGTACACAGCGCTGTACAGTGCAGCTCCCCATTATCACCAGATCACACCCATCCTGACACTGCGCCCGGATTATCAGCAGCTCATAAACTGCAGAGGAGGCACTGATCATACAGCTCTGCAGGAAGGAGGTGGCACTGATCATACAGCTCTGCAGGGAGGAGGTGGCACTGATCATACAGCTCTGCAGGGAGGAGGTGGTGGCACTGATCATACAGCTCTACACCTTTCAGCTCTCAGTGAGCGGAAAGGTGCACCTCACAACTGATGCATGGTCCAGTCGGCATGGCCAGGGCCGTTACGTGTCCATCACTGCGCACTGGGTTAATGTGGTGGATGCAGGGTCCACAGGGGACAGCGGCGGTGGGACAGTGCTGCCTAGCCCACGGTATAGGAAACAGTTGGCTGTAGGCGTTCGACCCTCCTCCTCCTTCTCCTCCAGAAGCGAAAGCTCGTCCACAGAGCGCAGTCGTACGAGCACTCCATCTGCAGCTGCCACTGTTGCACACGATGTGTCCCCCTATCGAGCAGCTAGTGGAAAGTGTCAGCAGGCTGTGTTGCAGATGATGTGTTTGGGCGACAGACACACCACGGAGGTGCTGGCCGAGTACTTGAAGCGACAAACTGAGTCATGGCTGGGCAGTGTACATCTTGAGGCAGGCAAGGTAGTTAGTGATAACGGGCGTAATTTTGTGGAAGCCATAGCCCTTTCAAAACTCAGCCACATACCTTGCTTGGCTCACACCTTGAACCTGGTGGTGCAGTGCTTCCTCAAAAATTATCCGGAGTTAACAGCCCTGCTCCAGAAGGTGCGAAGACTGTGCGTGCACATCCGCCGGTCGCCTGTACACTCCGTTCGTATGCAGAAGCTGCAGCGATTGCTCCACCTTCCCAACCACCGCCTCATTATCGACATTGCAACAAGGTGGAACTCCACCCTGCACATGGTGGAGCGGCTGTGCGAGCAGAGGCAGGCCATAATGCATTTGTGGGAAGATACACGGCCAGGCACTTTGAGAGCAGACATGGAGTTGACAGGTGTGCAGTGGTCGAAGCTGAAAGACCTCTGTAAAGTCCTTCAGTGTTTTGAGGAATGCACACGGCTGGTAAGCGCAGACGACGCCATCCTAAGCATGAGCATCCCACTTATGCGTCTGCTCATGCAAACTTTGACGCACCTTAAGGAGCAGGCGTCTGCAGCCAATGTTGATGAGGAGGAAGAGGAGGAGGGAATCCTTGATGACATTCAGCCATTGTCTGCTCAGGGACCTCTCCTGGACGAGGTGGAGGAAGAAGAGGAGGAGGAGGATGATGATGGGGATGATTACTTAGGGGAGGAGGATGCATCTCGTGGGGCAAGTGAAAATGTTGGCGTGGCAAGGTCTGGTACAGGGTTTGTGCGTGACTGGAGGGATGTGGATTTGCCAGAAAGTGCTCCTCCACCCAGCACTCGCACTGCATCATTGACACCGGGAACATTGGCCCACATGTCAGATTATGCCTTGCGGGTCCTAAAAAGGGACCCCCGCATTGCCAAAATGATGAACGATGACGACTACTGGTTGGCCAGCATCCTGGATCTACGCTATAAAGGCAAATTACAAAACATCATGCCACAGGAGAACCTTGACCTAATATTGGCTAATAAACAAGCAACTCTGGTAAATCGGTTGCTTGAGGCATTCCCAGCACACAGCAGCGGTAATGGTTCTCACACGAGCCGTACGGGCCGGGGGCAGCTTGGCAGAGGTGTTCGTGGTGCACACAGCAGAAGTGGCGTTGGAGACAGGGGTTTCATGACAATGTTGAGGACTGATTTTTCAAATACCGCTCACACAACTGGTAATACTGCATCGATGGAAAGTGACAGGAGACAGCAGTTGTCAACTATGGTTACAAACTACTTTTCCTCCCATATCGATGTTCTCCCACACAGGTCACTCCCCTTTGACTATTGGGCCGCTAAACTGGACACCTGGCCTGAATTGGCCCAATATGCCTTACAGGAGCTCGCTTGCCCAGCTGCAAGTGTGCTATCGGAAAGAGTCTTCAGTGCAGCTGGATCAATCCTGACAGAAAAAAGGACCCGTCTGTCAACCCAAAATGTGGATGATCTAACCTTCATTAAAATGAACCACGCATGGGTTTCCAAGGATTTTGTCCCACCTTCCCCTGATGACACATAGGGTGACAGAAAAATGGCTTGCTTTGGTCCACCTCTTCCTGGTACTTCACCTATTTCGCCTTTTGCATCAGCTGAATGTCCAACATCAACATATGCCACTTTCTAAAACTCCCTAACTGTGCTGCCTCCCCCCCCATGGCCGGGGTCACCACCTACCGCACGACACCGTGCGAGTGCCGTTGCCCTGGACAGGTGGGTAGGCCGACTCTTGGGCGCGGGCACTGGCACAGGGTCCCTCATAGTGCAATCAAGTGTCTCTGACGGTGGTGGTGCACACCCGCCGTCAGACACACCGCTGTACTATGAGGGGCCCAGTGCCAGTACCGACGCCCACGAGTGGGCCCCCCTTGCTTGGGCAGGGCCCCAGCATTTGCAATCTTTACCTCTCCCTGCTCCTCCGCTGTGTAATCTGGGCCGTCAAATCCATACTGTGCCTGACACCGTCTGAGCCTGCCTCCTGAGACATATATTTTGAATGTGTACGCTATCCATACATGTTATCCGGGGATACGGTACCCTTTCTAACCTTTGTGCAATCACGTGCAATCCATACTGTGCCTGACACCGTCTGAGCCTGCCTCCTGAGACATATATTTTGAATGTGTACGCTATCCATACATGTTATCCAGGGATACGGTACCCTTTCTAACCTTTGTGCAATCACGTGCAATCCATACTGGGCCTGACACGTCTGAGCCTGCCTCCTGAGACATATATTTTGAATGTGTACGCTATCCATACATGTTATCCAGGGATACGGTACCCTTTCTAACCTTTGTGCAATCACGTTCAATCCATACTGGGCCTAACACCGTCTGAGCCTGCCTCCTGAGACATATATTTTGAATGTGTACGCTATCCATACATGTTATCCGGGGATACGGTACCCTTTCTAACCTTTGTGCAATCACGTGCAATCCATACTGGGCCTAACACCGTCTGAGCCTGCCTCCTGAGACATATATTTTGAATGTGTACGCTATCCATACATGTTATCCGGGGATACGGTACCCTTTCTAACCTTTGTGCAATCACGTGCAATCCATACCGGGCCTAACACCGTCTGAGCCTGCCTCCTGAGACATATATTTTGAATGTGTACGCTATCCATACATGTTATCCGGGGATACGGTACCCTTTCTAACCTTTGTGCAATCATGTGCAATCCATACTGGGCCTAACACCGTCTGAGCCTGCCTCCTGAGACATATATTTTGAATGTGTACGCTATCCATACATGTTATCCGGGGATAAGGTACCCTTTCTAACCTTTGTGCAATCATGTGCAATCCATACTGGGCCTAACACCGTCTGAGCCTGCCTCCTGAGACATATATTTTGAATGTGTATGCTATCCATACATGTTATCCGGGGATACGGTACCCTTTCTAACCTTTGTGCAATCACGTGCAATCCATGCTGTGCCTGACACCGTCTGAGCCTGCCTCCTGAGACATATATTTTGAATGTGTACGCTATCCATACATGTTATCCAGGGATACGGTACCCTTTCTAACCTTTGTGCAATCACGTGCAATCCATACTGGGCCTAACACCGTCTGAGCCTGCCTCCTGAGACATATATTTTGAATGTGTACGCTATCCATACATGTTATCCGGGGATACGGTACCCTTTCTAACCTTTGTGCAATCACGTGCAATCCATACTGGGCCTAACACCGTCTGAGCCTGCCTCCTGAGACATATATTTTGAATGTGTACGCTATCCATACATGTTATCCAGGGATACGGTACCTTTTCTAACCTTTGTGCAATCACGTGCAATCCATACTGGGCCTGACACCGTCTGAGCCTGCCTCCTGAGACATATATTTTGAATGTGTACGCTATCCATACATGTTATCCGGGGATACGGTACCCTTTCTAACCTTTGTGCAATCACGTGCAATCCATACTGGGCCTAACACCGTCTGAGCCTGCCTCCTGAGACATATATTTTGAATGTGTACGCTATCCATACATGTTATCCAGGGATACGGTACCTTTTCTAACCTTTGTGCAATCACGTGCAATCCATACTGGGCCTGACACCGTCTGAGCCTGCCTCCTGAGACATATATTTTGAATGTGTACGCTATCCATACATGTTATCCAGGGATACGGTACCCTTTCTAACCTTTGTGCAATCACGTGCAATCCATACTGGGCGTGAGAACGGCTGGCGAGCTGTTAAGCAAGCTACAGCACCTGTCCAGACAAGTACAGGGATTCCCTAGTGAGGAGACTTATTTGATTGTTTTCAATGTTGGGACAGCAATTTTTGGGGAGCACTATACTCTGGAGAATGATAGATGGGGCCCACCATACACTGGAACATTCCAAAGGTGGACATCAGACACTGGAGCAGCATTTACAGGGCCCATTATACACTAGAGCATTAGAAATGGGGCCCATTATGTTTGGAGCATTATTTGGGCCCATAAGACAGTGGAGCTTCATCCATGGGGACCAACATATACTGTAGCATTATGTGGAGCTCATCATATACTGTTTCAAACATTATATGGGACCAATGATTCTGTATGGAGAAATAGATGGGCCTCGTCATGAGATGTAAAAAGTGAGGTATTTTTCATTGTACTATACCGCTATTTATCTGCCGTATCGGAGCATGATGAGTTGTGGTATGTGTTAAAGGGGCGCTCTTTCGCCCAGGGCACATGAAAACCTGCAGCCAGCCCTCCCCCCCCCCACAACTTTAGCCAAATAACCCCCATTTTTCAGTGCGTAACTTGTATTATGAAGTTAATTAAGGTTGACAAGCTTAAGTAAGAAGAATTGATGCTTTTGGCATTCAAATGGGCACTGTAGGTGTGTTTCCTGTCCTCCTCTCACTGCCGACTTTTATTCCCCATTGACTTACATTGGGTTTCGTGTTTCGGGACGACCCCGACTTTTCCCTATAATCGGACGATCTTGCTCGACCCGACTTTTGGAAAAGTCGGGTTTCACGAAACGAAACGCGACCCTAAAAAACCAAAAGTCGCTCAACTCTAGTTAGGAGTCGTTGAGGAATCGCACAGTGCTTGGTCCAGCCCGATTGTGCTAATTCCTAAACCGGACGGCACCATCCGGTTCTGCAATGACTTCAGGAAACTGAATGCGGTCTCAAAATTTGATGCTTACCCCATGCCCCGGGTCGACGAGTTAATAGATCGGTTAGGAAAAGCCCGGTATATTACGACCCTAGACCTAACAAAGGCGTATTGGCAGATCCCTCTGGCGGAGGCTGCCAGAGAAAAGACGGCATTTGCTACCCCAGAAGGTCTATTTCAGTATGTGTATATGCCGTTTGGACTGCACGGGGCACCGGCGACCTTCCAGAGACTGATGGATTGAGTCTTGAGGCCACATAGGCAGTACGCTTCGGCCTATTTGGATGACATTGTCATTTACAGCTTGGACTGGGAGACTCATCTCCAGAAAGTACAAGCTGTGATTGACGACCTGTGGGAGGCAGGTCTAACCGCGAACCCCAAGAAATGTCATATCGGGCTAGAAGAAGCCCGGTATTTGGGGTATGTAATTGGGAGGGGTGTTGTTAAACCCCAGGTTGATAAGATTCAGGCAGTTCAGGACTGGCCACAACCTGTCAACAAGAAGCAGGTACAAGCCTTCCTCGGGATCGCCGGCTATTATCGCCGGTTCATACCCAATTTTGCAGCCATCGCTACCCCCCTGACGGATCTTACAAAAGGGAAAGACTCTGTCATGATTAAATGGAGTTTAGCGGCTGAAGAAGCCTTCCATGGCCTAAAACGGGCACTTTGCTCTCAGCCCGTACTGGTGACTCCAGACTTCCGCAGCGAGTTTGTGGTACAAACGGATGCCTCTGATACCGGCATCGGGGCCGTACTCTCACAAGTGAGGGACGGAGTGGAACACCCAGTCCTCTATCTCAGCAGAAAGCTGAATAAACACGAGCAAAGGTATGCAGTCGTAGAAAAAGAGTGCCTCGCTATTAAGTGGGCTCTAGAGGCCCTCAAATATTACCTGGTGGGCCGAAAGTTCAGGCTGATCACTGACCATGCCCCTCTCAAGTGGATGCACTTGAACAAGGAACGGAATAGCCGGGTGACCCGGTGGTTCCTTGCCCTGCAGGCCTACACTTTTACGGTGGAGCACCGCCCAGGAGTACAGATGGGGAATGCAGATGCCCTGTCCCGAGTGCACTGTTTGGCGGGTGTCATTGCTCGACTGGAGTGGTCTGAGCAGAGGGGGGGATATGTGAGAATCATGTGGGAATAGTGGATGAGGGCAGGTATATCTCGCCCAGATTCCTTTCCTATGTGGCCTAGTCTGGTTAGTATCGCACCTGCTTACTAATGGATAATGGGAGGTGGATATAAAAGGATGCCAGGTGGTTGTGTGAGTGTCTCACCCTGGGAACACAGAGAGCCTGTCTGTGTGAGAGACACACGTGAGTGAAAGCAGTGCCCACTGCAACTGTGGTTTGGCTGGACGGGAGAAGCCCGCCAGTTGGTAGTTAGGTTGTCCATTGTTTAGTTAGTGCCGGACAGGCAAGGATTTGTTTTATGTTTTATTTCCTTTTGCATTGCTTTCACCGTTAATAAACCTGACCCAGGGTCAGTTACACCTGAATCCCAGCTCTGCGCCTGAGTTTCATGCTGAACGCACATGACCTTTGACCCCAGCAAAGCCGATCCCGGAGTGTTTTATCACACTTGCCACAGGCTGAGACTGACTATCCAACTCTCTGTCACCATTCGCAATATCCGAGTGAAGGGGTTTCATAATGCGTCAGTCACCAGTTCACACATCCGTCACCATACACACACAGCATAATATGCTACACTAGCGCACTGCCGAGCCGCCTTGCGGGCTTTTTATAGAGATGCGCTTCCAGGACCTTCCATTAGCTTGGGAAGGACCAATCAGATCCGACGTAGGACCTGAGCATGTGACCCCTGCTCTCCAGTGAGAGGTAAGTTGCGGGCATGCCCAGTAGCACGGCATGAAAGTTAGGCGTCGGATTCCTGGCACTGCACAGCACAGCAGGAATCCAGAGCCAGACATCCTGCGGTCTCCCATTCTCCTCCGACCGCTCGGACTCCTGCTCAGCAATCTCGGCGAACCAGGCATTCCCCGCAGACTCGTTCTGTGAGCCTGGATGTTGCTACCACCTCTGGTGCAGCAATGATAACGCAACCTGCTTTGCAGGGAACTGCTCTAGAGGCTAAGTCCTCGCGCCGTGCGACTGGGCATGCCCGCAACTTGTCCTCTCAGTGGAGAGCAGGGGTCACATGTGAAGGTCCTATGTCGGATCTGATTGGTCCTTCCTATAGTACTGGAAGGTCCCGGAAGCGCATGGCTATAAAAAGCCTGCATGGCGGCTCGGCCATGCGCTAGTGTAGCATATTATGCTGTGTGTGTGTATGGTGATGGATGCATGGACTGGTGTCTGACTTATTATGAAACCCCTTCACTCGGATATTACGAATGGTGACAGTATGTTGGGTTAGTCAGCTCCAGATTGTGGCAGGCTACACGCCACTGAGCCTTCCTCACCTACACTAGCGTCCGTCGGTGCCCGGCTCCTCCGGCATCGTCGCTTAGCGGCTTCAGTTACGGCCGCGCTGCAGTAGTAGCAGCTTTTGGTGTTCGCAGCTGCGACGCCACACGCCGGCTGACCTGTGCAGCTAACAGGTTCAGCCTTTACGTCTAGTTCATACTTTGGCGTCTCTGTGACTAAACAGAGTCCGCTCTCAGGCTCTCGGGTGACGTTAACCCGAGCGCTGTTTCGCACTTCTAGCGTATCTGCCATTGTCCAGCAGCGGTCTTGTCATCTACCGCACGGTGGACCCCGGGCGGCGAACGCGCCTTCCATTATTTATATCTGGTGCGTTCCGCCGACCCTAACATTACACTAGCGCCAGGGTCTGGCTGGCAATGGCAGACGTGCAGCAGCTGCAGCGCTACATTCGGCAGCTGGAGAGCAGGTTGGCGGCTATTGAGAGCACCAACTCAGCTGCGAATGCTGCGCTAGCTGCTGCTCAGACAGTCGCTGAGGCTGTCTCACGTGCGCCCACACTTTTGCCCCTGCCGACAATGTCTCGCCTCCCGCTCCCCGATAAGTTTTCGGGTGATAGTGCCTCCTGTAGGGGATTCGTTAGTCAGTGCTCCATCCAGCTGGAGTTGCTGGCTGCACGGTTCCCTACGGAGCGTGCTAAGGTGGGATTTATTGTCTCTCTGTTGTCTGGCCGGGCATTACAGTGGGCCACGCCATTGTGGGTGATCCCGTGGTACAGGGGGCTGCTCAGTTCCTCGCGGCTCTGAAGCAAGTCTTCTTGGGACCACGGGTCACCCACGATACGGCTCTCCAACTGTTATCTTTAACACAAGGGTCACTTTCGGTTAGCCATCATGCTGTCCAGTTTCGGACACTGGCTTCCGAGTTAGAGTGGCCGGACAAAGTGTTGGTCCCGGTGTTTTGGAGAGGCCTGGCTGAGCACGTAAAAGATGCTCTAGCTACTAGGGAGATTCCCACCAGTTTGGAGGAGTTGATCGCCGTTTCCACCCGCATTGATCTCCGCTACACGGAGCGCGGGTTGGAACGAGCGCAATCCAAACGTAGGGTTAATTTGGCTCCCACCTTTTCTGAGCCGCTGAAATTTCCCGCACAGGAGCACCTCTCCTCTGAGCCTATGGAGGTGTCTCGCACCGGCACTAAGTTGCGTCCGATGCGAACCTCTGTGCGCTGTTATCAGTGCCGACAGTTGGGCCACTCGGCTGGCACATGCCCTCAGCGGCCGAAAAGACGACCACGTTCAGTGGCCGTAGGTGGTGGTCAATCCAAGGTGGGACCCTTTTCACCCAAACCGGTGTTCCGGGGTACATTAGATAGTGGGTCCTCCTCCTGGGAGGCAGAGGTCACCCTGGATTCCGGGGCCGAGGGGAACTTTATGTCCTCGACTTTTGCCCAGAGACACGCTATCCCTCTGGTGATACTCCCCCAACCTCTGACCATCAGGGTGGTAAATGGGGCACCGTTACCATCTCAGGTGACCCATCAGACAGCCCCACTCGGACTCTCTATTTCACCCTCACATCGGGAGACTCTGTCCCTGCTAATTATGCCCAATGGCATCGATCAGGTGCTCCTCGGAGTTCCCTGGCTTCGTTGCCACTCCCCGCATATTGACTGGGCTTCAGGGAGGATACTGGGCTGGGGCAAGGACTGTGAGGGAAGGTGCCTGAGGGGCAGCGTTCAGGTGGCTTCCACAGAAGTGCCTGCGGATCTCTCCTCGCTCCCCAAACCCTACCACCATTACGCGGACGTCTTCTCTAAGAAGTCTGCGGAGACGCTCCCACCGCACCGTTCCTATGATTGCCCGATTGATCTCCTGCCAGGCACAGAGCCTCCCCGAGGCTGTGTTTACCCTTTATCACTCCCTGAGACGGAGGCTATGTCCCAGTATATCCGGGAGAACCTGGCTAGGGGTTTCATCAGAAAATCGGTGTCACCGGCTGGTGCCGGGTTCTTCTTCGTACAGAAGAAGAACGGAGAGCTACGCCCCTGCATCGACTACCGAGGTCTCAATGCTATCACAGTTAAAAACAAATACACCCTACCGTTGATCTCGGAGTTATTTGACAGGTTGCGGGGGGCCCGGATCTTTACTAAACTAGATCTGCAGGGTGCATACAACCTGATCCGCATTCGCGAAGGAGACGAATGGAAGACAGCTTTTAATACCAGGGATGGCCATTACGAATACCTGGTTATGCCCTTTGGCCTTTGTAATGCCCCAGCTGTCTTCCAAGATTTTGTCAACGACGTCTTCCGCGACATGCTCTCTACCTCGGTGGTGGTCTATCTGGATGACATACTCATCTTTTCGCCAGATTTTACCACCCACCGGATAGACGTCTGCAGGGTCTTTGACCGTCTGCGGGCGAACTCGTTATTTGCCAAGCTGGAGAAGTGCCAGTTTGAGCAGGAGTCCTTGCCGTTCCTGGGCTATATCATCTCAGCCCAGGGGCTGGCCATGGATCCGGCCAAACTACAAGCGGTTATGGACTGGCAGGAACCCCATTCCCTCAAAGCGGTGCAGCGCTTTTTGGGGTTCGTGAATTACTACCGCCAGTTCATACCACACTTTTCCACACTGGTGGCTCCTTTGGTTGCTCTCACCAAGAAAGGAGCTAACCCCAATGCTTGGTCAGAACATGTCTCCAAGGCCTTCTCGGCTATAAAATCACATTTTGCTGGCGCTCCCATATTACATCGTCCCGATGTGGATAAGCCGTTTATCCTTGAGGTAGACGCTTCTTCCGTCGGTGCAGGAGCAGTCCTTTATCAAAAGGATGCTCAAGGTCAGAAGCACCCCTGCTTCTTCTATTCCAAGACCTTCTCACCGGCGGAGAAAAATTACTCCATCGGCGACAGGGAGCTGCTAGCCATGAAGTTGGCTTTTTCTGAATGGAGACATCTCCTGGAGGGAGCCCGGTTTCCCTTTCTGGTATATACGGACCATAAAAACCTGGTCTATCTATAGACGGCCCAACGCCTGAATTCCCATCAGGCCAGGTGGTCGCTCTTCTTCTCACGATTCCGCTTCACCCTCCACTACCTCTCTGGAGAGAAGAACGTCCGTGCGGATGCTCTCTCACGTTCAGTGGTCTCAGCGGAGGAAGGAGAAGCTGAGCCTCGGTTAATTCTCCCGCCGGAGAGTTTTACGACCGTGGCTCCAGTTGCGCTCGAGTCGGTACCACCGAGCAAGACCTTGGTGCCTCCTCAGCTACGGCCGGAGGTCCTCGCCTGGGCACATGCCTCCAGAGTGGGTGGCCATTTTGGTAAAAAACGGACCGCCGAACTCCTGGCAAGGTCATATTGGTGGCCACATATGGCTCGAGATGTCAAGGAGTACGTGCAGGCATGTGTTTCGTGTGCTCGGAACAGACCCTCTAGACAGAGGCCGGCGGGGCTGTTGTTTCCCCTGCCAGTAGCGGATAGACCATGGGAGATGGTTGGCATGGACTTCATAGTTGGCCTGCCCAAGTCTGGTGGCAGTACGGTCATCTGGGTGGTCACCGACCATTTTTCCAAAATGGTGCATCTGGTGCCACTCGCACGCCTGCCTTCCGCTCGAGGTCTGGCCACCTTGTTCATTAAACACGTATTCCGTCTACATGGCATGCCGGACAAAATCGTGAGTGACCGTGGTCCCCAGTTTGCGTCTCGGTTTTGGAGGGAGCTCTGCAGTTTACTCAGCATCGAGCTAAATCTATCCTCCGCTTACCATCCCGAGACGAATGGCTTGGTCGAGAGAGCCAATCAGACCTTGGTCACCTATTTACGACATTTTGTCTCTGCCAGGCAGGATGACTGGGCATCCTTGCTACCTTGGGCAGAATTTGCCCTAAACAATGCGGTGGCTGATTCCACTGGTCAGACGCCCTTTCTCCTAAACTATGGCCAACATCCACGTGTCCCTGTCCCGATGCCAGTGTCCTCCACTGACTCCAGGGTGGCAGACTGGGCAGTGGAGGCCCGGGACATTTGGGATCGCACTCAGGATGCTATCCGGGCATCTAAAGAAAGGATGAGGGCGTCCGCCGACATGCATCGGCGGCCTGCGCCAAGCTTCTCCCCTGGCGACATGGTATGGCTCTCCACCCGAAACATTAAACTGCGGGTTGAGTCTCCCAAGTTCGCACCGCGATACATTGGACCATTCAAGGTCCTCGAGCGACTTAGCTCGGTGGTCTACCGCCTGGCTCTACCTCCACATTTGGCCATTTCGGACGTGTTCCATGTGTCCCTCCTCAAACCAGTTCACATGGTCCGGTTTTCTGAGTCATCTGCTGGGTCATCAGACTTATCGTCTGATGAGTTTGAGGTTAATGCCATCGTGGGGCGCAGGTTTGTCCGTGGCAAAAAATTTTATTTGGTGGACTGGAAGGGTCATGGGCCCGAGGCTCGGACCTGGGAGCCGGTGGAAAATATTCACGCACCGCTCCTGATCGCGGCCTTCGAGCGCAGTGAGGCTCAGCAGGGGGGGGCCCTGGGAGGTGGGGGTAATGTTAGGCGTCGGATTCCTGGCACTGCACAGCAGGAATCCAGAGCCAGACATCCTGCGGTCTCCCATTCTCCTCCGACCGCTCGGACTCCTGCTCAGCAATCTCGGCGAACCAGGCATTCCCCGCAGACTCGTTCTGTGAGCCTGGATGTTGCTGCCACCTCTGGTGCAGCAATGATAACGCAACCTGCTTTGCAGGGAACTGCTCTAGAGGCTAAGTCCTCGCGCCGTGCGACTGGGCATGCCCGCAACTTGTCCTCTCAGTGGAGAGCAGGGGTCACATGTGAAGGTCCTATGTCGGATCTGATTGGTCCTTCCTATAGTACTGGAAGGTCCCGGAAGCGCATGGCTATAAAAAGCCTGCATGGCGGCTCGGCCATGCGCTAGTGTAGCATATTATGCTGTGTATGTATGGTGATGGATGCATGGACTGGTGTCTGACTTATTATGAAACCCCTTCCCTCGGATATTACGAATGGTGACAGTATGTTGGGTTAGTCAGCTCCAGATTGTGGCAGGCTACACGCCACTGAGCCTTCCTCACCTACACTAGCGTCCGTCGGTGCCCGGCTCCTCCGGCATCGTCGCTTAGCGGCTTCCGTTACGGCCGCGCTGCAGTAGTAGCAGCTTTTGGTGTTCGCAGCTGCGACGCCACACGCCGGCTGACCTGTGCAGCTAACAGGTTCAGCCTTTACGTCTAGTTCATACTTTGGCGTCTCTGTGACTAAACAGAGTCCGCTCTCAGGCTCTCGGGTGACGTTAACCCGAGCGCTGTTTCGCACTTCTAGCGTATCTGCCATTGTCCAGCAGCGGTCTTGTCATCTACCGCACGGTGGACCCCGGGCGGCGAACGCGCCTTCCATTATTTATATCTGGTGCGTTCCGCCGACCCTAATACTAGGGCCCCCTCCTCTCTGAGCCTCGCTCCGCTCAAACTCTGCAATGAGAAGAGGAGCGTGGATATTCTCCACCGGCTCCCAGGTCCGGGCCTCTGGACCATGACCCTTCCAATCCACCAAGTAAAACTTTTTGCCCCGCATCACCTTGCATCCCACGATGGCATTGACCTCAAACTCGTCAGACGACAGATCTGATGTTCTGGTAGCTGGCTCAGAAAACCGGGACATGTGAACTGGCTTGAGGAGAGACACATGAAACGTGTCCGAGATAGCCAAGTGTGGTGGAAGGGCTAGATGGTAGACCACAGGATTAATCTGCTCGAGGACCTTGAAAGGACCGATGTAGCGTGGTGTGAACTTAGCGGATTCCACCCGCAGCCTGATGTTACGGGCAGAGAGCCACACTAAGTCGCCAGGGGCAAAGGTCAGAGCAGGGCGCCGGCGGGTATCAGCGGAGGACCTCATTCTCTCCTTGGAGGCCCGGATAGCATCCTGCGTGCGGTCCCAAATGTCACGTGCCTCCACCGCCCAGTCTGCCACCCTAGAGTCGGTGGATGACACGGGCATGGGCACGGGGACGCGCAGATGCTGACCGTAATTTAAGAGAAATGGGGTCTGACCGGTGGAATCGGCTACCGCGTTGTTCAAGGCGAACTCCGCCCACGGCAGTAAGGACGCCCAATCATCCTGCCTAGCCGAGACAAAATGTCTCAGATATGTCACCAGGGTCTGGTTGGCTCTCTCCACCAACCCATTCGTCTCGGGATGATAGGCCGAAGAGAGATTTAGCTCAATGCTGAGCAGAGAACAGAGCTCTCTCCAGAACCGAGAAGCAAACTGGGGACCCCGGTCGCTGACAATCTTATCCGGCATGCCGTGTAGGCGGAAAACATATTTAATGAACAATGCCGCTAGGCCTCGTGCCGACGGTAGCCGAGAGAGTGGTACTAGGTGCACCATCTTGGAGAAATGATCGGTGATCACCCAGAAGACGGTGCTGCCACTGGACTTGGGCAGACCCACCACAAAGGCCATACCAACCATCTCCCAGGGCCTGTCCGCAACCGCCTGAATATAGTCCTTGACGTCACGGGCCATATGCGGCCACCAGTACGTCCTCGCCAGTAGTTCAGTGGTCCGTTTGATCCCGAAATGACCTCCCACTCTGGACGAATGAGCCCACGAGAGAACCTCCGGTCGCAGATGGACAGCGGCAAAAGTCTTGCCCGGAGGTACAGACTCAAGAGCAACCGGAGCCACGGTCCTCAGGCTCTCCGATGGGACTATCAGTCGAGGCTCCTCCTCCTCCTCTGATGACACCACAGAGCGAGAAAGAGCATCGGCTCGGACGTTCTTCTCCCCGGAGAGAAAATGTAGTGTGAAATGGAACCGGGAGAAGAACAAGGACCATCTGGCCTGACGAGAATTCAGCCGCTGAGCCGTCTGCAAATAGACCAAATTTTTGTGATCGGTGAACACCTGGAAAGGATGGCAAGCCCCCTCCAGGAGATGTCTCCATTCTGAGAAGGCCAGCTTCATTGCTAGCAACTTTCTGTCCCCGATGGAATAATTCCTCTCCGCCGGTGTGAAGGTCTTGGAGAAGAAGAAGCATGGGTGCTTCCAACCTTGCGAGTCCTTCTGGAAAAGGACCGCCCCAGCACCGACGGAGGAGGCATCCACTTCTAGAATGAATGGCTTATCTACATCAGGGCGATGTAGAATGGGAGCGCTAGCAAAATGGGACTTAATGGAGGCGAAAGCCTTGGAGACAGTCTCCGACCACAGTTTGGGGTTCGCACACTTCTTGGTGAGGGCTACCACGGGTGCAACCAAAGTTGAGAAATGGGGAATGAATTGGCGATAGTAATTTATGAACCCCATAAAGCGCTGCACCGCTTTGAGAGAATGGGGTTCCTGCCAATCCATCACCGCCTGTAGCTTGGCAGGATCCATGGCCAAACCCTGGGCTGAGATGATGTAACCCAGGAAAGGCAAGGACTCCTGCTCAAACACACATTTCTCCAATTTGGCATAGAGGGAGTTGGCCCGCAGGAGATCGAAAACTTTGCGAACATCTCTCCGGTGGGAGTCAATATCTGGAGAAAAAATAAGAATATCATCCAGATAGACTACTACCGAGGTGGCAAGCATATCCCGGAAGATATCGTTCACTAAATCTTGGAAGACGGCTGGGGCGTTACATAGCCCGAAGGGCATCACCAGATATTCATAGTGCCCATCTCTGGTGTTAAATGCCGTCTTCCATTCGTCCCCATCACGGATGCGAATCAGGTTATAGGCTCCCCGCAGATCAAGCTTAGTAAACACTCTCGCTCCCCGTAGCCTATCAAATAGTTCCGATATCAGGGGCAGAGGATACTTGTTCTTAACGGTTATGGCGTTAAGTCCCCTGTAATCGATGCACGGACGTAATTCCCCATTCTTCTTTTGGACAAAGAAGAATTCCGCTCCCGCCGGGGACACCGACTTCCTAATGAATCCCCTTGCCAGATTCTCCCTGATATACTGCGACATGGCCTCTGTCTCTGGGAGAGATAGGGGGTATACTCGACCCCGAGGAGGCTCAGCGCCGGGCAAGAGGTCAATAGGACAGTCGTAAGGGCGGTGCGGCGGATGGATCTCCGCCGCCTTCTTGGAGAAAACGTCTGCATACTGCCGATATGGCTTGGGAAGCGAGGAGAGATCTGCAGGAACCTCAGAAGTAGCGACCTGAATGCAGTCCCTCAGACACCTACCCTCGCAGGACTTACTCCAAGCGAGGATTTTCCCCGAGGACCAGTCTATGTGGGGAGAGTGGGCCCGTAACCAGGGAAGCCCTAGGAGGACCTGGTCGATACCTTCTGGCATCACAAGGAGAGACAGCATCTCCTGATGAGACGGAGACAGTGAGAGTCTCAGTGGAGCCGTTTGGTGGGTGATTAGGGACGGGAGTGTCGCCCCATTCACCACCCTAATGGTGACTGGCTGAGGTAGCAAGACCAGAGGGACTGCGTGTTGTTGAGCGAAGGCAGATGACATAAAGTTGCCCTCCGCTCCAGAGTCCACGCAAACCTCCACCATCAGAGTGGAAGACTCAAACTCTAACGCCCCTTTAAACAGGAGCTTGGAGGAGAAATTAGCTGTGTCTAGTAGACCCCCTCCGATAACCACTAGACGGGGGCGTTTCCCGGCCGCTGTGGGCACAGGTTAGCGTGGTGCCCAGTCTGCCGACAACGGAAGCAGACTGGGGGTACCCGCACGGACCAGACCCTGGACCCAGAGCGGGACACCTCCATGGCCTCTGGAGGCTCAGGCGGTGGGCCGAGGGGTTCCAGCGGTCTGGCAAAATTTGGAGCCAACTTATAGCGTTGGCGGGACCTGGAGCGCTCCAACCCTCGCTCAGTGAAGCGAACGTCAATCCGGGTGGAGACTGTAATGAGCTCCTCTAGGGTGGTAGGCACCTCCCTGGTGGCCAGGGCGTCCTTGACATGATCAGCCAGGCCTCTCCAGAATATGGGTATGAGCACCTTATCTGGCCACTCCAGCTCAGAGACCAGAGTTCTGAAGAGGATGGCATACTGGCTGACCAAAGACGAACCCTGGGTTAGCGCCAGTAACTGGAGTGCCGTGTCATGTGTGACCTGAGGTCCCAGGAACACCTGTTTCAGAGCGACCAAGAAGTGGGTGCCACTCTGTACCAGGGGATCCCCATGCTCCCACAGTGGAGTGGCCCATTCCAAGGCCCTGCCCGACAGGAGGGAGATGATAAATCCCACCTTGGCCCGCTCAGAGGGAAATCGTGTAGCCAGCAGCTCTAGGTGAATGGAGCACTGACTCACGAAACCCCTACACGAAGCACTATCCCCTGAGAACTTCTCGGGAGGCGGGACAAGGTCGGGGCAGGACTGGCCGTGGAGACATGAGCGACAGCCTCTGTAGCTGCCTGAACGGCGACCGAGGTAACATCCGCAGCTGAGGTGGAACGCTCTAGCGCTGCCAACCTACCCTCCAGCTGCTGGATGTACCTATGCAGTCGTTGTTCATGCGCCATTATCGGCCAGACCCTGGCGCTAAGATAATGTTAAGGGCTGGCGGAACACACCAAATAATAAGATGGTGTTTAGGTGCGTTCGCAGCCCTAGGTCCACCGTGCAGAGGTGTTAACTGCTGCTCGGTAATGGCGGACGCGATATGGCGGTGCAATAACGGCACACACGGGATTAACCTCACCCAAGGTGTACCGAGGCGAACTCTTATGACTTAGAGCCGCACCACCGCAAATAATAGACGCCGTAGCCTGTTTTCGCTCACAGAGCTCGGCAGAGTAAGTGCTAGCGTAACGTCACAGGACTCAGCCCTTAGACAGCAGGACTGAAGTCCCTCTAGACCGCTAGCGCCCGGCACCGCGACTGCGATACCAACAGGGATCAAATAAATGGCGTGTGCAAGTGTGCAGACGGCCGGTATGCACTGTGGCCTACAGGCTAGCCACTAGCAGGCGCTGACTCAGACTCTAAACCCTAATAACAGACGTATCAAAGGGTAGGGGTTTCATAATGAGTCAGACACCAGATACATGCATCCATCATCATACACACCAAACTATTTGAGTCTATCTTAGCACATGGCCGAGCGGCCATGCGAACCTTTTATAGCCGCAGGCGTCCGTGATCCTCCTTGCTTCTCGGATGGGCCAATCCGAACACGAGCAGGACCTGAGCACATGACCTTTGATCTCCAATGGGAGATCACTCCACAGGCATGCTCAGTGGCCCGACATGAGGACTTAGTCCCTGGAGGATCTTGCTGCTGAGCAGCATGCATTGCCAAAGCTGAACCATGGGTGGCAGCAGCAAGCAAACCCACGGAGCTGGTCTGGACAGGGTGCCGGGACCGATGAGTTTGCTGAGCAAGCTCCTCTGCGGCTGGGGAGGAATGGGAGACCGTCAGAGGCAAGGCTCGGGATTCCCGCTGTGCAGCGCCAGAAATCCGACGCCTAACAGAAACAGCCTCTGGAGACCAATTCAGCACATCAGCACCCTTCTTAGTCAAATCAGTCAATGGTTTGGCAATACCAGAAAAATTAGCTATGAATTTAAGATAAAAATTAGCAAAACCCAAAAACTTCTGGAGGGCCTTCAAAGAAGTGGGCTGAACCCAATCATAAATGGCCTGTACCTTGGCCGGGTCCATTTCAATAGTTGACAGAGACAAAATAAATCCCAAAAATGAAATCCTCTGTACTCCAAAAAGGCATTTTGATCCCTTAACATACAGGGAATTCTCCCTCAAAATCTGGAACATAGTCTGAACATGTTCCACATGAGAATCCCAATCCCTGGAAAAGATCAAAATATCATCCAGATAGATGATCAAAAATTTATCCACAAAGTCTCGGAATATATCGTTCATGAAGCACTGGAAGACAGAAGGGGCATTAGTGAGCCCAAAAGGCATCACCAGGTACTCAAAATGTCCCTCTGGAGTATTAAACGCCGTCTTCCATTCATCCCCCTGCTTAATGCGAATAAGATTATACGCCCCCTGAGGTCAAGCTTGGTAAACCAGCAAGCACCTTTAACTTTGGAGAATAGATCAGAAATCAGGGGTAACGGATACTGATATTTAATAGTAATTTTGTTGAGGGAACGATAATCAATACAAGGCCTTATTGAACCATCTTTCTTGACCACGAAAAAAAACCCAGCACCCAAGGGGGAAGAGAATGGTCTAATATGACCCTTCTCCAATGCCTCCTTAATATAAGATCGCATAGCCTCGTGCTCGGGTACGGATAAAATGAAAAGCCGACCCGTGGGAAATTTACACCCAGGGCTCAGCTCAATTGCACATTGTCATAACTCCTATGAGGAGGCAAAGACGCAGACTCATTCTCACTAAATACATCATAATAATCAGCCAAATAGTCAGGAACATCATGCAACTGGGGAGAGGTGGAGAAAACAGGAGCGTCACCAAGAGCACACCGACAACCCCAACTCACCACAGACACAGATTTCCAATCCAAAACTGGATTACGGATTTGCAACCAGGGAAATCCCAGAACAATGGTATCATGCAAATTATGCAACACCAAAAATCTGCAATTTTCTTGATGGTCTGGGGCGACCCGCATTACCACCTGGGTCCAAAACTGAGGTTTATTCTTCGCCAAAGGAGTAGCATCAATCCCCCTCAAAGGGATAGGCGTCCGCAGAGGTGTCATAGGAAACCCACAACGTTTAGCAAAATCCAAGTCCATCAGGTTCAGAGCCGCTCCTGAATCCACAAAAGCCTTAGCGGAAAATGTGGACAGGGAGCAGATCTGAGTAATTGCCAGAAGAAATTTAAGTTGTACACCACCCACAGCAAATGTGTTAAGCGTCGGATTCCTGGCACTGCACAGCAGGAATCCAGAGCCTGATATCCTGCGGTCTCCCATTCTTCCTCAACCGCTCCAGGTGTTGCTCAGCAAACACAGCGAGCCAGGCCTGCTGCTCAGACTCGCTCTGGCAGCCTGGATGTTGCTGCCACCTCTGGTGCAGCAATGGCAGCACAACCTGCTTTGCAGGGAACCGCTCCTGAGGCTAAGTCCTCATGCCGTGCTACTGGGCATGCCCGCAACTTGACCTCTCACTGGAGAGCAGGGGTCACATGCTCAGGTCCTGCGTCGGATCTGATTGGTCCTTCCCAAGCTAATGGAAGGTTCTGGAAGCGCATCGCTATAAAAAGCCCGCAGGGCGGCTCGGCGATGCGCTAGTGTAGACTTATCTTGCTATGTGTGTGAATGGTGACGGATGCATGGACTGTTGGCTGACTCATTATGAAACCCCTTCCCTCGGATAATACGATTGGTGACAGAGAGTGTTCTTAGGTCAGCACCAGGTAGAGGCAAGCTACGCCACAGTGCTCCTTCGCCTACATTAGCGTCCGTCGGTGCCCGGTCCTCGGCGCCGACGCTTGCGGCTATAGTTGCCGCTGCGCTGCATTAACAGCAGCTATTGGTGTTCGCGGCTGCGACGCCACACGCTGACTCCTGTGACGATAACAGGGCCAGCACCTTTGTATTTATTTCTGGCAAGCGACTCTGTGTCTGAACAGAGCCGCTCCTAGCGTTCGGGTGACATTAACCCGTGCGCACTACTTCACCTTCTGGTGCATCTGCCATTGCCCAGCAGCGGTCTTACCAACTACCGCACGGTGGACCCCGGGCGGCGAACGCACCTCTTATTATTTTATATCTGGTGCGTTCCGCCGACCATAACATTACACTAGCGCCAGGGTCTGGCTGGCAATGGCAGACGTGCAGCAGCTGCAGCGCTACATTCGGCAGCTGGAGAGCAGGTTGGCGGCTATCGAGAGCACCAACTCAGCTGCGAATGCTGCGCTAGCTGCCGCCCAGACGGTCGCTGAGGCCGTCTCACGTGTACCCACACTCTTGCCCTCGCCGACAATCTCTTCCCTCCCGCTCCCCGATAAGTTTTCGGGTGAAAGCGCCACCTGTAGGGGATTCGTCAGTCAGTGCTCCATTCACCTGGAGTTGCTGGCTGCACGGTTTCCTACAGAGCGGGCTAAGGTGGGCTTCATTGTCTCCTTATTGTCTGGCCGGGCATTGCAGTGGGCCACGCCATTGTGGGAACGTGATGATCCTGTGGTTCAGGGGCCTGCTCAGTTCCTCGCGGCTCTGAAGCAGGTCTTCTTAGGACCACGGGTCACGCACGATACGGCTCTCGACCTGTTGTCCTTAACACAAGGGTCACTCTCGGTTAGCCATTATGCTGTCCGGTTTCGGACATTGGCTTCCGAACTGGAGTGGCCGGACAACGTATTAGTCCCAGTGTTCTGGAGAAGCCTAGCTGAGCACGTCAAGGATGCTCTAGCTACCCGAGATATTCCCACAACTCTGGAGGAATTGATCGCCGTCTCCACCCGTATTGATCTCCGGTTCACGGAGCGCGGGTTGGAGAGGACTCAATCCCGACGTAAAATTAACCTGGCTCCCACCTTTACCGAACCGCTGAGCCATTCCGCACAGGAGTCTCCCTCCACCGAGCCCATGGAGGTATCTCGCACCGGCACTAAGCCACGTCAGGTGCGGGGCTCCGTGCGCTGTTACCACTGCCAACACTTTGGCCACACAGCTGGCACATGTCCTCAGCGGCCGAAGGGACGACCCCGTTCCATGGTTGTAGGTGGTGGCCAGTCCCAGATGGAGTCCTTTTCGCCTAAGCCGGTATTCCGGGGTACCCTAGATAATGGTTCCTCCACCTGGGAGGCAGAGGTCACTCTGGATTCTGGGGCCGAGGGGAACTTTATGTCCTCGAGTTTTGCCCAGAGTCACACTATCCCTCTGGTATAACTCCCACAACCTCTGACCATCAGGGTGGTGGATGGGGCACCATTGCCGTCTCGAGTGACCCATCAGACGGTCCCACTCGGTCTCGCCATGTCCCCCTCACATCCGGAGACCCTGTCCTTGCTTATTATGCCTCATGGCATCGATCAGGTACTCCTTGGGGTTCCCTGGCTTCGATGTCACTCCCCTCACATTGATTGGGCTTCGGGGAGAATATTGGGCTGGAGCAAGGACTGCGAGGGTAGGTGTCTCAGGGACAGTGTTCAGGTAGCATCTACGGAGCTGCCTACAAACCTCTCCACGCTCCCTGAACCTTACCATCAATATGCGGACGTCTTCTCTAAGAAGTCCGCGGAGACACTCCCGCCGCACCGTCCCTATGACTGCCCGATTGACCTCCTGCCAGGCACAGAACCTCCTCGAGGTTGTGTTTACCCATTATCTCTCCCGGAGACGGAAGCAATGTCCCAATACATCTGGGAGAACCTGGCACGGAGCTTTATCAGGAAGTCGGTGTCACCGGCCGGGGCAGGCTTCTTCTTCGTTCAGAAGAAGAGCAGAGAGTTACGCCCTTGCATCGACTACCGGGGTCTCAATGCCATCACGGTAAAGAATAAGTACCCTCTCCCGTTGATCTCCGAGTTGTTCGACAGGTTGCGTGGGGCGCGACTCTTTACTAAGCTAGATCTACGAGGGGCATACAACCTGATCCGTATTTGTGAGGGAGACGAGTGGAAGACAGCTTTTAATACTTGGGATGGCCATTATGAATATCTGGTCATGCCCTTCGGCCTTTGTAATGCGCCCACTGTCTTCCAGGATTTCGTCAACGACGTCTTCCGTGACATGCTTTCTACCTCGGTGGTGGTCTGTCTGGATGACATCCTCATCTTTTCGCCAGATTTGCCCACCCACCGGAAAGATGTCTGCAGGGTATTTGACCGCCTACGGGCGAATTTCCTGTTCGCCAAGCTGGAGAAGTGTCAGTTCGAGCAGGAGTCCTTGCCATTTCTGGGCTACGTCATCTCGGCCCAGGGGTTGACTATGGATCCGGCCAAACTGCAAGTGGTTATGGACTGGCAGGAACCCCATTCTCTTAAAGCGGTGCAGCGCTTTTTAGGGTTCGTTAACTATTATCGCCAGTTTATACCCCACTTTTCCACCCTGTTAGCTCCTTAGGTTGCTCTCACGAAAAAAGGAGCTAATCCTAAGGCGTGGACCGAACAGGTTTCTAAGGCCTTTTCCTCCGTAAAGTCCCACTTTGCAGGCGCTCCCATTTTACACCGTCCCGATGTGGATAAGCCGTTTATCCTTGAGGTAGACGCTTCTTCCGTCTGTGCAGGAGCAGTCCTTTACCAAAAGGATGCTCAAGGTCGGAAGCATCCCTGCTTCTTCTAAGACCTTCTCACCGGCGGAGAAAAATTACTCCATCGGCGACAGGGAGCTGCTGGCCATGAAATTGGCTTTTTCCGAGTGGAGACATCTCCTGGAGGGAGCCCGGTTCCCCTTTCAGGTCTTCACGGACCATAAAAACCTGGTCTATCTTCAGACGGCCCAACGCCTGAATTCCCGTCAGGCCAGGTGGTCGCTCTTCTTTTCTCGCTTCCGCTTTACCCTACACTACCTCGCCGGGGAGAAGAACGTCCGAGCAGATGCCCTCTCACGCTCGGTGGTCTCAGCGGAGGAGGGAGAAGCGTAGCCTCGGTTAATTCTCCCTCCAGAGAGTTTTATGACCGTGGCTCCTATCGCTCTCGAGTCGGTACCGCCAGGCAAAACCTTAGTGCCCCCTCGGCTACGGCCAGAGGTTCTTGCCTGGGCACATGCCTCCAGGCTAGGTGGCCATTTTGGTAAAAAACGGACCACCGAACTCCTGGCAAGGTCATATTGGTGGCCGCATATGGCTCGAGACGTCAAGGCATACGTGAAAGCATGCGTCTCGTGTGCCCGGAACAGGCCCTCTAGACCAGGGGTACCCAACCGCCGGTCCGCGGCCCAGCACCGGGCCGTTGCAGTGCTCTTGCCGGTCCGCGGACACAAGGGGAGCCGGGGGGGCGGTGCAGCAGCTGATACTCACCCTGCATCCCGCGGCGGCTTCATCCAGCGGCGGCTTCATCCAGCGCTGAGCGGTCACGTGCTACCGCTCATATAAGGTCATGAATATGGACGCCACTCATCTCCCATAGGCGTGGCGTCCATATTCATGGACCTTAATGAGCGGTAGCACGTGACCGCTCCGCACAGGAAGAAGCTGAAGAGCCGCGAGATGCAGGGACGTGCAGCGACGGGAAGGAAGTTCAGCGACTTGAGGGTAAGTATGATGGGGAGGATGGGGGAGCCAAGCGGAGCCATAAATATAAGGGAGAGAGAGTGGGAGCGGAGCCATATACACAGGGGAGGGAGAGTGGGAGCGGAGCCATATACACAGGGGAGGGAGAGTGGGAGCGGAGCCATATACACAGGGGAGGGAGAATGGGAGCGGAGCCATATACACAGGGGAGGGAGACTTGGAGCGGAGCCATATACACAGGGGAGGGAGACTGGGAGCGGAGCCATATACACAGGGGAGGGAGAGTGGGAGCGGAGCCATATATACAAGGGAGGGAGGGTGGGAGCGGAGCCATATACACAGGAGGGAGAATGGGAGCGGAGCCATATACACAGGGGAGGGAGACTGGGAGCGGAGCCATATATACAAGAGAGGGAGACTGGGAGCGGAGCGATATACACAGGGGAGGGAGACTGGGAGCGGAGCCATATATACAAGGGAGGGAGAATGGGAGCGGAGCCATATACACAGGGGAGGGAGACTGGGAGCGGAGCCATATATACAAGGGAGGGAGAATGGGAGCGGAGCCATATACAACAGGAGGGAGAATGGGAGCGGAGCCATATATACAAGGGAGGGAGACTGGGAGCAGAGCCATATACACAGGGCAGGGAGACTGGGAGCGGAGCCATATATACAAGGGAGGGAGAATGGGAGCGGAGCCATATACACAGGTGAGGGAGAGTGGGAGTGGAGCCATATACACAGGAGGGAGAATGGGAGCGGAGCCATATACACAGGGGAGGGAGAATGGGAGCGGAGCCATATACACAGGAGGGAGAATGGGAGCGGAGCCATACATACAAGGGAGGGAGACTGGGAGCGGAGCCATATACACAGGGGAGGGAGACTGGGAGCGGAGCCATATATACAAGGGAGGGAGAATGGGAGCGGAGCCATATACACAGGGGAGGGAGAATGGGAGCGGAGCCATATACACAGGGGAGGGAGAATGGGAGCGGAGCCATATACACAGGGGAGGGAGAGTGGGAGCGGAGCCATATACACAGGGGAGGGAGAATGGGAGCGGAGCCATATACACAGGAAGGAGAATGGGAGCGGAGCCATATACACAGGAGGGAGAATGGGAGCGGAGCAATATACACAGGGGAGGGAGAATGGGAGCGGAGCCATATACACAGGGGAGGGAGAATGGGAGCGGAGCCATATATACAAGGGAGGGAGAATGGGAGCGGAGCCATATACACAGGGGAGGGAGAGTGGGAGCGGAGCCATATACACAGGAGGGAGAATGGGAGCGTAGCCATATACACAGGGGAGGGAGAATGGGAGCGGAGCCATATACACAGGGGAGGGAGAATGAGAGCGGAGCCATATACACAGGGGAGAGAGAATGAGAGCGGAGCCATATACACAGGGGAGAGAGAATGGGAGCGGAGCCATATACACAGGGGAGGGAGAATGGGAGCGGAGCCATATACACAGGGGAGGGAGAATGGGAGCGGAGCCATATATACAAGGGAGGGAGAGTGGGAGCGGAGCCATATATACAATGGAGGGAGAGTGGGAGCGGAGCCATATATACAAGGGAGGCCGGGAGAGTGGGAGCGGAGCCATATATACAAGGGAGTGAGAGTGGGAGCGGAGCCATGCATACAGGATGGGACAGGGGAGCCATGTATACAGGATAGAAGAGTGGGAGCAGAGCCATGTATACAGGATGGGAGAGTGGGAGCAGAGCCATGTATACAGGATGGGAGGATGGGAGCGGAGCCATGTATACAGGATGGGAGAGTGGGAGCAGAGCCATTTATACAGGATGGGAGGATGGGAGCGGAGCCATGTATACAGGATGGGAGAGTGGGAGCAGAGCCATGTATACAGGATGGGACAGGGGAGCCACACAGAGCTGGACGGGGGGGACCACACATACATTTTCTGATGATTAGAAAATAATCAGCATGTACAGTACTCCAGTACAATTGTTCTTAAGTGCTCAATGCTCCATTTCCTTGTAGGTTCCAATCATCATTAGCAGTGACGGTCATCAGTAGAAGTAGCCCAGTGCTCCCACTGAAACAGAAACAAGTCAGGTGCTCCCACTCATTCAAAACCTATGGTGAGTTGAGTCACATTAAAAATGTTATAATTAAATGATAAATATGCACTGCTAAACTACAACCGCGTCCATAGCCCCGCCCCCTTATGACCAAAGCCCCGCCCCTGTCACACCTCCATCCCCGCCCTGCCGGGCCATGGAAGAATGGTCTTGGTTCAAGCCGGTCCCTGGTGCAAAAAAGGTTGGGGACCACTGCTCTAGACAGAGGCCGGCGGGGCTCTTGTTTCCCCTGCCAGTAGCGGATAGACCATGGGAAATGGTGGGCATTGACTTTATAGTTGGCCTGCCCAAGTCCAGTGGCAGTACGGTCATCTGGGTGGTTACCGACCATTTTTCCAAAATGGCACATCTGGTGCCACTCGCACGCCTACCCTCCGCCCGAGGTCTGGCCGTCCTGTTCATTAAGCATGTATTCCGTTTACATGGTATGCCGGACAAAATCGTAAGTTACCGAGGTCCGCAGTTTGCGTCTTGGTTTTGGAGGGAGCTCTGCAGCTTACTCAGCATCGAGCTAAATCTGTCTTCCGCCTACCATCCCGAGACGAATGGCTTTGTCGAAAGGGCCAATCAGACCTTGGTCACCTATCTACGACATTTTGTCTCTGCCAGGCAGGATGACTGGGCATCCTTGGGCTGAGTTTGCCCTAAACAATGCGGTGGCCGATTCCACTGGTCAGACGCCTTTTTTCCTAAGTTATGGTCAACACCCACGCATTCCTGTCCCAATGCCGGTGTCCTCCACTGACTCCAGGGTGGCAGACTGGGCAGTGGAGGCCCGGGACATTTGGGATCACACGCAGGATGCTATCCGGGCATCTAAAGAAAGGATGAGGGCGTCCGCCGACACGCAGCGGCGACCCGCGCCAAGCTTCTCCCCTGGCGACATGGTGTGGCTCTCCACCCGGAACATTAAATTGCGGGTCGAGTCTCCCAAATTCGCACCACGATACATTGGACCGTTCAAAGTCCTCGAGCGACTCAGCTCAGTGGTCTACCGCCTGGCTCTTCCTCCACATTTGGCCATATCGGACGTGTTTCATGTGTCCCTCCTCAAACCAGTTCACATGGTCCGGTTTTCTGAGCCATCCACCGGTTCATCAGACTTATCGTCTGACGAGTATGAGGTTAACGCCATAGTGGGGCGTAGGTTTGTCCGTGGCAAAAAGATGTATATGGTGGACTGGAAGGGTAATGGTCCCAAGGCTCAGACCTGGGAGCCGGTGGAGAACATTCATGCACCGCTCCCGGTCGTGGCTTTTGAGCGCAGTGAGGCAACCCTGGGGGGGGGGGGTAATGTTAGGCGTCAGATTCCTGGCACTGCACAGCGGGAGTCCAGGGCCAGACATCCTGTGGTCTCCCATTCTTCCCCAACCGCTCCAGGTGTTGCTCAGCAAACACGGAGAGCCAGACTTGCTGCTCAGACTCGCTCTGACAGCCTGGATGTTGCTGCCACCACTGGTGCAGTAATAGCAGCGCAACCTGCTCTGCAGTGAACTGCTCCTGAGGCTAAGTCCTCATGCCGTGCTACTGGGCATGCCCGAGACTTGACCTCTCACTGGAGAGCAGGGGTCACATGCTCAGGTCCTACGTCGGATCTGATTGGTCCTTCCCAAGCTAATGGAAGGTCCTGGAAGCGCATCGCTATAAAAAGCCCGCATAGCGGCTCGGCGATGCGCTAGTGTAGCATATTATGCTGTGTGTGTATGGTGATGGATGTGTGGACTGGTGACTGACGCATTATGAAACCACTTCCCTCGGATATTACGAATGGTGACAGAGAGTTGGATAGTCAGTCTCAGCCTGTGTCAAGCTACACGCCACGTGATCCTCGCCTACAATAGCGTCCGTCGGCGCTTATATCTCAGCGCCGACGTCTGCGGCTTTACCTGCCACTGCGCCGCACTAACCGCAGCTACTCTTGGTCGCTGTCGCGACGCCACACGCAGGCCTCTGTGACATTAACAGAGCCGCGTCTTGGCATCACATTGTTCCTTGCGACTCTGTGCCAGAACAGAACCGTCCTTAGCGTTCGGGTTACGTTAACCCGAGCGCAGTACCTCATAGATTAGGTGCATCTGCCATTGTTCAGCAGCGGTCTTGTCACCTACCGCACGGTGGACTCCGGGCGTCGAACGCACCTCCTGTTATTTTATATTTGGTGCGTTCCGCCGTCCTAACAGTTTGCGCCTGATGCAGCTGGTACTCCATGACTGCTGCCTGCTGCTCACACAACCGCTCCAACATATGTAACGTTGAATTCCACCTGGTGGGGAGGTCACATATGATGCGATGTTCCGGAAGGCGTAATCGGCACTGCAGAGCAGCAAGGCGCGATCTTGCCATGCTGGAACGCTGAAAGTGAGCGCACTCTATGCGGACCTTGTGCAGCAGTGCATCAAGATCCGGATAGTCCCTCAGAAAGCTCTGCACGACCAAGTTGAGCACATGTGCCAGACATGGGATGTGAGTGAGGTTGTCTAGGCCCAGAGCTGCCACCAGATTTCGGCCATTGTCACAAACTACCAAACCTGGCTGGAGATTCGCTGGCAGTAACCACACGTCGCTCTCCTGCTTGATGGCATTCCAGAGCTCCTGCCCTGTGCGGCTTCGATTCCCCAAAGAAATTAATTTCAGTACGGCGTGTTGACGTTTGGCCACGGCTGTTCTCATATCGGTCGTAACAGGCTCCTGCTGCGCTGTTTCAGAGGAACTGGAGTAGGAGGAGGAGTCAATGTGTACAGACTGGATTCCTGCAATCCGTGGAGTTGGCAGAACACGTACAGAGCCACTCTCCAGATCTGTCCCAGGCTCCACAACATTGACCCAATGGGCAGTGAGGGAAAGGTATCGTCCCTGTCCATGGTTATTGGTCCACGCATCAGTGGTCAGGTGGACCTTGCTACTGACGGCGTTTAGTAGCGCATGTTTTATTTTTCCCTCCACATGTTTTTGCAGGGCAGGGACGGCTCGCCTGCTGAAATAAAAGCGGCTGGGCACAGTGTATTGTGGGACTGCCAATGCCATGAAGTTCCGGAAGGTGTCAGTCTCCACCAGCCTGAATGAGAGCATTTCAAGGGCCAGTAGTTTGGCAATGCCGGCATTCAGAGCCTGTGCTCGGGGATGGTTTGCCGAGTATGGCCGCCTTTTCTCCCATGCCTGTGCGACCGATGGCTGTAGAGTGGCCTGGGAGTGTGAGGATGACAGGGAACGTGGTGCTGTGGGTGGAATGTCACAGGGTCTCCGGACAACAGTGCCAGAGGTTCTTCCATGGCGATCCTGTGAGGAAGCCGAACCAGCTGTGTGTGAGCTGGAGGAAGAGGCCCCAACAAAAGCTTAACAAATTATTAAACAACATGTATGTCAGTACCTGGATAAGAATGAAGTGATTAAACAGAGTCAGCATGGGTTTGTAACTAATAAGTCATGTCAGACTAACTTAATTTCCTTTTATGACGGTATCACTGATTGGGTGGATCAAGGAAATGCTGTAGATATAGTATATCTTGACTTCAGCAAAGCTTTTGACAAAGTCTCTCATACAATCCTTATTGAAAAAATGACTAAGTATGGAATGGACAAGGCAACTGTTAGGTGGATTCATAACTGGCTTAGTGATCGGACCCAAAGAGTGGTCGTAAATGGCTGCACATCCAGTTGGAAGAATGTCTCAAGTGGGGTACCACAGGGCTCTGTCCTGGGCCCTGTATTGTTCAACATCTTTATCAATGATTTAGATGAAGGAATTGAGGGTAAACTGATTAAATTTGCTGATGACACAAAGCTAGGAGGGATAGCTAATACTAGAGAAGAGAGAGAGAGGATTCAAAAAGATTTAAATAAACTGGAGAAGTGGGCAGCAACTAACAGAATGGTTTTTAACAGGGAGAAATGCAAAGTACTACATCTGGGCAATAAAAATGAAAAAAGCATATATAGAATGGGAGGAATAGGCCTAAGCAACAGCACATGTGAAAAAGATTTGGGTATACTAATAGATCACAGACTGAATATGAGTCAACAGTGTGATGCAGCAGCAAAAAAGGCAAATGCAATTCTAGGATGTATTAACAGAAGCATACAGTCTAGATCACGTGAAGTAATTATTTCCCTCTACTCCTCTTTGGTCAGACCTCATCTGGAATATTGTGTCCAGTTTTGGGCACCACATTTTAAAAAAGACATCAACAAACTGGAGCAAGTTCAGAAAAGAGCGACCAGAATGGTGACCTATCTGCAAACCCTGTCTTATGAGGAAAGGTTGCAGGATTTGGGAATGTTTAGTTTGCAAAAGAGAAGACTGAGAGGAGACTTAATAGCTGTCTACAAATATCTAAAGGGCTGTCACATTGTAGAAGGATCAACTTTATTCTCATTTGCACAAGGAAAGACTAGAAGCAATGGGATGAAACTGAATGGGAGAAGACACAGATTAGATATTAGAAAAAACTTTTTGAAAGTTAGAGTGATCAATGAGTGGAACAGGCTGCCACGAGAAGTGGTGAGTTCTCCTTCAATGGAATTCTTCAAACAGAGGATGGACAGGCATCTGACTGGGATGATTTAGCGAATCCTGCTTTGAGCAGGGGGTTGGACCAGATGGCCCAGGAGGTCCCTTCCAACTCTACGATTCTATGATTCTAAGCTGAAGAGGTGGTAGGTGGTGCTGTACGTTGGCCTACGTCTTCAGTGTGTCTGTGTAACTCCACCTCGTGCTTGGTCCGCATATGTTTCCACATATTAGTGGTATTGAGGTTGCTGACACTTTTCCCTCTTTTGACTTTCTGATGACACAGCTTGCATTTGACAAAGCAAATGTCATCTGCAACTGTGTCAAAAAAGGACCACGCACTGCAAGTCCTGGGAGCGCCCGTTTTGGGTTTTGGAAGAGGAATGCTCCTAACGGGTGCCGAAGTGGAGGCTACAGGCAACCAAGTCTGCCCCCGCCCTCTCCCTCCTGTCTTGGCCGTTCGGGGAATCTCTTCCTCAGAGCTGCTCCCACCACCTTCCTGTTCCTCACACCATGATGGGTCAAGGACCTCATCATCTACACTCCCCTCTTCAAACACCTGCTTCTCCTGGGTAGTCTCGGCAGCACCGTACGCACCAGAAAGTGGCATCTGAGTCTCATCATGTGAGGCGTACAGAGGTGTGCTGATCATAGGCACTGGCCCACCCGCCTCTTCAGATTCAGAGGGACAAAGAAGTTGCGCATCACTGCATACTCCCTCTTCTTCACATTCTAGAATGCTGCTTGGCTGGCCCCCTCTTTCCAAGCCAACAGATTCTGAGAACAGAAGTAAAGATTGAGATGGCTCCTGTCCAGGGCTCTCTGACTGCCTGGGCAATTTGGCAGGTGGTGAAGAGACAGATGGTTGCTCTTCGGTGCTCTGGCCCTGAGAGGATGTGGAAGTCATTGAAGTGGATGCGTTAGCTGCCATCCATCTGACAACGGCTTCAATTTGTTCGTCACGCAGCAGTGGGGTACGGCGAGGTCCTACAAAGCTGCGCATGAAGGACTGTTGCCTGGTAAAAGTGGGTGATGCCGGGTCACTGGTGCCCGCAGCAGGCACAGATTCCCCATGTCCTCTCCCTGCTGAATCCCCCCGTCCTCTCCCTGCTGAAACTCCACGGCCACGACCACGTGCCTTACTCCCTGCCTTCTTCATCTTGGTAGACAGATAAAGATAGGCAGAAAAGGACAAAGGGGGGCCTTAGTGTGCTTATTCCTGAACTGCTGCTAACAGGTATAAGAAACACTAATTTTATGAAGTGTGTGGACTACACTTTAATATGAGCTAATGTGGCCTACACAACTGTCAAGTGGAGTGTTTGGTGAACTTTATTTACGTGTTTTTTTTAAAAAACCCAAAAAGGATGTGACCAAAGATTTGAAAGTTATAGTATCTCTAACTTTTTGGAGCTATTACAATGCAGGAAGGTAACCTACAATGCAATAGATGAGGCTCCAAAAAATAGGCTAATACTAATCTGGCTGCAGCTGCAGGGCACAAGCCAGAAAAAAGGCTCCTCTATCTACTTCTATATAGTGTTTGCAACCAACCAATGTAGATGGATACGGATGGAAGCACACTAATAGGAGAAAAAAATCAGGAAAAATGAGCTGCAATAAAACAAAAAAAGGACTATGTATGAGGCATTGACACACGCTGAGCGGACTACAACCAGAGGTGGCTGCAGAACACACTACAACGTGAGCTGCACTCACACACAGAGACCTCACAGACAGCCGTGAACAGTGCAGAGAACTGGGCACTAGCACTGACAGGCTGCAGAAAGGCTCCGCTGTCTACTCCTATAGTGTTTGCAACCAATGTAGATGGATACGGATGGATGCACACTAATAGGAGAAATCAGGAAAAATGAGCAGCAATAAAAAAAAACAAAACATATACAGTATGAGGCAGTGACGCACACTGAGCGGCCTACAACCAGAGGTGGGTGCAGAACACACTACACCGTGAGCTGCACTCACACAGACCTTGCAGACAGCTGTGAACAGCGCTGCAAGGCAAAAGAAAGCTACAGTGATTGATAATGTAGCCTGGATAAAGCACAATATTATATAGCAAATCGCTATCTCTAACTGTCCCTCAGAGTCTTGATCAGCAGCCTGTCCCTAACTGAATTCACAGCAGAGTGAACCCTAAATGGGGGCGGCTTTTATAGTGCATCATGACATCATTTCAGCAGCCAATCACAGCCATGCCATTAGTTAACATGCCTACATGCCTAACAGGATGTGTCCACACTTCTGAGGATTCCTCATTGGCTGAATCAAATCAAACTGGCTCATAGCATTATGGGAACTTCCGATTCCAGTACTCGATATGCTAAAAGTATCGGTACTCAGTATTGGAATTACGATACTGCGAATATCGGCCGATACCCGATACTTGCGGTATCGGAATGCTAAACACTAGTCTCTGTACAATCACCGGGCCGGATCCTCTGTGTGGGCGCCGATCCCACCACAGAGCCGATAATCCCAGCCTTGCTTGGTCACTTGAAGCATTATGCGCCTTGTGCCGGGGTTAGGGTTAGTGCTTGGCACAGTGGGTAAAATCCTCTATTAGTGATTGTATTGATTGGCATAATCCTCTATTAGTGCTTGGCACAGTGGGTATAATCCTCTATTAGTGCCTGGCATTGTGAATATAATGCTCTATTAGTGCTTGGCACAGTGGGTATAATCATCTATTAGTGCTTGGCACAGTAAGTAAAATCCTCTATTAGTACCTGGCAGAGTGAGTATAATCCTCTATTAGTGCTTGGCACAGTAGGTAAAAATCCTCTGCTATTAGTGCTTGGTTCAATGGGTATAATCCTCTATTAGTGCTTGAGACAGTGGGTACAATCTGCTATTAGTACTTGGCACAGTGGGTATAACCCTCTATTAGTGCCTGGCACAGTGGTTAAAATACTCTGCTATTAGTGCTCGGCACAGTGGGTATAATCCTCAATTAGTGCTTTGCATTATTATAATCCTCTATTAGTGTCTGGCACAGTGAATATAATCCTCTGTATATCTCTCTAGTGGGTGACTAAGCGGATATAATTCCTGCTATAGCAGTTGGCACAGTGGGTATATTCCTGTATATGATAATTTGCTCCGGGATTTAGATCCGGTGATTGGCGCAAAGTGTGATGTGGGCAGATGTTCTCCTGATCACAGGCAGAGCGACCCTGTATTCCTGCACCGTCCCTCCCTGCCCATGTGGTGGCGCAGAAACACAGACAGCCCCTCTCATCGCATGTAGGTATCCTGTTGATACCCCAATCCTGAGCCGCTGCTCAGGAGCGTTCACACCGGCGTCCATTCATCAGTGCAGCTGCATTCCACTCCTCGCAGCCATCCTACAACCCACAGGATCTCAGCAGCAGGAGACGTGGCACAACCACATTTATTACCAGCACTCGGATTTCTGCTCTGTAGTAACTGCAGCATCATAGGAGGTGACTGTGCGGCCGATCGATTCCCCCATACACCCGGATCATCTGTGCCCCACCTCACACTGAGACTACTCACTGGATCAGCTCCAGAAGAGAGAACGTCTCCCCCCAATGCTCAACGTCACAAGCCGGTCCCGGCGATCACACCAGCAGCGACCGCTAGACCCCAGCGGGAATTGCAGCCTCTCACGTGAGATGTGGGCGGCTCTGAGAAGAGCCTTTGGGTTGTCAGGACAGAGACGAGAATACAATTAACCTCCGAAGCCGTAGAGAGTGCGGCCCTGGCGCTTGAGCGCGTACACCACGTCCATGGCGGTGACGGTCTTCCTCTTGGCGTGCTCGGTGTAGGTGACGGCGTCACGGATCACGTTCTCCAGGAAGACTTTCAAGACGCCGCGAGTCTCCTCATAGATGAGGCCGGAGATGCGCTTCACTCCTCCCCTGCGAGCCAGACGGCGGAAGGCAGGCTTGGAGATGCCCTGGATGTTATCACGGAGCACGTTCCTGTGCCACCCTTCCCGAGAACTTTCCCTCCTTTACCGTGCCCAAACATGGTTCAGGAAATCTTCAGACGACTGTAAAGGGTCAGCGCTGAGTCCTGCTTTATATGGAGGCTAGGCGGACCGGAGTGAGAACTGCACAGTGATGACGCGTAACGGAGATGTTTGTTTTCCTGAAATGGCATTTTCAGCCCCTCCCCTTTCTCGCTGATTGGCTGAGCACAGGACAGTTGGGTGATGTGAATTTCCCGCTTCTCTGTATTATGCTAACAAGAAAATTCCGCAAACCTCGTCCTGTCAGCGCCGCTGGAGGAACGAGAAATTACTGACAATGTGAGATTCCGGCCTGGAAATAATTCAATCTCTGGGAGATCATCATCAGTCAGACGCCTCCACCTGACCGGAGAGCTATGAGTGCCTGGCACAGTGGGTATAATCCTCTATTAGTGCTTGGCACAGTGGGTATAATCCTCTATTAGTGCCTGGCACAGTGGGTATAATCCTCTATTAGTGCTTGTCACAGTGAGTATAATCATCTATTAGTGCTTGGCACAGTGGATATAATCCTCTATTAGTGCTTGGCACAGTCGGTATAATCCTCTATTAGTGCTTGGCACAGTGGGTATAATCCTCTATTAGTGCCTGGCACAGTGGGTATAATCATCTATTAGTGCTTGTCACAGTGAGTATAATCATCTATTAGTGCTTGGCACAGTGGATATAATCCTCTATTAGTGCTTGGCACAGTCGGTATAATCCCCTATTAGTGCTTGGCACAGTGGGTATAATCCTCTATTAGTGCCTGGCACAGTGGGTATAATCCTCTATTAGTGCTTGTCACAGTGAGTATAATCATCTATTAGTGCTTGGCACAGTGGATATAATCCTCTATTAGTGCTTGGCACAGTCGGTATAATCCCCTATTAGTGCTTGGCACAGCGGGTATAATCCTCTATTAGTGCTTGGCACAGTGGGTATAATCCCCTATTAGTGCTTGGCACAGTGGGTATAATCCTCTATTTGTGCTTGTCACAGTGAGTATAATCATCTATTAGTGCTTGGCACAGTGGATATAATCCTCTATTAGTGCCTGGCACAGTGGGTATAATCCTCTATTAGTGCCTGGCACAGTGGGTATAACCCTCTATTAGTGCCTGGCACAGTGGGTATAATCCCCTATTAGTGCTTGGCACAGTGGGTATAATCCTCTATTAGTGCCTGGCACAGTGGGTATAATCCTCTATTAGTGCTTGGCACAGCGGGTATAATCCTCTATTAGTGCTTGGCACAGTCGGTATAATCCCCTATTAGTGCTTGGCACAGTGGGTATAATCCCCTATTAGTGCTTGGCACAGTGGGTATAATCCTCTATTAGTGCTTGTCACAGTGAGTATAATCATCTATTAGTGCTTGGCACAGTGGATATAATCCTCTATTAGTGCTTGGCACAGTGGGTATAATCCCCTATTAGTGCCTGGCACAGTGGGTATAATCCCCTATTAGTGCTTGGCACAGTGGGTATAATCCTCTATTAGTGCCTGGCACAGTGGGTATAATCCCCTATTAGTGCTTGGCACAGCGGGTATAATCCTCTATTAGTGCCTGTCACAGTGGGTATAATCCCCTATTAGTGCTTGACACAGTGGGTATAATCCTCTATTAGTGCTTGGAGGCACAGTGGGTATAATCCTCTATTAGTGCTTGGCACAGTGGGTATAATCCTCTATTAGTGCTTGGCACAGTGGGTATAACCATCTATTAGTGCTTGGCACAGTGGGTATAATCCTCTATTAGTGCCTGGCACAGTGGGTATAACCGTCTATTAGTGCCTGGCACAGTGGGTATAATCCTCTATTAGTGCAGGTTCATGGTCGGTGTTACTGGATGTATTCTCAGTGACTCCAGGCGGCGTACATATTGGGAGATCCCAGCGCCGATTGTCTCCAGTGGCCGCAGCACCAGGGAGTGTGGAATTCCCGTTTATCCTCAGCTGACTCCATACTGGGCGGTATACAGCACTACAGAGGCCACATATGCTGTATACTGCCATCTAGTGCTGAATGCTCATATAATGCTGCAGGGATTCCAGAAAAATCTGTCTAATCTATAGATAAGGTTGAATACCCTCACTATAATGCCGTTTACCTCCATATAGTCATGTATATCTCCATAAAGTGCCGTAAGCGCCCTCTATACTGCTATACAGCCCCGAATAGTGAAGAATCCAACATAGTGCTGACACCTCCATATAGGGCTGTATATACTGCTGTTTACACATCATACACTGCTATATATCACCATACGGGACTGCATACCTCCATATAGTGCTGTAAAATCAATATCATGCAGTATACCGCCCTATCTGGCTGTAAATGCTGGAGATCTCCATATACTTCTGTAACACCGTGCTGTATACAGCCAATTACCGATCCATACACATGTTTTGGTATATACCCTTCAAGAAGTACTGTATACCTCCATATAGCGCTAATAGCCCTCCATATAGTCTCTATTCCTGGATAGACTGCTGCATATACCCCCATACAGTGCTGTCTCCGTCCAGATGGTGCTGTTAGCATCGAACAAGGCGGAATACACTCCGGATCTTGCAGCAAACCCGACCTCCATATAGTGCGGTCTTCTGCCATATAGCGCTGATCACTCTGCAATGCTCCCGATGGCGCTGGATACAGAGATCTGGACACACTGGGATTGATGGGCGCCTGTGTCTCCTTCTGGCCTCTCAGCAGCTCCAGGACTACGGGCAGATCCCGGGGCTCCTCCCGGCTCCTTCCTGCCTCCTCCGCCAGTGACCTCTATAGACATGTGGAGGAGATGTCAGGTAGGAGGAGGACACGGAGACAGCGGCTCTGCTGCCCGGTCCTGGCCGGTAATGGGCGCTTATCCCGGGCAAGGAAGCAAAAGGGGAGAGCGGAGCTTCACCCGTCTCAGACAGGGGGTGTGGCCTGTGTCCAGTGTCAGCCAATAGAAGCTCGGCAGCCAATCAGTGCGCAGTGTGACTGTATATATGAGGCTGCTCCCGCTCAGTCCTCAGTGTTTTCCTTGCAGAAGATTATTCTGGCAGTTCCTCGTTACACAATGGCAGAGACCGCGCCAGCCGCCGCTCCTCCTCCTCCCGCCGAACCGGCTGCCAAGTCCAAGAAGCAGGTAAAGAAATCCGCTGCAGGGAGCGCCAAGAAGAGCAAGAAGCCCTCCGGCCCCAGCGTGTCCGAGCTGATAGTCAAAGCCGTGTCCGCCTCCAAGGAGCGCAGCGGGGTGTCTCTGGCCGCCCTGAAGAAGGCTCTGGCTGCCGGAGGGTACGATGTGGAGAAGAATAACAGCCGCCTGAAGCTGGCCGTCAGGGGTCTGGTCACCAAGGGCGCCCTGCTCCAGATAAAGGGCAGCGGCGCCTCCGGGTCATTCAAGCTGAACAAGAAGCAGGAGACCAAGGACAAGAAAAAGCCGGCGGCTGCGGCCAAGAAACCCGCAGCCAAGAAAGCGGCCAAATCCCCGAAGAAGCCCAAGAAGGCTCCGACCGCGGCCAAGAAGAGCCCGAAAAAGGCCAAGAAGCCCGCTGCAGCCAAAAAAGCAGCCAAGAGCCCTAAGAAGCCGAAGGCCGCTCCGAAGCCCAAGAAGGTGACAAAGAGCCCCGCTAAGAAGGCGGCAAAACCCAAAGCTGCCAGGACTCCGGCTAAGAAGGTGGCTAAATCCAAGAAGCCCGCGGCCAAGAAATAAGCGGAGCCGCCCTGTCCTCATCCCACAAAGGCTCTTATCAGAGCCACCACCTCCTCCCTGCAGAGCTGTATGATCAGTGGCACCACCTCCTCCCTGCAGAGCTGTATGATCAGTGCCACCACTTCCTCCCTGCAGAGCTGTATGATCAGTGCCACCACCTCCTCCCTGCAGAGCTGTATGATCAGTGCCACCACCTCCTCCTTGCAGAGCTGTATGATCAATGCCACCACCTCCTCCCTGCAGAGCTGTATGATCAGTGCCACCACCTCCTCCCTGCAGAGCTGTATGATCAGTGCCACCATCTCCTCCCTGCAGAGCTGTATGATCAGTGCCACCACCTCCCTGCAGAGCTGTATGATCAGTGCCACAACCTCCTCCCTGCAGAGCTGTATGATCAGTGCCACAACCTCCTCCCTGCAGAGCTGTATGATCAGTGCCACCACCTCCTCTCTGCAGAGCTGTATGATCAGTGCCACCTCCTCCCTGCAGAGCTGTATGATCAGTGCCACCTCCTCCCTGCAGAGCTGTGTGATCAGTGCCTCCTCCTCCCTGCAGAGCTGTGTGATCAGTGCCTCCTCCTCCTCCCTGCAGAGCTGTGTGATCAGTGCCTCCTCCTCCCTGCAGAGCTGTGTGATCAGTGCCTCCTCCTCCTCCCTGCAGAGCTGTATGATCAGTGCCACAACCTCCTCCCTGCAGAGCTGTATGATCAGTGCCACCTCCTCCCTGCAGAGCTGTGTGATAAGTGCCTCCTCCTCCCTGCAGAGCTGTATGATCAGTGCCACCACCCCCTCCCTGCAGAGCTGTATGATCAGTGCCACCACCTCCTCCCTGCAGAGCTGTATGATCAGTGCCACCACCTCCTCCCTGCAGAGCTGTATGATCAGTGCCACCTCCTCCCTGCAGAGCTGTGTGATCAGTGCCACCACCTCCTCCCTGCAGAGCTGTATGATCAGTGCCACCACCTCCTTCCTGCAGAGCTGTGTGATCAGTGCCACCTCCTCTCTGTAGAGCTGTATTATCAGTGCCACCTCCTCCCTACAGAGCTGTATGATCAGTGCCACCACCTCCCTGCAGAGCTGTATGATCAGTGCCACCTCCTCCCTTCAGAGCTGTATGATCAGTGCCACCTCCTCCCTTCAGAGCTGTATGATCAGTGCCACCTCCTCCCTTCAGAGCTGTATGATCAGTGCCACCTCCTCCCTGCAGAGCTGTATGATCAGTGCCACCACCTCCCTGCAGAGCTGTATTATCAGTGCCACCTCCTCCCTGCAGAGCTGTATTATCAGTGCCACCTCCTCCCTGCAGAGCTGTATTATCAGTGCCACCACCTCCCTGCAGAGCTGTATGATCAGTGCCACCTCCTCCCTGCAGAGCTGTATTATCAGTGCCACCTCCTCTCTGCAGAGCTGTATTATCAGTGCCACCTCCTCCCTGCAGAGCTGTGTGATCAGTGCCACCTCCTCTCTGCAGAGCTGTATTATCATGGCCACCACCTCCCTGCAGAGCTGTATGATCAGTGCCACCTCCTCCCTGCAGAGCTGTATGATCAGTGCCACCTCCTCTCTGCAGAGCTGTATGATCAGTGCCACCACCTCCTCCCTGCAGAGCTGTATGATCAGTGCCACCACCTCCTCCCTGCAGAACTGTATGATCACTGCTACCTCCTCCCTGCAGAGCTGTATGATCAGTGCCACCACCTCCTCCCTGCAGAGCTGTATGATCAGTGCCACCTCCTCCCTGCAGAGCTGTATGATCAGTGCCACCACCTCCTCCCTGCAGAGCTGTATGATCAGTGCCACCTCCTCCCTGCAGAACTGTATGATCACTGCTACCTCCTCCCTGCAGAGCTGTATGATCAGTGCCACCTCCTCCCTGCAGAGCTGTATGATCAGTGCCACCACCTCCCTGCAGAGCTGTATTATCAGTGCCACCTCCTCCCTGCAGAGCTGTATTATCAGTGCCACCTCCTCCCTGCAGAGCTGTATTATCAGTGCCACCACCTCCCTGCAGAGCTGTATGATCAGTGCCACCTCCTCCCTGCAGAGCTGTATTATCAGTGCCACCTCCTCTCTGCAGAGCTGTATGATCAGTGCCACCTCCTCCCTGCAGAGCTGTATGATCAGTGCCACCTCCTCTCTGCAGAGCTGTATGATCAGTGCCACCACCTCCTCCCTGCAGAGCTGTATGATCAGTGCCACCACCTCCTCCCTGCAGAACTGTATGATCACTGCTACCTCCTCCCTGCAGAGCTGTATGATCAGTGCCACCACCTCCTCCCTGCAGAGCTGTATGATCAGTGCCACCTCCTCCCTGCAGAGCTGTATGATCAGTGCCACCACCTCCTCCCTGCAGAGCTGTATGATCAGTGCCACCTCCTCCCTGCAGAGCTGTATGATCAGTGCCACCTCCTCACTGCAGAGCTGTATGATCAGTGCCTCCTCTGCAGTTTATGAGCTGCTGATAATCCGGGCGCAGTGTCAGGATGGGTGTGATCTGGTGATAATGGGGAGCTGCACTGTACAGCGCTGTGTACACGGGGTCATGGCAGTGCGGTGGCGGCTGCTCCAGGTCTCCTCCTGTGCTGGAGATGACGTCACCGGATTTCTCTATTCTGTACAGCGGGAGATGAGCGCGATCTGCTGAGAGCCGCATCATGGAGGAGGCGGGGTTACAGGGCGGGAGGCCGCGGTTTGCTTCACGATAATTGGTCAAACAAATCAGGTTTTTATTGGCTTCTATTTAATGTAATCACCAATGGCGTGCAGGGGGCGTGTTTCCTATAGACCAATGAGGACGCGCACTAGGGGATAAATACCCTGCTCCCGCCGCTCCTTACATCACATTTGTGTACATCTATTCAGAGCTATGGCCAGAACCAAGCAGACCGCCCGTAAATCCACCGGAGGGAAAGCTCCCCGCAAGCAGCTGGCCACTAAGGCAGCCAGGAAGAGCGCTCCTGCAACTGGCGGAGTGAAGAAGCCGCATCGTTACCGCCCAGGAACAGTCGCTCTCCGTGAGATCCGCCGCTACCAGAAGTCCACCGAGCTGCTGATCCGTAAGCTTCCCTTCCAGCGCCTGGTGAGGGAGATCGCCCAGGACTTCAAGACCGATCTGCGCTTCCAGAGCTCGGCGGTGATGGCCCTGCAGGAGGCCAGCGAGGCTTACCTGGTGGGGCTGTTCGAGGACACCAACCTCTGCGCCATCCACGCCAAGAGGGTAACAATCATGCCCAAAGACATCCAGCTGGCCCGCAGGATCCGTGGGGAGAGAGCTTAGATCTTTCCGAGCACCAACCACAACACAAAGGCTCTTCTCAGAGCCACCAAATCCTCCCACAGATGAGCTCCTTCCTGCCATTTCTCCTTCCTCCTCGGTTCGGTAATATCTGGGCTGCTTAGTCCACAGTTGTCTGAGGGCCGTTATTCTGGCCGGTTCCGTTATCGGTAGATCCAGCGGTTCTGTTCCTGCTTCCATGCAGCTTTATATACAGAAGGGGGAAATGAGCAGCTCACAGTCACTAAGGAGTTAACCGGAGGAGTCCATACCTGGCTCTGGGATTAGTCGCGCCTGCGTACTTCTCATTGGCTCATCACAGACCCGTTGATAGTTTTGAATTCCCCGCTCAATCCCTTTCCTGTCCTTCGGATTATTCCCCTCTGCTTAGTAGCGGAGATCGCTGTGACGTGAGCCGTCCGGTCTGGGGCAGCTGCACCCGCAGAGCTCAGAGTCCTGCTCCCCGGAGCTGCTGATCGCTCCCCTGATCGGCCGCCGCCGTTACCTTCCCTTCATCTCACAGCAGCACTCCGAGCTCTGTACTGTGCACAGAGGGGTCTGTGTCCGGATATAGCGCCCATACACCCTGTTACAAGGCTCAACCCCAGAATAGATCGCAAAGTGCAAACAGCGGTGCGAGCTCCAGGGGCTGAAGACAGGGGCAGCACCGAGAGAGGAGGCCGCAGCCAGGACCGCAGTGTGTCCGGAGGAAGAGAGCCGCCCGGGCTGCGACATCGAGTCCCGAGATCACAGGGACCCACTGAGCCCGGGGCAGCTCCATAGAGAGCAGCGACCTCCTCCTGGTCTCTGTTGGAGGCGCCGACACTGTGTCCCTGACTGATCGCAGCCGCGAATCTCTCCCTGTCTCCGGCAGATGTGACCGCAGCGCTCGGCGCTTCCCCACTGATCTCATCGCCCTCTGCTTTAGGCTAATGGCGTCGGATTATTATGGAGTCACAATTGTCATCGGAACACAAAGCAACAACCTCAGAAATGAGAAGATCAGAAACCAGCCCCGAATCTCTGCCCATCGCCCTCCTCAGCATCTATTCATCCTGTCACCAGAGACCCGGGCGGTGCCGGACACCTCAGGAAGGAGAGGACACAGGAGCAGCTGTGAGGAGGACACGGCCCTACACGGAGGAGCAGCTCTATAGTGAGTGGGTGGGCGGCTCTTAGAAGAGCCTTTGGCGTGATGGCGGAGCAGATCTCACTTGGCGCTGGTGTACTTGGTGACGGCCTTGGTGCCCTCGGACACGGCGTGCTTGGCCAGCTCTCCGGGCAGCAGCAGGCGCACAGCGGTCTGGATCTCCCGGGAAGTGATGGTGGAGCGCTTGTTGTAGTGAGCCAGGCGGGAGGCTTCCCCTGCGATGCGCTCGAAGATGTCATTGACGAAGGAGTTCATGATGCCCATGGCCTTGGAGGAGATGCCGGTGTCGGGGTGGACCTGCTTCAGCACCTTGTACACGTAGATGGCGTAGCTCTCCTTCCTGCTCTTCCTCCGCTTCTTGCCGTCCTTCTTCTGAGTCTTGGTCACGGCTTTCTTGGAGCCCTTCTTGGGAGCTGGAGCAGACTTGGCGGGATCAGGCATGATGGGACAGAGAAACGTCTCAGCACAAGAGAGAAGAATAACGATCTGCTCCTCCCAGAGGCGTTTATAGCCCGGCCATGCAAATGAGCTCTGCTGTCAGACTGTCGTGCTATTGGGTGACAAAGTCATGTGACCAACGTACCCGTCAGTCGCTCCGCCCACTGTAGCTCATTGGTGGCTCCACAAGTCTGATTTACATTGGTAACTTAAGATCCATCCAATGACAGGAGAGGAGGGCGGGGCAGATGATGATAAAAGCGACAGCCGCGCAGCTATTGCCTCATATCACCCAGATTCTTCTCGCTTTCTGCTTGTTATCAGCGGTCACCACCATGTCTGGACGCGGCAAACAAGGAGGGAAGGTCCGCGCTAAAGCCAAGACCCGCTCATCCCGGGCAGGACTGCAGTTCCCGGTCGGCCGTGTGCACAGGCTTCTCCGCAAGGGTAACTACGCCGAGAGGGTTGGCGCCGGCGCTCCGGTCTATCTGGCCGCTGTGCTGGAGTATCTGACCGCTGAGATCCTGGAATTGGCCGGTAATGCGGCCCGGGACAACAAGAAGACCCGCATCATCCCCCGACACCTGCAGCTGGCGGTGCGCAATGACGAGGAGCTGAACAGGCTGCTGGGTGGGGTGACCATCGCCCAGGGGGGCGTCCTGCCCAACATCCAGGCCGTGCTGCTGCCCAAGAAGACCGAGAGCAGCAAGTCCGGCAAGAGCAAGTGAGCGCTACCGCCCATCCCATCTACACAACCAAAGGCTCTTGTAAGAGCCACCCACCCCTTCACCACCAGAGCTGACGCCGCTGATCTCGGAGGATGGGTCACACTGGGGTCTGCACCGGGCGGTATATAGAGATCATTCTGTAGGATCCAGGCTCTTCTAAGATCCCCCACATCTTCTCATCAGAGCTGATCTCGGCCGGTGGTCCCCACTGGTGTCTGCGCCGGGGGCGGTATAGAGAGCTCTGTACCCACGATCTTGGCTCTTGTGCTGCGGGCACCAGAGACTGCAGTCTGCTCCTGATGATACCGCAGCAGCTCTTGCCGCAGTGTCTGTATGGGCCGCAGAGTGTGCAGCGAATACAGGAGGTGACTGGAAACTTTCTCCCGGGAGCGGAGGAGGCGCCGAGCTGTCCCACGCATCAGTGAGAAGCCGCTTCACCATAAAACACTGCGGCTACTGACGACCTCTGTCCTGACAGTCCCAGGAAGGGCGACACGTCCTGATGGATCTGTGGTGAGTCCGACAAGAAGATCGCGCTTCTCACAGACCGCCAATGACCGCGACGCACAGTGAATATAATCCTCTATTAGTGCCTGGCACAGTGGGTAAAAATCCTCTGCTATTAGTGCTTGGCACAATGGGTATAATCCTCTATTATTGTTCGTCACAGTGGGTATAATCCTCTATTAGTAAATTATTACAAATTATTATAAAGAAATTAGTTTGAGTACGGCCTGTTGACGTTTGGCCACGGCTGTGCTCATATCGGGTTATCTAGGTTTAAACTGGAGAAGCCACCTTCATAGAGGTATTCTTTGATGACAACCAAACCATATCACCCACCTTAAACCGGGGACCAATGGTCCTATGCCGGTTGGAAAACCGCTGGGCCTTTTCCTGGGAGAGAGACAACTTATCCACCACTTGGTCCCAGATCTGGTGCATTCTCTCCACCACAGTGTCATCACCTGGGCAGGCAGAAGGCTCCACCTGCCCTGAAGAGAATCGAGGATGAAACCCAAAGTTACAAAAAAAAAAGGTGACATCAAAGTGGCAGAACTAGCTCTATTATTTAAAGCAAATTCGGCCAAGGGCAAAAATGAGACCCAATCATCCTGATCGGCAGATATAAAACATCTCAAATACGACTCCAAAGTCTGGTTTGTTCTCTCCGTCTACCCATTGGTCTGAAGGTGAAACGCAGAGGAGAAGGACAACTGAATTCCCAGCTTGGAACAAAAAGTCCTCCAAAATCTAGAGACAAACTGAACTCCTGTCAGATACAATGTTCTCAGGAATCCCATGCAAGCGAACCACCTGTTGCAAAAAAAAGGGCACCAACTCTGAGGAAGATGGCAACTTAGGGAGTGGTACAAGATGGACCATCTTAGAGAATCTATCACAAATCACCCAAATAACAGTCATTCTCTGACAGACAGGCATATCCGAGATAAAATCCATTGAAATATGGGTCCATGGCCTCCTGGGCATCGGCAAAGGCATCAACAACCCACTAGAGCGAGAACAAGGTTTAGACCGGGAGCAAGTCCCACAGGACTGCACAAAATTCCTGACATCACGAGATAAGGTGGGCCTCCAAAATGACCGACTCACCAAATCTCTAGTACCAAAAATACCTGGATGACCAGCCAATGCGGAGCATTGAACTTCAGACATCACTCTCTTCCTGCACTGGTCAGAAACATACAATTTTCCAATGGGACAACCCTCAGGTTTGTCCTCCTGAAACTCTTCCAGAGCACGTCTCAAATCGGGCGAGATGGCAGAAAGAACTACCCCCTCGCCTAAGATGGTAACAGGCTTGGTCACAATAGGAGAATCAGCAAAGAAACTCCTAGAGAGGGCGTCTGCCTTGACATTCTTAGTGCCCGGAAGAAAAGAGACCACAAAATCAAAACGTGTGAAAAACAAGGCCCATCTAGCCTGTCTAGGATTCAAGCGTTTGGCCGACTCAAGGAAAAACAAATTCTTGTGGTCAGTGAGGACCACGACTTGATGTCTAGCTCCCTCCAACCAATGTCTCCACTCCTCAAATGCCCATTTCATGGCTAACAGTTCCCGATTCCCCACATCATAGTTGCGTTCAGATGGGGAGAACTTTCGGGAAAAGAAAGCACATTTTAGATGTTACCGGATCTTTTTGGGACAACACAGCTCCTGCACCAATCTCAGAAGCGTCCACCTCTACCTGAAACGGGAGTGAGACATCAGGTTTCCGTAAAACCGGAGCAGAAGTGAACCTCTGCTTCAGCTCCTGAAAGGAAGAAACTGTTAAGGGCTGGCGGAACACACCAAATAATAAGATGGTGTTTAGGTGCGCTCGCAGCCCGAGGTCCACCGTGCAGAGGTGTTAACTGCTGGTGCAATAACGGCACACACGGGGTTAACCTCACCCAAGGTGTACCGAGGCGAACTCTTATGACTTAGAGCCGCACCACCGCAAATAATAGATGCCGTAGCCTGTTTTCGCTCACAGAGCTCGGCAGAGTAAGTGCTAGCGTAACGTCACAGGACTCAGCCCTTAGACAGCAGGACTGAAGTCCCTCTAGACCGCTAGCGCCCGGCACCGCGACTGCGATACCAACAGGGATCAAATAAATGGCGTGTGCAAGTGTGCAGACGGCCGGTATGCACTGTGGCCTACAGGCTAGCCACTAGCAGGCGCTGACTCAGACTCTAAACCCTAACAACAGACGTATCAAAGGGTAGGGGTTTCATAATGAGTCAGACACCAGATACATGCATCCATCATCATACACACCAAACTATTTGAGTCTATCTTAGCGCATGGCCGAGCGGCCATGCGAACCTTTTATAGCCGCAGGCGTCCGTGATCCTCCTTGCTTCTCGGATGGGCCAATCCGAAAACGAGCAGGACCTGAGCACATGACCTTTGATCTCCAATGGGAGATCACTCCACAGGCATGCTCAGTGGCCCGACATGAGGACTTAGTCCCTGGAGGATCTTGCTGCTGAGCAGCATGCATTACCAAAGCTGAACCAGGGGTGGCAGCAGCAAGCAAACCCACGGAGCTGGTCTGGACAGGGCGCCGGGACCGACGAGTTTGCTGAGCAAGCTCCCCTGCGGCTGGGGAGGAATGGGAGACCCTCGGAGGCAAGGCTCGGGATTCCCGCTGTGCAGCGCCGGGAATCCGACGCCTAACAGAAACAGCCTCTGGAGACCAATTCAGCACCCTTCTTAGTCAAATCAGTCAATGGTTTGGCAATACCAGAAAAATTAGCTATGAATTTAAGATAAAAATTAGCAAAACCCAAAAACTTCTGGAGGGCCTTCAAAGAAGTGGGCTGAACCCAATCATAAATGGCCTGTACCTTGGCTGGGTCCATTTCAATAGTTGACAGAGACAAAATAAATCCCAAAAATGAAATCCTCTGTACACCAAAAAGGCATTTCGATCCCTTAACATACAGGGAATTCTCCCTCAAAATCTGGAACATAGTCTGAACATGTTCCACATGAGAATCCCAATCCTTGGAAAAGATCAAAATATCATCCAGATAGATGATCAAAAATTTATCCACAAAGTCTTGGAATATATCGTTCATGAAGCACTGGAAGACAGAAGGGGCATTAATGAGCCCAAAAGGCATCACCAGGTACTCAAAATGTCCCTCCGGAGTATTAAACGCCGTCTTCCATTCATCCCCCTGCTTAATGCGAATAAGATTATACACCCCCCTGAGGTCAAGCTTGGTAAACCAGCAAGCACCTTTAACTTTGGAGAATAGATCAGAAATCAGGGGTAACGGATACTGATATTTAATAGTAATTTTGTTGAGGGCACGATAATCAATACAAGGCCTTAATGAACCATCTTTCTTGGCCACGAAAAAAATCCAGCACCCAAGGGTGAAGAGGATGGTCTGATATGACCCTTCCCCAACGACTCCTTAATATAAGATCGCATAGCCTCGTGCTCTGGTACGGATAAAATGAAAAGTCGACCCTTGGGAAATTTACACCCAGGGCTCAGCTCAATTGCACAGTCATAACTCCTATGAGGAGGCAAAGACGCAGACTCATTCTCACTAAATACATCATAATAATCAGCCAAATAGTCAGGAACATCATGCGACTGGGGAGAGGTGGAGAAAACAGGAGCGTCACCAAGAGCACACCGACAACCCCAACTCACCACAGACACAGATTTCCAATCCAAAACTGGATTATGGATTTGCAACCAGGGAAATCCCAGAACAATGGTATCATGCAAATTATGCAACACCAAAAATCTGCAATTTTCTTGATGGTCTGGGGCGACCCGCATTACCACCTGGGTCCAAAACTGAGGTTTATTCTTCGCCAAAGGAGTAGCATCAATCCCCCTCAAAGGGATAGGCGTCCGCAGAGGTGTCATAGGAAACCCACAACGTTTAGCAAAATCCAAGTCCATCAGGTCCAGAGCCGCTCCTGAATCCACAAAAACCTTAGCGGAAAATGTGGACAGGGAGCAGATCAGAGTAATTGCCAGAAGAAATTTAAGTTGTACACCATCCACAGCAAATGTGTTAAGCGTCGGATTCCTGGCACTGCACAGCAGGAATCCAGAGCCAGACATCCTGCGGTCTCCCATTCTTCCTCAACCGCTCCGGGTGTTGCTCAGCAAACACGGCGAGCCAGGCCTGCTGCTCAGACTCGCTCTGGCAGCCTGGATGTTGCTGCCACCTCTGGTGCAGCAATGGCAGCGCAACCTGCTTTGCAGGGAACCGCTCCTGAGGCTAAGTCCTCATGCCGTGCTACTGGGCATGCCCGCAACTTGACCTCTCACTGGAGAGCAGGGGTCACATGCTCAGGTCCTGCGTCGGATCTGATTGGTACTTCCCAAGCTAATGGAAGGTTCCGGAAGTGCATCGCTATAAAAAGCCCGCAGGGCGGCTCGGCGATGCGCTAGTGTAGACTTATCTTGCTATGTGTGTGAATGGTGACGGATGCATGGACTGTTGGCTGACTCATTATGAAACCCCTTCCCTCGGATAATACGATTGGTGACAGAGAGTGTTCTTAGGTCAGCACCAATTAGAGGCAAGCTACGCCACAGTGCTGCTTCGCCTACACTAGCGTCCGTCGGTGCCCGGTCCTCGGCGCCGACGCTTGCGGCTATAGTTGCCGCTGCGCTGCATTAACAGCAGCTATTGGTGTTCGCGGCTGCGACGCCACACGCTGACTCCTGTGACGATAACAGGGCCAGCACCTTTGTATTTATTTCTGGCAAGCGACTCTGTGTCTGAACAGAGCCGCTCCTAGCGTTCGGGTGACATTAACCCGTGCGCACTACTTCACCTTCTGGTGCATCTGCCATTGCCCAGCAGCGGTCCTACCAACTACCGCACGGTGGACCCCGGGCGGCGAACGCACCTCTTATTATTTTATATCTGGTGCGTTCCGCCGACCATAACATTACACTAGCGCCAGGGTCTGGCTGACAATGGCAGACGTGCAGCAGCTGCAGCGCTACATTCGGCAGCTGGAGAGCAGGTTGGCGGCTATCGAGAGCACCAACTCAGCTGCGAATGCTGCTCTAGCTGCCGCCCAGACGGTCGCTGAGGCCGTCTCACGTGTACCCACACTCTTGCCCTCGCCGACAATCTCTTCCCTCCCGCTCCCCGATAAGTTTTCGGGTGAAAGCTCCACCTGTAGGGGATTCGTCAGTCAGTGCTCCATTCACCTGGAGTTGCTGGCTGCACGGTTTCCTACAGAGCGGGCTAAGGTGGGCTTCATTGTCTCCTTATTGTCTGGCCGGGCATTGCAGTGGGCCACGCCATTGTGGGAACGTGATGATCCTCTGGTTCAGGGGCCTGCTCAGTTCCTCGCGGCTCTGAAGCAGGTCTTCTTAGGACCACAGGTCACGCACGATACGGCTCTCGACCTGTTGTCCTTAACGCAAGGGTCACTCTCGGTTAGTCATTATGCTGTCCGGTTTCGGACATTGGCTTCCGAACTGGAGTGGCCGGACAAAGTATTAGTCCCAGTGTTCTGGAGAAGCCTAGCTGAGCACGTCAAGGATGCTCTAGCTACCCGAGATATTCCCACAACTCTGGAGGAATTGATCACCGTCTCCACCCGTATTGATCTCCGGTTCAAGGAGCGCGGGTTGGAGAGGACTCAATCCCGGCGTAAAATTAACCTGGCTCCCACCTTTACCGAACCGCTGAGCCATTTCGCACAGGAGTCTCCCTCCACCGAGCCCATGGAGGTATCTCGCACCGGTACTAAGCCACGTCAGGTGCGGGGCTCCGTGCGCTGTTACCACTGCCAACACTTTGGCCACACGGCTGGCACATGTCCTCAGCGGCCGAAGGGACGACCCCGTTCCATGGTTGTAGGTGGTGGCCAGTCCCAGATGGAGTCCTTTTCGCCTAAGCCGGTATTCCGGGGTACCCTAGATAATGTTTCCTCCACCTGGGAGGCAGAGGTCACTCTGGATTCCGGGGCCGAGGGGAACTTTATGTCCTCGAGTTTTGCCCAGAGTCACACTATCCCTCTGGTATTACTCCCACAACCTCTGACCATCAGGGTGGTGGATGGGGCACCATTGCCGTCTCGAGTGACCCATCAGACGGTCCCACTCGGTCTCGCCATGTCCCCCTCACATCCGGAGACCCTGTCCTTGCTTATTATGCCTCATGGCATCGATCAGGTACTCCTTGGGGTTCCCTGGCTTCGATGTCACTCCCCTCACATTGATTGGGCTTCGGGGAGAATATTGGGCTGGAGCAAGGACTGCGAGGGTAGGTGTCTCAGGGACAGTCTTCAGGGAGCGTCTACGGAGCTGCCTACAAACCTCTCCACGCTCCCTGAACCTTACCATCAATATGCGGACGTCTTCTCTAAGAAGTCCGCGGAGACACTCCCACCGCACCGTCCCTATGACTGCCCGATTGACCTCCTGCCAGGCACAGAACCTCCTCGAGGTTGTGTTTACCCATTATCTCTCCCGGAGACGGAGGCAATGTCCCAATACATCAGGGAGAACCTGGCACGGGGCTTTATCAGGAAGTCGGTGTCACCGGCCGGGGCAGGCTTCTTCGTTCAGAAGAAGAGCAGAGAGTTACGCCCTTGCATCGACTACCGGGGTCTCAATGCCATCACGGTCAAGAATAAGTACCCTCTCCCGTTGATCTCCGAGTTGTTCGACAGGTTGCGTGGGGCGCGACTCTTTACTAAGCTAGATCTACGAGGGGCATACAACCTGATCCGTATTCGTGAGGGAGACGAGTGCAAGACAGCTTTTAATACTCGGGATGGCCATTATGAATATCTGGTCATGCCCTTTGGCCTTTGTAATGCGCCCACTGTCTTCCAGGATTTCGTCAACGACGTCTTCCGTGACATGCTTTCTACCTCGGTGGTAGTCTATCTGGATGACATCCTCATCTTTTCGCCAGATTTGCCCACCCACCGGAAAGATGTCTGCAGGGTATTTGACCGCCTACGGGCGAATTTCCTGTTCGCCAAGCTGGAGAAGTGTCTGTTCGAGCAGGAGTCCTTGCCATTTCTGGGCTACGTCATCTCGGCCCAGGGGTTGACTATGGATCTGGCCAAACTGCAAGCGGTTATGGACTGGCAGGAACCCCATTCTCTTAAAGCGGTGTAGCGCTTTTTAGGGTTCGTTAACTATTATCGCCAGTTTATACCCCACTTTTCCACCCTGGTAGCTCCTTTGGTTGCTCTCACGAAAAAAGGAGCTAATCCTAAGGCGTGGACCGAACAGGTTTCTAAGGCCTTTTCCTCCGTAAAGTCCCACTTTGCAGGCGCTCCCATTTTACACCGTCCCGATGTGGATAAGCCGTTTATCCTTGAGGTAGACGCTTCTTCCGTCTGTGCAGGAGCAGTCCTTTACCAAAAGGATGTTCAAGGTCGGAAGCATCCCTGCTTCTTCTAAGACCTTCTCACCGGCGGAGCAAAATTACTCCATCGGCGACAGGGAGCTGCTGGCCATGAAATTGGCTTTTTCCGAGTGGAGACATCTCCTGGAGGGAGCCCGGTTCCCCTTTCAGGTCTTCACGGACCATAAAAACCTGGTCTATCTTCAGACGGCCCAACGCCTGAATTCCCGTCAGGCCAGGTGGTCGCTCTTCTTTTCTCGCTTCCGCTTTACCCTACACTACCTCTCCGGGGAGAAGAACGTCCGAGCAGATGCCCTCTCACGCTCGGTGGTCTCAGCGGAGGAGGGATAAGCGTAGCCTCGGTTAATTCTCCCTCCAGAGAGTTTTACGACCGTGGCTCCTATCGATCTCGAGTCGGTACCGCCAGGCAAGACCTTAGTGCCCCCTCGGCTACGGCCAGAGGTTCTTGCCTGGGCACATGCCTCCAGGCTAGGTGGCCATTTTGGTAATAAACGGACCACCGAACTCCTGGCAAGGTCATATTGATGGCCGCATATGGCTCGAGACGTCAAGGCATACGTGAAAGCATGTGTCTCGTGTGCCCGGAACAGGCCCTCTAGACCAGGGGTCCCCAACCGCCGGTCCGCGGCCCAGCACCGGGCCGTTGCAGTGCCCTTGCCGGTCCGCGGACACAAGGGGAGCCGGGGGGCGGTGCAGCAGCTGATACTCACCCTGCATCCCGCGGCGGCTTCATCCAGCGGCGGCTTCATCCAGCGCTGAGCGGTCACGTGCTACCGCTCATTTAAGGTCATGAATATGGACGCCACTCATCTCCCATAGGCGTGGCGTCCATATTCATGGACCTTAATGAGCGGTAGCACGTGACCGCTCCGCACAGGAAGAAGCTGAAGCGTCGCGAGATGCAGGGACGTGCAGCGACGGGAAGGAAGTTCAGCGACGTGAGGGTAAGTATGATGGGGAGGATGGGGGAGCCAAGCGGAGCCATAAATATAAGGGAGAGAGAGTGGGAGCGGAGCCATATACACAGGGGAGGGAGAGTGGGAGCGGAGCCATATACACAGGGGAGGGAGAGTGGGAGCGGAGCCATATACACAGGGGAGGGAGAGTGGGAGCGGAGCCATATACACAGGGGAGGGAGAATGGGAGCGGAGCCATATACACAGGGGAGGGAGAATGGGAGCGGAGCCGTATACACAGGGGAGGGAGAATGGGAGCGGAGCCATATACACAGGGGAGGGAGAATGGGAGCGGAGCCGTATACACAGGGGAGGGAGAATGAGAGCGGAGCCATATACACAGGGGAGGGAGACTGGGAGCGGAGCCATATACACAGGGGAGGGAGACTGGGAGTGGAGCCATATACACAGGGGAGGGAGACTGGGAGCGGAGCCATATACACAGGGGAGGGAGACTGGGAGCGGAGCCATATACACAGGGGAGGGAGAGTGGGAGCGGAGCCATATATACAAGGGAGGGAGGGTGGGAGCGGAGCCATATACAAGGGAGGGAGACTGGGAGCGGGCCATATACACAGGGGAGGGAGACTGGGAGCGGAGCCATATATACAGGGGAGGGAGAATGGGAGCGGAGCCATATACACAGGAGGGAGAATGGGAGCGGAGCCATATACACAGGGGAGGGAGAATGGGAGCGGAGCCATATACACAGGGGAGGGAGAATGAGAGCGGAGCCATATACACAGGGGAGGGAGAGTGGGAGCAGAGCCATATATACAAGCGAGGGAGACTGGGAACGGAGCCATATATACAAGGGAGGGAGAGTGGGAGCGGAGCCATATACACAGGGGAGGGAGAATGGGAGCAGAGCCATATATACGAGGGAGGGAGACTGGGAGCTGAGCCATATATACAAGGGAGGCCGGGAGAGTGGGAGCGGAGCCATATATACAAGGGAGGGAGAGTGGGAGCGGAGCCATGCATACAGGATGGGACAGGGGAGCCATGTATACAGGATAGAAGAGTGGGAGCAGAGCCATGTATACAGGATGGGAGAGTGGGAGCAGAGCCATGTATACAGGATGGGAGGATGGGAGCGGAGCCATGTATACAGGATGGGAGCAGAGCCATGCATACAGGATGGGAGCAGAGCCATGTATACAGGATGGGAGAGTGGGAGCAGAGCCATGTATACAGGATGGGACAGGGGAGCAACACAGAGCTGGACGGGGGGGACCACACATACATTTTCTGATGATTAGAAAATAATCAGCATGTACAGTACTCCAGTACAATTGTTCTTAAGTGCTCAATGCTCCATTTCCTTGTAGGTTCCAATCATCATTAGCAGTGACGGTCATCAGTAGAAGTAGCCCGGTGCTCCCACTGAAACAGAAACAAGCCAGGTGCTCCCACTCATTCAAAACCTATGGTGAGTTGAGTCACATTAAAAATGTTATAATTAAATGATAAATATGCACGGCTAAACTACAACCGCGTCCATAGCCCCGCCCCCTTATGACCAAAGCCCCGCCCCTGTCAAACCTCCATCCCCGCCCTGCCGGGCCATGGAAGAATGGTCTTGGTTCAAGCCGGTCCCTGGTGCAAAAAGGGTTGGGGACCACTGCTCTAGACAGAGGCTGGCGGGGCTCTTGTTTCCCCTGCCAGTAGCGGATAGACCATGGGAAATGGTGGGCATTGACTTTATAGTTGGCCTGCCCAAGTCCAGTGGCAGTACGGTCATCTGGGTGGTTACCGACCATTTTTCCAAAATGGCACATCTGGTGCCACTCGCACGCCTACCCTCCGCCCGAGGTCTGGCCGTCCTGTTCATTAAGCATGTATTCCGTTTACATGGTATGCCGGACAAAATCGTAAGTGACCGAGGTCCGCAGTTTGCGTCTCGGTTTTGGAGGGAGCTCTGCAGCTTACTCAGCATCGAGCTAAATCTGTCTTCCGCCTACCATCCCGAGACGAATGGCTTTGTCGAAAGGGCCAATCAGACCTTGGTCACCTATCTACGACATTTTGTCTCTGCCAGGCAGGATGACTGGGCATCCTTGCTGCCTTGGGCTGAGTTTGCCCTAAACAATGCGGTGGCCGATTCCACTGGTCAGACGCCTTTTCTCCTAAATTATGGTCAACACCCTCGCGTCCCTGTCCCAATGCCGGTGTCCTCCGCTGACTCCAGGGTGGCAGACTGGGCAGTGGAGGGCCGGGACATTTGGGATCGCACGCAGGATGCTATCCGGGCATCTAAAGAAAGGATGAGGGCGTCCGCCGACACGCACCAAGCTTCTCCCCTGGTGACATGGTGTGGCTCTCCACCCGGAATATCAAACTGCGGGTCGAGTCTCCCAAATTCGCACCACGTTACATTGGACTGTTCAAGGTCCTCGAGCGACTTAGCTCAGTGGTCTACCGCCTGGCTCTTCCTCCACATTTGGCCATATCGGACATGTTTCATGTGTCCCTCCTCAAACCAGTTCACATAGTCTGGTTTTCTGAACCATCCACCGGGTCATCAGACTTATCGTCTGACGGGTTTGAGGTTAATGCCATCGTGGGGCGCAGGCTTGTCCGTGGCAAATAGTTTTATTTGGTGGACTGGAGGGGTCAAGGTCCTGAGGCTCGGACCTGGGAGCCGGTGGAGAACATTCATGCACCGCTCCTGATCGCTGCTTTTGGGCGCGGTGGGGCTCAGGGGGAGGGGGGCCCTGGGGGGGGGGGGGGGGGTGATGTTGGGCGTCGGATTCCTGGCACTGCACAGCAGGAATCCAGAGCCAGACATGCTGCGGTCTCCCATTCTTCTTCAACCGCTCCGGGTGTTGCTCAGCAAACACAGCGAGCCAGGCCTGCTGCTCAGACTCGCTCTGGCAGCCTCGATGTTGCTGCCACCTCTGGTGCAGCAATGGCAGCGCAACCTGCTTTGCAGGGAACCGCTCCTGAGGCTAAGTCCTCATGCCGTGCTACTGGGCATGCCCGCAACTTGACCTCTCACTGGAGAGCAGGGGTCACATGCTCAGGTCCTGCGTCGGATCTGATTGGTCCTTCCCAAGCTAATGGAAGGTTCCGGAAGCGCATCGCTATAAAAAGCCCGCAGGGCGGCTCGACGATGCGCTAGTGTAGACTTTTCTTGCTATGTGTGTGAATGGTGATGGATGCATGGACTGGTGGCTGACTCATTATGAAACCCCTTCCCTTGGATAATACGATTGGTGACAGAGAGTGTTCTTAGGTCAGCACCAGGTAGAGGCAAGCTACGCCACAGTGCTGCTTCGCCTACACTAGCGTCCGTCGGTGCCCGGTCCTCGGCGCCGACGCTTGCGGCTATAGTTGCCGCTGCGCTGCATTAACAGCAGCTATTGGTGTTCGCGGCTGCGACGCCACACGCTGACTCCTGTGACGATAACAGGGCCAGCACCTTTGTATATATTTCTGGCAAGCGACTCTGTGTCTGAACAGAGACGCTCCTAGCGTTCAGGTGACGTTAACCCGTGCGCACTACTTCACCTTCTGGTGCATCTGCCATTGCCCAGCAGCGGTCTTATCAACTACCGCACGGTGGACCCCGGGCGGCGAACGCACCTCTTATTATTTTATATCTGTTGCGTTCCGCCGACCATAACAAAATGTGTGTGCAAAGCGTTTCTCTCGTTTATGGCAGACAGAAATATTATGAGAGGCGTCTCCACAGAAAAAACACAGCTTATTACGCCTTCTGAACTCCTGACGCTGCGCCCCAGGCAAAACTCTATCACATTGCATAGGTTCAGACATTTGTTCAACAGGTGGCAACACCTCTCGTGTAATTTTACGTTCACATAAACGCCGATCCACCTGAATGGCTAATGACATAGAATCGTCAAGACCAGAGGGAACAGGAAATCCCACCATAGTATCTTTTATGGTTTCTGACAAACCCTTCTGAAAGAGAGCTGCCAATGCATTATCATTCCAGGTAGTAAGGACCGCCCACTTTCGGAATTTTTGACAGTACAACTCTGCAGAATCCTGACCCTGGCTCAATGCCAACAGGGCTTTTTCAGCTTGATCAATAGCATTAGGTTCATCATACAACAACCCCAAGGCTTGAAAAAATGCGTCCACATTAGTTAGAATAGAATCATCAGGTGTCAAAGAAAACGCCCAATCCTGGGGATCGCCGCGCAGCAAAGAGATGACAATTTTAACCTGCTGTGCAGAGCTCCCCGATGAGTTAGGCTGCAAGGCAAGAAATAATTTACAATTATTCTTAAAATTCAAAAATTTAGACCGATCCCCAAAAAACACATCAGGAGTAGGGATCTTTGGTTCAGCAGCGTGTGAATGAGCGAGATTGGAGGAAATTCCCCGCACTTCAGCAGCGAACTGCTCCATACAATCAGACAATTGCTTAATCTCCATCAAGAAAAAATTCCTCCTACGGCCCCAGAGAAAAAGAGGAAAAAATATACAAAAGAAAAAAAAAAAATTCTGACACTTTTTGTTTTTTTTTTACAATTCCTTTCTGCTATTGAGTACCCTAGAATCTGCGGTATGGCTGGTGATTCTGTTATGAATGAATCACCGGAGGAGGAAAAAACAAAAATGCAAGTCAAGTCCATAAAACCGGAGAGGTTGGTAGCTAACGGATTGCAGACCCCTGATCCTATTCACACAACAGTAGCCGTGGGGGGTTCCTACGGTGATCCTAGACACCTCGTCACAGCCAGAGAGCTAAATAAGCCTAAAGAAAGAAAAGGGAAATCTAAACTGCCCCAGAGCAGACCCCAAAGCAATAGACAGCCCCCATCATGTATTGTCGGTGAAAACAGATGAAAACACTAACACAGACAGAAAGACAGACAGAGCAAACGATGGGGTCCAACTAACTAGATAGGAAAGGACAGAAAAGATGCTGGCTGCAATCTGCAAAAACCCTACCAAAAATTTCCCAACACGTCTGATAGGAAAAACGGCCCTGAAGTCACTAGACTTCAAAATCCCTATATCAGCACTCCGATATATTCTGAAGACAGAGCAAAAGAGATTTAACCGATCAGGGACAAAAATGGAAATTCAGCAGAGCCCCAGCTGGGGCTGTCAGAACAAAAAACTAAGCAAATCAGACAAAATCTCATGGAACGATAACAGAGCAAAACTTAGCTTTAGAAGACAGGAACTGAACTGGAGGCCAGAGCTCAGAGCAGAGAAATCACCAGCAACCCTACAGGGTGTCGGCTGCCTTATATCCACTCAGAGATTCCGGATGTCCAATCGCAATCCACCTGTTCAGGTGACAGGTTTCTCCCATCCAAATCAGTTTCACCACCTCCTTTCACCAGCAGAGGGAGTTCATCGGACATCAAAGGTGAACGAGAAAATGAGCTCACAACAGAGCAGGAGATGTTGCCGGACACACAGCAGGGGAGCAGCTGGCGTTATTGAACCCCACTAACACAGGAGCTAGTGTTTTTCTCTGTGCAGATGGCACTTCTGAGCAGCAACTGGCAGTGTTGGAGCCCAGGGTCAATCATGGAGTAGGCTGAGGCCTACTTGGAGCAAGTGTAAAATCTGATTGTTAGGACGGCGGAACGCACCAAATATAAAATAACAGGAGGTGCGTTCGCCGCCCGGAGTCCACCGTGCGGTAGGTGAGAAGACCGCTGCTGAACAATGGCAGATGCACCTAATCAATGAGGTGCTGCGCTCGGGTTAACGTCACCCGAACGCTAAGGACGGCTCTGTTCTGGCACAGAGTCGCAAGGAACAATGTGATGCCGAGACTCGGCTCAGTTAATGTCACAGAGGCCTGCGTGTGGCGTCGCGACAGCGACCAAGAGTAGCTGCGGTTAGTGCAGCGCAGCGGCAGGTAAAGCCGTAGACGTCGGCGCTGAGACACAGGCGAACAAGATAATGAGCTCACAACAGAGCATGAGATATTGCCGGACACACAGCAGGGGAGCAGCTGGCGTTACTGAACCCCAATAACACAGGAGCTAGTGTTTTTCTCTGTGCAGACGGCACTTCTGAGCAACAACTGGCTGCGTTGGAGCCCAGGGATTACAGTTCAGGTGGTAGAAACATGAACACAACAGGAGACCCGGATACTGTTGCCAACTAATTATTTATTCTGGAAGAGGACTGGCAAATTCCGGTGAGATCCAGGCCTTGTTCATTTTCAGAAAAGTAAGCCGGCCAACGTTATCGAAGGATAGTCACGTGCGACGATCTGTTAGTACACCACCTGCTGCACTAAAGACGCGTTTCGATAATACTCTAGCAGCAGGGCAAGCCAGCACCTCCAATGCATACTGGCTAAGCTCTGGCCATGTATCCAGCTTAGAGACCCAAAAATTGACGGGGGAAGAGCCGTCTGGGAGTACACTGACAGGGCAAGACATGTAGTCTGTCACCATCTGACGAAAACGTTGCCTCCTGCTGACTGGAGCCGTCTGTGATGGTGTAGACATTTGTGGCGGGCACTCAAAACTTTGCCACATTTGGGCCATACTGGTCTTGCCTTGTGCTGAGGCGCTGCCTCTGCTCCCTCTGTGTAGAGCTTCCTCCACTGCCTCGATGCACAGAGCTGCTTTGTAAAGCACTAGCACCACTGCTGTCGGGTGGAATGGAGAACACGATGGACTGCACCAGTGTGTCTTGGTACGCCCGCATTTTACGCTCCCGGTTCAACGGTGCTATGAGGCTTTGTAAGTTGTCCCGGTAGCGAGGATCTAGGAGGGTGTACACCCAATAATCAGCCGAGTAGAGAATGTGGGCGATGCGGCGGTCATTTCTCAGGCATTGCAGCATGAAATCAACCATGTGCTGCAGACTCCCAACTGCCCAAGAACCTCTGTCCCCTGCTTGAGTCGTCATCTGTGCCTGCTCTGCATCACCCCACCCTCGCTGTACATACTGACTAGAGCTTTGTGTACCTCCCTCCTCTGGAGAGATGTCTTCCTCCTCCATCGACTCCTCCTCATCCTCCTCACACTGTGTCCCCTGCCTAGGCCTTTGTGAGGAAGCACGTAGTGCAGACTGTCCAGAAGCAGATGGCATTTGGGACTCCTCATCCTCCACCTCTTCCAAAACCTCCTCCCTTAGTGCTTGCGGTGTTTTTTGAAGCATGCAGATAAGGGGGACAGTCATGCTGATTAGTGCATCATCTGCACTGGCCATCCGCGTGGAGTCAGCGAAGGCACGCAAAATGGGGCAGATGTCCTTCATAGAGGCCCACTCAGTGGTGCTGAAGTGTGACCGGCGCACAGTGCGACTTGTTTGCGGCTGATGCAGCTGGTACTCCATGACTGCTGCCTGCTGCTCACACAACCGCTCCAACATATGTAACGTTGAATTCCACCTGGTGGGTAGGTCACATATGATGCGATGTTCCGGAAGGCGTAATCGGCGCTGCAGAGCAGCAAGGCGCGATCTTGCCATGCTGGAACGACGCAAGTGAGCGCACTGCACTCTTTGCGGACCTAGTGCAGCAGTGCATCAAGATCCGGATAGTCCCTCAGAAAGCTCTGCACGACCAAGTTCAGCACATGTGCCAGACATGGGATGTGAGTGAGGTTGCCTAGGCCCAGAGCTGCCACCAGATTTCGGCCATTGTCACACACTACCAAGTCTGGCTGGAGATTCGCTGGCACAAACCACACGTCGCTCTCCTGCTTGATGGCATTCCAGAGCTCCTGCGCTGTGTGGCTTCGATTCCCCAAAGAGATTAATTTCAGTACGGCCTGTTGACGTTTGGCCACGGCTGTTCTCATATCGGTCGTAACAGGCTCCTGCTGCGCTGTTTCTGAGGAACTAGAGTAGGAGGAGGAGTCAATGTGTACAGACTGGAGTCCTGCAATCCGTGGAGTTGGCAAAATACGTAGAGCGCCACTCTCCAGATCTGTACCTGGCTCCACAACATTGACCCAATGGGCAGTGAGGGAAAGGTATCGTCCCTGTCCATGGCTACTGGTCCACGCATCGGTGGTCAGGTGGACCTTGCTACTGACGGCGTTTAGTATCGCATGTTTTATGTTTGCCTCCACATGCTTTTGCAGGGCAGGGACGGCTTGCCTGCTGAAATAAAAGCGGCTGGGCACGGTGTATTGTGGGACTGCCAATGCCATGAAGTCCCGGAAGGTGTCAGTCTCCACTAGCCTGAATGAGAGCATTTCAAGGGCCAGTAGTTTGGCAATGCCAGCATTCAGAGCCTGTGCTCAGGGATGGTTTGCCGAGTATGGCCACCTTTTCTCCCATGCTTGTGCGACCGATGGCTGTAGAGTGGCCTGGGAGTGTGAGGATGACAGGGAACGTGGTGCTGTGGATGGAATGTCACAGGGTCTCCGGACAACAGTGCCAGAGGTTCTTCCTTGGCGATCCTGTGAGGAAGCTGAACCAGCTGTGTGTGAGCTGGAGGAAGAGGCCCCAACACGAGCTGAAGAGGTGGTAGGTGGTGCTGTACGTTGGCCTACGTCTTCAGTGTGTCTGTGTAACTCCACCTCGTGCTTGGTCCGCACATGTTTCCACATTTTTGTGGTATTGAGGTTGCTGACACTTTTCCCTCTTTTGACTTTCTGATGACACAGCTTGCATTTGACAAAGCAAATGTCATCTACAACTGTGTCAAAAAAGGACCACGCACTGCAATTCCTGGGAGTGCACGTTTTGGGTTTTGGAAGAGGAATGCTCCTAACGGGTGCCGAAGTGGAGGCTACAGGCAACCAAGTCTGCCCCTGCCCTCCTGTCTTGGCCGTTCGGGGAATCTCTTCCTCAGAGCTGCTCCCACCACCTTCCTGTTCCTCACGCCATGATGGGTCAAGGACCTCATTATCTACACTCCCCTTTTCAAACACCTGCTTCTCCTGGGTAGTCTCGCCAGCACCGTATGCAACAGAAAGTGGCACCTGAGTCTCATCATGTGAGGCGTACAGAGGTGTGCTGACCATAGGCACTGGCCCACCCGCCTCTTCAGATTCTGAGGGACAAAGCAGTTGCGCATCACTGCATACTCCCTCTTCTTCACATTCTTGAATGCTGCTTGGCTGGCCCCCTCTTTCCAAGCCAACAGATTCTGAGAACAGAAGTAAAGATTGAGATGGCTCCTGTCCAGGGCTCTCTGACTGCCTGGGCACTTTGGCAGGTGGTGAAGAGACAGATGGTTGCTCTTCGGTGCTCTGGCCCTGAGAGGATGTGGAAGTCATTGAATTCGATGCGTTAGTTGCCATCCATCCAACAACTGCTTCAATTTGTTCCTCCCGCAGCAGTGGGGCACGGCGAGGTCCTACAAAGCTGCGCATAAAGGACTGTTGACTGCTAAAACTGGGGGATGCTGACTCACTGGTGCCAACAGCAGGCACAGAATCCCTACGTCCTCTCCCTGCAGAATCCCCACGTCCTCTCCCTGCTGAAACTCCACGCCCACGACCACGTGCCTTACTCCCTGCCTTCTTCATCTTGATAGACTGATAAAGACAGGCAGAAAAGTACAAAGGGGGGGGCTTAGTGTGCTTATTCCTGAACAGCTGGTTACAGGTATAAGAAACACTAATTTTATAAAGTGTGTGGACTACACTTTAATGGGAGCTAATGTGGCCTACACAACTGTCAAGTGGAGTGTTGGGTGAACTTTATTTACGTGGTTTTTTTTTTAAAAAAAACAAAAAGGATGTGACCAAAGATTTGAAAGTGATAGTATCTCTAACTTTTTGGAGCTATTACAATGCAGGAAGGTAACCTACAATGCAATAGATGAGGCTCCAAAAAATAGGCTAATACTAATCTGGCTGCGGCTGCAGGGCACAAGCCAACAGAAAGGCTCCTCTATCTACTCCTATATAGTGTTTGCAACCAACCAATGTACATGGATACGGATGGAAGCACACTAATATAGGAGAAAAAAATCAGGAAAAATGAGCTGCAATAAAACAAAGAAAGGACTATGTATGAGGCAATGACACACGCTGAGCGGACTACAACCAGAGGTAGCTGCAGAACACACTACAACGTGAGCTGCACTCACACAGAGACCTCACAGACAGCCGTGAACAGTGCAGAGAACTGGGCACTAGCACTGACAGGCTGCAGAAAGGCTCCGCTGTCTACTACTATAGTGTTTGCAACCAATGTATATGGATACGGATGGATGCACACTAATAGGAGAAATCAGGAAAAATGAGCAGCAATAAAAAAAAAAAAACATATACAGTATGAGGCAGTGACGCACGCTGAGCGGCCTACAACCAGAGGTGGCTGCAGAACACACTACACCGTGAGCTGCAGACCTTGCAGACAGCTGTGAACAGCGCTGCAAGGCAAAAGAAAGCTCAGGTGATTGCAAAAGTAGCCTGGGTAAAGCACAATATAGCAAATCGCTATTTCTAACTGTCCCTCAGAGTCAGAAGAGCAGCCTGTCCCTAACTGAATTCACAGCAGAGTGAACCCTAAATGGGGGCGGCTTTTATAGTGCATCATGACACCATTTCAACAGCCAATCACAGCCATGCCATTAGTTAACATGCCTACATGCCTAACAGGATGTGCCCACACTTCTGAGGATTCCCATTGGCTGAATCAAAGCGAGCGGGCTGATAGCATTATGGGAACTTCCGATTCCGGTATTCGATATGCTAAAAGTATCGGTACTCAGTATCGGAATTACGATACCGCGAATATCGGCCGATACCCGATACTTGCGGTATCGGAATGCTCAACATTAGTCTCTGTACAATCACCGGGCCGGATCCACTGTGTGGGCGACGATCCAACCACAGAGCCGATAATCCCAGCCTTGCTTGGTTACCTGAAGCATTATGGGCACAGTGGGTAAAATCCTCTCCTGTTAGTTTGGCACAGGGGGTATAATCCTCTATTAGTGCTTGGCACAGTGGGTAAGATCCTCTATTAGTGTTTGGCACAGTGGGTATAATCCTGTATTAGTACTTGAGACAGTGGGTATAATCTGCTATTAGTACTTGACACAGTGGGTATAATCCTCTTTTAGTGCTTGGCACAATGGGCATAATCCCCTGGTATTAGTGCTAGGCACAGTGGGTATAATCTTCTATTAAGGCTTGAGACAGTGGGTATAATCCCCTATTAGTGCCTGGCACAGTGAATATAATGCTCTATTAGCTCTTAGCATAGTGGGTATAATCATCTATTAGTGCTTGGAATAGTGAGTAAAATCCTCTGGTATCAGTGCTTGAGACAGTGGTTATAATCTGCCATTAGTACTTTGCACAGTGGGTAAAATCCTCTGGTATTAGAATCATAGAATCATAGAATCGTAGAGTTGGAAGGGACCTCCTGGGCCATCTGGTCCAACCCCCTGCTCAAAGCAGGATTCGCTAAATCATCCCAGTCAGATGTCTGTCCAGCCTCTGTTTGAAGACTTCCATTGAAGGAGAACTCACCACTTCTCGTGGCAGCCTGTTCCACTCATTGATCACTCTAACTGTCAAAAAGTTTTTTCTAATATCTAATCTGTGTCTCCTCCCATTCAGTTTCATCCCATTGCTTCTAGTCTTTCCTTGTGCAAATGAGAATAAAGTTGAGCCTTCTACAATGTGACAGCCCTTTAGATATTTGTAGACAGCTATTAAGTCTCCTCTCAGTCTTCTCTTTTGCAAACTAAACATTCCCAAATCCTGCAACCTTTCCTCATAAGACAGGGTTTGCAGACCGGTCACCATTCTGGTCGCTCTTTTCTGAATTTGCTCCAGTTTGTTGATGTCTTTTTTGAAATGTGGTGCCCAAAACTGGACACAATATTCCAGATGAGGTCTGACCAAAGAGGAGTAGAGGGAAATAATGACTTCACGTGATCTAGACTGTATGCTTCTGTTAATACATCCTAGAATTGCATTTGCCTTTTTTGCTGCTGCATCACACTGTTGACTCATATTCAGTCTGTGATCTATTAGTATACCCAAGTCTTTTTCACATGTGCTGTCACTTAGCCCTATTCCTCCCATTCTATATATCTTTTTTCGTTTTTATTGCCCAGATGTAGTACTTTGCATTTCTCCCTGTTAAAAACCATTCTGTTAGTTGCTGCCCACTGCTCCAGTTTATTTATATCTTTTTGAATCCTCTCTCTCTCTTCTCTAGTATTAGCTATCCCTCCTAGCTTTGTGTCATCAGCAAATTTAATCAGTTTACCCTCAATTCCTTCATCTAAATCGTTGATAAAGATGTTGAACAATACAGGGCCCAGGACAGAGCCCTGTGGTACCCCACTTGAGACATTCTTCCAACTGGATGTGCAGCCATTTACGACCACTCTTTGGGTCCGATCAGTAAGCCAGTTATGAATCCACCTAACAGTTGCCTTGTCCATTCCATACTTAGTCATTTTTTCAATAAGGATTGTATGAGAGACTTTGTCAAATGCTTTGCTGAAGTCAAGATATACTATATCTACAGCATTTCCTTGATCCACCCAATCAGTGATTCTATCATAGAAGGAAATTAAGTTAGTCTGACATGACTTATTAGTTACAAACCCATGCTGACTCTGTTTAATCACTTCATTCTTATCCAGGTATTGACATACATGTTGTGTAATAATTTGTTCAAAGATCTTTCCTGGTATAGAAGTCAGACTCACCGGCCTATAGTTGCCTGGGTCCACCTTCTTCCCCTTTTTGAAGATAGGAACAACATTTGCTCTTCTCCAGTCTTCTGGCACTTCTCCTGTTCTCCAAGAATTTTCAAAGATTATGGAGAGGGGTTCAAAAATTTCTTCTGCTATCTCCTTGCTTGGCACAGTGTGTAAAATCATCTTCTGTTAGTTCTTGGCACAATGGGTATAATCCTCTTTTAGTGCTTGGCAAAGTGGGTAAAAATCCTCTGCTATTACTGCTTGGCTCAATGGGTATAATCCTCTATTAGTGCTTGACACAGTGGGCATATATCTCTATTAGTGCATGGCACAGTGGGTATAATCCTCTATCAGTGATTGGCACAGTGGGTATAATCCTGCATCTGGAGACAGTGGGTATAATCTGCTGTTAGTACTTGGCACAGTGGGTATAATCCTCTATTAGTGCCTCGCACAATGGGCATAATCCTCTGGTATTAGTGCTTGGCACAGTGGGTATAATCTTCTATTAATGCTTGAGACAGTGGGTATAATCTGCTATTAGTACTTTTCACAGTAGGTATAATCCTCTATTGGTGCCTCCTAGCACAGTGGGTAAAATACTCTATTATTTCTTGGCACAGTGAATATAACCCTGAATTAGTGCTTGGCACAGTGGGTACTATCCTCTGGTATTAGTCCTTGGCACAGTGAATATAATCCTCTGGAATTAGTGCTTGACACAGTGGGTGTAATCCCCTATTATTGCCTGGCACAGTGAATATATTGCTCTATTAGTTCTTGGCATAGTGGGTATAATCATCTATTAGTGCTTGGAACAGTGAATAAAATCCTCTGGTATTAGTGCTTGAGACAGTGGTTATAATCTGCCATTAGTACTTTGCACAGTGGGTAAAATCCTCTGGAATTAGTGCTTGGCACAGTGAATATAATCCTCTGGTATTAGTGCCTGGAACAGTGGGTAAAATAATCTGCTGTTAGTGCTTGGCACAGGGGGTATAATCCTCTATTATTGTTCGTCACAGTGAGTAAAATCCTCTGGTAATAGTGCTTGGCACAGGGGGTATAATCCTCTGTTAGTGCCTGGCACAGTGAATATAATCCTCTATTAGTGCTTGGCACAGTGGGTATAATTCCCTGTTAGTGCTTGGCACAGTGGGTAAAAATCCTCTATTACTGCTTCGATCAATGGATATAATCCTCTATTAGTGCTTGTACAGTGGGTATAATCCTCTATTAGTGCTTGGCACAGTGGGTATAATCCTCTTTTAGTGCATGACACAATGGGTATAATCCTCTTTTAGTGCTAGGCACAGTGGGCAGAATCCTGTATTAGTGCTTGAGACAGTGTATATAATCCTCTATTGGTGCCTGGAATAGTGAATATAATGCTCTATTAGTGCATGGCATAGTGGGTAAAATCCTCTACTAGTGCTTGGCACAGTGGGAAAATCATCTGCTGTTAGTGCTTGGCACAATGGGTATAAGTCTCTATTAGTACCAGACACAGTGGGTAAAATCCTCTATTAGTGCTTGGCACAGAGGGTATAATCCTCTGGTAGTGCTTGGAACAGTGAATGTAATCGTCTGGAATCAGTGCTTGAGACAGTGGGTATAATCTGCTATTAGTACTTGGCACAGTGGGTATAATCCTGTATTAGTGCTTTTTCACAGTGGGTACTATCCTCTGGTATTAGTCCTTGGCACAGTGGGTATATTCCCCTATTATTGCCTGGCACAGTGAATATAATGCTCTATTAGTAATTGGCATAGTGGGTATAATCCTCTATTACTGCTTTGAACAGTGAGTAAAATCCTCTGGTATTAGTGCTTGGCACAGTGAAATTAATCCTCTGGTATTAGTGATTGGCACAGTGGGTAAAATCCTCTATTAGTGCATGATATAGTGGGTATAATCCTCTGTTAGTGCCTGGCACAATCCTCTATTAGTGCTTGGCACAGTGGGTATAATCCTCTATTAGTGCTTGGCACAGTGGGTATAATTCCCTATTAGTGCTTGGCACAGTGGGTATAATTCCCTATTAGTGCTAGGCACAGTGGGTATAATTCCCTATTAGTGCTTGGCACAGTGGGTATAATCCTCTATTAGTGCTTGGCACAGTGGGTATAATCCCCTATTAGTGCTTGGCACAGTGGGTATAATCCTCTATTAGTGCTTGGCACAGTGGGTATAATCCCCTATTAGTGCTTGGCACAGTGGGTATAATCCCCTATTAGTGCTAGGCACAGTGGGTATAATCCCCTATTAGTGCTTGGCACAGTGGGTATAATTCCCTATTAGTGCTTGGCACAGTGGGTATGATCCTCTATTAGTGTTTGGCACAGTGGGTATAATCCTCTATTAGTGCTTGGCACAGTGGGTATAATCCTCTATTAGTGCTTGGCACAGTGGGTATAATTCCCTATTAGTGCTTGGCACAGTGGGTATAATTCCCTATTAGTGCTTGGCACAGTGGGTATAATTCCCTATTAGTGCTAGGCACAGTGGGTATAATTCCCTATTAGTGCTTGGCACAGTGGGTATAATTCCCTATTAGTGCTTGGCACAGTGGGTATAATTCCCTATTAGTGCTAGGCACAGTGGGTATGATCCAGCGGTTCTGTTCCTGCTTCCCTCCCTGCAGTCTCTGTACAATCACCGAGCCGGATCCTCTGTTGGCGCCGATCCCACTACAGAGCCGGTAATCCCGGCCTTGCTTGGTTACCAGAAGCACAGGGCGCGGCCATTACAAGGCGATGTCTGCGTCTCTTCACCCTGGGGTTCTGTGCAGCACCGGCCGCAGAACAGACCAGGAAGCGCGAGCAGCATCTCCCGGGATCCGAGGGGAGAGCAGAGAAGGGGGAAATGAGCAGCGCACGGTCACTAAGGAGTTAACCGGAGGAGTCCATACCTGGCTCTGGGATTGGTCGCGCCTGCGGACTTCTCTCATTGGCTGATCACAGACCCGTTGATAGTTTTGAATTTCCCGCTCAATCCCTTTCCTGTCCTTCGGATTATTCCCGGCCCCTCTGCTTAGTAGCGGAGATCGCTGTGACGTGAGCCGTCCGGTCTGGGGCAGCTGCACCCGCAGAGCTCAGAGTCCTGCTCCCCGGAGCTGCTGATCGCTCCCCTGATCGGCCGCCGCCGTTACCTTCCCTTCATCTCACAGCAGCACTCCGAGCTCTGTACTGTGCACAGAGGGGTCTGTGTCCGGATATAGCGCCCATACACCCTGTTACAAGGCTCAACCCCAGAATAGATCGGAAAGTGCAAACAGCGGTGCGAGCTCCAGGGGCTGAAGACAGGGGCAGCACCGAGAGAGGAGGCCGCAGCCGGGACCGCAGTGTGTCCGGAGGAAGAGAGCCGCCCGGGCTGCGACATCGAGTCCCGAGATCACAGGGACCCACTGAGCCCGGGGCAGCTCCATAGAGAGCAGCGACCTCCTCCTGGTCTCTGTTGGAGGCGCCGGCACTAGGGGCAGAGCTGTGGTTCCATAGTTGGGGTCATTGATTCCTTTCCACACATCTCGGATGACGTTACTGTAGAGTTGGGACCTGGTGACAGAGCAGTGGGTATAATCCTCTATATATCTCTCTAGTGGGTGACTCAGTGGATATAATTCCTGCTATTAGCAGTTGGCACAGTGGGTATATTCCTGTATATGATAATTTGCTCCGGGATTTAGATCCGGTGATTGGCGCAAAGTGTGATGTGGGCAGATGTTCTCCTGATCACAGGCAGAGCGACCCTGTATTCCTGCACCGTCCCTCCCTGCCCATGTGGTGGCGCAGAAACACAGACAGCCCCTCTCATCGCATGTAGGTATCCTGTTGATACCCCAATCCTGAGCCGCTGCTCAGTAGCGTTCACACCGGCGTCCATTCATCAGTGCAGCTGCATTCCACTCCTCGCAGCCATCCTACAACCCACAGGATCTCAGCAGCAGGAGACGTGGCACAACCACATTTATTACCAGCACTCGGATTTCTGCTCTGTAGTAACTGCAGCATCATAGGAGGTGACTGTGCGGCCGATCGATTCCCCCATACACCCGGATCATCTGTGCCCCACCTCACACTGAGACTACTCACTGGATCAGCTCCAGAAGAGAGAACGTCTCCCCCCAATGCTCAACGTCACAAGCCGGTCCCGGCGATCACACCAGCAGCGACCGCTAGACCCCAGCGGGAATTGCAGCCTCTCACGTGAGATGTGGGCGGCTCTGAGAAGAGCCTTTGGGTTGTCAGGACAGAGACGAGAATACAATTAACCTCCGAAGCCGTAGAGAGTGCGGCCCTGGCGCTTGAGCGCGTACACCACGTCCATGGCGGTGACGGTCTTCCTCTTGGCGTGACGGCGTCACGGATCACGTTCTCCAGGAAGACTTTCAGGACGCCGCGAGTCTCCTCATAGATGAGGCCGGAGATGCGCTTCACTCCTCCCCTGCGAGCCAGACGGCGGATGGCAGGCTTGGTGATGCCCTGGATGTTATCACGGAGCACCTTCCTGTGCCGCTTTGCGCCTCCCTTCCCGAGACCTTTCCCTCCTTTACCGCGACCAGACATCGTTCAGAAAATCTTCAGACGACTGTGAAGGGTCAGAGCTGAGTCCTCCTTTATATGGAGGCTAAGCGGACCGGAGTGAGAACTGCACAGTGATGACGCGATACCGGAGATATTTGTTTTCCTGAATTGCCATTTTCAGCCCCTCCCCTTTCTCGCTGATTGGCTGAGCACAGGACAGTTGGTGATTTGAATTTCCCGCTTCTCTGTATTATGCTAACAAGAAAATTCTGCAAACCTCGTCCTGTCAGCGTCGCTGGAGGAACGAGAAATTACTGACAATGTGAGATTCCGGCCTGGAAACAATTCAATCTCTGGGAGATCATCAACAGTCAGACGCCTCCACATGACCGGAGAGCTATGAGTGCCTGGCACAGTGGGTATAATCCTCTATTAGTGCCTGGCACAGTGGGTATAATCCTCTATTAGTGCCTGGCACAGTGGGTATAATCCTCTATTAGTGATTCACAGTGGGTATAATCCTCTATTAGTGCATGGCACAGGGGATATAATCCTCTTAATGCCTGGCACAGGGGGTATAATCCTCTATTAGTGCCTGGCACAGTGGGTAAAGTCTTCTATTAGTGATTCACAGTGGGTATAATCCTCTATTTGTGCTTGGAGGCACAGTAGGTATAATCCTCTATTAGTGTTTTGCACAGTAGGTATAATCCTCTATTAGTGCTTGGCACAGTGGGTATAATCCTCTATTAGTGCTTGGCACAGTGGGTATAATCCTCTATTAGTGCTTGGCACAGTGGGTATAACCGTCTATTAGTGCCTGGCACAGTGGGTATAATCCTCTATTAGTGCAGGTTCACGGTCGGTGTAACTGGATGTATTCTCAGTGACTCCAGGCGGCGTACATATTGGGAGATCCCAGCGCTGATTGTCTCCAGTGGCCGCAGCACCAGGGAGTGTGGAATTCCCGTTTATCCTCAGCTGACTCCATACTGGGCGGTATACAGCACTACAGAGGCCACATATGCTGTATACTGCCATCTAGTGCTGAATACTCATATATACTGCAGCAAGGATTCCGGAAAAATCTGTCTAATCTATAGATAAGGTTGAATACCCTCACTATAATGCCGTTTACCTCCATATAGTCATGTATATCTCCATAAAGTGCCGTAAGCGCCCTCTATACTGCTATACAGCCCCGAATAGTGAAGAATCCAACATAGTGCTGACACCTCCATATAGGGCTGTATATACTGCTGTTTACACATCATACACTGCTATATATCACCATACGGGACTGCATACCTCCATATAGTGCTGTAAAATCAATATCATGCAGTATACCGCCCTATCTGGCTGTAAATGCTGGAGATCTCCATATACTTCTGTAACACCGTGCTGTATACAGCCAATTACCGATCCATACACATGTTTTGGTATATACCCTTCAAGAAGTACTGTATACCTCCATATAGCGCTAATAGCCCTCCATATAGTCTCTATTCCTGGATAGACTGCTGCATATACCCCCATACAGTGCTGTCTCCGTCCAGATGGTGCTGTTAGCATCGAACAAGGCGGAATACACTCCGGATCTTGCAGCAAACCCGACCTCCATATAGTGCGGTCTTCTGCCATATAGCGCTGATCACTCTGCAATGCTCCCGATGGCGCTGGATACAGAGATCTGGACACACTGGGATTGATGGGCGCCTGTGTATCCTTCTGGCCTCTCAGCAGCTCCAGGACTACGGGCAGATCCCGGGGCTCCTCCCGGCTCCTTCCTGCCTCCTCCGCCAGTGACCTCTATAGACATGTGGGGGAGATGTCAGGGAGGAGGAGGACACGGAGACAGCGGCTCTGCTGCCCGGTCCTGGCGGGTAATGGGCGCTTATCCCGGGCAAGGAAGCACAAGGGGAGAGCGGAGCTTCACCCGTCTCAGACAGGAGGGGCGGGGCCTGTGTCCAGTGTCAGCCAATAGAAGCTCAGGAGGACGCAGCTCGGCAGCCAATCAGTGCGCAGTGTGACTGTATATATGAGGCTGCTCCCGCTCAGTCCTCAGTGTTTTCCTTGCAGGAAATTATTCTGGAAGTTCCTCATCACATAATGGCAGAGACCGCGCCAGCCGCCGCGCCTCCTCCTCCCGCCGAACCGGCTGCCAAGTCCAAGAAGCAGCCAAAGAAATCCGCTGCAGGGAGCGCCAAGAAGAGTAAGAAGCCCTCCGGCCCCAGCGTGTCCGAGCTGATAGTCAGAGCCACCACCTCCTCACTGCAGAGCTGTATGATTAGTGCCACCACCTCCTCCCTGCAGGGCTGTATGATCAGTGCCACCACCTCCTCACTGCAGAGCTGTATGATTAGTGCCACCACCTCCTCGCTGCAGGGCTGTGTGATCAATGCCAACACCTCCTCCCTGCAGGGCTGTATGATCAGTGCCACCACCTCCTCCCTGCAGAGCTGTATGATCAGTGCCACCTCCTCCCTGCAGAGCTGTATGATCAGTGCCACCACCTCCTCCATGCATAGCTGTATGATCAGTGCCACCACCTCCTCCATGCAGAGCTGTATGATCAGTGCCACCACCTCCTCCCTGCAGAGCTGTATGATCACTGCCATCACCTCATCCCTGCAGAGCTGTATGATCAGTGCCACCACCTCCTCCCTGCAGAGCTGTATGATCAGTGCCAACACCTCCCTGCAGAGCTGTATAATCACTGCCACCTCCTCGCTGCAGGGCTGTATGATCAGTGCCAACACCTCCCTGCAGAGCTGTATGATCAGTGCCATCACCTCGCTGCAGGGCTGTATGATCAGTGCCAACACCTCCCTGCAGGGCTGTATGATCAGTGCCTCCACCTCCTCCCTGCAGAGCTGTATGATCAGTGCCATCACCTCCCTGCAGAGCTGTATAATCACTGCCACCTCCTCGCTGCAGAGCTGTATGATCAGTGCCATCACCTCCTCGCTGCAGGGCTGTATGATCAGTGCCAACACCTCCTCCCTGCAGGGCTGTATGATCAGTGCCTCCACCTCCTCCCTGCAGGGCTGTATGATCAGTGCCACCACCTCCTCCCTGCAGAGCTGTATAATCACTGCCACCTCCTCGCTGCAGGGCTGTATGATCAGTGCCATCACCTCCTCGCTGCAGGGCTGTATGATCAGTGCCATCACCTCCTCGCTGCAGAGCTGTATGATCAGTGCCATCACCTCCTCGCTGCAGAGCTGTATGATCAGTGCCACCACCTCCTCCCTGCAGGGCTGTATGATCAGTGCCTCCACCTCCTCCCTGCAGGACTGTATGATCAGTGCCACCACCTCCTCCCTGCAGAGCTGTATAATCACTGCCACCTCCTCGCTGCAGGGCTGTATGATCAGTGCCAACACCTCCCTGCAGAGCTGTATAATCACTGCCACCTCCTCGCTGCAGAGCTGTATGATCAGTGCCATCACCTCCTCGCTGCAGGGCTGTATGATCAATGCCAACACCTCCTCCCTGCAGGGCTGTATGATCAGTGCCTCCACCTCCTCCCTGCAGAGCTGTATGATCAGTGCCATCACCTCCTCGCTGCAGAGCTGTATGATCAGTGCCATCACCTCCTCGCTGCAGAGCTGTATGATCAGTGCCACCACCTCCTCCCTGCAGGGCTGTATGATCAGTGCCTCCACCTCCTCCCTGCAGGGCTGTATGATCAGTGCCACCACCTCCTCCATGTAGAGCTGTATGATCAGTGCCTCCACCTCCTCCCTGCAGAGCTGTATGATCAGTGCCACCTCCTCCCTGCAGAGCTGTATGATCAGTGCCACCACCTCCTCCATGCAGAGCTGTATGATCAGTGCCACCACCTCCTCCCTGCAGAGCTGTATGATCAGTGCCACCACCTCCTCCCTGCAGAGCTGTATGATCACTGCCATCACCTCATCCCTGCAGAGCTGTATGATCAGTTCCACCACCTCCTCCCTGCAGAGCTGTATGATCAGTGCCAACACCTCCCTGCAGAGCTGTATAATCACTGCCACCTCCTCGCTGCAGGGCTGTATGATCAGTGCCAACACCTCCCTGCAGAGCTGTATGATCAGTGCCATCACCTCCTCGCTGCAGGGCTGTATGATCAGTGCCAACACCTCCCTGCAGGGCTGTATGATCAGTGCCACCACCTCCTCCCTGCAGGGCTGTATGATCAGTGCCTCCACCTCCTCCCTGCAGGACTGTATGATCAGTGCCACCACCTCCTCCATGCAGAGCTGTATGATCAGTGCCACCACCTCCTCCCTGCAGAGCTGTATGATCAGTGCCACCTCCTCCCTGCAGAGCTGTATGATCAGTGCCACCACCTCCTCCATGCAGAGCTGTATGATCAGTGCCACCACCTCCTCCCTGCAGAGCTGTATGATCAGTGCCACCACCTCCTCCCTGCAGAGCTGTATGATCAGTGCCACCACCTCCTCCCTGCAGAGCTGTATGATCACTGCCATCACCTCATCCCTGCAGAGCTGTATGATCAGTGCCACCACCTCCTCCCTGCAGAGCTGTATGATCAGTGCCACCACCTCCTTCCTGCAGAGCTGTATGATCACAGCCACCACCTCCTCCCTGCAGAGCTGTATGATCAGTGCCAACACCTCCTCCCTGCAGGGCTGTATGATCAGTGCCTCCACCTCCTCCCTGCAGGGCTGTATGATCAGTGCCACCACCTCCTCCCTGCAGAGCTGTATAATCACTGCCACCTCCTCGCTGCAGGGCTGTATGATCAGTGCCATCACCTCCTCGCTGCAGGGCTGTATGATCAGTGCCATCACCTCCTCGCTGCAGAGCTGTATGATCAGTGCCATCACCTCCTCGCTGCAGAGCTGTATGATCAGTGCCACCACCTCCTCCCTGCAGGGCTGTATGATCAGTGCCTCCACCTCCTCCCTGCAGGACTGTATGATCAGTGCCACCACCTCCTCCATGCAGAGCTGTATGATTAGTGCCACCACCTCCTCCCTGCAGAGCTGTATGATCAGTGCCACCTCCTCCCTGCAGAGCTGTATGATCAGTGCCACCACCTCCTCCATGCAGAGCTGTATGATCAGTGCCACCACCTCCTCCCTGCAGAGCTGTATGATCAGTGCCACCACCTCCTCCCTGCAGAGCTGTATGATCACTGCCATCACCTCATCCCTGCAGAGCTGTATGATCAGTGCCACCACCTCCTCCCTGCAGAGCTGTATGATCAGTGCCACCACCTCCTTTCTGCAGAGCTGTATGATCACTGCCACCACCTCCTCCCTGCAGAGCTGTATGATCAGTGCCAACACCTCCTCCCTGCAGGGCTGTATGATCAGTGCCACCACCTCCTCCCTGCAGGGCTGTATGATCAGTGCCACCACCTCCTCCCTGCAGAGCTGTATAATCACTGCCACCTCCTCGCTGCAGGGCTGTATGATCAGTGCCATCACCTCCTTCCTGCAGGGCTGTATGATCAGTGCCATCACCTCCTCGCTGCAGAGCTGTATGATAAGTGCCACCACCTCCTTCCTGCAGAGCTGTATGATCAGTGCCACAACCTCCTCCCTGCAGAGCTGTATGATCAGTGCCACCACCTCCTCCCTGCAGAGCTGTATGATCAGTGCCACCACCTCCTCCCTGCAGGGCTGTATGATCAGTGCCTCCACCTCCTCCCTGCAGGGCTGTATGATCAGTGCCTCCACCTCCTCCCTGCAGAGCTGTATAATCACTGCCACCTCCTCGCTGCAGGGCTGTATGATCAGTGCCATCACCTCCTCGCTGCAGGGCTGTATGATCAGTGCCATCACCTCCTCGCTGCATAGCTGTATGATCAGTGCCACCACCTCCTTCCTGCAGAGCTGTATGATCAGTGCCACCACCTCCTTCCTGCAGAGTTGTATGATCAGTGCCACCACCTCCTCCCTGCAGAGCTGTATGATCAGTGTCACCTCCTCCCTGCAGAGCTGTATGATCAGTGCCACCACCTCCTCCCTGCAGAGCTGTATGATCACTGCCACCACCTCCTCCCTGCAGAGCTGTATGATCACTGCCACCACCTCCTCCCTGCAGAGCTGTATGATCAGTGCCACCACCTCCTCCCTGCAGAGCTGTATGATCAGTGCCTCCTCTGTAGTTTATGAGCTGCTGATAATCCGGGCGCAGTGTCAGGATGGGTGTGATCTGGTGATAATGGGGAGCTGCACTGTACAGCGCTGTGTACACGGGGTCATGGCAGTGCGGTGGCGGCTGCTCCAGGTCTCCTCCTGCGCTGGAGATGACGTCACCGGATTTCTCTATTCTGTACAGCGGGAGATGAGCGCGATCTGCTGAGAGCCGCATCATGGAGGAGGCGGGGTTACAGGGCGGGAGGCCGCGGTTTGCTTCACGGTAATTGGTCAAACAATTCAGGTTTTTATTGGCTTCTATTTAATGTAAGAACCATTGGTGTGCAGGGGGCGTGTTTCCTATAGACCAATGAGGACGCGCACTAGGGGATAAATACCCTGCTCCCGCCGCTCCTCACATCACATTTGTGTACATCTATTCAGAGCTATGGCCAGAACCAAGCAGACCGCCCGTAAATCCACCGGAGGGAAAGCTCCCCGCAAGCAGCTGGCCACTAAGGCAGCCAGGAAGAGCGCTCCTGCTACTGGCGGAGTGAAGAAGCCGCATCGTTATCGCCCAGGAACAGTCGCTCTCCGTGAGATCCGTCGCTACCAGAAGTCCACCGAGCTGCTGATCCGTAAGCTTCCCTTCCAGCGCCTGGTGAGGGAGATCGCCCAGGACTTCAAGACCGATCTGCGCTTCCAGAGCTCGGCGGTGATGGCCCTGCAGGAGGCCAGCGAGGCCTATCTGGTGGGGCTGTTCGAGGACACCAACCTCTGCGCCATCCACGCCAAGAGGGTCACCATCATGCCCAAAGACATCCAGCTGGCCCGCAGGATCCGGGGGGAGAGAGCTTAAATCTTCCCGAGCACCAACCACAACACAAAGGCTCTTCTCAGAGCCACCAAATCCTCCCACAGATGAGCTCCTTCCTGCCATTTCTCCTTCCTTCCTCCTGGTTCGGTAATATCTGGGCTGCTTAGTCCACAGTTGTCTGTGGGCTGTTATTCTGGCTGGTGCCGTTATCGGTAGATCCAGCGGTTCTGTTCCTGCTTCCATGCATCCTTATACAGAAGGGGGAATTGAGCAGCGCACGGTCACTAAGGAGTTAACCGGAGGAGTCCATACCTGGCTCTGGGATTGGTCGCGCCTGCGGTCTTCTCTCATTGGCTGATCACAGACCCGTTGATAGTTTTGAATTCCCCGCTCAATCCCTTTCCTGTCCTTCGGATTATTCCCGGCCCCTCTGCTTATTAGCGGAGATCGCTGTGACGTGAGCCGTCCGGTCTGGGGCAGCTGCACCCGCAGAGCACATAGTCCTGCTCTCCGGAGCTGCTGATCGCTCCCCTGATCGGCCGCCGCCGTTACCTTCCCTTCATCTCACAGCAGCACTCCGAGCTTTGTACTGTGCACAGAGGGGTCTGTGTCCGGATATAGCGCCCATACACCCTGTTACAAGGCTCAACCCCAGAATAGATCATAAAGTGCAAACAGCGGTGCGAGCTCCAGGGGCAGCACCGAGAGAGGAGGCCGCAGCCGGGACCGCAGTGTGTCCGGAGGAAGAGAGCCGCCCGGGCTGCGACATCGAGTCCCGAGATCACAGGGACCCACTGAGCCCGGGGCAGCTCCATAGAGAGCAGCGACCTCCTCCTGGTCTCTGTTGGAGGCGCCGGCACTAGGGGCAGAGCTGTGGTTCCATAGTTGGGGTCATTGATTCCTTTCCACACATCTCGGATGACGTTATTGTAGAGTTGGGACCTGGTGACAGAGCAGTGGGTATAATCCTCTATATATCTCTCTAGTGGGTGACTCAGTGGATATAATTCCTGCTATTAGCAGTTGGCACAGTGGGTATATTCCTGTATATGATAATTTGTTAATTTGCTCCGGGATTTAGATCCGGTGATTGGTGCGAAGCGCAAAGTGTGATGTGGGCAGATGTTCTCCTGATCACAGGCAGAGCGACCCTGTATTCCTGCACCGTCCCTCCCTGCCCATGTGGTGGCGCAGAAACAGCCCCTCTCATCGCATGTAGGTATCCTGTTGATACCCCAATCCTGAGCCGCTGCTCAGGAGCGTTCACACCGGCGTCCATTCATCAGTGCAGCCGCATTCCACTCCTCGCAGCCATCCTACAACCCACAGGATCTCAGCAGCAGGAGACGTGGCACAACCACATTTATTACCAGCACTCGGATTTCTGCTCTGTAGTAACTGCAGCATCATAGGAGGTGACTGTGCGGCCGATCGATTCCCCCATACACCCGGATCATCTGTGCCCCACCTCACACTGAGACTACTCACTGGATCAGCTCCAGAAGAGAGAACGTCTCCCCCCAATGCTCAACGTCACAAGCCGGTCCCGGCGATCACACCAGCAGCGACCGCCAGACCCCAGCGGGAATTGCAGCCTCTCACGTGAGATGTGGGCGGCTCTGAGAAGAGCCTTTGGGTTGTCAGGACAGAGACGAGAATACAATTAACCTCCGAAGCCGTAGAGAGTGCGGCCCTGGCGCTTGAGCGCGTACACCACGTCCATGGCGGTGACGGTCTTCCTCTTGGCGTGCTCGGTGTAGGTGACGGCGTCACGGATCACGTTCTCCAGGAAGACTTTCAGGACGCCGCGAGTCTCCTCATAGATGAGGCCGGAGATGCGCTTCACTCCTCCCCTGCGAGCCAGACGGCGGATGGCAGGCTTGGTGATGCCCTGGATGTTATCACGGAGCACCTTCCTGTGCCGCTTGGCGCCGCCCTTCCCGAGACCTTTCCCTCCTTTACCGCGACCAGACATCATTCAGGAAATCTTCAGACGACTGTGAGGGGTCAGCGCTGAGTCCTGCTTTATATGGAGGCTAGGCGGACCGGAGTGAGAACTGCACAGTGATGACGCGATACCGGAGATGTTTGTTTTCATGAATTGCCATTTTCAGCCCCTCCCCTTTCTCGCTGATTGGCTGAGCACAGGACAGTTGGTGATTTGAATTTCCCGCTTCTCTGTATTATGCTAACAAGAAAATTCCGCAAACCTCGTCCTGTCAGCGCCGCTGGAGGAACGAGAAATTACTGACAATGTGAGATTCCGGCCTGGAAATAATCCAATCTCTGGGAGATCATCATCAGTCAGACGCCTCCACCTGACCGGAGAGCTATGAGTGCCTGGCATAGTGGGTATAATCCTCTATTAGTGCTTGGCACAGTGAATATTACCCTGAATTAGTGCTTGGAACAGCGGGTTTTATCCGCTGGTATTAGTCCTTGGCACAGTGTATATAATTCTCTAGAATTAGTGCTTGAGACAGTGGGTATAATCTGCCATTAATACTTGGCACAGTGGGTATAATCTTCACTTAGTGCCTGGCACAGTGGGTATAATCTGCTATTAGTGCTTGGCACAATGGGTAAAAATCCTCTGCTGTTAGTGCTTGGCTCAATGGGTATAATCCTCTATTAGTGCTTGGCACTGAATATAATCCTCTGGAATTAGCAGATTGTTCCCACTGTCTCAAGCACTATTAGTACATGGCACAGTCGTTATAATCCTCTATTAGTGCCTGTCACAGTGGGCATAATCCTCTATTAGTGCTTGGCACAGTGTGTATAATCCTGTATTAGTGCTTGAGACAATGGGTATAATTTGCTATTAGTACTTGGCACAGTGGGTATAATCCTCTATTAGTGCCTGGCACAATGGGCATAATCATCTGGTATTAGTGCTTGGCACAGTGGGTATAATCTGCTAATACCAGAGGATTATGCCCATTGTGCCAGGCACTAATAGAGGATTATACCCACTGTGCCAAGCACTAATAGAGGATTATACCCACTGTGCCAAGTTCTAATAGCAGATTATACCCACTGTGCCAAGCACTATTAGAACTTGGCACAGTGGGTATAATCCTCTAATAGCAGATTATACCCACTGTGCCAAGCACTAATACCAGAGGATTATTCCCATTGTGCCAGGCACTAATAGAGGATTATACCCACTGTGCCAAGCACTAATAGAGGATTATAACGACTGTGCCAAGCACTAATAGCAGATTGTTCCCACTGTCTCAAGCACTAATACCAGAGGATTATACCCACTGTGCCAAGTTCTATTAGTGCCTCCTAGCACAGTGGGTAAAATACTCTATTAGTGCCTGGCACAGTGAATATAATGCTCTATTAGTTCATGACATAGTGGGTATAATCCTCTATTAGTGCTTGGAACAGTGAGTAAATTCCTCTGGTATATCTGCACAGAGATCCAAGCTTCAGAGACTGGGAGTTCTGTGGAAACTGTTTGGGTAAGAATACAAGGACAGAACAATGGAAAGGACACCATTGTAGGCATTTACTACAGGCCGCCTGTGCAAGCTGAAGATATGGATGAACTCTTTATGCATCAAATGGCCAAGTTCTCCAAAAAATATGACATAGTTGTCATGGGAGATTTCAACTATCCAGACATTTGTTGGGAATCTCTCTCAGGCAAAACTAACAGGTCAAGGAAATTCTTATCCTCTCTTGCTGACAACTTTATCTTCCAAAAGGTAAAGGAGAAAACAAGGGGAACTGCTACCTTGGATCTAATCCTTATAAACAGGGAGGAAATGGTTGAGGAGGTAAAAGTGGCTGGGACCCTAGGAGGTAGCGACCATGCTATTTTAGAATTTTGGATAACTAGAGGCGGAAGACCTGTGAAGACTCAGACGTCAAGGTTAGATTTCAGATAGGCAGATTTTAAGGGATTCAGAAAGAGAATTGGAGGGATCCAATGGCTGGATATCCTTAAAGACAAAAATGTCCAGGAAGGATGGGAAATCTTGAAAAATGAAATTCTCAAAGCACAATTGTTAACAATTCCGAAAAGAGGGAAGAATAGGAAACATTTAAGGAAACCAGGATGGATGAACACAGAACTTAAGCACATGCTAAAAAGGAAGAAAAAAATGTTTATAAAATGGAAAGGGGGAGGCATATCTAAAGAAGAATATAATGCTGTCTGCAGAACCTGCAGGGCACAAATCAGATTATCTAAAGCTGACAATGAATTGAGGCTTTCAAGAGACGTCAAAAGCAATAATAAAGAATTTTGGTGATATGTCAAAAGTAAAAGAATAGCCAAAGATGCTATAGGATTTTTACAGGATGAAAATGATGAAATGGTAAGACAGGATGTTGAGAAGGCCGAACTTTTAAATTCCTATTTTGCATCTGTTTTCTCTCAGGAAATGTAACATCAACGGTTCTTCACTGTCCTATTAAGGGAATAGAAGAATCCGGGATATCTATAAACAGAGAGATAGTGAGGAAACACTTAGCTAACCTAAATGAATTCAAGTCTCCAGGTCCAGATGAATTACACCCTAGAGTACTGAAGGAGATAGCAGGAGAAATTTTTGAACCCCTCTCCATAATCTTTGAAAATTCTTGGAGAACAGGAGAAGACTGGAGAAGAGCAAATGTTGTTCCTATCTTCAAAAAGGGGAAGAAGGTGGACCCAGGCAACTATAGGCCGGTGAGTCTGACTTCTATACCAGGAAAGATCTTTGAACAAATTATTAAACAACATGTATGTCAGTACCTGGATAAGAATGAAGTGATTAAACAGAGTCAGTGTTAGGAATCTGGGTCAGTCTATGCTTATGCAGCAACCCAGATTCTCACATTTGTCTCCAGAGGCTAAGTCCTTTTTCCCTGCTACTGAGCATGCTCTCGGGACGAGCTCTCACTGGAGTTCAGGAGTCAGGTGCTCAGGTCCTGCTCCTGATTTGATTGGTTATGCTCGGGGCTCTGGAGATTTCCGGCAGGTCCCGTACGCTATAAAAAGTGCGCATGGCCGCTATGCCATGCGCTAGTATTTTCTATACTTGCTGCTGTGTGCTTGGTGATGGATGCTTGGTCTGGTGAATGACTTATTATGAAACCCCTTCCCTCGGATATTACGTTTGTGTGAGTGATTGGGACAGCCAGTATTGCGCTAGCGCCAGTGCGCTCAAGCATCATTCGTTACAGCAGCCAGCGTTCTGCATTGCGCCTGATAAATTCGCGCTTGCAGTCGCTTTTGGCGTCCGCAGTTGCGACGCCGTGCACACGGTCTGCCACGGTAAATCTATCCGGTTGTAGTGTTGTCTTGAACTACTCCGATCCCTGACTACCGCACGTGTGCCGCTGATGGTCTGTGAAGCTGATACAGACTCGGCGTTCTTTGTATTTTTGTTTTGTTTGCAGCTCTGTCTGTGAAACAGCCTGCTTCTGCATTACTTTTCATGTGCAGCTCTGTGACCTCAACAGAGCTACTTTTGTGCACCAGGTGCAGTTAAACCTTGTGCACATTATCGTCCCTGTGTTCTGCCATTTTAGCAGCGGTTATTTCACCTGCCGCACGGTGGACCCCGGGCGGCGAACACGTTTATTTATATTTTTTTAAGCGTGTTCCGCCGTCGTAACAGTCAGCATGGGTTTGTAACTAATAAGTCATGTCAGACTAACTTAATTTCCTTCTATGACGGAATCACTGATTGCGTGGATCAAGGAAATGCTGTAGATATAGTATATCTTGACTTCAGCAAAGCATTTGACAAAGTATCTCATACAATCCTTATTGAAAAAATAACTAAGTATGGAATGGACAAGGCAACTGTTAGGTGGATTCATAACTGGCTTAGTGATCGGACCCAAAGAGTGGTCGTAAATGGCTGCACATCCAGTTGGAAGAATGTCTCAAGTGGGGTACCACAGGGCTCTGTCCTGGGCCCTGTATTTTTCAACATCTTTATCAACGATTTACATGGAGGAATTGAGGGTAAACTGATTAAATTTGCTGATGACACAAAGCTAGGAGGGATAGCTAATACTAGAGAAGAGAGAGAGAGGATTCAAAAAGATATAAATAAACTGGAGAAGTGGGCAGCAACTAACAGAATGGTTTTTAACAGGGAGAAATGCAAAGTACTACATCTGGGCAATAAAAATGAAAAAAGCATATACAGAATGGGAGGAATAGGGCTAAGCAACAGCACATGTGAAAAAGACTTGGGTATACTAATAGATCACAGACTGAATGTGAGTCAACAGTGTGATGCAGCAGCAAAAAAGGCAAATGCAATTCTAGGATGTATTAACAGAAGCATACAGTCTAGATCACGTGAAGTCATTATTTCCCTCTACTCCTCTTTGGTCAGACCTCATCTGGAATATTGTGTCCAGTTTTGGGCACCACATTTTAAAAAAGACATCAACAAACTGGAGCAAGTTCAGAAAAGAGCGACCAGAATGGTGACCGGTAGAGTTGAGCGAAACGGGTCGAAAAAATTCAAAAGTCGCCGACTTTTGGCAAAGTCGGGTTTCATGAAACGAAACCCGACCCTAGGATGAGGTCGGCCACGAGGTCGGCGACTTACGCGCCAAAGTCGCGTTTCAAAAGTTTGTTTTGCGCTCTTTTTCAGCCAATGGAGGGTAAACTGATTAAATTTGCTGATGACACAAAGCTAGGAGGGATAGCTAATACTAGAGAAGAGAGAGAGAGGATTCAAAAAGATTTAAATAAACTGGAGAAGTGGGCAGTAACTAACAGAATGGTTTTTAACAGGGAGAAATGCAAAGTACTACATCTGGGCAATAAAAATGAAAAAATCATATATAGAATGGGAGGAATAGGGCTAAGTGACAGCACATGTGAAAAAGACTTGGGTATACTAATAGATCACAGACTGAATATGAGTCAACAGTGTGATGCAGCAGCAAAAAAGGCAAATGCAGTTCTAGGATGTATTAACAGAAGCATACAGTCTAGATCACGTGAAGTCATTATTTCCCTCTACTCCTCTTTGGTCAGACCTCATCTGGAATATTGTGTCCAGTTTTGGGCACCACATTTTAAAAAAGACATCAACAAACTGGAGCAAGTTCAGAAAAGAGCGACCAGAATGGTGACCGGTCTGCAAACCCTGTCTTATGAGGAAAGGTTGCAGGATTTGGGAATGTTTAGTTTGCAAAAGAGAAGACTGAGAGGAGACTTAATTGCTGTCTACAAATATCTAAAGGGCTGTCACATTGTAGAAGGATCAACTTTATTCTCATTTGCACAAGGAAAGACTAGAAGCAATGGGATGAAACTGAATGGGAGGAGACACAGATTAGATATTAGAAAAAACTTTTTGACAGTTAGAGTGATCAATGAGTGGAACAGGCTGCCACGAGAAGTGGTGAGTTCTCCTTCAATGGAAGTCTTCAAACAGAGGCTGGACAGACATCTGACTGGGATGATTTAGCGAATCCTGCTTTGAGCAGGGGGTTGGACCAGATGGCCCAGGAGGTCCCTTCCAACTCTACGATTCTATGATTCAATCAGGATCCACGGACACTGTGGGCAACGTGATGACATAGGCACGGGTCACCACCATCTTTCAGAAGGGCATGCAAGTGATTGGCTTGCTTTGGTGGGCGTCACAGGGGGTATAAAAGGGCGTGCAGGCCGACCTCCATCTTACTTCTGCCGATCTTAGTATAGGGAGAGGTTGCTGCTGATTCTGTAGGGAGAGCGTTAGGCAGGGAAGAAGACAAAAAACTGCTTCTGCTGCTAGCGATTTGGCCTGCAAAACACACCAGTCACTGTGTGTGCAGTGCAAGGGGAGGCTATATAGTGGTGTTGGTTGTTGGGCTGCCTTCTAAGGCTTCCTGACATTCCTGCATTGCTGTTTACCCACTGCTCCGCAAACTGCTTTTTTAAAAGCAATCCAATCTCCCTTATCCTCTAGTCACTTTTGTCACAGCTGTGCCATCGAGCGTGTCACATAGCGCTCAGATATCAGTGGGCCTCACACAATCCAAAAGTGTCCATCCAGTGTCCAAAAGTGTGTGCAGAGATTCAAAATCTCCCTTATCCTCTAGTCACTTTGGTCACAGCTGTGCCATCGAGCCTGTCACATAGCGCTCAGATATTCATTGGGCCTCACACAATCCAAAAGTGTCCAGTGTCCAAAAGTGTGTGCAGAGATTCAAAATCTCCCTTATCCTCTAGTCACTTTGGTCACAGCTGTGCCATCGAGCCTGTCACATAGCGCTCAGATATCAGTGGGCCTCACACAATCCAAAAGTGTCCATCCAGTGTCCAAAAGTGTGTGCAGAGATTCAAAATCTCCCTTATCCTCTAGTCACTTTGGTCACAGCTGTGCCATCGAGCCTGTCACATAGCGCTCAGATATCAGTGGGCCTCACACAATCCAAAAGTGTCCAGTGTCCACAAGTGTCTGCAGAAATTCAAAATCTCCCCTGTCCTATAGACACCTTGTACCTTGTTTTACATTACTATATAGTTTGTTGGATTTTGTCTACATTTCTACCAAAAATGAGGAAGGCTGGTGGAAGAGGCCGTGGAATTGGGCGGGGGTTGGCAGCTGGTAATGATGGTGTTGGTGGTGGATCTGATGGTAGTGGCAAGAGCAAAATAGGACCGAATGCAGGAGGTGCTGACCCTGCGTCATCGTCTGGCTACATAAGGCCTCGAACGCTTAGTTTTCTAGGAGTTGGCAAACCGCTTTTAAAGGCAGAGCATCAGGAAAAAGTTTTGTCTTACATTGCTGACTCAGCCTCCAGCTCTATCGCCTCCTCTTCTTCAGTTGTAAAAAGTAAAAGCACTGAGTCGTCATTGGAGGCTCATGTTCATGAACCACACCTTTCCTTGTGTCCTTCACCCCAACCAAGATAGAAGGATGACGCAGGCCATACTACTGATTACTCCATGGAGCTGTTTTCACATACCATGCCTGGATTATCAAGTGAAATGGTGAATTACCCAGGCCAAGATGAATCTGACATGGAGTGCACTGATGCACAGCCGCTGATGGATGATTCTGCTGGTACATTCACTCAGAGCACTACATTGTCCTCGCAGTGTACAGAGCCAGATTCTGACCCTGATGAGACTCAGGTGCCCCTTCCCGCACACTATACCACCATACACGGTGACACAGAGGAAGGTGCACATGACATAGAAGAGGAGGTGATGGATGACCCAGTTGTTGACCCAGATTGGCATCCATTGGGGGAAGAGGGTGCTGCTTCCAATAGCTCAGATGAGGAGCATCCACAGCAGACATCGACATCGCAACAGCTGTTATCTGGCAGGCCCGGAGCACTCCAAAGACAGGTTCCAAACATCAAAAGAGTTGCTGGACAGCTTGTCCAGAGGGTCAAAAGATCACAGCGTGCTAGGCCGCAAAATGTCTGCCAAAGTAGGAAGAGTGCAGTGTGGCACTTTTTTGACCAAAATCCTCATGATCAGGCCAAGGTTATCTGTAAGAAGTGCGCAAAGACCTTTAGCCGAGGGAAAAATCTGAAAAATTTGAATACCAGTTGCATGCTTAGACATTTAACCAGCATGCACTTGCAAGCGTGGACACAACACCAAACCTCAAGTACCACATGTGCAACTGATCACAAAGAAGGTAGTCAGCAACGCTACATTGTTTCCCCCACTGTAAGCCCACCGGTTAGCACAGCAGCAAATGTTGAGGTGTCGTTGCAAGGCCACAGCAGTCAGGGAATCCCACTGTTATATCAACGAAAGACTGAATCTAGGCCATCAGAAAGAACACCAACTCCATCACCATCATCAACCCTCTCTCAGTCCGCCCTGTCCATCGCTAGTTCCACCATATGCAGCTCTCAAGTCCAGCTCACCCTCCCAGACACTATGAGTAGGTCAAGAAAGTACTCAGTCTCTCATTCGCGTACACTGGGTTTGAACGCCCACATTTCCAAACTAATCTCGTTAGAGATGATGCCCTATCGGTTGGTGGAAAGCGCAGCTTTCCGCGAACTCATGGCCTATGCAGTACCACGCTATGACCTACCCAGTCGCCACTTCTTCTCTCGCAAAGCCATCCCAGCCCTCCACCATCATGTGAAAGACCGCATTGTCCATGCACTCAAGCAGTCAGTGAGCGGAAAGGTGCACCTCACAACTGATGCATGGTCCAGTCGGCATGGCCAGGGCCGTTACGTGTCCATCACTGCGCACTGGGTTAATGTGGTGGATGCAGGGTCCACAGGGGACAGCTGTGGTGGGACAGTGCTGCCTAGCCCACGATATAGGAAACAGTTGGCTGTAGGCGCTCGACCCTCCTCCTCCTCCAGAAGCGAAAGCTCGTCCACAGAGCGCAGTCGTACGAGCACTCCATCTGCAGCTGCCACTGTTGCACACGATGTGTCCCCCTATCGAGCAGCTAGTGGAAAGCGTCAGCAGGCTGTGTTGCAGATGATGTGTTTGGGCGACAGACACACCGCCGAGGTGCTGGCCGAGTAATAATAATAATAATCTTTATTTTTATATAGCGCTAACATATTCCGCAGCGCTTTACAGTTTTTGCACACATTATCACTTGAAGCGACAAACTGAGTCATGGCTGGGCAGTGTACATCTTGAGGCAGGCAAGGTAGTTAGTGATAACGGCCGTAATTTTGTGGCAGCCATAGCCCTTTCAAAACTCAGCCACATACCTTGCTTGGCTCACACCTTGAACCTGGTGGTGCAGTGCTTCCTCAAAAATTATCCGGAGTTAACAGCCCTGCTCCAGAAGGTGCGAAGACTGTGCGCGCACATCCGCCGGTCGCCTGTACACTCCGTTCGTATGCAGAAGCTGCAGCGATTGCTCCACCTTCCCAACCACCGCCTCATTATCGACATTGCAACAAGGTGGAACTCCACCCTGCACATGGTGGAGCGGCTGTGCGAGCAGAGGCAGGCCATTATGCATTTGTGGGAGGATACACGGCCAGGCACTTTGAGAGCAGACATGGAGTTGACAGGTGTGCAGTGGTCGAAGCTGAAAGACCTTTGTAAAGTCCTTCAGTGTTTTGAGGAATGCACACGGCTGGTAAGCGCAGACGACGCCATCCTAAGCATGAGCATCCCACTTATGCGTCTGCTCATGCAAACTTTGACGCACCTTAAGGAGCAGGCGTCTGCAGCCAATGTTGATGAGGAGGAAGAGGAGGAGGGAATCCTTGATGACATTCAGCCATTGTCTGCTCAGGGACCTCTCCTGGACGAGGTGGAGGAAGAAGAGGAGGAGGAGGATGATGATGGGGATGATTACTTAGGGGAGGAGGATGCATCTCGTGGGGCAAGTGAAAATGTTGGCGTGGCAAGGTCTGGTACAGGGTTTGTGCGTGACTGGAGGGATGTGGATTTGCCAGAAAGTGCTCCTCCACCCAGCACTCGCAGTGCATCATTGACACCGGGAACATTGGCCCACATGTCAGATTATGCCTTGCGGATCCTAAAAAGGGACCCCCGCATTGCCAAAATGATGAACGATGACGACTACTGGTTGGCCAGCATCCTGGATCCACGCTATAAAGGCAAATTACAAAACATCATGCCACAGGAGAACCTTGACCTAATATTGGCTAATAAACAAGCAACTCTGGTAAATCGGTTGCTTGAGGCATTCCCAGCACACAGCAGTGGTGATGGTTCTCACACGAGCCGTACGGGCCGGGGGCAGCTTGGCAGAGGTGTTCGTGGTGCACACAGCAGAAGTGGCGTTGGAGACAGGGGTTTCATGACAATGTTGTGGACTGATTTTTCAAGTACCGCTCACACAACTGGTAATACTGCATCGATGGAAAGTGACAGGAGACAGCAGTTGTCAACTATGGTTACAAACTACTTTTCCTCCCATATCGATGTTCTCCCACACAGGTCATTCCCCTTTGACTATTGGGCCGCTAAACTGGACACCTGGCCTGAATTGGCACAATATGCCTTACAGGAGCTCGCTTGCCCAGCTGCAAGTGTGCTATCGGAAAGAGTCTTCAGTGCAGCTGGATCAATCCTGACAGAAAAAAGGACCCGTCTGTCAACCCAAAATGTGGATGATCTAACCTTCATTAAAATGAACCACGCATGGGTTTCCAAGGATTTTGTCCCACCTTCCCCTGATGACACATAGGGTGACAGAAAAATGGCTTGCTTTGGTCCACCTCTTCCTGGTACTTCACCTATTTCGCCTTTTGCATCAGCTGAATGTCCAACATCAACATATGCCACTTTCTAAAACTCCCTAACTATGCTGCCTCCCCCCCCCATGGCCGGGGTCACCACCTAGCGCACGACACCGTGCGAGTGCGGTTGCCCTGGACAGGTGGGTAGGCCGACTCTTGGGCGCGGGCACTGGCACAGGGTCCCTCATAGTGCAATCAAGTGTCTCTGACGGCGGTGGTGCACACCCGCCGTCAGACACACCGCTGTACTATGAGGGGCCCAGTGCCAGTACCGACGCCCACGAGTGGGCCCCCCCTTGCTTGGGCAGGGCCCCAGTATTTGCAATCTTTACCTCTCCCTGCTCCTCCGCTGTGTAATCTGGGCCGTCAAATCCATACTGTGCCTGACACCGTCTGATCCTGCCTCCTGATGTATAGACATATATTTTGAATGTGTACGCTATCCATACATGTTATCCGGGGAAACGGTACCCTTTCTAACCTTTGTGCAATCACGTGCAATCCATACTGGGCCTAACACCGTCTGAGCCTGCCTCCTGATGTATAGACATATATTTTGAATGTGTACGCTATCCATACATGTTATCCGGGGATACGGCACCCTTTCTAACCTTTGTGCAATCACGTGCAATCCATACTGGGCCTAACACCGTCTGAGCCTGCCTCCTGAGACATATATTTTGAATGTGTACGCTATCCATACATGTTATCCGGGGATACGGTACCCTTTCTAACCTTTGTGCAATCACGTGCAATCCATACTGGGCCTAACACCGTCTGAGCCTGCCTCCTGAGACATATATTTTGAATGTGTACGCTATCCATACATGTTATCTGGGGATACGATACCCTTTCTAACCTTTGTGCAATCACGTGCAATCCATACTGGGCCTAACACCATCTGAGCCTGCCTCCTGCTGTATAGACGTATATTTTGAATGTGTACGCTATCCATACATGTTATCTGGGGATACTGTACCCTTTCTAACCTTTGTGCAATGACGTGCAATCCATACTGGGCCTAACACCGTCTGAGCCTGCCTCCTGATGTGTTGACATATATTTTGAATGTGTACGCTATCCATACATGTTATCCGGGGATACGGTACCCTTTCTCACCTTTGTGCAATCACGTGTAATCCATACTGGGCGTGAGAACGGCTGGCGAGCTGTTAAGCAAGCTACAGCACCTGTGGTTTGCACACGTAAGTTTTTCATTTTTTCAGGAATGACGGTTAGGCCTAATTCCGGAACTGCGGTTGACCTGCACTTACTGGGAAATCATTGTTCGCGGGTAATAATTGTAATCAGTGATCCCCATCACTAACGTTGTTCAGCGGGTTATCTGCACCTGTAAGCGACAAACGCTGGCCTTTTCAGTGTAGCGCACATGCAGCCACGGACATGTAAGGGCATGACACACCAGTTATTGGCCAATCTCATGTGCCAGAGCCTCACGTGTCCCTCTAGTAAGCCGGACACGGACCGCGGGGCATGACGGAGTCTCGTTCGTTAACGGAATTAAGCTTGCAATGTGTGCATCTGTTCTGTAGCTGGCATGGTTGAGGTTTCCCAGGTGGAGTCGAATTTAACCGTAGGCTCCACTCCTGGTGGTGCCCTTCTGGACATTCCTTTAAGGTTCAGCTTTGCAACCATACTGCCCACGTAAAACAAACACTTTGCCTTCATGAACGCTGTTTGGAGGGTCATGACTCGTGGGAATAACGCCGCCCAATCAGTTAACCTGCTAGAGAGATCCTTCGTTGCTCCCAAGCATGACATCACACTCCCTAGGAGGAAGGTAATGCCACTGTGGTGACCGTACTCCTGGGGGCGACACAAGTGCACTGATGCCCAGCCACTGCTCGATGAATCTGCTGGTACATTGACCCAGACCACTACATTCCCCTTGCACGCTACACAGCCTGAATCTGACCCTGATGAAACTGAGGTTACCCTTCCCATATACAGTTCCATCTTACACGGTGACAAAGAGGAAGCTGCAGATGAAAGTGCAGGTTCGGCCCAGCCGCCATCAGACACACCACCGTACTATCAGGGGCCCTGTGCCAGTGCCGTCGCCAACGAGTGGGCACCCCCTGCTTGCTCAGGATCACAGCACTTGCAAGGTTGAAATACTGTGCAGTGAGATGGAAGATGGGGACGACGAGGAGTCCAGACTAGTACAGGGATTCCCTAGCGAGGAGACTTATTTGATTGTTTTCAATGTTGGGACAGCAATTTTTGGGGAGCACTATACTCTGGAGAATGATAGATGGGGCCCACCATACACTGGAACATTCCAAAGGTGGACATCAGACACTGGAGCAGCATTTACAGGGCCCATTATACACTAGAGCATTAGAAATGGGGCCCATTATGTTTGGAGCTTTATTTGGGCCCATAAGACAGTGGAGCTTCATCCATGGGGACCAACATATACTGTAGCATTATGTGGAGCTCATCATATACTGTTTCAAACATTATATGGGACCAATGATTCTGTATGGAGAAATAGATGGGCCTCGTCATGAGATGTAAAAAGTGAAGTATTTTTCATTGTACTATACCGCTATTTCTCTGCCGTATCGGAGCATGATGAGTTGTGGTATGTGTTAAAGGGGAGCTCTTTCGCCCAGGGCACATGAAAACCTGTAGCCAGCCCTACCCCCCCACAACTTTAGCCAAATAACCCCCATTTTTCAGTGCGTAACTTGTATTATGAAGTTAATTAAGGTTGACAAGCTTAAGTAAGAAGAATTGATGCTTTTGGCATTCAAATGGGCACTGTAGGTGTGTTTCCTGTCCTCCTCTCACTGCCGACTTTTATTCCCCATTGACTTACATTGGGTTTCGTGTTTCGGGACGACCCCGACTTTTCCCTATAATCGGACGATCTTGCTCGACCCGACTTTTGGAAAAGTCGGGTTTCACGAAACGAAACGCGACCCTAAAAAACCAAAAGTCGCTCAACTCTAGTGACCGGTCTGCAAACCCTGTCTTATGAGGAAAGGTTGCAGGATTCGGGAATGTTTAGTTTGCAAAAGAGAAGACTGAGAGGAGACTTAATAGCTGTCTACAAATATCTAAAGGGCTGTCACATTGTAGAAGGATCAACTTTATTCTCATTTGCACAAGGAAAGACTAGAAGCAATGGGATGAAACTGAATGGGAGGAGACACAGATTAGATATTAGAAAAAACTTTTTGACAGTTAGAGTGATCAATGAGTGGAACAGGCTGCCACGATAAGTGGTGAGTTCTCCTTCAATGGAAGTCGTCAAACAGAGGCTGGACAGACATCTGACTAGGATGATTTAGCGAATCCTGCTTTGAGCAGGGGGTTGGACCAGATGGCCCAGGAGGTCCCTTCCAACTCTACGATTCTATGATTAGTGCTTGGCACAGTGGGTAAAAATTATCTATTACTGCTTGGATCAATGGGTATAATGCTCTATTAGTTCTTGGCACAGTGGGTATAATCCTCTATATATCTCTCTAGTGGGTGACTCAGTGGATATAATTCCTGCTATTAGCAGTTGGCACAGTGGGTATATTCCTGTATATGATAATTTGTTAATTTGCTCCGGGATTTAGATCCGGTGATTGGTGCGAAGCGCAAAGTGTGATGTGGGCAGATGTTCTCCTGATCACAGGCAGAGCGACCCTGTATTCCTGCACCGTCCCTCCCTGCCCATGTGGTGGCGCAGAAACACAGACGGCACCTCTCATCGCATGTAGGTATCCTGTCGATACCCCAATCCTGAGCCGCTGCTCAGGAGCGTTCACACCGGCGTCCATTCATCAGTGCAGCCGCATTCTACTCCTCGCAGCCATCCTACAACCCACAGGATCTCAGCAGCAGGAGACGTGGCACAACCACATTTATTACCAGCACTCGGATTTCTGCTCTGTAGTAACTGCAGCATCATAGGAGGTGACTGTGCGGCCGATCGATTCCCCCATACACCCGGATCATCTGTGCCCCACCTCACACTGAGACTACTCACTGGATCAGCTCCAGAAGAGAGAACGTCTCCCCCCAATGCGCAACGTCACAAGCCGGTCCCGGCGATCACACCAGCAGCGACCGCTAGACCCCAGCGGGAATTGCAGCCTCTCACGTGAGATGTGGGCGTCTCTGAGAAGAGCCTTTGGGTTGTCAGGACAGAGACGAGAATACAATTAACCTCCGAAGCCGTAGAGAGTGCGGCCCTGGCGCTTGAGCGCGTACACCACGTCCATGGCGGTGACGGTCTTCCTCTTGGCGTGCTCGGTGTAGGTGACGGCGTCACGGATCACGTTCTCCAGGAAGACTTTCAGGACGCCGCGGGTCTCCTCATAGATGAGGCCGGAGATGCGCTTCACTCCTCCCCTGCGAGCCAGACGGCGGATAGCAGGCTTTGTGATGCCCTGGATGTTATCACGGAGCACCTTCCTGTGCCGCTTGGCGCCGCCCTTCCCGAGACCTTTCCCTCCTTTACCGCGACCAGACATCGTTCAGAAAATCTTCAGACGACTGTGAAGGGTCAGCGCTGAGTCCTCCTTTATATGGAGGCTAGGCGGACCGGAGTGAGAACTGCACAGTGATGACGCGTACCGGAGATGTTTGTTTTCCTGAATTGCCATTTTCAGCCCCTCCCCTTTCTCGCTGATTGGCTGAGCACAGGACAGTTGGTGATTTGAATTTCCCGCTTCTCTGTATTATGCTAACAAGAAAATTCTGCAAACCTCGTCCTGTCAGCGTCGCTGGAGGAACGAGAAATTACTGAAAATGTGAGGTTCCGGCCTGGAAATAATTCAATCTCTGGGAGATCATCAACAGTCAGACGCCTCCACATGACCGGAGAGCTATGAGTGCCTGGCATAGTGGGTATAATCCTCTATTAGTGCCTGGCACAGTGGGTATAATCCTCTATTAGTGCTTGGCACAGTGGGTATAATCCTCTATTAGTGCTTGGCACAGTGGGTATAATCCTCTATTAGTGCCTGGCACAGTGGGTATAATCCTCTATTAGTGCTTGGCACAGGGGATATAATCCTCTATTAGTGCCTGGCACAGTGGGTATAATCCTCTATTAGTGACTGGCACAGTGGGTAAAGTCTTCTATTAGTGATTCACAGTGGGTATAATCCTCTATTAGTGCATGGCACAGGGGATATAATCCTCTTAATGCCTGGCACAGGGGGTATAATCCTCTATTAGTGCCTGGCACAGTGGGTAAAGTCTTCTATTAGTGATTCACAGTGGGTATAATCCTCTATTAGTGCTTGGAGGCACAGTGGGTATAATCCCCTATTAGTGCTTGGCACAGTGGGTATAATCCTCTATTAGTGTTTGGCACAGTAGGTATAATCCTCTATTAGTGCTTGGCACAGTGGGTATAATCCTCTATTAGTGCTTGGCACAGTGGGTATAATCCTCTATTAGTGCTTGGCACAGTGGGTATAATCCTCTATTAGTGCCTGGCACAGTGGGTATAACCGTCTATTAGTGCTTGGCACAGTGGGTATAATCCTCTATTAGTGCAGGTTCATGGTCGGTGTTACTGGATGTATTCTCAGTGACTCCAGGCGGCGTACATATTGGGAGATCCCAGCGCTGATTGTCTCCAGTGGCCGCAGCACCAGGGAGTGTGGAATTCCCGTTTATCCTCAGCTGACTCCATACTGGGCGGTATACAGCATTACAGAGGCCACATATGCTGTATACTGCCATCTAGTGCTGAATACTCATATATACTGCAGCAAGGATTCCGGAAAAATCTGTCTAATCTATAGATAAGGTTGAATACCCTCACTATAATGCCGATTACCTCCATATAGTCATGTATATCTCCATAAAGTGCCGTAAGCGCCCTCTATACTGCTATACAGCCCCGAATAGTGAAGAATCCAACATAGTGCTGACACCTCCATATAGGGCTGTATATACTGCTGTTTACACATCATACACTGCTATATATCACCATACGGGACTGCATACCTCCATATAGTGCTGTAAAATCAATATCATGCAGTATACCGCCCTATCTGGCTGTAAATGCTGGAGATCTCCATATACTTCTGTAACACCGTGCTGTATACAGCCAATTACCGATCCATACACATGTTTTGGTATATACCCTTCAAGAAGTACTGTATACCTCCATATAGCGCTAATAGCCCTCCATATAGTCTCTATTCCTGGATAGACTGCTGCATATACCCCCATACAGTGCTGTCTCCGTCCAGATGGTGCTGTTAGCATCGAACAAGGCGGAATACACTCCGGATCTTGCAGCAAACCCGACCTCCATATAGTGCGGTCTTCTGCCATATAGCGCTGATCACTCTGCAATGCTCCCGATGGCGCTGGATACAGAGATCTGGACACACTGGGATTGATGGGCGCCTGTGTGTCCTTCTGGCCTCTCAGCAGCTCCAGGACTACGGGCAGATCCCGGGGCTCCTCCCGGCTCCTTCCTGCCTCCTCCGCCAGTGACCTCTATAGACATGTGGGGGAGATGTCAGGCAGGAGGAGGACACGGAGACAGCGGCTCTGCTGCCCGGTCCTGGCCGGTAATGGGCGCTTATCCCGGGCAAGGAAGCACAAGGGGAGAGCGGAGCTTCACCCGTCTCAGACAGGGGGCGGGGCCTGTGTCCAGTGTCAGCCAATAGAAGCTTAGGAGGACGCAGCTCGGCAGCCAATCAGTGCGCAGTGTGACTGTATATATGAGGCTGCTCCCGCTCAGTCCTCAGTGTTTTCCTTGCAGGAGATTATTCTGTCAGTTTTTCGTTACACAATGGCAGAGACCGCACCAGCCGCCGCGCCTCCTCCTCCCGCCGAACCGGCCGCCAAGTCCAAGAAGCAGCCAAAGAAATCCGCTGCAGGGAGCGCCAAGAAGAGCAAGAAGCCCTCCGGCCCCAGCGTGTCCGAGCTGATCGTCAAAGCCGTGTCCGCCTCCAAGGAGCGCAGCGGGGTGTCTCTAGCCGCCCTGAAGAAGGCTCTGGCTGCCGGAGGGTACGATGTGGAGAAGAATAACAGCCGCCTGAAGCTGGCCGTCAGGGGTCTGGTCACTAAGGGCGCCCTGCTCCAGATAAAGGGCAGCGGCGCCTCCGGGTCATTCAAGCTGAACAAGAAGCAGGAGACCAAGGACAAGAAAAAGCCGGCGGCTGCGGCCAAGAAACCCGCAGCCAAGAAAGCGGCCAAATCCCCGAAAAAGCCTAAGAAGGCTCCGATCGCGGCCAAGAAGAGCCCGAAAAAAGCCAAGAAGCCCGCAGCAGCCAAAAAAGCAGACAAGAGCCCCAAGAAGCCAAAGGCCGCTCCGAAGCCCAAGAAGGTGACGAAGGGCCCCGCTAAGAAGGCGGCGAAACCCAAAGCTGCCAAGAGTCCGGCTAAGAAAGCGGCTAAAGCAAAGAAGCCCGCGGCCAAGAAATAAGTGGAGCCGCCTTGTCCTCATCCCACAAAGGCTCTTATCAGAGCCACCACCTCCTCACTGCAGAGCTGTATGATCAGTGCCACCACCTCCTCCCTGCAGAGCTGTATGATCAGTGCCACCACCTCCTCCCTGCAGAGCTGTATGATCAGTGCCACCACCTCCTCCCTGCAGAGCTGTATGATCAGTGCCACCACCTCCTCCCTGCAGAGCTGTATGATCAGTGCCACCACCTCCTCCCTGCAGAGCTGTATGATCACTACCATCACCTCCCTGCAGAGCTGTATGATCAGTGCCACCACCTCCTCCCTGCAGAGCTGTATGATCAGTGCCATCACCTCCCTGCAGAGCTGTATGATCAGTGCCACCACCTCCTCCCTGCAGAGCTGTATGATCACTACCATCACCTCCCTGCAGAGCTGTATGATCAGTGCCACCACCTCCACCCTGCAGAGCTGTATGATCAGTGCCACCACCTCCTCCCTGCAGAGCTGTATGATCAGTGCCACCACCTCCTCCCTGCAGAGCTGTATGATCACTACCATCACCTCCCTGCAGAGCTGTATGATGAGTCCCACCACCTCCTTCATGCAGAGCTGTATGATCACTGCCACCACCTCCTCCCTGCAGAGCTGAATGATGAGTGCCTCCACCTCCTCCCTGCAGAGCTGTATGATCAGTGCCTCCACCTCCTCCCTGCAGAGCTGTATGATCAGTGCCACCACCTCCTCCCTGCAGAGCTGTATGATCAGTGCCAACTCCTCCCTGCAGAGCTTTATGATCAGTGGCCCCACCTCCTTCCTGCAGAGCTGTATGATGAGTGCCACCTCCTCCCTGCAGAGCTGTATGAATTGTGCCATCACCTCCTCACTCCAGAGCTGTATGATCAGTGGCACCACCTCCTCCCTGCAGAGCTGTATGATCAGTGCCACCACCTCCTCCCTGCAGAGCTGTATTATCAGTGCCACCACCTTCTCCCTGCAGAACTGTATGATCAGAGCCATCACCTCCTCCCTGCAGAGCTGTATGATGAGTGCCACCTCCTCCCTGCAGAGCTGTATGATCAGTGCCACCACCTCCTTCCTGCAGAGCTGTATGATCATAGAATCATAGAATCGTAGAGTTGGAAGGGACCTCCTGGGCCATCTGGTCCAACCCCCTGCTCAAAGCAGGATTCGCTAAATCATCCCAGTTAGATGTCTGTCCAGCCTTTGTTTGAAGACTTCCATTGAAGGAGAACTCACCACTTCTCGTGGCAGCCTGTTCCACTCATTGATCACTCTAACTGTCAAAAAGTTTTTTCTAATATCTAATCTGTGTCTCCTCCCATTCAGCTTCATCCCATTGCTTCTAGTCTTTCCTTGTGCAAATGAGAATAAAGTTGATCCTTCTACAATGTGACAGCCCTTTAGATATTTGTAGACAGCTATTAAGTCTCCTCTCAGTCTTCTCTTTTGCAAACTAAACATTCCCAAATCCTGCAACCTTTCCTCATAAGACAGGGTTTGCAGACCGGTCACCATTCTGGTCGCTCTTTTCTGAACTTGCTCCAGTTTGTTGATGTCTTTTTTAAAATGTGGTGCCCAAAATTGGACACAATATTCCAGATGAGGTCTGACCAAAGAGGAGTAGAGGGAAATAATTACTTCACGTGATCTAGACTGTATGCTTCTGTTAATACATCCTAGAATTGCATTTGCCTTTTTTGCTGCTGCATCACACTGTTGACTCATATTCAGTCTGTGATCTATTAGTATACCCAAGTCTTTTTCACATGTGCTGTCACTTAGCCCTATTCCTCCCATTCTATATATGCTTTTTTCATTTTTATTGCCCAGATGTAGTACTTTGCATTTCTCCCTGTTAAAAACCATTCTGTTAGTTGCTGCCCACTTCTCCAGTTTATTTAAATCTTTTTGAATCCTCTCTCTCTCTTCTCTAGTATTAGCTATCCCTCCTAGCTTTGTGTCATCAGCAAATTTAATCAGTTTACCCTCAATTCCTTCATCTAAATCGTTGATAAAGATGTTGAACAATACAGGGCCCAGGACAGAGCCCTGTGGTACCCCACTTGAGACATTCTTCCAACTGGATGTGCAGCCATTTACGACCACTCTTTGGGTCCGATCACTAAGCCAGTTATGAATCCACCTAACAGTTGCCTTGTCCATTCCATACTTAGTCATTTTTTCAATAAGGATTGTATGAGAGACTTTGTCAAATGCTTTGCTGAAGTCAAGATATACTATATCTACAGCATTTCCTTGATCCACCCAATCAGTAATACCATCATAGAACGAAATTAAATTAGTCTGACATGACTTATTAGTTACAAACCCATGCTGACTCTGTTTAATCACTTCATTCTTATCCAGGTATTGACATACATGTTGTTTAATAATTTGTTCAAAGATCTTTCCTGGTATAGAAGTCAGACTCACCGGCCTATAGTTGCCTGGGTCCACCTTCTTCCCCTTTTTGAAGATAGGAACAACATTTGCTCTTCTCCAGTCTTCTGGCACTTCTCCTGTTCTCCAAGAATTTTCAAAGATTATGGAGAGGGGTTCAAAAATTTCTTCTGCTATCTCCTTCAGTACTCTGGGGTGTAATTCATCTGGACCTGGAGACTTGAATACATTTAGGTTAGCTAAGTGTTTCCTCACTATCTTTCTGTTTATAGTGCCATCACCTCCTCCCTCCATAGCTGTATGATCAGTGCCACCACCTCCTCACTGCAGAGCTGTATGATCAGTGCCATTGCCTCCTTCCTGCAGAGACTTATGATCAGTGCAATCACCTTCTCCCTGCAGAGCTGTATGATCAGTGCCACCACCTCCTCCCTGCAGAGCTGTATGATCAGTGCCACCACCTCCTCCTTGCAGAGCTGTATGATCAGTGCCACCACCTCCTCCCTGCAGAGCTGTTTGATCAGTGTCACCACCTCCTCCTTGCAGAGCTGTATGATCACTACCATCACCTCCCTGCAGAGCTTTATGATTAGTTCCACCACCTCCTCCCTGCAGAGCTGTATGATCAGTGCTATTGCCTCCTCCCTGCAGAGCTGCAGGATCAGTCCCACCACTTCCTCCCTGCAGAGCTGTATGATCAGTGCCACCACCTCCTCCCTGCAAAGCTGTATGATCAGTGTCACCACCTCCTCCCTGCAGAGCAGTATGATCGGTGCCATTGCTTCCTCCATTCAGAGCTGTATGATTAGTTCCACCACCTTCTCCCTACAGAGCTGTATGATCAGTGCCTCCACCTCCTCCCTGCAGAGCTGTATGATCAGTGCCAACACCACCTCCCTGCAGAGTTGTATGACCACTGCCACCACCTCATCCCTGCAGAGCTGTATGATCAGTGCCACCACCTCCAACCTGCAGAGCTGTATGATCAGTGCCACCACCTCCTCCCTGCAGAGCTGTATGATCAGTGCCACCACCTCCTCCCAGCAGAGCTGTATGGTCAGTGTCACCACTTCCTCCCTGCAGAGCTATATGATCACTGCCACTACTTCCTCCCTGCAGAGCTGTATGATCAGTGCCATTGCCTCCTCCCTGCAGAGCTGCATGATCAGTCCCACCACCTCCTTCATGCAGAGCTGTATGATCAGTGCCATAACCTCATCCCTGCAGAGCTGTATGATCAGTGCCACCAACTCCTCACTGCAGAGCTGTATGATCAGAGTCACCACCTCCTCCCTGCAGAGCTGTATGATCAGTGCCACCACCTCCTCCCTGCAGAGCTGTATGATGAGTGCCTCCACCTCCTCCCTGCAGAGCTGAATGATGAGTGCCTCCACCTCCTCCCTGCAGGGAGTAGGTGGTGACACTGATCATGCAGCTCTGCAGGGAGTATGGTAGTGATCATACAGCTCTGCAAGGAGGAGGTGGTGACACTGATCAAACAGCTCTGCAGGGAGGAGGTGGAGGCACTGATCATACAGCTCTGTAGGGAGAAGGTGGTGGAGCTAATCATACAGCTCTGAAGGGAGGAGGCAATGGCACTGATCATACAGCTCTGCAGGGAGGAGGTGGTGGCACTGATCATACAGCTCTGCAGGGAGGAGGTGGTGGCACTGATCATAAAGCTCTGCAGGGAGGAGGTGATGGCACTAATCATACAGCTCTGCAGGGAGGAGGTGGTGTCACTGATCCTACAGCTCTGCAGGGAGGAGGTGGTGGCACTGATCATACAGCTCTGCAGGGAGGAGGTGGTGGCACAGATCATACAGCACTGCAGGGAGGAGGTAGAGGCACTGATCATACACCTCTGCAGGGAGGAGGTAATGGCATTGGTCACACAGCTCTGCAGGGAGGAGGTGGTGGCAGTGATCATACACCTCTGCAGGGAGGAGGTGGTGGCTCTGAACATACAGCTCTGCAGGGAGGAGGTGGCAGTGATCATACATCTATGCAGGGAGGAGGTGGTGGCACTGATAATACAGCTCTGCAGGGAGGAGGTGATGGCAGTGATCATACAGCTCAGCAGGGAGGAGGTGGTGGCACTGATCATACAGCTCTACAGGGAGGAGGTGGTGGCAGTGATCATACAGCTCTGCAGGGAGGAGGTGATGGCACTGATCATGCAGCTCTGCATGGAGGAGGTGGTGGGACTGATCATACAGCTCAGCAGGGAGGAGGTGGTGGCACTGATCATACAGCTCTGCAGGGAGGAGGTGGTGGCACTGATCATACAACTTTACAGGGAGGAGGTGGCAATGATCATTCAGCTCTGCAGGGAGTAGGTGGTGGCACTGATCATGCAGCTCTGCAGGGAGGAGGTGGTGGCAGTGATCATACAGCTCTGCAGGGAGGAGGTGATGGCACTGATCATGCAGCTCTGCAGGGAGGAGGTGGTGGCAGTGATCATGCAGCTCAGCAGGAAGGAGGTGGTGGCACTGATCATTCAACTCTACAGGGAGGAGGTGGCAATGATCATTCAGCTCTGCAGGGAGTAGGTGGTGGCACTGATCATGCAGCTCTGCAGGGAGGAGGTGGTGGCAGTGATCATACAGCTCTGCAGGGAGGAGGTGGTGGAACTAATCATACAGCTCTGCAGGGAGGAAGTGGTGGCACTGATCATATATCTCTGCAGGGAGGAGGTGGTGCCACTGATCATACAGCTCTGGAGGGAGGAGGTGATGGCACTGATCATACAGTTCTGCAGGAAGGAGGTGGTGGCAGTGATCATACAGCTCTGCAGGGAGGAGGTGGTGGAACTAATCATACAGCTCTGCAGGAAGGAAGTGGTGGCACTGATCATATATCTCTGCAGGGAGGAGGTGGTGGCACTGACCATACAGCTCTGCAGGGAGGAGTTGGTGGCACTGATCATACAGCTCTGCCTGGGAAGAGGTGATGGCACTGATCATACAGCTCTGCAGGGAGGAGGTGGTGACACTGATCATACTGCTCTGCAGGGAGGAGGTGGCACTGATCATTCAGCTCTGCAGGGAGTAGGTGGTGGCACTGATCATACAGCTCGGCAGGGAGGAGGTGGTGGCACTGATCATACAGCTCTGCAGGGAGGAGGTGGTGGAACTAATCATACAGCTCTGCAGGAAGGAAGTGGTGGCACTGATCATATATCTCTGCAGGGAGGAGGTGGTGGCACTGACCATACAGCTCTGCAGGGAGGAGTTGGTGGCACTGATCATACAGCTCTGCCTGGGAAGAGGTGATGGCACTGATCATACAGCTCTGCAGGGAGGAGGTGGTGACACTGATCATACTGCTCTGCAGGGAGGAGGTGGCACTGATCATTCAGCTCTGCAGGGAGTAGGTGGTGGCACTGATCATACAGCTCGGCAGGGAGGAGGTGGTGGCACTGATCATACAGCTCTGCCTGGGAAGAGGTGATGGCACTGATCATACACCTCTGCAGGGAGGAGGTGGTGGCACTGATCTTACAGCTCTACCTGGGAAGAGGTGATGGCACTGATCATACAGCTCTGCAGGGAGGAGTTGGTGGCACTGATCATACAGCTCTGCCTGGGAAGAGGTGATGACACTGATCATACAGCTCTGCAGGGAGGAGGTGGTGACACTGATCATACTGCTCTGCAGGGAGGAGGTGGCACTGATCATTCAGCTCTGCAGGGAGGAGGTGGTGGCACTGATCATACAGCTCTGCCTGGGAAGAGGTGATGGCACTGATCATACAGCTCTGCAGGGAGGAGGTGGTGACACTGATCATACTGCTCTGCAGGGAGGAGGTGGCACTGATCATTCAGCTCTGCAGGGAGTAGGTGGTGGCACTGATCATACAGCTCGGCAGGGAGGAGGTGGTGGCACTGATCATACAGCTCTGCCTGGGAAGAGGTGATGGCACTGATCATACAGCTCTGCAGGGAGGAGGTGGTGACACTGATCATACTGCTCTGCAGGGAGGAGGTGGCACTGATCATACAGCTCGGCAGGGAGGAGGTGGTGGCAGTGATCATACAGCTCTGTAGGGAGGAGGTGGAGGCACTGATCATACAGATCTGCAGTGAGGAGGTGGAGGAACTGATCATACACCTCTGCAGGGAGGAGGTGGAGGCACTGATCATACAGCTCTGCAGGGAGGAGGTAATGGCCTTGGTCACAAAGCTCTGCAGGGAGCAGGTGGTGGCAGTGATCATACAGCTCTGCAGGGAGGAGGTGATGGCACTGATCATACAGCTCTGGAGGGAGGAGGTGATGGCACTGATCATACAGCTCTGCAGGAAGGAGGTGGTGGCACTGATCATACAGCTCTGCGGGGAGGAGGTGGCACTGATCATACAGCTCTGCAGGAAGGAGGTGATGGCTCTGATCATTCAGTTCTGCAGGGAGAAGGTGGTGGCTCTGATAATACAGCTCTGCAGGGAGGAGGTGGTGGCACTGATCATACTGCTCTGCAGGGAGGAGGTGGTGGCACTGATCATGCAGCTCTGCAGGGAGGAGGTGGTGGCACTGATCATACAACTCTGGAGTGAGGAGGTGATGGCACTGATCATACAGCTCTGCAGGGAGGAGGAGGTGGCACTGATCATACAACTCTGCAGGGAGGAGGTGGTGGCACTGATCATACAACTCTGCAGGGAAGAGGTAGTAGTGATCATACAGCTTTGCAGGGAAGAGGTGGCACTGATCATTCAGCTCTGAAGGGAGGAGGTGATGGCACTGATCATACAGCTCTGCAAGGAGGAGGTGATGGCACTGATCATACAGCTCTGCAGGGAGGAGGTGGTGACACTGATCATACTGCTCTGCAGGGAGGAGGTGGCACTGATCATTCAGCTCTGCAGGGAGTAGGTGGTGGCACTGATCATACAGCTCGGCAGGGAGGAGGTGGTGGCAGTGATCATACAGCTCTGCAGTGAGGAGGTGGTGGCACTGATCATACAGCTCTGCAGGGAGGAGGTGGAGGCACTGATCATACACCTCTGCAGGGAGGAGGTGGAGGCACTGATCATACAGCTCTGCAGGAAGGAGGTAATGGCATTGGTCACACAGCTCTGCAGGGAGGAGGTGGTGGCAGTGATCATACACCTCTGCAGGGAGAAGGTGGTGGCTCTGAACATACAGCTCTGCAGGGAGGAGGTGGCAGTGATCATACAGCTCTGCAGGCAGGAGTTGATGGCACTGATAATACAGCTCTGCAGGGAGGAGGTGGTGACACTGATCATTCAGCTCTGCAAGGAGTAGGTGGTGGCACTGATCATACAGCTCGGCAGGGAGGAGTTGGTGGCAGTGATCATACAGCTCTGCAGGGAGGAGGTAGAGGCACTGATCATACACCTCTGCAGGGAGGAGGTGGTGGCAGTGATCATACATCTCTGCATTGAGGAGGTGGTGGTTCTGAACATACAGCTCTGCAGGGAGGAGGTGGCAGTGATCATACAGCTATGCAGGAAGGAGGAGGTGGCACTGATAATACAGCTCTGCAGGGAGGAGGTGATGGCAGTGATCATACAGCTCAGCAGGGAGGAGGTGGTGGCACTGATCATACAGCTCTACAGGGAGGAGGTGGTGGCAGTGATCATGCAGCTCTGCATGGAGGAGGTGGTGGGACTGATCATACAGCTCAGCAGGGAGGAGGTGGTGGCACTGATCATACAGCTCTGCAGGGAGGAGGTGGTGGCACTGATCATACAACTCTACAGGGAGGAGGTGGCAATGATCATTCAGCTCTGCAGGGAGTAGGTGGTGGCACTGATCATGCAGCTCTGCAGGGAGGAGGTGGTGGCAGTGATCATACAGCTCTGCAGGGAGGAGGTGATGGCACTGATCATGCAGCTCTGCAGGGAGGAGGTGGTGGCAGTGATCATGCAGCTCAGCAGGAAGGAGGTGGTGGCACTGATCATTCAACTCTACAGGGAGGAGGTGGCAATGATCATTCAGCTCTGCAGGGAGTAGGTGGTGGCACTGATCATGCAGCTCTGCAGGGAGGAGGTGGTGGCACTGATCATACAGCTCTGCAGGGAGGAGGTGGTGGCACTGATCATACAGCTCTGCCTGGGAAGAGGTGATGGCACTGATCATACACCTCTGCAGGGAGGAGGTGGTGGCACTGATCATACAGCTCTGCCTGGGAAGAGGTGATGGCACTGATCATACAGCTCTGCAGGGAGGAGGTGGTGACACTGATCATACTGCTCTGCAGGGAGGAGGTGGCACTGATCATTCAGCTCTGCAGGGAGGAGGTGGTGGCAGTGATCTTACAGCTCTGTTGGGAGGAGGTGGTGGCACTGATCATACAGCTCGGCAGGGAGGAGGTGGTGGCAGTGATCATACAGCTCTGTAGGGAGGAGGTGGTGGCACTGATCATACAGCTCTGCAGTGAGGAGGTGGAGGCACTGATCATACACCTCTGCAGGGAGGAGGTGGAGGCACTGATCATACAGCTCTGCAGGGAGGAGGTAATGGCCTTGGTCACAAAGCTCTGCAGGGAGCAGGTGGTGGCAGTGATCATACAGCTCTGCAGGGAGGAGGTGATGGCACTGATCATACAGCTCTGGAGGGAGGAGGTGATGGCACTGATCATACAGCTCTGCAGGAAGGAGGTAGTGGCACTGATCATACAGCTCTGCAGGGAGGAGGTGGCACTGATCATACAGCTCTGCAGGGAGGAGGTGATGGCTCTGATCATTCAGTTCTGCAGGGAGGAGGTGATGGCACTGATCATACAGCTCTGCAGGAAGGAGGTAGTGGCACTGATCATACAGCTCTGCAGGGAGGAGGTGGCACTGATCATACAGCTCTGCAGGGAGGAGGTGGTGGCACTGATCATACTGCTCTGCAGGGAGGAGGTGGTGACATTGATCATGCAGCTCTGCAGGGAGGAGGTGGTGGCACTGATCATACAACTCTGGAGTGAGGAGGTGATGGCACTGATCATACAGCTCTGCAGGGAGTAGGTGGTGGCACTGATCATACAGCTCTGGAGGGAGGAGGTGATGGCACTGATCATACAGCTCTGCAGGAAGGAGGTAGTGGCACTGATCATACAGCTCTGCAGGGAGGAGGTGGCACTGATCATACAGCTCTGCAGGGAGGAGGTGGTGGCACTGATCATACTGCTCTGCAGGGAGGAGGTGGTGACATTGATCATGCAGCTCTGCAGGGAGGAGGTGGTGGCACTGATCATACAGCTCTGCAGGGAGGAGGTGGTGGCACTGATCATACAACTCTGCAGGGAAGAAGTAGTAGTGATCATACAGCTTTGCAGGGAAGAGGTGGAACTGATCATTCAGCTCTGAAGGGAGGAGGTGATGGCACTGATCATACAGCTCTGCAAGGAGGAGGTGATGGCACTGATCATACAGCTCTGCAGGGAGGAGGAGGTGGCACTGATCATACAGCTCTGCAGTGAGGAGGTGGTGGCACTGATCATACAACTCTGCAGGGAGGAGGTGGCACGTGGCAGTGATCATACAGCTCTGCAGAGAGGAAGTGGTAGTGATCATTCAGCTCTGTAGGGAGGAGGAGGTGGCAGTGATCAAACAGCTCTGCAGTGAGGAGGTGGTGGCACTGATCATACAACTCTGCAGGGAGGAGGTGGTAGTGATCATACAGCTCTGCAGGAAGGAGGTGGCACTGATCAAACAGCTCTGAAGGGAGGAGGCAATGGCACTGATAATACAGCTCTGCAGGGATGAAGTAGCAGTGATCATACAGCTCTGCAGTGAGGAGGTGGTGGCACTGATCATACAACTCTGCAGGGAGGAGGTGGCACGTGGCAGTGATCATACAGCACTGCAGGGAGGAGGTGGTGGCACTGATCATACAGCTTTGCAGGGAGGAGGTGGTGGCACTGATCATACAGCTCTGCAGGGAGGAGGTGGTTGCACTGATCATACATCTCTGCAGGGAGGAGGTGATGGCATTGATCATACAGCTCTGCAGGGAGGAGGTGTTGGCACTGATCATATATCTCTGCAGGGAATAGGTGGAGGCTCTGACCATACAGCTCTGCAGTGAGGAGGTGGTGGCAGTGATCATACAGCTCTGCAGGGAGGAGTTGGTGGCACTGATCTTACAGCTCTGCCTGGGAAGAGGTGATGGCACTGATCATACAGCTCTGCAAAGGAGGAGTTGGTGGCACTGATCATACAGCTCTGCCTAGGATGAGGTGATGGCACTGATCATACAGCTCTGCAGGGAGGAGGTGGTGACACTGATCATACAGCTCTGCAGGGAGGAGGTGGCACTGATCATTCAGCTCTGCAGGGAGTAGGAGGTGGCACTGATCATAAAGCTCGGCAGGGAGGAGGTGATGGCATTGGTCATACAGCTCTGCAGGGAGGAGGTGGTGGCACTGATCATACAGCTCTGCAGGGAGGAGGTGGTGACACTGATCATACTGCTCTGCAGGGAGGAGATGGCACTGATCATTCAGCTCTGCAGGGAGTAGGTGGTGGCACTGATCATACAGCTTGGCAGGGAGGAGGTGGTGGCAGTGATCATACAGCTCTGCAGTGAGGAGGTGGTGGCACTGATCATACATCTCTGCAGGGAGGAGGTGGAGGCACTGATCATACACCTCTGCAGGGAGGAAGTGGAGGCACTGATCATACAGCTCTGCAGGGAGGAGGTAATGGCATTGGTCACACAGCTCTGCAGGGAGGAGGTGGTGGCAGTGATCATACACCTCTGCAGGGAGAAGGTGGTGGCTCTGAACATACAGCTCTACAGGGAGGAGGTGGCAGTGATCATACAGCTCTGCAGGCAGGAGTTGATGGCACTGATAATACAGCTCTGCAGGGAGGAGGTGGTGGCACTGATCATACAGCTCTGCAGGGAGGAGGTGGTGACACTGATCATACAGCTCTGCAGGGAGGAGGTGGCACTGATCATTCAGCTCTGCAAGGAGTAGGTGGTGGCACTGATCATACAGCTCGGCAGGGAGGAGTTGGTGGCAGTGATCATACAGCTCTGCAGGGAGGAGGTGGTGGAACTGATCATACAGCTCTGCAGGGAGGAGGTAGAGGCACTGATCATACACCTCTGCAGGGAGGAGGTAATGGCATTGGTCACACAGCTCTGCAGGGAGGAGGTGGTGGCAGTGATCATACACCTCTGCAGGGAGGAGGTGGTGGTTCTGAACATACAACTCTACAGGGAGGAGGTGGCAATGATCATTCAGCTCTGCAGGGAGTAGGAGGTGGCACTGATCATGCAGCTCTGCAGGGAGGAGGTGGTGGCAGTGATCATACAGCTCTGCATGGAGGAGGTGATGGCACTGATCATGCAGCTCTGCAGGGAGGAGGTGGTGACACTGATCATACAACTCTACAGGGAGGAGGTGGCAGTGATCATACAGCTCTGCAGGGAGGAGGTGATGGCAATGATCATGCAGCTCTGCATGGAGGAGGTGGTGGGACTGATCATACAGCTCAGCAGGGAGGAGGTGGATTCACTGATCATACAGCTCTGCAGGGAGGAGGTGGTGGCACTGATCATACAACTCTACAGGGAGGAGGTGGCAATGATCATTCAGCTCTGCAGGGAGTAGGAGGTGGCACTGATCATGCAGCTCTGCAGGGAGGAGGTGGTGGCAGTGATCATACAGCTCTGCAGGGAGGAGGTGATGGCACTGATCATGCAGCTCTGCAGGGAGGAGGTGGTGGCAGTGATCATGCAGCTCAGCAGGAAGGAGGTGGTGGCACTGATCATTCAACTCTACAGGGAGGAGGTGTCAATGATCATTCAGCTCTGCAGGGAGTAGGTGGTGGCACTGATCATGCAGCTCTGCAGGGAGGAGGTGGTGGCAGTTATCATACAGCTCTGCAGGGAGGAGGTGGTGGAACTAATCATACAGCTCTGCAGGGAGGAAGTGGTGGCACTGATCATATATCTCTGCAGGGAGGAGGTGGTGCCACTGATCATACAGCTCTGGAAGGAGGAGGTGATGGCACTGATCATACAGCTCTGCAGGGAGGAGGTGCCACTGATCATACAGCTCTGCAGGGAGGAGGTGATGGCTCTGATCATACAGTTCTGCAGGGAGAAGGTGGTGGCTCTGATAATACAGCTCTGCAGTGAGGAGGTGGTGGCACTGACCATACAGCTCTGCAGGGAGGAGTTTGTGGCACTGATCATACAGCTCTGCCTGGGAAGAGGTGATGGCACTGATCATACAGCTCTGCAGGGAGGAGGTGGTGACACTGATCATACTGCTCTGCAGGGAGGAGGTGGCACTGATCATTCAGCTCTGCAGGGAGTAGGTGGTGGCGCTGATCATACAGCACTGCAGGGAGGAGGTGGTGGCACTGATCATACAGCTCTGCCTGGGAAGAGGTGATGGCACTGATCATACACCTCTGCAGGGAGGAGGTGGTGGCACTGATCTTACAGCTCTACCTGGGAAGAGGTGATGGCACTGATCATACAGCTCTGCAGGGAGGAGTTGGTGGCACTGATCATACAGCTCTGCATGGGAAGAGGTGATGGCACTGATCATACAGCTCTGCAGGGAGGAGGTGGTGACACTGATCATACTGCTCTGCAGGGAGGAGGTGGTGACACTGATCATACTGCTCTGCAGGGAGGAGGTGGCACTGATCATTCAGCTCTGCAGGGAGTAGGTGGTGGCACTGATCATACAGCTCGGCAGGGAGGAGGTGGTGGCAGTGATCATACAGCTCTGTAGGGAGGAGGTGGTGGCACTGATCATACAGCTCTGCAGTGAGGAGGTGGAGGCACTGATCATACACCTCTGCAGGGAGGAGGTGGAGGCACTGATCATACAGCTCTGCAGGGAGGAGGTAATGGCCTTGGTCACAAAGCTCTGCAGGGAGCAGGTGGTGGCAGTGATCATACAGCTCTGCAGGGAGGAGGTGATGGCACTGATCATACTGCTCTGGAGGGAGGAGGTGATGGCACTGATCATACAGCTCTGCAGGAAGGAGGTGGTGACACTGATCATACAGCTCTGCAGGGAGGAGGTGGCACTGATCATACAGCTCTGCAGGGAGGAGGTGATGGCTCTGATCATTCAGTTCTGCAGGGAGAAGGTGGTGGCTCTGATAATACAGCTCTGCAGGGAGGAGGTGGTGGCACTGATCATACTGCTCTGCAGGGAGGAGGTGGTGACATTGATCATGCAGCTCTGCAGGGAGGAGGTGGTGGCACTGATCATACAACTCTGGAGTGAGGAGGTGATGGCACTGATCATACAGCTCTGCAGGGAGTAGGTGGTGGCACTGATCATACAGCTCTGCAGGGAGGAGGAGGTGGCACTGATCATACAACTCTGCAGGGAAGAGGTGGCACTGATCATTCAGCTCTGAAGGGAGGAGGTGATGGCACTGATCATACAGCTCTGCAAGGAGGAGGTTATGGCACTGATCATACAGCTCTGCAGGGAGGAGGAGGTGGCACTGATCATACAGCTCTGCAGTGAGGAGGTGGTGGCACTGATCATACAACTCTGCAGGGAGGAGGTGGCACGTGGCAGTGATCATACAGCTCTGCAGGGAGGAGGTGGTGGCACTGATCATACAACTCTGCAGGGAAGAAGTGGTAGTGATCATACAGCTCTGTAGAGAGGAGGAGGTGGCAGTGATCAAACAGCTCTGCAGTGAGGAGGTGGTGGCACTGATCATACAACTCTGCAGGGAGGAGTTGGTAGTGATCATACAGCTCTGCAGGAAGGAGGTGGCACTGATCATACAGCTCTGCAGGGATGAAGTAGCAGTGATCATACAGCACTGCAGGGAGGAGGTGGTGGCACTGATCATACAGCTTTGCAGGGAGGAGGTGGTGGCACTGATCATACAGCTCTGCAGGGAGGAGGTGGTTGCACTGATCATACATCTCTGCAGGGAGGAGGTGATGGCATTGATCATACAGCTCTGCAGGGAGGAGGTGTTGGCACTGATCATATATCTCTGCAGGGAATAGGTGGAGGCTCTGACCATACAGCTCTGCAGTGAGGAGGTGGTGGCACTGATCATACAGCTCTGCAGGGAGAAGTTGGTGGCACTGATCATACAGCTCTGCCTAGGATGAGGTGATGGCACTGATCATACAGCTCTGCAGGGAGGAGGTGTTGACACTGATCATACAGCTCTGCAGGGAGGAGGTGGCACTGATCATTCAGCTCTGCAGGGAGTAGGTGGTGGCACTGATCATACAGCTCGGCAGGGAGGAGGTGATGGCATTGGTCAAACAGCTCTGCAGGGAGGAGGTGGTGACACTGATCATACAGCTCTGCAGGGAGGAGGTGGTGGCACTGATCATACAGCTCTGCAGGGAGGAGGTGGTGGCACTAATCATACAGCTCTGCAGGGAGAAGGTGGTGGCACTAATAATACAGCTCTGAAGGGAGGAGGCAATGGCACTGATCATACAGCTCTGCAGGGAGGAGGTGATTGCACTGATCATAAGGCTCTGCAGGGAGGAGGTGGTGGAACTAATCATACAGCTCTGAAGGGAGGACGTGGTGGCACTGATCATATATGTCTGCAGGGAGGAGGTGATGGCACTGATCATACAGCTCTGCAGGAAAGAGGTGGTGGCACTGATCATACAGCTCTGCAGGGAGGAGGTGGTGGCACTGATCATACAGCTCTGGAGGGAGGAGGTGATGGCACTGATCATACAGCTCTGCAGGAAAGAGGTGGTGGCACTGATCATACAGCTCTGCAGGGAGGAGGTGGCACTGATCATACAGCTCTGCAGGGAGGAGTTGATGGCTCTGATCATACAGATCTGCAGGGGGAAGGTGGTGGCACTGATAATACAGCTCTGCAGGGTGGAGGTGGTGGCACTGATCATACAGCTCTGGAGGGAGGAGGTGATGGCACTGATCATACAGCTGTGCAGTAAAGAGGTGGTGGCACTGATCATACAGCTCTGCAGGGAGGAGGTGGCACTGATCATACAGCTCTGCAGGGAGGAGGTGATGGCTCTGATCATACAGATCTGCAGAGAGAAGGTGGTGGCACTGATAATACAGCTCTGCAGGGTGGAGGTGGTGGCACTGATCATACAGCTCTGCAGGGAGGAGGTGGTGGCACTGATCATACAGCTCTGCAGGGAGGAGGTGGTGGCACTGATCATACAGCTCTGCAGGGAGGAGGTGGTGCCACTGATCATACAGCTCTGGAGGGAGGAGGTGATGGCACTGATCATACAGCTGTGCAGGAAAGAGGTGGTGGCACTGATCATACAGCTCTGCAGGGAGGAGGTGGCACTGATCATACAGCTCTGCAGGGAGGAGGTGATGGCTCTGATCATACAGATCTGCAGGGAGAAGGTGGTGGCACTGATAATACAGCTCTGCAGGGTGGAGGTGGTGACACTGATCATACAGCTCTGCAGGGAGGAGGTTGTGGCACTGATCATACAGCTCTGCAGGGAGGAGGTGGTGGCACTGATCATACAGCTCTGCAGGGAGGAGGTGGTGCCACTGATCATACAGCTCTGCAGGAAGGAGGTGGGGGCACTGATCATAAAGCTCTGCAGGGAGGAGGTGGTGGCACTGATCATACAGCTCTGCAAGGAGCAGGTAGCAGTGATCATACAGCTTTGCAGGGAGGAGGTGGGGGCACTGATCATACAGCTCTGCAGGGAGGAGGTGGTGGCACTGATCATACAACTCTGCAGGGAGAAGGTGGTGGCACTGATCAAACAGCTGTGAAGGAAGGAGGCAATGGCACTGATCATACTGCTCTGCAGGGAGGAGGTGGTGGCACTGATCATACTGCTCTGCAGGGAGGAGTTGGTGGCACTGATCATACAGCTTTGCAGGGAGGAGGTGGTGGCAGTGGTCATACAACTCTGCAGGGAGGAGGTGTTGGCACTGATCATACAGCTCTGCAGGGAGTAGGTGGTGGCACTAATCATACAGCTCTGCATGAAGGAGGTGGTGGGACTCATCATACAGCTCTGCAGGGAGGAGGCAATAGCAATGATCATACAGCTCTGCAGGGAGGAGGTGGTGGAACTAATCATACAGCTCTGCAGGGAGGAGGTGATGGCACTGTTCATACAGCTCTGCAGGGAGCAGGTGGTGGCACTGATCTTACAGCTCTGCAGGGAGTAGGTGGTGGCTCTGACCATACAGCTCTGCAGTGAGCTCCTTCCTGCAGAGCTGTATGATCAGTGCCATCACCTCCTCCCTCCCGAGCTGAATGATCAGTGGCACCACCTCCTCCCTGCAGAGCTGCATGATCAGTGCCACCACCTACTCCCTGCAGAGCTGAATGATCATTGCCACCTCCTCCCTGTAGAGTTGAATGATCAGTGCCACCACCTCATCCCTGCAGAGCTGCATGATCAGTCCCACCACCTCCTTCATGCAGAGCTGTATGATCAGTGCCATAACCTCATCCCTACAGAGCTGTATGATCAGTGCCACCACCTCCTCCCTGCAGAGCTGTATGATCAGTGCCACCACCTCCTCCCTGCAGAGCTGTATGATCAGTGACACCACCTCCTCCCTGCAGAGCTGTATGATCAGTGCCATCACCTCCTCCCTGCAGAGCTGTATGATCAGTGCCACCACCTCCTCCCTGCAGAGCTGTATGATCAGTGCCACCACCTCCTCCCTGCAGAGCTGTATGATCAGTGCCATCACCTCCTCCCTGCAGAGCTGTATGATCAGTGTCACCACCTCCTCCCTACAGAGCTGTATGATCAGTGCCACCACCTCCTCCCTGCAGAGCTGTATGATCAGTGCCACCACCTACTCCCTGCAGAGATGAAAGATCAGTGCCACCTCCTCCCTGCAGAGCTGTATGATCAGTGTCACCACCTCCTCCCTGCAGAGCTGTATGATCAGTGCCACCTCCTCCCTGCAGAGCTGTATGATCAGTGCCACCACCTCCTCCCTGCAGAGCTGTATGATCATTGCTACCACCTCCTTCCTGCAGAGCTGTATGATCAGTGCCATCACCTCCTCCCTCCCGAGCTGAATGATCAGTGGCACCACCTCCTCCCTGCAGAGCTGCATGATCAGTGCCACCACCTACTCCCTGCAGAGCTGAATGATCATTGCCACCTCCTCCCTGTAGAGTTGAATGATCAGTGCCACCACCTCCTCCCTGCTGAGCTGCATGATCACTGCCACCACCTCCTCCCTGCAGAGCTGTATGATCACTGCCACCACCTCCTCCCTGCAGAGCTGCATGATCAGTGCCACCACCTCCTCCCTGCAGAGCTGTATGATCACTGCCACCACCTCCTCCCTGCAGAGTTGTATGATCAGTGCCACCACCTCCTCCCTGCAGAGCTGTATGATCAGTGCCACCACCTCCTCCCTGCTGAGCTGTATGATCAGTCCCACCACCTCCTCCCTGCAGAGCTGCATGATCAGTGCCATCACCTACTCCCTGCAGAGCTGTATGATCACTGACACCACCTCCTCCCTGTAGAGCTGTATGATCAGTGCCACCACCTCCTCCCTGCAGAGCTGTATGATCAGTGCCACCACCTCCTCCCTGCTGAGCTGTATGATCAGTCCCACCACCTCCCCCCTGCAGAGCTGCATGATCAGTGCCATCACCTCCTCCCTGCAGAGCTGTATGATCACTGACACCACCTCCTCCCTGCAGAGCTGTATGATCACTGACACCACCTCCTCCCTGTAGAGCTGTATGATCAGTGCCATCACCTCCTCCTTGCAGAGCTGTATTATCAGTGCCACCACCTCCTCCCTGCATAACTGTATGATAACTGCCACCTCCTCCCTGCAGAGCTGAATGTTCAGAGCCACCACCTCCTCCCTGCAGAGGTGTATGATCAGTGCCTCCACCTCCTCCCTGCAGAGCTGTATGTTCAGAGCCACCACCTTCTCCCTGCAGAGGTGTATGATCACTGCCACCACCTCCTCCCTGCAGAGCTGTGTGACCAATGCCATTACCTCCTCCCTGCAGAGCTGTATGATCAGTGCCTCCACCTCCTCCCTGCAGAGGTGTATGATCAGTGCCTCCACCTCCTCCCTGCAGAGCTGTATGATCAGTGCCACCACCTCCTCCCTGCAGAGCTGTATGACCACTGCCACCACCTCCTCCCTGCCGAGCTGTATGATCAGTGCCAACACCTACTCCCTGCAGAGCTGAATGATCAGTGTCACCACCTCCTCCCTGCAGAGCTGTATGATCAGTGTCACCACCTCCTCCCTGCAGAGCTGTATGATCAGTGCCACCACCTCCTTCCTGCAGAGCTGTATGATCACTACCATCACCTCCTCCCTGCAGAGCTGTATGATCAGTGCCACCACCTACTCCCTGCAGAGCTGTATGATCAGTGTCACCACCTCCTTCCTGCAGAGCTGTATGATCACTACCATCACCTCCTCCCTGCAGAGCTGTATGATCAGTGCCACCACCTCCTTCCTGCAGAGCTGTATGATCACTACCATCACCTCCTCCCTGCAGAGCAGTATGATCAGTGTCACCACCTCCTCCCTGCAGAGCTGTATGATCAGTGTCACCACCTCCTCCCTGCAGAGCTGTATGATCAGTGCCACCACCTCCTTCCTGCAGAGCTGTATGATCACTACCATCACCTCCTCCCTGCAGAGCTGTATGATCAGTGCCACCACCTACTCCCTGCAGAGATGAAAGATCAGTGTCACCACCTCCTCCCTGCAGAGCTGTATGATCAGTGTCACCACCTCCTCCCTGCAGAGCTGTTTGATCAGTGCCATCACCTCTTCCCAGGCAGAGCTGTATGATCAGTGCCACCAACTCCTCCCTGCAGAGCTGTATGATCAGTGCCACCACCTACTTCCTGCAGAGCTGTATGATCAGTGCCATCACCTCCTCCCTGCAGAGCTGTATGATCAGTGCCACCACCTCCTTCCTGCAGAGCTGTATGATCACTACCATCACCTCCTCCCTGCAGAGCAGTATGATCAGTGTCACCACCTCCTCCCTGCAGAGCTGTATGATCAGTGTCACCACCTCCTCCCTGCAGAGCTGTATGATCAGTGCCACCACCTCCTTCCTGCAGAGCTGTATGATCACTACCATCACCTCCTCCCTGCAGAGCTGTATGATCAGTGCCACCACCTACTCCCTGCAGAGATGAAAGATCAGTGTCACCACCTCCTCCCTGCAGAGCTGTATGATCAGTGTCACCACCTCCTCCCTGCAGAGCTGTTTGATCAGTGCCATCACCTCTTCCCAGGCAGAGCTGTATGATCAGTGCCACCAACTCCTCCCTGCAGAGCTGTATGATCAGTGCCACCACCTACTTCCTGCAGAGCTGTATGATCAGTGCCATCACCTCCTCCCTCCAGAGCTGTATGATCAGTGGCACCACCTCCTCCCTGCAGAGATATATGATCAGTGCCACCACTTTCTCCCTGCAGAGCTGTATGATTAGTTCCACCACCTCCTCCCTGCAGAGCTGTATGATCAGTGCCATTGCCTCCTCCCTGCAGAGCTGTATGATCACTGCCACCACCTCCTCCCTGCAGAGCTGTATGATCAGTGCCTCCACCTCCTCCCTGCAGAGCTGTATGATCAGTGCCAACACCTCCTCCCTGCAGAGTTGTATGATCAGTGCCACCACCTCCTCCCTGCAGAGCTGTATGATCAGTGCCACCACCTCCTCCCAGCAGAGCTGTGTGATCAGTGCCACCACCTCCTCCCTGCAGAGCTGTATGATCAGTGCCAACTCCTCCCTGCAGAGCTTTATGATCAGTGCCCCCACCTCCTTCCTGCAGAGCTGTATGAATAGTGCCATCACCTCCTCCCTGCAGAGCTGTATGATCAGTGCCACCACCTCCTCCCTGCAGAGCTGTATTATCAGTGCCACCACCTTCTCCCTGCAGAACTGTATGATCAGAGCCATCACCTCCTCCCTGCAGAGCTGTATGATCAGTGCCACCACCTCCTTCCTGCACAGCTGTATGATCAGTGCCATCACCTCCTCCCTCCATAGCTGTATGATCAGTGGCACCACTTCCTCCCTGCAGAGCTGTATGATCAGTGCCACCACTTCCTCCCTGCAGAGCTGTATGATCAGTGCCATTGCCTCCTCCCTGCAGAGCTGTATGATCAGTGCAAGCACCTTCTCCCTGCAGAGCTGTAAGATCAGCGTCACCACCTCCTCCTTGCAGAGCTGTATGATCACTACCATCACTTCCCTGCAGAGCTGTATTATTAGTTCCACCACCTACTCCCTGCAGAGCTGTATGATCAGTGCCATTGCCTCTTCCCTGCAGAGCTGTAGGATCAGTCCCACCACCTCCTCCCTGCAGAGCTGTTTGATCAGTGCCACCACCTCCTCCCTGCAAAGCTGTATGATCAGTGCCACCACCTCCTCCCTGCAGAGCTGTATGATCAGTGCCATTGCCTCCTCCCTTCAGAGCTGTATGATTAGTTCCACCACCTTCTCCCTACAGAGCTGTATGATCAGTGCCTCCACCTCCTCCCTGCAGAGCTGTATGATCAGTGCCAACACCACCTCCCTGCAGAGTTGTATGACCACTGCCACCACCTCATCCCTGCAGAGCTGTATGATCAGTGTCACCACTTCCTCCCTGCAGAGCTGTATGATCAGTGCCATTGCCTCCTCCCTGCAGAGTTGTATGATCAGTGCCACCTCCTCCTCCCTGCAGAGGTGTATGATCAGTGCCATTGCCTCCTCCATGCAGAGCTGTATGATCAGTGCCTCCACCTCCTCCCTGCAGAGGTGTATGATCAGTGCCTCCACCTCCTCCCTGCAGAGCTGTATGATCAGTGCCACCACCTCCTCCCTGCAGAGCTGTATGATCAGTGCCACCTCCTCCTTCCTGCAGAGCTGTATGATCACTACCATCACCTCCTCCCTGCAGAGCTGTATGATCAGTGCCACCTCCTCCCTGCAGAGCTGTATGATCAGTGTCACCACCTCCTCCCTGCAGAGCTGTTTGATCAGTGCCATCACCTCTTCCCAGGCAGAGCTGTATGATCAGTGCCACCAACTCCTCCCTGCAGAGCTGTATGGTCAGTGCCACCACCTCCTCCCTGCAGAGCTGTATTATCAGAGCCACCACCTTCTCCCTGCAGAACTGTATAATCAGAGCCATCACCTCCTCCCTGCAGAGCTGTGTGATCAGTGCCACCTCCTCCCTGCAAAGCTGTATGATCAGTGCCACCACCTCCTTCCTGCAGAGCTGTATGATCAGTGCCATCACCTCCTCCCTCCAGAGATATATGATCATTGCCACCACCTCCTCCCTGCAGAGCTGTATGATCAGTGCCATTGCCTCCTCCCTGCAGAGCTGTATGATCACTGCCACCACCTCCTCCCTGCAGAGCTGTATAATCAGTGCCTCCACCTCCTCCCTGCAGAGCTGTATGATCAGTGCCAACACCTCCTCCCTGCAGAGTTGTATGATAAGTGCAACCACCTCCTTCCTGCAGAGCTGTATGATCACTGCCACCACCTCCTCCCTGCAGAGCTGTATGATCAGTGCCACCACCTCCTCCCTGCAGAGCTGTATGATCAGTGCCACCACCTCCTTCCTGCAGAGCTGTATGATCAGTGCCATCACCTCCTCCCTGCAGAGCTGTATGATCAGTGCCACCACCTCCTCCCTGCACAGCTGTATGATCAGTGCCATCACCTCCTCCCTGCAGAGCTGTATGATCAGTGCCACCACCTCCTCCCTGCAGAGCTGTATGATCAGTGCCACCACCTCCTCCCTGCAGAGCTGTATGATCAGTGCCACCACCTCCTCCCTGCAGAGCTGTATGATCAGTGCCACCGCCTTTTCCCTGCAGAGCTGTATGATCAGTGCCATCACCTCCTCTCTGCAGAGCTGTATGATCAGTGCCACCACCTCCTCCCTGCAGAGCTGTATGATCAGTGCCACCTCCTCCTCCCTGCAGAGCTGTATGATCAGTGCCACCACCTCCTCCCTGCAGAGCTATATGATCAGTGCCACCACCTCCGTCCTGCAGAGTTGTATGATCAGTGCCACCACCTCCTCCCTGCAGAGCTGTATGATCACTACCATCACATCCCTGCAGACCTGTATGATCAGTGCCACCACCTCCTCCCTGCAGAGCTGTATGATCAGTGCCACCTCCTCCTCCCTGCAGAGCTGTATGATCAGTGCCACCACCTCCTTCCTGCAGAGCTGTATGATCAGTGCCATCACCTCCTCACTCCAGAGCTGTATGATCAGTGGCACCAACTCCTCCCTGCAGAGCTGTATGATCAGTGCCTCCACCTCCTCCCTGGAGAGCTGTATGATCAGTGCCACCACCTCCTCCCTGCAGAGCTGTATGATCAGTGCCACCACCTCCACCCTGCAGAGCTGTATTATCAGTGCCACCACCTTCTCCCTGCAGATCTGTATGATCAGAGCCATCACCTCCTCCCTGCAAAGCTGTATAATCACTGCCACCTCCTCCCTGCAGAGCTGTATGATCAGTGCCACCACCTCTTTCCTGCACAGCTGTATGATCAGTGCCATCACCTCCTCCCTCCAGAGCTGTATGATCAGTGGCACCACCTCCTCCCTGCAGAGATATATGATCAGTGCAATCACCTCCTCCCTGCAGAGCTGTATGATCAGTGCCACCACCTTCTCCCTGCAGAGCTGTATGATTATTGCCACCACCTCCTCCCTGCAGAGATATTTGATCAGTGCAATCACCTCCTCCCTTCAGAGGTGTATTATTAGTGCCACCACCTTCTCCCTGCAGAGCTGTATGATTATTGCCACCACCTTCTCCCTGCAGAGCTTTATGATCAGTGTCACCACCTCCTCCCTGCAGAGCTGTATGATCAGTGCCACCACCTCCTCCCTGCAGAGCTGTATGATCAGTGCCACCACCTCCTCCCTGCAGAGCTGTATGACCAATGCCATCACCTCCTCCCTGCCGAGCTGTATGATCAGTGCCACCACCTACTCCCTGCAGAGCTGAATGATCAGTGCCACCTCCTCCCTGCAGAGCTGTATGATCAGTGTCACCACCTCCTCCCTGCAGAGCTGTATGATCAGTGCCACCACCTCCTTCCTGCAGAGCTGTATTATCAGTGCCATCACCTCCTCCCTGCAGAGCTGTATGATCACTGCCACCACCTCCTCCCTGCAGAGCTGTATGATCAGTGCCTCCACCTCCTCCCTGCAGAGCTGTATGATCAGTGCCAACACCTCCTCCCTGCAGAGTTGTATGATCAGTGCAACCACCTCCTCCCTGCAGAGTTGTATGATCAGTGCAACCACCTCCTCCCTGCAGAGCTGTATGATCACTGCCACCACCTCCTCTCTGCAGAGCTGTATGATCAGTGCCATCACCTCCTCCCTGCAGAGCTGTATGATCAGTGCCACCACCTCCTCCCTGCAGAGCTGTATGATCAGTGCCACCACCTCCTCCCTGCAGAGCTGTATGATCAGTGCCACCACCTCCTCCCTGCAGAGCTGTATGATCAGTGCCACCACCTTTTCCCTGCAGAGCTGTATGATCAGTGCCATCACCTCCTCGCTGCAGAGCTGTATGATCAGTGCCACCACCTCCTCCCTGCAGAGCTGTATGATCAGTGCCACCTCCTCCTCCCTGCAGAGTTGTATGATCACTACCATCACCTCCCTGCAGAGCTGTATGATCAGTGCCACCACCTCCTCCCTGCAGAGCTGTATGATCAGTGCCACCTCCTCCTCCCTGCAGAGTTGTATGATCAGTGCCACCACCTCCTCCCTGCAGAGCTGTATGATCACTACCATCACCTCCCTGCAGAGCTGTATGATCAGTGCCACCACCTCCTCCCTGCAGAGCTGTATGATCAGTGCCACCTCCTCCTCCCTGCAGAGCTGTATGATCAGTGCCACCACCTCCTTCCTGCAGAGCTGTATGATCAGTGCCACCTCCTCCTCCCTGCAGAGCTGTATGATCAGTGCCACCACCTCCTCCCTGCAGAGCTGTATGATCAGTGCCATCACCTCCTCACTCCAGAGATGTATGATCAGTGCCACCACCTCCTTCCTGCAGAGCTGTATGATCAGTGCCACCACCTCCTCCCTGCAGAGCTGTATGATCAGTGCCACCTCCTCCTCCCTGCAGAGCTGTATGATCAGTGCCACCACCTCCTTCCTGCAGAGCTGTATGATCAGTGCCATCACCTCCTCACTCCAGAGCTGTATGATCAGTGCCTCCACCTCCTCCCTGCAGAGCTGTATGATCAGTGCCACCACCTCCTCCCTGCAGAGCTGTATGATCAGTGCCACCACCTCCACCCTGCAGAGCTGTATTATCAGTGCCACCACCTTTTCCCTGCAGAGCTGTATGATCAGTGCCATCACCTCCTCGCTGCAGAGCTGTATGATCAGTGCCACCACCTCCTCCCTGCAGAGCTGTATGATCAGTGCCACCACCTCCTCCCTGCAGAGCTGTATGATCACTACCATCACCTCCCTGCAGAGCTGTATGATCAGTGCCACCACCTCCTCCCTGCAGAGCTGTATGATCAGTGCCACCTCCTCCTCCCTGCAGAGTTGTATGATCAGTGCCACCACCTCCTCCCTGCAGAGCTGTATGATCACTACCATCACCTCCCTGCAGAGCTGTATGATCAGTGCCACCACCTCCTCCCTGCAGAGCTGTATGATCAGTGCCACCTCCTCCTCCCTGCAGAGCTGTATGATCAGTGCCACCACCTCCTTCCTGCAGAGCTGTATGATCAGTGCCACCTCCTCCTCCCTGCAGAGCTGTATGATCAGTGCCACCACCTCCTCCCTGCAGAGCTGTATGATCAGTGCCATCACCTCCTCACTCCAGAGATGTATGATCAGTGCCACCACCTCCTTCCTGCAGAGCTGTATGATCAGTGCCACCACCTCCTCCCTGCAGAGCTGTATGATCAGTGCCACCTCCACCTCCCTGCAGAGCTGTATGATCAGTGCCACCACCTCCTTCCTGCAGAGCTGTATGATCAGTGCCATCACCTCCTCACTCCAGAGCTGTATGATCAGTGCCTCCACCTCCTCCCTGCAGAGCTGTATGATCAGTGCCACCACCTCCTCCCTGCAGAGCTGTATGATCAGTGCCACCACCTCCACCCTGCAGAGCTGTATTATCAGTGCCACCACCTTCTCCCTGCAGATCTGTATGATCAGAGCCATCACCTCCTCCCTGCAAAGCTGTATAATCAGTGCCACCTCCTCCCTGCAGAGCTGTATGATCAGTGCCACCACCTCTTTCCTGCACAGCTGTATGATCTGTGCCATCACCTCCTCCCTCCAGAGCTGTATGATCAGTGGCACCACCTCCTCCCTGCAGAGATATATGATCAGTGCAATCACCTCCTCCCTGCAGAGCTGTATGATCAGTGCCATTGCCTCCTCCCTTCAGAGCTGTATTATTAGTGCCACCACCTTCTCCCTGCAGAGCTGTATGATTAGTGCCACCACCTTCTCCCTGCAGAGCTTTATGATCAGTGTCACCACCTCCTCCCTGCAGAGCTGTATGATCAGTGCCACCACCTCCTCCCTGCAGAGCTGTATGATCAGTGCCACCACCTCCTCCCTGCAGAGCTGTATGACCAATGCCATCACCTCCTCCCTGCCGAGCTGTATGATCAGTGCCACCACCTACTCCCTGCAGAGCTGAATGATCAGTGCCACCTCCTCCCTGCAGAGCTGTATGATCAGTGTCACCACCTCCTCCCTGCAGAGCTGTATGATCAGTGCCATCACCTCTTCCTAGGCAGAGCTTTATGATCAGTGCCACCAACTCCTCCCTGCAGAGCTGTATGATCAGTGCCATCACCTCTTCCCAGGCAGAGCTGTAAGATCAGTGCCACCAACTCCTCCCTGCAGAGCTGTATGATCAGTGCCATCACCTCCTCCCTGCAGAGATGTATGATCAGTGCAACCACCTCCTCCCTGCAGAGCTGTATGATCAGTGCCACCACCTCCTCCCTGCAGAGCTGTATGATCAGTGCCACCACCTCCTCATAGAATCATAGAATCATAGAATCATAGAATCGTAGAGTTGGAAGGGACCTCCTGGGCCATCTGGTCCAACCCCCTGCTCAAAGCAGGATTCGCTAAATCATCCCAGTTAGATGTCTGTCCAGCCTCTGTTTGAAGACTTCCATGGAAGGAGAACTCACCACTTCTCGTGGCAGCCTGTTCCACTCATTGATCACTCTAACTGTCAAAAAGTTTTTTCTAATATCTAATCTGTGTCTCCTCCCATTCAGCTTCATCCCATTGCTTCTAGTCTTTCCTTGTGCAAATGAGAATAAAGTTGATCCTTCTACAATGTGACAGCCCTTTAGATATTTGTAGACAGCTATTAAGTCTCCTCTCAGTCTTCTCTTTTGCAAACTAAACATTCCCAAATCCTGCAACCTTTCCTCATAAGACAGGGTTTGCAGACCGGTCACCATTCTGGTCGCTCTTTTCTGAACTTGCTCCAGTTTGTTGATGTCTTTTTTAAAATGTGGTGCCCAAAATTGGACACAATATTCCAGATGAGGTCTGACCAAAGAGGAGTAGAGGGAAATAATTACTTCACGTGATCTAGACTGTATGCTTCTGTTAATACATCCTAGAATTGCATTTGCCTTTTTTGCTGCTGCATCACACTGTTGACTCATATTCAGTCTGTGATCTATTAGTATACCCAAGTCTTTTTCACATGTGCTGTCACTTAGCCCTATTCCTCCCATTCTATATATGCTTTTTTCATTTTTATTGCCCAGATGTAGTACTTTGCATTTCTCCCTGTTAAAAACCATTCTGTTAGTTGCTGCCCACTTCTCCAGTTTATTTAAATCTTTTTGAATCCTCTCTCTCTCTTCTCTAGTATATGCTATCCCTCCTAGCTTTGTGTCATCAGCAAATTTAATCAGTTTACCCTCAATTCCTTCATCTAAATCGTTGATAAAGATGTTGAACAATACAGGGCCCAGGACAGAGCCCTGTGGTACCCCACTTGAGACATTCTTCCAACTGGATGTGCAGCCATTTACGACCACTCTTTGGGTCCGATCACTAAGCCAGTTATGAATCCACCTAACAGTTGCCTTGTCCATTCCATACTTAGTCATTTTTTCAATAAGGATTGTATGAGAGACTTTGTCAAACGCTTTGCTGAAGTCAAGATATACTATATCTACAGCATTTCCTTGATCCACCCAATCAGTAATACCGTCATAGAAGGAAATTAAATTAGTCTGACATGACTTATTAGTTACAAACCCATGCTGACTCTGTTTAATCACTTCATTCTTATCCAGGTATTGACATACATGTTGTTTAATATTTTGTTCAAAGATCTTTCCTGGTATAGAAGTCAGACTCACCGGCCTATAGTTGCCTGGGTCCACCTTCTTCCCCTTTTTGAAGATAGGAACAACATTTGCTCTTCTCCAGTCTTCTGGCACATCTACTGTTCTCCAAGAATTTTCAAAGATTATGGAGAGGGGTTCAAAAATTTCTTCTGCTATCTCCTTCAGTACTCTGGGGTGTAATTCATCTGGACCTGGAGACTTGAATTCATTTAGGTTAGCTAAGTGTTTCCTCACTATCTTTCTGTTTATAGATATCCTGGATTCTTCTATTCCCTTAATAGGACAGTGAATAACAGTTGATGTTACATTTCCTTTCTGAGAGAAAACAGATGCAAAATAGGAATTTAAAAGTTCAGCCTTCTCAACATCCTGTCTTACCATTTCATCATTTTCATCCTGTAAAAATCCTATAGCATCTTTGACTTTTCTTTTACTTTTGACATATCCCCAAAATCCTTTATTATTGCTTTTGACATCTCTTGCAAGCCTCAATTCATTTTCAGCTTTAGCTAATCTGATTTGTGCCCTGCAGGTTCTAGAGACAGCATTATATTCTTCTTTAGATATGCCTCCCTCTTTCCATTTTATAAAGATTTTTTTTTTCCTTTTTAGCATGTGCTTAAGTTCTGTGTTCATCCATCCTGGTTTCCTTAAATGCTTCCTATTCTTCCCTCTTTTCGGAATTGTTAACAACTGTCCTTTGAGAATTTCATTTTTCAAGATTTCCCATCCTTCCTGGACATTTTTGTCTTTAAGGATATCCAGCCATTGGATCCCTCCAATTCTCTTTCTGAATCCCTTAAAATCTGCCTTTCTGAAATCTAACCTTGACGTCTGAGTCTTCACAGGTCTTCCGCCTCTAGTTATCCAAAATTCTAAAATAGCATGGTCGCTACCTCCTAGGGTCCCAGCCACTTTTACCTCCTCAACCATTTCCCCCCTGTTTATAAGGATTAGATCAAAGGTAGCAGTTCCCCTTGTTTTCTCCTTTACCTTTTGGAAGATAAAGTTGTCAGCAAGAGAGGATAAGAATTTCCTTGACCTGTTAGTTTTGCCTGAGAGAGATTCCCAACAAATGTCTGGGTAGTTGAAATCTCCCATGACAACTATGTCATATTTTTTGGAGAACTTGGCCATTTGATGCATAAAGAGTTCATCCATATCTTCAGCTTGCACAGGCGGCCTGTAGTAAATGCCTACAATGGTGTCCTTTCCATTGTTCTGTCCTTGTATTCTTACCCAAACAGTTTCCACAGAACTCCCAGTCTCTGAAGCTTCAATCTCTGTGCAGATATACGCGTTTCTAACATACAATGCGACACCCCCTCCTCGTTTATCAAGTCTGTTTCTTGCAAATAAGTTGTATACTTCTAGTCTTGTATTCTTGTACTCCCTGCAGTGCTGTATGATCACTGCTACTTCATCCCTGCAGAGCTATATTATCAGTGCCATTGCCTCCTCCCTTCAGAGCTGTATGATCAGTGCCACCTCCTTCCTGCAGAGCTGTATGATCACTACCACTTCCTCCCTGCAGAGTTGTATGATCAGTGCCACCACCTCCTCACTGCAGAGCTGTATGATCACTGCCACCTCCTCCTCCCTACAGAGCTGTATGATCTGTGCCATCACCTCCTCCTTGCAGAGCTGTATGATCAATGCCATAACCTCCTCCCTTCAGAGCTGAATGATCAGTGCCACCTCTTCCCTGCAAAGCTGTATGATCACTACTACCTCTTCCCTGCAGAGTTGTATGATCAGTGCCACCACCTCCTCCCTGCAGAGTTGTATGATCAGTGCCACCTCCTCCTCCCTGCAGAGCTGTATGATCAGTGCCACCACCGACTCCCTGCAGAGCTGTATGATCAGTGCCATCACCTCCTCACTCCAGAGTTGTATGATCAGTGCCATCACCTCCTCCCTGCAGAGTTGTATGATCAGTGCCACTTCCTCCTCCCTGCAGAGCTGTATGATCAGTGCCACCACCTCCTCCCTGCAGAGCTGCATGATCAATGCCACCACCTCCTCCCTGCAGAGCAGTATGATCAGTGCCACCACCTCCTCCCTGCAGAGCTGTATTTTCAGAGCCACCACCTTCTCCCTGCAGAGCTGTATGATCAGTGCCACCACCGACTCCCTGCAGAGCTGTATGATCAGTGCCATCACCTCCTCACTCCAGAGTTGTATGATCAGTGCCACCACCTCCTCCCTGCAGAGTTGTATGATCAGTGCCACTTCTTCCTCCCTGCAGAGCTGTATGATCAGTGCCACCACCTCCTCCCTGCAGAGCTGCATGATCAATGCCACCACCTCCTCCCTGCAGAGCAGTATGATCAGTGCCACCACCTCCTCCCTGCAGAGCTGTATTTTCAGAGCCACCACCTTCTCCCTGCAGAACTGAATGATCAGAGCCATCACCTCCTCCCTGCAGAGCTGTATGATCAGTGCCACCTCCTCCCTGCAGAGCTGTATGATCATTGCCACCACCTCCTTCCTGCAGAGCTGTATGATCAGTGCCATCACCTCCTCCCTCCCGAGCTGAATGATCAGTGGCACCACCTTCTCACTGCAGAGCTGCATGATCAGTGCCACCACCTACTCCCTGCAGAGCTGAATGATCATTGCCACCTCCTCCATGTAGAGTTGAATGATCAGTGCCACCACCTCCTCCCTGCTGAGCTGCATGATCACTGTCACCACCTCCTCCCTGCAGAGCTGTATGATCATTGCCACCACCTCCTCCCTGCAGAGCTGCATGATCAGTGCCACCACCTACTCCCTGCAGAGCTGAATGATCATTGCCACCTCCTCCCTGTAGAGTTGTATGATCAGTGCCACCACCTCCTCCCTGCAGAGCTGTATGATCAGTGCCATCAACTCCTCCCTGCAGAGCTGTATGATCACTGACACCACCTCCTCCCTGTAGAGCTGTATGATTAGTGCCACCACCTCCTCCCTGCTGAGCTGTATGATCACTGCCATCACCTCCTCCCTGCAGAGCTGTATTATCAGCGCCACCACCTCCTCCCTGCAGAGCTGTATGATAACTGCCACCTCCTCCCTGCAGAGCTGTGTGACCAATGCCATTACCTCCTCCCTGCAGAGGTGTATGATCAGTGCCTCCACCTCCTCCCTGCAGAGCTGTATGATCAGTGCCACCACCTCCTCCCTGCAGAGCTGTATGATCACTGCCACCAACTCCTCCATGCCGAGCTGTATGATCAGTGCCACCACCTACTCCTTGCAGAGCTGAATGATCAGTGCCACCTCCTCCCTGCAGAGCTTTATGATCAGTGTCACCACCTCCTCCCTGCAGAGCTGTATGATCAGTGTCACCACATCCTCCCTGCAGAGCTGTATGATCAGTGCCACCACCTCCTCCCTGCAGAGCTGTATTATCAGTGCCATCACCTCCTCCCTGCAGAGCTGTATGATCACTGCCACCTCCTCCCTGCAGAGCTGTATGTTCAGAGCCACCACCTTCTCCCTGCAGAGGTGTATGATCACTGCCACCACCTCCTCCCTGCAGAGCTGTGTGACCAATGCCATTACCTCCTCCCTGCAGAGCTGTATGATCAGTGCCTCCACCTCCTCCCTGCAGAGGTGTATGATCAGTGCCTCCACGTCCTCCCTGCAGAGCTGTATGATCAGTGCCACCACCTCCTCCCTGCAGAGCTGTATGATCACTGCCACCACCTCCTCCCTGCCGAGCTGTATGATCAGTGTCACCACCTCCTCCCTGCAGAGCTGTATGATCAGTGTCACCACCTCCTCCCTGCAGAGCTGTATGATCAGTGCCACCACCTCCTTCCTGCAGAGCTGTATGATCACTACCATCACCTCCTCCCCGCAGAGCTGTATGATCAGTGCCACCACCTACTCCCTGCAGAGATGAAAGATCAGTGCCACCTCCTCCCTGCAGAGCTGTATGATCAGTGTCACCACCTCCTCCCTGCAGAGCTGTTTGATCAGTGCCATCACCTCTTCCCAGGCAGAGCTGTATGATCAGTGCCAACAACTCCTCCATGCAGAGCTGTATGATCAGTGCCACCACCTCCTTCCTGCAGAGCTGTATGATCAGTGCCATCACCTCCTCCCTCCAGAGCTGTATGATCAGTGGCACCACCTCCTCCCTGCAGAGATATATGATCAGTGCCACCACTTTCTCCCTGCAGAGCTGTATGATTAGTTCCACCACCTCCTCCCTGCAGAGCTGTATGATCAGTGCCATTGCCTAATCCCTGCAGAGCTGTATGATCACTGCCACCACCTCCTCCCTGCAGAGCTGTATGATCAGTGCCTCCACCTCCTCCCTGCAGAGCTGTATGATCAGTGCCAACACCTCCTCCATGAAGAGTTGTATGATCAGTGCCACCACCTCCTCCCTGCAGAGCTGTATGATCACTGCCACCACCTCCTCCCTGCAGAGCTGTATTATCAGTGCCACCACCTCCTCCCTGCAGAGCTGTATGATCAGTGCCACCACCTCCTCCCTGCAGAGCTGTATGATCAGTGCCACCACCTCCTCCCTGCAGAGCTGTATGAACAGTGCCACCACCTCCTCCCTGCAGAGCTGTATGACCACTGCCATCACCTCCTCCCTGCAGAGCTGTATGATCATTGCCATTGCCTCCTCCCTGCAGAGCTGTATGATCAGTGCCACCACCTCCTCCCTGCAGAGCTGTATGATCACTGCCACCACCTCCTCCCTGCAGAGCTGTATGATGAGTGCCTCCACCTCCTCCCTGCAGAACTGAATGATGAGTGCCTCCACCTCCTCCCTGCAGAGCTGTATGATCAGTGCCTCCACCTCCTCCCTGCAGAGCTGTATGATCAGTGCCACCACCTCCTCCCAGCAGAGGTGTGTGATCAGTGCCACCACCTCCTCCCTGCAGAGCTGTATGATCAGTGCCAACTCCTCCCTGCAGAGCTTTATGATCAGTGCCCCCACCTCCTTCCTGCAGAGCTGTATGAATAGTGCCATCACCTCCTCACTCCAGAGCTGTATGATCAGTGGCACCACCTCCTCCCTGCAGAGCTGTATGATCAGTGCCACCAACTCCTCCCTGCAGAGCTGTATTATCAGTGCCACCACCTTCTCCCTGCAGAACTGTATGATCAGAGCCATCACCTCCTCCCTGTAGAGCTGTATGATGAGTGCCACCTCCTCCCTGCAGAGCTGTATGATCAGTGCCACCACCTCCTTCCTGCAGAGCTGTATGATCAGTGCCATCACCTCCTCCCTCCATAGCTGTATGATCAGTGGCACCACCTCCTCCCTGCAGAGATATATGATCAGTGCCACCACTTCCTCCCTGCAGAGCTGTATGATCAGTGCCACCACTTCTTCCCTGCAGAGCCTTATGATCAGTGCAATCACCTTCTCCCTGCAGAGCTGTAAGATCAGTGTCACCACCTCCTCCTTGCAGAGCTGTATGATCACTACCATCACCTCCCTGCAGAGCTGTATGATCAGTGCCATTGCCTCTTCCCTGCAGAGCTGTAGGATCAGTCCTACCACCTCCTCCCTGCAGAGCTGTTTGATCAGTGCCACCACCTCCTCCCTGCAAAGCTGTATGATCAGTGCCACCACCTCCTCCCTGCAGAGCTGTATGATCAGTGCCATTGCCTCCTCCCTTCAGAGCTGTATGATTAGTTCCACCACCTCCTCCCTGCAGAGCTGTATGATCAGTGCCAACACCACCTCCCTGCAGAGTTGTATGACCACTGCCACCACCTCATCCCTGCAGAGCTGTATGATCAGTGTCACCACTTCCTCCCTGCAGAGATATATGATCACTACCACTACTTCCTCCCTGCAGAGCTGTATGATCAGTGCCATTGCCTCCTCCATGCAGAGCTGTATGATCAGTGCCTCCACCTCCTCCCTGCAGAGCTGTATGATCAGTGCCACCACCTCCTCCCTGCAGAGCTGTATGATCAGTGCCACCACCTCCTTCCTGCAGAGCTGTATGATCACTACCATCACCTCATCCCTGCAGAGCTGTATGATCAGTGTCACCACTTCCTCCCTGCAGAGATATATGATCACTACCACTACTTCCTCCCTGCAGAGCTGTATGATCAGTGCCATTGCCTCCTCCATGCAGAGCTGTATGATCAGTGCCACCACCTACTCCCTGCAGAGATGAAAGATCAGTGCCACCTCCTCCCTGCAGAGCTGTATGATCAGTGTCACCACCTCCTCCCTGCAGAGCTGTTTGATCAGTGCCATCACCTCTTCCCAGGCAGAGCTGTATGATCAGTGCCACCAACTCCTCCCTGCAGAGCTGTATGATCAGTGCCATCACCTCTTCCCAGGTAGAGCTGTAAGATCAGTGCCACCAACTCCTCCCTGCAGAGCTGTATTATCAGAGCCACCACCTTCTCCCTGCAGAACTGTATAATCAGAGCCATCACCTCCTCCATGCAGAGCTGTGTGATCAGTGCCACCTCCTCCCTGCAGAGCTGTATGATCAGTGCCACCACCTCCTTCCTGCAGAGCTGTATGATCAGTGCCATCACCTCTTCCCTCCAGAGCTGTATGATCAGTGGCACCACCTCCTCCCTGCAGAGATATATGATCAGTGCCACCACTTCCTCCCTGCAGAGCTGTATGATTAGTTCCACCACCTCCTCCCTGCAGAGCTGTATGATCAGTGCCATTGCCTCCTCCCTGCAGAGCTGTATGATCACTGCCACCACCTCCTCCCTGCAGAGCTGTATGATCAGTGCCTCCACCTCCTCCCTGCAGAGCTGTATGATCAGTGCCAACACCTCCTCCCTGCAGAGTTGTATGATCAGTGCAACCACCTCCTCCCTGCAGAGCTGTATGATCACTGCCACCACCTCCTCCCTGCAGAGCTGTATGATCAGTGCCACCACCTCCTCCCTGCAGAGCTGTATGATCAGTGCCACCACCTCCTTCCTGCAGAGCTGTATGATCAGTGCCATCACCTCCTCCCTGCAGAGCTGTATGATCAGTGCCACCACCTCCTCCCTGCACAGCTGTATGATCAGTGCCATCACCTCCTCCCTGCAGAGCTGTATGATCAGTGCCACCACCTCCTCCCTGCACAGCTGTATGATCAGTGCCATCACCTCCTCCCTGCAGAGCTGTATGATCAGTGCCACCACCTCCTCCCTGCAGAGCTGTATGATCAGTGCCACCACCTCCTCCCTGCAGAGCTGTATGATCAGTGCCACCACCTCCTCCCTGCAGAGCTGTATGATCAGTGCCACCTCCTCCTCCCTGCAGAGTTGTATGATCAGTGCCACCACCTCCTCCCTGCAGAGCTGTATGATCACTACCATCACCTCCCTGCAGAGCTGTATGATCAGTGCCACCACCTCCTCCCTGCAGAGCTGTATGATCTGTGCCACCTCCTTCTCCCTGCAGAGCTGTATGATCAGTGCCACCACCTCCTTCCTGCAGAGCTGTATGATCAGTGCCACCTCCTCCTCCCTGCAGAGCTGTATGATCAGTGCCATCACCTCCTCACTCCAGAGATGTATGATCAGTGCCACCACCTCCTTCCTGCAGAGCTCTATGATCAGTGCCACCACCTCCTCCCTGCAGAGCTGTATGATCAGTGCCACCTCCTCCTCCCTGCAGAGCTGTATGATCAGTGCCACCACCTCCTTCCTGCAGAGCTGTATGATCAGTGCCATCACCTCCTCACTCCAGAGCTGTATGATCAGTGCCTCCACCTCCTCCCTGCAGAGCTGTATGATCAGTGCCACCACCTCCTCCCTGCAGAGCTGTATGATCAGTGCCACCACCTCCACCCTGCAGAGCTGTATTATCAGTGCCACCACCTTCTCCCTGCAGATCTGTATGATCAGAGCCATCACCTCCTCCCTGCAAAGCTGTATAATCAGTGCCACCTCCTCCCTGCAGAGCTGTATGATCAGTGCCACCACCTCTTTCCTGCACAGCTGTATGATCAGTGCCATCACCTCCTCCCTCCAGAGCTGTATGATCAGTGGCACCACCTCCTCCCTGCAGAGATATATGATCAGTGCAATCACCTCCTCCCTGCAGAGCTGTATGATCAGTGCCATTGCCTCCTCCCTTCAGAGCTGTATTATTAGTGCCACCACCTTCTCCCTGCAGAGCTGTATGATTAGTGCCACCACCTTCTCCCTGCAGAGCTTTATGATCAGTGTCACCACCTCCTCCCTGCAGAGCTGTATGATCAGTGCCACCTCCTCCCTGCAGAGCTGTATGATCAGTGCCACCACCTCTTTCCTGCACAGCTGTATGATCAGTGCCATCACCTCCTCCCTCCAGAGCTGTATGATCAGTGGCACCACCTCCTCCCTGCAGAGATATATGATCAGTGCAATCACCTCCTCCCTGCAGAGCTGTATGATCAGTGCCATTGCCTCCTCCCTTCAGAGCTGTATTATTAGTGCCACCACCTTCTCCCTGCAGAGCTGTATGATTAGTGCCACCACCTTTTCCCTGCAGAGCTTTATGATCAGTGTCACCACCTCCTCCCTGCAGAGCTGTATGATCAGTGCCACCACCTCCTCCCTGCAGAGCTGTATGACCAATGCCATCACCTCCTCCCTGCCGAGCTGTATGATCAGTGCCACCACCTACTTCCTGCAGAGCTGAATGATCAGTGCCACCTCCTCCCTGCAGAGCTGTATGATCAGTGTCACCACCTCCTCCCTGCAGAGCTGTATGATCAGTGCCATCACCTCTTCCTAGGCAGAGCTTTATGATCAGTGCCACCAACTCCTCCCTGCAGAGCTGTATGATCAGTGCCATCACCTCTTCCCAGGCAGAGCTGTAAGATCAGTGCCACCAACTCCTCCCTGCAGAGCTGTATGATCACTGCCACCACCTCCTCACTGCAGAGCTGTATTATCAGTGCCACCACCTTCTCCCTGCAGATCTGTATGATCAGAGCCATCACCTCCTCCCTGCAAAGCTGTATAATCAGTGCCACCTCCTCCCTGCAGAGCTGTATGATCAGTGCCACCACCTCTTTCCTGCACAGCTGTATGATCAGTGCCATCACCTCCTCCCTCCAGAGCTGTATGATCAGTGGCACCACCTCCTCCCTGCAGAGATATATGATCAGTGCAATCACCTCCTCCCTGCAGAGCTGTATGATCAGTGCCATTGCCTCCTCCCTTCAGAGCTGTATTATTAGTGCCACCACCTTCTCCCTGCAGAGCTGTATGATTAGTGCCACCACCTTCTCCCTGCAGAGCTTTATGATCAGTGTCACCACCTCCTCCCTGCAGAGCTGTATGATCAGTGCCACCACCTCCTCCCTGCAGAGCTGTATGATCAGTGCCACCACCTCCTCCCTGCAGAGCTGTATGACCAATGCCATCACCTCCTTCCTGCCGAGCTGTATGATCAGTGCCACCACCTACTCCCTGCAGAGCTGAATGATCAGTGCCACCTCCTCCCTGCAGAGCTGTATGATCAGTGTCACCACCTCCTCCCTGCAGAGCTGTATGATCAGTGCCATCACCTCTTCCTAGGCAGAGCTTTATGATCAGTGCCACCAACTCCTCCCTGCAGAGCTGTATGATCAGTGCCATCACCTCTTCCCAGGCAGAGCTGTAAGATCAGTGCTACCAACTCCTCCCTGCAGAGCTGTATGATCACTGCCACCACCTCCTCACTGCAGAGCTGTATGATCAGTGCCATCACCTCCTCCCTGCAGAGATGTATGATCAGTGCAACCACCTCCTCCCTGCAGAGCTGTATGATCAGTGCCACCACCTCCTCCCTGCAGAGCTGTATGATCATTGCCTCCACCTCCTCATAGAATCATAGAATCGTAGAGTTGGAAGGGACCTCCTGGGCCATCTGGTCCAACCCCCTGCTCAAAGCAGGATTCGCTAAATCATCCCAGTTAGATGTCTGTCCAGCCTCTGTTTGAAGACTTCCATGGAAGGAGAACTCACCACTTCTCGTGGCAGCCTGTTCCACTCATTGATCACTCTAACTGTCAAAAAGTTTTTTCTAATATCTAATCTGTGTCTCCTCCCATTCAGCTTCATCCCATTGCTTCTAGTCTTTCCTTGTGCAAATGAGAATAAAGTTGATCCTTCTACAATGTGACAGCCCTTTAGATATTTGTAGACAGCTATTAAGTCTCCTCTCAGTCTTCTCTTTTGCAAACTAAACATTCCCAAATCCTGCAACCTTTCCTCATAAGACAGGGTTTGCAGACCGGTCACCATTCTGGTCGCTCTTTTCTGAACTTGCTCCAGTTTGTTGATGTCTTTTTTAAAATGTGGTGCCCAAAATTGGACACAATATTCCAGATGAGGTCTGACCAAAGAGGAGTAGAGGGAAATAATTACTTCACGTGATCTAGACTGTATGCTTCTGTTAATACATCCTAGAATTGCATTTGCCTTTTTTGCTGCTGCATCACACTGTTGACTCATATTCAGTCTGTGATCTATTAGTATACCCAAGTCTTTTTCACATGTGCTGTCACTTAGCCCTATTCCTCCCATTCTATATATGCTTTTTTCATTTTTATTGCCCAGATGTAGTACTTTGCATTTCTCCCTGTTAAAAACCATTCTGTTAGTTGCTGCCCACTTCTCCAGTTTATTTAAATCTTTTTGAATCCTCTCTCTCTCTTCTCTAGTATTAGCTATCCCTCCTAGCTTTGTGTCATCAGCAAATTTAATCAGTTTACTCTCAATTCCTTCATCTAAATCGTTGATAAAGATGTTGAACAATACAGGGCCCAGGACAGAGCCCTGTGGTACCCCACTTGAGACATTCTTCCAACTGGATGTGCAGCCATTTACGACCACTCTTTGGGTCCGATCACTAAGCCAGTTATGAATCCACCTAACAGTTGCCTTGTCCATTCCATACTTAGTCATTTTTTCAATAAGGATTGTATGAGAGACTTTGTCAAACGCTTTGCTGAAGTCAAGATATACTATATCTACAGCATTTCCTTGATCCACCCAATCAGTAATACCGTCATAGAAGGAAATTAAATTAGTCTGACATGACTTATTAGTTACAAACCCATGCTGACTCTGTTTAATCACTTCATTCTTATCCAGGTATTGACATACATGTTGTTTAATATTTTGTTCAAAGATCTTTCCTGGTATAGAAGTCAGACTCACCGGCCTATAGTTGCCTGGGTCCACCTTCTTCCCCTTTTTGAAGATAGGAACAACATTTGCTCTTCTCCAGTCTTCTGGCACATCTACTGTTCTCCAAGAATTTTCAAAGATTATGGAGAGGGGTTCAAAAATTTCTTCTGCTATCTCCTTCAGTACTCTGGGGTGTAATTCATCTGGACCTGGAGACTTGAATTCATTTAGGTTAGCTAAGTGTTTCCTCACTATCTTTCTGTTTATAAATATCCTGGATTCTTCTATTCCCTTAATAGGACAGTGAATAACAGTTGATGTTACATTTCCTTTCTGAGAGAAAACAGATGCAAAATAGGAATTTAAAAGTTCAGCCTTCTCAACATCCTGTCTTACCATTTCATCATTTTCATCCTGTAAAAATCCTATAGCATCTTTGACTTTTCTTTTACTTTTGACATATCCCCAAAATCCTTTATTATTGCTTTTGACATCTCTTGCAAGCCTCAATTCATTTTCAGCTTTAGCTAATCTGATTTGTGCCCTGCAGGTTCTGCAGACAGCATTATATTCTTCTTTAGATATGCCTCCCTCTTTCCATTTTATAAAGATTTTTTTTTTCCTTTTTAGCATGTGCTTAAGTTCTGTGTTCATCCATCCTGGTTTCCTTAAATGCTTCCTATTCTTCCCTCTTTTCGGAATTGTTAACAACTGTCCTTTGAGAATTTCATTTTTCAAGATTTCCCATCCTTCCTGGACATTTTTGTCTTTAAGGATATCCAGCCATTGGATCCCTCCAATTCTCTTTCTGAATCCCTTAAAATCTGCCTTTCTGAAATCTAACCTTGACGTCTGAGTCTTCACAGGTCTTCCGCCTCTAGTTATCCAAAATTCTAAAATAGCATGGTCGCTACCTCCTAGGGTCCCAGCCACTTTTACCTCCTCAACCATTTCCCCCCTGTTTATAAGGATTAGATCAAAGGTAGCAGTTCCCCTTGTTTTCTCCTTTACCTTTTGGAAGATAAAGTTGTCAGCAAGAGAGGATAAGAATTTCCTTGACCTGTTAGTTTTGCCTGAGAGAGATTCCCAACAAATGTCTGGATAGTTGAAATCTCCCATGACAACTAAGTCATATTTTTTGGAGAACTTGGCCATTTGATGCATAAAGAGTTCATCCATATCTTCAGCTTGCACAGGCGGCCTGTAGTAAATGCCTACAATGGTGTCCTTTCCATTGTTCTGTCCTTGTATTCTTACCCAAACAGTTTCCACAGAACTCCCAGTCTCTGAAGCTTCAATCTCTGTGCAGATATACGCGTTTCTAACATACAATGCGACACCCCCTCCTCGTTTATCAAGTCTGTTTCTTGCAAATAAGTTGTATCCTTCTAGTCTTGTATTCTTGTACTCCCTGCAGTGCTGTATGATCACTGCTACTTCATCCCTGCAGAGCTATATTATCAGTGCCATTGCCTCCTCCCTTCAGAGCTGTATGATCAGTGCCACCTTCTTCCTGCAGAGCTGTATGATCACTACCACTTCTTCCCTGCAGAGTTGTATGATCAGTGCCACCACTTCCTCCCTGCAGAGCTGTATGATCACTGCCACGTGCCACCTCCTCCCTGCAGAGTTGTATGATCAGTGCCACCACCTCCTCACTGCAGAGCTGTATGATCAGTGCCACCTCCTCCTCCCTAAAGAGCTGTATGATCAGTGCCATCACCTCCTCCTTGCAGAGCTGTATGATCAATGCCATAACCTCCTCCCTTCAGAGCTGAATGATCAGTGCCACATCTTCCCTGCAAAGCTGTATGATCACAACTACCTCTTCCCTGCAGAGTTGTATGATCAGTGCCACCACCTCCTCCCTGCAGAGTTGTATGATCAGTGCCACCTCCTCCTCCCTGCAGAGCTGTATGATCAGTGCCACCACCGACTCCCTGCAGAGCTGTATGATCAGAGCCATCACCTCCTCACTCCAGAGTTGTATGATCAGTGCTACCACCTCCTCCCTGCAGAGTTGTATGATCAGTGCCACCTCCTCCTCCCTGCAGAGCTGTATGATCAGTGCCACCACCTCCTCCCTGCAGAGCTGCATGATCAATGCCACCACCTCCTCCCTGCAGAGCAGTATGATCAGTGCCACCACCTCCTCCCTGCAGAGCTGTATTATCAGAGCCACCACCTTCTCCCTGCAGAACTGAATGATCAGAGCCATCACCTCCTCCCTGCAGAGCTGTATGATCAGTGCCACCTCCTCCCTGCAGAGCTGTATGATCATTGCCACCACCTCCTCACTGCAGAGCTGTATGATCAGTGCCACCTCCTCCTCCCTAAAGAGCTGTATGATCAGTGCCATCACCTCCTCCTTGCAGAGCTGTATGATCAATGCCATAACCTCCTCCCTTCAGAGCTGAATGATCAGTGCCACATCTTCCCTGCAAAGCTGTATGATCACTACTACCTCTTCCCTGCAGAGTTGTATGATCAGTGCCACCACCTCCTCCCTGCAGAGTTGTATGATCAGTGCCACCTCCTCCTCCCTGCAGAGCTGTATGATCAGTGCCACCACCGACTCCCTGCAGAGCTGTATGATCAGAGCCATCACCTCCTCACTCCAGAGTTGTATGATCAGTGCTACCACCTCCTCCCTGCAGAGTTGTATGATCAGTGCCACCTCCTCCTCCCTGCAGAGCTGTATGATCAGTGCCACCACCTCCTCCCTGCAGAGCTGCATGATCAATGCCATCACCTCCTCCCTGCAGAGCAGTATGATCAGTGCCACCACCTCCTCCCTGCAGAGCTGTATTATCAGAGCCACCACCTTCTCCCTGCAGAACTGAATGATCAGAGCCATCACCTCCTCCCTGCAGAGCTGTATGATCAGTGCCACCTCCTCCCTGCAGAGCTGTATGATCATTGCCACCACCTCCTTGCTGCAGAGCTGTATGATCAGTGCCATCACCTCCTCCCTCCCGAGCTGAATGATCAGTGGCACCACCTCCTCCCTGCAGAGCTGCATGATCAGTGCCACCACCTACTCCCTGCAGAGCTGAATGATCATTGCCACCTCCTCCCTGTAGAGTTGTATGATCAGTGCCACCACCTCCTCCCTGCAGAGCTGTATGATCAGTGCCATCACCTCCTCCCTGCAGAGCTGTATGATCACTGACACCACCTCCTCCCTGTAGAGCTGTATGATCAGTGCCACCACCTCCTCCCTGCTGAGCTGTATGATCACTGCCATCACCTCCTCCCTGCAGAGCTGTATTATCAGCGCCACCACCTCCTCCCTGCATAGCTGTATGATAACTGCCACCTCCTCCCTGCAGAGCTGTATGTTCAGAGCCACCACCTCCTCCCTGCAGAGGTGTATGATCACTGCCACCACCTCCTCCCTGCAGAGCTGTGTGACCAATGCCATTACCTCCTCCCTGCAGAGGTGTTTGATCAGTGCCTCCACCTCCTCCCTGCAGAGCTGTATGATCAGTGCCACCACCTCCTCCCTGCAGAGCTGTATGATCACTGCCACCAACTCCTCCCTGCCGAGCTGTATGATCAGTGCCACCACCTACTCCTTGCAGAGCTGAATGATCAGTGCCACCTCCTCCCTGCAGAGCTGTATGATCAGTGTCACCACCTCCTCCCTGCAGAGCTGTATGATCAGTGTCACCACATCCTCCCTGCAGAGCTGTATGATCAGTGCCACCACCTCCTCCCTGCAGAGCTGTATTATCAGTGCCATCACCTCCTCCCTGCAGAGCTGTATGATCTGTGCCACCAACTCCTCCCTGCAGAGCTGTATTATCAGTGCCATCACCTCCTCCCTGCAGAGCTGTATGATCACTGCCACCTCCTCCCTGCAGAGCTGTATGTTCAGAGCCACCACCTCCTCCCTGCAGAGGTGTATGATCACTGCCACCACCTCCTCCCTGCAGAGCTGTGTGACCAATGCCATTACCTCCTCCCTGCAGAGCTGTATGATCAGTGCCTCCACCTCCTCCCTGCAGAGGTGTATGATCAGTGCCTCCACCTCCTCCCTGCAGAGCTGTATGATCAGTGCCACCACCTCCTCCCTGCAGAGCTGTATGATCACTGCCACCACCTCCTCCCTGCCGAGCTGTATGATCAGTGCCAACACCTACTCCCTGCAGAGCTGAATGATCAGTGTCACCACCTCCTCCCTGCAGAGCTGTATGATCAGTGTCACCACCTCCTTCCTGCAGAGCTGTATGATCACTACCATCACCTCCTCCCTGCAGAGCTGTATGATCAGTGCCACCACCTACTCCCTGCAGAGATGAAAGATCAGTGTCACCACCTCCTCCCTGCAGAGCTGTATGATCACTACCATCACCTCCTCCCTGCAGAGCTGTATGATCAGTGCCACCACCTACTCCCTGCAGAGATGAAAGATCAGTGTCACCACCTCCTCCCTGCAGAGCTGTATGATCAGTGTCACCACCTCCTCCCTGCAGAACTGTTTGATCAGTGCCATAACCTCTTCCCAGGCAGAGCTGTATGATCAGTGCCACCAACTCCTCCCTGCAGAGCTGTATGATCAGTGCCACCACCTCCTTCCTGCAGAGCTGTATGATCAGTGCCATCACCTCCTCCCTCCAGAGCTGTATGATCAGTGGCACCACCTCCTCCCTGCAGAGATATATGATCAGTGCCACCACTTTCTCCCTGCAGAGCTGTATGATTAGTTCCACCACCTCCTCCCTGCAGAGCTGTATGATCAGTGCCATTGCCTCCTCCCTGCAGAGCTGTATGATCACTGCCACCACCTCCTCCCTGCAGAGCTGTATGATCAGTGCCTCCACCTCCTCCCTGCAGAGCTGTATGATCAGTGCCAACACCTCCTCCCTGCAGAGTTGTATGATCAGTGCCACCACCTCCTCCCTGCAGAGCTGTATGATCACTGCCACCACCTCCTCCCTGCAGAGCTGTATTATCAGTGCCACCACCTCCTCCCTGCAGAGCTGTATGATCAGTGCCACCACCTCCTCCCTGCAGAGCTGTATGATCAGTGCCACCACCTACTCCCTGCAGAGCTGATTGATCAGTGCCACCTCCTCCCTGCAGAGCTGTATGATCAGTGTCACCACCTCCTCCCTGCAGAGCTGTATGATCAGTGTCACCACCTCCTCCCTGCAGAGCTGTATGATCAGTGCCACCACCTCCTTCCTGCAGAGCTGTATGATCACTACCATCACCTCCTCCCTGCAGAGCTGTATGATCAGTGCCACCACCTACTCCCTGCAGAGATGAAAGATCAGTGTCACCTCCTCCCTGCAGAGCTGTTTGATCAGTGCCATCACCTCTTCCCAGGCAGAGCTGTATGATCAGTGCAACCAACTCCTCCCTGCAGAACTGTATGATCAGTGCCACCACCTCCTCCCTGCAGAGCTGTATGATCAGTGCCACCACCTCCTCCCTGCAGAGTTGTATGATCAGTGCCACCTACTCCTCCCTGCAGAGCTGTATGATCACTACCATCACCTCCCTGCAGAGTTGTATGATCAGTGGCACCACCTCCTCCCTGCAGAGCTGTATGATCAGTGCCACCACCTCCTCCCTGCAGAGCTGTATGATCAGTGCCACCACCTCCTCCTTGCAGAGCTGTATGATCAGTGCCACCACCTCCTCCCTGCAGAGCTGTTTGATCAGTGTCACCACCTCCTCCTTGCAGAGCTGTATGATCACTACCATCACCTCCCTGCAGAGCTGTATGATTAGTTCCACCACCTCCTCCCTGCAGAGCTGTATGATCAGTGCTATTTCCTCCTCCCTGCAGAGCTGCAGGATTAGTCCCACCACCTCCTCCCTGCAGAGCTGTATGATCAGTGCCACCACCTCCTCCCAGCAGAGCTGTATGGTCAGTGTCACCACTTCCTCCCTGCAGAGATATATGATCACTGCCACTACTTCCTCCCTGCAGAGTTGCATGATCAGTGCCATCACCTCCTCCCTCCCGAGCTGAATGATCAGTGGCACCACCTCCTCCCTGCAGAGCTGCATGATCAGTGCCACCACCTACTCCCTGCAGAGCTGAATGATCATTGCCACCTCCTCCCTGTAGAGTTGTATGATCAGTGCCACCACCTCCTCCCTGCAGAGCTGTATGATCAGTGCCATCACCTCCTCCCTGCAGAGCTGTATGATCACTGACACCACCTCCTCCCTGTAGAGCTGTATGATCAGTGCCACCACCTCCTCCCTGCTGAGCTGTATGATCACTGCCATCACCTCCTCCCTGCAGAGCTGTATTATCAGCGCCACCACCTCCTCCCTGCATAGCTGTATGATAACTGCCACCTCCTCTCTGCAGAGCTGTATGTTCAGAGCCACCACCTCCTCCCTGCAGAGGTGTATGATCACTGCCACCACCTCCTCCCTGCAGAGCTGTGTGACCAATGCCATTACCTCCTCCCTGCAGAGGTGTTTGATCAGTGCCTCCACCTCCTCCCTGCAGAGCTGTATGATCAGTGCCACCACCTCCTCCCTGCAGAGCTGTATGATCACTGCCACCAACTCCTCCCTGCCGAGCTGTATGATCAGTGCCACCACCTACTCCTTGCAGAGCTGAATGATCAGTGCCACCTCCTCCCTGCAGAGCTGTATGATCAGTGTCACCACCTCCTCCCTGCAGAGCTGTATGATCAGTGTCACCACATCCTCCCTGCAGAGCTGTATGATCAGTGCCACCACCTCCTCCCTGCAGAGCTGTATTATCAGTGCCATCACCTCCTCCCTGCAGAGCTGTATGATCTGTGCCACCAACTCCTCCCTGCAGAGCTGTATTATCAGTGCCATCACCTCCTCCCTGCAGAGCTGTATGATCACTGCCACCTCCTCCCTGCAGAGCTGTATGTTCAGAGCCACCACCTCCTCCCTGCAGAGGTGTATGATCACTGCCACCACCTCCTCCCTGCAGAGCTGTGTGACCAATGCCATTACCTCCTCCCTGCAGAGCTGTATGATCAGTGCCTCCACCTCCTCCCTGCAGAGGTGTATGATCAGTGCCACCACCTCCTCCCTGCTGAGCTGTATGATCACTGCCATCACCTCCTCCCTGCAGAGCTGTATTATCAGCGCCACCACCTCCTCCCTGCATAGCTGTATGATAACTGCCACCTCCTCTCTGCAGAGCTGTATGTTCAGAGCCACCACCTCCTCCCTGCAGAGGTGTATGATCACTGCCACCACCTCCTCCCTGCAGAGCTGTGTGACCAATGCCATTACCTCCTCCCTGCAGAGGTGTTTGATCAGTGCCTCCACCTCCTCCCTGCAGAGCTGTATGATCAGTGCCACCACCTCCTCCCTGCAGAGCTGTATGATCACTGCCACCAACTCCTCCCTGCCGAGCTGTATGATCAGTGCCACCACCTACTCCTTGCAGAGCTGAATGATCAGTGCCACCTCCTCCCTGCAGAGCTGTATGATCAGTGTCACCACCTCCTCCCTGCAGAGCTGTATGATCAGTGTCACCACATCCTCCCTGCAGAGCTGTATGATCAGTGCCACCACCTCCTCCCTGCAGAGCTGTATTATCAGTGCCATCACCTCCTCCCTGCAGAGCTGTATGATCTGTGCCACCAACTCCTCCCTGCAGAGCTGTATTATCAGTGCCATCACCTCCTCCCTGCAGAGCTGTATGATCACTGCCACCTCCTCCCTGCAGAGCTGTATGTTCAGAGCCACCACCTCCTCCCTGCAGAGGTGTATGATCACTGCCACCACCTCCTCCCTGCAGAGCTGTGTGACCAATGCCATTACCTCCTCCCTGCAGAGCTGTATGATCAGTGCCTCCACCTCCTCCCTGCAGAGGTGTATGATCAGTGCCTCCACCTCCTCCCTGCAGAGCTGTATGATCAGTGCCACCACCTCCTCCCTGCAGAGCTGTATGATCACTGCCACCACCTCCTCCCTGCCGAGCTGTATGATCAGTGCCAACACCTACTCCCTGCAGAGCTGAATGATCAGTGCCACCTCCTCCCTGCAGAGCAGTATGATCAGTGTCACCACCTCCTCCCTGCAGAGCTGTATGATCAGTGTCACCACCTCCTTCCTGCAGAGCTGTATGATCACTACCATCACCTCCTCCCTGCAGAGCTGTATGATCAGTGCCACCACCTACTCCCTGCAGAGATGAAAGATCAGTGTCACCACCTCCTCCCTGCAGAGCTGTATGATCAGTGTCACCACCTCCTCCCTGCAGAACTGTTTGATCAGTGCCATAACCTCTTCCCAGGCAGAGCTGTATGATCAGTGCCACCAACTCCTCCCTGCAGAGCTGTATGATCAGTGCCACCACCTCCTTCCTGCAGAGCTGTATGATCAGTGCCATCACCTCCTCCCTCCAGAGCTGTATGATCAGTGGCACCACCTCCTCCCTGCAGAGATATATGATCAGTGCCACCACTTTCTCCCTGCAGAGCTGTATGATTAGTTCCACCACCTCCTCCCTGCAGAGCTGTATGATCAGTGCCATTGCCTCCTCCCTGCAGAGCTGTATGATCACTGCCACCACCTCCTCCCTGCAGAGCTGTATGATCAGTGCCTCCACCTCCTCCCTGCAGAGCTGTATGATCAGTGCCAACACCTCCTCCCTGCAGAGTTGTATGATCAGTGCCACCACCTCCTCCCTGCAGAGCTGTATGATCACTGCCACCACCTCCTCCCTGCAGAGCTGTATTATCAGTGCCACCACCTCCTCCCTGCAGAGCTGTATGATCAGTGCCACCACCTCCTCCCTGCAGAGCTGTATGATCAGTGCCACCACCTACTCCCTGCAGAGCTGATTGATCAGTGCCACCTCCTCCCTGCAGAGCTGTATGATCAGTGTCACCACCTCCTCCCTGCAGAGCTGTATGATCAGTGTCACCACCTCCTCCCTGCAGAGCTGTATGATCAGTGCCACCACCTCCTTCCTGCAGAGCTGTATGATCACTACCATCACCTCCTCCCTGCAGAGCTGTATGATCAGTGCCACCACCTACTCCCTGCAGAGATGAAAGATCAGTGCCACCTCCTCCCTGCAGAGCTGTTTGATCAGTGCCATCACCTCTTCCCAGGCAGAGCTGTATGATCAGTGCAACCAACTCCTCCATGCAGAACTGTATGATCAGTGCCACCACCTCCTCCCTGCAGAGCTGTATGATCAGTGCCACCACCTCCTCCCTGCAGAGTTGTATGATCAGTGCCACCTACTCCTCCCTGCAGAGCTGTATGATCACTACCATCACCTCCCTGCAGAGTTGTATGATCAGTGGCACCACCTCCTCCCTGCAGAGCTGTATGATCAGTGCCACCACCTCCTCCCTGCAGAGCTGTATGATCAGTGCCACCACCTCCTCCTTGCAGAGCTGTATGATCAGTGCCACCACCTCCTCCCTGCAGAGCTGTTTGATCAGTGTCACCGCCTCCTCCTTGCAGAGCTGTATGATCACTACCATCACCTCCCTGCAGAGCTGTATGATTAGTTCCACCACCTCCTCCCTGCAGAGCTGTATGATCAGTGCTATTTCCTCCTCCCTGCAGAGCTGCAGGATTAGTCCCACCACCTCCTCCCTGCAGAGCTGTATGATCAGTGCCACCACCTCCTCCCAGCAGAGCTGTATGGTCAGTGTCACCACTTCCTCCCTGCAGAGATATATGATCACTGCCACTACTTCCTCCCTGCAGAGTTGCATGATCAGTGCCACCACCTCCTTCATGCAGAGCTGTATGATCAGTGCCATAACCTCATCCCTGCAGAGCTGTATGATCAGTGCCACCAACTCCTCACTGCAGAGCTGTATGATCAGAGCCACCACCTCCTCCCTGCAGAGCTGTATGATCAGTGCCACCACCTGCTCCCTGCAGAGCTGTATGAACAGTGCCATCACCTCCTCCCTGCAGAGCTGTATGATGAGTCCCACCACCTCCTTCATGCAGAGCTGTATGATTAGTGCCACCACCTACTCCCTGCAGAGCTGTATGATCAGTGCCAACACCTCCTCCCTGCAGAGTTGTATGACCACTGCCACCACCTCCTCCCTGCAAAGCTGTATGATCAGTGCCACCACCTCCTCCCTGCAGAGCAGTATGATCATTGCCACCACCTCCTCCCTGCAGAGCAGTATGATCAGTGCCATTGCCTCCTTCCTTCACAGCTGTATGATCAGTGCCACCACCTTCTCCCTGCAGAGTTGTATGATCAGTGCCACCACCTCCTCCCTGCAAAGCTGTATGATCACTGCTACCTGCTCCTTGCAGAGCTGTATGATCAGTGCCACCACCTCCTCCCTGCAGAGCTTTATGATCAGTGCCCCCACCTCCTCCCTGCAGAGCTGTATGATCAGTGCCACCACCTCCTCCCTGCAGAGCTGTATGATCAGTGCCACCACCTCCTCCCTGCAGAGCTGTATGATCAGTGCCACCACCTCCACCCTGCAGAGCTGTATTATCAGTGCCACCACCTTCTCCCTGCAGATCTGTATGATCAGAGCCATCACCTCCTCCCTGCAGAGCTGTATGATCAGTGCCACCTCCTCCCTGCAGAGCTGTATGATCAGTGCCACCACCTCTTTCCTGCACAGCTGTATGATCAGTGCCATCACCTCCTCCCTCCAGAGCTGTATGATCAGTGGCACCACCTCCTCCCTGCAGAGCTGTATGATCAGTGCCACCACCTCCTCCCTGCAGAGCTGTATGATCAGTCCCACCACCTCCTCCCTGCAGAGCTGTATGATCAGTGCCACCACCTCCACCCTGCAGAGCTGTATTATCAGTGCCACCACCTTCTCCCTGCAGATCTGTAAGATCAGAGCCATCACCTCCTCCCTGCAGAGCTGTATGATCAGTGCCACCTCCTCCCTGCAGAGCTGTATGATCAGTGCCACCACCTCTATCCTGCACAGCTGTATGATCAGTGCCATCACCTCCTCCCTCCAGAGCTGTATGATCAGTGCCACCACCTCCACTCTGCAGAGCTGTATTATCAGTGTCACCACCTTCCCCCTGCAGATCTGTATGATCAGAGCCATCAACTCCTCCCTGCAGAGCTGTATGATCAGTGCCACCTCCTCCCTGCAGAGCTGTATGATCAGTGCCACCACCTCTTTCCTGCAGAGCTGTATGATCAGTGCCATCACCTCCTCCCTCCAGAGCTGTATGATCAGTGGCACCACCTCCTCCCTGCAGAGATATATGATCAGTGCCACCACGTCCTACCTGCAGAGCTGTATGATTACTTCCACCACCTCCTCCCTGCAGAGCTGTATGATCAGTGCAATGACCTCCTCCCTGCAGAGCTGTATGATCAGTGCCATTGCCTCCTCCCTTCAGAGCTGTATTATTAGTGCCACCACCTTCTCCCTGCAGAGCTGTATGATTAGTGCCACCACATTCTCCCTGCAGAGCTGTATGATCAGTGCCACCTCCTCCCTTCAGAGCTGTATGATCAGTGCCACCACCTCCTCCCTGCAGAGCTGTATGACCAATGCCATCACCTCCTCCCTGCCGAGCTGTATGATCAGTGCCACCACCTACTCCCTGCAGAGCTGAATGATCAGTGCCACCTCCTCTCTGCAGAGCTGTATGATCAGTGTCACCAACTCCTCCCTGCAGAGCTGTATGATCAGTGCCATCACCTCTTCCCAGGCAGAGCTGTAAGATCAGTGCCACCAACTCTCCCTGCAGAGCTGTATGATCAGTGCCATCACCTCTTCCCAGGCAGAGCTGTAAGATCAGTGCCACCAACTCCTCCCTGCAGAGCTGTATGGTCAGAGCCTCCACCTATTCCCTGCAGAGATATATGATCAGTGCCAACACCTCCTCCCTGCAGAGCTGTATGATCAATGCCATCACCTCCTCCCTGCAGAGATGTATGATCAGTGCAACCACCTCCTCCCTGCAGAGCTGTATGATCACTGCCACCACCTCCTCACTGCAGAGCTGTATGGTCAGAGCCTCCACCTATTCCCTGCAGAGATATATGATCAGTGCCAACACCTCCTCCCTGCAGAGCTGTATGATCAATGCCATCACCTACTCCCTGCAGAGATGTATGATCAGTGCAACCACCTCCTCCCTGCAGAGCTGTATGATCAGTGCCACCACCTCCTCCCTGCAAAGCTGTATGATCAGTGCCACCACCTCCTCCCTGCAGTGCTGTATGATCACTGCTACTTCATCCCTGCAGAGCTGTATTATCAGTGCCATTGCCTCTTCCCTTCAGAGCTGTTTGATCAGTGCCACCTCCTTCCTGCTGACCTGTATGATCACTACCACCTCCTCCCTGCAGAGTTGTATGATCACTGCCACCTCCTCCTCCCTACAGAGCTGTATGATCACTACCACTTCTTCCCTGCAGAGTTTTATGATCAGTGCCACCACCTCCTCCCTGCAGAGCTGTATGATCACTGCCACGTGCCACCTCCTCCCTGCAGAGTTGTATGATCAGTGCCACCACCTCCTCACTGCAGAGCTGTATGATCAGTGTCACCACCTCCTTCCTGCAGAGCTGTATGATCACTACCATCACCTCCTCCCTGCAGAGCTGTATGATCAATGCCATCACCTCCTCCCTCCAGAGCTGTATGATCAGTGGCACCACCTCCTCCCTGCAGAGATATATGATCAGTGCCACCACATTCTCCCTGCAGAGCTGTATGATTAGTTCCACCACCTCCTCCCAGCAGAGCTGTATGATCAGTGCCATTGCCTCCTCCCTGCAGAGCTGTATGATCACTGCCACCACCTCCTCCCTGCAGAGCTGTATGATCAGTGCCTCCACCTCCTCCCTGCAGAGCTGTATGATCAGTGCCAACACCTCCTCCCTGCAGAGTTGTATGATCAGTGCCACCACCTCCTCCCTGCAGAGCTGTATGATCACTGCCACCACCTCCTCCCTGCAGAGCTGTATTATCAGTGCCACCACCACCTCCCTGCAGAGCTGTATGATCAGTGCCACCACCTCCTTCCTGAAGAGCTGTATGATCAGTGCCATCACCTCCTCCCTGCAGAGCTGTATGATCAGTGCCACCACCTCCTCCCTGCAGAGCTGTATGATCAGTGTCACCACCTCATCCCTGCAGAGCTGTATGATCAGTGCTACCACCTCCTTCCTGCAGAGCTGTATGATCACTACCATCACCTCCTCCCTGCAGAGCTGTATGATCAGTGCCACCACCTACTCCCTGCAGAGCTGATTGATCAGTGCCACCTCCTCCCTGCAGAGCAGTATGATCAGTGTCACCACCTCCTCCCTGCAGAGCTGTATGATCAGTGTCACCACCTCCTCCCTGCAGAGCTGTATGATCAGTGCCACCACCTCCTTCCTGCAGAGCTGTATGATCACTACCATCACCTCCTCCCTGCAGAGCTGTATGATCAGTGCCACCACCTACTCCCTGCAGAGATGAAAGATCAGTGCCACCTCCTCCCTGTAGAGCTGTATGATCAGTGTCACCACCTCCCCCCTGCAGAGCTGTTTGATCAGTGCCATCACCTCTTCCCAGGCAGAGCTGTATGATCAGTGCCACCAACTCCTCCCTGCAGAACTGTATGATCAGTGCCACCACCTCCTCCCTGCAGAGCTGTATGATCAGTGCCACCACCTCCTCCCTGCAGAGTTGTATGATCAGTGCCACCTACTCCTCCCTGCAGAGCTGTATGATCACTACCATCACCTCCCTGCAGAGTTGTATGATCAGTGGCACCACCTCCTCCCTGCAGAGCTGTATGATCAGTGCCACCACCTCCTCCCTGCAGAGCTGTATGATCAGTGCCACCACCTCCTCCTTGCAGAGCTGTATGATCAGTGCCACCACCTCCTCCCTGCAGAGCTGTTTGATCAGTGTCACCACCTCCTCCTTGCAGAGCTGTATGATCACTACCATCACCTCCCTGCAGAGCTGTATGATTAGTTCCACCACCTCCTCCCTGCAGAGCTGTATGATCAGTGCTATTTCCTCCTCCCTGCAGAGCTGCAGGATTAGTCCCACCACCTCCTCCCTGCAGAGTTGCATGATCAGTGCCACCACCTCCTTCATGCAGAGCTGTATGATCAGTGCCATAACCTCATCCCTGCAGAGCTGTATGATCAGTGCCACCAACTCCTCACTGCAGAGCTGTATGATCAGAGCCACCACCTCCTCCCTGCAGAGCTGTATGATCAGTGCCACCACCTGCTCCCTGCAGAGCTGTATGATGAGTCCCACCACCTCCTTCATGCAGAGCTGTATGATCAGTGCCATCACCTCCTCCCTGCAGAGCTGTATGATGAGTCCCACCACCTCCTTCATGCAGAGCTGTATGATCAGTGCCACCTCCTCCCTGCAGAGCTGTATGATCAGTGCCACCACCTGCTCCCTGCAGAGCTGTATGATCAGAGCCACCACCTCCTCCCTGCAGAGCTGTATGATCAGTGCCATCACCTCCTCCCTGCAGAGCTGTATGATGAGTCCCACCACCTCCTTCATGCAGAGCTGTATGATTAGTGCCACCACCTACTCCCTGCAGAGCTGTATGATCAGTGCCAACACCTCCTCCCTGCAGAGTTGTATGACCACTGCCACCACCTCCTCACTGCAAAGCTGTATGATCAGTGCCACCACCTCCTCCCTGCAGAGCAGTATGATCATTGCCACCACCTCCTCCCTGCAGAGCAGTATGATCAGTGCCATTGCCTCCTTCCTTCACAGCTGTATGATCAGTGCCACCACCTTCTCCCTGCAGAGTTGTATGATCAGTGCCACCACCTCCTCCCTGCAGAGCTGTATGATCAGTGCCCCCACCTCCTCCCTGCAAAGCTGTATGATCACTGCTACCTGCTCCTTGCAGAGCTGTATGATCAGTGCCACCACCTCCTCCCTGCAGAGCTTTATGATCAGTGCCCCCACCTCCTCCCTGCAGAGCTGTATGATCAGTGCCATCACCTCTTCCCAGGCAGAGCTGTATGATCAGTGCCACCAACTCCTCCCTGCAGAACTGTATGATCAGTGCCACCACCTCCTCCCTGCAGAGCTGTATGATCAGTGCCACCACCTCCTCCCTGCAGAGCTGTATGATCAGTGCCACCACCTCCTTCCTGCAGAGCTGTATGATCACTACCATCACCTCCTCCCTGCAGAGCTGTATGATCAGTGCCACCACCTACTCCCTGCAGAGATGAAAGATCAGTGCCACCTCCTCCCTGCAGAGCTGTATGATCAGTGTCACCACCTCCCCCCTGCAGAGCTGTTTGATCAGTGCCATCACCTCTTCCCAGGCAGAGCTGTATGATCAGTGCCACCAACTCCTCCCTGCAGAACTGTATGATCAGTGCCACCACCTCCTCCCTGCAGAGCTGTATGATCAGTGCCACCACCTCCTCCCTGCAGAGTTGTATGATCAGTGCCACCTACTCCTCCCTGCAGAGCTGTATGATCACTACCATCACCTCCCTGCAGATTTGTATGATCAGTGGCACCACCTCCTCCCTGCAGAGCTGTATGATCAGTGCCACCACCTCCTCCCTGCAGAGCTGTATGATCAGTGCCACCACCTCCTCCTTACAGAGCTGTATGATCAGTGCCACCACCTCCTCCCTGCAGAGCTGTTTGATCAGTGTCACCACCTCCTCCTTGCAGAGCTGTATGATCACTACCATCACCTCCCTGCAGAGCTGTATGATTAGTTCCACCACCTCCTCCCTGCAGAGCTGTATGATCAGAGCCACCACCTCCTTCATGCAGAGCTGTATGATCAGTGCCATAACCTCATCCCTGCAGAGCTGCAGGATTAGTCCCACCACCTCCTCCCTGCAGAGTTGCATGATCAGTGCCACCACCTCCTTCATGCAGAGCTGTATGATCAGTGCCATAACCTCATCCCTGCAGAGCTGTATGATCAGTGCCACCAACTCCTCACTGCAGAGCTGTATGATCAGAGCCACCACCTCCTCCCTGCAGAGCTGTATGATCAGTGCCACCACCTGCTCCCTGCAGAGCTGTATGAACAGTGCCATCACCTCCTCCCTGCAGAGCTGTATGATGAGTCCCACCACCTCCTTCATGCAGAGCTGTATGATCAGTGCCAACACCTCCTCCCTGCAGAGTTGTATGACCACTGCCACCACCTCCTCACTGCAAAGCTGTATGATCAGTGCCACCACCTCCTCCCTGCAGAGCAGTATGATCATTGCCACCACCTCCTCCCTGCAGAGCAGTATGATCAGTGCCATTGCCTCCTTCCTTCACAGCTGTATGATCAGTGCCACCACCTTCTCCCTGCAGAGTTGTATGATCAGTGCCACCACCTCCTCCCTGCAGAGCTGTATGATCAGTGCCCCCACCTCCTCCCTGCAAAGCTGTATGATCACTGCTACCTGCTCCTTGCAGAGCTGTATGATCAGTGCCACCACCTCCTCCCTGCAGAGCTTTATGATCAGTGCCCCCACCTCCTCCCTGCAGAGCTGTATGATCAGTGCCATCACCTCTTCCCAGGCAGAGCTGTATGATCAGTGCCACCAACTCCTCCCTGCAGAACTGTATGATCAGTGCCACCACCTCCTCCCTGCAGAGCTGTATGATCAGTGCCACCACCTCCTCCCTGCAGAGCTGTATGATCACTACCATCACCTCCTCCCTGCAGAGCTGTATGATCAGTGCCACCACCTACTCCCTGCAGAGATGAAAGATCAGTGCCACCTCCTCCCTGCAGAGCTGTATGATCAGTGTCACCACCTCCCCCCTGCAGAGCTGTTTGATCAGTGCCATCACCTCTTCCCAGGCAGAGCTGTATGATCAGTGCCACCAACTCCTCCCTGCAGAACTGTATGATCAGTGCCACCACCTCCTCCCTGCAGAGCTGTATGATCAGTGCCACCACCTCCTCCCTGCAGAGTTGTATGATCAGTGCCACCTACTCCTCCCTGCAGAGCTGTATGATCACTACCATCACCTCCCTGCAGATTTGTATGATCAGTGGCACCACCTCCTCCCTGCAGAGCTGTATGATCAGTGCCACCACCTCCTCCCTGCAGAGCTGTATGATCAGTGCCACCACCTCCTCCTTGCAGAGCTGTATGATCAGTGCCACCACCTCCTCCCTGCAGAGCTGTTTGATCAGTGCCACCACCTCCTCCTTGCAGAGCTGTATGATCAGTGCCACCACCTCCTCCCTGCAGAGCTGTTTGATCAGTGTCACCACCTCCTCCCTGCAGAGCTGTATGATTAGTTCCACCACCTCCTCCCTGCAGAGCTGTATGATCAGTGCTATTTCCTCCTCCCTGCAGAGCTGCAGGATTAGTCCCACCACCTCCTCCCTGCAGAGTTGCATGATCAGTGCCACCACCTCCTTCATGCAGAGCTGTATGATCAGTGCCATAACCTCATCCCTGCAGAGCTGTATGATCAGTGCCACCAACTCCTCACTGCAGAGCTGTATGATCAGAGCCACCACCTCCTCCCTGCAGAGCTGTATGATCAGTGCCACCACCTGCTCCCTGCAGAGCTGTATGATCAGAGCCACCAACTCCTCACTGCAGAGCTGTATGATCAGTGCCACCAACTCCTCACTGCAGAGCTGTATGATCAGTGCCACCAACTCCTCACTGCAGAGCTGTATGATTAGAGCCACCACCTCCTCCCTGCAGAGCTGTATGATCAGTGCCATCACCTCCTCACTGCAGAGCTGTATGATGAGTCCCACCACCTCCTTCATGCAGAGCTGTATGATTAGTCCCACCACCTACTCCCTGCAGAGCTGTATGATCAGTGCCAACACCTCCTCCCTGCAGAGTTGTATGACCACTGCCACCACCTCCTCACTGCAAAGCTGTATGATCAGTGCCACCACCTCCTCCCTGTAGAGCAGTATGATCATTGCCACCACCTCCTCCCTGCAGAGCAGTATGATCAGTGCCATTGCCTCCTTCCTTCACAGCTGTATGATCAGTGCCACCACCTTCTCCCTGCAGAGTTGTATGATCAGTGCCACCACCTCCTCCCTGCAGAGCTGTATGATCAGTGCCCCCACCTCCTCCCTGCAAAGCTGTATGATCACTGCTACCTGCTCCTTGCAGAGCTGTATGATCAGTGCCACCACCTCCTCCCTGCAGAGCTTTATGATCAGTGCCCCCACCTCCTTCCTGCAGAGCTGTATGATCAGTGCCATCACCTCCTCACTCCAGAGCTGTATGATCAGTGGCACCACCTCCTCCCTGCAGAGCTGTATGATCAGTGCCACCACCTCCTCCCTGCAGAGCTGTATGATCAGTGCCACCACCTCCTCCCTGCAGAGCTGTATGATCAGTGCCACCACCTCCACCCTGCAGAGCTGTATTATTAGTGCCACCACCTTCTCCCTGCAGATCTGTATGATCAGAGCCATCACCTCCTCCCTGCAGAGCTGTATGATCAGTGCCATCACCTCCTCACTCCAGAGCTGTATGATCAGTGGCACCACCTCCTCCCTGCAGAGCTGTATGATCAGTGCCACCACCTCTTTCCTGCACAGCTGTATGATCAGTGCCATCACCTCCTCCCTCCAGAGCTGTATGATCAGTGCCACCACCTCCACTCTGCAGAGCTGTATTATCAGTGCCACCACCTTCCCCCTGCAGATCTGTATGATCAGAGCCATCAACTCCTCCCTGCAGAGCTGTATGATCAGTGCCACCTCCTCCCTGCAGAGCTGTATGATCAGTGCCACCACCTCTTTCCTGCAGAGCTGTATGATCAGTGCCATCACCTCCTCCCTCCAGAGCTGTATGATCAGTGGCACCACCTCCTCCCTGCAGAGATATATGATCAGTGCCACCACGTCCTACCTGCAGAGCTGTATGATTACTTCCACCACCTCCTCCCTGCAGAGCCTTATGATCAGTGCAATCACCTCCTCCCTGCAGAGCTGTATGATCAGTGCCATTGCCTCCTCCCTTCAGAGCTGTATTATTAGTGCCACCACCTTCTCCCTGCAGAGCTGTATGATTAGTGCCACCACATTCTCCCTGCAGAGCTGTATGATCAGTGCCACCTCCTCCCTGCAGAGCTGTATGATCAGTGCCACCACCTCCTCCCTGCAGAGCTGTATGATCAGTGCCACCACCTCCTCCCTGCAGAGCTGTATGACCAATGCCATCACCTCCTCCCTGCCGAGCTGTATGATCAGTGCCACCACCTACTCCCTGCAGAGCTGAATGATCAGTGCCACCTCCTCCCTGCAGAGCTGTATGATCAGTGTCACCACCTCCTCCCTGCAGAGCTGTATGATCAGTGCCATCACCTCTTCCTAGGCAGAGCTGTATGATCAGTGCCACCAACTCCTCCCTGCAGAGCTGTATGATCAGTGCCATCACCTCTTCCCAGGCAGAGCTGTAAGATCAGTGCCACCAACTCCTCCCTGCAGAGATGTATGGTCAGAGCCTCCACCTATTCCCTGCAGAGATATATGATCAGTGCCAACACCTCCTCCCTGCAGAGCTGTATGATCAATGCCATCACCTCCTCCCTGCAGAGATGTATGATCAGTGCAACCACCTCCTCCCTGCAGAGCTGTATGATCACTGCCACCACCTCCTCACTGCAGAGCTGTATGGTCAGAGCCTCCACCTATTCCCTGCAGAGATATATGATCAGTGCCAACACCTCCTCCCTGCAGAGCTGTATGATCAATGCCATCACTTCCTCCCTGCAGAGATGTATGATCACTGCCACCACCTCCTCACTGCAGAGCTGTATGGTCAGAGCCTCCACCTATTCCCTGCAGAGATGTATGATCAGTGCCAACACCTCCTCCCTGCAGAGCTGTATGATCAATGCCATCACCTACTCCCTGCAGAGATGTATGATCAGTGCAACCACCTCCTCCCTGCAGAGCTGTATGATCAGTGCCACCACCTCCTCCCTGCAAAGCTGTATGATCAGTGCCACCACCTCCTCCCTGCAGTGCTGTATGATCACTGCTACTTCATCCCTGCAGAGTTGTATTATCAGTGCCATTGCCTCCTCCCTTCAGAGCTGTTTGGTCAGTGCCACCTCCTTCCTGCAGAGTTGTATGATCAGTGCCACCACCTCCTCACTGCAGAGCTGTATGATCAGTGCCATCACCTCCTCACTCCAGAGTTGTATGATCAGTGCCACCAACTCCTCACTGCAGAGCTGTATGATCAGAGCCACCACCTCCTCCCTGCAGAGCTGTATGATCAGTGCCACCACCTGCTCCCTGCAGAGCTGTATGAACAGTGCCATCACCTCCTCCCTGCAGAGCTGTATGATGAGTCCCACCACCTCCTTCATGCAGAGCTGTATGATTAGTGCCACCACCTACTCCCTGCAGAGCTGTATGATCAGTGCCAACACCTCCTCCCTGCAGAGTTGTATGACCACTGCCACCACCTCCTCCCTGCAAAGCTGTATGATCAGTGCCACCACCTCCTCCCTGCAGAGCAGTATGATCATTGCCACCACCTCCTCCCTGCAGAGCAGTATGATCAGTGCCATTGCCTCCTTCCTTCACAGCTGTATGATCAGTGCCACCACCTTCTCCCTGCAGAGTTGTATGATCAGTGCCACCACCTCCTCCCTGCAGAGCTGTATGATCAGTGCCCTCACCTCCACCCTGCAAAGCTGTATGATCACTGCTACCTGCTCCTTGCAGAGCTGTATGATCAGTGCCACCACCTCCTCCCTGCAGAGCTTTATGATCAGTGCCCCCACCTCCTTCCTGCAGAGCTGTATGATCAGTGCCATCACCTCCTCACTCCAGAGCTGTATGATCAGTGGCACCACCTCCTCCCTGCAGAGCTGTATGATCAGTGCCACCACCTCCTCCCTGCAGAGCTGTATGATCAGTGCCACCACCTCCTCCCTGCAGAGCTGTATGATCAGTGCCACCACCTCCACCCTGCAGAGCTGTATTATCAGTGCCACCACCTTCTCCCTGCAGATCTGTATGATCAGAGCCATCACCTCCTCCCTGCAGAGCTGTATGATCAGTGCCACCTCCACCCTGCAGAGCTGTATGATCAGTGCCACCACCTCTTTCCTGCACAGCTGTATGATCAGTGCCATCACCTCCTCCCTCCAGAGCTGTATGATCAGTGGCACCACCTCCTCCCTGCAGAGCTGTATGATCAGAGCCACCACCTCTTTCCTGCACAGCTGTATGATCAGTGCCATCACCTCCTCCCTCCAGAGCTGTATGATCAGTGCGACCACCTCCACCCTGCAGCTCTGTATTATCAGTGCCACCACCTTCCCCCTGCAGATCTGTATGATCAGAGCCATCAACTCCTCCCTGCAGAGCTGTATGATCAGTGCCACCTCCTCCCTGCAGAGCTGTATGATCAGTGCCACCACCTCTTTCCTGCAGAGCTGTATGATCAGTGCCATCACCTCCTCCCTCCAGAGCTGTATGATCAGTGGCACCACCTCCTCCCTGCAGAGATATATGATCAGTGCCACCACGTCCTACCTGCAGAGCTGTATGATTACTTCCACCACCTCCTCCCTGCAGAGCCTTATGATCAGTGCAATCACCTCCTCCCTGCAGAGCTGTATGATCAGTGCCATTGCCTCCTCCCTTCAGAGCTGTATTATTAGTGCCACCACCATCTCCCTGCAGAGCTGTATGATTAGTGCAACCACATTCTCCCTGCAGAGCTGTATGATCAGTGCCACCTCCTCCCTGCAGAGCTGTATGATCAGTGCCACCACCTCCTCCCTGCAGAGCTGTATGATCAGTGCCACCACCTCCTCCCTGCAGAGCTGTATGACCAATGCCATCACCTCCTCCCTGCCGAGCTGTATGATCAGTGCCATCACCTCTTCCTAGGCAGAGCTGTATGATCAGTGCCACCAACTCCTCCCTGCAGAGCTGTTTGATCAGTGCCATCACCTCTTCCCAGGCAGAGCTGTAAGATCAGTGCCACCAACTCCTCCCTGCAGAGCTGTATGGTCAGAGCCTCCACCTATTCCCTGCAGAGATATATGATCAGTGCCAACACCTCCTCCCTGCAGAGCTGTATGATCAATGCCATCACCTCCTCCCTGCAGAGATGTATGATCAGTGCAACCACCTCCTCCCTGCAGAGCTGTATGATCACTGCCACCACCTCCTCACTGCAGAGCTGTATGGTCAGAGCCTCCACCTATTCCCTGCAGAGATATATGATCAGTGCCAACACCTCCTCCCTGCAGAGCTGTATGATCAATGCCATCACCTACTCCCTGCAGAGATGTATGATCAGTGCAACCACCTCCTCCCTGCAGAGCTGTATGATCAGTGCCACCACCTCCTCCCTGCAAAGCTGTATGATCAGTGCCACCACCTCCTCCCTGCAGTGCTGTATGATCACTGCTACTTCATCCCTGCAGAGTTGTATTATCAGTGCCATTGCCTCCTCCCTTCAGAGCTGTTTGATCAGTGCCACCTCCTTCCTGCAGAGCTGTATGATCACTACCACCTCCTCCCTGCAGAGTTGTATGATCAGTGCCACCACCTCCTCACTGCAGAGCTGTTTGATCACTGCCACCTCCTCCTCCCTACAGAGCTGTATGATCACTACCACTTCTTCCCTGCAGAGTTGTATGATCAGTGCCACCACCTCCTCCCTGCAGAGTTGTATGATCAGTGCCACCACCTCCTCACTGCATAGCTGTATGATCAGTGCCACCTCCTCCTCCCTGCAGAGCTGTATGATCAGTGCCATCACCTCCTCCCTTCAGAGATGAATGATCAGTGCCACCTCTTCCCTGCAAAGCTGTATGATCACTACTACCTCTTCCCTGCAGAGTTGTATGATCAGTGCCACCACCTCCTCCCTGCAGAGTTGTATGATCAGTGCCACCTCCTCCTCCCTGCAGAGCTGTATGATCAGTGCCACCACCTACTCCCTGCAGAGCTGTATGATCAGTGCCATCACCTCCTCACTCCAGAGTTGTATGATCAGTGCCACCACCTCCTCCCTGCAGAGCTGCATGATCAATGCCACCACCTCCTCCCTGCAAAGCAGTATGATCAGTGCCACCACCTCCTCCCTGCAGAGCTGTATTATCAGAGCCACCACCTTCTCCCTGCAGAACTGAATGATCAGAGCCATCACCTCCTCCCTGCAGAGCTGTATGATCAGTGCCACCTCCTCCCTGCAGAGCTGTATGATCAGTGCCACCACCTCCTTCCTGCAGAGATGTATGATCAGTGCCATCACCTCCTCCCTCCAGAGCTGTATGATCAGTGGCACCACCTCCTCCCTGCAGAGCTGTATGATCACTGCCACCACCTGCTCCCTGAAGAGCTGTGTGACCAAGGCCATTACCTCCTCCCTGCAGAGCTGTATGATCAGTGCCTCCACCTCCTCCCTGCAGAGGTGTATGATCAGTGCCTCCACCTCCTCACTGCAAAGCTGTATGATCAGTGCCACCACCTCCTCCCTACAGAGCTGTATGATCACTGCCACCACCTCCTCCCTGCCGAGCTGTATGATCAGTGCCACCACCTAATCCCTGCAGAGCTGTATGATCAGTGTCACCACCTCCTCCCTGCAGAGCTGTATGATCAGTGCCATCACCTCTTCCCAGGCAGAGCTGTATGATCAGTGCCACCAACTCCTCCCTGCAGAGCTGTATGATCAGTGCCATCACCTCTTCCCAGGTAGAGCTGTAAGATCAGTGCCACCACCTCCTCCCTGCAGAGGTGTATGATCAGTGCCATCACCTCTTCCCAGGCAGAGCTGTATGATCAGTGCCACCACCTCCTCCCTGCAGAGCTGTATGATCACTGCCACCACCTCCTCCCTGCCGAGCTGTATGATCAGTGCCACCACCTACTCCCTGCAGAGCTGTATGATCAGTGCCACCTCCTCCCTGCAGAGCTGTATGATCAGTGCCATCACCTCTTCCCAGGCAGAGCTGTATGGTCAGTGCCACCACCTGCTCCCTGCAGAGCTGTATGATCAGTGCCACCACCTCCTCCCTGCAGAGCTGTATGATCAGTGCCACCACCTCCTTCCTGCAGAGCTGTATGATCAGTGCCCTCACCTCCTCCCTCCAGAGCTGTATGATCAGTGCCACCAATTCCTCCCTGCAGAGCTGTATGATTAGTTCCACCACCTCCTCCCTGCAGAGCTGTATGATCAATGCCACCACCTCCTCCCTGCAGAGCTGCATGATCAGTGCCACCACCTACTCCCTGCAGAGCTGAATGATCATTGCCACCTCCTCCCTGTAGAGTTGAATGATCAGTGCCACCACCTCCTTCCTGCTGAGCTGCATGATCACTGCCACCACCTCCTCCCTGCAGAGCTGCATGATCAGTGCAATCACCTCCTCCCTGCAGAGCTGTATGATCACTGCCACCACCTCCTCCCTGCAGAGCTGCATGATCAGTGCCACCACCTACTCCCTGCAGAGCTGAATGATCATTGCCACCTCCTCCCTCTAGAGTTGTATGATCAGTGCCACCACCTCCTCCGTGCAGAGCTGTATGATCAGTGCCACCACCTCCTCCCTGCTGAGCTGTATGATCAGTCCCACCACCTCCTCCATGCAGAGCTGCATGATCAGTGCCATCACCTCCTCCCTGCAGAGCTGTATGATCACTGCCACCACCTCCTCCCTGTAGAGCTGTATGATCAGTGCCACCACCTCCTCCCTGCTGAGCTGTATGATCACTGCCATCACCTCCTCCCTGCAGAGCTGTATTATCGGTGCCACCCACTCCTCCCTGCATAGCTGTATGATCACTGCCACCTCCTCCCTGCAGAGCTGTATGTTCAGAGCCACCACCTCCTCCCTGCAGAGGTGTATGATCACTGCCACCACCTCCTCCCTGCAGAGCTGTGTGACCAATGCCATTACCTCCTCCCTGCAGAGGTGTATGATCAGTGCCTCTACCTCCTCCCTGCAGAGCTGTATGATCAGTTCCACCACCTCCTCCCTGCAGAGCTGTATGATCACTGCCACCAACTCCTCCCTGCCGAGCTGTATGATCAGTGTCACCACCTCCTCCATGCAGAGCTGTATGATCAGTGTCACCACCTCCTCCTTGCAGAGCTGTATGATCAGTGCCACCACCTCCTTCCTGCAGAGCTGTATGATCACTACCATCACCTCCTCCCTGCAGAGCTGTATGATCAGTGTCACCACCTCCTCCTTGCAGAGCTGTATGATCAGTGCCACCACCTCCTCCCTGCCGAGCTGTATGATCAGTGCCACCACCTACTCCCTGCAGAGCTGAATGATCAGTGCCACCTCCTCCCTGCAGAGCAGTATGATCAGTGTCACCACCTCCTCCATGCAGAGCTGTATGATCAGTGTCACCACCTCCTCCTTGCAGAGCTGTATGATCAGTGCCACCACCTCCTCCCTGCAGAGCTGTATGATCAGTGCCACCACCTACTCCCTGCAGAGATGAAAGATCAGTGCCACCTCCTCCCTGCAGAGCTGTATGATCAGTGTCACCACCTCCTCCCTGCAGAGCTGTTTGATCAGTGCCATCACCTCTTCCCAGGCAGAGCTGTATGACCAGTGCCACCAACTCCTCCCTGCAGAGCTGTATGATCAGTGCCATCACCTCTTCCCAGGTAAAGCTGTAAGATCAGTGCCACCAACTCCTCCCTGCAGAGCTGTATGGTCAGTGCCACCACCTCCTCCCTGCAGAGCTGTATTATCAGAGCCACCACCTTCTCCCTGCAGAACTGTATAATCAGAGCCATCACCTCCTCCCTGCAGAGCTGTATGATCAGTGCCACCTCCTCCCTGCAGAGCTGTATGATCAGTGCCACCACCTCCTTCATGCAGAGCTGTATGATCAGTGCCATCACCTCCTCCCTCCAGAGCTGTATGATCAGTGCCATTGCCTCCTCCCTGCAGAGCTGTATGATCACTGCCACCACCTACTCCCTGCAGAGCTCTATGATCAGTGCCAACACCTCCTCCTTGCAGAGCTGTATGATCAGTGCCACCACCTCCTCCCTGCAGAGCTGTTTGATCAGTGTCACCACCTCCTCCTTGCAGAGCTGTATGATCTCTACCATCACCTCCCTGCAGAGTTGTATGATCAGTGGCACCACCTCCTCCCTGCAGAGCTGTATGATCAGTGCCACCACCTCCTCCCTGCAGAGCTGTATGATCAGTGCCACCACCTCCTCCTTGCAGAGCTGTATGATCAGTGCCACCACCTCCTCCCTGCAGAGCTGTTTGATCAGTGTCACCACCTCCTCCTTGCAGAGCTGTATGATCACTACCATCACCTCCCTGCAGAGCTGTATGATTAGTTCCACCACCTCCTCCCTGCAGAGCTGTATGATCAGTGCTATTGCCTCCTCCCTGCAGAGCTGCAGGATTAGTCCCACCACCTCCTCCCTGCAGAGCTGTATGATCAGTGCCACCACCTCCTCCCAGCAGAGCTGTATGGTCAGTGTCACCACTTCCTCCCTGCAGAGATATATGATCACTGCCACTACTTCCTCCCTGCAGAGCTGTATGATCAGTGCCATTGCCTCCTCCCTGCAGAGTTGCATGATCAGTCCCACCACCTCCTTCATGCAGAGCTGTATGATCAGTGCCATAACCTCATCCCTGCAGAGCTGTATGATCAGTGCCACCAACTCCTCCCTGCAGAGCTGTATGATCAGTGCCACCACCTGCTCCCTGCAGAGCTGTATGATGAGTCCCACCACCTCCTTCATGCAGAGCTGTATGATTAGTGCCACCACCTACTCCCTGCAGAGCTGTATGATCAGTGCCAACACCTCCTCCCTGCAGAGTTGTATGACCACTGCCACCACCTCCTCCCTGCAAAGCTGTATGATCAATGCCACCACCTCCTCCCTGCAGAGCAGTATGATCAGTGCCACCACCTCCTCCCTGCAGAGCAGTATGATCAGTGCCATTGCCTCCTTCCTTCACAGCTGTATGATCAGTGCCACCACCTTCTCCCTGCAGAGTTGTATGATCAGTGCCACCACCTCCTCCCTGCAGAGCTGTATGATCAGTTCCCCCACCTCCTCCCTGCAAAGCTGTATGATCACTGCTACCTGCTCCTTGCAGAGCTGTATGATCAGTGCCACCACCTCCTCCCTGCAGAGCTTTATGATCAGTGCCCCTACCTCCTTCCTGCAGAGCTGTATGATCAGTGCCACCACCTCCTCCCTGCAGAGCTGTATGATCAGTGCCACCACCTCCTCCCTGCAGAGCTGTATGATCAGTGCCACCACCCCCACACTGCAGAGCTGTATTATCAGTGCCACCACCTTCTCCCTGCAGATCTTTATGATCAGAGCCATCACCTCCTCCCTGCAGAGATGTATGATCAGTGCCACCTCCTCCCTGCAGAGCTGTATGATCAGTGCCACCACCTCTTTCCTGCACAGCTGTATGATCAGTGCCATCACCTCCTCCCTCCAGAGCTGTATGATCAGTGGCACCACCTCCTCCCTGCAGAGCTGTATGATCAGTGCCACCACCTCCTCCCTGCAGAGCTGTATGATCAGTGCCACCACCTCCTCCCTGCAGAGCTGTATGATCAGTGCCACCACCTCCACCCTGCAGAGCTGTATTATCAGTGCCACCACCTTCTCCCTGCAGATCTGTAAGATCAGAGCCATCACCTCCTCCCTGCAGAGCTGTATGATCAGTGCCACCTCCTCCCTGCAGAGCTGTATGATCAGTGCCACCACCTCTTTCCTGCACAGCTGTATGATCAGTGCCATCACCTCCTCCCTCCTGAGCTGTATGATCAGTGCCACCACCTCCACCCTGCAGAGCTGTATTATCAGTGCCACCACCTTCTCCCTGCAGATCTGTATGATCAGAGCCATCAACTCCTCCCTGCAGAGCTGTATGATCAGTGCCACCTCCTCCCTGCAGAGCTGTATGATCAGTGCCACCACCTCTTTCCTGCAGAGCTGTATGATCAGTGCCATCACCTCCTCCCTCCAGAGCTGTATGATCAGTGGCACCACCTCCTCCCTGCAGAGATATATGATCAGTGCCACCACGTCCTCCCTGCAGAGCTGTATGATTAGTTCCACCACGTCCTCCCTGTAGAGCCTTATGATCAGTGCAATCACCTCCTCCCTGCAGAGCTGTATGATCAGTGCCATTGCCTCCTCCCTTCAGAGCTGTATTATTAGTGCCACCACCTTCTCCCTGCAGATCTGTATGATTAGTGCCACCACATTCTCCCTGCAGAGCTGTATGATCAGTGCCACCTTCTCCCTGCAGAGCTGTATGATCAGTGCCACCACCTCCTCCCTGCATAGCTGTATGATCAGTGCCACCACCTCCTCCCTGCAGAGCTGTATGACCAATGCCATCACCTCCTCCATGCCGAGTTGTATGATCAGTGCTGATAGGAACTGAAGGAGTTAAATTGAGTTCTGTCTATGTTGCATTCTCTTATTTAAAACCTTATCTTTTCTTCGAGGAGATGTCTCAGACATCTCCCTTGTGAACCAAGGTCAAATACCTCTGCTTTTTCGCCTAAATGACTTTCTTTGTCTAAAACAAGTTGTAAAATCATTTGTACTGCGCATGTCTGTAAAATGTTTAAATTCTTTACTATAAAAGACGGAAGCCTAACTGATAAGCCAGAGGCGTCTTGGAGGCATCCTGAGTTGTACCATACAGCTCGTGTCTGTGTAGTTCTTCTCCATGGAGCTGATTTAATTAGAGACATATGATGCTTCACACCCAAGAACATTGGTCCTTCAGATGAAAGAGTAATCTGAGGGATCCCGACAGTTTCCTGGCGCCCGGAATAGGGACCTGATATAGGCACCTCTCCAAGACCACCCGGCTTACGGACCACTCCTGTTACTGATGAAATTGTGAACAGCAGACCTAAACACCTGGCCAGGTAAGAGATCAATTTTTCTCTTCTCTGCTCTTCATAATCTATCATTATAACTGAGGTCCGTATAAAGGGGAATCTAGTAGAGGAGGGGGCCGTAAAATCAGGTCCATATAAGAACTCTGAGGAAATCGGGTGTGACACACATATGTAATTCCTGTATCCCTGTCCGAATGAGAGGCTGTTGCAGATTCTGCCTGTGCACAGCTATTTTTAGAAGAAGAACTGATGCAAATCATAACGGGTATGGTGATTGGACATTTGCAGGGACAACCCCAGACACAAACATAAAAAAGTTTCACCACTTCAAGAAGGGAGAACAGTGGTGGGTATTGTTAGCATTGAATACACATGTCCCATTGAGTGACACGCTGAGAGGTCTGACATTACGGAAGATAAGGCTGGGTGAACAGTTCATACTGCGCAGCCCGGACGGACAAGTTTTTCACAATAGACGATTCCGCACTAGGAATAGAGGAGGTTGTTGAGTGACTGCCTTGATTTGAAGGACTGTGGAAAGTAGACAAATAAGCTGCACAGTAGGTATTCGTTCAAAGAGTGGTGATATTGCCTAACTGGGTCATGTGACTGCGTCCTTCCGGGGAGGTCACCGCCTAAGCTTAAATCAACACCCTTTATGGATAAACCTTGTGACTAGTGTTGAGCATTCCGATACCGCAAGTATCGGGTATCGGCCGATACTTGCTGTATCGGAATTCCGATACCGACTTCCGATATTTTTTCAATATCGGAATTCGGCATCGGAATCGGAAGTTCAGTTGATTGACGGCCTGACGTCATCATGATGCGCGGTGTGTGCGCATCATGATGCGCCGTCATTTCGGGCCTTCCGGGGGTCTCTGCCGGCCTGCCGGGGGGCTGTGCCGGCCTGCCGGGGGGCTGTGTGGACTGCCCGGGGTCTGTACCGGCCTGCCGGGGGGCTGTGCCGGCCTGCCGGTGGTCTGTGCACCCTGTGGGGGTCTGTACCGGCCTGCCGGGGGGCTGTGCCGGCCTGCCGGGGGGCTGTGCACCCTGTGGGGGTCTGTACCGGCCTGCCGGGGGGCTGTGCCGGCCTGCCGGGGGGCTGTGCTGATGTCCGGGGGTCTGTGCAAGCATCGTCCGATGGGACTACAAGTCCCATCGGGCGATGCCTGCTACCATGACAGTGATTGACACATTAGCCAATGATGGGACAGTAGTAGTTCCATCATCCGGCTAATGTGTTAAATGTTAAAAAAAAAAAAAAAAAAAATACTACATACATACTACATGCATGCTACATACATACTACATGCTACATACATACCACATACATACTACATGCTACATACATACTACATATATACTACATGCATGCTACATACATACTACATGCTACATACATACCACATATATACTACATACATACTACATATATACTGCATGCTACATACATACTACATATATACTACATGCATGCTACATACATACTACATATATACTACATGCATGCTACATACATACTACATGCTACATGCATGCTACATACATACTACATACATACTACATGCTACATACATACCACATATATACTACATACATACAATACATTCATACAATACATACATAGACATACAGTACATATAACATAGAGTAACATACTTACCAATACTTGTCACATTGTTCCCCGAAGCCATTGTCTTTTCCGGGATAAATATTAACATAACAAACCACAAAAATACTCACCCACGATCCGAAGCAGTCCACGAGTGTGTCCCACGACGATCTTGGGTAGAGAACTGCAGCATCAGATGATGCTGCCGTTCTCTACGGGCTGCAGGAATCCAATGACGGAAGGTAGGTATCCTTCCGCACTGTATTCCTCCGCCACTTAAAAAAAAAAAGTCCCTAGTCTCACTTTATGCCATTGCTGTGTGGGAAATTCCCACACATATGTAGTATGTATGTAGCATGTAGTATGTATGTAGCATGCATGTAGCATGCATGTAGTATGTATGTAGCATGCATGTAGTATGTATGTAGCATGCATGTAGCATGCATGTAGCATGTAGTATGTATGTAGCATGCATGTAGTATATATGTAGTATGTATGTAGCATGAATGTAGTATATATGTAGTATGTATGTAGCATGTAGTATGTATGTAGCATGTAGTATGTATGTAGTATGTATGTAGTATGTATGTGGTATGTATGTAGCATGTAGTATGTATGTAGCATGCATGTAGTATATATGTAGTATGTATGTAGCATGCAGTATATATGTAGTATGTATGTAGTATATATGTGGTATGTATGTAGCATGTAGTATGTATGTAGCATGCATGTAGTATATATGTAGTATGTATGTGGTATGTAGCATGCATGTAGTATGTATGTAGCATGTAGTATATATGTAGTATGTATGTAGTATGTATGTGGTATGTATGTAGCATGCAGTATGTATGTAGCATGCATGTAGTATATATGTAGTATGTATGTAGCATGTATGTAGTATGCACGTTGTATGTATGTAGCATGTAATATTTTTTTTTTTTTTTTTTTTACATTTAACACATTAGCCGGATGATGGGACTACTACTGTCCCATCATTGGCTAATGTGTCAATCACTGTCATGGTAGCAGGCATCGCCCGATGGGACTTGTAGTCCCATCGGACGATGCCTGCACAGACCCCCGGAGCCGGCACAGCCCCCCGGCAGGCCGGCACAGCCCCCCGGCAGGCCGGCACAGCCCCCCGGAGCCGGCACAGCCCCCCGGCAGGCCGGCACAGCCCCCCGGAGCCTGCACAGACCACCGGCAGGCCGGCACAGACCACCGGAGCCTGCACAGACCCCCTGGCAGGCCGGCACAGCCCCCCGAAAGGCCCGTACAGACCCCAGAGAGGCTGTACAAGGGCAGGAAAGGGTTTTTCTTATTCCGATACCGGAAGTCCCATAGACTTGAATGGGACTTCCGGTATCGGAATCGGCGATACCGATACTTTTTTTAAAGATCGGCCGATACCATCCGATACGATACTTTGAAGTATCGGACGGTATCGCTCAACTCTACTTGTGACAGATAAGAGTGTGATTGAATGAGCACAGGACTGTGAAATGAGCCTGTGACAGGATATGACTGAAGAACCCCAGTAGATGGATACTTTGTTTACAATCCTGTGTGTTGTGGGAGTATTTCTGTTCGGATGCTACATAGCATATAAGTACACGAAACACGTAGTACACCGAGGAACAGACACTCCATTTAGCCTGTTAGCACCTTAGGAAGAAGGTAACGAGGTATAGTAGAGCCTAGTCTTGAGCTTACCCAATACACCACCTAAGGCAGGGGACTAACAGGAAGACAACAAGAGAGACAGGATAAGAATAAAAGATAAGATGGGGAACAGTCAGGGAAAGATACCTGAAGAAGGAGATTGGTTATGTGATATAATTGAGGATAGATATGGAAGACGTGCAGCAAGAGACCTAGAGAAGGTATTAAAAAAATTCAAGGTAAAAGGGAAAGAGGCTTTAAATGAGGATAAATGGAAAGAAATAAAAGACACAAAGTCAGGAAAAATTGCAGATGCGGGATGGGGGGAACAGGTTGAAGCATGTTTAAAATGTTCACAAGTTGCTCAGAGGGAAAAGTGGGCATATAATGAGAAGACAGGGAAATGGATACGTTCAAAGAAGGTCAGAAAGACAGATGACCCAGTGGAGGAAATGCGTGAGCCTCCACCCTATCCAACCCCTTTGTCAGTGCCACCACCAGTACCTATGGCTCCTGCCGCAATTCCCAGTTCACCCCCACCACCGTCCACTGGACTGTACCCTAATGTACAATCACCATCACCTGATAATGGCAATCCAGGATGGATTTGTAGTAATTGTGGTCAACAAAATCCAGACTGGAGAAATACTTGCCTAGCCTGTGGAGCACCCCGTTACCATCACCCTAGCAGGTTAGCCCCTGTTAGGACTCAAAATACCCCTTTTAGAGAAGTGGATGACCAAGGTGTTACCCGCACCAGACATATTCAGACCCTTCATTACACTCCATGGTCTGCCCCAGAATGTATGGCATTATTGTCCAATGCTCCAGATCCAACTACCTTTCCTATGGCGTTTGCCCGATATATAAGACAGGTACTGACTGTACACAGAGGGACTTGGTTGGATGGGGAAGACCTATGTAGACTGAAATTACCATTAACTACCCAAGGGGAGTTCTCACACATTATCGGACCAAACAGACCGCCTGACGATGACCAAGAGGGTAACCTTCGAACTCAGGCTTCAAGAGAGCCTTTCTTAACCGCCCTTGATAATTTTATGCAGACAAAACAGAGACAGAGAGGTAACATGACAGCCATACCGCAGAAACCGGGACAATCAGTAACCGATTTCTTCCGGATATTGGAAACAGCTTTCCAAGATGAGGGTCTTGACACCAATAATGAGGGAGTATCGAGACTATTGGCAAAAGCCTTCATGGAAGGGTTACTCAAAGAAATACGAGATCCCCTGAAAATAAGCACCCCCGATTGGAGATCAGTACCTGATGCCCATGGATTAAGACAAAAAGCTATGGGAATTGAGCTAGATGTACAGGAAAGGAAGAATGCACCGCCAGCAAAAATAAGAGTAGCGGTGACTCAGTTTGATAATCAGGGAAATCCAATAAGTGGGGCTAGGAGGAGAACTTTTACATGTCACTATTGTAAGAAGCCAGGTCATTTCCAAAGAGATTGCCGTAAGAGGAAAGCGGATAGAGAAGCTCAGCCTAGAAGGGAAGAACCTACTGACTGACTAAATGCAATTAGAATGAAACTCGACTCTAGGGAACCAGTAGTTAAAATTCAGGTAAATGGTAAAAAGGTACCCTTTCTATTAGATACCGGAGCAACCTCTTCGGTGGTCAATGACAAAGTAATAACTCCAGACCTCCTTTCAGAGTATTCGACTTTTGTCTCAGGATTCAGTGGACAATCTAGCCTAATTCCTTTTAGCAAACCTTTACCAGTTAAGATAGGACCTAAAATGTTCCTGAATAAATTTTTGTTTGTCAAAAGAGCACCAATTTGCCTATTGGGAGTGGATGTACTAAAGAAACTACATGCAGATATCAAATTTGCTGAAGATGGTACAGTACATCTTACTATCCCAGATGAGGATGAGGATGCTCTTGAGGCTTGCATGATAATTCAAGCTCTCGAGTCACAAAATCCTGATGACACCACATCACAACCATGGGACCCAGCCCTAGACAAATTACCTGATACCTTATGGGCAAAAGGGAATGCGGATATTGGCTTACTTCCCGTGTCCCCAGTTGCGGTGGAGGTGCCCGCAGACACAAGGTTGCCACAGCTGCGGCAGTACCCTATCAGTGCCCAACAAGAGGCTGCTATTGAGGCACAAGTCACTGATCTTGTAAACAATGGAGCATTGGTGTCAATTAAATCACAAGCTAATACGCCATTGTTTCCTGTCAAAAAGAAAGGAGGACCAGGTGATGCCCCGAAATATCGCATGGTACATGATCTGAGAGAGATAAATAAGGTTCTTGTTCCTTTGACACCAGTAGTACCTAACCCACACACGCTATTGGCGAAAATCCCTAGTCAATCGAAATGTTTTTCAGTGATTGATTTGTCAAACGCATTTTTCTCAGTGCCCCTCCACAAAAGCTGTTGGCATCTGTTCGCTTTTACATTTAAGGGCAAACAATATGCCTGGACCAGACTGCCACAGGGCATGCAGCATTCACCCACACTGTACACGCAGGCATTACAGTCTGTGTTGGCCGGCTGGCCACATCCACCTGATGTTGTGCTCTTACAATATGTGGATGACCTGTTGCTTTGTGCACCTGATGAGGCTAACTGTAGAATCCATACACTTTCACTACTGATGTTTTTATCAGACAATGGATGTAAGGTCAACAGAGAGAAATTACAGTTTTGCCAACCAAAAGTCATATTCTTAGGACATTGTCTATCACACGGTACCCGACACTTAACCAATGACAGAATCACAATTGTACAACAAATGAAGGAACCAACAACCCATAAGCAGTTGAGAGCATTTTTGGGTTTAGTTTCGTCTTGCCGCCAATGGGTCATACATGCTAGTGAACACATGCAGCCACTGTATGATTGCATCAACACAACACCTTTCCAACTGACTGACATTGCACGAGACTCATTTCAGTATCTGAAGAAGGCCATAGTGTCAGCCCCAGCATTAGGTATACCCAACTATGATATACCCTTTCAACTGATGGCCGCTGAAATTAGAGGGCATGCTACTGGCATTTTGACACAGAAACATGACAAAAAGAATAGACCCCTTGCATACTATTCTGCCAAATTAGACTCAGTAGCACAGGGAACACCATCCTGTGTTAGAGCAGTCTCTGCAATCGCATTGCTACTTGACAAAGTTTCTGATATTGTACTGGATAACCCACTAACTGTCTGTACCACACATGACATATACGGTATCCTGAATCAGGTTTCTGCTAAACATATTTCTATGGCCAGACAACTCAGATTGCAATGTGCCTTGCTTATGCCTCCTAATGTTACGTTTACCAAAACTCAGAATCTGAATCTGGCTACATTGTTGCCAATTGCAGATTCTGAAGGGGGGGATATAGATGAGAACACATTATCGCTTTCTTTTGAGCCCCCACACGAGGTTGAACATGATTGCATAGAACTGATGCAGCAAGAAGTTGTTGGCTTGCCCAATGTCACAGACACACCATTGTCAAATCCAGACTTTATATTTTTTGTGGATGGCAGCAGATATGCCGATGAAAGTGGAAAATTCCTCACAGGATATGCGGTAGTGTCACCACATGAGACTATTGTGGCAAAGGCACTTCCACCCCATATGTCCGCACAAGAGGCTGAGCTGACAGCTCTGAATGAGGCATTAAAACTTTCCAAAGGAAAAACAGCAAATATCTACACTGACTCAAGATATACCTTTGGGATAGTACATGATTTTGGGGTCTTGTGGCGCACAAGGGGTTTCATGACAGCAGCAGGAACACCCATAAAACATGCCACACTGATCAGAGAAATCCTCGAGAATGTGGCCCAGACACAGGGGGTGGCCGTTATGAGGGTGCCAGCACACACCAGAAAAGACAACATGGAAGCAAAAGGCAACGAGAAAGCAGACCAGGCGGCGAAGCAAGCTGCCTTGGGGACTCCAGAAAAAGTAAACATAGTGCACAAGGATGCATCAGAATTGTTTACAGACTTACAAAGGTTCCAAGAAGACTCCGCTCAGACGGACAAGGAAACTTGGGAGAAGATGGGAGCTAAGAAGACGAACGGAATGTGGAAGAAAGATCAGAAGTACTGTTTGCCTAGGGTTTTGTACCCAAGGATGGCAGAAGCAGTTCACCTTCCAACTCACATGTCCGCCAATGGAATGACGCGCCTAGTCACGAAGGTTTGGATTGCTCCTGGGTTTGGGAAGGTGGCGCAGCTACACTGTACCACCTGTCCCATATGCCTAGCACAATCCCGGACAGGTGGTGAAAACTCCACTGAAACACAGTCCTAGGCCGTTATATCCCTTCCAGAGACTACAGATCGACTACATTCAACTCCCCAGAAGTGGACCATATGAATATGTTCTGGTGTGTGTTGACATGTTCTCTGGATGGCCAGAGGCCTACCCGGTGAAAACGGCTACAGCTCGAGCTACTGCAAAGAAACTGGTGATGGAACTAGTACCACGATTCGGTGTCCCTGAGACAATTGAATCAGACAGAGGCACACATTTCACTGCTGAGGTAATGCAAAATGTAATGCAAATGATAGGTGTAGAACAAGCATTTCATACACCCTACCACCCACAGAGTTCAGGGAAGGTAGAAAGAATGAACGGGACACTGAAATTGAAAATACAGAAAACCATGGAGCAGACCCATAGACCATGGCCAGAGTGTCTCCCATTAGCATTATTCTCAGTAAGGTACACACCCATGGGGAAAACTAAACTGTCACCCTTCGAGATACTGTTTGGAAGACCACCAAACACAGGGTTGTACTACCCACAGGTCTTAACACTTAATGTGGATAATTTGACAAGTTATGTAATCCAGTTGCAAAAGCATTTAACTCAAATGCATTCTCTAGTTTTCTCTTCCATTCCAGATCCAGATAGTGTGGAAGGAACTCACTGTCTACAACCTGGTGATTACGTATATGTCAAGAAACACTCCAGAAAGACCCTTGAACCCCGATATCAAGGACCTTACCAAGTACTCCTGACAACGCCTACTTCTGTTAAGTTGGAGGGACGACCAAACTGGATCCACGCATCACATTGCAAACTAGCCACAGGAATTAACAAAGCATAAGAGTGCATAATGTTTTGGTTTGGTTTTGTTGCATTTTCTGTAATAATGGTAGCTGCGTGGGACAATCTAAATTCTCCAATGTCCTTGAATAATAAGTTTATACAACATCATGAAAAAATACTAAATGATTGGTCAAAAGACACTCAGTCTCCAGCAGACTGCTGGATCTGCACACATTCACCAGTATCAGCCACTAGTATTCCGTTCCTTGTTATTCCTGTGCCACCCGAGGAATTATTTGCCTGGACCAGTTGTTCTGATACACTTGCTAATAATGCCACAAATAATGTGAAGTTATGGAACACAACTGTCGGTATACCTATTGTGGGATGGGTAGGATACCCTTGGTGGCAGGGTAACCTTTCAGGAAGTAATACACACCTTCAATATCTGGCATATAAAGGGGGAGCTTGGGTACCCAGGAATAGAACTCGATTAACCTACCTGGGGCAAATTCCAATGTATGGCCTACAAGTTAGTTTTAGTGTAACTTCTCACTCTACTGACGCCTTTAAGCCAATACTGCTAGAAAGAAGGTTGCATAATACGTCCTGGGAGTATTCCAATTTATTTCCCCAGGGCACTAACGAAACTTGTATTAATATTTCAGGTAATATACCTTGTAACGAGTTATCTGGATATGAGAAAGGAACTCCCACCTGTGGAAATCCCGATGTAGGGTATTGTAGCCCTTTAGGACAACTTCCAAATTGGTGTATGCTTCAGAATGTATCTGCGTTCATAGATTTAGTCCATAGACTGGTATTACAACATTCAGCCCTATGGGACCTACCTAGTGACATGTACTGGATATGTGGAGACAATGCATATAAATGGTTGCCAGTAGGGGTAAGAGGTACTTGTACTCTGGGACGTTTGACTCCGGCTACCTTTATCGTTCCAAACCAACAATTAGATATGAAGGCAATACCCAAACACACGTTGTACAAAAGAGCTGCTGACAATACACCTCGCCTCTCTGGGAGACCACATATAGTGCAGATGAGTGTGGCTAATAAAATTGTCAGCTCTATTTTTATTTATCCTATGATCACTCAAATGTGGGATAAATTAGTCAGGGCTACAGATTACTTAGATGACCAAATATGGGATATATTGGATATATTGAACACCACCGTTGCTGTCCAAAATCAGCTCATCATAGTCCCTAATCAGCATACCATAGTATTAGATTATTTAACTGCAGCGCAAGGAGGTATGTGTCAAGTCATCGGACCCGCTTGCTGTCATTATATAGATCCCAACAGTAGGTTAAAGTTAAGATAAAAAATAGAGGATGTTCAAAGACTTAGAGATCAGTACGATAAAGACAATGATCGTACTAAGGATAGTTGGTGGTCAGACACCTTCTCCTTTCTTAATCCAGCTAATTGGTTTAAGGGTATTGGAGGCTGGATAGCTGGGATTATACTAAGTCTATTACGTATTGTTGTTTGTATCTTCGTAATATATGTATTTTTTAAACTTGTTTTTTGGTGTTTTTATGTATGTAAGAAAAAGTACAGGTATAGATGAAATAGATAAATTAATGACAGAACATATGCCAAAATTGATAACTGTTTTCTTTAGGTTTCAGGTTGACATCTCATTTCTGGCATGAAGGAGCGTACTCTTGTGATGACAGACGTGGCCTTAGTAACCAGGGGATGGAGAAGGTAAAAGAAGATGCCTGTCTCCCTCGGGCAACCCGTCGGCCAGGGATAGTACCTGGTGAATAGGGCACTATCAGCTGTCGTTGCAGGACCCAGTGTTCCAGATTGATGAAAAATGAAGATGTCAAAGGGGGGAATGATAGGAACTGAAGGAGTTAAATTGAGTTCTGTCTATGTTGCATTCTCTTGTTTAAAACCTTATCTTTTCTTCGAGGAGATGTCTCAGACATCTCCCTTGTGAACCAAGGTCAAATACCTCTGCTTTTTCGCCTAAATGACTTTCTTTGTCTAAAACAAGTTGTAAAATCATTTGTACTGCGCATGTCTGTAAAATGTTTAAATTCTTTACTATAAAAGACGGAAGCCTAACTGATAAGCCAGAGGCGTCTTGGAGGCATCCTGAGTTGTACCATACAGCTGGTGTCTGTGTAGTTCTTCTCCACGGAGCTGATTTAATTAGAGACATATGATGCTTCACACCCAAGAACATCGGTCCTTCAGATGAAAGAGTAATCTGAGGGATCCCGACAGTGCCACCACCTCCTCCCTGCAGAGCTGTATGATCAGTGCCATCACCTCCTCCCTGCCGAGCTGTATGATCAGTGCCACCACCTACTCCCTGCAGAGCTGAATGATCAGTGCCACCTCCTCCCTGCAGAGCTGTATGATCAGTGTCACCACCTCCTCCCTGCAGAGCTGTATGATCAGTGCCATCACCTCTTCCTAGGCAGAGCTGTATGATCAGTGCCACCAACTCCTCCCTGCAGAGCTGTATGATCACTGCCACCACCTCCTCACTGCAGAGCTGTATGGTCAGAGCCTCCACCTATTCCCTGCAGAGATATATGATCAGTGCCACCACCTCCTCCCTGCAGAGCTGTATGATCAATGCCATCACCTCCTCCCTGCAGAGATGTATGATCAGTGCCACCACCTCCTCCCTGCAGAGCTGTATGATCAATGCCATCACCTCCTCCCTGCAGAGATGTATGATCAGTGCAACCACCTCCTCCCTGCAGAGCTGTATGATCAGTGCCACCACCTCCTCCCTGCAAAGCTGTATGATCAGTGCCACCACCTCCTCCCTGCAGTGCTGTATGATCACTGCTACTTCATCCCTGCAGAGCTGTATGATCAGTGCCACCACCTCCTCCCTGCAGTGCTGTATGATCACTGCTACTTCATCCCTTCAGAGCTGTTTGATCAGTGCCACCTCCTCCCTGCAGAGTTGTATGATCAGTGCCACCACCTCCTCACTGCAGAGCTGTTTGATCACTGCCACCTCCTCCTCCCTATAGAGCTGTATGATCACTACCACTTCTTCCCTGCAGAGTTGTATGATCAGTGCCATTGCCTCCTCCCTTCAGAGCTGTATTATTAGTGTCACCACCTCCTCCCTGCAGAGCTGTATGATCAGTGTCACCACCTCCTCCCTGCAGAGCTGTATGATCAGTGCCACCACCTCCTCCCTGCAGAGCTGTATGATCAGTGCCACCACCTCCTCCCTGCAGAGCTGTATGACCAATGCCATCACCTCCTCCCTGCCGAGCTGTATGATCAGTGCCACCTACTCCCTGCAGAGCTGTATGATCAGTGACACCTCCTCCCTGCAGAGCTGTGTGATCAGCGCCACCAACTCCTCTCTGCCGAGCTGTATGATCAGTGCCACCACCTACTCCCTGCAGAGCTGTATGACCAATGCCATCACCTCCTCCCTGCCGAGCTGTATGATCAGTGCCACCTACTCCCTGCAGAGCTGTATGATCAGTGCCACCACCTCCTCCCTGCAGAGCTGTATGATCAGTGCCACCTCCTCCCTGCATAGCTGTATGATCAGTGCCACCACCTCCCTGCAGAGCTGTATGATCAGTGCCACCTCCTCCCTGCAGAGCTGTATGATCAGTGCCTCCTCTGCAGTTTATGAGCTGCTGATAATCCGGGCGCAGTGTCAGGATGGGTGTGATCTGGTGATAATGGGGAGCTGCACTGTACAGCGCTGTGTACACGGGGTCATGGCAGTGCGGTGGCGGCTGCTCCAGGTCTCCTCCTGCGCTGGAGATGACGTCACCGGATTTCTCTATTCTGTACAGCGGGAGATGAGCGCGATCTGCTGAGAGCCGCATCATGGAGGAGGCGGGGTTACAGGGCGGGAGGCCGCGGTTTGCTTCACGATAATTGATCAAACATATCAGGTTTTTATTGGCTTCTATTTAATGTAAGCACCAATGGCGTGCAGGGGGCGTGTTTCCTATAGACCAATGAGGACGCGCACTAGGGGATAAATACCCTGCTCCCGCCGCTCCTCACATCACATCTGTGTACATCTTTTCAGAGCTATGGCCAGAACCAAGCAGACCGCCCGTAAATCCACCGGAGGGAAAGCTCCCCGCAAGCAGCTGGCCACTAAGGCAGCCAGGAAGAGCGCTCCTGCAACTGGCGGAGTGAAGAAGCCGCATCGTTACCGCCCAGGAACAGTCGCTCTCCGTGAGATCCGCCGCTACCAGAAGTCCACCGAGCTGCTGATCCGTAAGCTTCCCTTCCAGCGCCTGGTGAGGGAGATCGCCCAGGACTTCAAGACCGATCTGCGCTTCCAGAGCTCGGCGGTGATGGCCCTGCAGGAGGCCAGCGAGGCTTATCTGGTGGGGCTGTTCGAGGACACTAACCTGTGCGCCATCCACGCCAAGAGGGTAACAATCATGCCCAAAGACATCCAGCTGGCCCGCAGGATCCGGGGGGAGAGAGCTTAGATCTTCCCGAGCACCAACCACAACACAAAGGCTCTTCTCAGAGCCACCAAATCCTCCCACAGATGAGCTCCTTCCTCCTGGTTCGGTAATATCTGGGCTGCTTTGTCCACAGTTGTCTGAGGGCCGTTATTCTGGCCGGTTCCGTTATCGGTAGATCCAGCGGTTCTGTTCCTGCTTCCATGCAGCCTCATATACAGAAGGGGGAAATGAGCAGCTCACAGTCACTAAGGAGTTAACCAGAGGATTCAATACCTGGCTCTGGGATTGGTCGCGCCTGCGGACTTCTCATTGGCTGATCACAGACCCGTTGATGGTTTTGAATTCCCCGCTCAATCCCTTTCCTGTCCTTCGGATTATTCCCGGCCCCTCTGCTTAGTAGCGGAGATCGCTGTGACGTGAGCCGTCCGGTCTGGGGCAGCTGCACCCGCAGAGCTCAGAGTCCTGCTCCCCGGAGCTGCTGATCGCTCCCCTGATCGGCCGCCGCCGTTACCTTCCCTTCATCTCACAGCAGCACTCCGAGCTCTGTACTGTGCACAGAGGGGTCTGTGTCCGGATATAGCGCCCATACACCCTGTTACAAGGCTCAACCCCAGAATAGATCGGAAAGTGCAAACAGCGGTGCGAGCTCCAGGGGCTGAAGACAGGGGCAGCACCGAGAGAGGAGACCGCAGTGTGTCCGGAGGAAGAGAGCCGCCCGGGCTGCGACATCGAGTCCCGAGATCACAGGGACCCACTGAGCCCGGGGCAGCTCCATAGAGAGCAGCGACCTCCTCCTGGTCTCTGTTGGAGGCGCCGACACTGTGTCCCTGACTGATCGCAGCCGCGAATCTCTCCCTGTCTCCGGCAGATGTGACCGCAGCGCTCGGCGCTTCCCCACTGATCTCATCGCCCTCTGCTTTAGGCTAATGGCGTCGGATTATTATGGAGTCACAATTGTCATTCACGGAACACAAAGCAACCTCAGAAATGAGATCAGAAACCAGCCCCGAATCTCTGCCCATCGCCCTCAGCATCTATTCATCCTGTCACCAGAGACCCGGGCGGTGCCGGACACCTCAGGAAGGAGAGGACACAGGAGCAGCTGTGAGGAGGACACGGCCCTACACGGAGGAGCAGCTCTATAGTGAGTGGGTGGGCGGCTCTTAGAAGAGCCTTTGGGGTGATGGCGGAGCAGATCTCACTTGGCGCTGGTGTACTTGGTGACGGCCTTGGTGCCCTCGGACACGGCGTGCTTGGCCAGCTCTCCGGGCAGCAGCAGGCGCACAGCGGTCTGGATCTCCCGGGAGGTGATGGTGGAGCGCTTGTTGTAGTGAGCCAGGCGGGAGGCTTCCCCTGCGATGCGCTCGAAGATGTCATTGACGAAGGAGTTCATGATGCCCATGGCCTTGGAGGAGATGCCGGTGTCGGGGTGGACCTGCTTCAGCACCTTGTACACGTAGATGGCGTAGCTTTCCTTCCTGCTCTTCCTCCGCTTCTTGCCGTCCTTCTTCTGAGTCTTGGTCACGGCTTTCTTGGAGCCCTTCTTGGGAGCTGGAGCAGACTTGGCGGGATCAGGCATGATGGGACAGAGAAACGTCTCAGCACAAGAGAGAAGAATAACGATCTGCTCCTCCCAGAGGCATTTATAGCCCGGCCATGCAAATGAGCTCTGCTGTCAGACTGCCGTGCTATTGGGTGACAAAGTCATGTGACCAACGGACCCGTCAGTCGCTCCGCCCACTGTAGCTCATTGGTGGCTCCACAAGTCTGATTTACATTGGTAACTTAAGATCCATCCAATGACAGGAGAGGAGGGCGGGGCAGATGATGATAAAAGCGACAGCCGCGCAGCTATTGCCTCATATCACCCAGATTCTTCTCGGTTTCTGCTTGTTATCAGCGGTCACCACCATGTCTGGACGCGGCAAACAAGGAGGGAAGGTCCGCGCTAAAGCCAAGACCCGCTCATCCCGGGCAGGACTGCAGTTCCCGGTCGGCCGTGTGCACAGGCTTCTTCGCAAGGGTAACTACGCCGAGAGGGTGGGCGCCGGCGCTCCGGTCTATCTGGCCGCTGTGCTGGAGTATCTGACCGCTGAGATTCTGGAATTGGCCGGTAATGCCGCCCGGGACAACAAGAAGACCCGCATCATCCCCCGACACCTGCAGCTGGCGGTGCGCAATGACGAGGAGCTGAACAGGCTGCTGGGTGGGGTGACCATCGCCCAGGGGGGCGTCCTGCCCAACATCCAGGCCGTGCTGCTGCCCAAGAAGACCGAGAGCAGCAAGTCCGGCAAGAGCAAGTGAGCGCTACCGCCGATCCCATTTACACAACCAAAGGCTCTTCTAAGAGCCACCCACCCCTTCACCACCAGAGCTGACGCCGCTCATCTCGGAGGATGGGTCACACTGGGGTCTGCACCGGGCGGTATATAGAGATCATTCTGTAGGATCCAGGCTCTTCTAAGATCCCTCACATTTTCTCATCAGAGCTGATCTCGGCCGGTGGTCCCCACTGGTGTCTGCGCCGGGGGTGGTATAGAGAGCTCTGTACCCACGATCTTGGCTCTTGTGCTGCGGGCACCAGAGACTGCAGTCTGCTCCTGATGATACCGCAGCAGCTCTTGCCGCAGTGTCTGTATGGGCCGCAGAGTGTGCAGAGAATACAGGAGGTGACGGGAAACTTTCTCCCGGGAGCGGAGGAGGCGCCGAGCTGTCCCCAGCATCAGTGAGAAGCCGCTTCACCATAAAACACTGCGGCTACTGACGAGCTCTGTCCTGACAGTCCCAGGAAGGGCGACACGTCCTGATGGATCTGTGGTGAGTCCGACAGGAAGATCGCGCTTCTCACAGACCGCCAATGACCGCGACGCACAGTGAATATAATCCTCTATTAGTGCCTGGCACAGTGGGTAAAAATCCTCTGCTATTAGTGCTTGGCACAATGGGTATAATCCTCTATTATTGTTCGTCACAGTGGGTATAATCCTCTATTAGTAAATTATTACAAATTATTATAAAGAAATTAGTTTGAGTACGGCCTGTTGACGTTTGGCCACGGCTGTGCTCATATCGGGTTATCTAGGTTTAAACTGGAGAAGCCACCTTCATAGAGATATTCTTTGATGACAACCAAACCATATCACCCACCTTAAACCGGGGACCAATGGTCCTATGCCGGTTGGAAAACCGCTGGGCCTTTTCCTGGGAGAGAGACAACTTATCCACCACTTGGTCCCAGATCTGGTGCATTCTCTCCACCACAGTGTCATCACCTGGGCAGGCAGAAGGCTCCACCTGCCCTGAAGAGAATCGAGGATGAAACCCAAAGTTACAAAAAAAAAAGTGACATCAAAGTGGCAGAACTAGCTCTATTATTTAAAGCAAATTCGGCCAAGGGCAAAAATGAGACCCAATCATCCTGATCGGCAGATATAAAACATCTCAAATACGACTCCAAAGTCTGGTTTGTTCTCTCCGTCTACCCATTGGTCTGAAGGTGAAACGCAGAGGAGAAGGACAACTGAATTCCCAGCTTGGAACAAAAAGTCCTCCAAAATCTAGAGACAAACTGAACTCCTGTCAGATACAATGTTCTCAGGAATCCCATGCAAGCGAACCACCTGTTGCAAAAAAAAGGGCACCAACTCTGAGGAAGATGGCAACTTAGGGAGTGGTACAAGATGGACCATCTTAGAGAATCTATCACAAATCACCCAAATAACAGTCATTCTCTGACAGACAGGCATATCCGAGATAAAATCCATTGAAATATGGGTCCATGGCCTCCTGGGCATCGGCAAAGGCATCAACAACCCACTAGAGCGAGAACAAGGTTTAGACCGGGAGCAAGTCCCACAGGACTGCACAAAATTCCTGACATCACGAGATAAGGTGGGCCTCCAAAATGACCGACTCACCAAATCTCTAGTACCAAAAATACCTGGATGACCAGCCCATGCGGAGCATTGAACTTCAGACATCACTCTCTTCCTGCACTGGTCAGAAACATACAATTTTCCAATGGGACAACCCTCAGGTTTGTCCTCCTGAAACTCTTCCAGAGCACGTCTCAAATCGGGCGAGATGGCAGAAAGAACTACCCCCTCGCCTAAGATGGTAACAGGCTTGGTCACAATAGGAGAATCAGCAAAGAAACTCCTAGAGAGGGCGTCTGCCTTGACATTCTTAGTGCCCGGAAGAAAAGAGACCACAAAATCAAAACGTGTGAAAAACAAGGCCCATCTAGCCTGTCTAGGATTCAAGCGTTTGGCCGACTCAAGGAAAAACAAATTCTTGTGGTCAGTGAGGACCACGACTTGATGTCTAGCTCCCTCCAACCAATGTCTCCACTCCTCAAATGCCCATTTCATGGCTAACAGTTCCCGATTCCCCACATCATAGTTGCGTTCAGATGGGGAGAACTTTCGGGAAAAGAAAGCACATTTTAGATGTTACCGGATCTTTTTGGGACAACACAGCTCCTGCACCAATCTCAGAAGCGTCCACCTCTACCTGAAACGGGAGTGAGACATCAGGTTTCCGTAAAACCGGAGCAGAAGTGAACCTCTGCTTCAGCTCCTGAAAGGAAGAAACTGTTAAGGGCTGGCGGAACACACCAAATAATAAGATGGTGTTTAGGTGCGTTCGCAGCCCGAGGTCCACCGTGCAGAGGTGTTAACTGCTGGTGCAATAACGGCACACACGGGGTTAACCTCACCCAAGGTGTACCGAGGCGAACTCTTATGACTTAGAGCCGCACCACCGCAAATAATAGATGCCGTAGCCTGTTTTCGCTCACAGAGCTCGGCAGAGTAAGTGCTAGCGTAACGTCACAGGACTCAGCCCTTACACAGCAGGACTGAAGTCCCTCTAGACCGCTAGCGCCCGGCACCGCAACTGCGATACCAACAGGGATCAAATAAATGGCGTGTGCAAGTGTGCAGACGGCCGGTATGCACTGTGGCCTACAGGCTAGCCACTAGCAGGCGCTGACTCAGACTCTAAACCCTAACAACAGACGTATCAAAGGGTAGGGGTTTCATAATGAGTCAGACACCAGATACATGCATCCATCATCATACACACCAAACTATTTGAGTCTATCTTAGCGCATGGCCGAGCGGCCATGCGAACCTTTTATAGCCGCAGGCGTCCGTGATCCTCCTTGCTTCTCGGATGGGCCAATCCGAAAACGAGCAGGACCTGAGCACATGACCTTTGATCTCCAATGGGAGATCACTCCACAGGCATGCTCAGTGGCCCGACATGAGGACTTAGTCCCTGGAGGATCTTGCTGCTGAGCAGCATGCATTACCAAAGCTGAACCAGGGGTGGCAGCAGCAAGCAAACCCACGGAGCTGGTCTGGACAGGGCGCCGGGACCGACGAGTTTGCTGAGCAAGCTCCTCTGCGGCTGGGGAGGAATGGGAGACCCTCGGAGGCAAGGCTCGGGATTCCCGCTGTGCAGCGCCGGAAATCCGACGCCTAACAGAAACAGCCTCTGGAGACCAATTCAGCACATCAGCGCCCTTCTTAGTCAAATCAGTCAATGGTTTGGCAATACCAGAAAAATTAGCTATGAATTTAAGATAAAAATTAGCAAAACCCAAAAACTTCTGGAGGGCCTTCAAAGAAGTGGGCTGAACCCAATAATAAATGGCCTGTACCTTGGCTGGGTCCATTTCAATAGTTGACAGAGACAAAATAAATCCCAAAAATGAAATCCTCTGTACACCAAAAAGGCATTTCGATCCCTTAACATACAGGGAATTCTCCCTCAAAATCTGGAACATAGTCTGAACATGTTCCACATGAGAATCCCAATCCCTGGAAAAGATCAAAATATCATCCAGATAGATGATCAAAAATTTATCCACAAAGTCTCGGAATATATCGTTCATGAAGCACTGGAAGACAGAAGGGGCATTAATGAGCCCAAAAGGCATCACCAGGTACTCAAAATGTCCTTCCGGAGTATTAAACGCCGTCTTCCATTCATCCCCCTGCTTAATGCGAATAAGATTATACGCCCCCCTGAGGTCAAGCTTGGTAAACCAGCAAGCACCTCTAACTCTGGAGAATAGATCAGAAATCAGGGGTAACGGATACTGATATTTAATAGTAATTTTGTTGAGGACACGATAATCAATACAAGGCCTTAATGAACCATCTTTCTTGGCCACGAAAAAAATCCAGCACCCAAGGGTGAAGAGGATGGTCTAATATGACCCTTCCCCAACGACTCCTTAATATAAGATCGCATAGCCTCGTGCTCTGGTACGGATAAAATGAAAAGTCGACCCTTGGGAAATTTACACCCAGGGCTCAGCTCAATTGCACAGTCATAACTCCTATGAGGAGGCAAAGACGCAGACTCATTCTCACTAAATACATCATAATAATCAGCCAAATAGTCAGGAACATCATGCAACTGGGGAGAGGTGGAGAAAACAGGAGCGTCACCAAGAGCACACCGACAACCCCAACTCACCACAGACACAGATTTCCAATCCAAAACTGGATTATGGATTTGCAACCAGGGAAATCCCAGAACAATGGTATCATGCAAATTATGCAACACCAAAAATCTGCAATTTTCTTGATGGTCTGGGGCGACCCGCATTACCACCTGGGTCCAAAACTGAGGTTTATTCTTCGCCAAAAGAGTAGCATCAATCCCCCTCAAAGGGATAGGCGTCCGCAGAGGTGTCATAGGAAACCCACAACGTTTAGCAAAATCCAAGTCCATCAGGTCCAGAGCCGCTCCTGAATCCACAAAAGCCTTAGCGGAAAATGTGGACAGGGAGCAGATCAGAGTAATTGCCAGAAGAAATTTAAGTTGTACACCATCCACAGCAAATGTGTTAAGCGTCGGATTCCTGGCACTGCACAGCAGGAATCCAGAGCCAGACATCCTGCGGTCTCCCATTCTTCCTCAACCGCTCCGGGTGTTGCTCAGCAAACACGGCGAGCCAGGCCTGCTGCTCAGACTCGCTCTGGCAGCCTGGATGTTGCTGCCACCTCTGGTGCAGCAATGGCAGCGCAACCTGCTTTGCAGGGAACCGCTCCTGAGGCTAAGTCCTCATGCCGTGCTACTGGGCATGCCCGCAACTTGACCTCTCACTGGAGAGCAGGGGTCACATGCTCAGGTCCTGCGTCGGATCTGATTGGTCCTTCCCAAGCTAATGGAAGGTTCCGGAAGTGCATCGCTATAAAAAGCCCGCAGGGCGGCTCGGCGATGCGCTAGTGTAGACTTATCTTGCTATGTGTGTGAATGGTGACGGATGCATGGACTGTTGGCTGACTCATTATGAAACCCCTTCCCTCGGATAATACGATTGGTGACAGAGAGTGTTCTTAGGTCAGCACCAGGTAGAGGCAAGCTACGCCACAGTGCTGCTTCGCCTACACTAGCGTCCGTCGGTGCCCGGTCCTCGGCGCCGACTCTTGCGGCTATAGTTGCCGCTGCGCTGCATTAACAGCAGCTATTGGTGTTCGCGGCTGCGACGCCACACGCTGACTCCTGTGACGATAACAGGGCCAGCACCTTTGTATTTATTTCTGGCAAGCGACTCTGTGTCTGAACAGAGCCGCTCCTAGCGTTCGGGTGACATTAACCCGTGCGCACTACTTCACCTTCTGGTGCATCTGCCATTGCCCAGCAGCGGTCCTACCAACTACCGCATGGTGGACCCCGGGCGGCGAACGCACCTCTTATTATTTTATATCTGGTGCGTTCCGCCGACCATAACATTACACTAGCGCCAGGGTCTGGCTGACAATGGCAGACGTGCAGCAGCTGCAGCGCTACATTCGGCAGCTGGAGAGCAGGTTGGCGGCTATCGAGAGCACCAACTCAGCTGCGAATGCTGCTCTAGCTGCCGCCCAGACGGTCGCTGAGGCCGTCTCACGTGTACCCACACTCTTGCCCTCGCCGACAATCTCTTCCCTCCCGCTCCCCGATAAGTTTTCGGGTGAAAGCGCCACCTGTAGGGGATTCGTCAGTCAGTGCTCCATTCACCTGGAGTTGCTGGCTGCACGGTTTCCTACAGAGCGGGCTAAGGTGGGCTTCATTGTCTCCTTATTGTCTGGCCGGGCATTGCAGTGGGCCACGCCATTGTGGGAACGTGATGATCCTCTGGTTCAGGGGCCTGCTCAGTTCCTCGCGGCTCTGAAGCAGGTCTTCTTAGGACCACAGGTCACGCACGATACGGCTCTCGACCTGTTGTCCTTAACGCAAGGGTCACTCTCGGTTAGCCATTATGCTGTCCGGTTTCGGACATTGGCTTCCGAACTGGAGTGGCCGGACAAAGTATTAGTCCCAGTGTTCTGGAGAAGCCTAGCTGAGCACGTCAAGGATGCTCTAGCTACCCGAGATATTCCCACAACTCTGGAGGAATTGATCACCGTCTCCACCCGTATTGATCTCCGGTTCAAGGAGCGCGGGTTGGAGAGGACTCAATCCCGGCGTAAAATTAACCTGGCTCCCACCTTTACCGAACCGCTGAGCCATTTCGCACAGGAGTCTCCCTCCACCGAGCCCTTGGAGGTATCTCGCACCGGTACTAAGCCACGTCAGGTGCGGGGCTCCGTGCGCTGTTACCACTGCCAACACTTTGGCCACACGGCTGGCACATGTCCTCAGCGGCCGAAGGGACGACCCCGTTCCATGGTTGTAGGTGGTGGCCAGTCCCAGATGGAGTCCTTTTCGCCTAAGCCGGTATTCCGGGGTACCCTAGATAATGTTTCCTCCACCTGGGAGGCAGAGGTCACTCTGGATTCCGGGGCCGAGGGGAACTTTATGTCCTCGAGTTTTGCCCAGAGTCACACTATCCCTCTGGTATTACTCCCACAACCTCTGACCATCAGGGTGGTGGATGGGGCACCATTGCCGTCTCGAGTGACCCATCAGACGGTCCCACTCGGTCTCGCCATGTCCCCCTCACATCCGGAGACCCTGTCCTTGCTTATTATGCCTCATGGCATCGATCAGGTACTCCTTGGGGTTCCCTGGCTTCGATGTCACTCCCCTCACATTGATTGGGCTTCGGGGAGAATATTGGGCTGGAGCAAGGACTGCGAGGGTAGGTGTCTCAGGGACAGTCTTCAGGGAGCGTCTACGGAGCTGCCTACAAACCTCTCCACGCTCCCTGAACCTTACCATCAATATGCGGACGTCTTCTCTAAGAAGTCCGCGGAGACACTCCCACCGCACCGTCCCTATGACTGCCCGATTGACCTCCTGCCAGGCACAGAACCTCCTCGAGGTTGTGTTTACCCATTATCTCTCCCGGAGACGGAGGCAATGTCCCAATACATCAGGGAGAACCTGGCACGGGGCTTTATCAGGAAGTCGGTGTCACCGGCCGGGGCAGGCTTCTTCGTTCAGAAGAAGAGCAGAGAGTTACGCCCTTGCATCGACTACCGGGGTCTCAATGCCATCACGGTAAAGAATAAGTACCCTCTCCCGTTGATCTCCGAGTTGTTCGACAGGTTGCGTGGGGCGCGACTCTTTACTAAGCTAGATCTACGAGGGGCATACAACCTGATCCGTATTCGTGAGGGAGACGAGTGCAAGACAGCTTTTAATACTCGGGATGGCCATTATGAATATCTGGTCATGCCCTTTGGCCTTTGTAATGCTCCCACTGTCTTCCAGGATTTCGTCAACGACGTCTTCCGTGACATGCTTTCTACCTCGGTGGTAGTCTATCTGGATGACATCCTCATCTTTTCGCCATATTTGCCCACCCACCGGAAAGATGTCTGCAGGGTATTTGACCGCCTACGGGCAAATTTCCTGTTCGCCAAGCTGGAGAAGTGTCAGTTCGAGCAGGAGTCCTTGCCATTTCTGGGCTACGTCATCTCGGCCCAGGGGTTGACTATGGATCTGGCCAAACTGCAAGCGGTTATGGACTGGCAGGAACCCCATTCTCTTAAAGCGGTGTAGCGCTTTTTAGGGTTCGTTAACTATTATCGCCAGTTTATACCCCACTTTTCCACCCTGGTAGCTCCTTTGGTTGCTCTCACGAAAAAAGGAGCTAATCCTAAGGCGTGGACCGAACAGGTTTCTAAGGCCTTTTCCTCCGTAAAGTCCCACTTTGCAGGCGCTCCCATTTTACACCGTCCCGATGTGGATAAGCCGTTTATCCTTGAGGTAGACGCTTCTTCCGTCTGTGCAGGAGCAGTCCTTTACCAAAAGGATGTTCAAGGTCGGAAGCATCCCTGCTTCTTCTAAGACCTTCTCACCGGCGGAGCAAAATTACTCCATCGGCGACAGGGAGCTGCTGGCCATGAAATTGGCTTTTTCCGAGTGGAGACATCTCCTGGAGGGAGCCCGGTTCCCCTTTCAGGTCTTCACGGACCATAAAAACCTGGTCTATCTTCAGACGGCCCAACGCCTGAATTCCCGTCAGGCCAGGTGGTCGCTCTTCTTTTCTCGCTTCCGCTTTACCCTACACTACCTCTCCGGGGAGAAGAACGTCCGAGCAGATGCCCTCTCACGCTCGGTGGTCTCAGCGGAGGAGGGAGAAGCGTAGCCTCGGTTAATTCTCCCTCCAGAGAGTTTTACGACCGTGGCTCCTATCGATCTCGAGTCGGTACCGCCAGGCAAGACCTTAGTGCCCCCTCGGCTACGGCCAGAGGTTCTTGCCTGGGCACATGCCTCCAGGCTAGGTGGCCATTTTGGTAATAAACGGACCACCGAACTCCTGGCAAGGTCATATTGATGGCCGCATATGGCTCGAGACGTCAAGGCATACGTGAAAGCATGTGTCTCGTGTGCCCGGAACAGGCCCTTTAGACCAGGGGTCCCCAACCGCCGGTCCGCGGCCCAGCACCGGGCCGTTGCAGTGCCCTTGCCGGTCCGCGGACACAAGGGGAGCCGGGGGGCGGTGCAGCAGCTGATACTCACCCTGCATCCCGCGGCGGCTTCATCCAGCGGCGGCTTCATCCAGCGCTGAGCGGTCACGTGCTACCGCTCATTTAAGGTCATGAATATGGACGCCACTCATCTCCCATAGGCGTGGCGTCCATATTCATGGACCTTAATGAGCGGTAGCACGTGACCGCTCCGCACAGGAAGAAGCTGAAGCGTCGCGAGATGCAGGGACGTGCAGCGACGGGAAGGAAGTTCAGCGACGTGAGGGTAAGTATGATGGGGAGGATGGGGGAGCCAAGCGGAGCCATAAATATAAGGGAGAGAGAGTGGGAGCGGAGCCATATACACAGGGGAGGGAGAGTGGGAGCGGAGCCATATACACAGGGGAGGGAGAGTGGGAGCGGAGCCATATACACAGGGGAGGGAGAGTGGGAGCGGAGCCATATACACAGGGGAGGGAGAATGGGAGCGGAGCCATATACACAGGGGAGGGAGACTGGGAGCGGAGCCATATACACAGGGGAGGGAGACTGGGAGTGGAGCCATATACACAGGGGAGGGAGACTGGGAGCGGAGCCATATACACAGGGGAGGGAGACTGGGAGCGGAGCCATATACACAGGGGAGGGAGAGTGGGAGCGGAGCCATATATACAAGGGAGGGAGGGTGGGAGCGGAGCCATATGCAAGGGAGGGAGACTGGGAGCGGGCCATATACACAGGGGAGGGAGACTGGGAGCGGAGCCATATATACAGGGGAGGGAGAATGGGAGCGGAGCCATATACACAGGAGGGAGAATGGGAGCGGAGCCATATACACAGGGGAGGGAGAATGGGAGCGGAGCCATATACACAGGGGAGGGAGAATGGGAGCGGAGCCATATATACAGGGGAGGGAGAATGGGAGCGGAGCCATATACACAGGAGGGAGAATGGGAGCGGAGCCATATACACAGGGGAGGGAGAATGGGAGCGGAGCCATATACACAGGGGAGGGAGAATGAGAGCGGAGCCATATACACAGGGGAGGGAGAGTGGGAGCAGAGCCATATATACAAGCGAGGGAGACTGGGAACGGAGCCATATACACAGGGGAGGGAGAATGGGAGCGGAGCCATGCATACAGGATGGGACAGGGGAGCCATGTATACAGGATAGAAGAGTGGGAGCGGAGCCATGTATACAGGATGGGAGAGTGGGAGCAGAGCCATGTATACAGGATGGGACAGGGGAGCCATGCATACAGGATGGGACAGGGGAGCCATGCATACAACAGGGGGAGCCACACAGAGCTGGACGGGGGGGACCACACATACATTTTCTGATGATTAGAAAATAATCAGCATGTACAGTACTCCAGTACAATTGTTCTTAAGTGCTCAATGCTCCATTTCCTTGTAGGTTCCAATCATCATTAGCAGTGACGGTCATCAGTAGAAGTAGCCCAGTGCTCCCACTGAAACAGAAACAAGCCAGGTGCTCCCACTCATTCAAAACCTATGGTGAGTTGAGTCACATTAAAAATGTTATAATTAAATGATAAATATGCACGGCTAAACTACAACCGCGTCCATAGCCCCGCCCCCTTATGACCAAAGCCCCGCCCCTGTCACACCTCCATCCCCGCCCTGCCGGGCCATGGAAGAATGGTCTTGGTTCAAGCCGGTCCCTGGTGCAAAAAGGGTTGGGGACCACTGCTCTAGACAGAGGCCGGCGGGGCTCTTGTTTCCCCTGCCAGTAGCGGATAGACCATGGGAAATGGTGGGCATTGACTTTATAGTTGGCCTGCCCAAGTCCAGTGGCAGTACGGTCATCTGGGTGGTTACCGACCATTTTTCCAAAATGGCACATCTGGTGCCACTCGCACGCCTACCCTCCGCCCGAGGTCTGGCCGTCCTGTTCATTAAGCATGTATTCCGTTTACATGGTATGCCGGACAAAATCGTAAGTGACCGAGGTCCGCAGTTTGCGTCTCGGTTTTGGAGGGAGCTCTGCAGCTTACTCAGCATCGAGCTAAATCTGTCTTCCGCCTACCATCCCGAGACGAATGGCTTTGTCGAAAGGGCCAATCAGACCTTGGTCACCTATCTACGACATTTTGTCTCTGCCAGGCAGGATGACTGGGCATCCTTGCTGCCTTGGGCTGAGTTTGCCCTAAACAATGCGGTGGCCGATTCCACTGGTCAGACGCCTTTTCTCCTAAATTATGGTCAACACCCTCGCGTCCCTGTCCCAATGCCGGTGTCCTCCGCTGACTCCAGGGTGGCAGACTGGGCAGTGGAGGCCCGGGACATTTGGGATCGCACGCAGGATGCTATCCGGGCATCTAAAGAAAGGATGAGGGCGTCCGCCGACACGCACCAAGCTTCTCCCCTGGTGACATGGTGTGGCTCTCCACCCGGAATATCAAACTGCGGGTCGAGTCTCCCAAATTCGCACCACGTTACATTGGACTGTTCAAGGTCCTCGAGCGACTTAGCTCAGTGGTCTACCGCCTGGCTCTTCCTCCACATTTGTCCATATCGGACATGTTTCATGTGTCCCTCCTCAAACCAGTTCACATAGTCCGGTTTTCTGAACCATCCACCGGGTCATCAGACTTATCGTCTGACGGGTTTGAGGTTAATGCCATCGTGGGGCGCAGGCTTGTCCGTGGCAAATAGTTTTATTTGGTGGACTGGAAGGGTCAAGGTCCTGAGGCTCGGACCTGGGAGCCGGTGGAGAACATTCATGCACCGCTCCTGATCGCTGCTTTTGGGCGCGGTGAGGCTCGGAGGGAAGGGGGCCCTGGGGGGGGGGGGTAATGTTGGGCGTCGGATTCCTGGCACTGCACAGCAGGAATCCAGAGCCAGACATGCTGCGGTCTCCCATTCTTCTTCAACCGCTCCGGGTGTTGCTCAGCAAACACAGCGAGCCAGGCTTACTGCTCAGACTCGCTCTGGCAGCCTGGACGTTGCTGCCACCTCTGGTGCAGTAATAACAGCGCAACCTGCTTTGCAGGGAACCGCTCCTGAGGCTAAGTCCTCATGCCGTGCTACTGGGCATGCCCGCAACTTGACCTCTCACTGGAGAGCAGGGGTCACATGCTCAGGTCCTGCGTCGGATCTGATTGGTCCTTCCCAAGCTAATGGAAGGTTCCGGAAGCGCATCGCTATAAAAAGCCCGCAGGGCGGCTCGACGATGCGCTAGTGTAGACTTATCTTGCTATGTGTGTGAATGGTGATGGATGCATGGACTGGTGGCTGACTCATTATGAAACCCCTTCCCTTGGATAATACGATTGGTGACAGAGAGTGTTCTTATGTCAGCACCAGGTAGAGGCAAGCTACGCCACAGTGCTGCTTCGCCTACACTAGCGTCCATCGGTGCCCAGTCCTCGGCGCCGACGCTTGCGGCTATAGTTGCCGCTGCGCTGCATTAACAGCAGCTATTGGTGTTCGCGGCTGCGACGCCACACGCTGACTCCTGTGACGATAACAGGGCCAGCACCTTTGTATATATTTCTGGCAAGCGACTCTGTGTCTGAACAGAGCCGCTCCTAGCGTTCAGGTGACGTTAACCCGTGCGCACTACTTCACCTTCTGGTGCATCTGCCATTGCCCAGCAGCGGTCTTATCAACTACCGCACGGTGGACCCCGGGCGGCGAACGCACCTCTTATTATTTTATATCTGTTGCGTTCCGCCGACCATAACAAAATGTGTGTGCAAAGCGTTTCTCTCGTCTATGGCAGACAGAAATATTATGAGAGGCGTCTCCACAGAAAAAACACAGCTTATTACGCCTTCTGAACTCCTGACGCTGCGCCCCAGGCAAAACTCTATCACATTGCATAGGTTCAGACATTTGTTCAACAGGTGGCAACATTTCTCGTGTAATTTTACGTTCACATAAACGCCGATCCACCTGAATGGCTAATGACATAGAATCGTCAAGACCAGAGGGAACAGGAAATCCCACCATAGTATCTTTTATGGTTTCTGACAAACCCTTCTGAAAGAGAGCTGCCAATGCATTATCATTCCAGGTAGTAAGGACCGGCAACTTTCGGAATTTTTGACAGTACAACTCTGCAGAATCCTGACCCTGGCTCAATGCCAACAGGGCTTTTTCAGCTTGATCAATAGCATTAGGTTCATCATACAACAACCCCAAGGCTTGAAAAAATGCGTCCACATTAGTTAGAATAGAATCATCAGGTGTCAAAGAAAACGCCCAATCCTGGGGATCGCCGCGCAGCAAAGAGATGACAATTTTAACCTGCTGCGCGGAGCTCCCCGATGAGTTAGGCTGCAAGGCAAGAAATAATTTACAATTATTCTTAAAATTCAAAAATTTAGACCGATCCCCAAAAAACACATCAGGAGTAGGGATCTTTGGTTCAGCAGCGTGTGAATGAGCGAGATTGGAGGAAATTCCCCGCACTTCAGCAGCGAACTGCTCCATACAATCAGACAATTGCTTAATCTCCATCAAGAAAAAATTCCTCCTACGGCCCCAGAGAAAAAGAGGAAAAAATATACAAAAGAAAAAAAAAAAATTCTGATACTTTTTGTTTTTTTTTTACAATTCCTTTCTGCTATTGAGTACCCTAGAATCTGCGGTATGGCTGGTGATTCTGTTATGAATGAATCACCGGAGGAGGAAAAAACAAAAATGCAAGTCAAGTCCATAAAACCGGAGAGGTTGGTAGCTAACGGATTGCAGACCCCTGATCCTATTCACACAACAGTAGCCGTGGGGGGTTCCTACGGTGATCCTAGACACCTCGTCACAGCCAGAGAGCTAAATAAGCCTAAAGAAAGAAAAGGGAAATCTAAACTGCCCCAGAGCAGACCCCAAAGCAATAGACAGCCCCCATCATGTATTGTCGGTGAAAACAGATGAAAACACTAACACAGACAGAAAGACAGACAGAGCAAACGATGGGGTCCAACTAACTAGATAGGAAAGGACAGAAAAGATGCTGGCTGCAATCTGCAAAAACCCTACCAAAAATTTCCCAACACGTCTGATAGGAAAAACGGCCCTGAAGTCACTAGACTTCAAAATCCCTATATCAGCACTCCGATATATTCTGAAGACAGAGCAAAAGAGATTTAACCGATCAGGGACAAAAATGGAAATTCAGCAGAGCCCCAGCTGGGGCTGTCAGAACAAAAAACTAAGCAAATCAGACAAAATCTCATGGAACGATAACAGAGCAAAACTTAGCTTTAGAAGACAGGAACTGAACTGGAGGCCAGAGCTCAGAGCAGAGAAATCACCAGCAACCCTACAGGGTGTCGGCTGCCTTATATCCACTCAGAGATTCCGGATGTCCAATCGCAATCCACCTGTTCAGGTGACAGGTTTCTCCCATCCAAATCAGTTTCACTACCTCCTTTCACCAGCAGAGGGAGTTCATCGGACATCAAAGGTGAACGAGAAAATGAGCTCACAACAGAGCAGGAGATGTTGCCGGACACACAGCAGGGGAGCAGCTGGCGTTATTGAACCCCACTAACACAGGAGCTAGTGTTTTTCTCTGTGCAGATGGCACTTCTGAGCAGCAACTGGCAGTGTTGGAGCCCAGGGTCAATCATGGAGTAGGCTGAGGCCTACTTGGAGCAAGTGTAAAATCTGATTGTTAGGACGGCGGAACGCACCAAATATAAAATAACAGGAGGTGCGTTCGCCGCCCGGAGTCCACCGTGCGGTAGGTGAGAAGACCGCTGCTGAACAATGGCAGATGCACTTAATCAATGAGGTGCTGCGCTCGGGTTAACGTCACCTGAACGCTAAGGACGGCTCTGTTCTGGCACAGAGTCGCAAGGAACAATGTGATGCCGAGACTCGGCTCAGTTAATGTCACAGAGGCCTGCGTGTGGCGTCGCGACAGTGACCAAGAGTAGCTGCGGTTAGTGCAGCGCAGCGGCAGGTAAAGCCGTAGACGTCGGCGCTGAGACACAGGCGAACAAGATAATGAGCTCACAACAGAGCAGGAGATATTGCCGGACACACAGCAGGGGAGCAGCTGGCGTTACTGAACCCCAATAACACAGGAGCTAGTGTTTTTCTCTGTGCAGACGGCACTTCTGAGCAACAACTGGCTGCGTTGGAGCCCAGGGATTACAGTTCAGGTGGTAGAAACATGAACACAACAGGAGACCCGGATACTGTTGCCAACTAATTATTTATTCTGGAAGAGGACTGGCAAATTCCGGTGAGATCCAGGCCTTGTTCATTTTCAGAAAAGTAAGCCGGCCAACGTTATCGAAGGATAGTCACGTGCGACGATCTGTTAGTACACCACCTGCTGCACTAAAGACGCGTTTCGATAATACTCTAGCAGCAGGGCAAGCCAGCACCTCCAATGCATACTGGCTAAGCTCTGGCCATGTATCCAGCTTAGAGACCCAAAAATTGACGGGGGAAGAGCCGTCTGGGAGTACACTCACAGGGCAAGACATGCAGTCTGTCACCATCTGACGAAAACGTTGCCTCCTGCTGACTGGAGCCGTCTGTGATGGTGTAGACATTTGTGGCGGGCACTCAAAACTTTGCCACATTTGGGCCATACTGGTCTTGCCTTGTGCTGAGGCGCTGCCTCTGCTCCCTCTGTGTAGAGCTTCCTCCACTGCCTCGACGCACAGAGCTGCTTTGTAAAGCACTAGCACCACTGCTGTCGGGTGGAATGGAGAACATGATGGCCTGCACCAGTGTGTCTTGGTACGCCCGCATTTTACGCTCCCGGTTCAACGGTGCTATGAGGCTTTGTAAGTTGTCCCGGTAGCGAGGATCTAGGAGGGTGTACACCCAATAATCAGCCGAGTAGAGAATGTGGGCGATGCGGCGGTCATTTCTCAGGCATTGCAGCATGAAATCAACCATGTGCTGCAGACTCCCAACTGCCCAAGAACCTCTGTCCCCTGCTTGAGTCGTCATCTGTGCCTGCTCTGCATCACCCCACCCTCGCTGTACATACTGACTAGAGCTTTGTGTACCTCCCTCCTGTGGAGAGATGTCTTCCTCCTCCATCGACTCCTCCTCATCCTCCTCACACTGTGTCCCCTGCCTAGGCCTTTGTGAGGAAGCACGTAGTGCAGACTGTCCAGAAGCAGATGGCATTTGGGACTCCTCATCCTCCACCTCTTCCAAAACCTCCTCCCTTAGTGCTTGCGGTGTTTTTTGAAGCATGCAGATAAGGGGGACAGTCATGCTGATTAGTGCATCATCTGCACTGGCCATCCGCGTGGAGTCAGCGAAGGCACGCAAAACGAAGCAGATGTCCTTCATAGAGGCCCACTCAGTGGTGCTGAAGTGTGACCGGCGCACAGTGCGACTTGTTTGCGCCTGATGCAGCTGGTACTCCATGACTGCTGCCTGCTGCTCACACAACCGCTCCAACATATGTAACGTTGAATTCCACCTGGTGGGTAGGTCACATATGATGCGATGTTCCGGAAGGCCAAATCGTCGCTGCAGAGCAGCAAGGCGCGATCTTGCCATGCTGGAACGACGCAAGTGAGCGCACTGCACTCTTTGCGGACCTAGTGCAGCAGTGCATCAAGATCCGGATAGTCCCTCAGAAAGCTCTGCACGACCAAGTTCAGCACATGTGCCAGACATGGGATGTGAGTGAGGTTGCCTAGGCCCAGAGCTGCCACCAGATTTCGGCCATTGTCACACACTACCAAGTCTGGCTGGAGATTCGCTGGCACAAACCACACGTCGCTCTCCTGCTTGATGGCATTCCAGAGCTCCTGCGCTGTGTGGCTTCGATTCCCCAAAGAGATTAATTTCAGTACGGCCTGTTGACGTTTGGCCACGGCTGTTCTCATATCGGTCGTAACAGGCTCCTGCTCTGCTGTTTCAGAGGAACTTGAGTAGGAGTAGGAGTCAATGTGTACAGACTGGAGTCCTGCAATCCGTGGAGTTGGCAAAATACGTACAGCGCCACTCTCCAGATCTGTACCTGGCTCCACAACATTGACCCAATGGGCAGTGAGGGAAAGGTATCGTCCCTGTCCATGGCTACTGGTCCACGCATCGGTGGTCAGGTGGACCTTGCTACTGACGGCGTTTAGTATCGCATGTTTTATGTTTGCCTCCACATGCTTTTGCAGGGCAGGGACGGCTCGCCTGCTGAAATAAAAGCGGCTGGGCACGGTGTATTGTGGGACTGCCAATGCCATGAAGTCCCGGAAGGTGTCAGTCTCCACTAGCCTGAATGAGAGCATTTCAAGGGCCAGTAGTTTGGCAATGCCAGCATTCAGAGCCTGTGCTCGGGGATGGTTTGCCGAGTATGGCCACCTTTTCTCCCATGCTTGTGCGACCGATGGCTGTAGAGTGGCCTGGGAGTGTGAGGATGACAGGGAACGTGGTGCTGTGGATGGAATGTCACAGGGTCTCCGGACAACAGTGCCAGAGGTTCTTCCTTGGCGATCCTGTGAGGAAGCTGAACCAGCTGTGTGTGAGCTGGAGGAAGAGGCCCCAACACGAGCTGAAGAGGTGGTAGGTGGTGCTGTACGTTGGCCTACGTCTTCAGTGTGTCTGTGTAACTCCACCTCGTGCTTGGTCCGCACATGTTTCCACATTTTTGTGGTATTGAGGTTGCTGACACTTTTCCCTCTTTTGACTTTCTGATGACACAGCTTGCATTTGACAAAGCAAATGTCATCTACAACTGTGTCAAAAAAGGACCACGCACTGCAATTCCTGGGAGTGCACGTTTTGGGTTTTGGAAGAGGAATGCTCCTAACGGGTGCCGAAGTGGAGGCTACAGGCAACCAAGTCTGCCCCTGCCCTCCTGTCTTGGCCGTTCGGGGAATCTCTTCCTCAGAGCTGCTCCCACCACCTTCCTGTTCCTCACGCCATGATGGGTCAAGGACCTCATTATCTACACTCCCCTTTTCAAACACCTGCTTCTCCTGGGTAGTCTCGCCAGCACCGTACGCAACAGAAAGTGGCACCTGAGTCTCATCATGTGAGGCGTACAGAGGTGTGCTGACCATAGGCACTGGCCCACCCGCCTCTTCAGATTCTGAGGGACAAAGCAGTTGCGCATCACTGCATACTCCCTCTTCTTCACATTCTTGAATGCTGCTTGGCTGGCCCCCTCTTTCCAAGCCAACAGATTCTGAGAACAGAAGTAAAGATTGAGATGGCTCCTGTCCAGGGCTCTCTGACTGCCTGGGCACTTTGGCAGGTGGTGAAGAGACAGATGGTTGCTCTTCGGTGCTCTGGCCCTGAGAGGATGTGGAAGTCATTGAATTCGATGCGTTAGTTGCCATCCATCCAACAACTGCTTCAATTTGTTCCTCCCGCAGCAGTGGGGCACGGCGAGGTCCTACAAAGCTGCGCATAAAGGACTGTTGACTGCTAAAACTGGGGGATGCTGACTCACTGGTGCCAACAGCAGGCACAGAATCCCTACGTCCTCTCCCTGCAGAATCCCCACGTCCTCTCCCTGCTGAAACTCCACGCCCACGACCACGTGCCTTACTCCCTGCCTTCTTCATCTTGATAGACTGATAAAGACAGGCAGAAAAGTACAAAGGGGGGGGCTTAGTGTGCTTATTCCTGAACAGCTGGTTACAGGTATAAGAAACACTAATTTTATAAAGTGTGTGGACTACACTTTAATGGGAGCTAATGTGGCCTACACAACTGTCAAGTGGAGTGTTGGGTGAACTTTATTTACGTGTTTTTTTTTTTTAAAAAAACAAAAAGGATGTGACCAAAGATTTGAAAGTGATAGTATCTCTAACTTTTTGGAGCTATTACAATGCAGGAAGGTAACCTACAATGCAATAGATGAGGCTCCAAAAAATAGGCTAATACTAATCTGGCTGCGGCTGCAGGGCACAAGCCAACACAAAGGCTCCTCTATCTACTCCTATATAGTGTTTGCAACCAACCAATGTACATGGATACGGATGGAAGCACACTAATATAGGAGAAAAAAATCAGGAAAAATGAGCTGCAATAAAACAAAGAAAGGACTATGTATGAGGCAATGACACACGCTGAGCGGACTACAACCAGAGGTGGCTGCAGAACACACTACAACGTGAGCTGCACTCACACAGAGACCTCACAGACAGCCGTGAACAGTGCAGAGAACTGGGCACTAGCACTGACAGGCTGCAGAAAGGCTCCGCTGTCTACTCCTATAGTGTTTGCAACCAATGTATATGGATACGGATGGATGCACACTAATAGGAGAAATCAGGAAAAATGAGCAGCAATAAAAAAAAAAAAACATATACAGTATGAGGCAGTGACGCACGCTGAGCGGCCTACAACCAGAGGTGGCTGCAGAACACACTACACCGTGAGCTGCAGACCTTGCAGACAGCTGTGAACAGCGCTGCAAGGCAAAAGAAAGCTCAGGTGATTGCAAAAGTAGCCTGGGTAAAGCACAATATAGCAAATCGCTATTTCTAACTGTCCCTCAGAGTCAGAAGAGCAGCCTGTCCCTAACTGAATTCACAGCAGAGTGAACCCAGAATGGGGGCGGCTTTTATAGTGCATCATGACACCATTTCAACAGCCAATCACAGCCATGCCATTAGTTAACATGCCTACATGCCTAACAGGATGTGCCCACACTTCTGAGGATTCCCATTGGCTGAATCAAAGCGAGCGGGCTGATAGCATTATGGGAACTTCCGATTCCGGTATTCGATATGCTAAAAGTATCGGTACTCAGTATCGGAATTACGATACCGCGAATATCGGCCGATACCCGATACTTGCGGTATCGGAATGCTCAACATTAGTCTCTGTACAATCACCGGGCCGGATCCTCTGTGTGGGCGACGATCCAACCACAGAGCCGATAATCCCAGCCTTGCTTGGTTACCTGAAGCATTATGGGCACAGTGGGTAAAATCCTCTCCTGTTAGTTTGGCACAGGGGGTATAATCCTCTATTAGTGCTTGGCACAGTGGGTAAGATCCTCTATTAGTGTTTGGCACAGTGGGTATAATCCTGTATTAGTACTTGAGACAGTGGGTATAATCTGCTATTAGTACTTGACACAGTGGGTATAATCCTCTTTTAGTGCTTGGCACAATGGGCATAATCCCCTGGTATTAGTGCTAGGCACAGTGGGTATAATCTTCTATTAAGGCTTGAGACAGTGGGTATAATCCCCTATTAGTGCCTGGCACAGTGAATATAATGCTCTATTAGCTCTTAGCATAGTGGGTATAATCATCTATTAGTGCTTGGAATAGTGAGTAAAATCCTCTGGTATTAGTGCTTGAGACAGTGGTTATAATCTGCCATTAGTACTTTGCACAGTGGGTAAAATCCTCTGGTATTAGAATCATAGAATCATAGAATCGTAGAGTTGGAAGGGACCTCCTGGGCCATCTGGTCCAACCCCCTGCTCAAAGCAGGATTCGCTAAATCATCCCAGTCAGATGTCTGTCCAGCCTCTGTTTGAAGACTTCCATTGAAGGAGAACTCACCACTTCTCGTGGCAGCCTGTTCTACTCATTGATCACTCTAACTGTCAAAAAGTTTTTTCTAATATCTAATCTGTGTCTCCTCCCATTCAGTTTCATCCCATTGCTTCTAGTCTTTCCTTGTGCAAATGAGAATAAAGTTGATCCTTCTACAATGTGACAGCCCTTTAGATATTTGTAGACAGCTATTAAGTCTCCTCTCAGTCTTCTCTTTTGCAAACTAAACATTCCCAAATCCTGCAACCTTTCCTCATAAGACAGGGTTTGCAGACCGGTCACCATTCTGGTCGCTCTTTTCTGAATTTGCTCCAGTTTGTTGATGTCTTTTTTGAAATGTGGTGCCCAAAACTGGACACAATATTCCAGATGAGGTCTGACCAAAGAGGAGTAGAGGGAAATAATGACTTCACGTGATCTAGACTGTATGCTTCTGTTAATACATCCTAGAATTGCATTTGCCTTTTTTGCTGCTGCATCACACTGTTGACTCATATTCAGTCTGTGATCTATTAGTATACCCAAGTCTTTTTCACATGTGCTGTCACTTAGCCCTATTCCTCCCATTCTATATATGCTTTTTTCGTTTTTATTGCCCAGATGTAGTACTTTGCATTTCTCCCTGTTAAAAACCATTCTGTTAGTTGCTGCCCACTGCTCCAGTTTATTTATATCTTTTTGAATCCTCTCTCTCTCTTCTCTAGTATTAGCTATCCCTCCTAGCTTTGTGTCATCAGCAAATTTAATCAGTTTACCCTCAATTCCTTCATCTAAATCGTTGATAAAGATGTTGAACAATACAGGGCCCAGGACAGAGCCCTGTGGTACCCCACTTGAGACATTCTTCCAACTGGATGTGCAGCCATTTACGACCACTCTTTGGGTCCGATCACTAAGCCAGTTATGAATCCACCTACCAGTTGCCTTGTCCATTTCATACTTAGTCATTTTTTCAATAAGGATTGTATGAGAGACTTTGTCAAATGCTTTGCTGAAGTCAAGATACACTATATCTACAGCATTTCCTTGATCCACCCAATCAGTGATACCGTCATAGAAGGAAATTAAGTTAGTCTGACATGACTTATTAGTTACAAACCCATGCTGACTCTGGTTAATCACTTCATTCTTATCCAGGTACTGACATACATGTTGTTTAATAATTTGTTCAAAGATCTTTCCTGGTATAGAAGTCAGACTCACCGGCCTATAGTTGCCTGGGTCCACCTTCTTCCCCTTTTTGAAGATAGGAACAACATTTGCTCTTCTCCAGTCTTCTGGCACTTCTCTTGTTCTCCAAGAATTTTCAAAGATTATGGAGAGGGGTTCAAAAATTTCTTCTGCTATCTCCTTGCTTGGCACAGTGTGTAAAATCATCTTCTGTTAGTTCTTGGCACAATGGGTATAATCCTCTTTTAGTGCTTGGCAAAGTGGGCATAAAATCCTCTATTAGTGTTTGGCACAGTGGGTAAAAATCCTCTGCTATTACTGCTTGGCTCAATGGGTATAATCCTCTATTAGTGCTTGACACAGTGGGCATATATCTCTATTAGTGCATGGCACAGTGGGTATAATCCTCTATCAGTGATTGGCACAGTGGGTATAATCCTGCATCTGGAGACAGTGGGTATAATCTGCTGTTAGTACTTGGCACAGTGGGTATAATCCTCTATTAGTGCCTCGCACAATGGGCATAATCCTCTGGTATTAGTGCTTGGCACAGTGGGTATAATCTTCTATTAATGCTTGAGACAGTGGGTACAATCTGCTATTAGTACTTTTCACAGTAGGTATAATCCTCTATTGGTGCCTCCTAGCACAGTGGGTAAAATACTCTATTATTTCTTGGCACAGTGAATATAACCCTGAATTAGTGCTTGGCACAGTGGGTACTATCCTCTGGTATTAGTCCTTGGCACAGTGAATATAATCCTCTGGAATTAGTGCTTGACACAGTGGGTGTAATCCCCAATTATTGCCTGGCACAGTGAATATATTGCTCTATTAGTTCTTGGCATAGTGGGTATAATCATCTATTAGTGCTTGGAACAGTGAATAAAATCCTCTGGTATTAGTGCTTGAGACAGTGGTTATAATCTGCCATTAGTACTTTGCACAGTGGGTAAAATCCTCTGGAATTAGTGCTTGGCACAGTGAATATAATCCTCTGGTATTAGTGCCTGGAACAGTGGGTAAAATAATCTGCTGTTAGTGCTTGGCACAGGGGGTATAATCCTCTATTATTGTTCGTCACAGTGAGTAAAATCCTCTGGTAATAGTGCTTGGCACAGTGAATATAATCCTCTATTAGTGCTTGGCACAGTGGGTATAATTCCCTGTTAGTGCTTGGCACAGTGGGTAAAAATCCTCTATTACTGCTTCGATCAATGGATATAATCCTCTATTAGTGCTTTGTACAGTGGGTATAATCCTCTATTAGTGCTTGGCACAGTGGGTATAATCCTCTTTTAGTGCATGACACAATGGGTATAATCCTCTTTTAGTGCTAGGCACAGTGGGCAGAATCCTGTATTAGTGCTTGAGACAGTGTATATAATCCTCTATTGGTGCCTGGAATAGTGAATATAATGCTCTATTAGTGCATGGCATAGTGGGTAAAATCCTCTACTAGTGCTTGGCACAGTGGGAAAATCATCTGCTGTTAGTGCTTGGCACAATGGGTATAAGTCTCTATTAGTACCTGACACAGTGGGTAAAATCCTCTATTAGTGCTTGGCACAGAGGGTATAATTCTCTGGTAGTGCTTGGAACAGTGAATGTAATCGTCTGGAATCAGTGCTTGAGACAGTGGGTATAATCTGCTATTAGTACTTGGCACAGTGGGTATAATCCTGTATTAGTGCTTTTTCACAGTGGGTACTATCCTCTGGTATTAGTCCTTGGCACAGTGGGTATATTCCCCTATTATTGCCTGGCACAGTGAATATAATGCTCTATTAGTAATTGGCATAGTGGGTATAATCCTCTATTACTGCTTTGAACAGTGAGTAAAATCCTCTGGTATTAGTGCTTGGCACAGTGAAATTAATCCTCTGGTATTAGTGCTTGGCACAGTGGGTATAATCCCCTATTAGTGCTAGGCACAGTGGGTATAATCCCCTATTAGTGCTTGGCACAGTGGGTATAATTCCCTATTAGTGCTTGGCACAGTGGGTATGATCCTCTTAGTGCTTGGCACAGTGGGTATAATCCTCTATTAGTGCTTGGCACAGTGGGTATAATCCTCTATTAGTGCTAGGCACAGTGGGTATAATTCCCTATTAGTGCTTGGCACAGTGGGTATAATTCCCTATTAGTGCTAGGCACAGTGGGTATGATCCAGCGGTTCTGTTCCTGCTTCCCTCCCTGCAGTCTCTGTACAATCACCGAGCCGGATCCTCTGTTGGCGCCGATCCCACTACAGAGCCGGTAATCCCGGCCTTGCTTGGTTACCAGAAGCACAGGGCGCGGCCATTACAAGGCGATGTCTGCGTCTCTTCACCCTGGGGTTCTGTGCAGCACCGGCCGCAGAACAGACCAGGAAGCGCGAGCAGCATCTCCCGGGATCCGAGGGGAGAGCAGAGAAGGGGGAAATGAGCAGCGCACGGTCACTAAGGAGTTAACCGGAGGAGTCCATACCCGGCTCTGGGATTGGTCGCGCCTGCGGACTTCTCTCATTGGCTGATCACAGACCCGTTGATGGTTTTGAATTTCCCGCTCAATCCCTTTCCTGTCCTTCGGATTATTCCCGGCCCCTCTGCTTAGTAGCGGAGATCGCTGTGACGTGAGCCGTCCGGTCTGGGGCAGCTGCACCCGCAGAGCACAGAGTCCTGCTCCCCGGAGCTGCTGATCGCTCCCCTGATCGGCCGCCGCCGTTACCTTCCCTTCATCTCACAGCAGCACTCCGAGCTCTGTACTGTGCACAGAGGGGTCTGTGTCCGGATATAGCGCCCATACACCCTGTTACAAGGCTCAACCCCAGAATAGATCGGAAAGTGCAAACAGCGGTGCGAGCTCCAGGGGCTGAAGACAGGGGCAGCACCGAGAGAGGAGGCCGCAGCCGGGACCGCAGTGTGTCCGGAGGAAGAGAGCCGCCCGGGCTGCGACATCGAGTCCCGAGATCACAGGGACCCACTGAGCCCGGGGCAGCTCCATAGAGAGCAGCGACCTCCTCCTGGTCTCTGTTGGAGGCGCCGGCACTAGGGGCAGAGCTGTGGTTCCATAGTTGGGGTCATTGATTCCTTTCCACACATCTCGGATGACGTTATTGTAGAGTTGGGACCTGGTGACAGAGCAGTGGGTATAATCCTCTATATATCTCTCTAGTGGGTGACTCAGTGGATATAATTCCTGCTATTAGCAGTTGGCACAGTGGGTATATTCCTGTATATGATAATTTGCTCCGGGATTTAGATCCGGTGATTGGCGCAAAGTGTGATGTGGGCAGATGTTCTCCTGATCACAGGCAGAGCGACCCTGTATTCCTGCACCGTCCCTCCCTGCCCATGTGGTGGCGCAGAAACACAGACAGCCCCTCTCATCGCATGTAGGTATCCTGTTGATACCCCAATCCTGAGCCGCTGCTCAGGAGCGTTCACACCGGCGTCCATTCATCAGTGCAGCCGCATTCCACTCCTCGCAGCCATCCTACAACCCACAGGATCTCAGCAGCAGGAGACGTGGCACAACCACATTAATTACCAGCACTCGGATTTCTGCTCTGTAGTAACTGCAGCATCATAGGAGGTGACTGTGCGGCCGATCGATTCCCCCATACACCCGGATCATCTGTGCCCCACCTCACACTGAGACTACTCACTGGATCAGCTCCAGAAGAGAGAACGTCTCCCCCCAATGCTCAACGTCACAAGCCGGTCCCGGCGATCACACCAGCAGCGACCGCTAGACCCCAGCGGGAATTGCAGCCTCTCACGTGAGATGTGGGCGGCTCTGAGAAGAGCCTTTGGGTTGTCAGGACAGAGACGAGAATACAATTAACCTCCGAAGCCGTAGAGAGTGCGGCCCTGGCGCTTGAGCGCGTACACCACGTCCATGGCGGTGACGGTCTTCCTCTTGGCGTGCTCGGTGTAGGTGACGGCGTCACGGATCACGTTCTCCAGGAAGACTTTCAGGACGCCGCGGGTCTCCTCATAGATGAGGCCGGAGATGCGCTTCACTCCTCCCCTGCGAGCCAGACGGCGGATGGCAGGCTTGGTGATGCCCTGGATGTTATCACGGAGCACCTTCCTGTGCCGCTTGGCGCCGCCCTTCCCGAGACCTTTCCCTCCTTTCCCTCCTTTACCGCGACCAGACATCGTTCAGAAAATCTTCAGACGACTGTGAAGGGTCAGCGCTGAGTCCTCCTTTATATGGAGGCTAAGCGGACCGGAGTGAGAACTGCACAGTGATGACGCGATACCGGAGATGTTTGTTTTCCTGAATTGCCATTTTCAGCCCCTCCCCTTTCTCGCTGATTGGCTGAGCACAGGACAGTTGGTGATTTGAATTTCCCGCTTCTCTGTATTATGCTAACAAGAAAATTCTGCAAACCTCGTCCTGTCAGCGTCGCTGGAGGAACGAGAAATTACTGACAATGTGAGATTCCGGCCTGGAAACAATTCAATCTCTGGGAGATCATCAACAGTCAGACGCCTCCACATGACCGGAGAGCTATGAGTGCCTGGCATAGTGGGTATAATCCTCTATTAGTGCCTGGCACAGTGGGTATAATCCTCTATTAGTGCCTGGCACAGTGGGTATAATCCTCTATTAGTGACTGGCACAGTGGGTAAAGTCTTCTATTAGTGATTCACAGTGGGTATAATCCTCTATTAGTGCTTGGAGGCACAGTGGGTATAATCCTCTATTTGTGCTTGGAGGCACAGTAGGTATAATCCTCTATTAGTGTTTGGCACAGTAGGTATAATCCTCTATTAGTGCTTGGCACAGTGGGTATAATCCTCTATTAGTGCTTGGCACAGTGGGTATAACCATCTATTAGTGACTGGCACAGTGGGTATAATCCTCTATTAGTGACTGGCACAGTGGGTAAAGTCTTCTATTAGTGATTCACAGTGGGTATAATCCTCTATTAGTGCTTGGAGGCACAGTGGGTATAATCCTCTATTTGTGCTTGGAGGCACAGTAGGTATAATCCTCTATTAGTGTTTGGCACAGTGGGTATAATCCTCTATTAGTGCTTGGCACAGTGGGTATAACCATCTATTAGTGACTGGCACAGTGGGTATAATCCTCTATTAGTGACTGGCACAGTGGGTAAAGTCTTCTATTAGTGATTCACAGTGGGTATAATCCTCTATTAGTGCTTGGAGGCACAGTGGGTATAATCCTCTATTAGTGCTTGGCACAGTGGGTATAATCCTCTATTAGTGCTTGGCACAGTGGGTATAACCGTCTATTAGTGCCTGGCACAGTGGGTATAATCCTCTATTAGTGCAGGTTCATGGTCGGTGTTACTGGATGTATTCTCAGTGACTCCAGGCGGCGTACATATTGGGAGATCCCAGCGCTGATTGTCTCCAGTGGCCGCAGCACCAGGGAGTGTGGAATTCCCGTTTATCCTCAGCTGACTCCATACTGGGCGGTATACAGCACTACAGAGGCCACATATGCTGTATACTGCCATCTAGTGCTGAATACTCATATACTGCAGCAAGGATTCCAGAAAAATCTGTATAATCTATAGATAAGGTTGAATACCCTCACTATAATGCCGTTTACCTCCATATAGTCATGTATATCTCCATAAAGTGCCGTAAGCGCCCTCTATACTGCTATACAGCCCCGAATAGTGAAGAATCCAACATAGTGCTGACACCTCCATATAGGGCTGTATATACTGCTGTTTACACATCATACACTGCTATATATCACCATACGGGACTGCATACCTCCATATAGTGCTGTAAAATCAATATCATGCAGTATACCGCCCTATCTGGCTGTAAATGCTGGAGATCTCCATATACTTCTGTAACACCGTGCTGTATACAGCCAATTACCGATCCATACACATGTTTTGGTATATACCCTTCAAGAAGTACTGTATACCTCCATATAGCGCTAATAGCCCTCCATATAGTCTCTATTCCTGGATAGACTGCTGCATATACCCCCATACAGTGCTGTCTCCGTCCAGATGGTGCTGTTAGCATCGAACAAGGCGGAATACACTCCGGATCTTGCAGCAAACCCGACCTCCATATAGTGCGGTCTTCTGCCATATAGCGCTGATCACTCTGCAATGCTCCCTATGGCGCTGGATACAGAGATCTGGACACACTGGGATTGATGGACGCCTGTGTCTCCTTCTGGCCTCTCAGCAGCTCCAGGACTACGGGCAGATCCCGGGGCTCCTCCCGGCTCCTTCCTGCCTCCTCCGCCAGTGACCTCTATAGACATGTGGGGGAGATGTCAGGGAGGAGGAGGACACGGAGACAGCGGCTCTGCTGCCCGGTCCTGGCCGGTAATGGGCGCTTATCCCGGGCAAGGAAGCACAAGGGGAGAGCGGAGCTTCACCCGTCTCAGACAGGAGGTGCGGGGCCTGTGTCCAGTGTCAGCCAATAGAAGCTCAGGAGGACGCAGCTCGGCAGCCAATCAGTGCGCAGTGTGACTGTATATATGAGGCTGCTCCCGCTCAGTCCTCAGAATAATCTCCTGCAAGGAAAACACTGTCAGTTTTTCGTTACACAATGGCAGAGACCGCACCAGCCGCCGCGCCTCCTCCTCCCGCCGAACCGGCCGCCAAGTCCAAGAAGCAGCCAAAGAAATCCGCTGCAGGGAGCGCCAAGAAGAGCAAGAAGCCCTCCGGCCCCAGCGTGTCCGAGCTGATCGTCAAAGCCGTGTCCGCCTCCAAGGAGCGCAGCGGGGTGTCTCTGGCCGCCCTGAAGAAGGCTCTGGCTGCCGGAGGGTACGATGTGGAGAAGAATAACAGCCGCCTGAAGCTGGCCGTCAGGGGTCTGGTCACTAAGGGCGCCCTGCTCCAGATAAAAGGCAGCGGCGCCTCCGGGTCATTCAAGCTGAACAAGAAGCAGGAGACCAAGGACAAGAAAAAGCCGGCGGCTGCGGCCAAGAAACCCGCAGCCAAGAAAGCGGCCAAATCCCCGAAAAAGCCTAAGAAGGCTCCGACCGCGGCCAAGAAGAGCCCGAAAAAAGCCAAGAAGCCCGCAGCAGCCAAAAAAGCAGACAAGAGCCCCAAGAAGCCAAAGGCCGCTCCGAAGCCCAAGAAGGTGACGAAGGGCCCCGCTAAGAAGGCGGCAAAACCCAAAGCTGCCAAGAGTCCGGCTAAGAAAGCGGCTAAAGCAAAGAAGCCCGCGGCCAAGAAATAAGTGGAGCCGCCTTGTCCTCATCCCACAAAGGCTCTTATCAGAGCCACCACCTCCTCACTGCAGAGCTGTATGATCAGTGCCACCACCTCCTCCCTGCAGAGCTGTATGATCAGTGCCACCACCTCCTCCCTGCAGAGCTGTATGATCAGTGCCACCACCTCCTCCCTGCAGAGCTGTATGATCACTACCATCACCTCCCTGCAGAGCTGTATGATCAGTGCCACCACCTCCTCCCTGCAGAGCTGTATGATCAGTGCCATCACCTCCCTGCAGAGCTGTATGATCAGTGCCACCACCTCCTCCCTGCAGAGCTGTATGATCACTACCATCACCTCCCTGCAGAGCTGTATGATCAGTGCCACCACCTCCACCCTGCAGAGCTGTATGATCAGTGCCACCACCTCCTCCCTGCAGAGCTGTATGATCAGTGCCACCACCTCCTCCCTGCAGAGCTGTATGATCAGTGCCACCACCTCCTCCCTGCAGAGCTGTATGATCAGTGTCACCACCTCCTCCTTGCAGAGCTGTATGATCACTACCATCACCTCCCTGCAGAGCTGTATGATTAGTTCCACCACCTACTCCCTGCAGAGCTGTATGATCAGTGCCATTGCCTCTTCCCTGCAGAGCTGTAGGATCAGTCCCACCACCTCCTCCCTGCAGAGCTGTATGATCAGTGCCACCACCTCCTCCCTGCAAAGCTGTATGATCAGTACCACCACCTCCTCCCTGCAGAGCTGTATGATCAGTGCCACCGCCTCCTCCCTTCAGAGCTGTATGATTAGTTCCACCACCTTCTCCCTCCAGAGCTGTATGATCAGTGCCTCCACCTCCTCCCTGCAGAGCTGTATGATCAGTGCCAACACCACCTCCCTGCAGAGTTGTATGACCACTGCCACCACCTCATCCCTGCAGAGCTGTATGACCACTGCCACCACCTCCTCCCTGCAGAGCTGTATGATCAGTGTCACCACTTCCTCCCTGCAGAGATATATGATCACTGCCACTACTTCCTCCCTGCAGAGCTGTATGATCAGTGCCATTGCCTCCTCCATGCAGAGCTGTATGATCAGTCCCACCACCTCCTTCATGCAGAGCTGTATGATCAGTGCCACCGCCTCCTCCCTGCAGAGCTGTATGATCAAAGCAACCTCATCCCTGCAGAACTGTATGATCAGTGCCACCAACTCCTCACTGCAGAGCTGTATGATCAGTGCCATCACCTCCTCCCTGCAGAGCTGTATGATCAGTGCCACCACCTCCTCCCTGCACAGCTGTATGATCAGTGCCATCACCTCCTCCCTGCAGAGCTGTATGATCAGTGCCACCACCTCCTCCCTGCAGAGCTGTATGATCAGTGCCACCACCTCCTCCCTGCAGAGCTGTATGATCAGTGCCACCACCTCCTCCCTGCAGAGCTGTATGATCAGTGCCACCACATTTTCCCTGCAGAGCTGTATGATCAGTGCCATCACCTCCTCGCTGCAGAGCTGTATGATCAGTGCCACCACCTCCTCCCTGCAGAGCTGTATGATCAGTGCCACCTCCTCCTCCCTGCAGAGTTGTATGATCAGTGCCACCACCTCCTCCCTGCAGAGTTGTATGATCAGTGCCACCACCTCCTCCCTGCAGAGCTGTATGATCACTACCATCACCTCCCTGCAGAGCTGTATGATCAGTGCCACCACCTCCTCCCTGCAGAGCTGTATGATCAGTGCCACCTCCTCCTCCCTGCAGAGCTGTATGATCAGTGCCACCACCTCCTTCCTGCAGAGCTGTATGATCAGTGCCACCTCCTCCTCTCTGCAGAGCTGTATGATCAGTGCCACCACCTCCTCCCTGCAGAGCTGTATGATCAGTGCCATCACCTCCTCACTCCAGAGATGTATGATCAGTGCCACCACCTCCTTCCTGCAGAGCTGTATGATCAGTGCCACCACCTCCTCCCTGCAGAGCTGTATGATCAGTGCCACCTCCTCCTCCCTGCAGAGCTGTATGATCAGTGCCACCACCTCCTTCCTGCAGAGCTGTATGATCAGTGCCATCACCTCCTCACTCCAGAGCTGTATGATCAGTGCCTCCACCTCCTCCCTGCAGAGCTGTATGATCAGTGCCACCACCTCCTCCCTGCAGAGCTGTATGATCAGTGCCACCACCTCCACCCTGCAGAGCTGTATTATCAGTGCCACCACCTTCTCCCTGCAGATCTGTATGATCAGAGCCATCACCTCCTCCCTGCAAAGCTGTATAATCAGTGCCACCTCCTTCCTGCAGAGCTGTATGATCAGTGCCACCACCTCTTTCCTGCACAGCTGTATGATCAGTGGCACCACCTCCTCCCTGCAGAGATATATGATCAGTGCAATCACCTCCTCCCTGCAGAGCTGTATGATCAGTGCCATTGCCTCCTCCCTTCAGAGCTGTATTATTAGTGCCACCACCTTCTCCCTGCAGAGCTGTATGATTAGTGCCACCACCTTCTCCCTGCAGAGCTTTATGATCAGTGTCACCACCTCCTCCCTGCAGAGCTGTATGATCAGTGCCACCACCTCCTCCCTGCAGAGCTGTATGATCAGTGCCACCACCTCCTCCCTGCAGAGCTGTATGACCAATGCCATCACCTCCTCCCTGCCGAGCTGTATGATCAGTGCCACCACCTACTCCCTGCAGAGCTGAATGATCAGTGCCACCTCCTCCCTGCAGAGCTGTATGATCAGTGTCACCACCTCCTCCCTGCAGAGCTGTATGATCAGTGCCATCACCTCTTCCTAGGCAGAGCTTTATGATCAGTGCCACCAACTCCTCCCTGCAGAGCTGTATGATCAGTGCCATCACCTCTTCCCAGGCAGAGCTGTAAGATCAGTGCCACCAACTCCTCCCTGCAGAGCTGTATGATCACTGCCACCACCTCCTCACTGCAGAGCTGTATGGTCAGAGCCTCCACCTACTCCCTGCAGAGCTGTATGATCAATGCCATCACCTCCTCCCTGCAGAGATGTATGATCAGTGCAACCACCTCCTCCCTGCAGAGCGGTATGATCAGTGCCACCACCTCCTCCCTGCAGAGCTGTATGATCAGTGCCATCACCTCCCTGCAGAGCTGTATGATCAGTGCCACCACCTCCTCCCTGCAGAGCTGTATGATCACTACCATCACCTCCCTGCAGAGCTGTATGATCAGTGCCACCACCTCCACCCTGCAGAGCTGTATGATCAGTGCCACCACCTCCTCCCTGCAGAGCTGTATGATCAGTGCCACCACCTCCTCCCTGCAGAGCTGTATGATCAGTGTCACCACCTCCTCCTTGCACAGCTGTATGATCACTACCATCACCTCCCTGCAGAGCTGTATGATTAGTTCCACCACCTACTCCCTGCAGAGCTGTATGATCAGTGCCATTGCCTCTTCCCTGCAGAGCTGTAGGATCAGTCCCACCACCTCCTCCCTGCATAGCTGTATGATCAGTGCCACCACCTCCTCCCTGCAAAGCTGTATGATCAGTACCACCACCTCCTCCCTGCAGAGCTGTATGATCAGTGCCATTGCCTCCTCCCTTCAGAGCTGTATGATTAGTTCCACCACCTTCTCCCTCCAGAGCTGTATGATCAGTGCCTCCACCTCCTCCCTGCAGAGCTGTATGATCAGTGCCAACACCACCTCCCTGCAGAGTTGTATGACCACTGCCACCACCTCATCCCTGCAGAGCTGTATGATCAGTGCCACCACCTCCTCCCTGCAGAGCTGTATGATCAGTGTCACCACTTCCTCCCTGCAGAGATATATGATCACTGCCACTACTTCCTCCCTGCAGAGCTGTATGATCAGTGCCATTGCCTCCTCCATGCAGAGCTGTATGATCAGTCCCACCACCTCCTTCATGCAGAGCTGTATGATCAGTGCCACCGCCTCCTCCCTGCAGAGCTGTATGATCAAAGCAACCTCATCCCTGCAGAACTGTATGATCAGTGCCACCAACTCCTCACTGCAGAGCTGTATGATCAGTGCCATCACCTCCTCCCTGCAGAGCTGTATGATCAGTGCCACCACCTCCTCCCTGCACAGCTGTATGATCAGTGCCATCACCTCCTTCCTGCAGAGCTGTATGATCAGTGCCACCACCTCCTCCCTGCAGAGCTGTATGATCAGTGCCACCACCTCCTCCCTGCAGAGCTGTATGATCAGTGCCACCACCTCCTCCCTGCAGAGCTGTATGATCAGTGCCACCACCTTTTCCCTGCAGAGCTGTATGATCAGTGCCATCACCTCCTCGCTGCAGAGCTGTATGATCAGTGCCACCACCTCCTCCCTGCAGAGCTGTATGATCAGTGCCACCTCCTCCTCCCTGCAGAGTTGTATGATCAGTGCCACCACCTCCTCCCTGCAGAGTTGTATGATCAGTGCCACCACCTCCTCCCTGCAGAGCTGTATGATCACTACCATCACCTCCCTGCAGAGCTGTATGATCAGTGCCACCACCTCCTCCCTGCAGAGCTGTATGATCAGTGCCACCTCCTCCTCCCTGCAGAGCTGTATGATCAGTGCCACCACCTCCTTCCTGCAGAGCTGTATGATCAGTGCCACCTCCTCCTCCCTGCAGAGCTGTATGATCAGTGCCACCACCTCCTCCCTGCAGAGCTGTATGATCAGTGCCATCACCTCCTCACTCCAGAGATGTATGATCAGTGCCACCACCTCCTTCCTGCAGAGCTGTATGATCAGTGCCACCACCTCCTCCCTGCAGAGCTGTATGATCAGTGCCACCTCCTCCTCCCTGCAGAGCTGTATGATCAGTGCCACCACCTCCTTCCTGCAGAGCTGTATGATCAGTGCCATCACCTCCTCACTCCAGAGCTGTATGATCAGTGCCTCCACCTCCTCCCTGCAGAGCTGTATGATCAGTGCCACCACCTCCTCCCTGCAGAGCTGTATGATCAGTGCCACCACCTCCACCCTGCAGAGCTGTATTATCAGTGCCACCACCTTCTCCCTGCAGATCTGTATGATCAGAGCCATCACCTCCTCCCTGCAAAGCTGTATAATCAGTGCCACCTCCTCCCTGCAGAGCTGTATGATCAGTGCCACCACCTCTTTCCTGCACAGCTGTATGATCAGTGCCATCACCTCCTCCCTCCAGAGCTGTATGATCAGTGGCACCACCTCCTCCCTGCAGAGATATATGATCAGTGCAATCACCTCCTCCCTGCAGAGCTGTATGATCAGTGCCATTGCCTCCTCCCTTCAGAGCTGTATTATTAGTGCCACCACCTTCTCCCTGCAGAGCTGTATGATTAGTGCCACCACCTTCTCCCTGCAGAGCTTTATGATCAGTGTCACCACCTCCTCCCTGCAGAGCTGTATGATCAGTGCCACCACCTCCTCCCTGCAGAGCTGTATGATCAGTGCCACCACCTCCTCCCTGCAGAGCTGTATGACCAATGCCATCACCTCCTCCCTGCCGAGCTGTATGATCAGTGCCACCACCTACTCCCTGCAGAGCTGAATGATCAGTGCCACCTCCTCCCTGCAGAGCTGTATGATCAGTGTCACCACCTCCTCCCTGCAGAGCTGTATGATCAGTGCCATCACCTCTTCCTAGGCAGAGCTTTATGATCAGTGCCACCAACTCCTCCCTGCAGAGCTGTATGATCAGTGCCACCTCCTCCCTGCAGAGCTGTATGATCACTGCCACCACCTCCTCACTGCAGAGCTGTATGGTCAGAGCCTCCACCTACTCCCTGCAGAGCTGTATGATCAATGCCATCACCTCCTCCCTGCAGAGATGTATGATCAGTGCAACCACCTCCTCCCTGCAGAGCTGTATGATCAGTGCCACCACCTCCTCCCTGCAGAGCTGTATGATCAGTGCCACCACCTCCTCATAGAATCATAGAATCATAGAATCGTAGAGTTGGAAGGGACCTCCTGGGCCATCTGGTCCAACCCCCTGCTCAAAGCAGGATTCGCTAAATCATCCCAGTTAGATGTCTGTCCAGCCTCTGTTTGAAGACTTCCATGGAAGGAGAACTCACCACTTCTCGTGGCAGCCTGTTCCACTCATTGATCACTCTAACTGTCAAAAAGTTTTTTCTAATATCTAATCTGTGTCTCCTCCCATTCAGCTTCATCCCATTGCTTCTAGTCTTTCCTTGTGCAAATGAGAATAAAGTTGATCCTTCTACAATGTGACAGCCCTTTAGATATTTGTAGACAGCTATTAAGTCTCCTCTCAGTCTTCTCTTTTGCAAACTAAACATTCCCAAATCCTGCAACCTTTCCTCATAAGACAGGGTTTGCAGACCGGTCACCATTCTGGTCGCTCTTTTCTGAACTTGCTCCAGTTTGTTGATGTCTTTTTTAAAATGTGGTGCCCAAAATTGGACACAGTATTCCAGATGAGGTCTGACCAAAGAGGAGTAGAGGGAAATAATTACTTCACGTGATCTAGACTGTATGCTTCTGTTAATACATCCTAGAATTGCATTTGCCTTTTTTGCTGCTGCATCACACTGTTGACTCATATTCAGTCTGTGATCTATTAGTATACCCAAGTCTTTTTCACATGTGCTGTCACTTAGCCCTATTCCTCCCATTCTATATATGCTTTTTTCATTTTTATTGCCCAGATGTAGTACTTTGCATTTCTCCCTGTTAAAAACCATTCTGTTAGTTGCTGCCCACTTCTCCAGTTTATTTAAATCTTTTTGAATCCTCTCTCTCTCTTCTCTAGTATTAGCTATCCCTCCTAGCTTTGAGTCATCAGCAAATTTAATCAGTTTACCCTCAATTCCTTCATCTAAATCGTTGATAAAGATGTTGAACAATACAGGGCCCAGGACAGAGCCCTGTGGTACCCCACTTGAGACATTCTTCCAACTGGATGTGCAGCCATTTACGACCACTCTTTGGGTCCGATCACTAAGCCAGTTATGAATCCACCTAACAGTTGCCTTGTCCATTCCATACTTAGTCATTTTTTCAATAAGGATTGTATGAGAGACTTTGTCAAATGCTTTGCTGAAGTCAAGATATACTATATCTACAGCATTTCCTTGATCCACCCAATCAGTAATACCGTCATAGAAGGAAATTAAATTAGTCTGACATGACTTATTAGTTACAAACCCATGCTGACTCTGTTTAATCACTTCATTCTTATCCAGGTATTGACATACATGTTGTTTAATATTTTGTTCAAAGATCTTTCCTGGTATAGAAGTCAGACTCACCGGCCTATAGTTGCCTGGGTCCACCTTCTTCCCCTTTTTGAAGATAGGAACAACATTTGCTCTTCTCCAGTCTTCTGGCACATCTACTGTTCTCCAAGAATTTTCAAAGATTATGGAGAGGGGTTCAAAAATTTCTTCTGCTATCTCCTTCAGTACTCTGGGGTGTAATTCATCTGGACCTGGAGACTTGAATTCATTTAGGTTAGCTAAGTGTTTCCTCACTATCTTTCTGTTTATAGATATCCTGGATTCTTCTATTCCCTTAATAGGACAGTGAATAACAGTTGATGTTACATTTCCTTTCTGAGAGAAAACAGATGCAAAATAGGAATTTAAAAGTTCAGCCTTCTCAACATCCTGTCTTACCATTTCATCATTTTCATCCTGTAAAAATCCTATAGCATCTTTGACTTTTCTTTTACTTTTGACATATCCCCAAAATCCTTTATTATTGCTTTTGACATCTCTTGCAAGCCTCAATTCATTTTCAGCTTTAGCTAATCTGATTTGTGCCCTGCGGGTTCTGCAGACAGCATTATATTCTTCTTTAGATATGCCTCCCTCTTTCCATTTTATAAAGATTTTTTTTTTCCTTTTTAGCATGTGCTTAAGTTCTGTGTTCATCCATCCTGGTTTCCTTAAATGCTTCCTATTCTTCCCTCTTTTCGGAATTGTTAACAACTGTCCTTTGAGAATTTCATTTTTCAAGATTTCCCATCCTTCCTGGACATTTTTGTCTTTAAGGATATCCAGCCATTGGATCCCTCCAATTCTCTTTCTGAATCCCTTAAAATCTGCCTTTCTGAAATCTAACCTTGACGTCTGAGTCTTCACAGGTCTTCCGCCTCTAGTTATCCAAAATTCTAAAATAGCATGGTCGCTACCTCCTAGGGTCCCAGCCACTTTTACCTCCTCAACCATTTCCTCCCTGTTTATAAGGATTAGATCCAAGGTAGCAGTTCCCCTTGTTTTCTCCCTTACCTTTTGGAAGATAAAGTTGTCAGCAAGAGAGGATAAGAATTTCCTTGACCTGTTAGTTTTGCCTGAGAGAGATTCCCAACAAATGTCTGGGTAGTTGAAATCTCCCATGATAACTATGTCATATTTTTTGGAGAACTTGGCCATTTGATGCATAAAGAGTTCATCCATATCTTCAGCTTGCACAGGCGGCCTGTAGTAAATGCCTACAATGGTGTCCTTTCCATTGTTCTGTCCTTGTATTCTTACCCAAACAGTTTCCACAGAACTCCCAGTCTCTGAAGCTTCAACCTCTGTACAGATATACGCATTTCTAACATACAATGCGACACCTCCTCCTCGTTTATCAAGTCTGTTTCTTGCAAATAAGTTGTATCCTTCTAGTCTTGTATTCTTGTACTCCCTGCAGTGCTGTATGATCACTGCTACTTCATCCCTGCAGAGCTATATTATCAGTGCCATTGCCTCCTCCCTTCAGAGCTGTATGATCAGTGCCACCTTCTTCCCTGCAGAGTTGTATGATCAGTGCCACCACTTCCTCCCTACAGAGCTGTATGATCACTGCCACGTGCCACCTCCTCCCTGCAGAGTTGTATGATCAGTGCCACCACCTCCTCACTGCAGAGCTGTATGATCAGTGCCACCTCCTCCTCCCTACAGAGCTGTATGATCAGTGCCATCACCTCCTCCTTGCAGAGCTGTATGATCAGTGCCATCACCTCCTCCCTTCAGAGCTGAATGATCAGTGCCACATCTTCCCTGCAAAGCTGTATGATCACTACTACCTCTTCCCTGCAGAGTTGTATGATCAGTGCCACCACCTCCTCCCTGCAGAGCTGTATGATCAGTGCCACCACCGACTCCCTGCAGAGCTGTATGATCAGAGCCATCACCTCCTCACTCCAGAGTTGTATGATCAGTGCTACCACCTCCTCCCTGCAGAGTTGTATGATCAGTGCCACCTCCTCCTCCCTGCAGAGCTGTATGATCAGTGCCACCACCTCCTCCCTGCAGAGCTGCATGATCAATGCCACCACCTCCTCCCTGCAGAGCAGTATGATCAGTGCCACCACCTCCTCCCTGCAGAGCTGTATTATCAGAGCCACCACCTTCTCCCTGCAGAACTGAATGATCAGAGCCATCACCTCCTCCCTGCAGAGCTGTATGATCAGTGCCACCTACTCCCTGCAGAGCTGTATGATCATTGCCACCACCTCCTTGCTGCAGAGCTGTATGATCAGTGCCATCACCTCCTCCCTCCCGAGCTGAATGATCAGTGGCACCACCTCCTCCCTGCAGAGCTGCATGATCAGTGCCACCACCTACTCCCTGCAGAGCTGAATGATCATTGCCACCTCCTCCCTGTAGAGTTGTATGATCAGTGCCACCACCTCCTCCCTGCAGAGCTGTATGATCAGTGCCATCACCTCCTCCCTGCAGAGCTGTATGATCACTGACACCACCTCCTCCCTGTAGAGCTGTATGATCAGTGCCACCACCTCCTCCCTGCTGAGCTGTAAGATCACTGCCATCACCTCCTCCCTGCAGAGCTGTATTATCAGCGCCACCACCTCCTCCCTGCATAGCTGTATGATAACTGCCACCTCCTCCCTGCAGAGCTGTATGTTCAGAGCCACCACCTCCTCCCTGCAGAGCTGTATGATCAGTGTCACCACCTCCTCCCTGCAGAGCTGTATGATCAGTGTCACCACATCCTCCCTGCAGAGCTGTATGATCAGTGCCACCACCTCCTCCCTGCACAGCTGTATTATCAGTGCCATCACCTCCTCCCTGCAGAGCTGTATGATCTGTGCCACCAACTCCTCCCTGCAGAGCTGTATTATCAGTGCCATCACCTCCTCCCTGCAGAGCTGTATGATCACTGCCACCTCCTCCCTGCAGAGCTGTATGTTCAGAGCCACCACCTCCTCCCTGCAGAGGTGTATGATCACTGCCACCACCTCCTCCCTGCAGAGCTGTGTGACCAATGCCATTACCTCCTCCCTGCAGAGCTGTATGATCAGTGCCTCCACCTCCTCCCTGCAAAGGTGTATGATCAGTGCCTCCACCTCCTCCCTGCAGAGCTGTATGATCAGTGCCACCACCTCCTCCCTGCAGAGCTGTATGATCACTGCCACCACCTCCTCCCTGCCGAGCTGTATGATCAGTGCCAACACCTACTCCCTGCAGAGCTGAATGATCAGTGCCACCTCCTCCCTGCAGAGCTGTATGATCACTGCCACCTCCTCGCTGCAGGGCTGTATAATCACTGCCACCTCCTCGCTGCAGAGCTGTATAATCACTGCCACCTCCTCGCTGCAGAGCTGTATGATCAGTGCCATCACCTCCTCGCTGCAGGGCTGTATGATCAATGCCAACACCTCCTCCCTGCAGGGCTGTATGATCAGTGCCTCCACCTCCTCCCTGCAGGGCTGTATGATCAGTGCCACCACCTCCTCCCTGCAGGGCTGTATGATCAGTGCCACCACCTCCTCCCTGCAGAGCTGTATAATCACTGCCACCTCCTCGCTGCAGGGCTGTATGATCAGTGCCAACACCTCCCTGCAGAGCTGTATGATCACTGCCACCTCCTCGCTGCAGAGCTGTATGATCAGTGCCATCACCTCCTCCCTGCAGGGCTGTATGATCAGTGCCACCACCTCCTCCCTGCAGAGCTGTATAATCACTGCCACCTCCTCGCTGCAGGGCTGTATGATCAGTGCCAACACTTCCCTGCAGAGCTGTATAATCACTGCCACCTCCTCGCTGCAGAGCTGTATGATCAGTGCCATCACCTCCTCGCTGCAGGGCTGTATGATCAATGCCAACACCTCCTCCCTGCAGGGCTGTATGATCAGTGCCTCCACCTCCTCCCTGCAGAGCTGTATGATCAGTGCCATCACCTCCTCGCTGCAGAGCTGTATGATCAGTGCCACCACCTCCTCCCTGCAGGGCTGTATGATCAGTGCCTCCACCTCCTCCCTGCAGGGCTGTATGATCAGTGCCACCACCTCCTCCATGCAGAGCTGTATGATCAGTGCCACCACCTCCTCCCTGCAGAGCTGTATGATCAGTGCCACCTCCTCCCTGCAGAGCTGTATGATCAGTGCCACCACCTCCTCCATGCAGAGCTGTATGATCAGTGCCACCACCTCCTCCCTGCAGAGCTGTATGATCACTGCCATCACCTCATCCCTGCAGAGCTGTATGATCAGTGCCACCACCTCCTCCCTGCAGAGCTGTATGATCAGTGCCAACACCTCCCTGCAGAGCTGTATAATCACTGCCACCTCCTCGCTGCAGGGCTGTATGATCAGTGCCAACACCTCCCTGCAGAGCTGTATGATCAGTGCCATCACCTCCTCGCTGCAGGGCTGTATGATCAGTGCCAACACCTCCCTGAAGGGCTGTATGATCAGTGCCTCCACCTCCTCCCTGCAGAGCTGTATGATCAGTGCCATCACCTCCCTGCAGAGCTGTATAATCACTGCCACCTCCTCGCTGCAGAGCTGTATGATCAGTGCCATCACCTCCTCGCTGCAGGGCTGTATGATCAGTGCCAACACCTCCTCCCTGCAGGGCTGTATGATCAGTGCCTCCACCTCCTCCCTGCAGGGCTGTATGATCAGTGCCACCACCTCCTCCCTGCAGAGCTGTATAATCACTGCCACCTCCTCGCTGCAGGGCTGTATGATCAGTGCCATCACCTCCTCGCTGCAGGGCTGTATGATCAGTGCCAACACCTCCTCCCTGCAGGGCTGTATGATCAGTGCCATCACCTCCTCGCTGCAGAGCTGTATGATCAGTGCCATCACCTCCTCGCTGCAGAGCTGTATGATCAGTGCCACCACCTCCTCCCTGCAGGGCTGTATGATCAGTGCCTCCACCTCCTCCCTGCAGGACTGTATGATCAGTGCCACCACCTCCTCCCTGCAGAGCTGTATAATCACTGCCACCTCCTCGCTGCAGGGCTGTATGATCAGTGCCAACACCTCCCTGCAGAGCTGTATAATCACTGCCACCTCCTCGCTGCAGAGCTGTATGATCAGTGCCATCACCTCCTCGCTGCAGGGCTGTATGATCAATGCCAACACCTCCTCCCTGCAGGGCTGTATGATCAGTGCCTCCACCTCCTCCCTGCAGAGCTGTATGATCAGTGCCAACACCTCCCTGCAGAGCTGTATGATCACTGCCACCTCCTCGCTGCAGAGCTGTATGATCAGTGCCATCACCTCCTCCCTGCAGGGCTGTATGATCAGTGCCACCACCTCCTCCCTGCAGAGCTGTATAATCACTGCCACCTCCTCGCTGCAGGGCTGTATGATCAGTGCCAACACCTCCCTGCAGAGCTGTATAATCACTGCCACCTCCTCGCTGCAGAGCTGTATGATCAGTGCCACCTCCTCCCTGCAGAGCTGTATGATCAGTGCCACCACCTCCTCGCTGCAGAGCTGTATGATCAGTGCCACCACCTCCTCCCTGCAGAGCTGTATGATCACTGCCATCACCTCATCCCTGCAGAGCTGTATGATCAGTGCCACCACCTCCTCCCTGCAGAGCTGTATGATCAGTGCCAACACCTCCCTGCAGAGCTGTATAATCACTGCCACCTCCTCGCTGCAGCGCTGTATGATCAGTGCCAACACCTCCCTGCAGAGCTGTATGATCAGTGCCATCACCTCCTCGCTGCAGGGCTGTATGATCAGTGCCAACACCTCCCTGCAGGGCTGTATGATCAGTGCCTCCACCTCCTCCCTGCAGAGCTGTATGATCAGTGCCATCACCTCCCTGCAGAGCTGTATAATCACTGCCACCTCCTCGCTGCAGAGCTGTATGATCAGTGCCATCACCTCCTCGCTGCAGGGCTGTATGATCAGTGCCAACACCTCCTCCCTGCAGGGCTGTATGATCAGTGCCTCCACCTCCTCCCGGCAGGGCTGTATGATCAGTGCCACCACCTCCTCCCTGCAGAGCTGTATAATCACTGCCACCTCCTCGCTGCAGGGCTGTATGATCAGTGCCATCACCTCCTCGCTGCAGGGCTGTATGATCAGTGCCAACACCTCCTCCCTGCAGGGCTGTATGATCAGTGCCATCACCTCCTCGCTGCAGAGCTGTATGATCAGTGCCATCACCTCCTCGCTGCAGAGCTGTATGATCAGTGCCACCACCTCCTCCCTGCAGGGCTGTATGATCAGTGCCTCCACCTCCTCCCTGCAGGACTGTATGATCAGTGCCACCACCTCCTCCCTGCAGAGCTGTATAATCACTGCCACCTCCTCGCTGCAGGGCTGTATGATCAGTGCCAACACCTCCCTGCAGAGCTGTATAATCACTGCCACCTCCTCGCTGCAGAGCTGTATGATCAGTGCCATCACCTCCTCGCTGCAGGGCTGTATGATCAATGCCAACACCTCCTCCCTGCAGGGCTGTATGATCAGTGCCTCCACCTCCTCCCTGCAGAGCTGTATGATCAGTGCCATCACCTCCTCGCTGCAGAGCTGTATGATCAGTGCCATCACCTCCTCGCTGCAGAGCTGTATGATCAGTGCCACCACCTCCTCCCTGCAGGGCTGTATGATCAGTGCCTCCACCTCCTCCCTGCAGGGCTGTATGATCAGTGCCACCACCTCCTCCATGCAGAGCTATATGATCAGTGCCTCCATCTCCTCCCTGCAGAGCTGTATGATCAGTGCCACCTCCTCCCTGCAGAGCTGTATGATCAGTGCCACCACCTCCTCCATGCAGAGCTGTATGATCAGTGCCACCACCTCCTCCCTGCAGAGCTGTATGATCAGTGCCACCACCTCCTCCCTGCAGAGCTGTATGATCACTGCCATCACCTCATCCCTGCAGAGCTGTATGATCAGTGCCACCACCTCCTCCCTGCAGAGCTGTATGATCAGTGCCAACACCTCCCTGCAGAGCTGTATAATCACTGCCACCTCCTCGCTGCAGGGCTGTATGATCAGTGCCAACACCTCCCTGCAGAGCTGTATGATCAGTGCCATCACCTCCTCGCTGCAGGGCTGTATGATCAGTGCCAACACCTCCCTGCAGGGCTGTATGATCAGTACCACCACCTCCTCCCTGCAGAGCTGTATGATCAGTGCCATCACCTCCCTGCAGAGCTGTATAATCACTGCCACCTCCTCGCTGCAGAGCTGTATGATCAGTGCCATCACCTCCTCGCTGCAGGGCTGTATGATCAGTGCCTCCACCTCCTCCCTGCAGGGCTGTATGATCAGTGCCACCACCTCCTCCCTGCAGAGCTGTATAATCACTGCCACCTCCTCGCTGCAGGGCTGTATGATCAGTGCCATCACCTCCTCGCTGCAGGGCTGTATGATCAGTGCCAACACCTCCTCCCTGCAGGGCTGTATGATCAGTGCCATCACCTCCTCGCTGCAGAGCTGTATGATCAGTGCCATCACCTCCTCGCTGCAGAGCTGTATGATCAGTGCCACCATCTCCTCCCTGCAGGGCTGTATGATCAGTGCCTCCACCTCCTCCCTGCAGGACTGTATGATCAGTGCCACCACCTCCTCCATGCAGAGCTGTATGATCAGTGCCACCACCTCCTCCCTGCAGAGCTGTATGATCAGTGCCACCTCCTCCCTGCAGAGCTGTATGATCAGTGCCACCACCTCCTCCATGCAGAGCTGTATGATCAGTGCCACCACCTCCTCCCTGCAGAGCTGTATGATCAGTGCCACCACCTCCTCCCTGCAGAGCTGTATGATCAGTGCCACCACCTCCTCCCTGCAGAGCTGTATGATCACTGCCATCACCTCATCCCTGCAGAGCTGTATGATCAGTGCCACCACCTCCTCCCTGCAGAGCTGTATGATCAGTGCCACCACCTCCTTCCTGCAGAGCTGTATGATCACAGCCACCACCTCCTCCCTGCAGAGCTGTATGATCAGTGCCAACACCTCCTCCCTGCAGGGCTGTATGATCAGTGCCTCCACCTCCTCCCTGCAGGGCTGTATGATCAGTGCCACCACCTCCTCCCTGCAGAGCTGTATAATCACTGCCACCTCCTCGCTGCAGGGCTGTATGATCAGTGCCATCACCTCCTCGCTGCAGGGCTGTATGATCAGTGCCAACACCTCCTCCCTGCAGGGCTGTATGATCAGTGCCATCACCTCCTCGCTGCAGAGCTGTATGATCAGTGCCATCACCTCCTCGCTGCAGAGCTGTATGATGAGTGCCACAACCTCCTCGCTGCAGAGCTGTATGATCAGTGCCACCACCTCCTCCCTGCAGGGCTGTATGATCAGTGCCTCCACCTCCTCCCTGCAGGGCTGTATGATCAGTGCCACCACCTCCTCCATGCAGAGCTGTATGATCAGTGCCACCACCTCCTCCCTGCAGAGCTGTATGATCAGTGCCACCTCCTCCCTGCAGAGCTGTATGATTAGTGCCACCACCTCCTCCATGCAGAGCTGTATGATCAGTGCCACCACCTCCTCCCTGCAGAGCTGTATGATCACTGCCATCACCTCATCCCTGCAGAGCTGTATGATCAGTGCCACCACCTCCTCCCTGCAGAGCTGTATGATCAGTGCCAACACCTCCCTGCAGAGCTGTATAATCACTGCCACCTCCTCGCTGCAGGGCTGTATGATCAGTGCCAACACCTCCCTGCAGAGCTGTATGATCAGTGCCATCACCTCCTCGCTGCAGGTCTGTATGATCAGTGCCAACACCTCCCTGCAGGGCTGTATGATCAGTGCCTCCACCTCCTCCCTGCAGAGCTGTATGATCAGTGCCATCACCTCCCTGCAGAGCTGTATAATCACTGCCACCTCCTCGCTGCAGAGCTGTATGATCAGTGCCATCACCTCCTCGCTGCAGGGCTGTATGATCAGTGCCAACACCTCCTCCCTGCAGGGCTGTATGATCAGTGCCACCACCTCCCTGCAGGGCTGTATGATCAGTGCCTCCACCTCCTCCCTGCAGAGCTGTATGATCAGTGCCATCACCTCCCTGCAGAGCTGTGTAATCACTGCCACCTCCTCGCTGCAGAGCTGTATGATCAGTGCCATCACCTCCTCGCTGCAGGGCTGTATGATCAGTGCCTCCACCTCCTCCCTGCAGGGCTGTATGATCAGTGCCACCACCTCCTCCCTGCAGAGCTGTATAATCACTGCCACCTCCTCGCTGCAGGGCTGTATGATCAGTGCCATCACCTCCTCGCTGCAGGGCTGTATGATCAGTGCCAACACCTCCTCCCTGCAGGGCTGTATGATCAGTGCCATCACCTCCTCGCTGCAGAGCTGTATGATCAGTGCCATCACCTCCTCGCTGCAGAGCTGTATGATCAGTGCCACCACCTCCTCCCTGCAGGGCTGTATGATCAGTGCCTCCACCTCCTCCCTGCAGGACTGTATGATCAGTGCCACCACCTCCTCCCTGCAGAGCTGTATAATCACTGCCACCTCCTCGCTGCAGGGCTGTATGATCAGTGCCAACACCTCCCTGCAGAGCTGTATAATCACTGCCACCTCCTCGCTGCAGAGCTGTATGATCAGTGCCATCACCTCCTCGCTGCAGGGCTGTATGATCAATGCCAACACCTCCTCCCTGCAGGGCTGTATGATCAGTGCCTCCACCTCCTCCCTGCAGAGCTGTATGATCAGTGCCATCACCTCCTCGCTGCAGAGCTGTATGATCAGTGCCATCACCTCCTCGCTGCAGAGCTGTATGATCAGTGCCACCACCTCCTCCCTGCAGGGCTGTATGATCAGTGCCTCCACCTCCTCCCTGCAGGGCTGTATGATCAGTGCCACCACCTCCTCCATGCAGAGCTGTATGATCAGTGCCTCCACCTCCTCCCTGCAGAGCTGTATGATCAGTGCCACCTCCTCCCTGCAGAGCTGTATGATCAGTGCCACCACCTCCTCCATGCAGAGCTGTATGATCAGTGCCACCACCTCCTCCCTGCAGAGCTGTATGATCAGTGCCACCACCTCCTCCCTGCAGAGCTGTATGATCACTGCCATCACCTCATCCCTGCAGAGCTGTATGATCAGTGCCACCACCTCCTCCCTGCAGAGCTGTATGATCAGTGCCAACACCTCCCTGCAGAGCTGTATGATCAGTGCCATCACCTCCTCGCTGCAGGGCTGTATGATCAGTGCCAACACCTCCCTGCAAGGCTGTATGATCAGTGCCACCACCTCCTCCCTGCAGAGCTGTATGATCAGTGCCATCACCTCCCTGCAGAGCTGTATAATCACTGCCACCTCCTCGCTGCAGAGCTGTATGATCAGTGCCATCACCTCCTCGCTGCAGGGCTGTATGATCAGTGACAACACCTCCTCCCTGCAGGGCTGTATGATCAGTGCCTCCACCTCCCTGCAGAGCTGTATAATCACTGCCACCTCCTCGCTGCAGAGCTGTATGATCAGTGCCATCACCTCCTCGCTGCAGGGCTGTATGATCAGTGACAACACCTCCTCCCTGCAGGGCTGTATGATCAGTGCCTCCACCTCCTCCCTGCAGGGCTGTATGATCAGTGCCACCACCTCCTCCCTGCAGAGCTGTATAATCACTGCCACCTCCTCGCTGCAGGGCTGTATGATCAGTGCCATCACCTCCTCGCTGCAGGGCTGTATGATCAGTGCCAACACCTCCTCCCTGCAGGGCTGTATGATCAGTGCCATCACCTCCTCGCTGCAGAGCTGTATGATCAGTGCCATCACCTCCTCGCTGCAGAGCTGTATGATCAGTGCCACCACCTCCTCCCTGCAGGGCTGTATGATCAGTGCCTCCACCTCCTCCCTGCAGGACTTTATGATCAGTGCCACCTCCTCCTCCATGCAGAGCTGTATGATCAGTGCCACCACCTCCTCCCTGCAGAGCTGTATGATCAGTGCCACCTCCTCCCTGCAGAGCTGTATGATCAGTGCCACAACCTCCTCCATGCAGAGCTGTATGATCAGTGCCACCACCTCCTCCCTGCAGAGCTGTATGATCAGTGCCACCACCTCCTCCCTGCATAGCTGTATGATCAGTGCCACCACCTCCTCCCTGCAGAGCTGTATGATCAGTGCCACCACCTCCTTCCTGCAGAGCTGTATGATCACAGCCACCACCTCCTCCCTGCAGAGCTGTATGATCAGTGCCACCACCTCCTCCCTGCAGGACTGTATGATCAGTGCCACCTCCTCCTCCATGCAGAGCTGTATGATCAGTGCCACCACCTCCTCCCTGCAGAGCTGTATGATCAGTGCCACCTCCTCCCTGCAGAGCTGTATGATCAGTGCCACCACCTCCTCCATGCAGAGCTGTATGATCAGTGCCACCTCCTCCCTGCAGAGCTGTATGATCAGTGCCACCACCTCCTCCATGCAGAGCTGTATGATCAGTGCCACCACCTCCTCCCTGCAGAGCTGTATGATCAGTGCCACCACCTCCTCCATGCAGAGCTGTATGATCAGTGCCACCACCTCCTCCATGCAGAGCTGTGTGATCAGTGCCACCTCCTCCCTGCAGGGCTGTATGATCAGTGCCTCCACCTCCTCCCTGCAGGACTGTATGATCAGTGCCACCTCCTCCTCCATGCAGAGCTGTATGATCAGTGCCACCACCTCCTCCCTGCAGAGCTGTATGATCAGTGCCACCTCCTCCCTGCAGAGCTGTATGATCAGTGCCACCACCTCCTCCATGCAGAGCTGTATGATCAGTGCCACCACCTCCTCCCTGCAGAGCTGTATGATCAGTGCCACCACCTCCTCCCTGCATAGCAGTATGATCAGTGCCACCACCTCCTCCCTGCAGAGCTGTATGATCAGTGCCACCACCTCCTTCCTGCAGAGCTGTATTATCACAGCCACCACCTCCTCCCTGCAGAGCTGTATGATCAGTGCCAACACCTCCTCCCTGCAGGGCTGTATGATCAGTGCCTCCACCTCCTCCCTGCAGGGCTGTATGATCAGTGCCACCACCTCCTCCCTGCAGAGCTGTATAATCACTGCCACCTCCTCGCTGCAGGGCTGTATGATCAGTGCCATCACCTCCTCGCTGCAGGGCTGTATGATCAGTGCCAACACCTCCTCCCTGCAGGGCTGTATGATCAGTGCCATCACCTCCTCGCTGCAGAGCTGTATGATCAGTGCCATCACCTCCTCGCTGCAGAGCTGTATGATCAGTGCCACCACCTCCTCCCTGCAGGGCTGTATGATCAGTGCCTCCACCTCCTCCCTGCAGGACTGTATGATCAGTGCCACCACCTCCTCCATGCAGAGCTGTATGATCAGTGCTAACACCTCCTCCCTGCAGGGCTGTATGATCAGTGCCTCCACCTCCTCCCTGCAGGGCTGTATGATCAGTGCCACCACCTCCTCCCTGCAGAGCTGTATAATCACTGCCACCTCCTCGCTGCAGGGCTGTATGATCAGTGCCATCACCTCCTCGCTGCAGGGCTGTATGATCAGTGCCAACACCTCCTTCCTGCAGGGCTGTATGATCAGTTCCATCACCTCCTCGCTGCAGAGCTGTATGATCAGTGCCACCACCTCCTTCCTGCAGAGCTGTATGATGAGTGCCACAACCTCCTCCCTGCAGAGCTGTATGATCAGTGCCACCACCTCCTCCCTGCAGAGCTGTATGATCAGTGCCACCACCTCCTCCCTGCAGAGCTGTATGATCAGTGCCACCACCTCCTCCCTGCAGAGCTGTATGATCAGTGTCACCTTCTCCCTGCAGAGCTGTATGATCAGTGCCACCACCTCCTCCCTGCAGAGCTGTATGATAAGTGCCACCTCCTCCTCCCTGCAGAGCTGTATGATCAGTGCCACCACCTCCTCCCTGCAGAGCTGTATGATCAGTGCCACCACCTCCTCCTTGCAGAGCTGTATGATCAGTGCCACCACCTCCTCCCTGCAGAGCTGTTTGATCAGTGTCACCACCTCCTCCTTGCAGAGCTGTATGATCACTACCATCACCTCCTCGCTGCAGAGCTGTATGATCAGTGCCATCACCTCCTCGCTGCAGAGCTGTATGATGAGTGCCACAACCTCCTCGCTGCAGAGCTGTATGATCAGTGCCACCACCTCCTCCCTGCAGGGCTGTATGATCAGTGCCTCCACCTCCTCCCTGCAGGGCTGTATGATCAGTGCCACCACCTCCTCCATGCAGAGCTGTATGATCAGTGCCACCACCTCCTCCCTGCAGAGCTGTATGATCAGTGCCACCTCCTCCCTGCAGGGCTGTATGATCAGTGCCTCCACCTCCTCCCTGCAGGACTGTATGATCAGTGCCACCACCTCCTCCCTGCAGAGCTGTATAATCACTGCCACCTCCTCGCTGCAGGGCTGTATGATCAGTGCCAACACCTCCCTGCAGAGCTGTATAATCACTGCCACCTCCTCGCTGCAGAGCTGTATGATCAGTGCCATCACCTCCTCGCTGCAGGGCTGTATGATCAATGCCAACACCTCCTCCCTGCAGGGCTGTATGATCAGTGCCTCCACCTCCTCCCTGCAGAGCTGTATGATCAGTGCCATCACCTCCTCGCTGCAGAGCTGTATGATCAGTGCCATCACCTCCTCGCTGCAGAGCTGTATGATCAGTGCCACCACCTCCTCCCTGCAGGGCTGTATGATCAGTGCCTCCACCTCCTCCCTGCAGGGCTGTATGATCAGTGCCACCACCTCCTCCATGCAGAGCTATATGATCAGTGCCTCCATCTCCTCCCTGCAGAGCTGTATGATCAGTGCCACCTCCTCCCTGCAGAGCTGTATGATCAGTGCCACCACCTCCTCCATGCAGAGCTGTATGATCAGTGCCACCACCTCCTCCCTGCAGAGCTGTATGATCAGTGCCACCACCTCCTCCCTGCAGAGCTGTATGATCACTGCCATCACCTCATCCCTGCAGAGCTGTATGATCAGTGCCACCACCTCCTCCCTGCAGAGCTGTATGATCAGTGCCAACACCTCCCTGCAGAGCTGTATAATCACTGCCACCTCCTCGCTGCAGGGCTGTATGATCAGTGCCAACACCTCCCTGCAGAGCTGTATGATCAGTGCCATCACCTCCTCGCTGCAGGGCTGTATGATCAGTGCCAACACCTCCCTGCAGGGCTGTATGATCAGTGCCACCACCTCCTCCCTGCAGAGCTGTATGATCAGTGCCATCACCTCCCTGCAGAGCTGTATAATCACTGCCACCTCCTCGCTGCAGAGCTGTATGATCAGTGCCATCACCTCCTCGCTGCAGGGCTGTATGATCAGTGCCTCCACCTCCTCCCTGCAGGGCTGTATGATCAGTGCCACCACCTCCTCCCTGCAGAGCTGTATAATCACTGCCACCTCCTCGCTGCAGGGCTGTATGATCAGTGCCATCACCTCCTCGCTGCAGGGCTGTATGATCAGTGCCAACACCTCCTCCCTGCAGGGCTGTATGATCAGTGCCATCACCTCCTCGCTGCAGAGCTGTATGATCAGTGCCATCACCTCCTCGCTGCAGAGCTGTATGATCAGTGCCACCATCTCCTCCCTGCAGGGCTGTATGATCAGTGCCTCCACCTCCTCCCTGCAGGACTGTATGATCAGTGCCACCACCTCCTCCATGCAGAGCTGTATGATCAGTGCCACCACCTCCTCCCTGCAGAGCTGTATGATCAGTGCCACCTCCTCCCTGCAGAGCTGTATGATCAGTGCCACCACCTCCTCCATGCAGAGCTGTATGATCAGTGCCACCACCTCCTCCCTGCAGAGCTGTATGATCAGTGCCACCACCTCCTCCCTGCAGAGCTGTATGATCAGTGCCACCACCTCCTCCCTGCAGAGCTGTATGATCACTGCCATCACCTCATCCCTGCAGAGCTGTATGATCAGTGCCACCACCTCCTCCCTGCAGAGCTGTATGATCAGTGCCACCACCTCCTTCCTGCAGAGCTGTATGATCACAGCCACCACCTCCTCCCTGCAGAGCTGTATGATCAGTGCCAACACCTCCTCCCTGCAGGGCTGTATGATCAGTGCCTCCACCTCCTCCCTGCAGGGCTGTATGATCAGTGCCACCACCTCCTCCCTGCAGAGCTGTATAATCACTGCCACCTCCTCGCTGCAGGGCTGTATGATCAGTGCCATCACCTCCTCGCTGCAGGGCTGTATGATCAGTGCCAACACCTCCTCCCTGCAGGGCTGTATGATCAGTGCCATCACCTCCTCGCTGCAGAGCTGTATGATCAGTGCCATCACCTCCTCGCTGCAGAGCTGTATGATGAGTGCCACAACCTCCTCGCTGCAGAGCTGTATGATCAGTGCCACCACCTCCTCCCTGCAGGGCTGTATGATCAGTGCCTCCACCTCCTCCCTGCAGGGCTGTATGATCAGTGCCACCACCTCCTCCATGCAGAGCTGTATGATCAGTGCCACCACCTCCTCCCTGCAGAGCTGTATGATCAGTGCCACCTCCTCCCTGCAGAGCTGTATGATTAGTGCCACCACCTCCTCCATGCAGAGCTGTATGATCAGTGCCACCACCTCCTCCCTGCAGAGCTGTATGATCACTGCCATCACCTCATCCCTGCAGAGCTGTATGATCAGTGCCACCACCTCCTCCCTGCAGAGCTGTATGATCAGTGCCAACACCTCCCTGCAGAGCTGTATAATCACTGCCACCTCCTCGCTGCAGGGCTGTATGATCAGTGCCAACACCTCCCTGCAGAGCTGTATGATCAGTGCCATCACCTCCTCGCTGCAGGTCTGTATGATCAGTGCCAACACCTCCCTGCAGGGCTGTATGATCAGTGCCTCCACCTCCTCCCTGCAGAGCTGTATGATCAGTGCCATCACCTCCCTGCAGAGCTGTATAATCACTGCCACCTCCTCGCTGCAGAGCTGTATGATCAGTGCCATCACCTCCTCGCTGCAGGGCTGTATGATCAGTGCCAACACCTCCTCCCTGCAGGGCTGTATGATCAGTGCCACCACCTCCCTGCAGGGCTGTATGATCAGTGCCTCCACCTCCTCCCTGCAGAGCTGTATGATCAGTGCCATCACCTCCCTGCAGAGCTGTGTAATCACTGCCACCTCCTCGCTGCAGAGCTGTATGATCAGTGCCATCACCTCCTCGCTGCAGGGCTGTATGATCAGTGCCTCCACCTCCTCCCTGCAGGGCTGTATGATCAGTGCCACCACCTCCTCCCTGCAGAGCTGTATAATCACTGCCACCTCCTCGCTGCAGGGCTGTATGATCAGTGCCATCACCTCCTCGCTGCAGGGCTGTATGATCAGTGCCAACACCTCCTCCCTGCAGGGCTGTATGATCAGTGCCATCACCTCCTCGCTGCAGAGCTGTATGATCAGTGCCATCACCTCCTCGCTGCAGAGCTGTATGATCAGTGCCACCACCTCCTCCCTGCAGGGCTGTATGATCAGTGCCTCCACCTCCTCCCTGCAGGACTGTATGATCAGTGCCACCACCTCCTCCCTGCAGAGCTGTATAATCACTGCCACCTCCTCGCTGCAGGGCTGTATGATCAGTGCCAACACCTCCCTGCAGAGCTGTATAATCACTGCCACCTCCTCGCTGCAGAGCTGTATGATCAGTGCCATCACCTCCTCGCTGCAGGGCTGTATGATCAATGCCAACACCTCCTCCCTGCAGGGCTGTATGATCAGTGCCTCCACCTCCTCCCTGCAGAGCTGTATGATCAGTGCCATCACCTCCTCGCTGCAGAGCTGTATGATCAGTGCCATCACCTCCTCGCTGCAGAGCTGTATGATCAGTGCCACCACCTCCTCCCTGCAGGGCTGTATGATCAGTGCCTCCACCTCCTCCCTGCAGGGCTGTATGATCAGTGCCACCACCTCCTCCATGCAGAGCTGTATGATCAGTGCCTCCACCTCCTCCCTGCAGAGCTGTATGATCAGTGCCACCTCCTCCCTGCAGAGCTGTATGATCAGTGCCACCACCTCCTCCATGCAGAGCTGTATGATCAGTGCCACCACCTCCTCCCTGCAGAGCTGTATGATCAGTGCCACCACCTCCTCCCTGCAGAGCTGTATGATCACTGCCATCACCTCATCCCTGCAGAGCTGTATGATCAGTGCCACCACCTCCTCCCTGCAGAGCTGTATGATCAGTGCCAACACCTCCCTGCAGAGCTGTATGATCAGTGCCATCACCTCCTCGCTGCAGGGCTGTATGATCAGTGCCAACACCTCCCTGCAAGGCTGTATGATCAGTGCCACCACCTCCTCCCTGCAGAGCTGTATGATCAGTGCCATCACCTCCCTGCAGAGCTGTATAATCACTGCCACCTCCTCGCTGCAGAGCTGTATGATCAGTGCCATCACCTCCTCGCTGCAGGGCTGTATGATCAGTGACAACACCTCCTCCCTGCAGGGCTGTATGATCAGTGCCTCCACCTCCCTGCAGAGCTGTATAATCACTGCCACCTCCTCGCTGCAGAGCTGTATGATCAGTGCCATCACCTCCTCGCTGCAGGGCTGTATGATCAGTGACAACACCTCCTCCCTGCAGGGCTGTATGATCAGTGCCTCCACCTCCTCCCTGCAGGGCTGTATGATCAGTGCCACCACCTCCTCCCTGCAGAGCTGTATAATCACTGCCACCTCCTCGCTGCAGGGCTGTATGATCAGTGCCATCACCTCCTCGCTGCAGGGCTGTATGATCAGTGCCAACACCTCCTCCCTGCAGGGCTGTATGATCAGTGCCATCACCTCCTCGCTGCAGAGCTGTATGATCAGTGCCATCACCTCCTCGCTGCAGAGCTGTATGATCAGTGCCACCACCTCCTCCCTGCAGGGCTGTATGATCAGTGCCTCCACCTCCTCCCTGCAGGACTTTATGATCAGTGCCACCTCCTCCTCCATGCAGAGCTGTATGATCAGTGCCACCACCTCCTCCCTGCAGAGCTGTATGATCAGTGCCACCTCCTCCCTGCAGAGCTGTATGATCAGTGCCACCACCTCCTCCATGCAGAGCTGTATGATCAGTGCCACCACCTCCTCCCTGCAGAGCTGTATGATCAGTGCCACCACCTCCTCCCTGCATAGCTGTATGATCAGTGCCACCACCTCCTCCCTGCAGAGCTGTATGATCAGTGCCACCACCTCCTTCCTGCAGAGCTGTATGATCACAGCCACCACCTCCTCCCTGCAGAGCTGTATGATCAGTGCCACCACCTCCTCCCTGCAGGACTGTATGATCAGTGCCACCTCCTCCTCCATGCAGAGCTGTATGATCAGTGCCACCACCTCCTCCCTGCAGAGCTGTATGATCAGTGCCACCTCCTCCCTGCAGAGCTGTATGATCAGTGCCACCACCTCCTCCATGCAGAGCTGTATGATCAGTGCCACCTCCTCCCTGCAGAGCTGTATGATCAGTGCCACCACCTCCTCCATGCAGAGCTGTATGATCAGTGCCACCACCTCCTCCCTGCAGAGCTGTATGATCAGTGCCACCACCTCCTCCATGCAGAGCTGTATGATCAGTGCCACCACCTCCTCCATGCAGAGCTGTGTGATCAGTGCCACCTCCTCCCTGCAGGGCTGTATGATCAGTGCCTCCACCTCCTCCCTGCAGGACTGTATGATCAGTGCCACCTCCTCCTCCATGCAGAGCTGTATGATCAGTGCCACCACCTCCTCCCTGCAGAGCTGTATGATCAGTGCCACCTCCTCCCTGCAGAGCTGTATGATCAGTGCCACCACCTCCTCCATGCAGAGCTGTATGATCAGTGCCACCACCTCCTCCCTGCAGAGCTGTATGATCAGTGCCACCACCTCCTCCCTGCATAGCAGTATGATCAGTGCCACCACCTCCTCCCTGCAGAGCTGTATGATCAGTGCCACCACCTCCTTCCTGCAGAGCTGTATTATCACAGCCACCACCTCCTCCCTGCAGAGCTGTATGATCAGTGCCAACACCTCCTCCCTGCAGGGCTGTATGATCAGTGCCTCCACCTCCTCCCTGCAGGGCTGTATGATCAGTGCCACCACCTCCTCCCTGCAGAGCTGTATAATCACTGCCACCTCCTCGCTGCAGGGCTGTATGATCAGTGCCATCACCTCCTCGCTGCAGGGCTGTATGATCAGTGCCAACACCTCCTCCCTGCAGGGCTGTATGATCAGTGCCATCACCTCCTCGCTGCAGAGCTGTATGATCAGTGCCATCACCTCCTCGCTGCAGAGCTGTATGATCAGTGCCACCACCTCCTCCCTGCAGGGCTGTATGATCAGTGCCTCCACCTCCTCCCTGCAGGACTGTATGATCAGTGCCACCACCTCCTCCATGCAGAGCTGTATGATCACTGCCACCACCTCCTCCCTGCAGAGCTGTATGATCAGTGCTAACACCTCCTCCCTGCAGGGCTGTATGATCAGTGCCTCCACCTCCTCCCTGCAGGGCTGTATGATCAGTGCCACCACCTCCTCCCTGCAGAGCTGTATAATCACTGCCACCTCCTCGCTGCAGGGCTGTATGATCAGTGCCATCACCTCCTCGCTGCAGGGCTGTATGATCAGTGCCAACACCTCCTTCCTGCAGGGCTGTATGATCAGTTCCATCACCTCCTCGCTGCAGAGCTGTATGATCAGTGCCACCACCTCCTTCCTGCAGAGCTGTATGATGAGTGCCACAACCTCCTCCCTGCAGAGCTGTATGATCAGTGCCACCACCTCCTCCCTGCAGAGCTGTATGATCAGTGCCACCACCTCCTCCCTGCAGAGCTGTATGATCAGTGCCACCACCTCCTCCCTGCAGAGCTGTATGATCAGTGTCACCTTCTCCCTGCAGAGCTGTATGATCAGTGCCACCACCTCCTCCCTGCAGAGCTGTATGATAAGTGCCACCTCCTCCTCCCTGCAGAGCTGTATGATCAGTGCCACCACCTCCTCCCTGCAGAGCTGTATGATCAGTGCCACCACCTCCTCCTTGCAGAGCTGTATGATCAGTGCCACCACCTCCTCCCTGCAGAGCTGTTTGATCAGTGTCACCACCTCCTCCTTGCAGAGCTGTATGATCACTACCATCACCTCCTCGCTGCAGAGCTGTATGATCAGTGCCATCACCTCCTCGCTGCAGAGCTGTATGATGAGTGCCACAACCTCCTCGCTGCAGAGCTGTATGATCAGTGCCACCACCTCCTCCCTGCAGGGCTGTATGATCAGTGCCTCCACCTCCTCCCTGCAGGGCTGTATGATCAGTGCCACCACCTCCTCCATGCAGAGCTGTATGATCAGTGCCACCACCTCCTCCCTGCAGAGCTGTATGATCAGTGCCACCTCCTCCCTGCAGAGCTGTATGATCAGTGCCACCACCTCCTCCATGCAGAGCTGTATGATCAGTGCCACCACCTCCTCCCTGCAGAGCTGTATGATCACTGCCATCACCTCATCCCTGCAGAGCTGTATGATCAGTGCCACCACCTCCTCCCTGCAGAGCTGTATGATCAGTGCCAACACCTCCCTGCAGAGCTGTATAATCACTGCCACCTCCTCGCTGCAGGGCTGTATGATCAGTGCCAACACCTCACTGCAGAGCTGTATGATCAGTGCCATCACCTCCTCGCTGCAGGTCTGTATGATCAGTGCCAACACCTCCCTGCAGGGCTGTATGATCAGTGCCTCCACCTCCTCCCTGCAGAGCTGTATGATCAGTGCCATCACCTCCCTGCAGAGCTGTATAATCACTGCCACCTCCTAGCTGCAGAGCTGTATGATCAGTGCCATCACCTCCTCGCTGCAGGGCTGTATGATCAGTGCCAACACCTCCTCCCTGCAGGGCTGTATGATCAGTGCCACCACCTCCCTGCAGGGCTGTATGATCAGTGCCTCCACCTCCTCCCTGCAGGGCTGTATGATCAGTGCCACCACCTCCTCCCTGCAGAGCTGTATAATCACTGCCACCTCCTCGCTGCAGGGCTGTATGATCAGTGCCATCACCTCCTCGCTGCAGGGCTGTATGATCAGTGCCTCCACCTCCTCCCTGCAGGGCTGTATGATCAGTGCCACCACCTCCTCCCTGCAGAGCTGTATAATCACTGCCACCTCCTCGCTGCAGGGCTGTATGATCAGTGCCATCACCTCCTCGCTGCAGGGCTGTATGATCAGTGCCAACACCTCCTCCCTGCAGGGCTGTATGATCAGTGCCATCACCTCCTCGCTGCAGAGCTGTATGATCAGTGCCATCACCTCCTCGCTGCAGAGCTGTATGATCAGTGCCACCACCTCCTCCCTGCAGGGCTGTATGATCAGTGCCTCCACCTCCTCCCTGCAGGACTGTATGATCAGTGCCACCACCTCCTCCCTGCAGAGCTGTATAATCACTGCCACCTCCTCGCTGCAGGGCTGTATGATCAGTGCCAACACCTCCCTGCAGAGCTGTATAATCACTGCCACCTCCTCGCTGCAGAGCTGTATGATCAGTGCCATCACCTCCTCGCTGCAGGGCTGTATGATCAATGCCAACACCTCCTCCCTGCAGGGCTGTATGATCAGTGCCTCCACCTCCTCCCTGCAGAGCTGTATGATCAGTGCCATCACCTCCTCGCTGCAGAGCTGTATGATCAGTGCCATCACCTCCTCGCTGCAGAGCTGTATGATCAGTGCCACCACCTCCTCCCTGCAGGGCTGTATGATCAGTGCCTCCACCTCCTCCCTGCAGGGCTGTATGATCAGTGCCACCACCTCCTCCATGCAGAGCTGTATGATCAGTGCCTCCACCTCCTCCCTGCAGAGCTGTATGATCAGTGCCACCTCCTCCCTGCAGAGCTGTATGATCAGTGCCACCACCTCCTCCATGCAGAGCTGTATGATCAGTGCCACCACCTCCTCCCTGCAGAGCTGTATGATCAGTGCCACCACCTCCTCCCTGCAGAGCTGTATGATCACTGCCATCACCTCATCCCTGCAGAGCTGTATGATCAGTGCCACCACCTCCTCCCTGCAGAGCTGTATGATCAGTGCCAACACCTCCCTGCAGAGCTGTATGATCAGTGCCATCACCTCCTCGCTGCAGGGCTGTATGATCAGTGCCAACACCTCCCTGCAGGGCTGTATGATCAGTGCCACCACCTCCTCCCTGCAGAGCTGTATGATCAGTGCCATCACCTCCCTGCAGAGCTGTATAATCACTGCCACCTCCTCGCTGCAGAGCTGTATGATCAGTGCCATCACCTCCTCCCTGCAGGGCTGTATGATCAGTGCCTCCACCTCCCTGCAGAGCTGTATAATCACTGCCACCTCCTCGCTGCAGAGCTGTATGATCAGTGCCATCACCTCCTCGCTGCAGGGCTGTATGATCAGTGACAACACCTCCTCCCTGCAGGGCTGTATGATCAGTGCCTCCACCTCCTCCCTGCAGGGCTGTATGATCAGTGCCACCACCTCCTCCCTGCAGAGCTGTATAATCACTGCCACCTCCTCGCTGCAGGGCTGTATGATCAGTGCCATCACCTCCTCGCTGCAGGGCTGTATGATCAGTGCCAACACCTCCTCCCTGCAGAGCTGTATGATCAGTGCCATCACCTCCTCGCTGCAGAGCTGTATGATCAGTGCCATCACCTCCTCGCTGCAGAGCTGTATGATCAGTGCCACCACCTCCTCCCTGCAGGGCTGTATGATCAGTGCCTCCACCTCCTCCCTGCAGGACTTTATGATCAGTGCCACCTCCTCCTCCATGCAGAGCTGTATGATCAGTGCCACCACCTCCTCCCTGCAGAGCTGTATGATCAGTGCCACCTCCTCCCTGCAGAGCTGTATGATCAGTGCCACCACCTCCTCCATGCAGAGCTGTATGATCAGTGCCACCACCTCCTCCCTGCAGAGCTGTATGATCAGTGCCACCACCTCCTCCCTGCATAGCTGTATGATCAGTGCCACCACCTCCTCCCTGCAGAGCTGTATGATCAGTGCCACCACCTCCTTCCTGCAGAGCTGTATGATCACAGCCACCACCTCCTCCCTGCAGAGCTGTATGATCAGTGCCAACACCTCCTCCCTGCAGGGCTGTATGATCAGTGCCTCCACCTCCTCCCTGCAGGACTGTATGATCAGTGCCACCTCCTCCTCCATGCAGAGCTGTATGATCAGTGCCACCACCTCCTCCCTGCAGAGCTGTATGATCAGTGCCACCTCCTCCCTGCAGAGCTGTATGATCAGTGCCACCACCTCCTCCATGCAGAGCTGTATGATCAGTGCCACCACCTCCTCCCTGCAGAGCTGTATGATCAGTGCCACCACCTCCTCCCTGCATAGCTGTATGATCAGTGCCACCACCTCCTCCCTGCAGAGCTGTATGATCAGTGCCACCACCTCCTTCCTGCAGAGCTGTATTATCACAGCCACCACCTCCTCCCTGCAGAGCTGTATGATCAGTGCCAACACCTCCTCCCTGCAGGGCTGTATGATCAGTGCCTCCACCTCCTCCCTGCAGGGCTGTATGATCAGTGCCACCACCTCCTCCCTGCAGAGCTGTATAATCACTGCCACCTCCTCGCTGCAGGGCTGTATGATCAGTGCCATCACCTCCTCGCTGCAGGGCTGTATGATCAGTGCCAACACCTCCTCCCTGCAGGGCTGTATGATCAGTGCCATCACCTCCTCGCTGCAGAGCTGCATGATCAGTGCCATCACCTCCTCGCTGCAGAGCTGTATGATCAGTGCCACCACCTCCTCCCTGCAGGGCTGTATGATCAGTGCCTCCACCTCCTCCCTGCAGGACTGTATGATCAGTGCCACCACCTCCTCCATGCAGAGCTGTATGATCACTGCCACCACCTCCTCCCTGCAGAGCTGTATGATCAGTGCTAACACCTCCTCCCTGCAGGGCTGTATGATCAGTGCCTCCACCTCCTCCCTGCAGGGCTGTATTATCAGTGCCACCACCTCCTCCCTGCAGAGCTGTATAATCACTGCCACCTCCTCGCTGCAGGGCTGTATGATCAGTGCCATCACCTCCTCGCTGCAGAGCTGTATGACCAATGCCATCACCTCCTCCCTGCCGAGCTGTATGATCAGTGCCACCACCTACTCCCTGCAGAGCTGAATGATCAGTGCCACCTCCTCCCTGCAGAGCTGTATGATCAGTGTCACCACCTCCTCCCTGCAGAGCTGTATGATCAGTGCCATCACCTCTTCCTAGGCAGAGCTTTATGATCAGTGCCACCAACTCCTCCCTGCAGAGCTGTATGATCAGTGCCATCACCTCTTCCCAGGCAGAGCTGTAAGATCAGTGCCACCAACTCCTCCCTGCAGAGCTGTATGATCACTGCCACCACCTCCTCACTGCAGAGCTGTATGGTCAGAGCCTCCACCTACTCCCTGCAGAGCTGTATGATCAATGCCACCACCTCCTCACTGCAGAGCTGTATGGTCAGAGCCTCCACCTCCTCCCTGCAGAGATGTATGATCAGTGCAACCACCTCCTCCCTGCAGAGCTGTATGATCAGTGCCACCACCTCCTCCCTGCAGAGCTGTATGATCACTGCCACCACCTCCTCACTGCAGAGCTGTATGGTCAGAGCCTCCACCTCCTCCCTGCAGAGATGTATGATCAGTGCAACCACCTCCTCCCTGCAGAGCTGTATGATCAGTGCCACCACCTCCTCCCTGCAGAGCTGTATGATCAGTGCCACCACCTCCTCATAGAATCATAGAATCATAGAATCGTAGAGTTGGAAGGGACCTCCTGGGCCATCTGGTCCAACCCCCTGCTCAAAGCAGGATTCGCTAAATCATCCCAGTTAGATGTCTGTCCAGCCTCTGTTTGAAGACTTCCATGGAAGGAGAACTCACCACTTCTCGTGGCAGCCTGTTCCACTCATTGATCACTCTAACTGTCAAAAAGTTTTTTCTAATATCTAATCTGTGTCTCCTCCCATTCAGCTTCATCCCATTGCTTCTAGTCTTTCCTTGTGCAAATGAGAATAAAGTTGATCCTTCTACAATGTGACAGCCCTTTAGATATTTGTAGACAGCTATTAAGTCTCCTCTCAGTCTTCTCTTTTGCAAACTAAACATTCCCAAATCCTGCAACCTTTCCTCATAAGACAGGGTTTGCAGACCGGTCACCATTCTGGTCGCTCTTTTCTGAACTTGCTCCAGTTTGTTGATGTCTTTTTTAAAATGTGGTGCCCAAAATTGGACACAGTATTCCAGATGAGGTCTGACCAAAGAGGAGTAGAGGGAAATAATTACTTCACGTGATCTAGACTGTATGCTTCTGTTAATACATCCTAGAATTGCATTTGCCTTTTTTGCTGCTGCATCACACTGTTGACTCATATTCAGTCTGTGATCTATTAGTATACCCAAGTCTTTTTCACATGTGCTGTCACTTAGCCCTATTCCTCCCATTCTATATATGCTTTTTTCATTTTTATTGCCCAGATGTAGTACTTTGCATTTCTCCCTGTTAAAAACCATTCTGTTAGTTGCTGCCCACTTCTCCAGTTTATTTAAATCTTTTTGAATCCTCTCTCTCTCTTCTCTAGTATTAGCTATCCCTCCTAGCTTTGAGTCATCAGCAAATTTAATCAGTTTACCCTCAATTCCTTCATCTAAATCGTTGATAAAGATGTTGAACAATACAGGGCCCAGGACAGAGCCCTGTGGTACCCCACTTGAGACATTCTTCCAACTGGATGTGCAGCCATTTACGACCACTCTTTGGGTCCGATCACTAAGCCAGTTATGAATCCACCTAACAGTTGCCTTGTCCATTCCATACTTAGTCATTTTTTCAATAAGGATTGTATGAGAGACTTTGTCAAATGCTTTGCTGAAGTCAAGATATACTATATCTACAGCATTTCCTTGATCCACCCAATCAGTAATACCGTCATAGAAGGAAATTAAATTAGTCTGACATGACTTATTAGTTACAAACCCATGCTGACTCTGTTTAATCACTTCATTCTTATCCAGGTATTGACATACATGTTGTTTAATATTTTGTTCAAAGATCTTTCCTGGTATAGAAGTCAGACTCACCGGCCTATAGTTGCCTGGGTCCACCTTCTTCCCCTTTTTGAAGATAGGAACAACATTTGCTCTTCTCCAGTCTTCTGGCACATCTACTGTTCTCCAAGAATTTTCAAAGATTATGGAGAGGGGTTCAAAAATTTCTTCTGCTATCTCCTTCAGTACTCTGGGGTGTAATTCATCTGGACCTGGAGACTTGAATTCATTTAGGTTAGCTAAGTGTTTCCTCACTATCTTTCTGTTTATAGATATCCTGGATTCTTCTATTCCCTTAATAGGACAGTGAATAACAGTTGATGTTACATTTCCTTTCTGAGAGAAAACAGATGCAAAATAGGAATTTAAAAGTTCAGCCTTCTCAACATCCTGTCTTACCATTTCATCATTTTCATCCTGTAAAAATCCTATAGCATCTTTGACTTTTCTTTTACTTTTGACATATCCCCAAAATCCTTTATTATTGCTTTTGACATCTCTTGCAAGCCTCAATTCATTTTCAGCTTTAGCTAATCTGATTTGTGCCCTGCGGGTTCTGCAGACAGCATTATATTCTTCTTTAGATATGCCTCCCTCTTTCCATTTTATAAAGATTTTTTTTTTCCTTTTTAGCATGTGCTTAAGTTCTGTGTTCATCCATCCTGGTTTCCTTAAATGCTTCCTATTCTTCCCTCTTTTCGGAATTGTTAACAACTGTCCTTTGAGAATTTCATTTTTCAAGATTTCCCATCCTTCCTGGACATTTTTGTCTTTAAGGATATCCAGCCATTGGATCCCTCCAATTCTCTTTCTGAATCCCTTAAAATCTGCCTTTCTGAAATCTAACCTTGACGTCTGAGTCTTCACAGGTCTTCCGCCTCTAGTTATCCAAAATTCTAAAATAGCATGGTCGCTACCTCCTAGGGTCCCAGCCACTTTTACCTCCTCAACCATTTCCCCCCTGTTTATAAGGATTAGATCAAAGGTAGCAGTTCCCCTTGTTTTCTCCTTTACCTTTTGGAAGATAAAGTTGTCAGCAAGAGAGGATAAGAATTTCCTTGACCTGTTAGTTTTGCCTGAGAGAGATTCCCAACAAATGTCTGGATAGTTGAAATCTCCCATGACAACTATGTCATATTTTTTGGAGAACTTGGCCATTTGATGCATAAAGAGTTCATCCATATCTTCAGCTTGCACAGGCGGCCTGTAGTAAATGCCTACAATGGTGTCCTTTCCATTGTTCTGTCCTTGTATTCTTACCCAAACAGTTTCCACAGAACTCCCAGTCTCTGAAGCTTCAACCTCTGTACAGATATACGCATTTCTAACATACAATGCGACACCCCCTCCTCGTTTATCAAGTCTGTTTCTTGCAAATAAGTTGTATCCTTCTAGTCTTGTATTCTTGTACTCCCTGCAGTGCTGTATGATCACTGCTACTTCATCCCTGCAGAGCTATATTATCAGTGCCATTGCCTCCTCCCTTCAGAGCTGTATGATCAGTGCCACCTTCTTCCCTGCAGAGTTGTATGATCAGTGCCACCACTTCCTCCCTACAGAGCTGTATGATCACTGCCACGTGCCACCTCCTCCCTGCAGAGTTGTATGATCAGTGCCACCACCTCCTCACTGCAGAGCTGTATGATCAGTGCCACCTCCTCCTCCCTACAGAGCTGTATGATCAGTGCCATCACCTCCTCCTTGCAGAGCTGTATGATCAGTGCCATCACCTCCTCCCTTCAGAGCTGAATGATCAGTGCCACATCTTCCCTGCAAAGCTGTATGATCACTACTACCTCTTCCCTGCAGAGTTGTATGATCAGTGCCACCACCTCCTCCCTGCAGAGCTGTATGATCAGTGCCACCACCTCCTCCCTGCAGAGCTGTATTATCAGAGCCATCACCTCCTCACTCCAGAGTTGTATGATCAGTGCTACCACCTCCTCCCTGCAGAGTTGTATGATCAGTGCCACCTCCTCCTCCCTGCAGAGCTGTATGATCAGTGCCACCACCTCCTCCCTGCAGAGCTGCATGATCAATGCCACCACCTCCTCCCTGCAGAGCAGTATGATCAGTGCCACCACCTCCTCCCTGCAGAGCTGTATTATCAGAGCCACCACCTTCTCCCTGCAGAACTGAATGATCAGAGCCATCACCTCCTCCCTGCAGAGCTGTATGATCAGTGCCACCTACTCCCTGCAGAGCTGTATGATCATTGCCACCACCTCCTTGCTGCAGAGCTGTATGATCAGTGCCATCACCTCCTCCCTCCCGAGCTGAATGATCAGTGGCACCACCTCCTCCCTGCAGAGCTGCATGATCAGTGCCACCACCTACTCCCTGCAGAGCTGAATGATCATTGCCACCTCCTCCCTGTAGAGTTGTATGATCAGTGCCACCACCTCCTCCCTGCAGAGCTGTATGATCAGTGCCATCACCTCCTCCCTGCAGAGCTGTATGATCACTGACACCACCTCCTCCCTGTAGAGCTGTATGATCAGTGCCACCACCTCCTCCCTGCTGAGCTGTAAGATCACTGCCATCACCTCCTCCCTGCAGAGCTGTATTATCAGCGCCACCACCTCCTCCCTGCATAGCTGTATGATAACTGCCACCTCCTCCCTGCAGAGCTGTATGTTCAGAGCCACCACCTCCTCCCTGCAGAGCTGTATGATCAGTGTCACCACCTCCTCCCTGCAGAGCTGTATGATCAGTGTCACCACATCCTCCCTGCAGAGCTGTATGATCAGTGCCACCACCTCCTCCCTGCACAGCTGTATTATCAGTGCCATCACCTCCTCCCTGCAGAGCTGTATGATCTGTGCCACCAACTCCTCCCTGCAGAGCTGTATTATCAGTGCCATCACCTCCTCCCTGCAGAGCTGTATGATCACTGCCACCTCCTCCCTGCAGAGCTGTATGTTCAGAGCCACCACCTCCTCCCTGCAGAGGTGTATGATCACTGCCACCACCTCCTCCCTGCAGAGCTGTATGATCAGTGCCTCCACCTCCTCCCTGCAAAGGTGTATGATCAGTGCCTCCACCTCCTCCCTGCAGAGCTGTATGATCAGTGCCACCACCTCCTCCCTGCAGAGCTGTATGATCACTGCCACCACCTCCTCCCTGCCGAGCTGTATGATCAGTGCCAACACCTACTCCCTGCAGAGCTGAATGATCAGTGCCACCTCCTCCCTGCAGAGCAGTATGATCAGTGTCAACCACCACCTCCCTGCAGAGCTGTATGATCAGTGTCACCACCTCCTCCCTGCAGAGCTGTATGATCACTGCCACCTCCTCGCTGCAGGGCTGTATAATCACTGCCACCTCCTCGCTGCAGAGCTGTATAATCACTGCCACCTCCTCGCTGCAGAGCTGTATGATCAGTGCCATCACCTCCTCGCTGCAGGGCTGTATGATCAATGCCAACACCTCCTCCCTGCAGGGCTGTATGATCAGTGCCTCCACCTCCTCCCTGCAGGGCTGTATGATCAGTGCCACCACCTCCTCCCTGCAGGGCTGTATGATCAGTGCCACCACCTCCTCCCTGCAGAGCTGTATAATCACTGCCACCTCCTCGCTGCAGGGCTGTATGATCAGTGCCAACACCTCCCTGCAGAGCTGTATGATCACTGCCACCTCCTCGCTGCAGAGCTGTATGATCAGTGCCATCACCTCCTCCCTGCAGGGCTGTATGATCAGTGCCACCACCTCCTCCCTGCAGAGCTGTATAATCACTGCCACCTCCTCGCTGCAGGGCTGTATGATCAGTGCCAACACTTCCCTGCAGAGCTGTATAATCACTGCCACCTCCTCGCTGCAGAGCTGTATGATCAGTGCCATCACCTCCTCGCTGCAGGGCTGTATGATCAATGCCAACACCTCCTCCCTGCAGGGCTGTATGATCAGTGCCTCCACCTCCTCCCTGCAGAGCTGTATGATCAGTGCCATCACCTCCTCGCTGCAGAGCTGTATGATCAGTGCCACCACCTCCTCCCTGCAGGGCTGTATGATCAGTGCCTCCACCTCCTCCCTGCAGGGCTGTATGATCAGTGCCACCACCTCCTCCATGCAGAGCTGTATGATCAGTGCCACCACCTCCTCCCTGCAGAGCTGTATGATCAGTGCCACCTCCTCCCTGCAGAGCTGTATGATCAGTGCCACCACCTCCTCCATGCAGAGCTGTATGATCAGTGCCACCACCTCCTCCCTGCAGAGCTGTATGATCACTGCCATCACCTCATCCCTGCAGAGCTGTATGATCAGTGCCACCACCTCCTCCCTGCAGAGCTGTATGATCAGTGCCAACACCTCCCTGCAGAGCTGTATAATCACTGCCACCTCCTCGCTGCAGGGCTGTATGATCAGTGCCAACACCTCCCTGCAGAGCTGTATGATCAGTGCCATCACCTCCTCGCTGCAGGGCTGTATGATCAGTGCCAACACCTCCCTGAAGGGCTGTATGATCAGTGCCTCCACCTCCTCCCTGCAGAGCTGTATGATCAGTGCCATCACCTCCCTGCAGAGCTGTATAATCACTGCCACCTCCTCGCTGCAGAGCTGTATGATCAGTGCCATCACCTCCTCGCTGCAGGGCTGTATGATCAGTGCCAACACCTCCTCCCTGCAGGGCTGTATGATCAGTGCCTCCACCTCCTCCCTGCAGGGCTGTATGATCAGTGCCACCACCTCCTCCCTGCAGAGCTGTATAATCACTGCCACCTCCTCGCTGCAGGGCTGTATGATCAGTGCCATCACCTCCTCGCTGCAGGGCTGTATGATCAGTGCCAACACCTCCTCCCTGCAGGGCTGTATGATCAGTGCCATCACCTCCTCGCTGCAGAGCTGTATGATCAGTGCCATCACCTCCTCGCTGCAGAGCTGTATGATCAGTGCCACCACCTCCTCCCTGCAGGGCTGTATGATCAGTGCCTCCACCTCCTCCCTGCAGGACTGTATGATCAGTGCCACCACCTCCTCCCTGCAGAGCTGTATAATCACTGCCACCTCCTCGCTGCAGGGCTGTATGATCAGTGCCAACACCTCCCTGCAGAGCTGTATAATCACTGCCACCTCCTCGCTGCAGAGCTGTATGATCAGTGCCATCACCTCCTCGCTGCAGGGCTGTATGATCAATGCCAACACCTCCTCCCTGCAGGGCTGTATGATCAGTGCCTCCACCTCCTCCCTGCAGAGCTGTATGATCAGTGCCAACACCTCCCTGCAGAGCTGTATGATCACTGCCACCTCCTCGCTGCAGAGCTGTATGATCAGTGCCATCACCTCCTCCCTGCAGGGCTGTATGATCAGTGCCACCACCTCCTCCCTGCAGAGCTGTATAATCACTGCCACCTCCTCGCTGCAGGGCTGTATGATCAGTGCCAACACCTCCCTGCAGAGCTGTATAATCACTGCCACCTCCTCGCTGCAGAGCTGTATGATCAGTGCCACCTCCTCCCTGCAGAGCTGTATGATCAGTGCCACCACCTCCTCGCTGCAGAGCTGTATGATCAGTGCCACCACCTCCTCCCTGCAGAGCTGTATGATCACTGCCATCACCTCATCCCTGCAGAGCTGTATGATCAGTGCCACCACCTCCTCCCTGCAGAGCTGTATGATCAGTGCCAACACCTCCCTGCAGAGCTGTATAATCACTGCCACCTCCTCGCTGCAGGGCTGTATGATCAGTGCCAACACCTCCCTGCAGAGCTGTATGATCAGTGCCATCACCTCCTCGCTGCAGGGCTGTATGATCAGTGCCAACACCTCCCTGCAGGGCTGTATGATCAGTGCCTCCACCTCCTCCCTGCAGAGCTGTATGATCAGTGCCATCACCTCCCTGCAGAGCTGTATAATCACTGCCACCTCCTCGCTGCAGAGCTGTATGATCAGTGCCATCACCTCCTCGCTGCAGAGCTGTATGATCAGTGCCACCACCTCCTCCCTGCAGGGCTGTATGATCAGTGCCTCCACCTCCTCCCTGCAGGACTGTATGATCAGTGCCACCACCTCCTCCCTGCAGAGCTGTATAATCACTGCCACCTCCTCGCTGCAGGGCTGTATGATCAGTGCCAACACCTCCCTGCAGAGCTGTATAATCACTGCCACCTCCTCGCTGCAGAGCTGTATGATCAGTGCCATCACCTCCTCGCTGCAGGGCTGTATGATCAATGCCAACACCTCCTCCCTGCAGGGCTGTATGATCAGTGCCTCCACCTCCTCCCTGCAGAGCTGTATGATCAGTGCCATCACCTCCTCGCTGCAGAGCTGTATGATCAGTGCCATCACCTCCTCGCTGCAGAGCTGTATGATCAGTGCCACCACCTCCTCCCTGCAGGGCTGTATGATCAGTGCCTCCACCTCCTCCCTGCAGGGCTGTATGATCAGTGCCACCACCTCCTCCATGCAGAGCTATATGATCAGTGCCTCCATCTCCTCCCTGCAGAGCTGTATGATCAGTGCCACCTCCTCCCTGCAGAGCTGTATGATCAGTGCCACCACCTCCTCCATGCAGAGCTGTATGATCAGTGCCACCACCTCCTCCCTGCAGAGCTGTATGATCAGTGCCACCACCTCCTCCCTGCAGAGCTGTATGATCACTGCCATCACCTCATCCCTGCAGAGCTGTATGATCAGTGCCACCACCTCCTCCCTGCAGAGCTGTATGATCAGTGCCAACACCTCCCTGCAGAGCTGTATAATCACTGCCACCTCCTCGCTGCAGGGCTGTATGATCAGTGCCAACACCTCCCTGCAGAGCTGTATGATCAGTGCCATCACCTCCTCGCTGCAGGGCTGTATGATCAGTGCCAACACCTCCCTGCAGGGCTGTATGATCAGTGCCACCACCTCCTCCCTGCAGAGCTGTATGATCAGTGCCATCACCTCCCTGCAGAGCTGTATAATCACTGCCACCTCCTCGCTGCAGAGCTGTATGATCAGTGCCATCACCTCCTCGCTGCAGGGCTGTATGATCAGTGCCTCCACCTCCTCCCTGCAGGGCTGTATGATCAGTGCCACCACCTCCTCCCTGCAGAGCTGTATAATCACTGCCACCTCCTCGCTGCAGGGCTGTATGATCAGTGCCATCACCTCCTCGCTGCAGGGCTGTATGATCAGTGCCACCACCTCCTCCCTGCAGAGCTGTATGATCAGTGCCACCACCTCCTCCCTGCAGAGCTGTATGATCAGTGCCACCACCTCCTCCCTGCAGAGCTGTATGATCAGTGTCACCACCTCCTCCTTGCAGAGCTGTATGATCACTACCATCACCTCCCTGCAGAGCTGTATGATTAGTTCCACCACCTACTCCCTGCAGAGCTGTATGATCAGTGCCATTGCCTCTTCCCTGCAGAGCTGTAGGATCAGTCCCACCACCTCCTCCCTGCAGAGCTGTATGATCAGTGCCACCACCTCCTCCCTGCAAAGCTGTATGATCAGTACCACCACCTCCTCCCTGCAGAGCTGTATGATCAGTGCCACCGCCTCCTCCCTTCAGAGCTGTATGATTAGTTCCACCACCTTCTCCCTCCAGAGCTGTATGATCAGTGCCTCCACCTCCTCCCTGCAGAGCTGTATGATCAGTGCCAACACCACCTCCCTGCAGAGTTGTATGACCACTGCCACCACCTCATCCCTGCAGAGCTGTATGACCACTGCCACCACCTCCTCCCTGCAGAGCTGTATGATCAGTGTCACCACTTCCTCCCTGCAGAGATATATGATCACTGCCACTACTTCCTCCCTGCAGAGCTGTATGATCAGTGCCATTGCCTCCTCCATGCAGAGCTGTATGATCAGTCCCACCACCTCCTTCATGCAGAGCTGTATGATCAGTGCCACCGCCTCCTCCCTGCAGAGCTGTATGATCAAAGCAACCTCATCCCTGCAGAACTGTATGATCAGTGCCACCAACTCCTCACTGCAGAGCTGTATGATCAGTGCCATCACCTCCTCCCTGCAGAGCTGTATGATCAGTGCCACCACCTCCTCCCTGCACAGCTGTATGATCAGTGCCATCACCTCCTCCCTGCAGAGTTGTATGATCAGTGCCAACACCACCTCCCTGCAGAGTTGTATGACCACTGCCACCACCTCATCCCTGCAGAGCTGTATGACCACTGCCACCACCTCCTCCCTGCAGAGCTGTATGATCAGTGTCACCACTTCCTCCCTGCAGAGATATATGATCACTGCCACTACTTCCTCCCTGCAGAGCTGTATGATCAGTGCCATTGCCTCCTCCATGCAGAGCTGTATGATCAGTCCCACCACCTCCTTCATGCAGAGCTGTATGATCAGTGCCACCGCCTCCTCCCTGCAGAGCTGTATGATCAAAGCAACCTCATCCCTGCAGAACTGTATGATCAGTGCCACCAACTCCTCACTGCAGAGCTGTATGATCAGTGCCATCACCTCCTCGCTGCAGAGCTGTATGATCAGTGCCACCACCTCCTCCCTGCAGAGCTGTATGATCAGTGCCACCTCCTCCTCCCTGCAGAGTTGTATGATCAGTGCCACCACCTCCTCCCTGCAGAGTTGTATGATCAGTGCCACCACCTCCTCCCTGCAGAGCTGTATGATCACTACCATCACCTCCCTGCAGAGCTGTATGATCACTACCATCACCTCCCTGCAGAGCTGTATGATCAGTGCCACCACCTCCTCCCTGCAGAGCTGTATGATCAGTGCCACCTCCTCCTCCCTGCAGAGCTGTATGATCAGTGCCACCACCTCCTTCCTGCAGAGCTGTATGATCAGTGCCACCTCCTCCTCCCTGCAGAGCTGTATGATCAGTGCCACCACCTCCTCCCTGCAGAGCTGTATGATCAGTGCCATCACCTCCTCACTCCAGAGATGTATGATCAGTGCCACCACCTCCTTCCTGCAGAGCTGTATGATCAGTGCCACCACCTCCTCCCTGCAGAGCTGTATGATCAGTGCCACCTCCTCCTCCCTGCAGAGCTGTATGATCAGTGCCACCACCTCCTTCCTGCAGAGCTGTATGATCAGTGCCATCACCTCCTCACTCCAGAGCTGTATGATCAGTTCCTCCACCTCCTCCCTGCAGAGCTGTATGATCAGTGCCACCACCTCCTCCCTGCAGAGCTGTATGATCAGTGCCACCACCTCCACCCTGCAGAGCTGTATTATCAGTGCCACCACCTTCTCCCTGCAGATCTGTATGATCAGAGCCATCACCTCCTCCCTGCAAAGCTGTATAATCAGTGCCACCTCCTCCCTGCAGAGCTGTATGATCAGTGCCACCACCTCTTTCCTGCACAGCTGTATGATCAGTGCCATCACCTCCTCCCTCCAGAGCTGTATGATCAGTGGCACCACCTCCTCCCTGCAGAGATATATGATCAGTGCAATCACCTCCTCCCTGCAGAGCTGTATGATCAGTGCCATTGCCTCCTCCCTTCAGAGCTGTATTATTAGTGCCACCACCTTCTCCCTGCAGAGCTGTATGATTAGTGCCACCACCTTCTCCCTGCAGAGCTTTATGATCAGTGTCACCACCTCCTCCCTGCAGAGCTGTATGATCAGTGCCACCACCTCCTCCCTGCAGAGCTGTATGATCAGTGCCACCACCTCCTCCCTGCAGAGCTGTATGACCAATGCCATCACCTCCTCCCTGCAGAGCTGTATGATCAGTGCCACCAACTCCTCACTGCAGAGCTGTATGATCAGTGCCATCACCTCCTCCCTGCAGAGCTGTATGATCAGTGCCACCACCTCCTCCCTGCACAGCTGTATGATCAGTGCCATCACCTCCTCCCTGCAGAGTTGTATGATCAGTGCCATCACCACCTCCCTGCAGAGTTGTATGACCACTGCCACCACCTCATCCCTGCAGAGCTGTATGACCACTGCCACCACCTCCTCCCTGCAGAGCTGTATGATCAGTGTCACCACTTCCTCCCTGCAGAGATATATGATCACTGCCACTACTTCCTCCCTGCAGAGCTGTATGATCAGTGCCATTGCCTCCTCCATGCAGAGCTGTATGATCAGTCCCACCACCTCCTTCATGCAGAGCTGTATGATCAGTGCCACCGCCTCCTCCCTGCAGAGCTGTATGATCAAAGCAACCTCATCCCTGCAGAGCTGTATGATCAGTGCCATCACCTCCTCGCTGCAGAGCTGTATGATCAGTGCCACCACCTCCTCCCTGCAGAGCTGTATGATCAGTGCCACCTCCTCCTCCCTGCAGAGTTGTATGATCAGTGCCACCACCTCCTCCCTGCAGAGTTGTATGATCAGTGCCACCACCTCCTCCCTGCAGAGCTGTATGATCACTACCATCACCTCCCTGCAGAGCTGTATGATCACTACCATCACCTCCCTGCAGAGCTGTATGATCAGTGCCACCACCTCCTCCCTGCAGAGCTGTATGATCAGTGCCACCTCCTCCTCCCTGCAGAGCTGTATGATCAGTGCCACCACCTCCTTCCTGCAGAGCTGTATGATCAGTGCCACCTCCTCCTCCCTGCAGAGCTGTATGATCAGTGCCACCACCTCCTCCCTGCAGAGCTGTATGATCAGTGCCATCACCTCCTCACTCCAGAGATGTATGATCAGTGCCACCACCTCCTTCCTGCAGAGCTGTATGATCAGTGCCACCACCTCCTCCCTGCAGAGCTGTATGATCAGTGCCACCTCCTCCTCCCTGCAGAGCTGTATGATCAGTGCCACCACCTCCTTCCTGCAGAGCTGTATGATCAGTGCCATCACCTCCTCACTCCAGAGCTGTATGATCAGTTCCTCCACCTCCTCCCTGCAGAGCTGTATGATCAGTGCCACCACCTCCTCCCTGCAGAGCTGTATGATCAGTGCCACCACCTCCACCCTGCAGAGCTGTATTATCAGTGCCACCACCTTCTCCCTGCAGATCTGTATGATCAGAGCCATCACCTCCTCCCTGCAAAGCTGTATAATCAGTGCCACCTCCTCCCTGCAGAGCTGTATGATCAGTGCCACCACCTCTTTCCTGCACAGCTGTATGATCAGTGCCATCACCTCCTCCCTCCAGAGCTGTATGATCAGTGGCACCACCTCCTCCCTGCAGAGATATATGATCAGTGCAATCACCTCCTCCCTGCAGAGCTGTATGATCAGTGCCATTGCCTCCTCCCTTCAGAGCTGTATTATTAGTGCCACCACCTTCTCCCTGCAGAGCTGTATGATTAGTGCCACCACCTTCTCCCTGCAGAGCTTTATGATCAGTGTCACCACCTCCTCCCTGCAGAGCTGTATGATCAGTGCCACCACCTCCTCCCTGCAGAGCTGTATGATCAGTGCCACCACCTCCTCCCTGCAGAGCTGTATGACCAATGCCATCACCTCCTCCCTGCCGAGCTGTATGATCAGTGCCACCACCTACTCCCTGCAGAGCTGAATGATCAGTGCCACCTCCTCCCTGCAGAGCTGTATGATCAGTGTCACCACCTCCTCCCTGCAGAGCTGTATGATCAGTGCCATCACCTCTTCCTAGGCAGAGCTTTATGATCAGTGTCACCACCTCCTCCCTGCAGAGCTGTATGATCAGTGCCATCACCTCTTCCCAGGCAGAGCTGTAAGATCAGTGCCACCAACTCCTCCCTGCAGAGCTGTATGATCACTGCCACCACCTCCTCACTGCAGAGTTGTATGGTCAGAGCCTCCACCTACTCCCTGCAGAGCTGTATGATCAATGCCATCACCTCCTCCCTGCAGAGATGTATGATCAGTGCAACCACCTCCTCCCTGCAGAGCTGTATGATCAGTGCCACCACCTCCTCCCTGCAGAGCTGTATGATCAGTGCCATCACCTCCCTGCAGAGCTGTATGATCAGTGCCACCACCTCCTCCCTGCAGAGCTGTATGATCACTACCATCACCTCCCTGCAGAGCTGTATGATCAGTGCCACCACCTCCACCCTGCAGAGCTGTATGATCAGTGCCACCACCTCCTCCCTGCAGAGCTGTATGATCAGTGCCACCACCTCCTCCCTGCAGAGCTGTATGATCAGTGTCACCACCTCCTCCTTGCAGAGCTGTATGATCACTACCATCACCTCCCTGCAGAGCTGTATGATTAGTTCCACCACCTACTCCCTGCAGAGCTGTATGATCAGTGCCATTGCCTCTTCCCTGCAGAGCTGTAGGATCAGTCCCACCACCTCCTCCCTGCATAGCTGTATGATCAGTGCCACCACCTCCTCCCTGCAAAGCTGTATGATCAGTACCACCACCTCCTCCCTGCAGAGCTGTATGATCAGTGCCATTGCCTCCTCCCTTCAGAGCTGTATGATTAGTTCCACCACCTTCTCCCTCCAGAGCTGTATGATCAGTGCCTCCACCTCCTCCCTGCAGAGCTGTATGATCAGTGCCAACACCACCTCCCTGCAGAGTTGTATGACCACTGCCACCACCTCATCCCTGCAGAGCTGTATGATCAGTGCCACCACCTCCTCCCTGCAGAGCTGTATGATCAGTGTCACCACTTCCTCCCTGCAGAGATATATGATCACTGCCACTACTTCCTCCCTGCAGAGCTGTATGATCAGTGCCATTGCCTCCTCCATGCAGAGCTGTATGATCAGTCCCACCACCTCCTCCCTGCAGAGCTGTATGATCAAAGCAACCTCATCCCTGCAGAACTGTATGATCAGTGCCACCAACTCCTCACTGCAGAGCTGTATGATCAGTGCCATCACCTCCTCCCTGCAGAGCTGTATGATCAGTGCCACCGCCTCCTCCCTGCACAGCTGTATGATCAGTGCCATCACCTCCTCCCTGCAGAGCTGTATGATCAGTGCCACCACCTCCTCCCTGCAGAGCTGTATGATCAAAGCAACCTCATCCCTGCAGAACTGTATGATCAGTGCCACCAACTCCTCACTGCAGAGCTGTATGATCAGTGCCATCACCTCCTCCCTGCAGAGCTGTATGATCAGTGCCACCACCTCCTCCCTGCACAGCTGTATGATCAGTGCCATCACCTCCTCCCTGCAGAGCTGTATGATCAGTGCCACCACCTCCTCCCTGCAGAGCTGTATGATCAGTGCCACCACCTCCTCCCTGCAGAGCTGTATGATCAGTGCCACCGCCTCCTCCCTGCAGAGCTGTATGATCAAAGCAACCTCATCCCTGCAGAACTGTATGATCAGTGCCACCAACTCCTCACTGCAGAACTGTATGATCAGTGCCATCACCTCCTCCCTGCAGAGCTGTATGATCAGTGCCACCACCTCCTCCCTGCACAGCTGTATGATCAGTGCCATCACCTCCTCCCTGCAGAGCTGTATGATCAGTGCCACCACCTCCTCCCTGCAGAGCTGTATGATCAGTGCCACCACCTCCTCCCTGCAGAGCTGTATGATCAGTGCCACCACCTCCTCCCTGCAGAGCTGTATGATCAGTGCCACCACCTTTTCCCTGCAGAGCTGTATGATCAGTGCCATCACCTCCTCGCTGCAGAGCTGTATGATCAGTGCCACCACCTCCTCCCTGCAGAGCTGTATGATCAGTGCCACCTCCTCCTCCCTGCAGAGTTGTATGATCAGTGCCACCACCTCCTCCCTGCAGAGTTGTATGATCAGTGCCACCACCTCCTCCCTGCAGAGCTGTATGATCACTACCATCACCTCCCTGCAGAGCTGTATGATCAGTGCCACCACCTCCTCCCTGCAGAGCTGTATGATCAGTGCCACCTCCTCCTCCCTGCAGAGCTGTATGATCAGTGCCACCACCTCCTTCCTGCAGAGCTGTATGATCAGTGCCACCTCCTCCTCCCTGCAGAGCTGTATGATCAGTGCCACCACCTCCTCCCTGCAGAGCTGTATGATCAGTGCCATCACCTCCTCACTCCAGAGATGTATGATCAGTGCCACCACCTCCTTCCTGCAGAGCTGTATGATCAGTGCCACCACCTCCTCCCTGCAGAGCTGTATGATCAGTGCCACCTCCTCCTCCCTGCAGAGCTGTATGATCAGTGCCACCACCTCCTTCCTGCAGAGCTGTATGATCAGTGCCATCACCTCCTCACTCCAGAGCTGTATGATCAGTGCCTCCACCTCCTCCCTGCAGAGCTGTATGATCAGTGCCACCACCTCCTCCCTGCAGAGCTGTATGATCAGTGCCACCACCTCCACCCTGCAGAGCTGTATTATCAGTGCCACCACCTTCTCCCTGCAGATCTGTATGATCAGAGCCATCACCTCCTCCCTGCAAAGCTGTATAATCAGTGCCACCTCCTCCCTGCAGAGCTGTATGATCAGTGCCACCACCTCTTTCCTGCACAGCTGTATGATCAGTGCCATCACCTCCTCCCTCCAGAGCTGTATGATCAGTGGCACCACCTCCTCCCTGCAGGGATATATGATCAGTGCAATCACCTCCTCCCTGCAGAGCTGTATGATCAGTGCCATTGCCTCCTCCCTTCAGAGCTGTATTATTAGTGCCACCACCTTCTCCCTGCAGAGCTTTATGATCAGTGTCACCACCTCCTCCCTGCAGAGCTGTATGATCAGTGCCACCACCTCCTCCCTGCAGAGCTGTATGATCAGTGCCACCACCTCCTCCCTGCAGAGCTGTATGACCAATGCCATCACCTCCTCCCTGCCGAGCTGTATGATCAGTGCCACCACCTACTCCCTGCAGAGCTGAATGATCAGTGCCACCTCCTCCCTGCAGAGCTGTATGATCAGTGTCACCACCTCCTCCCTGCAGAGCTGTATGATCAGTGCCACCACCTCCTCCCTGCAGAGCTGTATGATCAGTGCCATCACCTCCTCACTCCAGAGATGTATGATCAGTGCCACCACCTCCTTCCTGCAGAGCTGTATGATCAGTGCCACCACCTCCTCCCTGCAGAGCTGTATGATCAGTGCCACCTCCTCCTCCCTGCAGAGCTGTATGATCAGTGCCACCACCTCCTTCCTGCAGAGCTGTATGATCAGTGCCATCACCTCCTCACTCCAGAGCTGTATGATCAGTGCCTCCACCTCCTCCCTGCAGAGCTGTATGATCAGTGCCACCACCTCCTCCCTGCAGAGCTGTATGATCAGTGCCACCACCTCCACCCTGCAGAGCTGTATTATCAGTGCCACCACCTTCTCCCTGCAGATCTGTATGATCAGAGCCATCACCTCCTCCCTGCAAAGCTGTATAATCAGTGCCACCTCCTCCCTGCAGAGCTGTATGATCAGTGCCACCACCTCTTTCCTGCACAGCTGTATGATCAGTGCCATCACCTCCTCCCTCCAGAGCTGTATGATCAGTGGCACCACCTCCTCCCTGCAGAGATATATGATCAGTGCAATCACCTCCTCCCTGCAGAGCTGTATGATCAGTGCCATTGCCTCCTCCCTTCAGAGCTGTATTATTAGTGCCACCACCTTCTCCCTGCAGAGCTGTATGATTAGTGCCACCACCTTCTCCCTGCAGAGCTTTATGATCAGTGTCACCACCTCCTCCCTGCAGAGCTGTATGATCAGTGCCACCACCTCCTCCCTGCAGAGCTGTATGATCAGTGCCACCACCTCCTCCCTGCAGAGCTGTATGACCAATGCCATCACCTCCTCCCTGCCGAGCTGTATGATCAGTGCCACCACCTACTCCCTGCAGAGCTGAATGATCAGTGCCACCTCCTCCCTGCAGAGCTGTATGATCAGTGCCATCACCTCTTCCCAGGCAGAGCTGTAAGATCAGTGCCACCAACTCCTCCCTGCAGAGCTGTATGATCACTGCCACCACCTCCTCACTGCAGAGCTGTATGGTCAGAGCCTCCACCTACGCCCTGCAGAGCTGTATGATCAATGCCATCACCTCCTCCCTGCAGAGATGTATGATCAGTGCAACCACCTCCTCCCTGCAGAGCTGTATGATCAGTGCCACCACCTCCTCCCTGCAGAGCTGTATGATCAGTGCCACCACCTCCTCATAGAATCATAGAATCATAGAATCGTAGAGTTGGAAGGGACCTCCTGGGCCATCTGGTCCAACCCCCTGCTCAAAGCAGGATTCGCTAAATCATCCCAGTTAGATGTCTGTCCAGCCTCTGTTTGAAGACTTCCATGGAAGGAGAACTCACCACTTCTCGTGGCAGCCTGTTCCACTCATTGATCACTCTAACTGTCAAAAAGTTTTTTCTAATATCTAATCTGTGTCTCCTCCCATTCAGCTTCATCCCATTGCTTCTAGTCTTTCCTTGTGCAAATGAGAATAAAGTTGATCCTTCTACAATGTGACAGCCCTTTAGATATTTGTAGACAGCTATTAAGTCTCCTCTCAGTCTTCTCTTTTGCAAACTAAACATTCCCAAATCCTGCAACCTTTCCTCATAAGACAGGGTTTGCAGACCGGTCACCATTCTGGTCGCTCTTTTCTGAACTTGCTCCAGTTTGTTGATGTCTTTTTTAAAATGTGGTGCCCAAAATTGGACACAGTATTCCAGATGAGGTCTGACCAAAGAGGAGTAGAGGGAAATAATTACTTCACGTGATCTAGACTGTATGCTTCTGTTAATACATCCTAGAATTGCATTTGCCTTTTTTGCTGCTGCATCACACTGTTGACTCATATTCAGTCTGTGATCTATTAGTATACCCAAGTCTTTTTCACATGTGCTGTCACTTAGCCCTATTCCTCCCATTCTATATATGCTTTTTTCATTTTTATTGCCCAGATGTAGTACTTTGCATTTCTCCCTGTTAAAAACCATTCTGTTAGTTGCTGCCCACTTCTCCAGTTTATTTAAATCTTTTTGAATCCTCTCTCTCTCTTCTCTAGTATTAGCTATCCCTCCTAGCTTTGTGTCATCAGCAAATTTAATCAGTTTACCCTCAATTCCTTCATCTAAATCGTTGATAAAGATGTTGAACAATACAGGGCCCAGGACAGAGCCCTGTGGTACCCCACTTGAGACATTCTTCCAACTGGATGTGCAGCCATTTACGACCACTCTTTGGGTCCGATCACTAAGCCAGTTATGAATCCACCTAACAGTTGCCTTGTCCATTCCATACTTAGTCATTTTTTCAATAAGGATTGTATGAGAGACTTTGTCAAATGCTTTGCTGAAGTCAAGATATACTATATCTACAGCATTTCCTTGATCCACCCAATCAGTAATACCGTCATAGAAGGAAATTAAATTAGTCTGACATGACTTATTAGTTACAAACCCATGCTGACTCTGTTTAATCACTTCATTCTTATCCAGGTATTGACATACATGTTGTTTAATATTTTGTTCAAAGATCTTTCCTGGTATAGAAGTCAGACTCACCGGCCTATAGTTGCCTGGGTCCACCTTCTTCCCCTTTTTGAAGATAGGAACAACATTTGCTCTTCTCCAGTCTTCTGGCACATCTACTGTTCTCCAAGAATTTTCAAAGATTATGGAGAGGGGTTCAAAAATTTCTTCTGCTATCTCCTTCAGTACTCTGGGGTGTAATTCATCTGGACCTGGAGACTTGAATTTATTTAGGCTAGCTAAGTGTTTCCTCACTATCTTTCTGTTTATAGATATCCTGGATTCTTCTATTCCCTTAATAGGACAGTGAATAACAGTTGATGTTACATTTCCTTTCTGAGAGAAAACAGATGCAAAATAGGAATTTAAAAGTTCAGCCTTCTCAACATCCTGTCTTACCATTTCATCATTTTCATCCTGTAAAAATCCTATAGCATCTTTGACTTTTCTTTTACTTTTGACATATCCCCAAAATCCTTTATTATTGCTTTTGACATCTCTTGCAAGCCTCAATTCATTTTCAGCTTTAGCTAATCTGATTTGTGCCCTGCAGGTTCTGCAGACAGCATTATATTCTTCTTTAGATATGCCTCCATCTTTCCATTTTATAAAGATTTTTTTTTTCCTTTTTAGCATGTGCTTAAGTTCTGTGTTCATCCATCCTGGTTTCCTTAAATGCTTCCTATTCTTCCCTCTTTTCGGAATTGTTAACAACTGTCCTTTGAGAATTTCATTTTTCAAGATTTCCCATCCTTCCTGGACATTTTTGTCTTTAAGGATATCCAGCCATTGGATCCCTCCAATTCTCTTTCTGAATCCCTTAAAATCTGCCTTTCTGAAATCTAACCTTGACGTCTGAGTCTTCACAGGTCTTCCGCCTCTAGTTATCCAAAATTCTAAAATAGCATGGTCGCTACCTCCTAGGGTCCCAGCCACTTTTACCTCCTCAACCATTTCCCCCCTGTTTATAAGGATTAGATCAAAGGTAGCAGTTCCCCTTGTTTTCTCCTTTACCTTTTGGAAGATAAAGTTGTCAGCAAGAGAGGATAAGAATTTCCTTGACCTGTTAGTTTTGCCTGAGAGAGATTCCCAACAAATGTCTGGGTAGTTGAAATCTCCCATGACAACTATGTCATATTTTTTGGAGAACTTGGCCATTTGATGCATAAAGAGTTCATCCATATCTTCAGCTTGCACAGGCGGCCTGTAGTAAATGCCTACAATGGTGTCCTTTCCATTGTTCTGTCCTTGTATTCTTACCGAAACAGTTTCCACAGAACTCCCAGTCTCTGAAGCTTCAACCTCTGTGCAGATATACGCATTTCTAACATACAATGCGACACCTCCTCCTCGTTTATCAAGTCTGTTTCTTGCAAATAAGTTGTATCCTTCTAGTCTTGTATTCTTGTACTCCCTGCAGTGCTGTATGATCACTGCTACTTCATCCCTGCAGAGCTATATTATCAGTGCCATTGCCTCCTCCCTTCAGAGCTGTATGATCAGTGCCACCTCCTTCCTGCAGAGCTGTATGATCACTACCACTTCTTCCCTGCAGAGTTGTATGATCAGTGCCACCACTTCCTCCCTGCAGAGCTGTATGATCACTGCCACGTGCCACCTCCTCCCTGCAGAGTTGTATGATCAGTGCCACCACCTCCTCACTGCAGAGCTGTATGATCAGTGCCACCTCCTCCTCCCTACAGAGCTGTATGATCAGTGCCATCACCTCCTCCTTGCAGAGCTGTATGATCAGTGCCATCACCTCCTCCCTTCAGAGCTGAATGATCAGTGCCACATCTTCCCTGCAAAGCTGTATGATCACTACTACCTCTTCCCTGCAGAGTTGTATGATCAGTGCCACCACCTCCTCCCTGCAGAGTTGTATGATCAGTGCCACGTCCTCCTCCCTGCAGAGCTGTATGATCAGTGCCACCACCGACTCCCTGCAGAGCTGTATGATCAGAGCCATCACCTCCTCACTCCAGAGTTGTATGATCAGTGCTACCACCTCCTCCCTGCAGAGTTGTATGATCAGTGCCACCTCCTCCTCCCTGCAAAGCTGTATGATCAGTGCCACCACCTCCTCCCTGCAGAGCTGCATGATCAATGCCACCACCTCCTCCCTGCAGAGCAGTATGATCAGTGCCATCACCTCCTCCCTGCAGAGCTGTATGATCAGTGCCACCTACTCCCTGCAGAGCTGTATGATCATTGCCACCACCTCCTTGCTGCAGAGCTGTATGATCAGTGCCATCACCTCCTCCCTCCCGAGCTGAATGATCAGTGGCACCACCTCCTCCCTGCAGAGCTGCATGATCAGTGCCACCACCTACTCCCTGCAGAGCTGAATGATCATTGCCACCTCCTCCCTGTAGAGTTGTATGATCAGTGCCACCACCTCCTCCCTGCAGAGCTGTATGATCAGTGCCATCACCTCCTCCCTGCAGAGCTGTATGATCACTGACACCACCTCCTCCCTGTAGAGCTGTATGATCAGTGCCACCACCTCCTCCCTGCTGAGCTGTAAGATCACTGCCATCACCTCCTCCCTGCAGAGCTGTATTATCAGCGCCACCACCTCCTCCCTGCATAGCTGCATGATAACTGCCACCTCCTCCCTGCAGAGCTGTATGTTCAGAGCCACCACCTCCTCCCTGCAGAGCTGTATGATCAGTGTCACCACCTCCTCCCTGCAGAGCTGTATGATCAGTGTCACCACATCCTCCCTGCAGAGCTGTATGATCAGTGCCACCACCTCCTCCCTGCAGAGCTGTATTATCAGTGCCATCACCTCCTCCCTGCAGAGCTGTATGATCTGTGCCACCAACTCCTCCCTGCAGAGCTGTATTATCAGTGCCATCACCTCCTCCCTGCAGAGCTGTATGATCACTGCCACCTCCTCCCTGCAGAGCTGTATGTTCAGAGCCACCACCTCCTCCCTGCAGAGGTGTATGATCACTGCCACCACCTCCTCCCTGCAGAGCTGTGTGACCAATGCCATTACCTCCTCCCTGCAGAGCTGTATGATCAGTGCCTCCACCTCCTCCCTGCAAAGGTGTATGATCAGTGCCACCACCTCCTCCCTGCAGAGCTGTATGATCACTGCCACCACCTCCTCCCTGCCGAGCTGTATGATCAGTGCCAACACCTACTCCCTGCAGAGCTGAATGATCAGTGCCACCTCCTCCCTGCAGAGCAGTATGATCAGTGTCACCACCTCCTCCCTGCAGAGCTGTATGATCAGTGTCACCACCTCCTTCCTGCAGAGCTGTATGATCACTACCATCACTTCCTCCCTGCAGAGCTGTATGATCAGTGCCACCACCTACTCCCTGCAGAGATGAAAGATCAGTGCCACCTCCTCCCTGCAGAGCTGTATGATCAGTGTCACCACCTCCTCCCTGCAGAGCTGTTTGATCAGTGCCATCACCTCTTCCCAGGCAGAGCTGTATGATCAGTGCCACCAACTCCTCCCTGCAGAGCTGTATGATCAGTGCCACCACCTTCTTCCTGCAGAGCTGTATGATCAGTGCCATCACCTCCTCCCTCCAGAGCTGTATGATCAGTGGCACCACCTCCTCCCTGCAGAGATATATGATCAGTGCCACCACTTTCTCCCTGCAGAGCTGTATGATTAGTTCCTCCACCTCCTCCCTGCAGAGCTGTATGATCAGTGCCATTGCCTCCTCCCTGCAGAGCTGTATGATCACTGCCACCACCTCCTCCCTGCAGAGCTGTATTATCAGTGCCACCACCTCCTCCCTGGAGAGCTGTATGATCAGTGCCACCACCTCCTCCCTGCAGACCTGTATGATCAGTGCCACCACCTACTCCCTGCAGAGCTGATTGATCAGTGCCACCTCCTCCCTGCAGAGCTGTATGATCAGTGTCACCACCTCCTCCCTGCAGAGCTGTATGATCAGTGTCACCACCTCCTCCCTGCAGAGCTGTATGATCAGTGCCACCACCTCCTTCCTGCAGAGCTGTATGATCACTACCATCACCTCCTCCCTGCAGAGCTGTATGATCAGTGCCACCACCTACTCTCTGCAGAGATGAAAGATCAGTGCCACCTCCTCCCTGCAGAGTTGTATGATCAGTGGCACCACCTCCTCCCTGCAGAACTGTATGATCAGTGCCACCACCTCCTCCCTGCAGAGCTGTATGATCAGTGCCACCACCTCCTCCCTGCAGATTTGTATGATCAGTGCCACCTACTCCTCCCTGCAGAGCTGTATGATCACTACCATCACCTCCCTGCAGAGTTGTATGATCAGTGGCACCACCTCCTCCCTGCAGAGCTGTATGATCAGTGCCACCACCTCCTCCCTGCAGAGCTGTATGATCAGTGCCACCACCTCCTCCTTGCAGAGCTGTATGATCAGTGTCACCACCTCCTCCTTGCAGAGCTGTATGATCACTACCATCACCTCCCTGCAGAGCTGTATGATTAGTTCCACCACCTCCTCCCTGCAGAGCTGTATGATCAGTGCTATTTCCTCCTCCCTGCAGAGCTGCAGGATTAGTCCCACCACCTCCTCCCTGCAGAGCTGTATGATCAGTGCCACCACCTCCTCCCAGCAGAGCTGTATGGTCAGTGTCACCACTTCCTCCCTGCAGAGATATATGATCACTGCCACTACTTCCTCCCTGCAGAGTTGCATGATCAGTGCCACCACCTCCTTCATGCAGAGCTGTATGATCAGTGCCACCACCTCCTCCCTGCAGAGCTGTATGATCAGTGACACCAACTCCTCACTGCAGAGCTGTATGATCAGAGCCACCACCTCCTCCCTGCAGAGCTGTATGATCAGTGCCACCACCTGCTCCCTGCAGAGCTGTATGAACAGTGCCATCACCTCCTCCCTGCAGAGCTGTATGATGAGTCCCACCACCTCCTTCATGCAGAGCTGTATGATTAGTGCCACCACCTACTCCCTGCAGAGCTGTATGATCAGTGCCAACACCTCCTCCTTGCAGAGTTGTATGACCACTGCCACCACCTCCTCCCTGCAAAGCTGTATGATCAGTGCCACCACCTCCTCCCTGCAGAGCAGTATGATCAGTGCCACCACCTCCTCCCTGCAGAGCTGTATGATCAGTGCCACCACCTCCTCCCTGCAGAGCTGTATGATCAGTGCCCCCACCTCCTCCCTGCAAAGCTGTATGATCACTGCTACCTGCTCCTTGCAGAGCTGTATGATCAGTGCCACCACCTCCTCCCTGCAGAGCTTTATGATCAGTGCCCCCACCTCCTTCCTGCAGAGCTGTATGATCAGTGCCATCACCTCCTCACTCCAGAGCTGTATGATCAGTGGCACCACCTCCTCCCTGCAGAGCTGTATGATCAGTGCCACCACCTCCTCCCTGCAGAGCTGTATGATCAGTGCCACCATCTCCTCCCTGCAGAGCTGTATGATCAGTGCCACCACCTCCACCCTGCAGAGCTGTATTATCAGTGCCACCACCTTCTCCCTGCAGATCTGTATGATCAGAGCCATCACCTCCTCCCTGCAGAGCTGTATGATCAGTGCCACCTCCTCCCTGCAGAGCTGTATGATCAGTGCCACCACCTCTTTCCTGCACAGCTGTATGATCAGTGCCATCACCTCCTCCCTCCAGAGCTGTATGATCAGTGGCACCACCTCCTCCCTGCAGAGCTGTATGATCAGTGCCACCACCTCCTCCCTGCAGAGCTGTATGATCAGTCCCACCACCTCCTCCCTGCAGAGCTGTATGATCAGTGCCACCACCTCCACCCTGCAGAGCTGTATTATCAGTGCCACCACCTTCTCCCTGCAGATCTGTAAGATCAGAGCCATCACCTCCTCCCTGCAGAGCTGTATGATCAGTGCCACCTCCTCCCTGCAGAGCTGTATGATCAGTGCCACCACCTCTATCCTGCACAGCTGTATGATCAGTGCCATCACCTCCTCCCTCCAGAGCTGTATGATCAGTGCCACCACCTCCACCCTGCAGAGCTGTATTATCAGTGCCACCACCTTCCCCCTGCAGATCTGTATGATCAGAGCCATCAACTCCTCCCTGCAGAGCTGTATGATCAGTGCCACCTCCTCCCTGCAGAGCTGTATGATCAGTGCCACCACCTCTTTCCTGCAGAGCTGTATGATCAGTGCCATCACCTCCTCCCTCCAGAGCTGTATGATCAGTGGCACCACCTCCTCCCTGCAGAGATATATGATCAGTGCCACCACGTCCTACCTGCAGAGCTGTATGATTACTTCCACCACCTCCTCCCTGCAGAGCCTTATGATCAGTGCAATCACCTCCTCCCTGCAGAGCTGTATGATCAGTGCCATTGCCTCCTCCCTTCAGAGCTGTATTATTAGTGCCACCACCTTCTCCCTGCAGAGCTGTATGATTAGTGCCACCACATTCTCCCTGCAGAGCTGTATGATCAGTGCCACCTCCTCCCTTCAGAGCTGTATGATCAGTGCCACCACCTCCTCCCTGCAGAGCTGTATGACCAATGCCATCACCTCCTCCCTGCCGAGCTGTATGATCAGTGCCACCACCTACTCCCTGCAGAGCTGAATGATCAGTGCCACCTCCTCCCTGCACAGCTGTATGATCAGTGTCACCACCTCCTCCCTGCAGAGCTGTATGATCAGTGCCATCACCTCTTCCTAGGCAGAGCTGTATGATAAGTGCCACCAACTCCTCCCTGCAGAGCTGTATGGTCAGAGCCTCCACCTATTCCCTGCAGAGATATATGATCAGTGCCAACACCTCCTCCCTGCAGAGCTGTATGATCAATGCCATCACCTCCTCCCTGCAGAGATGTATGATCAGTGCAACCACCTCCTCCCTGCAGAGCTGTATGATCACTGCCACCACCTCCTCACTGCAGAGCTGTATGGTCAGAGCCTCCACCTATTCCCTGCAGAGATATATGATCAGTGCCAACACCTCCTCCCTGCAGAGCTGTATGATCAATGCCATCACCTACTCCCTGCAGAGATGTATGATCAGTGCAACCACCTCCTCCCTGCAGAGCTGTATGATCAGTGCCACCACCTCCTCCCTGCAAAGCTGTATGATCAGTGCCACCACCTCCTCCCTGCAGTGCTGTATGATCACTGCTACTTCATCCCTGCAGAGCTGTATTATCAGTGCCATTGCCTCCTCCCTTCAGAGCTGTTTGATCAGTGCCACCTCCTTCCTGCAGAGCTGTATGATCACTACCACCTCCTCCCTGCAGAGTTGTATGATCAGTGCCACAACCTCCTCACTGCAGAGCTGTTTGATCACTGCCACCTCCTCCTCCCTACAGAGCTGTATGATCACTACCACTTCTTCCCTGCAGAGTTTTATGATCAGTGCCACGTGCCACCTCCTCCCTGCAGAGTTGTATGATCAGTGCCACCACCTCCTCACTGCAGAGCTGTATGATCAGTGTCACCACCTCCTTCCTGCAGAGATGAAAGATCAGTGCCACCTCCTCCCTGCAGAGCTGTATGATCAGTGCCACCACCTACTCCCTGAAGAGATGAAAGATCAGTGCCACCTCCTCCCTGCAGAGCTGTATGATCAGTGCCACCACCTACTCCCTGCAGAGATGAAAGATCAGTGCCACCTCCTCCCTGCAGAGCTGTATGATCAGTGCCACCAACTCCTCCCTGCAGAGCTGTATGATCAGTGCCACCACCTCCTTCCTGCAGAGCTGTATGATCAATGCCATCACCTCCTCCCTCCAGAGCTGTTTGATCAGTGGCACCACCTCCTCCCTGCAGAGATATATGATCAGTGCCACCACTTTCTCCCTGCAGAGCTGTATGATCAGTGCCATTGCCTCCTCCCTGCAGAGCTGTATGATCACTTCCACCACCTCCTCCCTGCAGAGCTGTATGATCAGTGCCTTCACCTCCTCCCTGCAGAGCTGTATTATCAGTGCCACCACCTCCTCCCTGCAGAGCTGTATGATCAGTGCCACCACCTCCTCCCTGCAGAGCTGTATTATCAGTGCCACCACCTCCTCCCTGCAGAGCTGTATGATCAGTGCCATCACCTCCTCCCTGCAGAGCTGTATGATCAGTGCCACCACCTCCTCCCTGCAGAGCTGTATGATCAGTGCCACCACCTCCTCCCTGCAGAGCTGTATGATCAGTGTCAACACCTCATCCCTGCAGAGCTGTATGATCAGTGCCACCACCTCCTTCCTGCAGAGCTGTATGATCACTACCATCACCTCCTCCCTGCAGAGCTGTATGATCAGTGCCACCACCTACTCCCTGCAGAGCTGATTGATCAGTGCCACCTCCTCCCTGCAGAGCAGTATGATCAGTGTCACCACCTCCTCCCTGCAGAGCTGTATGATCAGTGTCACCACCTCCTCCCTGCAGAGCTGTATGATCAGTGCCACCACCTCCTTCCTGCAGAGCTGTATGATCACTACCATCACCTCCTCCCTGCAGAGCTGTATGATCAGTGCCACCACCTACTCCCTGCAGAGATGAAAGATCAGTGCCACCTCCTCCCTGCAGAGCTGTATGATCAGTGTCACCACCTCCCCCCTGCAGAGCTGTTTGATCAGTGCCATCACCTCTTCCCAGGCAGAGCTGTATGATGAGTACCACCAACTCCTCCCTGCAGAACTGTATGATCAGTGCCACCACCTCCTCCCTGCAGAGCTCTATGATCAGTGCCACCACCTCCTCCCTGCAGAGCTGTATGATCAGTGCCACCACCTCCTCCTTGCAGAGCTGTATGATCAGTGCCACCACCTCCTCCCTGCAGAGCTGTTTGATCAGTGTCACCACCTCCTCCTTGCAGAGCTGTATGATCACTACCATCACCTCCCTGCAGAGCTGTATGATTAGTTCCACCACCTCCTCCCTGCAGAGCTGTATGATCAGTGCTATTTCCTCCTCCCTGCAGAGCTGCAGGATTAGTCCCACCACCTCCTCCCTGCAGAGCTGTATGATCAGTGCCACCACCTCCTCCCAGCAGAGCTGTATGGTCAGTGTCACCACTTCCTCCCTGCAGAGATATATGATCACTGCCACTACTTCCTCCCTGCAGAGTTGCATGATCAGTGCCACCACCTCCTTCATGCAGAGCTGTATGATCAGTGCCATAACCTCATCCCTGCAGAGCTGTATGATCAGTGCCATCAACTCCTCACTGCAGAGCTGTATGATCAGAGCCACCACCTCCTCCCTGCAGAGCTGTATGATCAGTGCCACCACCTGCTCCCTGCAGAGCTGTATGAACAGTGCCATCACCTCCTCCCTGCAGAGCTGTATGATGAGTCCCACCACCTCCTTCATGCAGAGCTGTATGATTAGTGCCACCACCTACTCCCTGCAGAGCTGTATGATCAGTGCCAACACCTCCTCCCTGTAGAGTTGTATGACCACTGCCACCACCTCCTCACTGCAAAGCTGTATGATCAGTGCCACCACCTCCTCCCTGCAGAGCAGTATGATCATTGCCACCACCTCCTCCCTGCAGAGCAGTATGATCAGTGCCATTGCCTCCTTCCTTCACAGCTGTATGATCAGTGCCACCACCTTCTCCCTGCAGAGTTGTATGATCAGTGCCACCACCTCCTCCCTGCAGAGCTGTATGATCAGTGCCCCCACCTCCTCCCTGCAAAGCTGTATGATCACTGCTACCTGCTCCTTGCAGAGCTGTATGATCAGTGCCACCACCTCCTCCCTGCAGAGCTTTATGATCAGTGCCCCCACCTCCTTCCTGCAGAGCTGTATGATCAGTGCCATCACCTCCTCACTCCAGAGCTGTATGATCAGTGGCACCACCTCCTCCCTGCAGAGCTGTATGATCAGTGCCACCACCTCCTCCCTGCAGAGCTGTATGATCAGTGCCACCACCTCCTCCCTGCAGAGCTGTATGATCAGTGCCACCACCTCCACCCTGCAGAGCTGTATTATCAGTGCCACCACCTTCTCCCTGCAGATCTGTATGATCAGAGCCATCACCTCCTCCCTGCAGAGCTGTATGATCAGTGCCACCTCCTCCCTGCAAAGCTGTATGATCAGTGCCACCACCTCTTTCCTGCACAGCTGTATGATCAGTGCCATCACCTCCTCCCTCCAGAGCTGTATGATCAGTGGCACCACCTCCTCCCTGCAGAGCTGTATGATCAGAGCCACCACCTCTTTCCTGCACAGCTGTATGATCAGTGCCATCACCTCCTCCCTCCAGAGCTGTATGATCAGTGCCACCACCTCCACCCTGCAGAGCTGTATTATCAGTGCCACCACCTTCCCCCTGCAGATCTGTATGATCAGAGCCATCAACTCCTCCCTGCAGAGCTGTATGATCAGTGCCACCTCCTCCCTGCAGAGCTGTATGATCAGTGCCACCACCTCTTTCCTGCAGAGCTGTATGATCAGTGGCACCACCTCCTCCCTGCAGAGATATATGATCAGTGCCACCACGTCCTACCTGCAGAGCTGTATGATTACTTCCACCACCTCCTCCCTGCAGAGCCTTATGATCAGTGCAATCACCTCCTCCCTGCAGAGCTGTATGATCAGTGCCATTGCCTCCTCCCTTCAGAGCTGTATTATTAGTGCCACCACCTTCTCCCTGCAGAGCTGTATGATTAGTGCCACCACATTCTCCCTGCAGAGCTGTATGATCAGTGCCACCTTCTCCCTGCAGAGCTGTATGATCAGTGCCACCACCTCCTCCCTGCAGAGCTGTATGATCAGTGCCACCACCTCCTCCCTGCAGAGCTGTATGACCAATGCCATCACCTCCTCCCTGCCGAGCTGTATTATCAGTGCCACCACCTACTCCCTGCAGAGCTGAATGATCAGTGCCACCTCCTCCCTGCAGAGCTGTATGATCAGTGTCACCACCTCCTCACTGCAGAGCTGTATGATCAATGCCATCACCTCTTCCTAGGCAGAGCTGTATGATCAGTGCCACCAACTCCTCCCAGGCAGAGCTGTAAGATCAGTGCCACCAACTCCTCCCTGCAGAGCTGTATGGTCAGAGCCTCCACCTATTCCCTGCAGAGATATATGATCAGTGCCAACACCTCCTCCCTGCAGAGCTGTATGATCAATGCCATCACCTCCTCCCTGCAGAGATGTATGATCACTGCCACCACCTCCTCCCTGCAGAGCTGTATGATCAGTGCCACCACCTCCTCCCTGCAAAGCTGTATGATCAGTGCCACCACCTCCTCCCTGCAGTGCTGTATGATCACTGCTACTTCATCCCTGCAGAGTTGTATTATCAGTGCCATTGCCTCCTTCCTGCAGAGCTGTATGATCACTACCACCTCCTCCCTGCAGAGTTGTATGATCAGTGCCACCACCTCCTCACTGCAGAGCTGTTTGATCACTGCCACCTCCTCCTCCCTACAGAGCTGTATGATCACTACCACTTCTTCCCTGCAGAGTTGTATGATCAGTGCCACCACCTACTCCCTGCAGAGCTGTATGATCAGTGCCATCACCTCCTCACTCCAGAGTTGTATGATCAGTGCCACCAACTCCTCACTGCAGAGCTGTATGATCAGAGCCACCACCTCCTCCCTGCAGAGCTGTATGATCAGTGCCACCACCTGCTCCCTGCAGAGCTGTATGAACAGTGCCATCACCTCCTCCCTGCAGAGCTGTATGATGAGTCCCACCACCTCCTTCATGCAGAGCTGTATGATTAGTGCCACCACCTACTCCCTGCAGAGCTGTATGATCAGTGCCAACACCTCCTCCCTGCAGAGTTGTATGACCACTGCCACCACCTCCTCCCTGCAGAGCTGTATGATGAGTCCCACCACCTCCTTCATGCAGAGCTGTATGATTAGTGCCACCACCTACTCCCTGCAGAGCTGTATGATCAGTGCCACCACCTCCTCCCTGCAGAGCAGTATGATCATTGCCACCACCTCCTCCCTGCAGAGCAGTATGATCAGTGCCATTGCCTCCTTCCTTCACAGCTGTATGATCAGTGCCACCACCTTCTCCCTGCAGAGTTGTATGATCAGTGCCACCACCTCCTCCCTGCAGAGCTGTATGATCAGTGCCCTCACCTCCTCCCTGCAAAGCTGTATGATCACTGCTACCTGCTCCTTGCAGAGCTGTATGATCAGTGCCACCACCTCCTCCCTGCAGAGCTGTATGATCAGTGCCATCACCTCCTCACTCCAGAGCTGTATGATCAGTGGCACCACCTCCTCCCTGCAGAGCTGTATGATCAGTGCCACCACCTCCTCCCTGCAGAGCTGTATGATCAGTGCCACCACCTCCTCCCTGCAGAGCTGTATGATCAGTGCCACCACCTCCACCCTGCAGAGCTGTATTATCAGTGCCACCACCTTCTCCCTGCAGATCTGTATGATCAGAGCCATCACCTCCTCCCTGCAGAGCTGTATGATCAGTGCCACCTCCACCCTGCAGAGCTGTATGATCAGTGCCACCACCTCTTTCCTGCACAGCTGTATGATCAGTGCCATCACCTCCTCCCTCCAGAGCTGTATGATCAGTGGCACCACCTCCTCCCTGCAGAGCTGTATGATCAGAGCCACCACCTCTTTCCTGCACAGCTGTATGATCAGTGCCATCACCTCCTCCCTCCAGAGCTGTATGATCAGTGCCACCACCTCCACCCTGAAGAGCTGTATTATCAGTGCCACCACCTTCCCCCTGCAGATCTGTATGATCAGAGCCATCAACTCCTCCCTGCAGAGCTGTATGATCAGTGCCACCTCCTCCCTGCAGAGCTGTATGATCAGTGCCACCACCTCTTTCCTGCAGAGCTGTATGATCAGTGCCATCACCTCCTCCCTCCAGAGCTGTATGATCAGTGGCACCACCTCCTCCCTGCAGAGATATATGATCAGTGCCACCACGTCCTACCTGCAGAGCTGTATGATTACTTCCACCACCTCCTCCCTGCAGAGCCTTGTGATCAGTGCAATCACCTCCTCCCTGCAGAGCTGTATGATCAGTGCCATTGTCTCCTCCCTTCAGAGCTGTATTATTAGTGCCATCACCTTCTCCCTGCAGAGCTGTATGATTAGTGCCACCACATTCTCCCTGCAGAGCTGTATGATCAGTGCCACCTCCTCCCTGCAGAGCTGTATGACCAGTGCCACCACCTCCTCCCTGCAGAGCTGTATGATCAGTGCCACCACCTCCTCCCTGCAGAGCTGTATGACCAATGCCATCACCTCCTCCCTGCCGAGCTGTATGATCAGTGCCACCACCTCCTCACTGCAGAGCTGTATGGTCAGAGCCTCCACCTATTCCCTGCAGAGATATATGATCAGTGCCAACACCTCCTCCCTGCAGAGCTGTATGATCAATGCCATCACCTACTCCCTGCAGAGATGTATGATCAGTGCAACCACCTCCTCCCTGCAGAGCTGTATGATCAGTGCCACCACCTCCTCCCTGCAAAGCTGTATGATCAGTGCCACCACCTCCTCCCTGCAGTGCTGTATGATCACTGCTACTTCATCCCTGCAGAGCTGTATTATCAGTGCCATCACCTCCTCCCTCCAGAGCTGTATGATCAGTGCCCCCACCTCCTTCCTGCAGAGCTGTATGATCAGTGCCATCACCTCCTCACTCCAGAGCTGTATGATCAGTGGCACCACCTCCTCCCTGCAGAGCTGTATGATCAGTGCCACCACCTCCTCCCTGCAGAGCTGTATGACCAATGCCATCACCTCCTCCCTGCCCAGCTGTATGATCAGTGCCACCACCTCCTCACTGCAGAGCTGTATGGTCAGAGCCTCCACCTATTCCCTGCAGAGATATATGATCAGTGCCAACACCTCCTCCCTGCAGAGCTGTATGATCAATGCCATCACCTACTCCCTGCAGAGATGTATGATCAGTGCAACCACCTCCTCCCTGCAGAGCTGTATGATCAGTGCCACCACCTCCTCCCTGCAAAGCTGTATGATCAGTGCCACCACCTCCTCCCTGCAGTGCTGTATGATCACTGCTACTTCATCCCTGCAGAGCTGTATGATCAGTGCCATCACCTCCTCCCTCCAGAGCTGTATGATCAGTGCCCCCACCTCCTTCCTGCAGAGCTGTATGATCAGTGCCATCACCTCCTCACTCCAGAGCTGTATGATCAGTGGCACCACCTCCTCCCTGCAGAGCTGTATGATCAGTGCCACCACCTCCTCCCTGCAGAGCTGTATGATCAGTGCCACCACCTCCTCCCTGCAGAGCTGTATGATCAGTGCCACCACCTCCACCCTGCAGAGCTGTATTATCAGTGCCACCACCTTCTCCCTGCAGATCTGTATGATCAGAGCCATCACCTCCTCCCTGCAGAGCTGTATGATCAGTGCCACCTCCACCCTGCAGAGCTGTATGATCAGTGCCACCACCTCTTTCCTGCACAGCTGTATGATCAGTGCCATCACCTCCTCCCTCCAGAGCTGTATGATCAGTGGCACCACCTCCTCCCTGCAGAGCTGTATGATCAGAGCCACCACCTCTTTCCTGCACAGCTGTATGATCAGTGCCATCACCTCCTCCCTCCAGAGCTGTATGATCAGTGCCACCACCTCCACCCTGAAGAGCTGTATTATCAGTGCCACCACCTTCCCCCTGCAGATCTGTATGATCAGAGCCATCAACTCCTCCCTGCAGAGCTGTATGATCAGTGCCACCTCCTCCCTGCAGAGCTGTATGATCAGTGCCACCACCTCTTTCCTGCAGAGCTGTATGATCAGTGCCATCACCTCCTCCCTCCAGAGCTGTATGATCAGTGGCACCACCTCCTCCCTGCAGAGATATATGATCAGTGCCACCACGTCCTACCTGCAGAGCTGTATGATTACTTCCACCACCTCCTCCCTGCAGAGCCTTGTGATCAGTGCAATCACCTCCTCCCTGCAGAGCTGTATGATCAGTGCCATTGTCTCCTCCCTTAAGAGCTGTATTATTAGTGCCATCACCTTCTCCCTGCAGAGCTGTATGATTAGTGCCACCACATTCTCCCTGCAGAGCTGTATGATCAGTGCCACCTCCTCCCTGCAGAGCTGTACGATCAGTGCCACCACCTCCTCCCTGCAGAGCTGTATGATCAGTGCCACCACCTCCTCCCTGCAGAGCTGTATGACCAATGCCATCACCTCCTCCCTGCCGAGCTGTATGATCAGTGCCACCACCTCCTCACTGCAGAGCTGTATGGTCAGAGCCTCCACCTATTCCCTGCAGAGATATATGATCAGTGCCAACACCTCCTCCCTGCAGAGCTGTATGATCAATGCCATCACCTACTCCCTGCAGAGATGTATGATCAGTGCAACCACCTCCTCCCTGCAGAGCTGTATGATCAGTGCCACCACCTCCTCCCTGCAAAGCTGTATGATCAGTGCCACCACCTCCTCCCTGCAGTGCTGTATGATCACTGCTACTTCATCCCTGCAGAGCTGTATTATCAGTGCCATTGCCTCCTCCCTTCAGAGCTGTTTGATCAGTGCCACCTCCTTCCTGCAGAGCTGTATGATCACTACCACCTCCTCCCTGCAGAGTTGTATGATCAGTGCCACCACCTCCTCACTGCAGAGCTGTTTGATCACTGCCACCTCCTCCTCCCTACAGAGCTGTATGATCACTACCACTTCTTCCCTGCAGAGTTTTATGATCAGTGCCACCACCTCCTCCCTGCAGAGCTGTATGATCACTGCCACGTGCCACCTCCTCCCTGCAGAGTTGTATGATCAGTGCCACCACCTACTCCCTGCAGAGCTGTATGATCACTGCCACGTGCCACCTCCTCCCTGCAGAGCTGTATGATCAGTGTCACCACCTCCTTCCTGCAGAGCTGTATGATCACTACCATCACCTCCTCCCTGCAGAGCTGTATGATCAGTGCCACCACCTACTCCCTGCAGAGATGAAAGATCAGTGCCACCTCCTCCCTGCAGAGCTGTATGATCAGTGTCACCACCTCCTCCCTGCAGAGCTGTTTGATCAGTGCCATCACCTCTTCCCAGGCAGAGCTGTATGATCAGTGCCACCAACTCCTCCCTGCAGAGCTGTATGATCAGTGCCACCACCTCCTTCCTGCAGAGCTGTATGATCAATGCCATCACCTCCTCCCTCCAGAGCTGTATGATCAGTGGCACCACCTCCTCCCTGCAGAGATATATGATCAGTGCCACCACTTTCTCCATGCAGAGCTGTATGATTAGTTCCACCACCTCCTCCCTGCAGAGCTGTATGATCAGTGCCATTGCCTCCTCCCTGCAGAGCTGTATGATCACTGCCACCACCTCCTCCCTGCAGAGCTGTATGATCAGTGCCTCCACCTCCTCCCTGCAGAGCTGTATGATCAGTGCCAACACCTCCTCCCTGCAGAGTTGTATGATCAGTGCCACCACCTCCTCCCTGCAGAGCTGTATGATCACTGCCACCATCTCCTCCCTGCAGAGCTGTATTATCAGTGCCACCACCTCCTCCCTGCAGAGCTGTATGATCAGTGCCACCACCTCCTTCCTGCAGAGCTGTATGTTCAGTGCCATCACCTCCTCCCTGCAGAGCTGTATGATCAGTGCCACCACCTCCTCCCTGCAGAGCTGTATGATCAGTGCCACCACCTCCTCCCTGCAGAGCTGTATGATCAGTGTCACCACCTCATCCCTGCAGAGCTGTATGATCAGTGCCACCACCTCCTTCCTGCAGAGCTGTATGATCACTACCATCACCTCCTCCCTGCAGAGCTGTATGATCAGTGCCACCACCTACTCCCTGCAGAGCTGATTGATCAGTGCCACCTCCTCCCTGCAGAGCAGTATGATCAGTGTCACCACCTCCTCCCTGCAGAGCTGTATGATCAGTGTCACCACCTCCTCCCTGCAGAGCTGTATGATCAGTGCCACCACCTCCTTCCTGCAGAGCTGTATGATCACTACCATCACCTCCTCCCTGCAGAGCTGTATGATCAGTGCCACCTCCTCCCTGCAGAGCTGTATGATCAGTGTCACCACCTCCCCCCTGCAGAGCTGTTTGATCAGTGCCACCACCTCCTTCCTGCAGAGCTGTATGATCAGTGCCACCTCCTCCCTGCAGAGCTGTATGATCAGTGTCACCACCTCCTCCCTGCAGAGCTGTATGATCAGTGCCACCACCTCCTTCCTGCAGAGCTGTATGATCACTACCATCACCTCCTCCCTGCAGAGATGAAAGATCAGTGCCACCTCCTCCCTGCAGAGCTGTATGATCAGTGTCACCACCTCCCCCCTGCAGAGCTGTTTGATCAGTGCCATCACCTCTTCCCAGGCAGAGCTGTATGATCAGTGCCACCAACTCCTCCCTGCAGAACTGTATGATCAGTGCCACCACCTCCTCCCTGCAGAGCTGTATGATCACTACCATCACCTCCCTGCAGAGTTGTATGATCAGTGGCACCACCTCCTCCCTGCAGAGCTGTATGATCAGTGCCACCACCTCCTCCCTGCAGAGCTGTATGATCAGTGCCACCACCTCCTCCTTGCAGAGCTGTATGATCAGTGCCACCACCTCCTCCCTGCAGAGCTGTTTGATCAGTGTCACCACCTCCTCCTTGCAGAGCTGTATGATCACTACCATCACCTCCCTGCAGAGCTGTATGATTAGTTCCACCACCTCCTCCCTGCAGAGCTGTATGATCAGTGCTATTTCCTCCTCCCTGCAGAGCTGCAGGATTAGTCCCACCACCTCCTCCCTGCAGAGCTGTATGATCAGTGCCACCACCTCCTCCCAGCAGAGCTGTATGATCAATGCCATCACCTACTCCCTGCAGAGATGTATGATCAGTGCAACCACCTCCTCCCTGCAGAGCTGTATGATCAATGCCATCACCTACTCCCTGCAGAGATGTATGATCAGTGCAACCACCTCCTCCCTGCAGAGCTGTATGATCAGTGCCACCACCTCCTCCCTGCAAAGCTGTATGATCAGTGCCACCACCTCCTCCCTGCAGTGCTGTATGATCACTGCTACTTCATCCCTGCAGAGTTGTATTATCAGTGCCATTGCCTCCTCCCTTCAGAGCTGTTTGGTCAGTGCCACCTCCTTCCTGCAGAGCTGTATGATCACTACCACCTCCTCCCTGCAGAGTTGTATGATCAGTGCCACCACCTCCTCACTGCAGAGCTGTTTGATCACTGCCACCTCCTCCTCCCTACAGAGCTGTATGATCACTACCACTTCTTCCCTGCAGAGTTGTATGATCAGTGCCACCACCTACTCCCTGCAGAGCTGTATGATCAGTGCCATCACCTCCTCACTCCAGAGTTGTATGATCAGTGCCACCAACTCCTCACTGCAGAGCTGTATGATCAGAGCCACCACCTCCTCCCTGCAGAGCTGTATGATCAGTGCCACCACCTGCTCCCTGCAGAGCTGTATGAACAGTGCCATCACCTCCTCCCTGCAGAGCTGTATGATGAGTCCCACCACCTCCTTCATGCAGAGCTGTATGATTAGTGCCACCACCTACTCCCTGCAGAGCTGTATGATCAGTGCCAACACCTCCTCCCTGCAGAGTTGTATGACCACTGCCACCACCTCCTCCCTGCAAAGCTGTATGATCAGTGCCACCACCTCCTCCCTGCAGAGCAGTATGATCATTGCCACCACCTCCTCCCTGCAGAGCAGTATGATCAGTGCCATTGCCTCCTTCCTTCACAGCTGTATGATCAGTGCCACCACCTTCTCCCTGCAGAGTTGTATGATCAGTGCCACCACCTCCTCCCTGCAGAGCTGTATGATCAGTGCCCTCACCTCCTCCCTGCAAAGCTGTATGATCACTGCTACCTGCTCCTTGCAGAGCTGTATGATCAGTGCCACCACCTCCTCCCTGCAGAGCTTTATGATCAGTGCCCCCACCTCCTTCCTGCAGAGCTGTATGATCAGTGCCATCACCTCCTCACTCCAGAGCTGTATGATCAGTGGCACCACCTCCTCCCTGCAGAGCTGTATGATCAGTGCCACCACCTCCTCCCTGCAGAGCTGTATGATCAGTGCCACCACCTCCTCCCTGCAGAGCTGTATGATCAGTGCCACCACCTCCACCCTGCAGAGCTGTATTATCAGTGCCACCACCTTCTCCCTGCAGATCTGTATGATCAGAGCCATCACCTCCTCCCTGCAGAGCTGTATGATCAGTGCCACCTCCACCCTGCAGAGCTGTATGATCAGTGCCACCACCTCTTTCCTGCACAGCTGTATGATCAGTGCCATCACCTCCTCCCTCCAGAGCTGTATGATCAGTGGCACCACCTCCTCCCTGCAGAGCTGTATGATCAGTGCCACCACCTCTTTCCTGCAGAGCTGTATGATCAGTGCCATCACCTCCTCCCTCCAGAGCTGTATGATCAGTGGCACCACCTCCTCCCTTCAGAGATATATGATCAGTGCCACCACGTCCTACCTGCAGAGCTGTATGATTACTTCCACCACCTCCTCCCTGCAGAGTCTTATGATCAGTGCAATCACCTCCTCCCTGCAGAGCTGTATGATCAGTGCCATTGCCTCCTCCCTTCAGAGCTGTATTATTAGTGCCACCACCTTCTCCCTGCAGAGCTGTATGATTAGTGCCACCACATTCTCCCTGCAGAGCTGTATGATCAGTTCCACCTCCTCCCTGCAGAGCTGTATGATCAGTGCCACCACCTCCTCCCTGCAGAGCTGTATGATCAGTGCCACCACCTCCTCCCTGCAGAGCTGTATGACCAATGCCATCACCTCCTCCCTGCCGAGCTGTATGATCAGTGCCACCACCTACTCCCTGCAGAGCTGAATGATCAGTGCCACCTCCTCCCTGCAGAGCTGTATGATCAGTGTCACCACCTCCTCCCTGCAGAGCTGTATGATCAGTGCCATCACCTCTTCCTAGGCAGAGCTGTATGATCAGTGCCACCAACTCCTCCCTGCAGAGCTGTATGATCAGTGCCATCACCTCTTCCCAGGCAGAGCTGTAAGATCAGTGCCACCAACTCCTCCCTGCAGAGCTGTATGGTCAGAGCCTCCACCTATTCCCTGCAGAGATATATGATCAGTGCCAACACCTCCTCCCTGCAGAGCTGTATGATCAATGCCATCACCTCCTCCCTGCAGAGATGTATGATCAGTGCAACCACCTCCTCCCTGCAGAGCTGTATGATCACTGCCACCACCTCCTCACTGCAGAGCTGTATGGTCAGAGCCTCCACCTATTCCCTGCAGAGATATATGATCAGTGCCAACACCTCCTCCCTGCAGAGCTGTATGATCAATGCCATCACCTCCTTCCTGCAGAGATGTATGATCAGTGCAACCACCTCCTCCCTGCAGAGCTGTATGATCAGTGCCACCACCTCCTCCCTGCAAAGCTGTATGATCAGTGCCACCACCTCCTCCCTGCAGTGCTGTATGATCACTGCTACTTCATCCCTGCAGAGTTGTATTATCAGTGCCATTGCCTCCTCCCTGCAGAGTTGTATGATCAGTGCCACCACCTCCTCACTGCAAAGCTGTATGATCAGTGCCACCACCTCCTCCCTGCAGTGCTGTATGATCACTGCTACTTCATCCCTGCAGAGTTGTATTATCAGTGCCATTGCCTCCTCCCTGCAGAGGTGTATGATCAGTGCCTCCACCTCCTCACTGCAAAGCTGTATGATCAGTGCCACCACCTCCTCCCTACAGAGCTGTATGATCACTGCCACCACCTACTCCCTGCCGAGCTGTATGATCAGTGCCACCACCTAATCCCTGCAGAGCTGTATGATCAGTGTCACCACCTCCTCCCTGCAGAGCTGTATGATCAGTGCCATCACCTCTTCCCAGGCAGAGCTGTATGATCAGTGCCACCAACTCCTCCCTGCAGAGCTGTATGATCAGTGCCATCACCTCTTCCCAGGTAGAGCTGTAAGATCAGTCCCACCACCTCGTCCCTGCAGAGGTGTATGATCAGTGCCATCACCTCTTCCCAGGCAGAGCTGTATGATCAGTGCCACCACCTCCTCCCTGCAGAGCTGTATGATCACTGCCACCACCTCCTCCCTGCCGAGCTGTATGATCAGTGCCACCACCTACTCCCTGCAGAGCTGTATGATCAGTGCCACCTCCTCCCTGCAGAGCTGTATGATCAGTGCCATCACCTCTTCCCAGGCAGAGCTGTATGGTCAGTGCCACCACCTGCTCCCTGCAGAGCTGTATGATCAGTGCCACCACCTCCTCCCTGCAGAGCTGTATGATCAGTGCCACCACCTCCTTCCTGCAGAGCTGTATGATCAGTGCCCTCACCTCCTCCCTCCAGAGCTGTATGATCAGTGCCACCAATTCCTCCCTGCAGAACTGTATGATTAGTTCCACCACCTCCTCCCTGCAGAGCTGTATGATCAGTGCCACCACCTACTCCCTGCAGAGCTGAATGATCATTGCCACCTCCTCCCTGTAGAGTTGAATGATCAGTGCCACCACCTCCTTCCTGCTGAGCTGCATGATCACTGCCACCACCTCCTCCCTGCAGAGCTGCATGATCAGTGCAATCACCTCCTCCCTGCAGAGCTGTATGATCACTGCCACCACCTCCTCCCTGCAGAGCTGCATGATCAGTGCCACCACCTACTCCCTGCAGAGCTGAATGATCATTGCCACCTCCTCCCTCTAGAGTTGTATGATCAGTGCCACCACCTCCTCCGTGCAGAGCTGTATGATCAGTGCCACCACCTCCTCCCTGCTGAGCTGTATGATCAGTCCCACCACCTCCTCCATGCAGAGCTGTATGATCACTGCCACCACCTCCTCCCTGTAGAGCTGTATGATCAGTGCCATCACCTCCTCCCTGCAGAGCTGTATGATCACTGCCACCACCTCCTCCCTGTAGAGCTGTATGATCAGTGCCACCACCTCCTCCCTGCTGAGCTGTATGATCACTGCCATCACCTCCTCCCTGCAGAGCTGTATTATCGGTGCCACCCACTCCTCCCTGCATAGCTGTATGATCACTGCCACCACCTCCTCCCTGCAGAGGTGTATGATCACTGCCACCACCTCCTCCCTGCAGAGCTGTGTGACCAATGCCATTACCTCCTCCCTGCAGAGGTGTATGATCAGTGCCTCTACCTCCTCCCTGCAGAGCTGTATGATCAGTTCCACCACCTCCTCCCTGCAGAGCTGTATGATCACTGCCACCAACTCCTCCCTGCCGAGCTGTATGATCAGTGCCACCACCTACTCCTTGCAGAGCTGAATGATCAGTGCCACCTCCTCCCTGCAGAGCTGTATGATCAGTGTCACCAACTCCTCCCTGCAGAGCTGTATGATCAGTGTCACCACCTCCTCCCTGCAGAGCTGTATGATCAGTGCCACCACCTCCTCCCTGCAGAGCTGTATTATCAGTGCCATCAACTCCTGCCTGCAGAGCTGTATGATCACTGCCACCTCCTCCCTGCAGAGCTGTATGTTCAGAGCCACCACCTTCTCCCTGCAGAGGTGTATGATCACTGCCACCACCTCCTCCCTGCAGAGCTGTGTGACCAATGCCATTACCTCCTCCCTGCAGAGCTGTATGATCAGTGCCTCCACCTCCTCCCTGCAGAGGTGTATGATCAGTGCCACCACCTCCTCACTGCAGAGCTGTATGATCAGTGTCACCACCTCCTCCTTGCAGAGCTGTATGATCAGTGCCACCACCTCCTTCCTGCAGAGCTGTATGATCACTACCATCACCTCCTCCCTGCAGAGATGAAAGATCAGTGCCACCTCCTCCCTGCAGAGCTGTATGATCAGTGTCACCACCTCCTCCCTGCAGAGCTGTTTGATCAGTGCCATCACCTCTTCCCAGGCAGAGCTGTATGACCAGTGCCACCACCTCCTCCCTGCAGAGCTGTTTGATCAGTGCCATCACCTCTTCCCAGGTAGAGCTGTAAGATCAGTGCCACCAACTCCTCCCTGCAGAGCTGTATGGTCAGTGCCACCACCTCCTCCCTGCAGAGCTGTATTATCAGAGCCACCACCTTCTCCCTGCAGAACTGTATAATCAGAGCCATCACCTCCTCCCTGCAGAGCTGTATGATCAGTGCCATCACCTCCTCCCTCCAGAGCTGTATGATCAGTGGCACCACCTCCTCCCTGCAGAGATATATGATCAGTGCCATTGCCTCCTCCCTGCAGAGCTGTATGATCACTGCCACCACCTACTCCCTGCAGAGCTCTATGATCAGTGCCAACACCTCCTCCCTGCAGAGTTGTATGATCAGTGCCACCAACTCCTCCCTGCAGAGCTGTATGATCTCTACCATCACCTCCCTGCAGAGTTGTATGATCAGTGGCACCACCTCCTCCCTGCAGAGCTGTATGATCAGTGCCACCACCTCCTCCCTGCAGAGCTGTTTGATCAGTGTCACCACCTCCTCCTTGCAGAGCTGTATGATCAGTGCCACCACCTCCTCCCTGCAGAGCTGTTTGATCAGTGTCACCACCTCCTCCTTGCAGAGTTGTATGATCAGTGCACCAACTCCTCCCTGCAGAGCTGTATGATCTCTACCATCACCTCCCTGCAGAGTTGTATGATCAGTGGCACCACCTCCTCCCTGCAGAGCTGTATGATCAGTGCCACCACCTCCTCCCTGCAGAGCTGTTTGATCAGTGCCACCACCTCCTCCTTGCAGAGCTGTATGATCAGTGCCACCACCTCCTCCCTGCAGAGCTGTTTGATCAGTGTCACCACCTCCTCCTTGCAGAGCTGTATGATCACTACCATCACCTCCCTGCAGAGCTGTATGATCAGTGCCACCACCTCCTCCCAGCAGAGCTGTATGGTCAGTGTCACCACTTCCTCCCTGCAGAGATATATGATCACTGCCACTACTTCCTCCCTGCAGAGCTGTATGATCAGTGCCATTGCCTCCTCCCTGCAGAGTTGCATGATCAGTCCCACCACCTCCTTCATGCAGAGCTGTATGATCAGTGTCATAACCTCATCCCTGCAGAGCTGTATGATCAGTGCCACCAACTCCTCACTGCAGAGCTGTATGATCAGAGCCACCACCTCCTCCCTGCAGAGCTGTATGATCAGTGCCATCACCTCCTCCCTGCAGAGCTGTATGATGAGTCCCACCACCTCCTTCATGCAGAGCTGTATGATTAGTGCCACCACCTACTCCCTGCAGAGCTGTATGATCAGTGCCAACACCTCCTACCTGCAGAGTTGTATGACCACTGCCACCACCTCCTCCCTGCAAAGCTGTATGATCAGTGCCACCACCTCCTCCCTGCAGAGCAGTATGATCAGTGCCACCACCTCCTCCCTGCAGAGCAGTATGATCAGTGCCATTGCCTCCTTCCTTCACAGCTGTATGATCAGTGCCACCACCTTCTCCCTGCAGAGTTGTATGATCAGTGCCACCACCTCCTCCCTGCAGAGCTGTATGATCAGTTCCCCCACCTCCTCCCTGCAAAGCTGTATGATCACTGCTACCTGCTCCTTGCAGAGCTGTATGATCAGTGCCACCACCTCCTCCCTGCAGAGCTTTATGATCAGTGCCCCTACCTCCTTCCTGCAGAGCTGTATGATCAGTGCCACCACCTCCTCCCTGCAGAGCTGTATGATCAGTGCCACCACCTCCTCCCTGCAGAGCTGTATGATCAGTGCCACCACCCCCACACTGCAGAGCTGTATTATCAGTGCCACCACCTTCTCCCTGCAGATCTTTATGATCAGAGCCATCACCTCCTCCCTGCAGAGCTGTATGATCAGTGCCACCTCCTCCCTGCAGAGCTGTATGATCAGTGCCACCACCTCCTCCCTGCAGAGCTGTATGATCAGTGCCACCACCTCCTCCCTGCAGAGCTGTTTGATCAGTGTCACCACCTCCTCCTTGCAGAGCTGTATGATCAGTGCCACCACCTCCTCCCTGCAGAGCTGTTTGATCAGTGTCACCACCTCCTCCTTGCAGAGTTGTATGATCAGTGCACCAACTCCTCCCTGCAGAGCTGTATGATCTCTACCATCACCTCCCTGCAGAGTTGTATGATCAGTGGCACCACCTCCTCCCTGCAGAGCTGTATGATCAGTGCCACCACCTCCTCCCTGCAGAGCTGTTTGATCAGTGCCACCACCTCCTCCTTGCAGAGCTGTATGATCAGTGCCACCACCTCCTCCCTGCAGAGCTGTTTGATCAGTGTCACCACCTCCTCCTTGCAGAGCTGTATGATCACTACCATCACCTCCCTGCAGAGCTGTATGATTAGTTCCACCACCTCCTCCCTGCAGAGCTGTATGATCAGTGCCACCACCTCCTCCCAGCAGAGCTGTATGGTCAGTGTCACCACTTCCTCCCTGCAGAGATATATGATCACTGCCACTACTTCCTCCCTGCAGAGCTGTATGATCAGTGCCATTGCCTCCTCCCTGCAGAGTTGCATGATCAGTCCCACCACCTCCTTCATGCAGAGCTGTATGATCAGTGTCATAACCTCATCCCTGCAGAGCTGTATGATCAGTGCCACCAACTCCTCACTGCAGAGCTGTATGATCAGAGCCACCACCTCCTCCCTGCAGAGTTGTATGATCAGTTCCCCCACCTCCTCCCTGCAAAGCTGTATGATCACTGCTACCTGCTCCTTGCAGAGCTGTATGATCAGTGCCACCACCTCCTCCCTGCAGAGCTTTATGATCAGTGCCCCTACCTCCTTCCTGCAGAGCTGTATGATCAGTGCCACCACCTCCTCCCTGCAGAGCTGTATGATCAGTGCCACCACCTCCTCCCTGCAGAGCTGTATGATCAGTGCCACCACCCCCACACTGCAGAGCTGTATTATCAGTGCCACCACCTTCTCCCTGCAGATCTTTATGATCAGAGCCATCACCTCCTCCCTGCAGAGCTGTATGATCAGTGCCACCTCCTCCCTGCAGAGCTGTATGATCAGTGCCACCACCTCTTTCCTGCACAGCTGTATGATCAGTGCCATCACCTCCTCCCTCCAGAGCTGTATGATCAGTGGCACCACCTCCTCCCTGCAGAGCTGTATGATCAGTGCCACCACCTCCTCCCTGCAGAGCTGTATGATCAGTGCCACCACCTCCTCCCTGCAGAGCTGTATGATCAGTGCCACCACCTCCACCCTGCAGAGCTGTATTATCAGTGCCACCACCTTCTCCCTGCAGATCTGTAAGATCAGAGCCATCACCTCCTCCCTGCAGAGCTGTATGATCAGTGCCACCTCCTCCCTGCAGAGCTGTATGATCAGTGCCACCACCTCTTTCCTGCACAGCTGTATGATCAGTGCCATCACCTCCTCCCTCCAGAGCTGTATGATCAGTGCCACCACCTCCACCCTGCAGAGCTGTATTATCAGTGCCACCACCTTCCCCCTGCAGATCTGTATGATCAGAGCCATCAACTCCTCCCTGCAGAGCTGTATGATCAGTGCCACCTCCTCCCTGCAGAGCTGTATGATCAGTGCCACCACCTCTTTCCTGCAGAGCTGTATGATCAGTGCCATCACCTCCTCCCTCCAGAGCTGTATGATCAGTGGCACCACCTCCTCCCTGCAGAGATATATGATCAGTGCCACCACGTCCTCCCTGCAGAGCTGTATGATTAGTTCCACCACCTCCTCCCTGCAGAGCCTTATGATCAGTGCAATCACCTCCTCCCTGCAGAGCTGTATGATCAGTGCCATTGCCTCCTCCCTTCAGAGCTGTATTATTAGTGCCACCACCTTCTCCCTGCAGAGCTGTATGATTAGTGCCACCACATTCTCCCTGCAGAGCTGTATGATCAGTGCCACCTCCTCCCTGCAGAGCTGTATGATCAGTGCCACCACCTCCTCCCTGCATAGCTGTATGATCAGTGCCACCACCTCCTCCCTGCAGAGCTGTATGACCAATGCCATCACCTCCTCCATGCCGAGTTGTATGATCAGTGCTGATAGGAACTGAAGGAGTTAAATTGAGTTCTGTCTATGTTGCATTCTCTTGTTTAAAACCTTATCTTTTCTTCGAGGAGATGTCTCAGACATCTCCCTTGTGAACCAAGGTCAAATACCTCTGCTTTTTCGCCTAAATGACTTTCTTTGTCTAAAACAAGTTGTAAAATCATTTGTACTGCGCATGTCTGTAAAATGTTTAAATTCTTTACTATAAAAGACGGAAGCCTAACTGATAAGCCAGAGGCGTCTTGGAGGCATCCTGAGTTGTACCATACAGCTCGTGTCTGTGTAGTTCTTCTCCATGGAGCTGATTTAATTAGAGACATATGATGCTTCACACCCAAGAACATCGGTCCTTCAGATGAAAGAGTAATCTGAGGGATCCCGACAGTTTCCTGGCGCCCGGAACAGGGACCTGATATAGGCACCTCTCCAAGACCACCCGGCTTACGGACCACTCCTGTTACTGATGAAATTGTGAACAGCAGACCTAAACACCTGGCCAGGTAAGAGATCAATTTTTCTCTTCTCTGCTCTTCATAATCTATCATTATAACTGAGGTCCGTATAAAGGGGAATCTAGTAGAGGAGGGGGCCGTAAAATCAGGTCCATATAAGAACTCTGAGGAAATCGGGTGTGACACACATATGTAATTCCTGTATCCCTGTCCGAATGAGAGGCTGTTGCAGATTCTGCCTGTGCACAGCTATTTTTAGAAGAAGAACTGATGCAAATCATAATGGGTATGGTGATTGGACATTTGCAGGGACAACCCCAGACACAAACATAAAAAAGTTTCACCACTTCAAGAAGGGAGAACAGTGGTGGGTATTGTTAGCATTGAATACACATGTCCCATTGAGTGACACGCTGAGAGGTCTGACATTACGGAAGATAAGGCTGGGTGAACAGTTCATACTGCGCAGCCCGGACGGACAAGTTTTTCACAATAGACGATTCCGCACTAGGAATAGAGGAGGTTGTTGAGTGACTGCCTTGATTTGAAGGACTGTGGAAAGTAGACAAATAAGCTGCACAGTAGGTATTCGTTCAAAGAGTGGTGATATTGCCTAACTGGGTCATGTGACTGCGTCCTTCCGGGGAGGTCACCGCCTAAGCTTAAATCAACACCCTTTACGGATAAACCTTGTGACAGATAAGAGTGTGATTGAATGAGCACAGGACTGTGAAATGAGCCTGTGACAGGATATGACTGAAGAACCCCAGTAGATGGATACTTTGTTTACAATCCTGTGTGTTGTGGGAGTATTTCTGTTCGGATGCTACATAGCATATAAGTACACGAAACACGTAGTACACCGAGGAACAGACACTCCATTTAGCCTGTTAGCACCTTAGGAAGAAGGTAACGAGGTATAGTAGAGCCTAGTCTTGAGCTTACCCAATACACCACCTAAGGCAGGGGACTAACAGGAAGACAACAAGAGAGACAGGATAAGAATAAAAGATAAGATGGGGAACAGTCAGGGAAAGATACCTGAAGAAGGAGATTGGTTATGTGATATAATTGAGGATAGATATGGAAGACGTGCAGCAAGAGACCTAGAGAAGGTATTAAAAAAATTCAAGGTAAAAGGGAAAGAGGCTTTAAATGAGGATAAATGGAAAGAAATAAAAGACACAAAGTCAGGAAAAATTGCAGATGCGGGATGGGGGGAACAGGTTGAAGCATGTTTAAAATGTTCACAAGTTGCTCAGAGGGAAAAGTGGGCATATAATGAGAAGACAGGGAAATGGATACGTTCAAAGAAGGTCAGAAAGACAGATGACCCAGTGGAGGAAATGCGTGAGCCTCCACCCTATCCAACCCCTTTGTCAGTGCCACCACCAGTACCTATGGCTCCTGCCGCAATTCCCAGTTCACCCCCACCACCGTCCACTGGACTGTACCCTAATGTACAATCACCATCACCTGATAATGGCAATCCAGGATGGATTTGTAGTAATTGTGGTCAACAAAATCCAGACTGGAGAAATACTTGCCTAGCCTGTGGAGCACCCCGTTACCATCACCCTAGCAGGTTAGCCCCTGTTAGGACTCAAAATACCCCTTTTAGAGAAGTGGATGACCAAGGTGTTACCCGCACCAGACATATTCAGACCCTTCATTACACTCCATGGTCTGCCCCAGAATGTATGGCATTATTGTCCAATGCTCCAGATCCAACTACCTTTCCTATGGCGTTTGCCCGATATATAAGACAGGTACTGACTGTACACAGAGGGACTTGGTTGGATGGGGAAGACCTATGTAGACTGAAATTACCATTAACTACCCAAGGGGAGTTCTCACACATTATCGGACCAAACAGACCGCCTGACGATGACCAAGAGGGTAACCTTCGAACTCAGGCTTCAAGAGAGCCTTTCTTAACCGCCCTTGATAATTTTATGCAGACAAAACAGAGACAGAGAGGTAACATGACAGCCATACCGCAGAAACCGGGACAATCAGTAACCGATTTCTTCCGGATATTGGAAACAGCTTTCCAAGATGAGGGTCTTGACACCAATAATGAGGGAGTATCGAGACTATTGGCAAAAGCCTTCATGGAAGGGTTACTCAAAGAAATACGAGATCCCCTGAAAATAAGCACCCCCGATTGGAGATCAGTACCTGATGCCCATGGATTAAGACAAAAAGCTATGGGAATTGAGCTAGATGTACAGGAAAGGAAGAATGCACCGCCAGCAAAAATAAGAGTAGCGGTGACTCAGTTTGATAATCAGGGAAATCCAATAAGTGGGGCTAGGAGGAGAACTTTTACATGTCACTATTGTAAGAAGCCAGGTCATTTCCAAAGAGATTGCCGTAAGAGGAAAGCGGATAGAGAAGCTCAGCCTAGAAGGGAAGAACCTACTGACTGACTAAATGCAATTAGAATGAAACTCGACTCTAGGGAACCAGTAGTTAAAATTCAGGTAAATGGTAAAAAGGTACCCTTTCTATTAGATACCGGAGCAACCTCTTCGGTGGTCAATGACAAAGTAATAACTCCAGACCTCCTTTCAGAGTATTCGACTTTTGTCTCAGGATTCAGTGGACAATCTAGCCTAATTCCTTTTAGCAAACCTTTACCAGTTAAGATAGGACCTAAAATGTTCCTGAATAAATTTTTGTTTGTCAAAAGAGCACCAATTTGCCTATTGGGAGTGGATGTACTAAAGAAACTACATGCAGATATCAAATTTGCTGAAGATGGTACAGTACATCTTACTATCCCAGATGAGGATGAGGATGCTCTTGAGGCTTGCATGATAATTCAAGCTCTCGAGTCACAAAATCCTGATGACACCACATCACAACCATGGGACCCAGCCCTAGACAAATTACCTGATACCTTATGGGCAAAAGGGAATGCGGATATTGGCTTACTTCCCGTGTCCCCAGTTGCGGTGGAGGTGCCCGCAGACACAAGGTTGCCACAGCTGCGGCAGTACCCTATCAGTGCCCAACAAGAGGCTGCTATTGAGGCACAAGTCACTGATCTTGTAAACAATGGAGCATTGGTGTCAATTAAATCACAAGCTAATACGCCATTGTTTCCTGTCAAAAAGAAAGGAGGACCAGGTGATGCCCCGAAATATCGCATGGTACATGATCTGAGAGAGATAAATAAGGTTCTTGTTCCTTTGACACCAGTAGTACCTAACCCACACACGCTATTGGCGAAAATCCCTAGTCAATCGAAATGTTTTTCAGTGATTGATTTGTCAAACGCATTTTTCTCAGTGCCCCTCCACAAAAGCTGTTGGCATCTGTTCGCTTTTACATTTAAGGGCAAACAATATGCCTGGACCAGACTGCCACAGGGCATGCAGCATTCACCCACACTGTACACGCAGGCATTACAGTCTGTGTTGGCCGGCTGGCCACATCCACCTGATGTTGTGCTCTTACAATATGTGGATGACCTGTTGCTTTGTGCACCTGATGAGGCTAACTGTAGAATCCATACACTTTCACTACTGATGTTTTTATCAGACAATGGATGTAAGGTCAACAGAGAAAAATTACAGTTTTGCCAACCAAAAGTCATATTCTTAGGACATTGTCTATCACACGGTACCCGACACTTAACCAATGACAGAATCACAATTGTACAACAAATGAAGGAACCAACAACCCATAAGCAGTTGAGAGCATTTTTGGGTTTAGTTTCGTCTTGCCGCCAATGGGTCATACATGCTAGTGAACACATGCAGCCACTGTATGATTGCATCAACACAACACCTTTCCAACTGACTGACATTGCACGAGACTCATTTCAGTATCTGAAGAAGGCCATAGTGTCAGCCCCAGCATTAGGTATACCTAACTATGATATACCCTTTCAACTGATGGCCGCTGAAATCAGAGGGCATGCTACTGGCATTTTGACACAGAAACATGACAAAAAGAATAGACCCCTTGCATACTATTCTGCCAAACTAGACTCAGTAGCACAGGGAACACCATCCTGTGTTAGAGCAGTCTCTGCAATCGCATTGCTACTTGACAAAGTTTCTGATATTGTACTGGATAACCCACTAACTGTCTGTACCACACATGACATATACGGTATCCTGAATCAGGTTTCTGCTAAACATATTTCTATGGCCAGACAACTCAGATTGCAATGTGCCTTGCTTATGCCTCCTAATGTTACGTTTACCAAAACTCAGAATCTGAATCTGGCTACATTGTTGCCAATTGCAGATTCTGAAGGGGGGGATATAGATGAGAACACATTATCGCTTTCTTTTGAGCCCCCACACGAGGTTGAACATGATTGCATAGAACTGATGCAGCAAGAAGTTGTTGGCTTGCCCAATGTCACAGACACACCATTGTCAAATCCAGACTTTATATTTTTTGTGGATGGCAGCAGATATGCCGATGAAAGTGGAAAATTCCACACAGGATATGCGGTAGTGTCACCACATGAGACTATTGTAGCAAAGGCACTTCCACCCCATATGTCCGCACAAGAGGCTGAGCTGACAGCTCTGAATGAGGCATTAAAACTTTCCAAAGGAAAAACAGCAAATATCTACACTGACTCAAGATATGCCTTTGGGATAGTACATGATTTTGGGGTCTTGTGGCGCACAAGGGGTTTCATGACAGCAGCAGGAACACCCATAAAACATGCCACACTGATCAGAGAAATCCTCGAGAATGTGGCCCAGACACAGGGGGTGGCCGTTATGAGGGTGCCAGCACACACCAGAAAAGACAACATGGAAGCGAAAGGCAACGACAAAGCAGACCAGGCGGCGAAGCAAGCTGCCTTGGGGACTCCAGAAAAAGTAAACATAGTGCACAAGGATGCATCAGAATTGTTTACAGACTTACAAAGGTTCCAAGAAGACTCCGCTCAGACGGACAAGGAAACTTGGGAAAAGATGGGAGCTAAGAAGACGAACGGAATGTGGAAGAAAGATCAGAAGTACTGCCTGCCTAGGGTTTTGTACCCAAGGATGGCAGAAGCAGTTCACCTTCCAACTCACATGTCCGCCAATGGAATGACGCGCCTAGTCACGAAGGTTTGGATTGCTCCTGGGTTTGGGAAGGTGACGCAGCTACACTGTACCACCTGTCCCATATGCCTAGCACACAATCCTGGACAGGTGGTGAAAACTCCACTGAAACACAGTCCTAGGCCGTTATATCCCTTCCAGAGACTACAGATCGACTACATTCAACTCCCCAGAAGTGGACCATATGAATATGTTCTGGTGTGTGTTGACATGTTCTCTGGATGGCCAGAGGCCTACCCGGTGAAAACGGCTACAGCTCGAGCTACTGCAAAGAAACTGGTGATGGAACTAGTACCACGATTCGGTGTCCCTGAGACAATTGAATCAGACAGAGGCACACATTTCACTGCTGAGGTAATGCAAAATGTAATGCAAATGATAGGTGTAGAACAAGCATTTCATACACCCTACCACCCACAGAGTTCAGGGAAGGTAGAAAGAATGAACGGGACACTGAAATTGAAAATACAGAAAACCATGGAGCAGACCCATAGACCATGGCCAGAGTGTCTCCCATTAGCATTATTCTCAGTAAGGTACACACCCATGGGGAAAACTAAACTGTCACCCTTCGAGATACTGTTTGGAAGACCACCAAACACAGGGTTGTACTACCCACAGGTCTTAACACTTAATGTGGATAATTTGACAAGTTATGTAATCCAGTTTCAAAAGCATTTAACTCAAATGCATTCTCTAGTTTTCTCTTCCATTCCAGATCCAGATAGTGTGGAAGGAACTCACTGTCTACAACCTGGTGATTACGTATATGTCAAGAAACACTCCAGAAAGACCCTTGAACCCCGATATCAAGGACCTTACCAAGTACTCCTGACAACGCCTACTTCTGTTAAGTTGGAGGGACGACCAACCTGGATCCACGCATCACATTGCAAACTAGCCACAGGAATTAACAAAGCATAAGAGTGCATAATGTTTTGGTTTGGTTTTGTTGCATTTTCTGTAATAATGGTAGCTGCGTGGGACAATCTAAATTCTCCAATGTCCTTGAATAATAAGTTTATACAACATCATGAAAAAATACTAAATGATTGGTCAAAAGACACTCAGTCTCCAGCAGACTGCTGGATCTGCACACATTCACCAGTATCAGCCACTAGTATTCCGTTCCTTGTTATTCCTGTGCCACCCGAGGAATTATTTGCCTGGACCAGTTGTTCTGATACACTCGCTAATAATGCCACAAATAATGTGAAGTTATGGAAAACAACTGTTGGTATACCTATTGTGGGATGGGTAGGATACCCTTGGTGGCAGGGTAACCTTTCAGGAAGTAATACACACCTTCAATATCTGGCATATAAAGGGGGGGGGCTTGGGTACCCAGGAATAGAACTCGATTAACCTACCTGGGGCAAATTCCAATGTATAGCCTACAAGTTAGTTTTAATGTAACTTCCCACTCTACTGACGCCTTTAAGCCAATACTGCTAGAAAGAAGGTTGCATAATACGTCCTGGGAGTATTCCAATTTATTTCCCCAGGGCACTAACGAAACTTGTATTAATATTTCAGGTAATATACCTTGTAACGAGTTATCTGGATATGAGAAAGGAACTCCCACCTGTGGAAATCCCGATGTAGGGTATTGTAGCCCTTTAGGACAACTTCCAAATTGGTGTATGCTTCAGAATGTATCTGCGTTCATAGATTTAGTCCATAGACTGGTATTACAACATTCAGCCCTATGGGACCTACCTAGTGACATGTACTGGGTATGTGGAGACAATGCATATAAATGGTTGCCAGTAGGGGTAAGAGGTACTTGTACTCTGGGACGTTTGACTCCGGCTACCTTTATCGTTCCAAACCAACAATTAGATATGAAGGCAATACCCAAACACACGTTGTACAAAAGAGCTGCTGACAATACACCTCGCCTCTCTGGGAGACCACATATAGTGCAGATGAGTGTGGCTAATAAAATTGTCAGCTCTATTTTTATTTATCCTATGATCACTCAAATGTGGGATAAATTAGTCAGGGCTACAGATTACTTAGATGACCAAATATGGGATATATTGGATATATTGAACACCACCGTTGCTGTCCAAAATCAGCTCATCATAGTCCCTAATCAGCATACCATAGTATTAGATTATTTAACTGCAGCGCAAGGAGGTATGTGTCAAGTCATCGGACCCGCTTGCTGTCATTATATAGATCCCAACAGTAGTTTAAAGTTAAGATAAAAAATAGAGGATGTTCAAAGACTTAGAGATCAGTACGATAAAGACAATGATCGTACTAAGGATAGTTGGTGGTCAGATACATTCTCCTTTCTTAATCCAGCTAATTGGTTTAAGGGTATTGGAGGCTGGATAGCTGGGATTATACTAAGTCTATTACGTATTGTTGTTTGTATCTTCGTAATATATGTATTTTTTAAACTTGTTTTTTGGTGTTTTTCTGTATGTAAGAAAAAGTACAGGTATAGATGAAATAGATAAATTAATGACAGAACATATGCCAAAATTGATAACTGTTTTCTTTAGGTTTCAGGTTGACATCTCATTTCTGGCATGAAGGAGCGTACTCTTGTGATGACAGACGTGGCCTTAGTAACCAGGGGACGGAGAAGGTAAAAGAAGATGCCTGTCTCCCTCGGGCAACCCGTCGGCCAGGGATAGTACCTGGTGAATAGGGCACTATCAGCTGTCGTTGCAGGACCCAGTGTTCCAGATTGATGAAAAATGAAGATGTCAAAGGGGGGAATGATAGGAACTGAAGGAGTTAAATTGAGTTCTGTCTATGTTGCATTCTCTTGTTTAAAACCTTATCTTTTCTTCGAGGAGATGTCTCAGACATCTCCCTTGTGAACCAAGGTCAAATACCTCTGCTTTTTCGCCTAAATGACTTTCTTTGTCTAAAACAAGTTGTAAAATCATTTGTACTGCGCATGTCTGTAAAATGTTTAAATTCTTTACTATAAAAGACGGAAGCCTAACTGATAAGCCAGAGGCGTCTTGGAGGCATCCTGAGTTGTACCATACAGCTGGTGTCTGTGTAGTTCTTCTCCACGGAGCTGATTTAATTAGAGACATATGATGCTTCACACCCAAGAACATCGGTCCTTCAGATGAAAGAGTAATCTGAGGGATCCCGACAGTGCCACCACCTCCTCCCTGCAGAGCTGTATGACCAATGCCATCACCTCCTCCCTGCCGAGCTGTATGATCAGTGCCATCACCTCCTCCCTGCCGAGCTGTATGATCAGTGCCACCACCTACTCCCTGCAGAGCTGAATGATCAGTGCCACCTCTTCCCTGCAGAGCTGTATGATCAGTGTCACCACCTCCTCCCTGCAGAGCTGTATGATCAGTGCCATCACCTCTTCCTAGGCAGAGCTGTATGATCAGTGCCACCAACTCCTCCCTGCAGAGCTGTATGATCAGTGCCTCCACCTCCTCCCTGCAGAGCTGTATGATCAGTGCCATCACCTCTTCCTAGGCAGAGCTGTATGATCAGTGTCACCACCTCCTCCCTGCAGAGCTGTATGATCAGTGCCATCACCTCTTCCTAGGCAGAGCTGTATGATCAGTGCCACCACCTCCTCCCTGCAGAGCTGTATGATCAATGCCATCACCTCCTCCCTGCAGAGATGTATGATCAGTGCCACTACCTCCTCCCTGCAGAGCTGTATGATCAATGCCATCACCTCCTCCCTGCAGAGATGTATGATCAGTGCAACCACCTCCTCCCTGCAGAGCTGTATGATCAGTGCCACCACCTCCTCCCTGCAAAGCTGTATGATCAGTGCCACCACCTCCTCCCTGCAGTGCTGTATGATCACTGCTACTTCATCCCTGCAGAGCTGTATTATCAGTGCCATTGCCTCCTCCCTTCAGAGCTGTTTGATCAGTGCCACCTCCTCCCTGCAGAGTTGTATGATCAGTGCCACCACCTCCTCACTGCAGAGCTGTTTGATCACTGCCACCTCCTCCTCCCTATAGAGCTGTATGATCACTACCACTTCTTCCCTGCAGAGTTGTATGATCAGTGCCACCACCTCCTCCCTGCAGAGCTGTATGATCAGTGCCATTGCCTCCTCCCTTCAGAGCTGTATTATTAGTGTCACCACCTTCTCCCTGCAGAGCTTTATGATCAGTGTCACCACCTCCTCCCTGCAGAGCTGTATGATCAGTGCCACCTACTCCCTGCAGAGCTGTATGACCAATGCCATCACCTCCTCCCTGCAGAGCTGTATGACCAATGCCATCACCTCCTCCCTGCCGAGCTGTATGATCAGTGCCACCTACTCCCTGCAGAGCTGTATGATCAGTGACACCTCCTCCCTGCAGAGCTGTGTGATCAGCGCCACCAACTCCTCTCTGCCGAGCTGTATGATCAGTGCCACCACCTACTCCCTGCAGAGCTGTATGACCAATGCCATCACCTCCTCCCTGCCGAGCTGTATGATCAGTGCCACCTACTCCCTGCAGAGCTGTATGATCAGTGACACCTCCTCCCTGCAGAGCTGTGTGATCAGCGCCACCAACTCCTCTCTGCCGAGCTGAATGATCAGTGTCACCTCCTCCCTGCAGAGCTGTATGATCAGTGTCACCTCCTCCCTGCAGAGCTGTATGATCAGTGCCACCTCCTCCCTGCATAGCTGTATGATCAGTGACACCTCCTCCCTGCAGAGCTGTGTGATCAGTGTCACCTCCTCCCTGCAGAGCTGTATGATCAGTGCCTCCTCCTCCTCCCTGCAGAGCTGTATGATCAGTGCCACCACCTCCTCCCTGCATAGCTGTATGATCAGTGCCACCTCCTCCCTGCATAGCTGTATGATCAGTGACACCTCCTCCCTGCAGAGCTGTGTGATCAGCGCCACCAACTCCTCTCTGCCGAGCTGTATGATCAGTGCCACCACCTACTCCCTGCAGAGCTGTATGACCAATGCCATCACCTCCTCCCTGCCGAGCTGTATGATCAGTGCCACCTACTCCCTGCAGAGCTGTATGATCAGTGACACCTCCTCCCTGCAGAGCTGTGTGATCAGCGCCACCAACTCCTCTCTGCCGAGCTGAATGATCAGTGACACCTCCTCCCTGCAGAGCTGTATGATCAGTGCCACCACCTCCTCCCTGCCGAGCTGTATGATCAGTGCCACCACCTCCTCCCTGCCGAGCTGTATGATCAGTGCCACCTACTCCCTGCAGAGCTGTATGATCAGTGTCACCTTCTCCCTGCAGAGCTGTGTGATCAGCGCCACCAACTCCTCTCTGCCGAGCTGTATGATCAGTGCCACCACCTACTCCCTGCAGAGCTGTATGACCAATGCCATCACCTCCTCCCTGCCGAGCTGTATGATCAGTGCCACCTACTCCCTGCAGAGCTGTGTGATCAGCGCCACCAACTCCTCTCTGCCGAGCTGAATGATCAGTGTCACCTCCTCCCTGCAGAGCTGTATGATCAGTGCCATCACCTCCTCCCTGCATAGCTGTATGATCAGTGCCACCACCTCCTCCCTGCATAGCTGTATGATCAGTGCCACCACCTCCTCCCTGCATAGCTGTATGATCAGTGCCACCACCTCCTCCCTGCAGAGCTGTATGATCAGTGCCACCACCTCCTCCCTGCATAGCTGTATGATCAGTGCCACCTCCTCACTGCAGAGCTGTATGATCAGTGCCACCTCCTTCCTGCAGAGCTGTATGATCAGTGCCTCCTCTGCAGTTTATGAGCTGCTGATAATCCGGGCGCAGTGTCAGGATGGGTGTGATCTGGTGATAATGGGGAGCTGCACTGTACAGCGCTGTGTACACGGGGTCATGGCAGTGCGGTGGCGGCTGCTCCAGGTCTCCTCCTGCGCTGGAGATGACGTCACCGGATTTCTCTATTCTGTACAGCGGGAGATGAGAGCGATCTGCTGAGAGCCGCATCATGGAGGAGGCGGGGTTACAGGGCGGGAGGCCGCGGTTTGCTTCACGATAATTGATCAAACATATCAGGTTTTTATTGGCTTCTATTTAATGTAAGCACCAATGGCGTGCAGGGGGCGTGTTTCCTATAGACCAATGAGGACGCGCACTAGGGGGTAAATACCCTGCTCCCGCCGCTCCTCACATCACATCTGTGTACATCTTTTCAGAGCTATGGCCAGAACCGAGCAGACCGCCCGTAAATCCACCGGAGGGAAAGCTCCCCGCAAGCAGCTGGCCACTAAGGCAGCCAGGAAGAGCGCTCCTGCTACTGGCGGAGTGAAGAAGCCGCATCGTTACCGCCCAGGAACAGTCGCTCTCCGTGAGATCCGCCGCTACCAGAAGTCCACCGAGCTGCTGATCCGTAAGCTTCCCTTCCAGCGCCTGGTGAGGGAGATCGCCCAGGACTTCAAGACCGATCTGCGCTTCCAGAGCTCGGCGGTGATGGCCCTGCAGGAGGCCAGCGAGGCTTATCTGGTGGGGCTGTTCGAGGACACCAACCTCTGCGCCATCCACGCCAAGAGGGTCACCATCATGCCCAAAGACATCCAGCTGGCCCGCAGGATCCGGGGGGAGAGAGCTTAGATCTTCCCGAGCACCAACCACAACACAAAGGCTCTTCTCAGAGCCACCAAATCCTCCCACAGATGAGCTCCTTCCTCCTGGTTCGGTAATATCTGGGCTGCTTTGTCCACAGTTGTCTGAGGGCCGTTATTCTGGCCGGTTCCGTTATCGGTAGATCCAGCGGTTCTGTTCCTGCTTCCATGCAGCCTCATATACAGAAGGGGGAAATGAGCAGCTCACAGTCACTAAGGAGTTAACCAGAGGATTCAATACCTGGCTCTGGGATTGGTCGCGCCTGCGGACTTCTCATTGGCTGATCACAGACCCGTTGATGGTTTTGAATTCCCCGCTCAATCCCATTCCTGTCCTTCGGATTATGCCCCTCTGCTTAGTAGCGGAGATCGCTGTAACGTGAGCCGTCCGGTCTGGGGCAGCTGCACCCGCAGAGCAGAGTCCTGCTCCCCGGAGCTGCTGATCGCTCCCCTGATCGGCCGCCGCCGTTACCTTCCCTTCATCTCACAGCAGCACTCCGAGCTCTGTACTGTGCACAGAGGGGTCTGTGTCCGGATATAGCGCCCATACACCCTGTTACAAGGCTCAACCCCAGAATAGATCGGAAAGTGCAAACAGCGGTGCGAGCTCCAGGGGCTGAAGACAGGGGCAGCACCGAGAGAGGAGGCCGCAGCCGGGACCGCAGTGTGTCCGGAGGAAGAGAGCCGCCCGGGCTGCGACATCGAGTCCCGAGATCACAGGGACCCACTGAGCCCGGGGCAGCTCCATAGAGAGCAGCGACCTCCTCCTGGTCTCTGTTGGAGGCGCCGACACTCTGTGTCCCTGACTGATCGCAGCCGCGAATCTCTCCCTGTCTCCGGCAGATGTGACCGCAGCGCTCGGCGCTTCCCCACTGATCTCATCGCCCTCTGCTTTAGGCTAATGGCGTCGGATTATTATGGAGTCACAATTGTCATTCACGGAACACAAAGCAACAACCTCAGAAATGAGATCAGAAACCAGCCCCGAATCTCTGCCCATCGCCCTCCTCAGCATCTATTCATCCTGTGACCAGAGACCCGGGCGGTGCTGGACACCTCAGGAAGGAGAGGACACAGGAGCAGCTGTGAGGAGGACACGGCCCTACACGGAGGAGCAGCTCTATAGTGAGTGGGTGGGCGGCTCTTAGAAGAGCCTTTGTGGTGATGGCGGAGCAGATCTCACTTGGCGCTGGTGTACTTGGTGACGGCCTTGGTGCCCTCGGACACGGCGTGCTTGGCCAGCTCTCCGGGCAGCAGCAGGCGCACAGCGGTCTGGATCTCCCGGGAGGTGATGGTGGAGCGCTTGTTGTAGTGAGCCAGGCGGGAGGCTTCCCCTGCGATGCGCTCGAAGATGTCAGTGACGAAGGAGTTCATGATGCCCATGGCCTTGGAGGAGATGCCGGTGTCGGGGTGGACCTGCTTCAGCACCTTGTACACGTAGATGGCGTAGCTCTCCTTCCTGCTCTTCCTCCGCTTCTTGCCGTCCTTCTTCTGAGTCTTGGTCACGGCTTTCTTGGAGCCCTTCTTGGGAGCTGGAGCAGACTTGGCGGGATCAGGCATGATGGGACAGAGAAACGTCTCAGCACAAGAGAGAAGAATAACGATCTGCTCCTCCCAGAGGCGTTTATAGCCCGGCCATGCAAATGAGCTCTGCTGTCAGACTGCGGTCTATTGGGAGACAAAGTCATGTGACCAACGGACCCGTAAGTCGCTCCGCCCACTGCAGCTCATTGGTGGCTCCACAAGTCTGATTTACATTGGTAACTTAAGATCCATCCAATGACAGGAGAGGAGGGCGGGGCAGATGATGATAAAAGCGACAGCTGCGCAGCTATTGACTCATATCACCCAGATTCTTCTCGGTTTCTGCTTGTTATCAGCGGTCACCATCATGTCTGGACGCGGCAAACAAGGAGGGAAGGTCCGCGCTAAAGCCAAGACCCGCTCATCCCGGGCAGGACTGCAGTTCCCGGTCGGCCGTGTGCACAGGCTTCTCCGCAAGGGTAACTACGCCGCGAGGGTTGGCGCCGGCGCTCCGGTCTATCTGGCCGCTGTGCTGGAGTATCTGACCGCTGAGATCCTGGAGTTGGCCGGTAATGCGGCCCGGGACAACAAGAAGACCCGCATCATCCCTTGACACCTGCAGCTGGCGGTGCGCAATGACGAGGAGCTGAACAGGCTGCTGGGTGGGGTGACCATCGCCCAGGGGGGCGTCCTGCCCAACATCCAGGCCGTGCTGCTGCCCAAGAAGACCGAGAGCAGTAAGTCCGGCAAGAGCAAGTGAGCGCTACCGCCCATCCCATCTACACAACCAAAGGCTCTTCTGAGAGCCACCCACCCTTTCACCACCAGAGCTGACGCCGCTGATCTCGGAGGATGGGTCACACTGGGGTCTGCACCGGGCGGTATATAGAGATCATTCTGTAGGATCCAGGCTCTTCTAAGATCCCCCACATCTTCTCATCAGAGCTGATCTCGGCCGGTGGTCCCCACTGGTGTCTGCGCCGGGGGCGGTATAGAGAGCTCTGTACCCACGATCTTGGCTCTTGTGCTGCGGGCACCAGAGACTGCAGTCTGCTCCTGATGATACCGCAGCGGCTCTTGTCGCAGTGTCTGTATGGGCCGCAGAGTGTGCAGCGAATACAGGAGGTGACGGGAAACTTTCTCCCGGGAGAGGAGGAGGCGCCGAGCTGTCCCCCGCATCAGTGGTAAGCCGCTTCACCATAAAACACTGCGGCTACTGACGAGCTCTGTCCTGACAGTCCCAGGAAGGGCGACACGTCCTGATGGATCTGTGGTGAATCCGACAGGAAGATCGCGCTTCTCACAGACCGCCAATGACCGCGACGCACAGTTAATATAATCCTCTTAGTGCCTGGCACAGTGGGTAAAAATCCTCTGCTATTAGTGCTTGGCACAATGGGTATAATCCTCTATTATTGTTCGTCACAGTGGGTATAATCCTCTATTAGTAAATTATTACAAATTATTATAAAGAAATTAGTTTGAGTACGGCCTGTTGACGTTTGGCCACGGCTGTGCTCATATCGGGTTATCTAGGTTTAAACTGGAGAAGCCACCTTCATAGAGATATTCTTTGATGACAACCAAACCATATCACCCACCTTAAACCGGGGACTAATGGTCCTATGCCGGTTGGAAAACCGCTGGGCCTTTTCCTGGGAGAGAGACAACTTATCCACCACTTGGTCCCAGATCTGGTGCATTCTCTCCACCACAGTGTCATCACCTGGGCAGGCAGAAGGCTCCACCTGCCCTGAAGAGAATCGAGGATGAAACCCAAAGTTACAAAAAAAAAGGTGACATCAAAGTGGCAGAACTAGCTCTATTATTTAAAGCAAATTCGGCCAAGGGCAAAAATGAGACCCAATCATCCTGATCAGCAGAAATAAAACATCTCAAATACGACTCCAAAGTCTGGTTTGTTCTCTCTGTCTACCCATTGGTCTGAAGGTGAAACGCAGAGGAGAAGGACAACTGAATTCCCAGCTTGGAACAAAAAGTCCTCCAAAATCTAGAGACAAACTGAACTCCTGTCAGATACAATGTTCTCGGGAATCCCATGCAAGCGAACCACCTGTTGCAAAAAAAAGGGCACCAACTCTGAGGAAGATGGCAACTTAGGGAGTGGTACAAGATGGACCATCTTAGAGAATCTATCACAAATCACCCAAATAACAGTCATTCTCTGACAGACAGGCATATCCGAGATAAAATCCATTGAAATATGGGTCCATGGCCTCCTGGGCATCGGCAAAGGCATCAACAACCCACTAGAGCGAGAACAAGGTTTAGACCGAGAGCAAGTCCCACAGGACTGCACAAAATTCCTGACATCACGAGATAAGGTGGACCAAAAATACCTGGATGACCAGCCAATGCGGAGCATTGAACTTCAGACATCACTCTCTTCCTGCACTGGTCAGAAACATACAATTTTCCAATGGGACAACCCTCAGGTTTGTCCTCCTGAAACTCTTCCAGAGCACGTCTCAAATCGGGCGAGATGGCAGAAAGAACTACCCCCTCACCTAAGATGGTAACAGGCTTGGTCACAATAGGAGAATCAGCAAAGAAACTCCTAGAGAGGGCGTCTGCCTTGACATTCTTAGTGCCCGGAAGAAAAGAGACCACAAAATCAAAACGTGTGAAAAACAAGGCCCACCTAGCCTGTCTAGGATTCAAGCGTTTGGCCGACTCAAGGTAAATCAAATTCTTGTGGTCAGTGAGGACCACGACTTGATGTTTAGCTCCCTCCAACCAATGTCTCCACTCCTCAAATGCCCATTTCATGGCTAACCGTTCCCGATTCCGCACATCATAGTTGCGTTCAGATGGGGAGAACTTTCGGGAAAAGAAAGCACATTTTAGATGTTACCGGATCTTTTTGGGACAACACAGCTCCTGCACCAATCTCAGAAGCGTCCACCTCTACCTGAAACGGGAGTGAGACATCAGGTTGCCGTAAAACCGGAGCAGAAGTGAACCTTCGCTTCAGCTCCTGAAAGGAAGAAACTGTTAAGGGCTGGCGGAACACACCAAATAATAAGATGATGTTTAGGTGCGTTCGCAGCCCAAGGTCCACCGTGCAGAGGTGTTAACTGCTGGTGCAATAACGGCACACACGGGGTTAACCTCACCCAAGGTGTACCGAGGCGAACTCTTATGACTTAGAGCCGCACCACCGCAAATAATAGATGCCGTAGCCTGTTTTCGCTCACAGAGCTCGGCAGAGTAAGCGCTAGCGTAACGTCACAGGACTCAGCCCTTAGACAGCAGGACTGAAGTCCCTCTAGACCGCTAGCGCCCGGCACCGCGACTGCGATACCAACAGGGATCAAATAAATGGCGTGTGCAAGTGTGCAGACGGCCGGTATGCACTGTGGCCTACAGGCTAGCCACTAGCAGGCGCTGACTCAGACTCTAAACCCTAACAACAGACATATCAAATGGTAGGGGTTTCGTAATGAGTCAGACACCATGCATGCATCCATCATCATACACACCAAACTATTTGAGTCTATCTTAGCGCATGGCCGAGCGGCCATGCGAACCTTTTATAGCCGCAGGCGTCCGTGATCCTCCTTGCTTCTCGGATGGGACAATCCGAACACGAGCAGGACCTGAGCACATGACCTTTGATCTCCAATGGGAGATCACTCCACAGGCATGCTCAGTGGCCCGACATGAGGACTTAGTCCCTGGAGGATCTTGCTGCTGAGCAGCATGCATTACCAAAGCTGAACCAGGGGTGGCAGCAGCAAGCAAACCCACGGAGCTGGTCTGGACAGGGCGCCGGGACCGAGGAGTTTGCTGAGCAAGCTCCTCTGCGGCTGGGGAGGAATGGGAGATCCTCGGAGGCAAGGCTCGGGATTCCCGCTATGCAGCGCCGGAAATCCGACGCCTAACAGAAACAGCCTCTGGAGACCAATTCAGCACCCTTCTTAGTCAAATCAGTCAATGGTTTGGCAATACCAGAAAAATTAGCTATGAATTTAAGATAAAAATTAGCAAAACCCAAAAACTTCTGGAGGGCCTTCAAAGAAGTGGGCTGAACCCAATCATAAATGGCCTGTACCTTGGCTGGGTCCATTTCAATAGTTGACAGAGACAAAATAAATCCCAAAAATGAAATCCTCTGTACACCAAAAAGGCATTTCGATCCCTTAACATACAGGGAATTCTCCCTCAAAATCTGGAACATAGTCTGAACATGTTCCACATGAGAATCCCAATCCCTGGAAAAGATCAAAATATCATCCAGATAGATGATCAAAAATTTATCCACAAAGTCTCGGAATATATCGTTCATGAAGCACTGGAAGACAGAAGGGGCATTAGTGAGCCCAAAAGGCATCACCAGGTACTCAAAATGTCCCTCCGGAGTATTAAACGCCGTCTTCCATTCATCCCCCTGCTTAATGCGAATAAGATTATACGCCCCCCTGAGGTCAAGCTTGGTAAACCAGCAAGCACCTTTAACTTTGGAGAATAGATCAGAAATCAGGGGTAACGGATACTGATATTTAATAGTAATTTTGTTGAGGGCACGATAATCAATACAAGGCCTTAATGAACCATCTTTCTTGGCCACGAAAATAATCCAGCACCCAAGGGTGAAGAGGATGGTCTAATATGACCCTTCCCCAACGACTCCTTAATATAAGATCGCATAGCCTCGTGCTCGGGTACGGATAAAATGAAAAGTCGACCCTTGGGAAATTTACACCCAGGGCTCAGCTAAATTGCACAGTCATAACTCCCATGAGGAGGCAAAGACGCAGACTCATTCTCACTAAATACATCATAATAATCAGCCAAATAGTCAGGAACATCATGCAACTGGGGAGAGGTGGAGAAAACAGGAGCGTCACCAAGAGCACACCGACAACCCCAACTCACCACAGACACAGATTTCCAATCCAAAACTGGATTACGGATTTGCAACCAGGGAAATCCCAGAACAATGGTATCATGCAAATTATGCAACACCAAAAATCTGCAATTTTCTTGATGGTCTGGGGCGACCCGCATTACCACCTGGGTCCAAAACTGAGGTTTATTCTTCGCCAAAGGAGTAGCATCAATCCCCCTCAAAGGGATAGGCGTCCGCAGAGGTGTCATAGGAAACCCACAACGTTTAGCAAAATCCAAGTCCATCAGGTTCAGAGCCGCTCCTGAATCCACAAAAGCCTTAGCGGAAAATGTGGACAGGGAGCAGATCAGAGTAATTGCCAGAAGAAATTTAAGTTGTACACCACCCACAGCAAATGTGTTAATCGTCGGATTCCTGGCACTGCACAGCAGGAATCCAGAGCCAGACATCCTGCGGTCTCCCATTCTTCCTCAACCGCTCCGGGTATTGCTCAGCAAACATTGTGAGCCAGGCCTGCTGCTCAGACTCGCTCTGGCAGCCTGGATGTTGCTGCCACCTCTGGTGCAGCAATGGCAGCGCAACCTGATTTGCAGGGAACCGCTCCTGAGGCTAAGTCCTCATGCCGTGCTACTGGGCATGCCCACAACTTGACCTCTCACTGGAGAGCAGGGGTCACATGCTCAGGTCCTGCGTCGGATCTGATTGGTCCTTCCCAAGCTAATGGAAGGTTCCGGAAGCGCATCGCTATAAAAAGCCTGCAGGGCGGCTCGGCGATGCGCTAGTGTAGACTTATCTTGCTATGTGTGTGAATGGTGACGGATGCATGGACTGTTGGCTGACTCATTATGAAACCCCTTCCCTCGGATAATACGATTGGTGACAGAGAGTGTTCTTAGGTCAGCACCAGGTAGAGGCAAGCTACGCCACAATGCTCCTTCGCCTACACTAGCGTCCGTCGGTGCCCGGTCCTCGGCGCCGACGCTTGCGGCTATAGTTGCCGCTGCGCTGCATTAACAGCAGCTATTGGTGTTCGCGGCTGCGACGCCACACGCTGACTCCTGTGACGATAACAGGGCCAGCACCTTTGTATTTATTTCTGGCAAGCGACTCTGTGTCTGAACAGAGCCGCTCCTAGCGTTCGGGTGACATTAACCCGTGCGCACTACTTCACCTTCTGGTGCATCTGCCATTGCCCAGCAGCGGTCTTATCAACTACCGCACGGTGGACCCCGGGCGGCGAACGCACCTCTTATTATTTTATATCTGTTGCGTTCCGCCGACCATAACAAAATGTGTGTGCAAAGTGTTTCTCTCGTTTAGGGCAGACAGAAATATTATGAGAGGCGTCTCCACAGAAAAAACACAGCTTATTACGCCTTCTGAACTCCTGACGCTGCGCCCCAGGCAAAACTCTATCACATTGCATAGGTTCAGACATTTGTTCAACAGGTGGCAACTAGAGTTGAGCGATACCGTCCGATACTTCAAAGTATCGTATCGGATGGTATCGGCCGATCTTTAAAAAAAGTATCGGTATCGCCGATTCCGATACCGGAAGTCCCATTCAAGTCTATGGGACTTCCGGTATCGGAATAAGAAAAACCCTTTCCTGCCCTTGTACAGCCTCTCTGGGGTCTGTACGGGCCTTTCGGGGGGCTGTGCCGGCCTGCCAGGGGGTCTGTGCAGGCTCCGGTGGTCTGTGCCGGCCTGCCGGTGGTCTGTGCAGGCTCCGGGGGGCTGTGCCGGCCTGCCGGGGGGCTGTGCCGGCCTGCCGGGGGGCTGTGCAGGCTCCGGGGGGCTGTGCCGGCCTGCCGGGGGGCTGTGCCGGCCTGCCGGGGGGCTGTGCAGGCTCCGGGGGTCTGTGCAGGCATCGTCCGATGGGACTACAAGTCCCATCGGGCGATGCCTGCTACCATGACAGTGATTGACACATTAGCCAATGATGGGACAGTAGTAGTCCCATCATCCGGCTAATGTGTTAAATGTAAAAAAAAAAAAAAAAAAATTACATGCTACATACATACAACATGCATACTACATACATGCTACATTCATACTACATGCAACATACATACTACATATATACTACATGCATGCTACATACATACTGCATGCTACATACATACCACATATATACTACATGCATGCTACATACATACTACATGCTACATACATAACACATATATACTACATGCATGCTACATACATACTACATGCTACATACTACATATATACTACATGCATGCTACATACTACATGCTACATACATACTACATATATACTACATGCATGCTACATACATACTGCATGCTACATGCATGCTACATACATACTACATACATACTACATGCTACATACATACTACATATATACTACATACATACTGCATGCTACATACATACTACATATATACTACATACATACTGCATGCTACATACATACTACATGCTACATACATACCATATACATACTACATGCATGCTACATACATACTACATGCTACATACATACTACATATATACTACATGCATACTACATACATACTACATACATACTACATACATACTACATACATACTACATGCTACATACATACTACATATATACTACATGCATGCTACATACTACATGCTACATACATACTACATGCTACATACATACCACATATATACTACATACATACAATACATTCATACAATACATACATAGACATACAGTACATATAACATAGAGTAACATACTTACCAATACTTGTCACATTGTTCCCCGAAGCCATTGTCTTTCCGGAATAAATATTAACATAACAAACCACAAAAATACTCACCCACGATCCGAAGCAGTCCACGAGTGTGTCCCACGACGATCTTGGGTAGAGAACGGCAGCATCAGATGATGCTGCCGTTCTCTACGGGCTGCAGGAATCCAATGACGGAAGGTAGGTATCCTTCCGCACTGTATTCCTCCGCCACTTAAAAAAAAAAAAAGTCCCTAGTCTCACTTTATGCCATTGCTGTGTGGGAAATTCCCACACATATGTAGTATGTATGTAGCATGCATGTAGTATGTATGTAGTATGCATGTAGTATGTATGTAGTATGCATGTAGTATGTATGTAGCATGTAGTATGTATGTAGCATGTATGTAGTATATATGTAGTATGTATGTAGCATGTAGTATGTATGTAGCATGCATGTAGTATGTATGTAGTATTTTTTTTTTTTTTAACATTTAACACATTAGCCGGATGATGGGACTACTACTGTCCCATCATTGGCTAATGTGTCAATCACTGTCATGGTAGCAGGCATCGCCCGATGGGACTTGTAGTCCCATCGGACGATGCTTGCACAGACCCCCGGACATCAGCACAGCCCCCCGGCAGGCCGGCACAGCCCCCCGGCAGGCCGGTACAGACCCCCACAGGGTGCACAGACCACCGGCAGGCCGGCACAGCCCCCCGGCAGGCCGGCAGAGACCCCGGGCAGTCCACACAGCCCCCCGGCAGGCCGGCACAGCCCCCCGGCAGGCCGGCAGAGACCCCCAGAAGGCCCGAAATGACGGCGCATCATGATGCGCACACACCGCGCATCATGATGACGTCAGTCTGTCAATCAACTTTGAACTTCCGATTCCGATGCCGAATTCCGATATTGAAAAAATATCGGAAGTCGGTATCGGAATTCCGATACAGCAAGTATCGGCCGATACCCGATACTTGCGGTATCGGAATGCTCAACACTAGTGGCAACATTTCTCGTGTAATTTTACGTTCACATAAACGCCGATCCACCTGAATGGCTAATGACATAGAATCGTCAAGACCAGAGGGAACAGGAAATCCCACCATAGTATCTTTTACGGTTTCTGACAAACCCTTCTGAAAGAGAGCTGCCAATGCACTATCATTCCAGGTAGTAAGGACTGCCCACTTTCGGAATTTTTGACAGTACAACTCTGCAGAATCCTGACCCTGGCTCAATGCCAACAGGGCTTTTTCAGCTTGATCAATAGCATTAGGTTCATCATACAACAACCCCAAGGCTTGAAAAAATGCGTCCACATTAGTTAGAATAGAATCATCAGGTGTCAAAGAAAACGCCCAATCCTGGGGATCGCCAAGCAGCAAAGAGATGACAATTTTAACCTGCTGTGCAGAGCTCCCCGATGAGTTAGGCTTCAAGGCAAGAAATAATTTACAATTATTCTTAAAATTCAAAAATTTAGACCGATCCCCAAAAAACACATCAGGAGTAGGGATCTTTGGTTCAGCAGCGTGTGAATGAGCTAGATTGGAGGAAATTCCCCGCACTTCAGGAGCGAACTGCTCCATACAATCAGACAATTGCTTAATCTCCATCAAGAAAAAATTCCTCCTACGGCCCAAGAGAAAAAGAGGAAAAAATATACAAAAGAAAAAAAGATTCTGACACTTTTTTTTTTTTTTTACAATTCCTTCCTGCTATTGAGTAGCCTAGAATCTGCGGTATGGCTGGTGATTCTGTTATGAATGAGTCACCGGAGGAGGAAAAAACAAAAATGGAAGTCAAGTCCAGAAAATCGGAGAGGTTGGTAGCTAACGGATTGCAGACCCCTGATCCTATTCACACAACAGTAGCCGTGTGGGGGTTCCTACGGTGATCCTAGACACCTCGTCACAGCCGGAGAGCTAAATAAGCCTAAAGAAAGAAAGGGGAAATTTAAACTGCCCCAGAGCAGACCCCAAAAGCAATAGACAGCCCCCAACATGTATTGTCGGTGAAAACAGATGAAAACACAAACACAGACAGAGCAAACGATGGGGCCCAACTAACTAGATAGGAAAGGAGAGAAAAGATGCTGGCTGCAATCTGCAAAAACCCTACCAAAAATGCCCCAACACGTCTGATAGGAAAAACGGCCCTGAAGTCACTAGACTTCAAAATCCCTAAATCAGCACTCCGATATATTCTGAAGACAGAGCAAAAGAGATTTAACCGATCAGGGACAAAAATGGAAATTCAGCAGAGCCCCAGCCGGGGCTGCCAGAACACAAAACTAAGCAAATCAGACAAAATCTCATGGAACAATAACAGAGCAAAACTTAGCTTTAGAAGACAGGAACTGAACTGGAGGCCCGAGCTCAGAGCAGAGAAATCACCAGCAACCCTACAGGGTGTCGGCTGCCTTATATCCACTCATAGATTCCGGATGTCCAATCGCAATCCACCTGCTCAGGTGACAGGTTTCTCCCATCCAAATCAGTTTCACCACCTCCTTTCACCAGCAGAGGGAGTTCATCGGACATCAAAGGTGAACGAGAAAACGAGCTCACAACAGAGCAGGAGATATTGCCGGACACACACACACAGCAAGGGAGCAGCTGGCGTTACTGAACCCCACTAACACAGGAGCTAGTGTTTTTCTCTGTGCAGATGGCACTTCTGAGCAACAACTGGCGGTGTTGGAGCACAGGTTCAATCAGGGTTTAAACTGAAGCCTACTTGGAGCAAGTTTTTTATCTGATGTAGTTTGAATGTGGAGGCAGCAGGAGACTTTGCCGGACACACCGGTGGAGCAGCTGGCGTTACTGAACCCCACTAACAAAGGAACTAGTGTTTTTCTCTGTGCAGATGGCAGTGTTGGAGCCCAGGGTCAATCATGGAGTAGGCTGAGGCCTACTTGGAGCAAGTGTAAAATCTGATGTAGTTTGAATGTGGAGGGAGCAGGAGATATTGCCGGACACACAGCAGGGGAGCAGCTGGCGTTACTGAACCCCACTAACACTGGAGCATGTGTTTTTCTCTGTGCAGATGGCACTTCTGAGCAGCAACTGGCAGTGTTGGAGCCTAGGGTCAATCATGGAGTAGGCTGAGGCCTACTTGGAGCAAGTGTAAAATCTGATGTAGTTTGAATGTGGAGGGAGCAGGAGATATTGCCGGACACACAGCAGGGGAGCAGCTGGCGTTATTGAACCCCACTAACACTGGAGCATGTGTTTTTCTCTGTGCAGACGGCACTTCTGAGCAACAACTGGCAGTGTTGGAGCCCAGGGTCAATCATGGAGTAGGCTGAGGCCTACTTGGAGCAAGTGTAAAATCTGATGTAGTTTGAATGCGGAGGGAGCAGGAGATATTGCTGGACACAAAGCAGGGGACAGCTGGCGTTGCTGAACCCCACTAACACAGGAGCGAGTGTTTTTCTCTGTGCAGACGGCACTTCTGAGCAACAACTGGCGGTGATGGAGCCCAGGGATTACAGTTCAGGTGGTAGAAACATGAACACAACAGGAGACCTGGATACTGTTGCCAACTAATTATTTATTCTGGAAGAGGACTGGCAAATTCCGGTGAGATCCAGGCCTTGTTCATTTTCAGAAAAGTAAGCCGGTCAACGTTATCGAAGGATAGTCGCGTGCGACGGTCTGTTAGTACACCACCTGCTGCACTAAAGACGCGTTTCGATAATACACTGGCAGCAGGGCAAGCCAGCACCTCCAATGCATACTGGCTAAGCTCTGGCCATGTATCCAGCTTAGAGATCCAAAAATTGACAGGGGAAGAGCCGTCTGGGAGTACACTGAGAGGGCAAGACAAGTAGTCTGTCACCATCTGACGGAAACGTTGCCTCCTACTGACTGGAGCCATCTGTGATGGTGTAGACATTTGTGGCGGGCACTCAAAACTTTGACTCATTTGGGCCATAGTGGTCTTGCCTTATGCTGAGGCGCTGCCTCTGCTCCCTCTGTGCAGAGCTTCCTCCACTGCCTCGATGCACAGAGCTGCTTTGTAAAGCACTAGCAGCAGTGCTGTCGGTTGGAATGGAGAACATGATGGACTGCACCAGTGTGTCTTGGTACATTTTACGCTCCCAGTTCAACGGTGAGGCTTTGTAAGTTGTCCCAGTAGCGAGGATCTAGGAGGGTGTACACCCAATAATCAGCTGTGTTGAGAATATGGGCGATGCGGCGGTCGTTTCTCAGGTACTGCAGCATGAAGTCAACCATGTGCTGCAGACTCCCAACTGCCCAAGAACCGCTGTCCCCTGCTTGAGTCGTCATCTCTGCCTGCTCTGCATCACCCCACCCTCGCTGTACATACTGATTAGAGCTTTGTGTACCTCCCTCCTGTGGAGAGATGTCTTCCTCCTCCATCGACTCCTCCTCATCCTCCTCACAAAGTGTCCCCTGCCTAGGCCTTTGTGAGGAACCACGTAGCGCAGACTGTCCAGAAGCAGATGGCATTTGGGACTCCTCATCCTCCACCTCTTCCAGAACCTCCTCCCTTTGTGCTTGCAGTGTTTTTTGAAGCATGCAGATAAGGGGGACAGTCATGCTGACTAGTGCATCGTCTGCACTCGCCATCCGCGTGGAATCATCGAAGGCACGCAAAACGAAGCAGATGTCCTTCATAGAGGTCCACTCAGTGGTGGTGAAGTGTGACCGGCGCACAGTGCGACTTGTTTGCGCCTGATGCAGCTGGTACTCCATGACTGCTGCCTGCTGCTCACACAACCGCTCCAACATATGTAACGTTGAATTCCACCTGGTGGGTAGGTCACATATGATGTGATGTTCCGGAAGGCGTAATTGGCGCTGCAGAGCAGCAAGGCGCGATCTTGCCGTGCTGGAACGACGCAAGTGAGCGCACTCTATGCGGACCTTGTGCAGCAGTGCATCAAGATCCGGATAGTCCCTCAGAAAACTCTGCACGACCAAGCTGAGCACATGTGCCAGACATGGGATGTGAGTGAGGTTGCCTAGGCCCAGAGCTGCCACCAGATTTCGGCCATTGTCACACACTACCCAGCCTGCTGGCTGGAGATTCGCTGGCACAAACCACACATCGCTCTCCTGCTTGATGGCATTCCAGAGCTCCTGCGCTGTGTGGCTTCGATTCCCCAAAGAAATTAATTTCAGTACGGCCTGTTGATGTTTGGCCACGGCTGTGCTCATATCGGTCGTAACAGGCTCCTGCTGCGCTGTTTCAGAGGAACTTGAGTAGGATGAGGAGTCTATGTGTACAGACTGGATTCCTGCAATCCGTGGAGTTGGCAGAACACGTACAGCGCCACTCTCCAGATCTGTACCCGGCTCCACAACATTGACCCAATGGGCAGTGAGGGAAAGGTATCGTCCCTGTCCATGGTTACTGGTCCACGCATCGGTGGTCAGGTGGACCTTGCTACTGACGGCGTTTAGTAGAGCATGTTTTATTTTTCCCTCCACATGTTTTTGCAGGGCAGTGACGGCTCGCCTGCTGAAATCAAAGCGGCTGGGCACAGTGTATTGTGGGACTGCCAATGCCATGAAGTTCCGGAAGGTGTCAGTCTCCACCAGCCTGAATGAGAGCATTTCAAGGGCCAGTAGTTTGGCAATGCCAGCATTCAGAGCCTGTGCTCGGGGATGGTTTGCGGAGTATGGCCGCCTTTTCTCCCATGCCTGTGCGACCGATGGCTGTAGAGTGGCCTGGGAGTGAGGATGACAGGGAACGTGGTGCTGTGGGTGGAATGTCACAGGGTGTCCGGACAACAGTGCCAGAGGTTCTTCCTTGGCGATCCTGTGAGGAAGCCGAACCAGCTGTGTGTGAGCTGGAGGAAGAGGCCCCAACATGAGCTGAAGAGGTGGTAGGTGGTGCTGTAGGTTGGCCTACGTCTTCAGTGTGTCTGTGTAACTCCAGCTCGTGCTTGGTCCGCACATGTTTCCACATTTTTGTGGTATTGAGGTTGCTGACACTTTTCCCTCTTTTGACTTTCTGATGACACAGCTTGCATTTGACAAAGCAAATGTCATCTACAACTGTGTCAAAAAAGGACCACGCACTGCAAGTCTTGGGAGCGCCCGTTTTGGGTTTTGGAAGAGGAATGCTCCTAACGGGTGCCGAAGTGGAGGCTACAGGCAACCAAGTCTGCCCCCTCCCTCTCCCTCCTGTCTTGGCCGTTCAGGGAATCTCTTCCTCAGAGCTGCTCCCACCACCTTCCTGTTCCTCACGCCATGATGGGTCAAGGACCTCATCATCTCCACTCCCCTCTTCAAGCACCGGCTGGTCCTGGGTTGTCTCGCCAGCACCGTACGCACCAGAAAGTGTCACCTGAGTCTTATCATCATCTGATGCGTACTGAGGTGTGCTGACCATAGGCACTGGCCCACCCGCCTCTTCAGATTCAGAGGGACAAAGCAGTTGCGCATCACTGCATACTCCCTCTTCTTCACGCTCTAGAATGCTGCTTGGCTGGCCACCTCTTTCCAAGCCAACAGATTCTGAGAACAGAAGTAAAGATTGAGATGGCTCCTGTCCAGGGCTCTCTGACTGCCTGGGCAATTTGGCAGGTGGTGAAGAGACAGATAGTTGCTCTTCGGTGCTCTGGCCCTGAGAGGACGTGGAAGTCATTGAATTCAATGCATTAGCTGCCATCCATCCGACAACTGCTTCAGTTTGTTCGTCCCGCAGCAGTGGGGTATGGCGAGGTCCTAAAAAGCTGCGCATAAAGGACTGTTGCCTGCTAAAACTGGGGGATGCCGGGTCACTGGTGGCCGCAGCAGACACCGAATCCCCCCGTCCTCTCCCTGCTGAAACTCCACGACCACGTGCCTTACTCCCTGCCTTCTTCATCTTGGTAGACTGATAAAGATAGGCAGAAAAGTACAAAGGGGGGGCTTAGTGTGCTTATTCCTGAACAGCTGCTAACAGGTATAAGAAACACTAATTTTATGAAGTGTGTGGACTACACTTTAATATGAGCTAATGTGGCCTTCACAACTGTCAAATGGAGTGTTTGGTGAACTTTATTTACGTGTTTTGTTTTTTTTAAAAAAACAAAAAGAATGTGACCAAAGATTTAAAAAAGTGATAGTATCTCTAACTTTTTGGAGCTATTACAATGCAGGAAGGTAACCTACAATGCAAAAGATGAGGCTCCAAAAAATAGGCTAATACTAATCTGGCTGCGGCTGCAGGGCACAAGCCAGCAGAAAGGCTCCTCTATCTACTCCTATATAGTGTTTGCAACCAACCAATGTAGATGGATACGGATGGAAGCACACTAATAGGAGAAAAAAATCAGGAAAAATGATCTGCAATAAAACAATGAAAGGACAATGTATGAGGCAGTGACGCACGCTGAGCGGACTACAACCAGAGGTGGCTGCAGAACACACTACAACGTGAGCTGCACTCACACAGAGACCTCACAGACAGCCGTGAACAGTGCAGAGAACTGGGCACTAGCACTGACAGGCTGCAGAAAGGCTCCGCTGTCTACTCCTATAGTGTTTGCAACCAATGTAGATGGATACGGATGGATCCACACTAATAGGAGAAATCAGGAAAAATGAGCAGCAATAAAAAAAAAAAACATGTACAGTATGAGGCAGTGACGCACGCTGAGCGGCCTACAACCAGAGGTGGCTGCAGAACACACTACACCGTGAGCTTCACTCACACAGACCTTGCATACAGCTGTGAACAGCGCTGCAAGGCAAAAGAAAGCTACACTGATTGCAAAAGTAGCCTGGGTAAAGCACAATATAGCAAATCGCTATCTCTAACTGTCCCTCACAGTCTTCAACAGCAGCCTGTCCCTAACTGAATTCACAGCAGAGTGACCAGAAATGGCGGCTGCAGCGGCTTTTATAGTGCATCATGACATCATTTCAGCAGCCAATCACAGCCATGCCAATAGTTAACATGCCTACATGCCTAACAGGATGTGCCCACACTTCTGAGGATTCCCATTGGCTGAATCAAAGCGAGCGGGCTGATAGCATTATGGGAACTTCCGATTCCGGTATTCGATATGCTAAAAGTATCTGTACTCAGTATCGGAATTACGATACCGCGAATATCGGCCGATACCCGATACTTGCGGTATCGGAATGCTCAACATTAGTCTCTGTACAATCACCGGGCCGGATCCTCTGTGTGGGCGCCGATCCCACCACAGAGCCGATAATCCCAGCCTTGCTTGGTTACCTGAAGCATTATGCGCGTTGTGCCGGGGTTAGTGGTTGGCACAGTGGGTAAAATCCTCTGGTATTAGTGCTTGGCACAGTGGGTATAATCCTCTATTAGTGCAGGTTCATGGTCGGTGTTACTGGATGTATTCTCAGTGACTCCAGGCGGCGTACATATTGGGAGATCCCAGCGCCGATTGTCTCCAGTGGCCGCAGCACCAGGGAGTGTGGAATTCCCGTTTATCCTCAGCTGACTCCATACTGGGCGGTATACAGCACTACAGAGGCCACATATGCTGTATACTGCCATCTAGTGCTGAATACTCATATACTGCAGCAAGGATTCCGGAAAAATCTGTCTAATCTATAGATAAGGTTGAATACCCTCACTATAATGCCGTTTACCTCCATATAGTCATGTATATCTCCATAAAGTGCCGTAAGCGCCCTCTATACTGCTATACAGCCCCGAATAGTGAAGAATCCAACATAGTGCTGACACCTCCATATAGGGCTGTATATACTGCTGTTTACACATCATACACTGCTATATATCACCATACGGGACTGCATACCTCCATATAGTGCTGTAAAATCAATATCATGCAGTATACCGCCCTATCTGGCTGTAAATGCTGGAGATCTCCATATACTTCTGTAACACCGTGCTGTATACAGCCAATTACCGATCCATACACATGTTTTGGTATATACCCTTCAAGAAGTACTGTATACCTCCATATAGCGCTAATAGCCCTCCATAAGTCTCTATTCCTGGATAGACTGCTGCATATACCCCCATACAGTGCTGTCTCCGTCCAGATGGTGCTGTTAGCATCGAACAAGGCGGAATACACTCCGGATCTTGCAGCAAACCCGACCTCCATATAGTGCGGTCTTCTGCCATATAGCGCTGATCACTCTGCAATGCTCCCGATGGCGCTGGATACAGAGATCTGGACACACTGGGATTGATGGGCGCCTGTGTGTCCTTCTGGCCTCTCAGCAGCTCCAGGACTACGGGCAGATCCCGGGGCTCCTCCCGGCTCCTTCCTGCCTCCTCCGCCAGTGACCTCTATAGACATGTGGGGGAGATGTCAGGCAGGAGGAGGACACGGAGACAGCGGCTCTGCTGCCCGGTCCTGGCCGGTAATGGGCGCTTATCCCGGGCAAGGAAGCACAAGGGGAGAGCGGAGCTTCACCCGTCTCAGACAGGGGGCGGGGCCTGTGTCCAGTGTCAGCCAATAGAAGCTTAGGAGGACGCAGCTCGGCAGCCAATCAGTGCGCAGTGTGACTGTATATATGAGGCTGCTCCCGCTCAGTCCTCAGTGTTTTCCTTGCAGGAGATTATTCTGTCAGTTTTTCGTTACACAATGGCAGAGACCGCACCAGCCGCCGCGCCTCCTCCTCCCGCCGAACCGGCCGCCAAGTCCAAGAAGCAGCCAAAGAAATCCGCTGCAGGGAGCGCCAAGAAGAGCAAGAAGCCCTCCGGCCCCAGCGTGTCCGAGCTGATCGTCAAAGCCGTGTCCGCCTCCAAGGAGCGCAGCGGGGTGTCTCTAGCCGCCCTGAAGAAGGCTCTGGCTGCCGGAGGGTACGATGTGGAGAAGAATAACAGCCGCCTGAAGCTGGCCGTCAGGAGTCTGGTCACCAAGGGCGCCCTGCTCCAGGTGAAGGGCAGCGGCGCCTCCGGGTCATTCAAGCTGAACAAGAAGCAGGAGACGAAGGACAAGAAAAAGCCGGCGGCTGCGGCCAAGAAACCCGCAGCCAAGAAAGCGGCCAAATCCCCGAAGAAGCCCAAGAAGGCTCCGACCGCGGCCAAGAAGAGCCCGAAAAAGGCCAAGAAGCCCGCTGCAGCCAAAAAAGCAGCCAAGAGCCCTAAGAAGCCGAAGGCCGCTCCGAAGCCCAAGAAGGTGACAAAGAGCCCCGCTAAGAAGGCGGCGAAACCCAAACCTGCCAGGACTCCGGCTAAGAAGGTGGCTAAATCCAAGAAGCCCGCGGCCAAGAAATAAGCGGAGCCGCCCTGTCCTCATCCCACAAAGGCTCTTATCAGAGCCACCACCTCCTCACTGCAGAGCTGTATGATCACTGCCACCACCTCCTCCCTGCAGAGCTGTATGATCAGTGCCACCACCTCCTCCCTGCAGAGCTGTATAATCACTGCCACCTCCTCGCTGCAGGGCTGTATGATCAGTGCCATCACCTCCTCGCTGCAGAGCTGTATGATCACTGCCACCACCTCCTCCCTGCAGAGCTGTATGATCAGTGCCACCACCTCCTCCCTGCAGAGCTGTATGATCAGAGCCACCACCTCCTCCCTGCAGAGCTGTATGATCCGTGCCATCACCTCCTCCCTGCAGAGCTGTATGATCAGTGCCACCACCTCCTCCCTGCAGAGCTGTATGATCAGTGCCATCACCTCCCTGCAGAGCTGTATGATCACTGCCACCTCCTCGCTGCAGAGCTGTATGATCAGTGCCTCCACCTCCTCCCTGCAGGGCTGTATGATCAGTGCCACCTCCCTGCAGAGCTGTATAATCACTGCCACCTCCTCGCTGCAGAGCTGTATGATCAGTGTCATCTCCTCCTCGCTGCAGGGCTGTATGATCAGTGCCATCACCTCCTCGCTGCAGAGCTGTATGATCAGTGCCACCACCTCCTCCCTGCAGAGCTGTATGATCAGTGCCTCCACCTCCTCCCTGCAGAGCTGTATGATCAGTGCCATCACCTCCTCGCTGCAGAGCTGTATGATCAGTGCCACCACCTCCTCCCTGCAGAGCTGTATGATCAGTGCCTCCACCTCCTCCCTGCAGGGCTGTATGATCAGTGCCACCACCTCCTCCCTGCAGAGCTGAATGATAAGTGCCACCACCTCCTCCCTGCAGAGCTGTATAATCACTGCCACCTCCTCGCTGCAGGGCTGTATGATCAGTGCCTCCACCTCCTCGCTGCAGGGCTGTATGATCAGTGCCTCCACCTCCTCGCTGCAGGGCTGTATGATCAGTGCCATCATCTCCTCGCTGCAGGGCTGTATGATCAGTGCCATCACCTCCTCGCTGCAGAGCTGTATGATCAGTGCCATCACCTCCCTGCAGAGCTGTATAATCACTGCCACCTCCTCGCTGCAGAGCTGTATGATCAGTGCCATCACCTCCTCGCTGCAGGGCTGTATGATCAGTGCCATCACCTCCTCGCTGCAGGGCTGTATGATCAGTGCCTCCACCTCCTCCCTGCAGGGCTGTATGATCAGTGCCTCCACCTCCTCCCTACAGGGCTGTATGATCAGTGCCTCCTCCTCCTCCCTGCAGAGCTGTATGATCAGTGCCACCACCTCCTCCCTGCAGAGCTGAATGATAAGTGCCACCACCTCCTCCCTGCAGAGCTGTATGATCAGTGCCTCCTCCTCCTCCCTGCAGAGCTGTATGATCAGTGCCACCACCTCCTCCCTGCAGAGCTGTATGATCAGTGCCACCACCTCCTCCCTGCAGAGCTGTATGATCAGTGCCACCACCTCCTCCCTGCAGAGCTGTATGATCAGTGCCACCACCTCCTCCCTGCAGAGCTGTATGATCAGTGTCACCACCTCCTCCCTGCAGAGCTGTATGATCAGTGCCATCACCTCCCTGCAGAGCTGTATAATCACTGCCACCTCCTCGCTGCAGAGCTGTATGATCAGTGCCATCACCTCCTCGCTGCAGGGCTGTATGATCAGTGCCTCCACCTCCTCCCTGCAGGGCTGTATGATCAGTGCCTCCTCCTCCTCCCTGCAGAGCTGTATGATCAGTGCCACCACCTCCTCCCTGCAGAGCTGAATGATAAGTGCCACCACCTCCTCCCTGCAGAGCTGTATGATCAGTGCCTCCTCCTCCTCCCTGCAGAGCTGTATGATCAGTGCCACCACCTCCTCCCTGCAGAGCTGTATGATCAGTGCCTCCACCTCCTCCCTACAGGGCTGTATGATCAGTGCCTCCTCCTCCTCCCTGCAGAGCTGAATGATAAGTGCCACCACCTCCTCCCTGCAGAGCTGTATGATCAGTGCCACCACCTCCTCCCTGCAGAGCTGAATGATAAGTGCCACCACCTCCTCCCTGCAGAGCTGTATGATCAGTGCCTCCTCCTCCTCCCTGCAGAGCTGTATGATCAGTGCCACCACCTCCTCCCTGCAGAGCTGAATGATCAGTGCCACCTCCTCCCTGCAGAGCTGTATGATCACTACCACCTCCTCCCTGCAGAGCTGTATGATAAGTGCCACCACCTCCTCCCTGCAGAGCTGTATAATCACTGCCACCTCCTCGGTGCAGGGCTGTATGATCAGTGCCATCACCTCCTCGCTGCAGGGCTGTATGATCAGTGCCATCATCTCCTTGCTGCAGGGCTGTATGATCAGTGCCATCATCTCCTTGCTGCAGGGCTATATGATCAGTGCCATCATCTCCTTGCTGCAGGGCTGTATGATCAGTGCCATCACCTCCTCGCTGCAGAGCTGTATGATCAGTGCCACCACCTCCTCCCTGCAGAGCTGAATGATAAGTGCCACCACCTCCTCCCTGCAGAGTTGTATGATCAGTGCCATCATATCCTTGCTGCAGAGCTGTATGATCAGTTCCTCCACCTCCTCCCTGCAGAGCTGAATGATCAGTGCCACCTCCTCCCTGCAGAGCTGTATGATCACTACCACCTCCTCCCTGCAGAGCTGTATGATAAGTGCCACCACCTCCTCCCTGCAGAGCTGTATAATCACTGCCACCTCCTCGGTGCAGGGCTGTATGATCAGTGCCATCACCTCCTCGCTGCAGGGCTGTATGATCAGTGCCATCATCTCCTCGCTGCAGGGCTGTATGATCAGTGCCATCATCTCCTTGCTGCAGGGCTATATGATCAGTGCCATCATCTCCTTGCTGCAGGGCTGTATGATCAGTGCCATCACCTCCTCGCTGCAGAGCTGTATGATCAGTGCCACCACCTCCTCCCTGCAGAGCTGAATGATAAGTGCCACCACCTCCTCCCTGCAGAGTTGTATGATCAGTGCCATCATCTCCTTGCTGCAGAGCTGTATGATCAGTTCCTCCACCTCCTCCCTGCAGAGCTGAATGATCAGTGCCACCTCCTCCCTGCAGAGCTGTATGATCACTACCACCTCCTCCCTGCAGAGCTGTATGATCACTGCCACCTCCTCCCTGCAGAGCTGTATGATCAGTGCCACCACCTCCTCCCTGCAGAGCTGTATGATCAGTGCCACCACCTCCTCCCTGCAGAGCTGTATGATCAGTGCCACCTCCTCCCTGCAGAGCTGTATGATCAGTACCACCTCCTCACTGCAGAGCTGTATGATCAGTGCCACCTCCTCCCTGCAGAGCTGTATGATCAGTGCCACCTCCTCCCTGCAGAGCTGTATGATCAGTGCCACCTCCTCCCTGCAGAGCTGTATGATCAGTGCCACCACCTCCTCCCTGCAGAGCTGTATGATCAGTGCCACCACCTCCTCCCTGCAGAGCTGTATGATCAGTGCCACCTCCTCACTGCAGAGCTGTATGATCAGTGCCTCCTCTGCAGTTTATGAGCTGCTGATAATCCGGGCGCAGTGTCAGGATGGGTGTGATCTGGTGATAATGGGGAGCTGCACTGTACAGCGCTGTGTACACGGGGTCATGGCAGTGCGGTGGCGGCTGCTCCAGGTCTCCTCCTGCGCTGGAGATGACGTCACCGGATTTCTCTATTCTGTACAGCGGGAGATGAGAGCGATCTGCTGAGAGCCGCATCATGGAGGAGGCGGGGTTACAGGGCGGGAGGCCGCGGTTTGCTTCACGATAATTGGTCAAACAAATCAGGTTTTTATTGGCTTCTATTTAATGTAAGCACCAATGGCGAGCAGGGGGCGTGTTTCCTATAGACCAATGAGGACGCGCACTAGGGGATAAATACCCTGCTCCCGCCGCTCCTTACATCACATTTGTGTACATCTATTCAGAGCTATGGCCAGAACCAAGCAGACCGCCCGTAAATCCACCGGAGGGAAAGCTCCCCGCAAGCAGCTGGCCACTAAGGCAGCCAGGAAGAGCGCTCCTGCTACTGGCGGAGTGAAGAAGCCGCATCGTTACCGCCCAGGAACAGTCGCTCTCCGTGAGATCCGCCGCTACCAGAAGTCCACCGAGCTGCTGATCCGTAAGCTTCCCTTCCAGCGCCTGGTGAGGGAGATCGCCCAGGACTTCAAGACCGATCTGCGCTTCCAGAGCTCGGCGGTGATGGCCCTGCAGGAGGCCAGCGAGGCTTATCTGGTGGGGCTGTTCGAGGACACCAACCTCTGCGCCATCCACGCCAAGAGGGTCACCATCATGCCCAAAGACATCCAGCTGGCCCGCAGGATCCGTGGGGAGAGAGCTTAGATATTCCCGAGCACCAACCACAACACAAAGGCTCTTCTCAGAGCCACCAAATCCTCCCACAGATGAGCTCCTTCCTGCCATTTCTCCTTCCTTCCTCCTGGTTCGGTAATATCTGGGCTGCTTAGTCCACAGTTGTCTGAGGGCCGTTATTCTGGCCGGTTCCGTTATCGGTAGATCCAGCGGTTCTGTTCCTGCTTCCATGCAGCCTCATACAGAAGGGGGAATTGAGCAGCGCACGGTCACTAAGGAGTTAACCGGAGGAGTCCATACCTGGCTCTGGGATTGGTCGCGCCTGCGGACTTCTCTCATTGGCTGATCACAGACCCGTTGATGGTTTTGAATTTCCCGCTCAATCCCTTTCCTGTCCTTCGGATTATTCCCGGCCCCTCTGCTTAGTAGCGGAGATCGCTGTGACGTGAGCCGTCCGGTCTGGGGCAGCTGCACCCGCAGAGCACAGAGTCCTGCTCCCCGGAGCTGCTGATCGCTCCCCTGATCGGCCGCCGCCGTTACCTTCCCTTCATCTCACAGCAGCACTCCGAGCTCTGTACTGTGCACAGAGGGGTCTGTGTCCGGATATAGCGCCCATACACCCTGTTACAAGGCTCAACCCCAGAATAGATCAGAAAGTGCAAACAGCGGTGCGAGCTCCAGGGGCTGAAGACAGGGGCAGCACCGAGAGAGGAGGCCGCAGCCAGGACCGCAGTGTGTCCGGAGGAAGAGAGCCGCCCGGGCTGCGACATCGAGTCCCGAGATCACAGGGACCCACTGAGCCCGGGGCAGCTCCATAGAGAGCAGCGACCTCCTCCTGGTCTCTGTTGGAGGCGCCGGCACTAGGGGCAGAGCTGTGGTTCCATAGTTGGGGTCATTGATTCCTTTCCACACATCTCGGATGACGTTACTGTAGAGTTGGGACCTGGTGACAGAGCAGTGGGTATAATCCTCTATATATGTCTCTAGTGGGTGACTCAGTGGATATAATTCCTGCTATAGCAGTTGGCACAGTGGGTATATTCCTGTATATGATAATTTGCTCCGGGATTTAGATCCGGTGATTGGTGCAAAGTGTGATGTGGGCAGATGTTCTCCTGATCACAGGCAGAGCGACCCTGTATTCCTGCACCGTCCCTCCCTGCCCATGTGGTGGCGCAGAAACACAGACAGCCCCTCTCATCGCATGTAGGTATCCTGTTGATACCCCAATCCTGAGCCGCTGCTCAGGAGCGTTCACACCGGCGTCCATTCATCAGTGCAGCCGCATTCCACTCCTCGCAGCCATCCTACAACCCACAGGATCTCAGCAGCAGGAGACGTGGCACAACCACATTTATTACCAGCACTCGGATTTCTGCTCTGTAGTAACTGCAGCATCATAGGAGGTGACTGTGCGGCCGATCGATTCCCCCATACACCCGGATCATCTGTGCCCCACCTCACACTGAGACTACTCACTGGATCAGCTCCAGAAGAGAGAACGTCTCCCCCAATGCGCAACGTCACAAGCCGGTCCCGGCGATCACACCAGCAGCGACCGCTAGACCCCAGCGGGAATTGCAGCCTCTCACGTGAGATGTGGGCGGCTCTGAGAAGAGCCTTTGGGTTGTCAGGACAGAGACGAGAATACAATTAACCTCCGAAGCCGTAGAGAGTGCGGCCCTGGCGCTTGAGCGCGTACACCACGTCCATGGCGGTGACGGTCTTCCTCTTGGCGTGCTCGGTGTAGGTGACGGCGTCACGGATCACGTTCTCCAGGAAGACTTTCAGGACGCCGCGAGTCTCCTCATAGATGAGGCCGGAGATGCGCTTCACTCCTCCCCTGCGAGCCAGACGGCGGATGGCAGGCTTGGTGATGCCCTGGATGTTATCACGGAGCACCTTCCTGTGCCGCTTGGCGCCGCCCTTCCCGAGACCTTTCCCTCCTTTACCGCGACCAGACATCGTTCAGGAAATCTTCAGACGAGTGTGAAGGGTCAGCGCTGAGTCCTCCTTTATATGGAGGCTAGGCGGACCGGAGTGAGAACTGCACAGTGATGACGCGTACCGGAGATGTTTGTTTTCCTGAATTGGCATTTTCAGCCCCTCCCCTTTCTCGCTGATTGGCTGAGCACAGGACAGTTGGTGATGTGAATTTCCCGCTTCTCTGTATTATGCTAACAAGAAAATTCCGCAAACCTCGTCCTGTCAGCGCCGCTGGAGGAACGAGAAATTACTGACAATGTGAGATTCCGGCCTGGAAATAATTCAATCTCTGGGAGATCATCATCAGTCAGACGCCTCCACCTGACCGGAGAGCTATGAGTGCCTGGCACAGTGGGTATAATCCTCTATTAGTGCCTGGCACAGTGGGTATAATCCCCTATTAGTGCTTGGCATAGTGGGTATAATCCTCTATTAGTGCTTGGCACAGTGGGTATAATCCTCTATTAGTGCTTGGCACAGTGGGTATAATCCTCTATTAGTGCTTGGCACAGTGGGAATAATAATAATACCCTATTAGTGCTTGGCACAGTGAATATTACCCTGAATTAGTGCTTGGAACAGCGGGTATTATCCGCTGGTATTAGTCCTTGGCACAGTGAATATAATTCTCTGGAATTAGTGCTTGAGGCAGTGGGTATAATCCCCTATTAGTGCTTGGAATAGTGAGTAAAATCCTCTGGTATTAGAGGATTATACCCACTATGCCAAGCACTAATAGAGGATTATACCCACTGTGCAAGGCACTAATACCAGAGGATTTTACTCACTGTTCCAAGCACTAATAGAGGATTATACCCACTGTGTCAAGCACTAATAGGGGATTATACCCACTGTGCCTCCAAGCACTAATAGTGCTTGGCACAGTGGGCATAATCCTCTAATAGAGGATTATACCCACTGTGCAAGGCACTATTAGTGCTTGGCACAGTGGATATATCCCTCTGTTAGTGCTTGACACAGTGAATGTAATCGTCTGGAATCAGTGCTTGAGACAGTGGGTATAATCTGCTATTAGTTCTTGGCACAGTGGGTATAATCCTTTATTAGTGCCTCCTAGCACAGTGGGTATAATACTCTATTAGTGCTTGCCACAGTGAATATATCCCTGAATTAGTGCTTGGCACAGCGGGTATTATCCGCTGGTATTAGTCCTTGACACAGTGAATATAATCCTCTGGAATTAGTGCTTGAGACAGTGGGTATAATCCTCTATTAGTGCTTGGCATAGTGGGTATAATCCTCTATTAGTGCTTGGTACATTGGCTAAAATCCTCTATTAGTACTTGGCATAGTGAATATAATGATTTATTAGTGCTTGGCACAGTGTATATAATCCTCTAGAATTAGTGCTTGAGACAGTGGGTATAATCTGCCATTAATACTTGGCACAGTGGGTATAATCTTCTCTTAGTGCTTGGCTCAATGGGTATAATCCTCTATTAGTGCTTGAGACAGTGGGTATAATCTGCCATTAATACTTGGCACAGTGGGTATAATCTGCTATTAGTGCTTGGCTCAATGGGTATAATCCTCTATTAGTGCTTGGCACTGAATATAATCCTCTGGAATTAGCAGATTGTTCCCACTGTCTCAAGCACTATTAGTACATGGCACAGTGGGCATAATCCTCTATTAGTGCTTGGCACAGTGTGTATAATCCTGTATTAGTGCTTGAGACAATGGGTATAATTTGCTATTAGTACTTGGCACAGTGGGTATAATCCTCTATTAGTGCCTGGCACAATGGGCATAATCCTCTGGTATTAGTGCTTGGCACAGTGGGTATAATCTGCTATTAGAGGATTATACCCACTGTTCCAAGTTCTAATAGCAGATTATACCCACTGTGCCAAGCACTAATACCAGAGGATTATGCCCATTGTGCCAGGCACTAATAGAGGATTATACCCACTGTGTGAAGCACTAATAGTACATGGCACAGTCGTTATAATCCTCTATTAGTGTTTGGCACAGTGGGTATAATCCTCTATTAGTGTCTGGCACAATGGGCATAATCCTCTGGTATTAGCAGATTATACCCACTGTGTCAAGCACTAATACCAGAGGATTATGCCCATTGTGCCAAGCACTAATAGAGGATTATAACGACTGTGCCATGTACTATTAGTGCTTGGCACAGTGGGTATAATCCTCTATTAGTGCCTGGCACAATGGGCATAATCCTCTGGTATTAGAACTTGGCACAGTGGGTATAATCCTCTAATAGCAGATTATACCCACTGTGCCAAGCACTAATAGCAGATTCTACCCACTGTGCCAAGCACTATTAGAACTTGGCACAGTGGGTATAATCCTCTAATAGCAGATTATACCCACTGTGCCAAGCACTAATACCAGAGGATTATGCCCATTGTGCCAGGCACTAATAGAGGATTATACCCACTGTGCCAAGCACTAATAGAGGATTATAACGACTGTGCCAAGCACTAATAGCAGATTGTTCCCACTGTCTCAAGCACTAATACCAGAGGATTATACCCACTGTGCCAAGTTCTATTAGTGCCTCCTAGCACAGTGAATATAATGCTCTATTAGTTCATGACATAGTGGGTATAATCCTCTATTAGTGCTTGGAACAGTGAGTAAATTCCTCTGGTATATCTGCACAGAGATTGAAGCTTCAGAGACTGGGAGTTCTGTGGAAACTGTTTGGGTAAGAATACAAGGACAGAACAATGGAAAGGACACCATTGTAGGCATTTACTACAGGCCGCCTGTGCAAGCTGAAGATATGGATGAACTCTTTATGCATCAAATGGCCAAGTTCTCCAAAAAATATGACATAGTTGTCATGGGAGATTTCAACTATCCAGACATTTGTTGGGAATCTCTCTCAGGCAAAACTAACAGGTCAAGGAAATTCTTATCTTCTCTTGCTGACAACTTTATCTTCCAAAAGGTAGGGGAGAAAACAAGGGGAACTGCAACCTTGGATCTAATCCTTATAAACAGGGAGGAAATGGTTGAGGAGGTAAAAGTGGCTGGGACCCTAGGAGGTAGCGACCATGCTATTTTAGAATTTTGGATAACTAGAGGAGGAAGACCTGTGAAGACTCAGACGTCAAGGTTAGATTTCAGAAAGGCAGATTTTAAGGGATTCAGAAAGAGAATTGGAGGGATCCAATGGCTGGATATCCTTAAAGACAAAAATGTCCAGGAAGGATGGGAAATCTTGAAAAATGAATTTCTCAAAGAACAATTGTTAACAATTCCGAAAAGAGGGAAGAATAGGAAACATTTAAGGAAACCAGGATGGGTGAACACAGAACTTAAGCACATGCTAAAAAGGAAGAAAGAAATGTTTATAAAATGGAAAGAGGGAGGCATATCTAAAGAAGAATATAATGCTGTCTGCAGAACCTGCAGGGCACAAATCAGATTATCTAAAGCTGACAATGAATTGAGGCTTTCAAGAGACGTCAAAAGCAATAATAAAGGATTTTGGTGATATGTGAAACGTAAAAGAAAAGCCAAAGATGCTATAGGATTTTTACAGGATGAAAATGATGAAATGGTAAGACAGGATGTTGAGAAGGCCGAACTTTTAAATTCCCATTTTGCCTCTGTTTTCTCTCAGAAAGTAAATGTAACATCAACGGTTCTTCACTCTCCTATTAAGGGAATAGAAGAATCCGGGATATCTATAAACAGAAAGATAGTGAGGAAACACTTAGCTAACCTAAATGAATTCAAGTCTCCAGGTCCAGATGAATTACACCCTAGAGTACTGAAGGAGATAGCAGGAGAAATTTTTGAACCCCTCTCCATAATCTTTGAAAATTCTTGGAGAACAGGAGAAGACTGGAGAAGAGCAAATGTTGTTCCTATCTTCAAAAAGGGGAAGAAGGTGGACCCAGGCAACTATAGGCCGGTGAGTCTGACTTCTATACCAGGAAAGATCTTTGAACAAATTATTAAACAACATGTATGTCAGTACCTGGATAAGAATGAAGTGATTAAACAGAGTCAGTGTTAGGAATCTGGGTCAGTCTATGCTTATGCAGCAACCCAGATTCTCACATTTGTCTCCAGAGGCTAAGTCCTTTTTCCCTGCTACTGAGCATGCTCTCGGGACGAGCTCTCACTGGAGTTCAGGAGTCAGGTGCTCAGGTCCTGCTCCTGATTTGATTGGTTATGCTCGGGGCTCTGGAGATTTCCGGCAGGTCCCGTACGCTATAAAAAGTGCGCATGGCCGCTATGCCATGCGCTAGTATTTTCTATACTTGCTGCTGTGTGCTTGGTGATGGATGCTTGGTCTGGAGAATGACTTATTATGAAACCCCTTCCCTCGGATATTACGTTTGTGTGAGTGATTGGGACAGCCAGTATTGCGCTAGCGCCAGCGCGCTCAAGCATCATTCGTTACAGCGGCCAGCGTTCTGCATTGCGCCTGTTAAATTCGCGCTTGCAGTCGCTTTTGGCGTCCGCAGTTGCGACGCCGTGCACACGGTCTGCCACGGTAAATCTATCCGGTTGTAGTGTTGTCTTGAACTACTCCGATCCCTGACTACCGCACGTGTGCCGCTGATGGTCTGTGAAGCTGATACAGACTCGGCGTTCTTTGTATTTTTGTTTTGTTTGCAGCTCTGTCTGTGAAACAGCCTGCTTCTGCATTACTTTTCATGTGCAGCTCTGTGACCTCAACAGAGCTACTTTTGTGCACCAGGTGCAGTTAAACCTTGTGCACATTATCGTCCCTGTGTTCTGCCATTTTAGCAGCGGTTATTTCACCTGCCGCACGGTGGACCCCGGGCGGCGAACACGTTTATTTATATTTTTTTAAGCGTGTTCCGCCGTCGTAACAGTCAGCATGGGTTTGTAACTAATAAGTCATGTCAGACTAACTTAATTTCCTTCTATGACGGAATCACTGATTGGGTGGATCAAGGAAATGCTGTAGATACAGTATATCTTGACTTCAGCAAAGCATTTGACAAAGTATCTCATACAATCCTTATTGAAAAAATGACTAAGTATGGAATGGACAAGGCAACTGTTAGGTGGATTCATAACTGGCTTAGTGATCGGACCCAAAGAGTGGTCGTAAATGGCTGCACATCCAGTTGGAAGAATGTCTCAAGTGGGGTACCACAGGGCTTTGTCCTGGGCCCTGTATTGTTCAACATCTTTATCAACGATTTAGATGAAGGAATTGAGGGTAAACTGGTTAAATTTGCTGATGACACAAAGCTAGGAGGGATAGCTAATACTAGAGAAGAGAGAGAGGATTCAAAAAGATTTAAATAAACTGGAGAAGTGGGCAGCGACTAACAGAATGGTTTTTAACAGGGAGAAATGCAAAGTACTACATCTGGGCAATAAAAATGAAAAAAGCATATACAAAATGGGAGGAATAGGGCTAAGCAACAGCACATGTGAAAAAGACTTGGGTATACTAATAGATCACAGACTGAATGTGAGTCAACAGTGTGATGCAGCAGCAAAAAAGGCAAATGCAATTCTAGGATGTATTAACAGAAGCATACAGTCTAGATCACGTGAAGTCATTATTTCCCTCTACTCCTCTTTGGTCAGACCTCATCTGGAATATTGTGTCCAGTTTTGGGCACCACATTTTAAAAAAGACATCAACAAACTGGAGCAAGTTCAGAAAAGAGCGACCAGAATGGTGACCGGTAGAGTTGAGCGAAACGGGTCGAAAAAATTCAAAAGTCGCCGACTTTTCATGAAACGAAACCCGACCCTAGGATGAGGTCGGCCACGAGGTCGGCGACTTACGCGCCAAAGTCACGTTTCAAAAGTTTGTTTTGCGCTCTTTTTCAGCCAATCAGGATCCACGGACACTGTGGGCAACGTGATGACATAGGCACGGGTCACCACCATCTTTCAGAAGGGCATGCAAGTGATTGGCTTGCTTTGGTGGGCGTCACAGGGGGTATAAAAGGGCGTGCACGCCGACCGCCATCTTACTTCTGCCGATCTTAGTATAGGGAGAGGTTGCTGCTGATTCTGTAGGGAGAGCGTTAGGCAGGGAAGAAGACAAAAAACTGCTTTTGCTGCTAGCGATTTGGCCTGCACAACACACCAGTCACTGTGTGTGCAGTGCAAGGGGAGGCTATATAGTGGTGTATCAGTGGTGTTGGTTGTTGGGCTGCCTTCTAAGGCTTCCTGACATTCCTGCATTGCTAAAAAACAAATCTGAACTGAGACAAGTAAGTTAATGTGTATGCACAATGTAAGTGCATTTTAACACATGACCATTAACCAGAGAAAACAGAAAGCAAAAAACACAAATATCCTGAACTAAAAGTAAAAAATATACTGCAAATAATGCATAAAGGTAATAATAATAATAATAATAATAATAATAATAATAATAATAATAATAATAATAATAATAAGGGTATTTAGTAAACATAATTTTGATCAAAATAATGTACAAGCCCACAAGGGTTGCCGTGACGTGGCGGGATGGCTTGTACATTATTTTGATCAAAATTATGTTTACTAAATACCCTTATTATTATTATTATTATTATTATTATTATTATTATTATTATTATTACCTTTATGCATTATTTGCAGTATATTTTTTACTTTTAGTTCAGGATATTTGTGTTTTTTGCTTTCTGTATTCCTGCATTGCTGTTTACCCACTGCTCCGCAAACTGCTTTTTTAAAAGCAATCCCAATTTTTTTTTTTTGTCCTGCTGAGAAGAAAAAAAAACTGCTTCTGCTGCTAGCAATTTGGCCTGCACAACACACCAGTCACTGTGTGTGCAGTGCAAGGGGAGGCTATATAGTGGTGTATCATATAATCGTAGAGTTGGAAGGGACCTCCTGGGCCATCTGGTCCAACCCCCTGCTCAAAGCAGGATTCGCTAAATCATCCCAGTTAGATGTCTGTCCAGCCTCTGTTTGAAGACTTCCATTGAAGGAGAACTCACCACTTCTCGTGGCAGCCTGTTCCACTCATTGATCACTCTAACTGTCAAAAAGTTTTTTCTAATATCTAATCTGTGTCTCCTCCCATTCAGTTTCATCCCATTGCTTCTAGTCTTTCCTTGTGCAAATGAGAATAAAGTTGATCCTTCTACAATGTGACAGCCCTTTAGATATTTGTAGACAGCTATTAAGTCTCCTCTCAGTCTTCTCTTTTGCAAACTAAACATTCCCAAATCCTGCAACCTTTCCTCATAAGACAGGGTTTGCAGACCGGTCACCATTCTGGTCGCTCTTTTCTGAACTTGCTCCAGTTTGTTGATGTCTTTTTTAAAATGTGGTGCCCAAAATTGGACACAATATTCCAGATGAGGTCTGACCAAAGAGGAGTAGAGGGAAATAATTACTTCACGTGATCTAAACTGTATGCTTCTGTTAATACATCCTAGAATTGCATTTGCCTTTTTTGCTGCTGCATCACACTGTTGACTCATATTCAGTCTGTGATCTATTAGTATACCCAAGTCTTTTTCACATGTGCTGTCACTTAGCCCTATTCCTCCCATTCTATATATGCTTTTTTCATTTTTATTGCCCAGATGTAGTACTTTGCATTTCTCCCTGTTAAAAACCATTCTGTTAGTTGCTGCCCACTTCTCCAGTTTATTTAAATCTTTTTGAATCCTCTCTCTCTCTTCTCTAGTATTAGCTATCCCTCCTAGCTTTGTGTCATCAGCAAATTTAATCAGTTTACCCTCAATTCCTTCATCTAAATCGTTGATAAAGATGTTGAACAATACAGGGCCCAGGACAGAGCCCTGTGGTACCCCACTTGAGACATTCTTCCAACTGGATGTGCAGCCATTTACGACCACTCTTTGGGTCCGATCACTAAGCCAGTTATGAATCCACCTAACAGTTGCCTTGTCCATTCCATACTTAGTCATTTTTTCAATAAGGATTGTATGAGAGACTTTGTCAAATGCTTTGCTGAAGTCAAGATATACTATATCTACAGCATTTCCTTGATCCACCCAATCAGTAATACCATCATAGAAGGAAATTAAATTAGTCTGACATGACTTATTAGTTACAAACCCATGCTGACTCTGTTTAATCACTTCATTCTTATCCAGGTATTGACATACATGTTGTTTAATAATTTGTTCAAAGATCTTTCCTGGTATAGAAGTCAGACTCACCGGCCTATAGTTGCCTGGGTCCACCTTCTTCCCCTTTTTGAAGATAGGAACAGTATCAGTGGTGTTGGTTGTTGGGCTGCCTTCTAAGGCTTCCTGACATTCCTGCATTGCTGTTTACCCACTGCTCCGCAAACTGCTTTTTTAAAAGCAATCCAATCTCCCTTATCCTCTAGTCACTTTTGTCACAGCTGTGCCATCGAGCCTGTCACATAGCGCTCAGATATCAGTGGGCCTCACACAATCCAAAAGTGTCCAGTGTCCACAAGTGTCTGCAGAAATTCAAAATCTCCCCTGTCCTATAGACACCTTTTACCTTGTTTTACATTACTATATAGTTTGTTGGATTTTGTCTACATTTCTACCAAAAATGAGGAAGGCTGGTGGAAGAGGCCGTGGAATTGGGCGGGGGTTGGCAGCTGGTAATGATGGTGTTGGTGGTGGATCTGATGGTAGTGGCAAGAGCAAAATAGGACCGAATGCAGGAGGTGCTGACCCTGCGTCATCGTCTGGCTACATAAGGCCTCGAACGCTTAGTTTTCTAAGAGTTGGCAAACCGCTTTTAAAGCCAGAGCATCAGGAAAAAGTTTTGTCTTACATTGCTGACTCAGCCTCCAGCTCTATCGCCTCCTCTTCTTCAGTTGTAAAAAGTAAAAGCACTGAGTCGTCATTGGAGGCTCATGTTCATGAACCACACCTTTCCTTGTGTCCTTCACCCCAACCAAGATTGAAGGATGACGCAGGCCATACTACTGATTACTCCATGGAGCTGTTTTCACATACCATGCCTGGATTATCAAGTGAAATGGTGAATTACCCAGGCCAAGATGAATCTGACATGGAGTGCACTGATGCACAGCCGCTGATGGATGATTCTGCTGGTACATTCACTCAGAGCACTACATTGTCCTCGCAGTGTGCAGAGCCAGATTCTGACCATGATGAGACTCAGGTGCCCCTTCCCGCACACTATACCACCATACACGGTGACACAGAGGAAGGTGCACATGACATAGAAGAGGAGGTGATGGATGACCCAGTTGTTGACCCAGATTGGCATCCATTGGGGGAAGAGGGTGCTGCTTCCAATAGCTCAGATGAGGAGCATCCACAGCAGACATCGACATCGCCACAGCTGTTATCTGGCAGGCCCGGAGCACTCCAAAGACAGGTTCCAAACATCAAAAGAGTTGCTGGACAGCTTGTCCAGAGGGTCAAAAGATCACAGCGTGCTAGGCCGCAAAATGTCTGCCAAAGTAGGAAGAGTGCAGTGTGGCACTTTTTTGAACAAAATCCTCATGATCAGGCCAAGGTTATCTGTAAGAAGTGCGCAAAGACCTTTAGCCGAGGGAAAAATCTGAAAAATTTGAATATCAGTTGCATGCTTAGACACTTAACCAGCATGCACTTGCAAGTGTGGACACAACACCAAACCTCAAGTGCCCCATGTGCAACTGATCACAACGAAGGTAGTCAGCAACGCTACATTGTTTCCCCCACTGTAAGCCCACCGGTTAGCACAGCAGCAAATGTTGAGGTGTCGTTGCAAGACCACAGCAGTCAGGGAATCCCACTGTTATATCAACGAAAGACTGATTCTAGGCCATCAGAAAGAACACCAACTCCATCACCATCATCAACCCTCTCTCAGTCCGCCCTGTCCACCGCTACTTCCACCATATGCAGCTCTCAAGTCCAGCTCACCCTCCCAGACACTATGAGTAGGTCAAGAAAGTACTCAGTCTCTCATCCGCGTACACTGGGTTTGAACGCCCACATTGCCAAACTAATCTCGTTTGAGATGATGCCCTTTCGGTTGGTGGAAAGCATAGCTTTCCGCGAACTCATGGCCTATGCAGTACCACGCTATGACCTACCCAGTCGCCACTTCTTCTCTCGCAAAGCTATCCCAGCCCTCCACCATCATGTGAAAGACCGCATTGTCCATGCACTCAAGCAGTCAATGAGCGGAAAGGTGCACCTCACAACTGATGCATGGTCCAGTCGGCATGGCCAGGGCCGTTACGTGTCCATCACTGCGCACTGGGTTAATGTGGTGGATGCAGGGTCCACAGGGGATAGCGGTGGTGGGACAGTGCTGCCTAGCCCACGGTATAGGAAACAGTTGGCTGTAGGCGTTCGACCCTCCTCCTCTTCCTCCTCCTCCTCCAGAAGCGAAAGCTCGTCCACAGAGCGCAGTCGTACAAGCACTCCATCTGCAGCTGCCACTGTTGCACACGATGTGTCCCCCTATCGAGCAGCTAGTGGAAAGCGTCAGCAGGCTGTGTTGCAGATGATGTGTTTGGGCGACAGACACACCGCCGAGGTGCTGGCCGAGTACTTGAAGCGACAAACTGAGTCATGGCTGGGCAGTATACATCTTGAGGCAGGCAAGGTAGTTAGTGATAACGGCCGTAATTTTGTGGCAGCCATAGCCCTTTCAAAACTCAGCCACATACCTTGCTTGGCTCACACCTTGAACCTGGTGGTGCAGTGCTTCCTCACTAATTATCCGGAGTTAACAGCCCTGCTCCATAAGGTGCGAAGACTGTGCGCGCACATCCGCCGGTCGCCTGTACACTCCGTTCGTATGCAGAAGCTGCAGCGATTGCTCCACCTTCCCAACCACCGCCTCATTATCGACATTGCAACAAGGTGGAACTCCACCCTGCACATGGTGGAGCGGCTGTGCGAGCAGAGGCAGGCCATAATGCATTTGTGGGAGGATACACGGCCAGGCACTTTGAGAGCAGACATGGAGTTGACAGGCGTGCAGTGGTCGAAGCTGAATGACCTCTGTAAAGTCCTTCAGTGTTTTGAGGAATGCACACGGCTGGTAAGCGCAGACGACGCCATCCTAAGCATGAGCATCCCACTTATGCGTCTGCTCATGCAAACTTTGACGCACCTTAACCCTCCGTCAGGCGCAATATAGATTCTCCTCAGTTCATGCGCAATGTGCCTGACAAGCACAGGTCAGAAAACCACCTATAGTAGCTACATATTTCAATTTCAGGACTATAGAAGTAGTCAGTGACCTTCATAGGAATGTATTAAAAGAGATTACACCAAATCAGATGCAAAAAAAACCCATTTATTAACCATAAACTTATTAAAACTAAAAGTACCACTTTTCGGTAGTACCGCCAAATAGGCTCCAGTTATCTTTACTTAACTATTGCTTAAATATAAAATTATGGAAAAAAACTTAAAGGATATTGCACTTAGATGTTACTTAATTATTTTCTACTCATCTTCAGTGGTTTCAATTGCAGCAGAAGCAGCACAGGTACACTTAGAAAAGCAAGGCTGGCAGACGAAAGTTGCATGGGAAAGGCAGATTGATTCTTTACATATTTTGCAGTCATATTTAGAAAGCCTTCTGAAACCAGATACAAATGAGCAGGTAGTACAACTGCGTCTTTTAGAAGGTGGTAGAGTCGGTGTTTGTTCTGGAACGTCCTTGGGACGATATCTCTTCAACCGGTGTTGCAGGGCAAGGGGCATTCCAACCGTCTTTGTACTTCTTAGGCTTAGCTCTCCACTCACCAGTTCATTAGCCAATTGTTTTAGGTACATTCTTCTGCGCATTTGTTTAAGTTCATTACTGAGGTAAATTACTTGTGAGTTGATGCCACCCACATTCAGCATTGTAAAGAAGATTACCATCGGCCAGCGTTTGGTATTTCGACTTACATTGAAATTGCCACACATTTGGTCAGCAGTGTCAACGCCGCTTTTGGTCAAATTATAAAAAGTTATGATTTCTGGTTTCCTTAGCTCCCCAGACTCTGGATCAATGGTGTAATCATTATGTAATGAAGAGACCAAAATCACATTTTTCCTCTCGCGTGGGATGTAAGAAACTAAAATCTTTCCATTACTGAACCCAAACATAGTGCTATACTGTTGTTTGCCTTTTGTATATAGAAAATCAGGCGGCAACTGCCTTTTGTTTTTTCTAACAGTTCCCACATATGACAGCTTTTTCGTTTTTAAAAAATCAATCAGATCAAAGTCAGTAAACCAGTTGTCAGCAGTGATATTTCGACCAGATCCAAACATTGGCTCAGCAATTCTCTTTACCACATCACTAGGCTTGTTGCTCACATTGAAAGGACCTGGTGGCTGTCTTCCACAATAAACTTCCATGTTCATAGTGTACATCATCCTTGCATCAACCATGGCAAAAATTTTAATTCCATATTTGTTTGGCTTTGATGGTATATATTGCCGAAAACCACATCTTCCACGGAAACCTGGAAGCATCTCATCAATAGTGAGGTTTTGCCCCGGGCAATAGCTTTTTTGACAATTCATAATAAATTGTTGAAATATGTCCCGAATTGGTGCAAGCCGGTCATAACCTTTTCGTTCTGTCCGGGTACTTCGATCATCGAAACGGAGGCAACGGATCAGGACTTTGAATCGTTTCAGATTCATCACAAGGCTGAATTTTTCGATGCCATCACCGTCTGTCCCCCACAGCTCCTCCAAACTTTGCCTATTTGCTCTGAAAGCACCAGCTAGGTATAACAAGCCAATAAATGCCTTGAGTTCAATCACATCAGTGTTTTTGATGTCCCTCTCTCTGGAGAATTGCTCTTTGATTGTGTCAATATACTGGTTAGTGAACCGAACAATAGTTTCCAACATGCTATCTGTAATTAGATTACTCCAACATTCCACTGCAGTTTTAGCTTTTCTAGCACTTCCAATAACTCCAGGAAGGTGTGTAATAATATTGTGGGATTCTCTGCGCTGTTTGTTCTTGGGTGCCTTTTTGTTCCACTTTGTATTTTTATCTTTGCCCAAATAATAAGCTAGATCTGTGTCTGTTTCCTCTGTATCAGTGTCATCACCATCCTGCTCTGTTCCAGAATCAGTGTTACATTCTGCTACCTCATCTTCAGATGAAATGTCACTAGATTCCTCTAAATCCTCAGTTACTGCTGGTTCTTCCTCATCATCTTCTAACAAAAAAATCTTCATTTCTTCTAAATGAAGGGGTTTAGATGAATCATACTGTTTTCTGGCCATTGCAGCAGAAAATCTGAAGCAAGAGAGAAAGAGTATGTGTTAGGGCGCAATGTGCCTTAGAAGCCACCCTCCTTTTGTCTAAGAAAACAGTACTTATGTACACTAACTTAGCATTAATCCTTCATAAAACAAGCTAAATACACAATCGTGATGAATAAAAAAAGAAAATACTAACCTTTTAATTTGTGTTGAAATCAGGCGCAATGTGCCTGAGAAGCCAAAGTGTTGATATCTGCTCACTAGAAGGTCTGCTGAGTCACTGTGATATCAGGTTTCACAGAGCCTGTAGAGTCAGGAGATAACTAGGAGGGGTGGGGTTTTCTGATAAGTGGGCAAGGAGAGAGAAGTGAAACTAATTACTGTGTGCCTGTCAGATCTATTGCGCCTGACGGAGGGTTAAGGAGCAGGCGTCTGCAGCCAATGTAGACGAGGAGGAAGAGGTGGAGGGAATCCTTGATGACATTCAGCCATTGTCTGCTCAGGGACCTCTCCTGGACGAGGTGGAGGAAGAAGAGGAGGAGGAGGATGATGATGGGGATGATTACTTAGGGGAGGAGGATGCATCTCATGGGGCAAGTGAAAATGTTGGCGTTGCAAGGTCTGGTACAGGGTTTGTGCGTGACTGGAGGGATGTGGATTTGCCAGAAAGTGCTCCTCCACCCAGCACTCGCAGTGCATCATTGACACCGGGAACATTGGCCCACATGTCAGATTATGCCTTGCGGATCCTAAAAAGGGACCCCCGCATTGCCAAAATAATGAACGATGACGACTACTGGTTGGCCAGCTTCCTGGATCCACGCTATAAAGGCAAATTACAAAACATCATGCCACAGGAGAACCTTGACCTAATATTGGCTAATCATAGAATCATAGAATCGTAGAGTTGGAAGGGACCTCCTGGGCCATCTGGTCCATCCCCCTGCTCAAAGCAGGATTCGCTAAATCATCCCAGTCAGATGTCTGTCCAGCCTCTGTTTGAAGACTTCCATTGAAGGAGAACTCACCACTTCTCGTGGCAGCTTGTTCCACTCATTGATCACTCTAACTGTCAAAAATTGTACCCTAAAAAATATATACTTGCTATCTTGTTATCCAGGAACTTTTTTACAACATTTTTTATTATGGTCAAAACCAAACTGAGTGAGCGTCTGAGGGTGACTCCGGAAATATATACCGATATTTTCAATTTGGCCAACACTGTATACAGCAGAACGCTTCTGATACAGTAACCTTTTTAGCTATTTAGATTCTGGTGTAATCCATAATGAGCCTGTAAATGTCTGTCTGTTACTCCGGCAATATATTTGGAACTTTAAGATTACCCCAACACTGTATACAGCTGTACGCTTGTGTTACATTACTCATTTACAGCTTTTCATATTCTTGTGTAATCCATACTGGGCGTTTGTGTCTGCCTCCTGAAATGTATACGGAGAATCAGAATGTTTACACTATACTATATATACCTTTTATCTGGTGATACTGTACCCTTTTTCAACTTGTTATTTTATTGTGTAATCCATACTGAGCCTGTGAGCGTCTGTGTATGCCTCATGAAATATATACAGAGATTTACTGTTATCCATAGACTGTATAGAGCTGTACGCTTATGATACAGTACCATATATCTGCTGGTATTTTGGGTCCATTTTAAAAAAAACATGAGGAAGTATGGTGAAAGAGGACGTGGGTGTGCAGGGCCACCTGGTACTGATGGTGGTGGTGGTGCATCTGCTGGTAGTGCCAAAAACACAATAGCAGCTAAGGCAGGAGGTGTTGAGCCAGCGTCATGGTGTAAGGCTCCCTTTTCTGGGAGTAGGTAGACTGCTTTTAAAGCCGGAGTATCAGGAACTGTTTGTGGCTTACATTGCTGAAACAGCCTCCAGCTCTATCGCCTCCTCTTCTGAAGTTGTAAAAAATGCAAGCACTGAGTCGTAACTGCAGGCTTCTGGTCAGGAGCAACCCCTTTCCTTGTGTCCTTCACCCACACCAAAAGTGAAGGATGTGGAAGCACACACTTCAGATTACTCCATGGAGCTCTTTTCACATACCATGCCTGGGTTAATTAACCCCTTTCTGTCATGTGACGTACTATCCCCTCCATGTGCCCTGGGACTTAATACCCAGGGACGGGATAGTACGTCACAGCGATCAGCGGCGCCCACGTGGTGAGCGCCGCTGATCGAGGCTGGGTGTCAGCTGATTATCACAGCTGACACCCGGCACAATGTGTCAGGGGCGGTCACGGACCACCCCCGACACGTTAACCCCTTGCACACCGCGATCAAACACAATCGCGGTGTACCGGGGGTTAAAGGAAAGCATCAGCAGGGAGGGGGCTCCCTCCGTGCTTCCCTGAGCCCCCCACCACAGCGCAATGTGCAGCGCTGCTGCGGGGGGCTCCATCCCTGCAGGTCCCCGAATCCAAGATGGCGATGGAGACCTTCGGGGTCCTGCAGGGAGTTGGCTTCCTCAGTGCCTGCAAAGCGCCGGCATGAGGATGTCTGCAGCAGTGCCTGTGACAGATCGCTGATGTCCCACCTGGGACTATGTGATAAAGTTTAAAAAAAAGTGTAAAAATAATTTTTAAAAAATCGCTAAATAAATAAAAAAAATATATTCCCTAATAAATTCATTTTTTGGAAATAAAAAAAAAAACTAAAAGTACACATATTTGGTATCGCGGCGTCCGTAATGACCCACCCTATAAAAATGTCCCATTAGTTAACCCCTTTAGCGAACCCCTTAAAAAATAAAAAACAAAGCAAAAAATAATGATTTATTATCATACCACCGAACAAAAAGTGCAATAATGCGCGAACAAAAAGACGCATATAACTATCCATGGTACCGCTGAAAACGTCATTTTGTCCCACAAAAAACGAGCCGCTACACAGCATCATCAGAGAATGAACAAAAAAGTTATAGCTCGCATAATAAAGTGATGCAAAAATAATTATTTTCTATATAAAATAGTTTTCATTGCATAAAACCGACAAAACATAAAAAAAGACATAAAAGAGGTATCGCTGTAATCGTACCGACCCGAAGAATAAAACCGCTTTATCAATTTTACCAAACGCGGAACAGTGTAAACGCACCCCCCAAAAGAAATTCATGAAATGCTGGTTTTTGTTCACTTTTTATTCCGATTTTTGGGACGCAGAATGAACAAAAGATGTCACGCGCCCGAAAATGGCACCAATAAAAACGTCACGCAAAAAATAAGACCTCACATGACTCTGTGGGTCAAAATACGGAAAAATTATAGCTCTCAATATGTGGTGATGCAAAAACTATTTTTACAATAAAAAGTGTCTTTTAGTGTGCCACAACCGCCAAACATAAAACCGCCATAAATAGTAAATCAAACCCCCCGTTATCACCCCCTTAGTTAGGGAAAAATAATAAAATTAAAAAAAAAAGTATTTATTTCCATTTTCCCATTAGGGTTAGGGCTGAGATTAGGGTTAGGGGTGTGTTGGGGTTAGGGTTGGAGTTAGAATTGGGGGTTTCCACTATTTGCGCACATCAGGGGCTCTCCAAATGCAACATGGCGTCTGATCTCAATTGCAGCCAATTCTGCGTTGAAAAAGTAATCGGTCCTCCTTCCCTTCCAAGCTCTGCCATGCGCCCAAACAGTGGTTCCCCCCCACATATGTCGGGGACATATGGGGTATCAGTGTACTCAGGACAAATTGCAAAACAACTTTTGGGGTCCTATTTCTCCTGTTACCCTTAGGAAAATAAAAAAAATGGGGGCAAAAATATAATTTTTGTGGAAAAATTTTTTTTTGATTTTCACGCCCGGGCGTTATAAACTTCTGTGAAGCACTTGTTGGTTCAAAGTTCTCACCACATATCTAGATAAGTTCCTTGGGGGGTCTAGTTTCCAAAATGGGGTCACTTGTGGGGGGTTTCCACTGTTTAGGCACATCAGGGGCTCTCCAAACGTGACATGACGTCCGATCTGAATTCCAGCCAATTTTGCATTGAAAAAGTCAAACGGCGCTCCTTCCATTCTGAGCTCTGCCATGCGCCGAAACAGTGGTTTCCCCCCACATATCAGGTATCGGCGTACTCAGGACAAACTGCACAATAACTTTTCCAGTCCAATTTCTCCTGTTACCCTTGGTAAAATAAAAAAAAGTTAAATGTTCATTTTTTTAAAAAATTCAAAAAAATCCTGTGACGCACCTGAAGAGTTAATGAATTTCTTGAATGTGGTTTTGAGCACCTTGAGGGGTGCAGTTTTTAGAATGGTGTCACTTTTGGGTATTTTCTATCATATAGACCCCTCAAAGTGGCTTCAAATGTGATGTGGTCCTAAAAATAAAATGGTGTTGCAAAAATGAGAAATCGCTGGTCAACTTTTAACCCTTTTAACTTCCTAACAAAAAAAAATTTTGGTTCCAAAATTGTGCTGATGTAAAGTAAACATTGCTCTTCCTGCAATCATTTTCAGGAAGAAACTGAGTATTATCTGACAGAATTGCAGGGGTGTCAATACTTTTGGCCATGACTGTAGATATATAGATATAGATATAAAGATAGATATAGAGATAGATATAGAGATAGAGCGATAGATAGTGAGAGATATAGATATAGAGATAGATAGATACAGAGAAAAGATATAGATAGGTATAGAGATAGATAGATATAGATATTAGATGGAGATATATATATAGATAAAGATAGATAGATAATAAATATAGAGATAATAGATATAGAGATATATATAGAAAGATATAGAGATATAGAGATAGATGTAGAGATAGAAAGATAGATATAAAGATAGAGAGAGATATATAGAGATATAGAGATAGATAGATAGAGAGAGACAGATAGAGCGAGAGAGATATATAAAAAAAAAAAACGACAATACTCACCTCTCCTCCTCGCTCCCACGCTGATCCCGGCTTCAGTGTCAGGAGCTGTCCCCTCTGCCAGACACACAGCGGGTGCGCGATGTAGTGACGTCATCGCGCACTGGCTGTGAGTCAGGAGCAGAGAGGACTGAGGGCGGCGCCGGCCCTGATGCAGAGCGGCTTACTGGGCTGGGGGCGGGGCCTCTGGGGGTGTGGGGGGCGGGGCCTCTGGGGGTGGAGACCTGAAATGATATTCACTGCTTCGCAGTGAATATTCATTTCTCTTTAGCAGCGGGGACAGGGGCTCCTGCCTCCTGACACCCGCTGCTGCTCCGCTGGCAGGGGCCCCCATAGCAGCTGCATGGTGTGCGACACACCACTGGCTGGGGGCCCCTGGAGCAGCAGGGGTCCTAGGCAACTGCTGGCCCTGTATGCCAGCAGGTGCCAGGGCCCACCAGATGCCAGGGCCCACCGGAGAATTCTCCGGTGGGCCAGTCCGACGCTGCATAAGACAGTGGAGCTTCATCCATGGGGACCAACATATACTGTAGCATTATGTGGAGCTCATCATATACTGTTTCAAACATTATATGGGACCAATGATTCTGTATGGAGAAATAGATGGGCCTCGTCATGAGATGTAAAAAGTGAAGTATTTTTCATTGTACTATACCGCTATTTCTCTGCCGTATCGGAGCATGATGAGTTGTGGTATGTGTTAAAGGGGCGCTCTTTCGCCCAGGGCACATGAAAACCTGCAGCCAGCCGTCCCCCCCCACAACTTTAGCCAAATAACCCCCATTTTTCAGTGCGTAACTTGTATTATGAAGTTAATTAAGGTTGACAAGCTTAAGTAAGAAGAATTGATGCTTTTGGCATTCAAATGAGCACTGTAGGTGTGTTTCCTGTCCTCCTCTCACTGCCGACCTTGGTTCCCCATTGACTTGCATTGGGTTTCGTGTTTCAGTCGACCTTCAACTTTTCGCGATAATCGGCCGATTTCGTTCGACCGGACATTTGCGAAAGTCGCTCGTCTCTAATAGCAACACAATAACACGTACGGGAGCTGATATGAGGTAAGCAGCAGCCATTCAACAATTCACAAATATCAATTCAAGAGTCAACGATCAGACTCCTATGAACAATAGTCTACGTCTCCTGCTGAAAATATGTCTGGAAGAGAATAAACGCTGTGACGTCACCCCCACTGCTCCCACAGAGCACTGTATAATCCCATGTATTGCTGAATATACCATATATTACATATTCGTACTCCATCACCGCCACGTTCCTTGAGTCCTCCTCTGCAGCGCGGAGTCTGTTATTTTCTTGCTGATTGGACGGATTCAGTTCCTGTTTTGCTGCTTTTAATATTAAGTGTAAAAAAATAAATAAAATCCTGGCCATCAGGACAGTGATCGGCGACACGGGCATCCCTGATCTCCTCCACAGAGCGGGGGGAGCGCTGCACCCCCCGAGAGCGCGCTCAAACACAAGATCACATGGAAATTCAGTGAATGGAGTAAAATCTACAACTCTTCCTTCTTCTCTTAGGGGAGAAAACAAGGGGAACTGCTACCTTGGATCTAATCCTTATAAACAGGGAGGAAATGGTTGAGGAGGTAAAAGTGGCTGGGACCCTAGGAGGTAGCGACCATGCTATTTTAGAATTTTGGATAACTAGAGGCGGAAGACCTGTGAAGACTCAGACGTCAAGGTTAGATTTCAGAAAGGCAGATTTTAAGGGATTCAGAACGAGAATTGGAAGGATCCAATGGCTGGATATCCTTAAAGACAAAAATGTCCAGGAAGGATGGGAAATCTTGAAAAATGAAATTCTCAAAGCACAGTTGTTAACAATTCCGAAAAGAGGGAAGAATAGGAAGCATTTAAGGAAACCAGGATGGATGAACACAGAACTTAAGCACATGCTAAAAAGGAAGAAAAAAATGTTTATAAAATGGAAAGAGGGAGGCATATCTAAAGAAGAATATAATGCTGTCTGCAGAACCTGCAGGGCACAAATCAGATTAACTAAAGCTGAAAATGAATTGAGGCTTGCAAGAGATATCAAAAGCAATAATAAAGGATTTTGGGGATATGTCAAAAGTAAAAGAAAAGTCAAAGATGCTATAGGATTTTTACAGGATGAAAATGATGAAATGGTAAGACAGGATGTTGAGAAGGCTGAACTTTTAAATTCCTATTTTGCATCTGTTTTCTCTGAGAAAGGAAATGTAACATCAACTGTTATTCACTGTCCTATTAAGGGAATAGAAGAATCCAGGATATCTATAAACAGAAAGATAGTAAGGAAACACTTAGCTAACCTAAATGAATTCAAGTCTCCAGGTCCAGATGAATTACACCCCAGAGTACTGAAGGAGATAGCAGAAGAAATTTTTGAACCCCTCTCCATAATCTTTGAAAATTCTTGGAGAACAGGAGAAGTGCCAGAAGACTGGAGAAGAGCAAATGTTGTTCCTATCTTCAAAAAGGGGAAGAAGGTGGACCCAGGCAACTATAGGCCGGTGAGTCTGACTTCTATACCAGGAAAGATCTTTGAACAAATTATTAAACAACATGTATGTCAGTACCTGGATAAGAATGAAGTGATTAAACAGAGTCAGCATGGGTTTGTAACTAATAAGTCATGTCAGACTAACTTAATTTCCTTCTATGACGGTATCACTGATTGGGTGGATCAAGGAAATGCTGTAGATATAGTATATCTTGACTTCAGCAAAGCATTTGACAAAGTCTCTCATAAAATCCTTATTGAAAAAATGACTAAGTATGGAATGGACAAGGCAACTGTTAGGTGGATTCATAACTGGCTTAGTGATCGGACCCAAAGAGTGGTCGTAAATGGCTGCACATCCAGTTGGAAGAATGTCTCAAGTGGGGTACCACAGGGCTCTGTCCTGGGCCCTGTATTGTTCAACATCTTTATCAACGATTTAGATGAAGGAATTGAGGGTAAACTGATTAAATTTGCTGATGACACAAAGCTAGGAGGGATAGCTAATACTAGAGAAGAGAGAGAGAGGATTCAAAAAGATTTAAATAAACTGGAGAAGTGGGCAGCAACTAACAGAATGGTTTTTAACAGGGAGAAATGCAAAGTACTACATCTGGGCAATAAAAATGAAAAAAGCATATACAGAATGGGAGGAATAGGGCTAAGCAACAGCACATGTGAAAAAGACTTGGGTATACTAATAGATCACAGACTGAATATGAGTCAACAGTGTGATGCAGCAGCAAAAAAGGCAAATGCAATTCTAGGATGTATTAACAGAAGCATACAGTCTAGATCACGTGAAGTCATTATTTCCCTCTACTCCTCTTTGGTCCGACCTCATCTGGAATATTGTGTCCAGTTTTGGGCACCACATTTTAAAAAAGACATCAACAAACTGGAGCAAGTTCAGAAAAGAGCAACCAGAATGGTGACCGGTCTGCAAACCCTGTCTTATGAGGAAAGGTTGCAGGATTTGGGAATGTTTAGTTTGCAAAAGAGAAGACTGAGAGGAGACTTAATAGCTGTCTACAAATATCTAAAGGGCTGTCACATTGTAGAAGGATCAACTTTATTCTCATTTGCACAAGGAAAGACTAGAAGCAATGGGATGAAACTGAATAGGAGGAGACACAGATTAGATATTAGAAAAAACTTTTTGACAGTTAGAGTGATCAATGAATGGAACAGGCTGCCACGAGAAGTGGTGAGTTCTCCTTCAATGGAAGTCTTCAAACAGAGGCTGGACAGACATCTGACTGGGATGATTTAGCGAATCCTGCTTTGAGCAGGAGGTTGGACCAGATGGCCCAGGAGGTCCCTTCCAACTCTATGATTCTATGATTCTTCCCACAAACATTCAGCAATGTGGAAAAGGAAACATTACGGCTCTGGGAAGAAGGGGAGGAAAAGCGCCGGGTCCAGGCCCGGATTGGCAATATAACCAACCGGGCATTTTCCCGCTGGGCCGCTGTCACGTGGGCCGCTGGCGGCAGCGCCCGATCATCTGGCCGCTTGCCAGCTGCTGCGGCCACTGTTGCTCCTGCCGCCGGCCCATAGTTTCAAGTTCCTCCCGCACTGCAGGGAGATAAGCCGCCACGCCCCCCATCCTCGCCTTAGCATGAGATGAGACTCCCCCCCGCAGCCACTCACAGCGTCGCACTCGCTTGCCTGCTCGCTCTGTTCGCAGGACCTGTGATGAGGTCACAGGAGGGGAGGAGTCAGGGGGTCACATGATCAGGAGCCTTTGTCCAGACCCCCGATCATGTCACCCCTGACTCCGCCCCTCCTGTGACCTCATCACAGGTCCTGTGCGCTCAGCCTTGCCTCTACCGTCTGCAAGACTCTGCTTTGCTGTTGTCATGGTGCTGGTTGAGGTAAGTATGTGTGGGGTCAGGATTTAGGCTGTGTGCACACGCTGCGGATTTTGCTGCGGTTCCGCAGCGGTTTTGGCCGCTGCGGACCCGCAGCAGTTTCAGCTGCAGTGTACAGTACAATGATTCCCTATGGGAATCAAAAACCGCAGTGCAGACTGTGCGGAATTTTCCGCCCGGATTATCTGCGGTTTTCAATCCGCAGAAAGAATTGACATGTCAATTCTTTCTGCGGATTCCCCTGCGGTTTGCCATCTCCTCCATTGAGGAGATGAAAAACCGCAGGGCAAAACCGCAGAGCAATCCGCAGGTAAAACCGCAGGTCTTTTGACCTGTGGTTTCACCTGCGGATTTTACACCTAATCCGCAGCGTGTGCACACAGCCTTACAGTGTGGATGTAGCAGAGCTGTGTGTATGAGGTGTACGGAGCGGAGCCGTGTGTGTGCGAGGTGTACGGAGCGGAGCCGTGTGTGTACAAGGTGTACGGAGCGGAGCCGTGTGTGTACGAGGTGTACGGAGCGGAGCCGTGTGTGTGCGAGGTGTACGGAGCGGAGCCGTGTGTGTACAAGGTGTACGGAGCGGAGCCGTGTGTGTACGAGGTGTACGGAGCGGAGCCGTGTGTGTGCGAGGTGTACGGAGCGGAGCCATGTGTACGAGGTGTACGGAGCGGAGCCGTGTGTACGAGGTGTACGGAATGGAGCCGTGTGTGTACGAGGTGTACGGAGAGGAGCCGTGTGTGTACGAGGTGTACGGAATGGAGCCGTGTGTGTATGAGGTGTACGGAGAGGAGCCGTGTGTGTATGGGGTATACGGAGCGGAGCCGGGTGTGTACGAGGTGTTCGGAGAGGAGCCGCGCGTGTACGAGGTGTACGGAGAGGAGCCGCGCGTGTACGAGGTGTACGGAGCGGAGCCGCGCGTGTACGAGGTGTACGGAGAGGAGCCGCGCGTGTACGGGGTG